>NC_080163.1:109516041-110871222 GCF_950295315.1 Erinaceus europaeus | reverse complement strand
GACTGGGGGCTCAAACCTGGATCCTTGCACATCATAACATGTGCACTCAATCAGATGCACCACCGCCTGGCCCCTATCCAACTACCTTTAAAGCTTCTGATGAGCATCACTCTGATCTCTCCAAGGTCACAATTTTTCTTTTTAAAAATGTATTTTTTATGTATTTTTTACCAGAGCACTGATCAGCTCTGGTTTATGGTGGTGTGGGGGATGAACCTGGGACTTCAAAGACTCAGGCAGGAAAGTCTCTTTGCATAACCATTGTTGTTTTTGCCGGCTATGTTGTTTTTGCCGGGCTGGCTTCACAGGCGGGTAACAGACGACCAGGGGACTCATGGTGAGTTGTAGGCAGTATCTTTTTATTCGTGCAGAACGCAGCACAATCTAAGCCCAGCTAAGCTAAACTCAAGTACCCTAAAACTCACAATGCTGTCTTTATATATACTTGCCAAGTAGGGTGGAAACAGGATGTGACATAGAGAGGGTGGAAAGAAAAGTGACTGGTGAAAATCAGAGTGTGACAAGGAGAGGATCAGGGTGTGACAAGGAGAGGGGGTGGAGCAGGCGAGAATTCTATCACTGAACCACTAATGCCCTGGAGGGAGGGTGGTGCTTGTTAACAGCGGTTATGTAAATAGAATGAAGTGGTTATGTAAATAGAATAGTGTTAAGCAGGGGGGATTTAAACCAAATGAAACAGAAGGGTCTCATGCATACCAACAAACCATTATGCTGCCTACTCCCACCTCTGATTGCATTCCGGTGATTTGTCAAGTGACTTGAGTTAGCTGGACAACCAGGGGAACAGATGTCTTTTCTTTCTCTCCCTGATCCACTTTTTTTTTCTTCACTACATAAATGCTTACATCCCAGACTCCTGAGAGTAACTTTCATTCTTTCTTTCTTTCTTTCTTTCTTTCTTTCTTTCTTTCTTTTTTTTCCTTTTGATACTTGTGCCTGATCTCTTCTCGTGTTCTGAGCATCTGGATTAACTCATTTTCTTACACTGATTCTTGCTTTTGGTAACAGACCTTTCTGAATGCTTGGTACCAAACTTTGGTACTTTCTGGTATAAGAACAGAAGCAAAGTCCCAGCTCAGTTCTAAGACAGAGGTAATTGGACAGGGGTGACGACTTTTCTTGAGTATAAGTGACAGACACTATGGGAGGTGTGTCTTTCTGCTGTTGTCTGAGCTCTGACGCCTTGGCACCTGTTCTGTTGACTCTATTCAGTTGCAACACTGAAATTCACTGGAAATACCATGGATATACAGGGTGCTCTCTCCCAGCCCTTTGTGTGCAAATGGATTTTTCTTTTCTCTTTTCCAAGTTCAATGTGGCTACAGACCCGCCTATTCAAACTCCTCCTTCTCAGTATTCCCGGAACTATTTGAAGTTCAGAAAGGCGAGTTCCCATGGCAAGTAAGCATCCAGATGTCTTTGAAGCACCTCTGTGGAGGTTCCATCATCCATCCGTGGTGGGTTCTCACAGCTGCACATTGCTTCCCAAAGACCCTGTAAGTTTCTGGGGCAGTGTCTTCTTTTATACAAGGTCTCACCCACATGTTGTCTGGGCTGGAGAGAGTAATGGGTCAGTGCATGAGGTTTATGAAGCCATGGGCTCTACCCACAGCACATTTCAATGGCTTTGTACCAAGAACTCTCTTCTCAACAGCTACTCTTCTTTAGTTAACCATGTCCAAAGCAGGGACTCCAGATATAGTGTGTGTTCTGTATTAGAAAACCAGCACCCAGTCTCTCTCTTCCTGTTTGCCATTGGGTAGACAACACACTGTATCCCTTCACTCTGCATGTTGGAGGCTTACCTTAAGTTGGGGGTCAGGGATCAAAACTATAGTCAAGTGGTTGGTGTCCCATTCCTTGGATGGGTTCCTTCCACTTCCTTTGGATATGGGCAATCTCCCTGGCATAACACAGAGATTTCCCCCCCCACTCAATTTTTCTTTTCTTTTTCTATGAGTGATTTAATAATGGTTTTTCAATGATAAGATCTCAGGAGTATAGTTCCACATTGCACTTACCACCAAAGATCTGCAACAAATTACCTTTCTCGGGATAAATACCACAGTTCTCACAAAATAATAGAGACAGTTTGATAACTTTTTTTTTGCAAGTTCAAGTGATTTAATTCACTGTGTTCCACATATGTTGAGCTCAGAGATTTGCTGACATCCAGACTTTTAGAGTCCAGATCTCCAGCCATGCTCTTGGTTTCTGCAAAACCACAATCAGTGTTCCTCAGAGTCTAGCTGTCACTTTCAGTATATGTGAAATGCTGTGTGATTGTTATCTCAGTTACTATACTTCTTGTGTTCCTTTTGTAACACTTAAAAATTTATTTTTAAATTTTTATTCTTATGAGAGATAGATAGATAAATAGATAGATAGATAGATAGATAGATAGATAGATAGATAGATAGATGATAGATAGGAACTGGAGCACTTCTGCTTGGCTCTGGTATCTTCAGCACCAGGGATCAAACCTGGAACCTCTAGAAGGCAAGCCCTGTGATCCACCACTGAGTGCAATCTCTCTGACCCTTGGATTCATTCTTCAGGTTAGAAATAGCCACAGAGGATATCACTGTGGTCATGGGAACCAGAACATTCAGTGATGGCTTCTTGGAGAGGAAGCATGTGCAGAAGATAATCGTCCACAGAAATTACACACCAGCCCAGCCTGACAATGACCTCTCCCTGCTCCTGCTTGCCACCCCCATCCAGATCAACAACTTTCAAATGCCTGTCTGCCTGCAGCAGGAGGAGAAGAGCTGGCATCGGTGCTGGATGGTGGAATGGAGGGCAGTCTATGGTATGTACCTTCCTGGGGAGAGTTGATGGTTTGGGCCTCTGAGGGTTGGAGAGCAGGGTGCTTTGGGAAACTCAAGAGTTTCCAGGGTGTTTTGGGAAACTCACTCCTCCAGCTGCATGTCCATTCAACGAAATGATCCATCTCCCTACAAAAGAGCGTAGAACCAAGTAGAATCTTTTTTTTTAATTTTTAAAAGTATTTTATTTATTAGTAAGAAAGATCAGAGGAGAAAGAGAGAACCAGACATCACTCTGGCACATGTGTTGCCATGGATTGAACTCTGGACCTCATGCTTGAAAATCCAGTTAATTATCCACTTAACACCCTCTCCCAGACCGCTCCAAATTAAATTTTTCTTTATTTTATTTATTTATTTGTTTATTTATTTTCCCTTTTGTTGCCCCCCCCTTTTTTTTTTACTGTTGTTGCAGTTATTGTTGTTATTGATGTCGTTGGTGCTAGATAGGACAGAGAGAAATGGAGAGAAGAGAGGAAGACAGAGAGGGGGAGAGAAAGATAGATACCTGCAGACCTGCTTCACCACCTGTGAAGCAACTCCCCATGCCGGGGGCTTGAAACGGATCCTTATGCCAGTCCTTGCGCTTTGTGCCACGTGCACTTAACCTGCTGCGCTACCACCCGACTCACCAAATTAAATCTTAAAACATGAGCATGAGGATCATTTGGGTGGGATTAGGGATAAGGGGCTGGAAGTATGCCATCAGGCCAGGAGCGGTGCCATCAGGCCAGGAGCGGTGTGGTTCAGTTGGCTTAGGGATGTCTTTGCTGGGATGTTTGAGAATGTGCGTCTCCCCACCTCTTTACCACAAAATCTTCATAAACCACTTTGAGCTAGTGATTCTCCACCAATCTTGATCACCAGTGATACCCAGTGACAACACCTTTCCCAAAGTGCATGAGTTTGGTCAGATGGGGAAGACCTCCAGGAGGGTGAAAGTAGGCTGAGAAAAGTTCAGGAACCTCTCTGTCTTTGGGGCTGTCTCCTTCCTGGAAGATGGCATTTGTAGGCATCATTTTCTTGGTTTCTCTGATGGCCTGTTGGAAGCACTGGGCAACATCAATTCTGAGCATGAACTCACACATCACAAGAATGCCTGTGAGAGATGATGGGTGATGGAGGGGGCACAGCCCAGGTTCTCCTGGAGGGGTGGGCCTTAGACTTAGTCCTTTCCAGAGGAATGGGCTTTCCAAAGGGAGCATAGAAGCTGAGCCAGCTCATTGTGAGAGCATAGGACTTGCCTGTCTTGAGATTCTCAGGGTGTCAAGTTCAAATCCTAGTGCTAGCATATGCCAGAGAAGAATGGTGTTCTGGTCTCCCTCAGTCTTTGTGCCAGTCTCTAGATCTCATAATGGTAAATCTTTAAAATGGGCATGGGAAGACATGAAGGAACTATATCTTGGAGATACTGGATAGTGGACTAAGGTCATTGTCTGCATGAGGTCTCTTGCATGGCCATGAGTCTGTGATCTGCCAAGTGTTCCTGTCCTTCCAGGCTGTCCTCCCTGACCACCTGTGGGGATGTCCCTCCCTGTGCAGTACACTCATTCTCAAATGCCCTCCCTTTGTCAGACCGACACGACAACTGGCACATGTACCTACAGAAGCTGCGGCTGGTGCAGATAAGCTGGAGAAAATGCAACAAGCGGGTAGGACAGCTGTCCAGGAACATGCTTTGTGCCTGGAAGGAACCAGGCACCAAAGGCAAATGTCAGGTACCCAATCCCTGCCTCCCTTTTCTCTTCCCTGTCCCCATCATCCCTCTTTCCAGTTTCTGGGGAGGGAGGCCCCTACTGGGTCCTTGCTACTTGGGCTCTCCCTCCCTGTTGACTATCTGACAAGCTCTTCTTCCTTCTCTCCTTAGGGAGACAGTGGGGCACCTATGGTCTGTGCTACCCGTGGGACCCAGAGGCTCTTCCAAGTGGGTGTCTTCAGCTGGGGCATAAGAACTGGATTCAGGGGGCGGCCTGGCATGTTTATGTCTGTGACTCAATTTATTCCATGGATCCAGGAGGAGACAGAGAAGGAAGGGAGACCCTACAATGTGTAGGCCCTGGGAATCTCCCCAGCTCCTGGGCTACAATCCAGTTTACTGCTAGTTTTAGGGTCTCAAATGTGGCTAACCACCATGATCATCGGTGATAAAGAAAGTCACTAAACTCTGAAGCCATGTTTTAATTTTCTCTTCCTTTTCTTCCTCCTCTTCCTCTTCCTTCTTCCCCTCTCATCCTTCCACAAGCATCTGTGGAACATCTGCTATGCCAGACCCTGGGAGTTAGCCATGGACTTAATTCTCCCAAATCCAGCAGTCTCAGGAATAAAGATGAATATGCTAAAAAGAAGGTACAAGCAGGGCATGGGTGATTCTAGACAATCTGCACGCCTACACACAGTTGCCAAAGAAAGTAGTGGTTCCTCCCTGTCCCCTATGTCTTACCATAGGCTGAGGGTTTAATTTTAGGAATACTGGGAATCTAAAAGCATCTAGTCTCCAAGTTTTCAGTCTCTACGGTCCTTAGGAGAGTTTAGAAAGGCAGAAATTGTGACAAATAGACTGCATCTGAGACATGCTGGTCTACCCCAGTCACCTTTAACAAGAATGACTCAGAGATTTTGGTTCTGTTCTCTGGGAGAGCGAACTGCTGGATTTTCTGTAGATGTTTCCCATCTGCTGCTCCCCTGGGTTATTTCCTTCTGGGTTCTGGTAAGCCAGCTCCTAGGCATAGAGTCACCTGGGATCCTAAATCCTTCCTGGCCTGCCTCCGGCAGCAGGAGGAAGTGACAGAAGGTATAGGTAGGACAGGAGAGTGTTGGGGTGTTTCTTATCTGTCCTCCCCACTTTCACCACCAAGCTGCCAGTGAGAGCCCTGCCCCAGTTTCTACTCATTGTCCCACTCTGGCCACATCTGCCCACATCACTGAGGTAAGGCCTCTTCTTACTCAGTGGCTTTCTACTGCTATCAATGCTGCAAAGACTTTGCTTCCCTGGATCTGTTTCTAAAGTTCAACTTAACTCCTTTTATTTTTTTAAATTTTTATTTATTTATTTTCCCCTTTTTTGTTGCCCTTGTTTTTTTTCTGTTGTTGTAGTTATTATTATTATTGTTGCTATTGATGTCATTGTTGTTAGGACAGAGAGAAATGGAGAGAGGAGGGAAGACAGAGGGGGGAGAGAAAGATAGACACCTGCAGACCTGCTTCATCGCCTGTGAAGCAACACCCCTGCAAGTGGGGAGCCGGGGGCTCGTTAACTCCTTTATTAAGGTATCATTATCTGAACATTCTGAGTAAAATTCTGTTTTCTTCTACAAGTCCCCATAATTGATATGTTTAGAGCCTTATTTCTCAGCACTATGGATTTGTAGGGGTTTGAGCCATCTACTAATTCTACCTGGAAGGTCTGATGAGGAAATCCTGACGTGACTGGGCAGAATGAGGCTAAACACCAGGATGAGGACTGGACCCACCTTCCTTCCTAGAGGTGAGCACATTACTTTCAAGACACTAACAGGCAGCGCCCTTGTGGAAGCACAGGTCAGAGGTCAGTGAAGTAAGTGGGGTCTTAGCGACCCCAGAACCTATAGTGAGGACACAGCTGCCTCCCTAGGAGGAAGGGACCAGGCCATACCCTTAGGAAGTAGGTCTATTTCCTGCTCATCTCCTACCCCAAATAGTCCAGCTCCAATAACGCCCCTACACACACACACACACACACACACACACACACACACACACACACACACACACACATGACTGCTCCTCTCCCAGCAGCAGATGCTAGCAGACCTTCAACTAGATCACACAGGGCCCTTGGGCCACATTCTCCCCTGACTTCATCCCCAGGCTCCCAGGTATGGAGTGACTGAGTCCATGCTCCAAGGACCTCCTGCTCCCCAGGGCATCCCATAGGGTCCCTGCTCCACTGAATCACAGCAGGGGGCGTCCATTGTGTAGCCTGCGAGAGGATGGGGGTGTGTCCCTGAACTGGGAGATGGGACAGGGTTAGTGTGGATAGTTCTGCACCTCATCTTGTCCTGCCTAGGCCCCTCAATATCTCCACCAACCTTGCTGGAGGCCATACAGGAAGCCAGGGGGCCACATTTCCTGCTGTGTACTGGGTACATCCAAAAAAAACCAGCTCCCAAAAGAACCTGGAGGCTTCAGATAAGACATGAGAACAGCACAACCTCCAGCCAGAAACCTTATTTCAAAGCCTGTCCCAAAGCTCAGGAGGTAGCATAGATCCACAAGAGCCTACCAGGAAGTGGTAGCGCTCTTCTCTAAAATGGTCTCCCCCCGCCCTGGACTATACCTGTATTATCTCCTTGAAGCAGGACTTCCTGCCTTGGGACCCTCTGTGCCCAGCCCTAGTCTTCATGACACCTTTGTCTGTAGGTCCTCTCCAAGAATAACTCCAGCTCAGTCACCACCAACATCCAGGAGAGGCAAGCTTTCTACTACTATTCAGGACCACCACCAGCAGTATCTGAGCAACAACCCTCAGGGGTATTGTAGGCTGGAAGGCACTGGGGTGACCTGCCTGCTGGACATTTGTAATTAACCCCAAACTCCTATCTTGGAACACCCAGTGTGGCTGAATTTGGAGATGGGACCTCTCAGAAAGTAATTAAGGTTAAATGAGGTCACATGGGTGGGGCCCTGATCTCATGATTAGTGTCTTTAATAGATAAGGCATTAGGGAGCTTTCCTCCCTCTCCTCCACTCACTGAGTACAGGCCATGTGAGGACAGGATGAGTAGATAACCACCTACCAGCTGGAAAAGGAGCCTTCATCAGGAAACGAAGAGGTTGGCATCTTGATCTTGAATTTCCAGCCTTCAGAACTGTGAGAGAATAAACTTCTGTTGTATAAGCCCTGACATCTGTAATCTTTTGTTATAATAATCAAAGCACACTGTGTCAGTGCTAAAAAAAAATTCATCCCACTTGGTCAGTCCTTGATGTCATGGCAAAAATGCTTTCAACACATCAAATTTTGTGGTTCACATGAGTGGTTTTTGGAGGTGCACAAAATGCAAAGGCATTTTGCAAGGTTTCACTTGTTTTTTGAGATATAATCTAGATTTAGTAATTTATTTTATTTTATTTTTATTAGTGGTTTAATAATGATCAGCAAGATTGTTGGATAAGTGAGTTACAACTCTGTACAATTCCCACCACCAGAGTTCTGTGTCCCATTCCCTCCATTGGAAACTATCCTATCCCTCTGAGAGTATGGACCAAAATTATTTATGAGGTGCATAAGATGGAAGGTTTGGCTTCTATAATTGCTTCTCCACTGAACATGGACATTGGCAGGTCAATCCATATTCCCAGCCTGTTTCTATCTTTCTCTAGTTGGGTAGGGCTCTGGGGAGGTGAGGTTACAGGACACATTGTTGAGGTCATCTGCCCAGGGAAGTCAGGATGGTGTCATGGGAGCATCTTCAACTTTGTGGCTGAAAATCAGTAAGATATAAATCAGCACAAATTGTTTAATAATCAGGAACCTAAAGGTAAGAACAGAGCAAATGGAACTAAAGGTATTTGTGTGGGAAGAAGCTAAGAAGTCTGTTTTAGGTATATTCCAAGGGGCCAATGACTTTAGTAACTTTTGCCTGAGTCCAATAGCTGACATGCAGGTGGGCTAAAAGTATTGTCTGGAAAGATGGTGTCAGAGTCAAGAATAGGACTAAAAAGCTGGATGTAGATCTAGTAACTTTTAAAGGCATGTGGTTCTGTGAACTCTGACAAGCACACATGACTAAGTCCTACCATGGTCAGAGCACAGAACCTTCCCACAGTCCCACAGAGTCCCTACCCAGGATCCCTCTGTGGCCCTTTCCCTTCCCCAGCCCTCAGCACCTAGTAGCACTTAGGTGTCCTCTGGTCTTGTTTCATTGACTCCAGAATATCAGAGAAATGCTGCTATACAGGAGGTCTCTTGCCTCTATGTCTTGTTCAACGTAACATAACGCAGGTGAGATTCATGCTGCTGCTTCCATCTGTAGACTATTACTCTTTATTGGTGAAGTGAGGCTGTAGCAGCATTCATTCATCCTCCTGCTGATGGATGTGTAGGTTGTTACCTGCTTTTAGCAACGATGAATAAAATCATTACAAGCACTGTGTACTGGCTTCTGTGGAGCCCTGTGCCTTTAAGCAATGAGGTTTTGTGTTCTCTCCTTCTGAGTTCTGGAAGTGGCCAGGAAATTTCTATGACTCACCTGTATGGGCCTGTAGGTGGCACCAAGGAATTTTCACCACTGTTCTGTGCCACCTTCTCTGAGCATGAACCTACCAGTGTTCCAAAGTTTTGAAACCCTGATAGTGACAATGAAATATTTAGCTCTGCTGAGCTCAAATTCATGCTGTTTCTAAAAGATAGTGGAAAGAGGTTTTCTCTCCAATTTCTCCCTCCTTTGGCATAGAAAAGCCAAGAATAAAGTTGAGAGATTCTTTATTTTAACTTTATTAGTGAATATTGATTTATAAAATCATAAGACAACAGTAGTATAATTCCACACCGTTCCCACCACCAGAGTTCTGTATCCCTGTTCCCTCCATTGGAAGTTACAACAGTTCTCCCAGGGTTGGAGGTAGGGGTTAACTATTATTTCTACAACTATCTGTCTATATATTTGCCCATACCACCACCACCCCCATGGTTCCATCTTCTCTTCCTAAGTCACACCTATACCTATTAGTGCTTTTGAATGGTCTTTGCTTTTTCCTTCCTCTTCTCTCTCCGGGTCCTGATGGAGCTGGATGGAGCTCAGAACCTTCTGGTCATCTTCCTCCTATTATTTCTCTTCCACTGGGAGTATAGATCAAAATTCTTTTTTTGGGTGCATTAGGTGGGAGTTCTGGCTTCTGCAATTTCTTTTCCTCTGGACATGTATGTTGGCAGGTGGATGCATACTATATTTCTCTAGTGGGCTAGAGCTCTGGGGAGCAAAGGTTCTGGGACACAGTGAGGTCATCTTCCCAGGGAAGTCAGATGGGATAGATACTTTTTCTTTTCTTTTTTTATTTTATTTTTAAATTTGTCATAAATAGTATGTTACAAGATTGCAGAATTATAGTGTATAGTTCCACACCACACCCACCACCAAGGTTTTGTGTCCCCACCCTCCCATATCACAAAGATAACCACCATAGTTCTCACAAGTCTTACAGTTGCTTGATTTGCTGGTTTTTTTTTTCCCCAAGTTCATGTGTATCTGATCTCTAGATTCTACATTAGTGAAACTATCTGGTAGTTGTCTTTCATCTCTTTATTTTGCTAAGCATAATCAAGTTGATGGATTCTAATGCTTACAGCTCTGTGAAGTGTAGTCAGTGCTTCTTATGTTGAAACTCTCCCTCTAATAACTAAGCGCCTAACGTCTCAGCTGTCTATAATTTATTCTGATGGGATATTTCCAAGAGTTTTAAATATAAATTTTAAAGACTCAAATCTGCTAGGAAAATAAAATATCTCAGACTAATTTTCCTAACATGGAAACCCACTGTGTATAGAATTTAGTAAAATGCTTACATCTTCAGCTTCATGCCAACCTTAGGCAACAACAACTATTTTATACAGCAGCTACCTCCATGGTGATTTCTGGCGAAAGTGACTGACTACATAGGAGGGAACACTGTCTATCCAGGTTTGAGCTTTACTCAAAAACAGACCCATCTATGTATGTTATTATATTGTAAACTTACGTTATCCAAGCTCAGCCTTCACATTTACCAATATTGAACTATCTGAGCTCTGCTGAAACAGCAATTTTACATGGTTTAAACCGAAAAGTCCTATACCCCTCAGTCCATTTGCATCCATCTTGATATCTTCCACTATCTATGGGACCATACCCGCCTTTATCCTTGTTGCTGTCTGTGGTGCTCCCACGTAGTGCCAGAGATGGAATCACAGACATCGCAAGTAGAAGTCTCTCGCTGTACAGGTGGACCACCTCCCAGGCTCTAAGAACTTTTATTATGTCCATTTCATAAGTGTATAATCTGAAACTGAATATTAAGCAGCTCCTCAATCACTGATATGAGTTCTTCCTGGAGAGGGAGCCTGTTCTTTCTGCTGTACCACCTGACAGCTTTTCCCTGGAGAACACCTGCAGCTTTCTCTGTCCTGATTTGTCAGTGGCTATAAGACACCCACCTTTCAGGAGCACAACTGTTCACAAAGTCCTCCCAACCTGCTTCCTCTGACCCCCAGTCACACACTCATCCCCACATTCCAGTCAGCTGGCTTAAAGAAACCCCCAGGTTCTGTGCCAGGCAGTCAGCAGGTTGACCTCGCTACCCAGTGGAGCTGGTCACTCAGCCTATTGTGACATTGGCAGTCAGGCTAGGCTATGAGCTAAGGGTCAGGGAGAGCAGAGCCCTGGCTCAGGCTTTCCACATGAAATATGCACAGTCTCACCTGCAGCCTGTCAGCCTGAGTCAAAACCAGGGCCAATGACAGAGTGGAAGAACAGGAGAGCAGTGCTGGCCACCTTGTTGCTGTCCTGGGTACACAGATCCCTGACATGTATGTGTCACGGCACCTTGTGTCTGAGCTTCTCCAGAATTCTTCCCTTGGTGGTTAGAGCTACCCTATTCTATTCTATTCTACTCTGTTCTGTTCCGTTCCGTTCCGCTCTGCTCTATTCTTTCTTTTCTTTCTTTCTTTCTTTCTTCCTTCCTTCCTTTCTTTCTTTCTCTTCTTTCTCCCTATCTATCCTATCCTATCCTATCCTATCCACCCCCTCCAAAGATCTGGAGAACTGTGCCTGAGTAAGTCCCTTAGGTGAAGCTCATGTGGGATTCCCATTGGGTGCACCAGTCATATCCAGCTTCAGAATTAAGGTTGTACTCCCTCTCACCATGGATTTTTGGAGGGAAACCCTTCCAAGAAACAAAAAACTAAAATAGAGGCTACCTTTATTGCCTTAGAAGCTTTTAAAGGAAACTTAAAAACTGTAGAAGCCATTATTTTTGTTCAAGGGATCTCTAACCTGGTGCTGGCTAACCACTGATGTTAGGGTGCTGGGGCAGGGCAAGGGGATGAGGACAGGGGTGGCTACGCTTCCACATCTTCCAAACCAATCAATGTTGATAAATGGTTCTGGGTTCTTCTCCCTCTTCCCACTTTCTGCTTGTAGTGATATGTGGTCAAAGGATAAGTAAAACACCCAAGATATTTGAGGTTATATCAATCATTGGTGGGCATCCTGTAGACATTTCAGAATTTCCCTGGCAGGTGAGTATTCTACAGCATGGAAAACATTTCTGTGGAGGTTCAATCCTCAATGAGTGGTGGATCCTGACTGCATCCCATTGCTTCATAAACAAAAATATGTAAGTATTACAAGTCTTTTCTTTTTAAAATCAGCATTATAGAATTTGCCCCTGTGTGCTTATTATTTTCCTGGAAACTCCACTGATTTGTCAGCCAGAAAACTGAATATCAGAAGGCTCAGTATATACTGCAGGTGGGAGGGGCACTCTCCTTTTGAGATGTTTCACATTTCATTGTGTGCGGCCTACATTGCAGAATAAATGTTTCCTGAAATATCTAAAGTCTCACAGCCTCTTGCTGTGCAGGTGATGTGATGACATCTGGTCCCAAACTTCTGTAAAGTATCTTTCTGAACATCTGATCTTCTTCAAGTAGAGGATGGACCAGTGGTAATCACTGAGTCTGAGAATCCTGAAAGGAGTTAGAACCCCAGGTCTGGATGCACAACACTGGTTCTGAGACTGAATCTAAGACAAATCAGTGTTTTTGAGAATTTTCCAAGGTGCTTGTCCAAGGTTCAGGAAGTAAGGTTGGACTGTGAAAATCAAAATCAAGTCTGTCAATTGCTTGTGCCTAACTAAATTGGCTCCTCAGACATTTGTTAATTGCACTGTTAAGTGCATTTGCCCAGAGAAGATGTCATCAGGCCAAGAGCTTATTGGTAATAGGGCAGGACTGGAACTCAGGTATCTCACTTATGGCCTCATTGGGGAGCTCTTTGCTAACTTGATGGCAAGTCCATCACCCCAGACACTTTCACACCTCCACCCCCCTCCTCTCACCCACAATTAGAATCCCTATCTCAGACTGAGGAAGTATTTCCGGCCCCCTCTCTCTCCCTTTCATTTTTATTTTTATTTTTATTTTTTATTAGTGATTTAGGAAGTATTTCCTCTTATGACTCAACTTTGGCCCCTGTATCACTTATCTGTTTGTTTTGTTTTCTTCTTTTGTTTTGAGTTATCTACCTTCAACATTGCATATGGTACAGAAAACCTGAACACCAGTAATTCAACAAGGAAGCAAGTGAACAAGATCATTATTCACCCACTTTTTGACAGTTGGCTCTTTGATAGTGATATTGCTTTGATCTTGCTCAAAACCCCAATTCACTTCAATGCCAAAAATGCTCCTGTCTGTCTCTCGGAGGTCACTAACATAGAAAAGTGGGGAAGCTGCTCTGTGGCTGGATGGGGCATCATGGGTGAGTCACTATAGCCCAGCCCAGGGGCTGCCAGTGGAGGCAGGGGGGGTGGACCATACTGGCTGGCGAGAAGCAAACTCTGGAGCCTCTGCTAGCCTTGGGGGGGGGGGGAATCTACCTGTTGGATGTGGGTACTTCAAGTTATTATTATTTTTTTTATAAAAAGGAAACACTGACAAAAACCATAGGATAAGAGGGGTACAACTCCACACAATTCCCACCACCAGAACTCTGGATCCCATCCCCTCCCTTGATAGCTTTCCTGTTCTTTATCCCTCTGTGAGTATGGACCCAGGATCATTATGGGGTTCGGAAAGTGGAAGGTCTGGCTTCTGTAATTGCTTCCCAGCTGAACATGGGTGTTAACAGGTTGACCCATACTCCCAGCCTGTCTCTCTCTTTCCCTAATGGGGTGGGGCTCTGGGGAAGCAGGGCTCCAGGACACATTGGTGGGGTCATCTGCCCAGGGAAGTCTGTTTGGCATCATGTTAGCATCTGGAACCTGATGGCTGAAAAAGAGTTAGCATATAAAGCCAAACAGATTGTTGATTAATCGTGAACCTAAAGGCTGGAATAGTTCAGATGAAGAGTTGGGGGTCTCCATTTTGTAGATAGTTAGTAGGCCTATTTTAGTTATGTTCTAAAGGGCTCATGACTATATTAGGTTTGTTTTTTTTTTGGACTTCAAGTTCTTATTTAAGGTGCCTGAGGAGCCTTCTTCTGGGGTGACATGAGAGTCATCTTTGCTGGGTTTTCCTGGATTCCTGGAGCATGTCTGTATGATTGTTTCCTGGAACGTTAATACTAAACAGGGACTCAGACACAATCCAGGCTGAATCTTTCAGTCTTGAGTAAATTGAAGGATTTTTTAAAAGTGAAATAATTTTAAGGAAATATTGATGGGCATTGGGGTGGTAAGGAGGACTGACTTCTAGGAAGGAAGACCAAGTCACTATCACACTGAACAGATTTGTCCCAAATTATGAAGTTCTGTTCCCTGGTGATAAAGAGCTTTGCAGAAAGCCTACTTGGAAACCATAGACCTAGGCCATAGAGAAAAACAATATAAATGTGTCCTTATAAAGTCAGTCTGTAACCTTCTCCTGCTCCTATTCTCGGCTAACCCACAAAATGGCAGCTGTTCATCTTTCTTGTTGACTGTGTCTTCTCACTAATTATAAGAGCAGAAAATATATGTTCCAATCTTCCAAGTAAGCACAATTTAACTGCACACCCATTTGTGCTTAGTCCCCAAACTTAGAGTTATTTTAGGAATTGTCATTAGAAGTTTTCTATAAGCTTAAAAGAGAGAGAGAAGCTACTTTCTATAGCTTTCCATGAGCACATTTTCATGGAAGCTGTTAATATTCTAGGAAGTGTACTAAGTTCTTGGAAATTCCACTATATGTAAGGAGGAAAACACTCTTAACTTCAGAAAGTGAACATTCTGGTGTTGCACTCACCTCCTCCATGGACAGTGGGCTCCACAAGGGAACTGAAACCATCCAAATCAATATTTAGGTGCCAGGGAGCTCCAATGGGGAGTTCTCATGGGTTCTTTTCAAATCCTTATGGATTTAACAAAAACACCTTTTATAGGACATTAGTTGGATCCTGGCACTTTTAAAAAATGAGAAGATGGCACTTGGGGACTGAACATAGTAGACTCAGGTTTGGGGTTGGGGGTTCTGAGATCAGAAAAGGTGAACTGAAGGACACACAACCCTTCTCACTCAGGGTTGTCCTCTGGAGGTGAAAAAGCAAGATATGGGTGGGTGTTTTACCTTAACCCAAAGGGGTCACTTTGAACTCAAATCCCCCCCCCCCCATCTGCTTCTCCTTTGGGACAGTCCCCATGCAGAATACAGAGCTGATAAAAGTTGACATCAAGCTGGTCAAATGGGAATTCTGCTCCAATGTTGTGCCCTTGCTCACCAAGAACATGCTGTGTGCTGGGGACCTTCAGGGTAGGAAGGATGCCTGCCAGGTAATGGAACAACTGCTTGCAAGTAGAGGTGTTACCATTTCTGACTTCCCCTTCTTCCCCTGGATAAGTTTCCTAGGGCTATTGTAGCAAATGACTAACACCAGGGAAGATTAAAACAGCAGCAGTGTATGCTCACCATTTTGGATGTCAGAAGTCCAAAATCAAAGCATTAGCAGGACCACACTCCAAGAAGTCTTCTCCAGCTTCTGGTGATTTCTGGCAGTCTTGGTGTTCCTTGGTGCCTATAGGTGCATTGCTCCATTCTCCACCTCCACTTTCACCTGGCCTGCCTATGTCTAACTCTTTTGATTTCTCTTCTCATAGGGATTCCAGTTCCCAGTTTCAAAATTAGCCTAATCCAGTTGGACTTCTTCAATTAACTATATCTACCAAGACTTTATTTCCAAAAAATAAAAAGTTGCATTTTGAGGTTCTGAATTCACTGTTAATAAAATTCAAGTGGAATAGATGTGTGTATAGTAAAAAGGAGTTTTTCCCTATCATTTCCACTCCTGTTCACTCCTTTGAGAAACAATTGCTAGTATGACTTTTCTACCAAAATGCTCTCTTCAAGCACATCATATGCATTTATATGCTGATTTGCTTACTCACATAGTTATGGAAATTCTTTGTTATCTTCCACATCTGAATTTTCTGATTATTTTTCTGAAGATACACATTTTCAAAATTGTCCAAAAGGTTTGGGGTAGTCTGAGGTAATGTCTGTCCTACTTCTTTGTACTTATTTAGCAATTTTTTAATGATGTTTAAAGGTGTTTAAATTTCAATATTTTAAGCCATAATCTGACATTTTGACACAATATCTGCACCTTTTGCATCTGTATACATCAGTTTGTTTGCATGCTGTATTTAGCAATTGAGGTCTTGTGAGATAAAGCAGAAGTTTGTGCTTTCCTTTATTGTGCACAAGGCAGAGAGATCAAAATGGGATGACTGGAAATGGATTTGTACTGAAAAAGTGGAGCAGGGGCCGTGGCAAATTTTTTGGAAAAAAAGGTGATTTGAAGCAAACCGGATTAGAACGATCACTCTTCAATATAAACAACAGTGACACTGGATGATGACAATGCTAGTGGTGCTGACCAAGGTGATGATGATGTGATGTGAGGATGGTGGTAACGATGATGATATTCACTTTTGACACAACTATCATTCATCACCATTATATTTGACCAGACTGCTTGCTCTCTATACTGACAGTCCCAGAGTTGGGAGCAGAGGAGTGCAGCTGGAGAGTCCAAATCAAAACTAAGCATATCCACTTATCTGAAGGCACTATTACTGCTTTTTATCTTACCATATGCAGGGTAGCCACCTCAGTGGGCTATGGGAATGACTTGCTCTTATTCTTTCCACTCTCCAACACCTTATTTCTCCTAGGGTGACAGTGGAGGCCCTTTGATTTGCCATAAAACAAACAACACAAGCATATGGTACCAGCTAGGCATTGTCAGCTGGGGAGTGGGCTGTGGCCGGAAGAGACTGCCTGGAGTGTACACGAATGTGTCTAATTATCTGTCATGGATCAACAAGGAGACCACACTGTCAGGAAAGCCCTATAAACATGAGCCAGACTCCAGGTGCACTTTTCTTCTATCATCCTGGGCCGTCTTGCTACTGTCCTTTGTGATGCTTCTGCTATTCCTGTGATTAAACACTGTATCATCTCAAAACCAAGTGTCGTTCTCAGTTTGTGGAATAAAATCAAGGGTAGTCAATGGTTTCTACTTAAGAGAAAAGGCAAACATGATTGCTTTTACCACTTTTTTGTCTAGCAATATAGCAGGGGTTTTGACATTTCAATAAGAAAACAAAAAGGGGGAGAGAAGAGAGGGGAAACTGAAGACACCAAAATTGGAAAGAAGCCAGACACACAGGACTACTTACAGTGTAGGTCAATTGATATGAAATGCTTAGAAAAAGCCAATTTAACAGACACACAGCAGACCCAAGGCAGGTGTGGGGGGGGGGGGCTGGGGACTACAAGGGGTGGGGTGTATGTGTGTCTAAGAGGGGGAGAGAGAAAGAGAGAGAGAGAGAGAAACACAATACCAAAACTTCCTTCAATGAAGTGGAGGCCAGGCTTAAATCAGGCAAAGCAAGGCATTATCCAAGTGAGCAATTTTGCCAGCCCAGTGAAGGGTGGATCTTATGAAATGTAAATCATACTTCAATAAAGTAACATTCAATTAAGATAAAATTCTGTGAAGAAATAACAATTCAGATGCCATTGAACACATTTAGTGGATCATTTTTATTGAAATTCACACTACATTTGCATTGCCCTACAAAGTTTGAGCATTGCCATTGTTATTAAATGCTAGGGCTTCTTGAGAGCCCAAAGTATCTGGGGTTTTAAAACAGCAAGTGAGGTAATGGTCTCACCTGTATAGAGACAAAAAGGAGTTACAGAACTTTCTAAAGCTCTACCCTTGGGGGATAGAATATGTTCTTTCCTGAAGATTCCAGCAGTTTCTAGATAATTCCAGAGTACAGACTTTTCCCAAGTGACCACAAAGTCAGAAAATGGGATGTGATCAGAGCAGATGGTTTGAGGCTAAGGTCTCATCTGGCTTCTGAACCCAGTTGTCTTCTTTTTGCCTCCCATCAGTGCTTCATGGCAACACATTCCCTGAAGAGTTTCACCTAAGGCTTCTGGTTGTGAATTGAAGAAATAATTTCAGAAATGAGAAAGAGAAGCATGAATGCAGAGAGAGAACTCTAGTTTGCACAAGCCAGCATGATCTGAGCTTGGGAAATTACCTGCTTTGACCTAGCAGGCAGGAATCTTGGCATGATTGGGAAGAGGGTATAATTTAGAGGTAGGAGTTCTGGGCTTGTGTTTGGGCTCTGGCTGTGCCACTTGCAAGCTATATAACCTTGAATCAGTTATTTAACTTACATAAGTCATGGTTTTCTAACTTTTAATATGAAGGCACACAGCAACGATGCCCTCCTTATCTTTATCAACAACACATCCATTTAGAAAGACTGTTCTGGGAGCCAGGAGGTGGTGCAGCAGGTTAAGCACACATGGCACCAAGCACAAGGGCCGGCATAAAGATCCTGGTTCGAGCCCCCGACACCCCACCTGCAGGGGGTTCATTTCACAGGCGGTGAAGCAGGTCTGCAGGTGTCTATCTTTCTCTCCCCCTCTCTATCCTCTCCTTTCTCCATTTCTCTCTGTCCTATCCAAGAACAATGATGACAACAACAACAATAACAATGATAATAAACAACAAGGGCAATGAAAGCAGAAAAAAATTTTTTTAATTAAAAATAAAAAGACTTCTGCTTTAGACCAAGGAGAGTGAAACTTGGAGGCAGGGGCTATGGAGCAACAGCAACTGTGTTTCTCTCCTCTCCTCTCCCAGGTCAACTAGGAATACTGAAGGAGACGACCAGGGACCGCAATAAGACAGGACTAGAACGCCTTCAGGAACCCACCAAATCACCAGTGAGTGCAAACATGTGCGCCTCATGGACAAAGAGGAGCCTAGGGAGAGATTAAGTGGCTGGTAACAGTCCAGCAGTTCACCAGTTGAGACATCATCTCCAGTGTGTTTCACCAACAAAAAGACGGCAGAAGGGAAGAGAGGACTCACCTAAGACTCACTAAATGCAACTGTGAGTTTCCATTGCTACTGCCCTCAGAATCTGGAGCAAGGGGTGGGGGGAAGGCCCTGTGCTGACACCAGGAGACAGATAAATAGCCAGGAAACTCAGGAGAAGTTCGATACCTCAGTGGCCTATTGCTGGGGCTGTGAGAGTCTCTTTGCATAAACATTGGATTATCTCTGCCCCACCCTGCTTTATCTCTTGGTCAGGAGTCAGTGATTAAACTAAGAAGCCTACTTATAGTTTAAAAGCCCTCAGGCTCCCATAGCCTACAGGGAAGAAAAAGAACAAAAGAGGCTTTTAAGCCAATGAGTTCCAACTCAGGGATCAAAATAATATAGAAACAACTGTCAATTTCCACAACTGTGAGCCCTTTAATTATCTTACTTAGACACAAGTCAATCCAGGCAAGAGTGATCATTAATTTGAAAAGTACTGAGTGAGGGACCTCATAACATAATATATAAAATGATTAAACTAACAAGAAGAAATATTAGATAAATGAACCAGGACAACAGTCCAGCTAAAAGCTCCCCAAAGGTTGAAGCAAAAAATAATGAGGTCAACATCTAATCACTAGTTAAGGAAATAATCACAGGAGTGTGTAAAGAGTTTGAAAGAATTGTCATCAGAAATGCAGAAACAACAAATGAGACCCTGGAAGAAAACACTAATTATCTCAAGGTCATTAGAGAGCTGAAAGCTGAAATAGCTGAGCTAAGAACACAACTAGCTGAACAAGCTAAAACAGTATCAGAACAGGGTAACAAAATAGATGAATTCCAGAAAACAGTACAGGGGAGATAGAATAGAATCAATGAGGTTGAAGACAGAATTAGCAAGATCGAGGACAAATTAGAGACCACTAAAAAAGAAGTAAGAGATCTCAAAAAGAGATTAGAAGATACCGAAAACAACAACAGAGACCTACGGGATGACTTCAAAAGAAATAATATACACATTATTGGCTTACCAGAGGAAGAAAGAGAGGGAGGGGAAGAAAGCATCCTTCAGAACATAATAGCTGAGAACTTCTCTAGTCTATTCAAGATAAAAGACATAAAGGTTCAAGAAGCTCAGAGGGTCACAAACAGAATTAACCCAGACTTAAAGACACCAAGACACATCATATTGAGAATGGAAAGGAATAAGGATAAAGAAAGGATCCTGAAGGCTGCAAGAGAAAAACAAAGTCACCTACAAAGGAAAACCCATAAGATTAGCAGCAAACTTCTCCACACAAACACTACCAGGCCAGAAGAGAATGGAAAGATACCTACTAAATGCTCAGTGAGAAAGGCTTTCAACCAAGACTACTGTATCCTGCTAGACTGTCATTCAGACTAGATGGAGGCATAAAAACCTTCTCAGACAAGCAACAATTGAAGGAATCAACTATCAGTCTAGATGGAGGCATAAAAGCTTCTCAGACAAGCAACAGTTGAAAGAATCAACTATTACCAAGCCTGCCCTGAAAGAAGTTCTGAAAGGTCTCCTATAAACAGTTAGACCACCATAAATAGGTCATATATCAGTACACTATAAAAATCTATGAGTGGCATTCAAATATCTTCAGTCTTTGATATCAATAAGTGTCAATGGCCTGAATTCACCTATTAAAAGGCACAGAGTAGGAAGATGGATCAGAAAACACAACCCAACAATATGCTGTCTACAGGAAACCCACCTAACTCAACAAGACAAACACAGACTCAAAGGGAAAGGATGAAAACTATCCTACAAACCAATGGCCCACAAAAAAGGGCAGGAACAGCTGTTCTCATATCTGACACGATGGACTTTAAAATAAATAAAATTTAAAAATATAGGAATGGACACTCCTTAATGCTTAGAGGACCAGTCTATGAAAAGGATTTAACAATTATTAACACCTATGCAATCAATGAGAAGCCATCTAAATACATCAAACATCTACTGAAAGAGCTACAGCAATATATTAACAGCAACACAGTCATAGTATGGGACTTCAACACCCCACTCTCTCAACAGATCATCCAGGCATAAAATCAATAAAGACATAAGGGAGCTAAGTGAGGACATAGATGAACTAGAACTATTGGACATTTTCAGAGTCATTCATCCCAAGAAACTGGAATATACATTTTACTCAAGTCCATATGGGTCATTCTCAAGGATAGACTATATGTTAGGCCACAAAGACAGCATCAGCAAATTCAGGAGCATTGAAATCATCCCAAGCATCTTCTTATACCACAGTGGAATTAAACTAACACTTAACAATCAACTAAAGGTTAGTAATAGTGCCAAAATGTGGAAGCTCAACAGTACACTAATTAACAGCTACTGGGTCAAAGAGGAAATAAAGGAAGAAATTAAACTGTTTTAAGGCTATAAAAAATGGTGACTTCACCATTTTCAGCCGATCTTGGATGGACCTTGAAAAATTCATGTTAAGTGAAATAAGTCAGAAACAGAAAAGATGAGTATGGGATGATCTCACTCTCAGGCAGAAGTTGAAAAACAAGGTCAGAAGAGAAAATACAAGTAGAACCTCAACTGGAATTGGCGTATTGCACCAAAGTAAAAGACTCTGTGGTGGGTGGGTTGGTGGGAGAATACAGGTCCAAGAAAGATGACAGAGGTCCTAGTGGGGTTTGTATTGTTATATGGAAACTGAGAAATGTTATGCATGTACAATCTATTGTATTTACAGTCAAATGTAAAACATTAATTCCCCAATAAAGAAATTAAAATAAAAAATAAAGACAAGTATAGTAAAATTAATTAAATACATTGTTTTAAGATAATCAGTTCCTATATCACAAAGCTGTTTTTATGGTAATTGTTCTTAGAGAAATCCCAAATTCCTGAAATCAACTGGAGATTGTCATGTGTTCAAGATTGTAGGGCTAGTGACGCAAGAGAGACGACCCAGGAACCAAGCTCGTGGCGGTGAGGCAGTTCAAATCTTTATTCATCCAAGCATCCCAGAGTTGGGGGGTAGCACAGCGGGTTAAGCACACATGGTGCAAAGTGCAAGGACCAGTGTAAGGATCCCGGTCTGCACGCACATGTTCTTTGAGGCCAGAAAACGGAAGTTCCAAGTTGGAAACAGAAGTGGCTTGACAATACCATACATGGATAGGAAAGGGGCACAGAAAGTAAAAGGGGTCTGGGAAAGGTAGGAACTTCTTTAGCAACTGTTTCAAGGTGTTTAACTGGTAGGATTAAAACTACCCTGCAGGCAGGGAGGGTCTTGAGAGTAGGAAAAGAATATATCAAATGAGAGAATGGCTGGGGAAAATGGGAAGAGACCTTAAGTCATTTGTTAGACAAAGCAGAACATTGATATGTAGATAGTAAAAGAGTGGGCCATTGTATCAAGGAATGCAGAGCTGGCTTCATGTTTTAAGGAATGCGGAGCCCCTAGAGGCAGAAAAATGCAGGGTTTCTGGAGACAGGGAGTAGCTGACAAGGAAGTGAAAACTGAGGCCCGTACTTCCCCCCAGCTCAACCTTAGTAAGAGAGAATCTGAAAGGGAGATTCATTTCCTCAGTTCCCCATATTTCAATGGGAAAAGCCTCACCACACTCAACCTGGTTCTCACAGTATTCCCAGCATAAGATAATTATATGTTAGTCTTTATAACTAAATGTTTTATAGTTACAAGTAAACTGTCAATATGTTACCTCTTTTCATTTTACTATTTTCTTATCATTTATAAGTTTTGCTTAAAAATATTAAAATTACTGTAGATATGGCATAATAATTTCAGTATTTAATAAACAAATGCATAAAGCAGGAAGGAAAAAAAAGGAGAGTGAAGCCTATGTTTTGCCCCCCAATCATGGTGCCATGTAGAATGTGCCTCTGCGTTGTGTTTGCTAGGAGAACAGGTCTTCACTTTCCCCATGGATCACTTCTTCTCAATTCCTTTCCTCACTGCTCCCTTTATCAAGGTTTCTTTCTTTTTTCTATCTTAGGGTTTTTGTTTGTTTTGCCTCCCGGATTATCACTGGTCCTTTCATCCATGAGGGCTGGTCATCTGCAAGTCAAGGGTCCCAGAGATGACAAAAGATCACCTCTTTCCCAGTTCTAGGTTCCATTCTAGGAAACAGGGGTCAATCTCAGATGCCGGGGAAGGTAGGCCAGCAGACAGCAGGGGGTGTGGAGACAAGGCATGGCACACCTCAGGGCCTGTGTCAATTTGTCACTAGCTTCTGACCCAGTTTAATGGGCTGTCCATCTAGTGGCATCTACTGCAAGAAAAGGAAACTTCTCACACAAACACAACTTGGGGGAGGAGTACAGAGCTATTTGGGGCAGGAGATAGATTAAGGAACAGAAAGCTCTCCCTATGGATTTTAGCCCTTTTTTCCTTTCTTCACTTTTGCATTGGCGCTATGCCCTGGTTCTTTCTTGTTGTCAGATAGCTAGGATATTTAAACACAAGATGACTCAGTACCACTCATTCCATCTGGTACAACGGAGCAAGACAGGTCGTGGGCTTTTGCCTTCCTGCAGAATTAATTAGCCTCTGCGTCTGTTCAAAGGGCAGGAGTAAAGTCTTCTAAGAATGCCAGACCTACTTTTACTGCTGAGCTTTTCTTATCTCTCTACTTATTCCCTTCTTCTGAGCACTCACATGGAATTTTGACTCTTCATATACCTCTGAGAGGGTCCTTGATCAAGGAACCTGATCAAGTCCAAAGCAAGTCAGCCAGCTCTGCCACTTCCTAAAGAGGACTAGAAATGAGGTGGACAAGTCAGTTATCTCAACTGTGTCTTGAGAAGATTATATTTGCACATTAATCCTGAGAACTAAGGAATTGTAATAAAAGCATACGGGATTTTTTAAAGGGCTGGGAAGAGAATTCTTCCTGTTAGAGCACCAGTTTGCATTCCTGAGGCCTGAGGCTGCAGGTTCAACATCTGCTACAACTTTATGCTAGAGCTGAACAATACTCTAGTTTTCTCTCTCCCTCCTTTCTTAAAATAAATAAATAAATAAATAAATAAATAAATCTTTTAAACTCTAGTCAAATAATAATAAATTATAAGTATGTATGTAAAAATATACATTTTTACTTAGCATGCCGTACGTATATCATCCTTGTTCACACAGTATGCATTCCAAGTACGTTACATGTAACTTGCTACAGAGCCTGAGACACAGTTAAGTTCTATTTACGCAACAGATGCTGCTATTACGTCTTACTAGGGAAAGAAAATTATTGGATAAGGTTTTAAATCTCATTTGTTTTTGTGAATCTACGTGACCCCAGAATAGTCAGTGACCCTTTTCCAAAAATTATTAGCTTATTCAAAAGATTATAATTATTAGCTTATTCAAAAGATTATTATTATGTCCAAGGAATGGCATACATATACTCTGCAACATAGGTTATCATCTTCACCTTTTACACTTCAAGAAACTGAGTTTCAGTGAGGTTATGTCTCTTTCTGGAAGTCATTCCATCTCTAGGGAGGCAGATCTAAGAATTTATACCCAGGACTGTCAGATTCCAGATGGTCTCTCTATTGGCTCGTGGTGTAGTTCAGGATTTCAGCAACACATATGCCCATTCTCTGGTCATCATGTTATATTGGCATGGTGTGAGTATGATTATTCTTTTAGCTGAACTTCAACTGGTTGATGCATTATATTCAAAGTCTTAGCCAAAATGTCTGTGTCTACTTCAAAGGAAAACTACAGGTTTCATCTAGAAAACCATGTCTGACTGTTTTGCTGTAGCTGTCACATTTTTATTTTATTTTTTTATTAGTGATTTGATACTGATTTACAGAATTATAACAGGTATAATTCCACACTGTTTCCACCATCAGTTCTGCATCACTATTACCTCTATTGGAACCTGCAGTAGTTCTCCCAAGGTCACAGATATGGGTTGACTTATTTCTATAACAATGTGTGTGTGTGTGTGTGTGTGTGTATCCATTTTTATGGTCCTGCCTTCCCTTCCTATTTTTTCTTTTTAAATTTTTAAAAAATTTTCTTTATTTATTGGATAGAGACAGCCAGAAATTGAGAGGGGAGGGGGAGATAGAGAGGGAAAGAGACAGAGAGACACCTGCAGCACTGTTTCACCCCTTGTGAAGTTTTCCCCCTGTAGGTGGGTACCAGAGGCTCAAACCCAGGTCCTTGCACATTATAACATGTGCACTTAACCAAGTGTGTCACCACCCGGCCCCTTTCCCTTCCTTTCTAAGTCACACCTACACCTAGTGATACTCTGAATGTCCTTCCTTTTTCCCTCTTGTCTCTGCGGGTCTTGATGGAATTGGAGTTCCGAGCCCTCTGGTTATTTTCCCCTAACATTTCTCTCTATCTTGAAGTAAGGACCAGAATTATTTTGGGGGTACAGAAGGTAGGAATTCTGGCTTCTGTAATTGCTTCTCTGGTGAACATGGGCATTGGCAAGTTGATCCATACCCTCAACCTGTTTCTATCTTTCCCCAGTGGGGTAGAAGCTGCCACATCTTTTGTGAAGAACTCTGAAGATGTGTCTGGGAGCCGCAAGAGGAAAGCACCCAGTCTATCAGCTCTTTCTGCTAGATTGTTCGGAGGGAGGGTCAAGAATGACAGCAGAGTGACAAATTATGCCAATTAGAATAGGTGCTCCAAGACCTCAAACAAGTGCCAGCTTCTAAGTGAGCTGC
Source organism: Erinaceus europaeus (assembly GCF_950295315.1). Taxonomy (NCBI): domain Eukaryota; kingdom Metazoa; phylum Chordata; class Mammalia; order Eulipotyphla; family Erinaceidae; genus Erinaceus; species Erinaceus europaeus. The sequence goes on along the minus strand of NC_080163.1, from coordinate 110,845,588 downwards.
TGAGTTCAATATTTTGCATAATGACTTTAAAGAAGACACTGAGGACAGAGGCTGCTAATAAGGTCCATGCATGGCATAAAATGAGAAGGGAAAACAGCACTGCAGATGCTGGAGCCTAAAGTAAATTACTTAAATAGCAAAGCAAGGACTAAATAAAAGAAAATTCAGCAAAAATGAATATAACTATCTATAACCAGGGTTAAAATAATGACGATAGAGAAAGTTTATGTAATATCAGTGCAGATCCCTAGCTGAGGGGATGAAGATATACTTGCCATTTACTGATCAACAAGTTGACTTGACTATTGATAAAAGGATATTATAAAGATGGGGTGGGGGGACCGGGGGAATGGAGTGGGGAAGCACAGAATTGTGGTGCTGGGTGTGGTATGGAAGTACACTCCTGTAATCTTATGATCCTGTAAACTATTATTAAATCACTAGTAAAAATAAAATGAGAAAAAGGGATAGTTTAAAGATTGAAGGGGGACTGGTGAAATAGCTGGATAGTGTGCTGCTTTGTCATGTGTGTGACCCAGGTTCAAACCTCGCCCCTACCACATTGAAAGAAGCTTTGGTGCTGTGGTCTCTTTCACTTTGTCTCTTTGCTTCTATCGAAAAAAGATATATGGTTACTTTTAGTCTAGAATAGGTGGTTGGGGGACATTGAGTTCTCTCTTCAAATATTAGCTCTCTGCTATCTGAAGAAGAGAGTCAGGCTTCTCCAGTGCCCACAGAGGCCAGAACTAGGACCAGTATTTTGAAAACCACAGCAGGGATATTCCTTTTTCAATATGAAAATGAATTTGTAAAACTTTTGGTAGTGAAAAGGTGGCCTCTAGGGTCCTCAGTTTCTTCCCATATTAAATGAAATCAATCATCTGCAAATTTCTATCTAGGTCTACAACAATATTATTTTACATATCTTAGTACAGTACAGTACTAAAAAATTTTTTTGGCCTAACATATACAGGCATATTTTCCCATAATTTTTGGAACTAGTAATGGAGAGCTTACCTCCTCTATGTCTATCTGTGATGGTCTTCTCAGGAAATGGATAATAGACAGCATAATCAAATTAGATAATGAAGGAGAGGTTCCCATGAGAAATATTTGCCAAGTTGGAGAAGGTGTAGAAAACCCCTACAAGATGGTTTCAGCATTTTCTTTTTCTAATATTTATTTATTTATTTTTCCTTTTGTTGCCCTTGTTTTTCATTGTTGTTGTAGTTATTATTGTTGTTATTGATGTCGTCATTGTTGGATAGGACAGAGAGAAACGGAGAGAGGATGGGAAGACAGAAAGGGGGAGAGAAAGACAGACACCTGCAGACCTACTTCACCTCCTGTGAAGCGACTCCCCTGCAGGTGGGGAGCCGAGGCTCAAAGCAGGATTCTTCTGCCGGTCCTTGCACTTTGCACCATGTGCGCTTAACCCACTGCGTTACCACCGGACTCCCAGTTTCAGCATTTTCATGCTGTCTTGGCCTCACTAGCTTCTGTGATACTCACACACCACAGATTTTTTCCTGTCTTGGGCCACTGATGTTCTCTGGTGCTTCTAATTAGAACGCTCTCCCTGCAAAGTGCAGAGGGTGATGGTGACTAGGTACATCTATCCCACCCTGCATTCTCTACATGCTTAGGCGCAGCAGAAGTCCTGAAGAGAGAAGAAATAGGCAAAGACTTATGGGGGACAATAGCTACATTGTAATCCTTCTCTGCCCCGCCCCCCCCCACGCCACTTTTTCTTTTGCACCATTCATTTCTCAACCTAAGTTTCGCCATCTCCTGGAGGCTCTCTGACTTGCTCCACCTTAGCAGCTCAAAATACTTTTCCACAGTCCCTGATACAACATGCAGCCTTGTCCTATTGATCATCTCCCTACTATCCATGATGGCCTGCAGTGATTTTTTTAAAAATTTTTTAAAAATCTTTATCTGTTGGATAGAGACAGTCAGAAATTGAGAGGGAAGGGGGATGATAGAGAGGGAGAGAGACAGAGAGACACCTGCAGCACTGCTTCACCACTTGTGAAGCTTTCCCGTGCAAGTGGGGACCAAGGACTCAAACCTGGGTCCTTGCGCACTGTTAACATGTGCGCTCAACCAGGTGTGCCAGCCCCAGTGATCTGATTTATTCATCCATCTATGTATTTACAGCTTACATCCCCACCTTTTCTTCTCAGATATAAAGACTCTGAAGGTCAGGGATGATCTGTTTTTGTTCTAACTAGAATAGTTTCTGTTATGGTGAATGGAACAGACATCTAAAAAATGACTCATTAAAATTGTGAGGAGCTACCAGGTGCATGTCTATTTCCCAAAGTTTCAATCATTCCCCGTTTGGAAGATACGGCTCTTGAGCCTTTCCCTCCTCCCAAGCAAATCTGAAGCTCTAAAATTTATCTCAGAGATGATTCACAATCCTATCTGAAAACACGAGAGGTGAGACAGTTTGTATGATCAGATTGGCAATTTTTATTAGGACGTGCATGTCTCAGAGCTGCAAGTGCCATATTAGAAGTCATCAAGTGAACAATGGTTTTCTCTGCCGTACATAGGGCTCAAGAGAATAAAGCCACCTCTTTTTCAGGCAAGGGATCTGCAAAGCACAGGATTTCATCACAGAATTCATGGAGGTGATTGCAAGTGGTAAGGCACTGGAGGGCAGGAGCCGGCAAGAAGGAGGGGGCAGACACAGGTGAGGACTTTCCAATACCCCCATCCAGCCCCACAAACTCCCACCTCTGTGCCTGATCTTCCAGACACAAGAAAAGTGAGCATAGCCTCTTCATTCGTGTCATTTGTGTCCCAAAGTCTTCACAAGTTTCACAGCACAATTCCCTGGCAACTGATTAGAAGATCAATCACATGTCATTACACTTTATGTAAATGACACCTCTCAAACCACATTTCTCTGTGCATTCCCTGAGGTCACTCCATGAATCACAAAAAACAAACCCTGCTGATTTGTGGAAGGCAGTTTGGGCAGTGACCCTCATAAGGACTGACAGCACAGGGAGACGTTACTATTTTATTCCCATTGGGCAGGCCACCCCAGTACCCCCTAGTCCACAGTACCCATCAGGGTTCTTGCTCAGGTATTGCTGGTGGTAGTCCTCTGCATAGTAGAAAGTTTGTCCCTCCCGAATATCGGTGGTGATCGGACCATAGCCATGTTCTGAAAGGACCTGCAAGGACAAAGACTCTGTTGAGAGACCTTCCAGAATGAGGAACGGACTGCCACAAAAATAAGATATAACCAGAATAAGATAGCCATTGTGACTCTGGGGTCTGAAAACAAAAAGAGGATGTAGCTGGGGCAAAGTAACTGTATCACACCTAGTATCCTGGGACAAAACAAGATGTAATAAGTCATGGGCCCCTTGGAATATGCCTGAAATAGACTTCCTAGTTTCTTCCAACATGAAGACCCCAAATATCATTTACTATATTCTTACCTCTAGGTTCCTGGTTATTAAGCAATTTGTTTTGCTTTATATCTTATGCTTTTCAATCACCAAGTTGCAGATGCTACCATGATGCCAATCTGACTTCCCTGGGCAGACAACTTCACCAGTGAGTCCTGGAACCCCACCTCCACAGAGCCCTGCCCCACTAAGGAGAGACAGAAACAGGTTGGGGGTATGGATCTACCTGTCAGTGTCCATGTCCAGCAGAGAAGCAATTACAGAAGTCAAACCTACCATCTTCTGACCCATAAAAATCTTTGATCCATATTCCCAGAGAGACAAAGAATAGGGAAGCTTCTTATGGAGGGGATGGGATACAGAATTCTGGTGGTGGGAGTGTATGGAATTGTACCCCTCTTATCCTGCAATCTTACTGATCATTATTAAATCACTAAAAAAGGTAAATAAAAGTGGACCCCCCCAAATATATATTATATATATAATATTAAAAAAATAAAGCCACTGCAGGCATACCTCTGCTCCTACCCACACTACAACACCTGACCACCCATCCTTCCCTCCCCTTATTCCTTTCCCCCCCTTTTACCCAGGTATAAAGCTTCCTATAAGAGAGGATACAGATCTAGCCTGACTCCTGACTTATTTTCTGCTGGTGCCTCTGAGGCTTTATTTCAATAAACCTATCTTGACTTTTGAGATGCATGTCTCCCTGTCTCTTCCTCTGTGACTTGACACCTGATATTTTTTCTATAGCTATGAGGGTCAGGGCTGAGCACAGAGAATCCAGTGGAGCAGGGGACCCTTTGAGACAAGGGCACTGTTATTACCACCTCCCAGCTGGGCTGTTCTGGGTCCCTGCTGAACTTCTAGGCTGTGGGACAGGCTTTGCAATCAGGTCTCTGGCTGGAGGTTGTGCTGTCCTCATGTCTTCTCTGCAGGCTCTGGATATTAGGAGGTTGTTGGGGCATGTGGGTCTACTTGGATCTGCCTGACACCCTCACAGGGTACACAGCAGGGATACATGGCCCCCTGACTTCCTGTATGGCCTCCAGCAAGGCTGGTGGAGAGACTGAGGGGCCTGGGCAGGACAAGATGAGGTGCAGAACTACCCACACTAACCCTGTCCCATCTCCCAGCTCGGGGACACGCCCCCATCCTCTCACAGGCTACACAATGGACGCCCCCTGCTGTGATTCAGTGGAGCAGGGACCCTATGGGATGCCCTGGGGAGCAGAAGGTCCCTTGGAGTATGGACTCAGTCACTCCATACCTAGGAGCCTGGGTATGAGGACACGGAAGAATGTAGCCCGAGGGCCCTGTGTGACCTAGTTGAAGGCCTGCTGGCATTTGCTACTGGGAGAGAAGCAGGCACAATAAACACCTGTGTTGGGGAGAGAGTGGAGCTGGGCTATTTGGGGCAGGAGATGAGCAGGAAATAGACCTACTCCCAGAGGGTGTGGCCTGCCCACTTCCTCAGTTGGGGTGGGGATACAACTGTGCCCTACTTCCTCTTCCTTGCGGGTGCTGGGGTCTCAGAGACCCCATCTGCTTCACTGACCGACCTCCTTGTGTACAGGGGTACAATATAGGGTCCTGACTCAGGCTTGCATGAGGGCAGTGCTGAGTCCCTGACTGTCCCTGGGCTCATTGGAGATGATGTCCTTGGATTGCACAGCTTGATGTATTCATTCTGGAATTCAGCATGTTTTGGGGCTTCAGCTTCCCCTGGGACCATTCTCCTACTTCCTGCTTCTCCACTGAGCCTGCTGAGCACCAGTGTGCCACACTGAGCATCTGATGCTGTTTGGCCCAGGGTGGCCAGGCCAGGAGCCAGGGCCAGGTGTACAGGCCAGAACCTGTGCCCAGAAGCACCTGTTCCCCTCACAGGAGCTGGAAATGAGCACGGAGACCCATTCAGATTTCAGGGTTTTTATTTTTATTGTTAGATTTGTTAATTAATTAATTAATTAATTTTTGTTAATTTATTTTTATGAGAACTGTTCTTAGTGCTGGCAAATGCAGAGCCAGGGACTGAACCTGAGGTCTCATGCAAGCAAGTTGACTTGAATTTTGTCAATTCTCTATCATGGAGGCTTGTTCCCAAGCCAGACTCAGAGCAAAGATTTTGCTGTGTTAATTTTAGCCTCACAACAGCCTTCTGAAGAAAGGAAGCTGTCATTACCACCTGTGTGGAAAAGAGTATGTATGTATCAGACACTGTGTCTTGGTCCCTGACACTCTTTGCTTGGCCTGGCCTTGAATAAGTAACACTTAGAAATGACATGTCCTGGGGCCGGGTGGTGGTGCACCTGGTTGAGCACACATGTTGCAATGGTCAAGGACCACGGTTTGAGCACCCGGCCCCCACCTGTATAGGGAAAGCTTAGTAAATGGTGAAGCAGTGTGGCAGGTGTCTTTCTGTCTCTCTCCCTTCTCTATCACCCACTTCCCTGTCAATTTTTGGCTGTCTCTATCCAATAAATAAATAAATAAAGACAATAAGGATTTTAAATTAAAAAAAAGAAGAAGAAGTGACATGGCCTGGTGTCTATTGACAGCAGGGCTCATGCAGAGCCAGGCCACTCATCCAAGAAATAAGCGCTATTGGGGGGCAGTAAGGGCAGCACACGGTGGTGGACCCCAGACCCTGCCAGCCACTTTCAGAACCTTTCACTCTCAGGCAGCTGGCAGAATGGCAGCAATTTCTGTTATTTCTAGGTCTCCTGACAACCCTTTTCCTAGACCTTCACCCCAGTATTCTTTTTGATGACTCGGGAAGCCCTAGCCTCCCTTTGTGAGGTCTTCCCTACCTGGAACTCTCTGTTCCCCCAGGTGAGGAAGGACACACACACACACACACACACACACACACACACACACACACACACACACACACACATACACACCACTCTGTGCCAACGTTGCTTCCAGAAACTAGCACCTCTAGGTGGGTGAGAATCTGGGGACTGTCCTGACTGGGTTTAGGGCCAGGAACCACTTTGTTGTGGGAGGAAAGGGAACTAGCACCCACATGTGGGGAGCATTGGCCCCTGCCTAGGGAGAAAGGCCACTGCAGGAGGGCTATGGGACTCAGGGGCTGTTGGCAATGGGATATTCTGGTGGCTGTGTTGAGTGGAAGTGTGTGGAGCATGCCAGCCACCTCACGCAGAACTTGGAAGATTTTCAGGAAAAGAAACATGATCAGATTTTGTCATCCCTGGCCCCTGTTCAGAGGCCTGGGCATCTACTGACCTTACTTAAAAGAGCCTTCTCACCAAAACAGAAAGACTCCCTTCTGAATGAGAGAATATCTCTACATGCCCCACATCAGACAAAATATTTAATACCTCACAAAAGCCAATAACAAAACAATAAACAACCCCATTAAAAAATGGGGAGAAGACATAAACAGAATCTTCACCAAAGAAGAGATCCAGATGGCTGACAGATATATTTTAAAAAATGCTCAAATGTTACTGATTATCAGAATGAAAATCAAGACAACAATGAAATACACCTATGAAGATATTATATATTCAAAGAAGAGATCCAGATGGCTGACAGATATATTTTAAAAAATGCTCAAACGTTACTGATTATCAGAATGAAAATCAAGACAACAATGAAATACACCTATGAAGATATTATATATTCAAATGAACAGAAATAACAAGTACCGGTAAGGATGTAGGGGGAAAAGAAGCCCTGTTGTTACACTATCAGTGGGAAAGAGTATGTGTGTATCAGACACTGTGTCTTGGTCCCTGACACTCTTTTCTTGGCCTAGCCTTGAATAAGTGACACTTAGAAATGACATGTCCTGGGGGTGGGTGGTGGTGCATATGTAAATTGGTACCACACCTGTGGGAAACAGTCTGGAGATTCCTCAAGATATTAAAAATGGTAGCCCATGTAGTTTGGGGACCATTTGGCACCTGCCTGGGAAGAAAGTCCACTGCAAGAGGGCTCTGGGACATACCACACAATATGGCAACTCCTTCAACAGGGATTTGTTCAAATAACACACACAAACACACACAAACAAACACACATCCCACATCTGAAGAGATCTATGAACCCCTATGTTCACTGTAGTCCTTTTTGCAATAGTCAGAACTCAGAAACAACTCTAATGCCCAATGACAGATGAATGATTAAGAAAGCTGTAGTAAAATCTGGATAAAGGCAAGAGACCAGTATACTTTGTGATGGCCCTTTTGGTTACTACCAGGCCACTCCATCATCTGGGGCCCTAGTCAGGGAATCTTGGGATTCCCACATAGATATGATGGCCCAGACCTTTAATAGATCCCTCTCTCCACCATCACTGGTCATGTCCATCAATGTAGAACAATGATGGTAGAAATTGCCTCACTCTCTGATTGGAGGCTGGGTCAACATACTCTGCTACTGGAGGAAGACTGGTCCTGAAATGAATGCAGCCGAGAATGTTCCTAGCTATGATCATGGAATGTGAGCTCAGACTGACAGGGATACAGGGGTTACACAGGCTCCTGTACTAAATATAAATAGACATGGGTCCTAAGTCAGATCAATAGGGTTCACTGTTAATCGTATTTATATATTTTACCCATATTTGGAGCTACTCTTTAGAGCTAGTCCTATTTCCAATTCTGACACCATCTTCCCAGAAAATACTTTTAGCCGGCATGTTAGCTGTAAGGCTTAGGAAAAATTAGTAAAGTCACAGACCTAAAATAGACTTTCTAGATCCTTCCAACATGAAGACCCCAATCTCATCTGCTATACTCTTATCTTTAGGTTCCTGATTATTAAACAAAATATTCTGCTTTATATCTTAATACTTTTCAGCCATCAAGTTGCAAATGTTACCATGATGCCAACCTGACTTCTCTAGGAAGACGACCTCACCAAGGTGTACTGGAACCCTACCTCTTCAGAGCCCTGCCCCACAATGGAAAGATAGAAACAGGCTGAGGGTATGGATCTACCTGCCAATGCCCATGTCCAGTGGGGAAGCAATTACAGAAGCCAAACTTTCCACCTTCTGCTCCCCGTAATGATCCCGGGCCCATACTCCCAGAGGGATAAAGAATAGGAAATCTTCCAATGGAGGGGATAAGACACAAAATTCTGGTGGTGGTAATTGTATGGAATTGCACTCCTCCTATTCCATAATCTTCTTTATCATTATTAAATTACTAATAAAATAAAATAAAATAAATCACTCACAAGGCATTTACCATAAGAAGAGCTGTGGTACATATACATAACAGAATACCACGTAGCTTTAAAAAATTATGAAGTATTCTTTGTTGCTACATCTTGTGGAAGTTGAAATCATGTTATGTGAGATAAGCCAGAAGGAGAAGAACAGATATGCTCTCATTCACAGGTGGAAATTAAGAAACAAAGAAGGGAAAAGACAGGGTGAAGTTTTAGCTATGATCTACTGTAGCAGGTCCAAGAATTCTAAAAAGGGGAGGTGGGAGGGACTTGAAAGGGGGTTGGAAACCCAGTGTCCTATGGATCAGGAGGATGACAAGTTGGTGGAGGCTGTGGTGTGCTGGCAGCTATTATGGGGAGATGAGACACTGTATACATAGGGATAAAGTGATTTTTAAAAAGAAGCTCCTCTCTCGTGTTGTTGTATTCAAATTCCAGATAAAAGGTAGATTTCCTGAAACAAAGGGGGTGGCACCTCAGGGGCCCAAAGCCTGGGAGCAACTTCTGAAAGATTTCCTGCTGCTAGGTATGTTGGTGAGCTTTTCACATCTGGGGTGATCACATATGTTGACCTCAAAATGTTCCTGGTGTGACCAAAGAATCAGAACCCTGACCCCCCCTTGGCTGTCTCCTTCCCCCTCAGAATCAGGGCCAGGCCCCCAGATCTGCCCAGGTCACTGTCCCTTCTGAGCTCTGTCTTCTCCAATGCCACTTCCTCTCGCTCTGATTGTGCTCCTCACACTTACAACTAGGACAGCGTTTCCAGGCCCAGAGTTCACAGTCACTGTCACCAGAACCTTCTCTGCCAGACACCCCTCCCCGCCCCCCACACGCACATACAACAACTCTATCCCCCTTGTGCCTAGACCCCAGTACCCTAGTCCAGTACCACCCCACGTTGCAATACTGCTCTGGGTGAACAGAGAGAGTAATAACAGTCCTGGCCACAAGATGGCAGACATCACTTACGTTTGCAAGGAGAAACCCAAGAAGCAAACCCACAGAAGACACCGCAATACACAGCCGCCACCTCCCTCCTGCTCTCCCAGGCGTGTGACCCTGAGATGGGTTGTGGCCGGTCTCACCTCTCTCTCTCCCAGCATTGTGGGATGAGGGTTGGGGGGAGTGGGACTAAAAAAGGGAGTGAAAGAAATTGGATCAAAAGAAGGAATGAAACTGCCCCTCTTCCCCCATCCCTCTCCCACCAGCACAGCCTTTGGTTTGTTCACTTGCCTCTCTAGGAGAGCAGGCCACTTCCTCCCATCCCGGCCACTGCCCAGTGCCATCACAGGGTCCTCATCAGACACACACACAGGCAGGTGCTGTGCTGGAATTCTGGGGTACCTGCTTGGCCCCTGCTATTTGCTTGCTGTTTTAGACCTTCTTGATGATGAGTGGTTCTTTTTCTTGGCATGTCTTTTGATTCCATCCTCCTTGATGTGTCCCCTGCTAGCATGGGGGTGTCAGTTATAGGGCTCCTAGAACTCCATCTCTTTTTCTAGGGAAGTGGGAGCAGCTGGTCAGCTTAGTGCTCCAGAAGCTAGGAGAATGGGTATCCTACGCCAAAACCTCACAGGATGCCTGCCCCCCAGCCCCCGTCAGTCTCCAATAAGAAGCCCCAGGTACCATTGCTGAACTCATTCTCCTTTTCCCTCCCTTTCTTGCCCTTGCTTTTCTTTCTCTGGGTGCTGTCTTCTCTGGTTTTGTTGGGCTTTATTTCCTGTATGTTCTTTGACCTTGGAATATTCTTACTTCTCTCCTCTGTCACGTGGTCCCAGACTGGATGTCCCCAGCTCAGTAAAGTCTTTCCTGGTCCTATGAAATAGGCATGGTTCAATCTTCTGTGCCCTCAGAAACGCCTCTCCTTATTGGCCCCTCTACTCCGGGTGGGGAGTCTTTTTTTTTTTTCTGCCAAGGGTCATTTGAATATTTGTAACATCATTCTGGGGCATACAAAATTATGTGTTTCAGGCTAGGGCTATGGATTGACCTGCCAACACCCATATCCAGTGGAGAAGCAACTACAGAAGCCGGAACTCCTATCTTCTGCACCCCCAAAATAACCCTGATCCATACTCCCAGCAGGGGAGAAGTGATAGGATGAAGCTAAGAGGACTCTGCACTCCAGCTCCATCAGCACCCAGAGAGAGAGAAGGAAAAGGAGAGGGACGTATGGAGGTAGTAATATTTTCATGAGTGGCTTGGGGGGAAGAGAGGACTGGACCTGGGAGAAAATTAGAAATGTAGACAGATAGTTGTAGAGATGATGGTTGGCCCATCTCTACAACCTTAGGAGAACTGCGATAGCTTGCAGTGGCGAGACTGAAGATTCAGAATGCCAGTGGTGGGAATGGTGTGGACTTCAATCCCTGTTGACATGTAATTTTGTAAATAAATAAATAAATAAAATGTCCAAAAAGTAGCACGCACATAAGTCTGGGAAATAGCATAATTGTTATGTAAAAGACTTTCATACCTGAGGCTCTTCAGTCCCTGGTTCAATCCCAAGCACCACCATAAACCAAAAAACTGAGCAGTGCTCTGATCTCTTTCTTTCTCTGTCTCTCATTAAAAAAAAATTAAATAAGGCAATTTTAAAGTCTTTTTAAAAATGTATTTAAAAACACTTAATACTGCCATAAAAAAAGATTCCATTTGCTTTGGCAAGGCCAGACCAGATGATTTTATACCTCCCGTCTCTACTATACCACTTCACCTCCCCTCTGACGATACTCACACTGTGCTCCAACTACCCTGTTTCTCTATCTCACTGCAGTGCTTAGTATGTAAGGAAAGAAAGAAAGAAAGAAAGAAAGAAAGAAAGAAAGAAAGAAAGAAAGAAAGAAAGAAAGAAGAAAGAAACAATGAAAGAGAAAAGAATGGCTGAGTCTTGGGCATCTCTTCAAGATTCTCTTGACCTATGAGGAGCCCCAACCCCAGATCCCTGCTGCTGCCTCAAGCCAGAGCATCTCCCTGGGGACAAGGGAAGAAGCAGTGACCTTCGGTGAGAGCCCCTCCACCTGCTGATTCCACGAATATGTTTAGTTCTTACACCATGACATCGACATCAACTTCCATGGTAGTGTAGCCTCATGGATCGTGGAAAATCCCACTTCCACTTGGAAGGATAGACGCCCCACTACTGAGTTCCACAAACTTCCTATGAGCCATCAAATTCCAAGAGGAGATGGGAGACCTACTTGAAGTGTGGGGAGGGCAGGGTTTGTGCCTTGAGTACTAGATTCCCTGCTGGCTTTCTAGTAGCTACCCTAGGAGGGGTGTGTGGGGGCCCCAGTAGGGTTGGCATCAGTTGTGGGGTGCTTTATATCTCATTTCCTCAATCCTGAAGGGGTGGGATCATTCTTATTCCTTTACCTACAAGGAAACCCACAGGGGTTGAGAACAAGGTTCAAGTTCAGAAGCCAGGGGAGTTAGTTAGCAGTGGTTCTGGGATGAGAGTCCAGGTACGTCCAGCTCTGGAGTTCCTGTTCTTGTTCACATATATGCTATCCCTAGGACTTGGGAGTAAGTGAGGTCCCGAGGAGCTAATCTGTACAGTCCTGGATTGTGTCTGAAGTACAACAGGTCAATGTGAACCCACCAAGACGCCTGGACTAAAATTCCCCAGAGTAGGATGGGGGAGGGTGAGTGGTTTTAGAGGCAATGACATGTATTGTGTACATGTATGTGGGGAAGCGCTGTGTGTGCACACCTGCCTGGGACATGCACTATCATGTTAGACATTACCATGTTCAGGACAGTGCCATGTGACTGTGGATACAGTGACTTACACACCCTTCTCATCAGTGGTGTTCTCATATGAGGTCCTCAGGCTCAAACCCAGAGCCTCAAGTACAACAGAGCGCGTGCTCTACTGGGTGAGCTATTCTGTGACCCCTATGGTCACTTTTTTGTTTTTACCGGATTTCATAGAAACACACGTTATTTATTCTCTTATAGTTTTTATCAAGTTCATTGACTTTTATTTTTATTTGATAGAAAGGAGAGAAACCATGATGGGATGGGGAGATAAAGAGGGATAAGTGACTGAAAGACACCTGCAGACATGCTCCACCATTCGTGAAACTTCCCTCTTGCAGATGGGGGCTAAGAGCTTGAACCCAGGTCCTTGCGTTTGCTAACACATGCACACAACCTAGTATGTGACCACCTAGCCCTCACACATTATTTGTTACCATTCAGTGTTATCTGTGTAAGCATTTAGGCTAGTAAGAGTGATCATATTTTCCTTCTCTGCTTCTACCACATTTTTGTAGATAAATCTTTTGTTAATGTCAAGGTAATAGTTTTTTTAATTTATCAGCTTACACAGGCAGATTATTTTTTCCCTCGTCTCTCTTTGATCCCCACCTGCAGGGATAACACTTCATGAGTAGTGAAGCAGGTCTGCAGGTGTCTATCTTTCTCTCCCCACCCCACCCCCCCATCTCTATCTTCCTCCTCTCAGTTTCTCTCTGTGTTGTTAAATCTTCCCCTAGCATTTACTCCTCTGGGAGTCTATGATCACCTTTTAACAACTGTTAAATGGCAAGAAATTAGAACAGAGCACAGGAGACTGGGGATTGACTTTTTTTTATCAGGAAACAGGCATCTGGGAGACAAGCAGGGAGGGTTTAGAGAGAAAGAATCTGGAGCAGGACAAAAGAGGCCTGGATTCTAGTGCTCACTGTGCCCTCTAGTGGGAGCAGGGTATAACCAGGCGAGGCCCCTTCCTGGTTCCTGCCTTCTCTTCTGAATCCAGAGACCACTTCAGTTTTCTTCCAGATCCAAGTCTGAAGAATTCACACACACACACACACACACACACACACACACACACACACACACACACACACACACACACACACACTGCAGCCAAAACTCAAATCAGTAGTTCTACTTCATTGGCAACTTCTGCCTGGCCAGATTGCCATCAATCAAAACTCCTGGGAAAGGATATAAAATGACTGGCAAGGCTTTTAAATACCACCCTTGAAAGGAAAACACCCTCTCTTCCGGACTGAGCAGAGTCTGGACATATGGCTCAGGAAGGCATGGAGAGCCTGCAGAACTGCAGGTGTGTGGGTGGGTGTGGTCACCTGTCTAGGTGGCTCAGAGCCAAGGGGAGAGGGCTGCTCAGGTTCACTACCAAAGAAGTCCTGAGTCTATAGCTCCCTGCTATGGAACAGTGGGTCCACCTCATGAAGCAGCCCATGATCATACATATTCAAGGGGGCAAATTGGAGCAGGGCCAGCCCCCAGTAGCAAGGTGTCATCAACAAGGATGGCTCAAAGTGTGGCCATCTCTATGACACTCAATCAAAGCCATGCTGACCCCTTCCCAGTTTTGAGAGACGAAAGGAAAAGAAAAAGTGACACAGTTAGACCTAATTTGGTCCACTTATAAAACCTGCTGATCGGGGCTGGACAGTGGTGCACCCAGTTAAATACACACATTACTATGCCCAAGCACTTGGGTATGAGCCCCTGCTCCCTGCCTGTAGGGGGGATGTTTCATGAGCAGTGATGGAGGTCTGCAGAGTCTATGTTTCTCTCCCTCTCCCATCTCAGTTTTTCTCTGTCCTATCAAATGAAATAGAAAGGGAGGGGGAGGAAGGCTGGGTGGTGGCACATCCTGTTAAGCACACATATCACCATGCACAAGGACCTAGGTTTGAGCCCCTGCGCCCCCACCTGCATGGATAACTCTTCATGAGTGGTGAAGCAGGTCTGCAGGTGTCTATCTTTCCCTCTCCTTCTCTATCCCCCCTCTCAATTTCTGGCTTGTCAAATGAAAATAGGATGAAAAAAAAGAGAGAGAGACAAAATGGCTGCTGGGAGCAGTGGATTCGTAGTGCAAGCACTGAGCCCCAGTGATAACCCTGGTTGGGAATAAATAAATCCTGCTAATGTGAATGGTATCCTTGTGATGGAAAGACCAGGCTTCTCAGAACAGTGATAGCATCTCTTGCTCTGCAGTCATTGACTCTCAAGACACATCCCCATATCCCTTCACCCCACAGGTAAGTGACTAGTATCTTCTGAAAATCAAGGGCATTTTTCTAGGGTTGGAACACAACTTGACAGATGTACAAGTTGAATTTTGTCTGTGCAGAGAAGGGGTGAGGGAAAGGATCCTGCTTGGCCAATAAGGGATCAACTAGGTCCTCTCTCCTTGGAGTATGAACGTTATGGTTATCTTGCTAGAAGTGTAAAACCTGACTCCTCTCCAGACCAACTGGATCAGAATCTGCAATTTCTTTTTCTTTCCTTCTCTCTCTCTCTCCAAAGCACTGTCCAGCTCTGGCTTATGGTGGTACAGGGGATTGAACCTGGGACCTGGGAGCCTCAGGAATGAGAGTCTATTAGCATAACCATTATGCTATCTCCCTGGCCCTAGAATATGCAACTTCAATAATTTTTGGTTGATGAGTGTTCGTATGAGAGTTTGAGACACTATCTCTGTGGGGCAAGGGTAACCAATAGGATTGGGTTACACAACCCTCAGCCTCCTTCTCCAAGATGGGCTGCCATGTCACTTGCTTTGAGGACAGGTTGTGAGTGGAAGGGGGCAGGAGCTGTCAAACATCATCAAAGGCTTCACACTTTCTCCTTTGACATTGTGGTGGGTGCTATGTAAGCGTGTAGTGGCTCCATCAGCCCTCATCCTGGGTGTGAATAGGCCCCTGGTTTGTAAGTGTGATGCTGACCACTTTGAAAGCCAGGCATCTCTGCCAATCCTTTTTGTACCACTCTCAGTGACTCATTTCAACACTCACTGTGGGGCTTTAAGACTGGGCTAAACATTGGAAACATGGAGATGAGTGGGAGGTCCCCTGACTCAGGGTAGAGGGACTGTAACAGTTGTGCCAACAGTGGCAACCTTGGAGGCCCTGCAATTTAGGACTAAAGAAGAAATTCCCTGCCCCACCACAACCCCAGTGTGCAAGGTTATGGTTCCTTGGTAATCAGGTGATGTGGTAAGGGGGCCATGGTTGCAGGGTGAGGACAGACAGTTCAAATTTGACCAAATGGGAGTTACACCCACCCACTCACCATCCAGGGGTTGGTAAGACATGTGCTGGAGGAGGTAGGGTATGCCTGTGTAAGATATCCACCATGCAGGACAGGGGTGTGTATGTGTGTGCTGGAACCCAAGAGGGCCAGACAGAGTCTTCTGAGGCCACAAAGAAAGAAGTCATTAATTCAGTGGGGCAGATGGATTCTGCAGGAGAGGACAGGTAGACAGGACCTGGCAACTTCTAAGTACAGAAGTGTGTGTGTGTGTGTGTGTGTGTGTGTGTGTGTGTGTGTGTGTGTGTGTGTGTGTGTGTGTGTTTGGGGAGGGGAAGAATGATGATGGGGCAAATTTAAGGACAGGAAGGAGGACAGTCACATTAAATGGGGAAGATAATGGGAAACTAGGCAGACAGGTTAAAAGGGAGAGGACCTAAATGGCTGGAAGGGATGAAAGCAGGTGGGGAATCAAGTCCTTTGATCTTTCTTGTTTGCTTCCTCCCATTTGCAGTGACCCAACTAACTACACACAGGACCTCCACCACTCCAGCAGTCGTTCAGACAGGGAGGAGCACTTTCCAAGATGGACAACCACTCCTGAATTCAGCCAAACTGGCAGAGGCCTCTGAGGTCCATGGCTGGCCTGAAGGCATGACTGAGCCTAGGCAGCTCTCATTTCCTCTCCCCTCCTCTCCTCTCCTCTCCCCTCCCCTCCCCTCCCCTCCCCTCCCCTCCTCTCTTCTCCTCTCCTCTCCTCTCCTCTCCTCTCCTCTCCCCTCCCCTCCCCTCCCCTCCCTCCTCTCCTCTCCCCTCCTCTCCCCCTCCCCTCTCCCCTCCCCTCCTCTCCCTCCTCCCCTCCCCTCCCCCTCTCCTCCCCTCTCCCCTCCCCACCCTTCCTCTCCCCTCCCCTCCTTTCCTTTCCTTTCGCTGGTTTATAGTGGTGCTGCTGATAGAACCTGGGAGCTCACAGCCTAAGTAAGCATAGAAGTCACTTGAGTAATCATGGTGCTATCACCCTAGACTATTCCTTTCTTTTTTCATTCCCTAGTTGTTCACCTTGATTTCCCCATAGGGCACAAATGCTGACACCATTTTCTTGTGCAAGGAATCTCCAGACCCTCCTTTTACACTGTGTATCTTGAAAGGTGGGGGGGGGGGTCCAGCAGACACAGCAGGGCACCCCTGCTTTAGGCCATTTGAGCAGTTTCCAGTGTAAGACTGGAGCCTACCACTGGTCCTTTGCGCTGGCTAACTCCAGGGTCTCCTCCAGGCAGGAGGTGACTCACATCAGCAGACTGCTAGGCTCTCTGGACTCTTTCCTTTGAGGCCAGCTGGTTTTGAAAAGAAATTCAAATGACTTTCCTCTCTAAGCTTTCCTTTCATAGGAAATGAATCTCCCTCCTCCTCCTCCTTCTTCTCCCCCCCCCCACTTCCCTCCCTCCCTCATCTGCATTCAACTCTTAGGGGTTATAATCTGCTCCCCCCCCCATATCTGAAATCAATTAACTACAACCTCTGTTTTTGCTATATTCCTTGCACTTAGTACACAACAGAATCCACTTGCCACTCTCCAGAGAAAGCCAAGGACTCTGGTTTCACCTTGGGGATAAAATGCAATTTCATTAAAAGGAAACAGCCTTTGTTCTCAAAGGGTGAGCAGAAGAGAGCTTAAAGCAAGATGCCAGCTGCTTAGTCAGAACACTGAACGCAGCAAGGTAAAGGAACTTGTCTAAGTTCTAAGTTCTACCCTTTCTCTTGGGTGTCTAGGTTTCAGGGATTCTGAGCCCCTGGAAAGGAGATTGGTCCCTATTGGACTCACAGACAGACTGGCCAGCTGTGGAGATCAAGGCAGGCACAGGGGCTTTCTCAGGATATGAGGCTGTTCTGCTAAAACTAGGGAAGCCTGGAATGATGTGTTTCCCAGAGTGATACACAGGTATGTCTGTCATATCACAAGCACGGGGCAGATGTTTCCCTCCACCTAGGTCTCAGTTTCCTTCACTGTAGAAGGAGGGGTTTAAATGAGAAGGTTGTTCTGTGAAACATTTTGTCTCTGAGCTGTGTACTCTGGAGCCTTTTCTAATCCATGCTTCCTCAGTTGAGGCAAGTTTGACTGGGATGTAGCTCACATACCATGCAATTCATTCTCTTTGTTTACACTTTAGTGGCCATGTCTTTTCATTTCTGTTCTTCAGACTGTATCGTCTCAATTAACTGATTAAAAAAAATATTTTATTTGAGAGAGAGAGAGAGACAACTGCTCAGCTCTGGTTTATGGTGGTGCAGGGAATTGAACCTGGGACTTTAGAACCTCAGGCATGAAAGTCATTTTGTAGAACCATTATTCTATCTACCCTGCTCTTCCATTAACTTATTTTGCTTGCTCATTCTTCCTTCTGCCAACTGAACCCTCTGAGTGGTGTGTGTGTACAGTAGTTCTGGGAGTCCTATTCTTTTTCTAAAAAATAATTTCAGTCTCACTGATATTCTTCACTTGGTGAGGCATAGACAAGTTTTCCTTTTATTCATCAGAAATAGTATTTTTTAAATTTATTTTTTTCACCTTGTTGGAGAGTTAATGTTTAGGAGAGTTAATGATTACAGTACAATTGTTGACACATAGGTGCAACCCCTCATCTCCCCGTGATAAGTGTCTGCAAGATACTCTGCCCCCAACCTAGGTCGTTCCCAGTATCAAGCATCAAGACCCCAAACCCCTCCACTCCATCCCTCCCCCTCCTTCCCCAGAGTCCTTTGCTGTGATGCAGTACACCACACCCAGTCCAAGTTCCACCTTACATTTTCCCTCACTGCCCTTGTTTCCTTAAGCTCTACCTACGAGTGAGATCATTCAGTATGTATGTGTCCTTTTCTTTCTGGCCTATCATCTCACTCAACATGATACTTTTCAAGCTCTGTCCAGGTATATGGAGAAAGAGATGACTTCCAAATAATTGAAACTTGTTCATTTGTGATTTTATAAAGATCATTAATTCTCACTAGTAAATTCTCTTTAAAATTCATAACCAGAAATGTCTCTCAATATAGCCCCTTGCCTAAAGTAGCATATATCTGGAAGGAATGCAATTTACATTGTAAGATTTCTGCTGCAATTTTAAATTGATGTGCCTGTATTCTGAGCTCAGAGAATGTGATGGGAGCCATCACTCTGTGCACATCTCAGCACACAGCCTTTCCCCGCTGAGGGGCAGTGTCTATTAGACAGCTTTGAAAAATATCTTGCTTCTCTGGGATCTGATTCCCTATCTGCAGAATTTACAGAAGAATCTTCCTCAACATGGAAAGAGAGAAAATTAACTTTCAATAGGAAGTTAAACAGCAATTTCAATTTCTTAAAATCCTCTTACATGAAGTTTAAGAAAATGAGACTTAGCAACTTTATTGTTTTTTTATTCACTGATTAATATAATAAAAGTTGTGCTTATTTCAATATTAAGAAATTAAAACCTCCCCGGAGACAGTCTCTGCCCTGAAGTAAGTTATATCTGTCAACTGCAAACAGGCTGGTCAGCTTGCAGGCAGATCTTCTCCCTGGGGATGCAATATGTATAACCTCACACTGGATTGTCTAGGGCTAACAATTAAACGACTGGAATTCTTTCATTATCAAAAGAATCTAAAAATAGTGTTATAAAATATAAGCTATAAGGGAAAATGCACTTAAGATACTTTTGCTTTAATACTTTCACTTCCAGCTTCATGTGGCTGATAATATAGACTGATATCCAAAAAAAAAAAAAGGCAGAAGGAGGAGGAAGAGGAGGAGAAGAAGAAGAAAAAGAAGAAGAAGAAGAAGAAGAAGAAGAAGAAGAAGAAGAAGAAGAAGAAGAAGGAGAAGAAGAAGAAGCTTTTAGTCATTTGCTCTAAAGCTTAAAAATGACAGTGGGTTTGAGTGGAAAATGGCCCCAAAAGGTTGTGTCCCTGTTATTCTGTCAGTGTGTGGTTTAGAATCTGTGGGTGATAAGGAGGCATCGATTGCTAGGTTTAGACAACATCTTAACTTCTAAACAGGCATCACAGGAGTACTCTTACTCTTTAGTTCCTTTAATTGCTCACGCAATCACAAAGGGGAAAAAAAAAAAACCCCAAGTGCTGATAAGATGGAGGGCTCATCTTAGACAAATGAGGACTCTCTATGCAGGCTGTTTAAGCTTTTTAGCAGAGAAGTATGGTTGGATTTTTAAAAAAATATTTATTTCCTTTTTTGTTGCCTTTTTTATTGCTGTTGAAGTTGTTGTTATTGATGTCGTCACTGTTTGATAGGACAGAGAAAAATGGAGAGAGGAGGGGAAGACAGAGAGGGGGAGAGAAAGACCTACAGACCTGCTTCAAAGCCAGTGAAGCGACTTCCCTGTAGGTGGGGGACCGGGGGCTCAAACCGGGATCCTCATGCTGGTCCTTGTGCTTTGCACCACGTGTGCGTAACCCGCTGTGCTACAGCCTGACTTTTTTTTTTAAGCGAGATTAAAGGAAGGGTAGAAGAAGGGAGGGGGAAAATGGGAAAAATGAAAAAGAATCCAAAAGAGGCTATGGATGTGCTTTGCCAAAACTGACTTTTAATTTTCCTCAAGGCTCAGAACCAGTGGAAGAACTGGAACTCCCTCCAGAGAAGACAGCAGGAACATAAGCTAATTATACAGCTTAGATCTGGTAACACAATATAACTGGCATGCTTTTTCCTGAAGACAATATAAGCCCAGTTAACTGGAGCACTACATATTTAAAGTAGCACTTTGAATCTCTACTAAAAATTCCATATGACCTCTCCAGGGGTCATCAAGTGAGACATGATTGTATTGATGTTAGACAAGAGGGGTTTAGGTTCTCCTAGCTCTACCAAACCACATGACCTTGAACATCTGACCTTGAAGTTTGACCTTCTCTTGTGTAAAGTGGGAGGGTGAGTCTGCTTCTCAGTGCTGTTTTGAGGAATAAATGAAAGTATATATTAAAAATAATATATTCCTGAAGTTCTATTTCAGTAGCACTGTTCACACTCGGTTAGTGTTTTGGGGATGTTATAATCTTTTTCAGCCCTTAGAATACCATGCTGAATCAAGGAGGGACAGAGACTATTTAGAGAAGATGGGAAAACCTAGCACATAAGTAACTGAAGTCTGTCCCACTCTTTTCTATTTCTCCTGGGCACGGCCAAATAAGTACTGAAATCCTCATACCTTGAAGACATACTCACACTGGCTTTAGGGAGCTGATAAAAGGCTGACTAGCAACACAAAGGCATAATGCATCAGCTGCTAAACCACAGACCATAACACACACAGTTTGCCACACTTATATATGACATAAAGAAAATGTCACCTTTGACAAGGCCATCCACAGCAGGAGTGGTACCTTGTCTCCCCGAGCTGGATCTATTTCAAGGAGCTCTCAGCTGGCCACAAAGACAAAGTCTAAGCAAGTAGATATTTCAAAGAGATGAAGCAAATCCTTGCCCACTTCAAAGAAATTAAAGGAACTGACAAAGAACAGGCGATCCATAGGGTTTTCGTGTGGAAAAAGACATATTTAGGGGTTTGCACACTGAGTGTCAACTTGATTTATGCCAAGAGAGAAGACCGGGTGTATTATAGGTACTTAAGCACAGTACAGGCATCAGTATGGAGATGTGGTGGATGGTCTGTGGACACTCCCTGGGTGGGTGGCCTGTGTACTACCTGATGCTCGACATCAAGGTCTAGTCTGCTCCTGCATGTTCCCTGCATCCTTGCCCATTTCTTGTGAGGACTAACTCACTTTCCTGACCAAGTCACCTAAGTTCACTGTACTTGTGCTGCTGGTTTCTAAACTAAAAATGATGGTAGCAGAGGTGTGTGTTAGAACTTCACACACTTTATTTTTCGCTTGATCTTCCCCGCCCCCATTTTTGGTAGAATATATACAACATACAGTGTTGTGACCCCAACAGGAGTTTGGGACTATTAGCATACAAATGATGTCACCCTGAGGAGGTGCTTCAGAGAAGGGAATGTATAAAAGCAAGGTCGCTCTCTTTGGCTGCTGCTGCTTCTCCTGGTCAGAAGCATCTCGACAGTGGTGTGCCATGGCTACTTCTCCTGGGAACTGAACACATGAGACTCTGCTAGCCGGTAAACTTTTAGACCCCTCTACAGCCATGAGCAACCTTTACCAGAGCTGATAATTGTTTATCTTATGGCGCTAAACTTTTGATAACTATACTCAGACTTTATGGACCTAAGCGTAGGCTTTACCCTTGATGATAAGTGCTTATTTTGCCTTTTACCTGTTTCACCCTAATAAACCTTGTAATGTTTAAACAGTTCCCAGCTCCCCGCTGTCAATCCTTTTATGCGCAGCAGCCCCCAACCAAAACCCCCTTTTTAAGTTAAATGACAACAATACAGCTGTCTCTGCTAGCTACATTTAAGTGTGTAGTTCAGAGACACCAAACACCTTCAAACTGTTATGCAACCCACAATACTGTTCTTTAAGGGGTGAACATTCTAATTTTCCAGAGGGATACCAGAGACTCAGAGAGCCCAACAAGCCTGGGGTGACACAGCTGATGAACTGCTGAGACTGATGAACACAGACCTGACTTGCCAAGGAGACCTCTTGGCTCCTCAGCCTGAGACACATCCAACTGGCCTACAGGGAAGCATTTGTCAGTGCAGAGAGAATTGGGTATGATGAAAGTCATCAGCTTGTCTCCTTAGGTTGGCATGAGCTGGACACAGGCAAAGCCTCAGCCCTGAGGTCTCACTCTGACCCTTGTCAGTTCACTAGAAAAGCTACTAGGGGCAGGGTGGGGTGGGGTAGGAGCACTCAGTGACTGCCCCGTAGGAGCCTGCATGTGTGTGAATGTGTTATATGTGTCAGTGCATACATAGGAGCACATGAATGTGTACATGTGTAAACTTCTGAGTGAGTGTGGGGCATGTGTGAGTATGTGAGAGGCACATGCATGTGCATTCTGCCTGAGCTGGTCACTTCACTGCACTTACGTCATTTCATCACCTCGGTTTTCTGGGAGGTGGCAAAGGTTTGCTCTAAAATAGCTGTGAGTTCAGGGGCAGCTGTCCTCTGAGTCCTTGTGCTTCCAAGTTCCAGGGAGAAAAGTGACAGCTGAAGTGACAGGGTACAAAGAGGAAAAGAATGAGGAGGAGTGGAATGTATTTTCTCTGACTCTGTAAGAATCTGGCACCAGGAAATTGTCTGGGTCCTGCCAGGGCTAGAGCAGCAGTGACTTGGCTCAGTATCAAGCCAGATGCTACCTCATCTGGCTACCTTGGCTGGCGCACTGTTTAGAATGAGCAGTCCACACACGGGTGGCTGGGTGGGCTCCTGTGGGAGTGGAGCTGGGTGACAAGACACCTGAGATTCTAGGGAGCATACAGTTCAGTTTAGTGGCAATTCTCTACTGGGTTTCACAAGACAAAGGGGAGGATACGCCAATTTCTTCCTTGTTGGCTCTCTCTCAAGAGCTGTGTGGTACCATGGCTCTCAAACACCTACACAAACACCTACTACACCCCCAGCACAGGACACACAAATGTTGCCCTGACCTACTTCTGAACACATACTTGTTCCCCTGGTATGGGCCACAGTCGGGGCCTGGGGCTGCAGGATGAAGTGGGAGACAAGTGCCAAGAGCAGGCCAGCCACATTCTGTGCTGGATGGCCTCTAAGGAGGGAGTGGACCAGGGGCTGCACATGTCCTATGGAATGAGCTCTCTAGTGTCATCTGAAACTGAGGAAGGTGCTTTCAGTAAAGTGAGTAAAGTGAGTGCTCTGGCATGCTTGCGTGCACGCACACATGTGCGCACGCGCGCGCGCGCACACACACACACACACACACAAACACACACACCACATGTGTGATGGGAAGCCTGCCAAGCAGCCCATTTCAGGGCCATCTGCCACTCATGCTGGGCACCTGGCAGAAACAGCTGCTGTGGGTGGGGGCAGCAGCCAGTGAGGATGTGCGCTGGACCCCCAGGAATGTCAACTCTATCCTGGGGTGACCATCTCAACAGGGTGGAGGTGTGCTCCCCAACCACTCCTTCATTTCCTCCCAGGAGAGTGGGGGTGACCCTCTAGCCCTGTCCGGGGGCCGAGGAGGAGCTCTATACCCAGGACACCTATGGAAGCAGAAACTTCTAGAATCTCAGGGAGGAAAGAGCTGTTAGGAAAGGGATGTCAATCTGTGTCACCTTTGGGCTAAGAGGATCAGTGAAATGAGTATATGTGGGAGGGGTGAGTTGATTTGGGGTTGGACCTTCTGAGGTATATATTTTTTTCACTTCCCAAAGAAAAAACAAAACTCTTTCCTGCCACATTCCTGTATAAAGAACAAGCTGGCTGAAGTGGATAGTATATCCCCTGCCCTGCACCCAGTCTTTGGAAAATAGTCATTAGTTGCAGGCATTTTACTTCTCTCTTTTCTTCATCCCTCAGAATTATCTTAATTTTGGCTATATTAAGAAGCCAATGAGGTTTGGCGAGATAGCATGATGGTTATGCAAAGAAGTTTTCATGCCTGATATACCAAAGATCCCAGGTTCAGTTGCCTATACCATTATAAGCCAGAGACGAACAGTGCTTT
Source organism: Erinaceus europaeus (assembly GCF_950295315.1). Lineage (NCBI taxonomy): Eukaryota > Metazoa > Chordata > Mammalia > Eulipotyphla > Erinaceidae > Erinaceus > Erinaceus europaeus. The sequence continues at coordinate 110,821,321 of NC_080163.1, read as the reverse complement.
AGTGGGGAAAAAAAAAAAGAATTCTATGGCTTATGAATAATATCAATAAACTAACAATGCCAGGGACTGAACTTAGGGCTTTGCACTGTGTGGTACTTCTGAGAATCCCTCCAAAGCCCATTTTTATTCTATGTCCTTAGAGAGACGAGAGAGGGACAGACAGACAGACTAAAACAGAGAGGGAGAAACACCCCAGCATCCTCTTGGTGCTGTCCATGGTGCTCCCATGTAGTGCTGAGCATTGAAACCAAGACCTCACACATGGTAATGCGTCCACTCTCCACTATCTAGTTCCAATAAAACTTTTTAAACGGAACCAAAACTAGTGTTTTAGAGTTTTGATGTTACTTAATATCCATCACAAAATAAAGAGGAACGACCAGCAGGATAGATTTCTTTTGGAGTATTAGCAGCTTTGCATACAAATCTGCAATGAGGGAACTGCATGTTATCATTCATTGCAAGTATCTTGGTAATGCATACATTTGATAATTCCTCTCCTAATGGGTGTGAAGTGGCATCTTACTGTGCTTTGATTTGCATTTCCCTGATGTTGGGCATCTTTTCATGGGCTTACTGGCTATTTGTACATATTCTTTGGCCAAATGTCTATCTTATTTATTTTTGCCACTGGGGTTTTCACTGGGACTTAGCACCTGCACAATTTCACTACTCCTGGTGCCCCCCTTTTAAGATAGAGGGTGAGAGGCAAAGGGAGAGAGACAGAGAGAATGAGAGACATCACAGCTCCAACACTTGTGAATCTTCCCTTCTGCATGATGCTTCCATGTGGTAGCTGGAAGCTTCAATGTAGATTCTTGTCCAGATGAACTACTTCCTGGACTTTTTGCCCATTTTTAATAAGGCTGTTTTATTGTTGCTGAATTGCAGTTCTTCATATATTCATAACAGATGTGTAATTTACAAGTATTCCCTTCCATTCTGTGGGCTATCTTTTCATTTTCTGGTAGCATACTTGAGACAGAATTTTTTAAATTTCAATTTATTTCTTTTCTTTTCCAAAATTTTTTAAAACTTTTTTTATTGTTGTAGTTATTATTGTTGTTGTCATTGTTGGATAGGACAGAGAGAAATGGAGAGAGGAGGGGAAGACAGAGAGAAGGAGGGAAAGATAGACACCTGCAGACCTGCTTCACCACCTGTGCAGCGACTGACTCCCCTGCAGGTAGGGAGCCAGGGGCTTGAACCGGGATCCTTATGCCGGTCCTTGCACTTTGTACCATGTGCACTTAACCCGCTGTGCTACCGCCCGATTCCCTAAACTTTTTTATTATCTGTATTTATTGGATAAAGACAGCCAGAAATCGAGAGCACAGGGAGAAATAGAGAGGGAGAGAAAAAGAGAGACAACTGCAGCACTGCTTCACCACTTGCAAAGATTTCTTCCTGCAGGTGAGGACTAGGAACTCGAACCTGGGTCCTTGTCCATTATAAAATGTGCACTCAATCAGGTGCATCACCACCCAGCCCCCCAATTTATTTATTTTCTTTTGTGACCTGTGCTTTTAGTGTCATATTCAAAAAAATTATTGCCAAGTCTAATGTAGATTTGCATCAAATATATTTACGTCCAAGGAAGAGTTTTAGCTCTTAACCTTAGATCCTAGATTCACTTTAAATTTTTTGTATATTGGGGAAGCAATTACAGAAGCCAGACCTTCCACCTTCTGCAACCCACAACGACCCTGGGTCCATACTCCCAGAGAGATAGAGAATGGGAAAGCTATCAGGGGAGGGGGTGGGATATGGAGATCGGTTGGTGGGAATTATGTGGAACTGTAACCCTCCTATCCTATGGTCTTGTTAATGTCTCCTTTCTTAAAGAAAAAAAAATTTTTAATTTGTTTTGTATATTATGTAAGTGTCTCCTTAATTCCTTATTTCTAGGAATACAAGCTAACACCTCCCACCCTGTCACACAAAACAGCTGTAGCTACACTAAAACTGTCACATTTCGGTCTCATATGCTTGCACTTTATTTTCTTTTGTCAGGAAGACCCTTGCCCCCACTGTTTACCTTGCTGCTCTAATATCACCTTGTTGGGAACAAGTTCTGACTACCTCCAAGTAAAGCTAGTTGTTTCTCTATACATGCTGTGTATCTTTTGTGTTTTATCAGTAACAACAGGAATGACACAATACCTTCACTATATTTATAACCAGGGACAGTGTGTCTCTTACATCCTGAACACACCAGTGTCCTTGTTCTTGTTCATTTCTTCCCCCTACACAGACTGTAGGACAGGAACTGCCCTCTCTTCGTCATTCAGTTCCAGCTCAGAACTTGGCACTTGGTGCTTTTAGCATGTATTTGCTCAATAAAGGAATGGCTTCAAGCTCTGACTTGAGAGTTCTGCAGCCCTTGGAAAATTCCACAGGCTGGGCAGCTGCTCAGGTCTTCTGTGCAAACAGGCAGTTTATCATGGCAGCGGCTGGCAGCAGATCTGCTGAGCCTCATTCCAAGCTCAGGCTTTTGCCCAGAGCCATCCCTCCACTCAAGTGGAAGCTGCCTCTGCATCTGGGTCTTGCCAGGGCTGCTTCCAGAGCCCAGGGGAGGCTCACACAGTTCTCTGTTTCTAATGTGATTTTTAAAAGCAAACTCAAAAGCAATGGGGATGGATACATATTTTTTATTTTTTGCCCTGGAGAACAAGATAGTTCCTTTGACATAATTAGGTTGAAAAGAAAAAGTCTTGTAGCGCTTTTTTCTTTTTAGTTGAATAGAAAAAAAAAAAAAAAAGAAAGAAAAGAAAAATCCCCAATCTCTCAGTTCCAGCTGGCAGACCGCTGGACTCTGAGCTTCCGCAGAGAAGGGGAGTGGAAAGATCAGCCCTCAGCAGCTGAGAACTTATTTTTGGCTGAACAGCTGGTGGAGAGGCTGCTGGTACCAGGCAGCGTCTCCCCCACACAGAGTCAGGGGGCACCAGTGTGATCTGAGCAGAACACCTTGATCTAAGCTAGGGCACTCTGCTCTTATATTCACAAAACAAGTCTGATATTTGGGGACAAGGCAATGCCAATGGCCTACGGTCCTCTAGGTCCAGAAGATAGTTCACCTAGGACATGTGAGGCCCTGTGTTCAAGTCCCAGCACCACATGGCAACACTGCGGATGGCACCAAAGGAACTCTGTGGATGGAGAAGTAGTGCTGTGGTCCCTCACCTCTCTGTCTGTCCCTCCCCTCTCTATATCTCTCTCCCTCTCCCAAAATTAAAAGAGGAACTCCTAAAGGACCCTTACAGGTGAAAGACATGCTCAACCCCCCTACATGATGCTCCAGAGGAACTTCACTACTTGCCTCAGTGGAAGCTCTCTTTTGGGAAAGATGAGCGCCCTGTCTTGCTATAGCCAGTGGCTTGGACCAGTGACAGAGTGGAGTTATAGAGAGGCTAAAATAAGCCATTTTCATAAAGAGCACCCTTTATTTTTTTATTTAATTTTTTTTACATTACAGAATTACATGTCGACAGGGGTTTGAATCCACACCATTCCCACCAGCAGAGTTCTGAATCTTCACTCTCCCCACTGCAATCCACCACAGTTCCCCTAAAGTTGTAGACATGGGCCGACCCTTTTCTCTACAACTATCTGTCCACATTTATACGTAGTTGCCCCTACTTCTGTTATTTATTTTCCCCCTCATATTAATTAAACAGTGATTTATATGACTACAAATTAATAGGAGTGTACATAAACACCATTCCCACCACCAAAAGACTGTGTCCCACCCCTCCCACACCCACCCCCATGAAGCCGAACATCCACCCTCACCCCAGAGTTTTTACTTTGGTGCCCTACTCCAAATTTGAAGTAGGGCTTCCTTTATTTTTAAAACAGAGCATCACTTTGGTACCTGTGAGGCCCTAGGTTCAATCCCTGGCACGATGTGGGAGCACCGAGGATAGCACCATGGGAACTCCATGGATGGTGGAGTGGCACTTTGGTATACATCTTTCCCACCCTTCGATTTTTCTCTGAAATTAAAGCTAAAAGTTGAGCGGGGGTGGTGGATACTGTGCATATGTGAGGCCACGGGTCCTGCACTAAAGAAAGCATAAAGGCTGCCACCCAGTTTAATCTTCTCAGTGTTTACTGTTTGGATGCCAACTGAAGAACCAGCCCTGAGAAATCACACTTCATGCATGGACACTGAATTAAATAACTTTCTTCTTTGGAAGGCTCAGAGAAGTCTATGTAAGAGGTATTATCTCAGTTGCTTTATTATGATGGAGAGATCACCAAAAGTTACCAAACAGATCATTACTGCTCCACTGACAGTAGGAGTGGGCTTATAAACAAAACTGCCATACCTTACTTCTGGTTCCATTCAGCAGGACATGCGGACAGTACAGACATGCAAACCCCTATCTAGGCACCAGACCCCATATTTGAAACCCACTTGTTCTAGACATTCTCCTTCATGAACTTGGGGTAGGAAATGGAGGCACTGCTATTGAAACATTTCTCACGACTGTTCCTTTGAATAGAGACAAGGTCATTTGATAGTCTAAAACCCATCATCCTTTAAGAAAGCTCTAATCCAAAAATAATCTGCAATCCATATCTGAAATAATCACACTCCAGGGATTCTAAAATGACCTGTAATCATTCCCCAAAGATGCCAGGATACTGTTTCAGGGAGCCCCCATGTGAGTTCTCAATACAAAACCTTCACAAACTAATCCCATCTCTTCTAACACACATAACTTGATGCCTCCCAACAGTATTTTTCTTTGATGGCACAGCCTCTTAGGGCACTAGGACTCTAAATGTAGGGATGTGAGAAGTTATCGAAAACATTACATTTTCTTCCACTGAAATGCTACCTTTTCTTCCCCAGTCTTCACCACTCAGTGAGTAAAAAACAGGGGTGGGAATAACATTATTTTTGCATAGAACATAAGGTCTGTGTTTCCTGAATGCCCAGAAATGCCTCTTAGCTCTACAGCAGGAGTTACTATGATGACCCTGCTACAGTAACTTCAGGAGAATAATAACACAGCCAAACTCCACACATAAACCAAAGCAAGGAGGCACTATGTGCCTGTTGTCCTGCTGGTGTCCTGTTGGCTCTAAAAGCAGAAGGAGCCATAATTACTCTTCACACAAGGAAGGGAAACACTAAAGTGGAAAGGACTGGACTGGGGTGAGGGCTCTGCTTCCTGTCCTTCTCCCACCTCTCCAGACCCAGGGAAGTGATGGGCAGCTGAGATTGATTCTGATCTCACTGCATGACTCAGGGTTTAGGATCTGCAGGCCACTGTCTTCAGTGTGGGGACATCCTTATGAGGGCTGTGAATTCGACTCGCCTCCTATCATTAATGCACAAACTGAAGGCTGGGGTGACACGTGGCTCCGAGCCACACTGCTAATTAAAGATGACGTGGCTTCACAATGCCATACTTAGAACCAGATTAATTTTTAATTACAGAGTGCATTTGGAGACTGAGCACATAACTGAGAACAAAAAAGAGCAAGCAGGCCAGGCCCAGAGAGGAGCTTAAGGTGTGGATGAAGGTGGGAGGGATTCTCAGGACATGAGAAGGTGAAGATGAGGTATAGTGGGAAACCCCTCCTAGACACATTCATCAGGTTTGCTATTAGCAAAATGTCATAGAATTTCCAGTGGGCAATGAAATGTTTTAATATGTTTTAATGAAGGACTGGTTTTGGTTTAATCACCTGGAAGATCACTGGTAGCTGCACTAGCTTTTTGGTCCCATGTACAAAAATGTGCTGTCCCCTAAGCAGGGCCACCTGCAGAGAAACTAGAAGTTAAGTTACTGAGAGCAGTAACCCAGAGCAGGATTGGGACCTGGGTGTTCTGCAGTCTCTGTGAGAAATAAACATATCTTCCAGCTGGATTAAGTTGAGTTCCTTTAGTTACAGAGGATTTAAAAGTCTTGGGGGGGGGCGCATGGTGCACCTGGTTGAGTGCATATGTCATAATGCTCAAGGACCTGGGTTTGACGTTCCAGCCCTCACCTGCAGGGGGAAAAAAGTGTTGCAGGTATCTCTCTGTCTCTCTCCCTCTTTAACACTCCCTTCTCCCTGAATTTCTTGCTATTTCTTTCCAATTAATAAATAAATATTTTTTAAAATGAGCTATTTTTAAAATAGCTGAGGGAGAAATTAGACTCGTGTTTGTTTTTTTTTTTAAACAGCACTCTCATGGAATCAAAATATGAATGTGTTAGTTCAGGAAATATTTCCCTCTGGTTTGGCTGTGCAGGTACAGCACAAGCCTTACCACGCATGGGGCTGTGGGTCTGAGCTCCAGCACTACATGGGAGCACCAGGGGTGCTCCATGGATGGTGGAGTGAGTAGTGCTATGTTGCCTCTCCTCTATGTCTGTCTCTTCCTCTCTCCTCTCCCCTGCTGAATCTACAGAACAGGAAAAAAGATGGACTAGGAAGACCACTCAGTAGTAGCACACATCCTTAGTTTATTCCTCAGTGCTGCATGAATTTCACAGGTCACCCCAATGAGTAGTTAGCCAGGAGAATCCCTGGTCTTCCCTGGATACCCTTCACATGCAGAGGAAAACAGGGTCTCTAGAGAGATATCACAGCCCCTAGTCAATACCAGGACACTGTGGTGTCTGGCTCTGGAGGATAAGGGTCCAGTCTGAGGTTTAAGTAGAAGAACTGATTGGAAAGAGTCAGAGTGAGAGAGACAGTGGGGGAGAGGGAGATTCTTTAGTTTCCAGGCAGGCTGCTACTGCTTCTCCCCATCTTTAAGGGCACAGAAGGCACTGTCACACAGTTCTTCAGGGCAACATAGCTCTATATGTCATGAATTTCTAATTTAAATCACAAGCTCTAGGCTTCTAGCCATCTCAAAACTGGCAGGTGCATGTCAAAACTAGCATTTAACATGCAGCTTCATGAAATAGGGGCGGGATATCTCAAATCATTGATTTGTGGGAGGGTGGGTAGGTGGGTGGGGAATCTCGGCCTTGCAGGTATCAGCTATGAAAAGCAGTCACATCTCTGACTCCACTCTACTGAGTCCCTTGGAAAAGAGTGGAAGTAAACAGATGAAGAAAACCCTAACATTCTTGCCACCTCTAACACCTCTGATACTCAGAGCAGCAAATGTTTTGCCTATAGCTGTGTGCAAATGAAGCAGACATCTTCCCAATAAGGGGGAACTGAGTAGGAAGGAAATGCACAAAGGCAGTCAGGTCCAGAAATATCCTGCCATTGTACATCCCACCATGGGGCCCTCTCTGGGCAGACTGTTGAGAGAAGGGAGCTGTGATTGGGTGACCAGGAGAATAATTCCAATAGTGCTTCCTGAAATAAATGTGCCATATATTCCTTTCAATTTCAAGGTGTCTGATGGGGTTTCCAAACATTCTTACAAATGTCAAACTCACTGTCAGCCCTGAACCACCTGGAAAAAAAATAATTGACAGGCAGCTAAATTAAGGAGCTCTAAGTGTTTCAGGGACCTTTGAAACCATGAGAACCAGATTGAAATTGCTTCCACCAAGTCCAGATGCTGTGTGAGTTAGAACAAGCCATAGGACACATATATCTGTCTCTGTTTCTTTCTCTCACACACAACTATCTGAACATGTTAACCTGAGAACATAATTAGCATGAAAATATGTTTATTTCACAAATATGTATCAAATCATCAAGTTGTATACATTAAACATATATAATTATTTCTCTTTCTTCCTTTCTCCCTAGTACATTCTCTTATAAAAATAAATATTTTTAAGAAAGAAAGAGAGAGGGGCTAGAGCAACATCCAGCTCTGACATACACCAATTTTGGGGTTTGGGCCTGAACCTGGGACTTCATACAAGGAAGTCCTCTGCTCCACCAGTGAGTTATTTTCCCAGTGCAAATATGCAGTTCTAAATTGTTAAATAGGCCTTTCTTTAAATAAACAAACAAACTATGATATGAACAGGAATCTTCAGTTGACACAGAGCCCTGCTTGTCTGTTTGGCTTTCTGATCTTCCATTGACCTCCTATAGGTGACACTAGTGAAGCCTGAATCCTCCCAGCACTGCTCTCTCTCCAAGCTCCCTGCGTCTTCTTCCAGGTGGGGTCAGAACTTGCCAGCACCCTTGAGAAGATCCTGATCTGCCAGAGTATGAATCTAAGCAAATCTCTAGGCATTAACTGTTCTACAACATTCTGGGGGAATATTACTCTCATGGATGCTCCCATAGCTCCAAGCTAAATACTTCTCTCATCCTTTTCAAGAAAGGTCTGGAAACTCTGTTCTCACCTCTAGCAACACCACCCCAAACACACACACACACACACACACACACACACACACACGGAAATTCTAAAAGAGGAAAAGCAGTAGTTCAGAAAGTTTACTGTCAGGTTAAGTGCATGTATTACCATGAACAAGGACCCAGGTTCCAGCCCCCAGTTTCCACCTGCAGGAGGAAAGCTTCCCAAGTGGTGAAGCAGTGCTGCAGATGTCTCTCTGTCTCTCTCTCTTCTCTCTGTACCCTTCCTTACTTCTCAATTTCTCTCTGTTCTAGCAAATCAAATACATAAATATAGTTTTAAAAATTATTTACTCATTCCCTTTTTGTTGCCCTTATTTTTTATTGTTGTAGTTATTATTGTTGTTGTCATTGATGTCTTTGTTGTTGGATAGGACAGAAAGAAATGGAGAGAGGAGGGGAAGACAGAGAGGGGGAGAGAAAGATAGACACCTGCAGACCTGCTTCACTGCCTGTGCAGCGACTCTGCTGCAGGTGGGGAGCCAGGGCTCGAATCAGGATCTTTCCGCCAGTCCTTGCGCTTTGCACCACGTGTGTTTAACCCGCTGTGCTACACAGCCCGACTCCCTAAAACACTTTTTTAAAAAAAGAAAGCTTAATGTCCACAAGAGAGAGGGCCAGTAAGGTGAGAGAAGTCCTCAGAGGGCTGACTGTGACATCAACCTGCACGAACAGCTAGCTGGTGATGGAGCTGAACTCCTCCAAGTTCAGTTTCAGAGGGGGCATCCACCTGGGTAGAAGGATCCAGAAATGCAACTCTGGTCCTCGAGTAATAATCAGCCTACTGAAGATCTTTGCTACCTGTCAAATCTGCAAGCATCACCAAGATGTTTTCACAGGAAGCTATAGTCAGTGGGCCTCCCCAAGGCCTGATGATTGGATTTTCCTGAGATACTTTGGCCAAGATTTCTCCTGGCTCTGCCTCTGTGACCATGGATCTGGTCTCTACATGAGAGGCAGGTGTGAAATGATAGCTTCTGGTCATTTGGCAAATGAAGCACTAAGGTGTGTGTCCCCCTCCCAGGTCATGCTAAGTCTCATGCCAGCTGTTACCTTTGGGTCTTGGCACTGAAAACAGTCCAACGGAGACAGATCAGTGACAAGAGCCTACTCCAAAACACTGGGGCATGATTTCAGAGGGTCTGGCCCTGCAATCTTATCGTAAAGATCCAAAATAAGGTATCAACTTCCTGTGGGCAGAATCCAAGGGTTCATCAATTATCAACTCTTCTCCCCAACTTGGAGAAGAAGCAGAGGAGGGGACAGATGCAACTCCACCTGCTGAAGTGAAAAGCAGGACCTAAGATCATCCAACAAAATGCAGCACAACCATTCTCGACCAAATCAGTGGTGACATATGTTAATTATCTTCATTGGACCTCAATTTTCTTCCCTTTATATGTATGGGGTGGGGGGAAGGGACCCCCCCCAGGTAACACAGGATGAAAGTTCTTAGCCTGGATACTCTCCAAATATATTCTTTTAATATTTTTTACATGATTTATTCCTGAAAGTCTACCCTCAGCACTCCACAGGTCCCCTAGAAGTTTAGCTGCAGAGATGCTTGAGAGGGGACTTGGGGGTAGGGAGCTCTGGGATCCCCTGCCTCAGATCATAGGTCTCTAAGGAGGAACCAAGGTCCCATGTAAAATGTCCCTCATCCAAAAGGTCTTCCTAAGGGTTCACCCTTCTCAGCTTCGATTCTATGGACAGATTCCATAACCTCTGATGGTTCAAGGTGGGGGGTGGGTTGCTGAAAAGTGCTGGAACCTAGAGTTCCCAGCTACAGGGACTAACTTCCTGAAGATCATAGTCAAAAGGACTGGGGAGGAGATTCCCACCAGCCCCAGGATATACATTTCACAGCCCCTTCTCCCAGCTCTTTCCTAGAATGACCTGGGGACCTGCCTACTGGGTCAGTCCCTTTGCAAGGTTTTGAATTGAGCCCAAACAAAGAACTTCTGGCTTTTAAGTCAGGATGAAATCTTCCAGAGAAAGTGGAGAAGGGACTGACTTTATTAGGAAGAGGAGGGGCCAGAGAGGAGAAGAAAGGGAGGAGGTAACACTTCTCACTGGGTGATCCCCACAGTCAAAGAAGGAGATGTCATTCTACACAGGGAAAAAGCTCATGAAAATGTCACCAGGCCAAGCAAAATAGAGAACAGGTCAGAGCAAGCCTGGTCCACTCAGTTACAGATGTACTGTTCATGGTAGGTAAGGATAAAGAGAAAAACCAAAATCGGTGCTATAACCAGAACTCTCCTCTCTGTAGCTCATCTTTCCCTGGAATTGACCTTCCTTCTGTGACAGCTTTGAAGTTGAGTGTGTGTTCCAGGTCACTCTAGGTCTCTTTCTCACATACTCTAGCCCAATCAGTACTCACAGTAGCTTCCTGCCTCATCTTGATTAATGATCTGGGGAACCATGTGATGAAGAACACTGTGCCAGGATGAGAAAACTGGAGCTAGAGGTGAGGCATGGACACAGGCTGCTATTCGTAAGCATTTGGCAAATGAAGCACTAAGGTGTATGTCCCCTTCCCAGGTCATGCTAAGTCTCATGCCAGCTGCTACCTCTGGGTTTTGGCATTGAAAGTAGTCCAATGGGGACAAGAGCCTCCTCCAAAGTAGTGTGACCAGAGGAAAGGGGGTGATTTCAGAGGGTCTGGCCACATGCTACCTGCGAATGAAAGAAGATACAAACTGGCAGTGCTGGGATCTGTTATGAAACAGGCTTAGTATCTGTTCTGGGTTTGCTGTTTTTTTTTTTTTTTTTTTTAACTACATGTAGGTAATTTTCTTTCTTTTTTTTTTTTGGTAGAAGAGCTGTGGGCACAAAAGATCCTCAAGCACTCTCCTTAGACCTAGCACAGTTCATCTAGGGATTAATCCAAATAAAACCATTTAAGAAAATATGGTGCTATTTCTGTGGCCTAAGACTAAGTGATCTTGTTAGCACACTGGGACTCCCACTGGGAGCTTAGTAGTCAGGTTGTATATTTTACACTCTGGAGGTCTGGGCCTAGTCTGGTAGGAAGAGACTTAATGGAGGGTGCATGGGTTTGGGAGAAGAAGGAAGTGGTAGTGGCATACAAGGAAAATGGATTCCCTGAAAATGGGGACCAGGATGCTCAGGAAATAACTGACAGCAGATCTAGCATAGACAAGGCCACCTACTCCTGTCCCCACCCTGACACCATGCTCTCCTCTGCCATATGCCACCTGTAAGTGAAAGAAGATATTCAGGTTGACAAAATGGCAGTGCTGGGACCTGGTTTTGGTTTGTTCTGTTTTGCTATCTTTTTTGACACTACATGTGTGTGTGTATATATATATATATATATATATATTTTTTTTTTTTTTGATAACTACATGTGGGGCAACTAGCAGAGAGATGGGGCATCAGGCTGACATGAGGCTCTGTGAAATGCCCTGGAAGCAGACTCATTCTGGATGGGCAGGCAACTTCTCCAACAGTGAAGAGTGACACGTTGCCAAATGCCCCAGGACAGGGCATTCAAGCCAGTGGCATGAGGGAAGAGTCCTGAAAGTGACATGTAGGAAGACTATGAAGCAATGAGATAGAACGCATAGCTGATGTGCTATGATAAAGATAAGGCACAAGGACACCTCTGCAGTGTCACCTGTGTAACTTCATTGTGTGCAGACTGACAAAGGCTGGAAGAGGGCTTGGAAAGACGAGGACAGATAGCTACTGCTTAGGATAAAATGGGGCTTGTGGGTAAGTTTTTAGACTGTCTTTGCTACTTTATTAAAAATTACTTTGCCACACCATTTTTTTGTGGTGTTTTCATAAGAACACCCAGTTTTGAAAGGGGAAGGACTTACAAAGAAGGTAGAGAAGGACTTCCATGATCTGAAGAGAAACCCAAGTGTACACTGAAATAGTTGTAAGCATGAGAGAGGCTCTGGGAGAAAGTTCACCTAGTAAAGCACACATTGACTGTAACGTGGATGGTAAAGCAATGCTCTAGTGTCTCTCTTCCACTCTGTCTCTCCCTCTCTACTCTCTCCCCAAAATAATAATAAAGAATAGAAACGGGGCCAGGAAAGGGGGAAAATCTGGATTGTTCCTAGGTATTTCATGAGAGAGAGAGGTTGTTTCTGAACTTCTGGAACATCAGTGGGCCTGTGACCATCTGCAGCTTATTAAACACCAACTGTTCACCTTCTTCCAGGGTCTCTGAGTCATTAGATCTGATGTGGGGTCCCAGAATCTGTATTTTGACCAAGTTCCCAAGTGATGCATAGGGGTGACTAGACACATGCTATGAGAACCATGGGGTTGGTGTATTCTCTGTCTAAACCAGGGACAGACTGAGCTGTTGGGGAAGTGTAGCTCCCAGGAGATACTTATAGTTGAAGTGCTCTCGATGCAGGGAACTGAGTCTCTTCTATTTTTTCTCAAGGTCAAGGTCATTCACTCAACAATGTCACTGTGGTAGGAAAATTCCTCATGGCTCACAGAGACTGAGAGGTCATTATAGGTGAACTAGCTACCTGCTCCCTTATTACAGGGTGCCATGGTGTCTGAGTATAGGGCTCCCCAATGGACATTATTTTGGGGGTGTCTGTCCTCTTCAGAGTTCTTTCCCTAGGTTACTACTATTTCACATTTGCTCTTCCCTGTCTCCAGAAAGCAGGCTGCTAATGACACAGATTCCATGGGGAAATCCAACTTCACTGCTAGCTTTAAAAAATATTTTATTTGATTTACATTATTTTTGAGACAGAGAAATTTAGAAGAAAGGGGGAGACAGAGAGGAAGAGAAGTGTGTGTGCGCGCACATATCTGCAGCACTGTTTCACTGCTTATGAAGCTTCCCACCCTGTAGGTGGGGACTGGGGACTTGAACCTGGGTACCTGCACAATGTAACATACATGTTTTACTGGACATACTACTGCCTGGACCCTCCACTGCTACCTTTAACCAAGGCCAGCAAGGAAGAACTCACACTGTTGGCCAGAGGCGGTTCACACCAGAACTCCCAGGCACTTACCTTGGGCACTGTGCTCTGTAGAGTAAGATTCATTCCTGAGAGAATGATTATTAACCAGTAGACATCTGCCAGCCCAAACCCCCCTGAGCTGGCCACCCCAGCAGGTGTTCTGATTAGAATCCTCTGTAGCAGGGCCAGTATGCCTCAGGTGGGGGTCATACGCATGTGCCACCACTGGAGATAAAGTCAATACCATCCTGAGCTGTAGGTTCCACCACTGCTGGAGGCCCCCCTTTCCTGGTGGGCCTGGAGTCTGTGTTCAATGGCTTCCAGCAGACTGGCCCCCCAGGTTTCCTGGGACCACCCCATGACTAGCAATTCAGTATTCACAAACCACCTCTGGGAGATGATTTGCCAGCAGGAGTTTATCCTGTGAATTCTGCATAATGAAAGTGGCCCAAGAGACCCAATGGAGATACAAATCTGATTCCCGAGCCTGGAATCAGTCAGCCAGCATTCTGAGAGGCCCAGGAGGCCTGCTGTTCCCAGTGCCAGTTCATGGGTTTCCTGCAGTGTCCCTGAGCCATTTCACTGCTACCTCTTGCTATGCAGATGTCAAACCCAAAGGGAGGAATTGCAGAGTGCATTTCTGGGTAAAAAGTATCCCAAGCTCCTTACCTCATCTTCACCCCATCTCTCCACCCCTGTCCTCCCAGCTGAAGGCCATGGCTGCAGAGATGCCAAGAGATCTAATAGTCAGTTGCTGCTATTGTAATAAACTGGGACTGCAGGGAACAAAGAATCCAGATCTGCTAATGGACAAATATTGCTATTTAGGAATATCAAAGGGTCTGGTTCTTAATAGGTCAAGCTGTGCTTCCAATATGAAATCCCACATGGATGCTGGCAGAAATCTCTTTAAAAGGGATTCAGGCCACTGCCAGGTTTGGGATTTTTGCCAGGGAGAATGTCAAATGTGATGAATGTAAAGTCATGCAGGCAGGCTGACTGGCCCAGCTTCTCCCTGGGCCACGTCCACATGTGTAGCAGGTGGGTTATTCCACACAAGCCTTCACAGTTGTGGCTTTCAATGATGGGTGGCTGTGATGCTTCTGTACAGCTGTAGGAAATGAACTACCATCAGAAGTTAGGGTGTAACTCAGAAACCCCTTTTTACAGATGGGGAAACTGAGTCAGACCGAGGCAGTCCCACAGTGACTGATTTTTTTTCCAGGTTCAGGCAAGGGGTCAAGTGATAGCTCATCCTATACACCCTTCCCTTACTTACATTAGGCCCTGAGATCAAACCCTGGCAGCACATGGAAGTGCCATGGACATCACTGGCGGGACTCTATTGATGACGGTATGGTGCTATGGTGTACCTCCTCTTTTTCCTTTATCTCTTCTCCCCCTTCCTTCTCTCTTAAAAACTGGTCTGGAGAGACTGCTCAACAATGGTATAGTACATGCTTGAGGTGCAAGAACCACATGAAAAAAAAAAAACACTTAAAGCTGCAGTCAAGGCTTTTTTTTTTTTTGCCTGTTGATGTGCAATGACAGAGTGGGGAAAGCACCCACATGTTTGTGATGATTGATCCCAGGGACACCTGCTTTCTACAGGCTGTGAACTTTGAGGAAAAGAAATTAAAGTTGGTTGTCTTTCTATTTAGCTTTTAGCACATATGGGTTCAGCGTGTGTGTGTGTGTGTGTGTGTGTGTGTGTGTGTTGAATGATTATAGTTGCAAGAATTGAGTTAAGACAGCTAGCTAGATTAAATACTACCACAAAGTTAGAAATAGTATTTCACTGGTGTTTGGAGTAGTTTATAATGACCAATACTTATTGAGCACATATTATGTATACCATCCACAATTCTGTGTTTTACACAGAATGACTTATTCACGATTTGCCAAGTTCTACGAGGCAGATGACATCATTATTCTCATTTGGTACATTAGGAAACTGAGGTAGAATGGAGAAGGATCATGCCACGCTCAAGAGCACATGGTAAGTTACAGAGTGGAGATTTAAGTCCAGAGTATGTGAGAGCAAAAGCCATAGCACCCACACTGCATGGTCTGCTATCTTTAATTAGGCATTTTTCTTATCTGCACTTGATCAGAAATGCATGTGCCATTCCAAAGATGCCTTCTTATTAAAAAGTCCATGTGGTTGTAGTTTTGCTGTTCCTGGTAGGACTTAAGGGCCAGGGCTAAAAAGGTCCTCAGAGAACATGCCAGAAACATCTGAACTGAAGGAATACATCCTCTTGTGAGTACAAGCTACACTTATGTTTGCCAAATGATTCTGTTAAAGGAAATAGATGATCTCACCACTCACTAAGTGACCATGAGCTGTCAGAAACAGAAGTGCCCAAGCCAGGAGGGAATTTACTAATAGAGACCTCAAGAAAAACCAAGTCAAGCTCCAGAAAGTCACAGAATTTCCAGGATCCTTCTGAAAAGATACTTTTGTTCTAAGAAATGTGGGGACTCTGCTATTATTAGGAACCCATGTTGGTAACAGAGGTCCCCAAATGAAGCTCTGCTTAGGTAAGTCAAACACAATGGTGATCTCATTGTCTTAGAATCCCATTCTCATTCATTGCAAAGAAGGGAAGGGTGGTGCCCTCCTGCAGAAAGGTCACATAGGCAGGCCTAGAGAGAATATGAAGAACCACAACCCTGGTTCAATGCCAAGTCACAGTGACTTGGCTACACACACACACCAGTGTTGTGAATTGAGTGGCAGGCATGTGTAAGGTGTGTGTGTGTGTGTGTGTGTGTGTGTCTGTGTCTACTTATATTAGTGCTATGTTTTCATGTTGGTGAAGAGAATTTGTGCCTTATTTCCCAACAGGTAATGATGTCTTAGGGAACTAGTGTGGATTAGTGGACCTCTCACATTCACTCTGATTCCCCTCTGGTACTTGGTTCTTGCCTCACCAAACCCAGCCATCACTCCCACAAATGCCATCTCTTGGGGGGGTGGGGTACTTAAGGGAGAAACGAACACAAGAATATGAACTGGTTCTGAAAATTAATTGGCTATAGTGGCTCTGATCAGTTTTTCAAACATTTCAAGGGCCATGGTTTCAGTCGAGGCATCCATGCATGAATGATACACAATGCCAATAACTCCAGATCAGGGTAAAACTCACCATGAGGTGACCGAGAGGTGGCTCAGTGGGTAGGAAAGAGTGGAGAACTTGCCTATCAGGCCTAGGTTTCTATCCCTAGGAACCACACCAGAGTGATGTTCTGGTCTCTCTGTATCTCTCTCTAATTAAAAAATTGAACAGTTTCTTTTAAAGAATTAAAAATAAAGATTAAGAAGTCATTTGTGACAGAGCTGATGCAGGTCTCAATTTTTTCCTACATGTACTGGGGACAAGGAGGTAGAGAGAAGCTAGAGAAAGGGAAAAAAGCAGTAAAAGCAGCTGTGTGTCTGTATAATTCTCTAAGTTTTCTGTCTAGCCAGACATATGATATTTCAAAGGTAGAATTCAGGGGGAAATGCAAACAGAATAGCTAACCTTGCTGAATATTTCCAAGCAAAGGCCCTTGGCTCAGCCAATGACATTTATGTGATTGTTTTTTCTGCCAAGGTACAGTAGAAAGGACATGGAGACCTCTGTGGTCATCTGGAATGCCCAGGACTAGTTATTTCATGCTTCTGAGGCTTCCTTTATTCACCTGTAAATGGGACTCTTCCTTGTGAAATTCTGTAAGACACATGTGTAGAGTATTAGCCTGCACCTGGGACATAGGACTTGCTAAATTTCATTTCAGCCACAGCCAGATCGTGATGCAGGGGCCTATCCCTGGTTACAGAGGCAGTAACCCCGTCACACTCCTCCACACCCTGAATTGAAGAGAACCTATTGCTCTAGTCAAAACTCTCAAATTATCTTTGGTGAGACTGATTACTCTGTACATTCTTTTATTTTAATTATTTATTTTTTGATAGAGACAGCCAGAAATTGAGAGGGGAAGGGGTGATAGGGAGGGAGAGAGATAGAGAGATATCTATAACATTGCTTCACTATGCAGGTGGGGTCTGGGGGCTCAAACCTGTGCCCTTGTGCATTGTAACATGTGCACTCAACCTGGTGCGCCACCACCCAGCCCCAACTCTGTACATTCTTATCAAACACTCAGCAGGCCAAGTGTTCCAGGACCAAAAAGATCCTAGGAATTTGGCCTGGAGAATAAAAGCCCATCATTTCACCACACTAAACAGAAGGAAGCTTGACTTCTCCATCAATCAGCCTAGTAGCAGGAGAAATGGCTGTTCTGTGCTGCCTGTGTTTGCACATTAGCCAGGAGCAAGGTGCAATGTGTATGTGGGGGCAGGAGGCAATGCCATGCAAGGATGCCCTTGCAATCTGTGATTTGTCTTGTGTTCTGGGTCTTCTCAGAGCTCTGCCAAAGATCTGAGGCAACCCTGTCAGGTCCACACCCGCTGCACATCCCTGCAGTCCCATCATCTGACCCACTGTCTTCATATCCCTGATGGTCCCCACCAGCCTCCTGAAGTGTGTCCTCTCTCCTGTGTTCTGAGTTCTGTAAGTTTCAGAGGTGTCCCCCCAGTCATGACGCCTCCTTCCTTGAGTGCCCAGTCTCCCCTCTTCAGGAAGGTCAGTCTTGACCTCTCCCTTGCCCCACTTCCTTACAAAGTTCCCAGAGGCAGCATTACAGTGGTATGGGAAATTACAGACAGCCATGAGAGCCCCCATGCCACCCATCCCACAGCTACCAGAGTCACTGTGACATCCTATCTAGCCCTCCTGGTCCTTGGTTATACTTTGCACAACCTCCATCTTGGTGACATTACCTAACAATTTGAAATTAGTAAATATAATGGCACATTTCTCATGGATGGGACAAGATCACACTTGTAGACACTCATAATGTGCTGAAAAAGCAGCTAAGCCTTTATAGGATTTTTTTTTTTTTTTGGCTTTATTAGACTTTCCAAACCAGGTGTGGCTGTCTACTTGAACTCTTAACCCCCTCAAGGATGGCAGCTATTACTTTCATGACCACTTATTGCCTATTACAACCCTTTTTGGCAAATTCCTGTAGCACACATAGTTTGTTTCATGGCACTTGGTGTCACTCACTATGGCTTTTCATATATTAGTTTTCTCTAACTGCAAGTTTACACCCAGATAGAGAAGGTGGGGTGGGGGATGGATTCATGTTAGTCGATAGGATCATTTCTGTTACAGGGACAGTGACTATTGAAGTCAGATTCTCTGGCACTCAGTTTAGGTATCCAGAAACAGCGAAAGCAGAACCCAACATTGTAGGGAACAAAATAAAAGACAGTAATACAAGCATGGGCATTTACAACTGCAAAGTGCTATCTATGCATACTTAAGGAATCTGCTTATCTTATTTGCAAGCATGGTGAAAATGATCTCTATGGAGTTCACTTGGAAAATGACTCCAACACTTCTAGCTCAATGAGGCCTGTGATTGTAATAGCCAATTTCTTAATTCCTAATTGGACCCCTCTGGCTCATGGAAACAGCTGCCTAGCAGGGACACCAACACCCAGGGAGAAAGCCCCCAGAGCTGGAGGTGAAGGTGGCAGGGCCTGCCTAAGAAGAGCTGATGGTGTCCCTTCCAGAGCAATGCTGACTCCCACCTGCAGAGGTAAGAGGTAGCAAGGCCAACACAGGAGCTCTTGGTAGAGCAAAGGGTTGATAAATTGCATTCAGCTCTCTATCCCAGGTTAAGGAGTCCAAATAACAACCAAACCAGGGGATCAACCTCCTCTTCTCCCACCCCAGCTGGGAAGAAGGTTCTCTTTGCCACTCACTGCTTTTGCCCAGGTGATAAATTAAGAATAAGACAATTACATCACTTGCAAAGTGTAGAACCATTAGGTAAGGTCTGCATCAACCTTGAATATCTCCCTGTTAGTCTGTAACCCAACAGGAGAGACTGTTTTCATTTTTTAATTTAGCCACCCTACATTAGCCGTGGTCTTCACTTCATGATTTATTATGCTATTTTTATTTTGCAAGAGCAACCCTCTTCCTGGCCTTCACTTTGAGCTTACCTAGAGCTACTAGGAAAGAATTCTTTTCACTGTGTATATATGCCTGATAAATCCACCTCTGGCTGTGAATAGAGAGCAAAGAACAGACAAGAAGTGCCTCTGATGCTCAGCATGAAGAGTTCCAGATGCAAGCCTTGTACAATAATGCTAACCTGAATTGAATTTAGAAAGAAAGAAAAAAAAAAAACATTGCAGGCTGAACTGAACACACTAACCATTAGGGCTAAAGAGACAGTCTTGTGACTGGACTCCTTTGCCCTCACCAACACATGATCCTTATCCCAAGCCACCTCTACCTTTACTCCTTTGTATAAACTTTACATTCCAGACTGAAAGCGAGATGGTTTTTGGAGACCTGAGTCTGCCATATTCTTAGGTAGCCAGCATCAGGAAAAACCTATCTTTCTCTCACTAATATCTATATCTTGAATACTGGCTTTCAGTTGACAAGCACCAAATTTTGGCATTCAGTAACAGAGTCAGGGATATGGTGATGACCAGCAAAGATTTAGGGACTAGGTGACACTGTCATGTCCTTCATGAAGGAAAGTCCACAGAAGTTGACTTCTGTATCAATGGGCTTCCTCTTCTTAAAAGACTGAGGTGGCAAATCACTTCCTTTCTGACTTTCTAATGTTTTTTTTTCCTGATTTTGTTCCTAAATACAATGTCCTAAAATTGACTGGTGAGTTTATTTTTAATTTTTTTTTATTGGGGGATTAATGCTTTACAGTCAACAGGAAATACAACAGTTTGTACATGCATAACATTTCTCAGTTTTCCACATAACAATACAACCCCCACTAGGTCCTCTGTCATCGTTTTCCAGGACCTGTACTCCCCCCACACACACACACACCTGTCAAGATACAGAGTCTATTTCTTCACAGGGGTGGGTGGGAATCAGAAGGGACGCAGTAAGTAAGCGAGTCTTGAAAGTGTCCCCAGTATGTGATGACATGCCCAGGACGTGTATGTGTGCAAATGAAATTCACTTTTAGAAGGACCAGAATTAGAGGCCAGAGAGAATCACAGAGGACACTTAGATCACACTTAAGATAGAATTTCAATGACCAGCTTGTGCACACACGCATGTGTTTCAGAACAAAATGCTAGTACCCCTTTTGTCTCTCCATGGCAACCTTGGCTCATATTTGAGCAAATGAACATCCTCATGTTGACTGGCTTATCTGACAGGGAGAAAAAAAATCTATGTGCCAACTCCTAGGCTGACCAGGGCGGTCTCACAAGGCATTTTTTATGAGTGATTTAACATTGATCTATAAAATTATGAGTTAATGAGTATAATTTTACATTGTTCCCACCACCAAAGTTCTGCGTCCCCAGTCCCTCCATTGGAAACAGCAGTAGTTTTCCCAAGGTCACAGATGTGGGTTGACTTATTATTTTTATGACTATCTATATTTACATATATTTTCCCACTTTTCCTATGATTCTGTCTTCTCTTCCTTTCTTAGTCAACCTACACCTATTATTATGTCTGAAAGTCCTTCCCTTTTCCCTTTTTTCTCTCTAGGTCTTGATGGAATTGGAGTTCAGAGCTCTCTGGTCATCTTCTAACATTTCTCCCCCTCTGGGAGTATGGACCAAAGTTCTTTAGGGGGTGCAGAAGGCAGGAGTTCTGGATTCGGTAATTGCTTCTCTGCCGGATATGGGCATTGGCAGGTTGATCCATAGCCCTAGTCACAAGGCATTTTTTATAACCTAGTATAATTTTCTCCTTCTTGCTTGCCATGATAAGCAGTGACATTCCCTGGGTATCCTGGGTATCCATAAGAAGGACTGAAGGTAGCAGAGAAGTAAAAATTCTGAGCAAGGTATACAAATATAAAAGGGATCTCTAAGGCCTTTCTTTTTTGTGTTGGCAGTGCAGGCAATAAAAATGGTTGTTAGTCATGGTAGTTATTGTTGATGAATAAATGAATTAATAAGAACTGATATTTCATTAGAATGAGAGGATAATGGGGAGGGGTGCAGAACTAGAGTGAAAAACTTGTAAGTGTGAAGTTCTGAGATTCATTTCCAGTACTACACATGTCAGAGTGATGCTATGATTCTCTCTTTTACTGTGATTATACTAACTAATAAGTAACTTCTTTTAACTTTTTTTTTTTTACCAGTATACTGCTTAGCTCTGGCTTATAGTGGTGCTGGGGGTTGAATCTGGGAGCTCAGAGACAACAGATAAATCATTAAGAGAGTCAGAAAGAGGGAAGTATAACTAAACAATTTCAGTATGAAATCTCATTACTTTGAAACTTAAAATGATATTTCTTGATTGTACATGTAAATGCAATGCCATCCTATGTAACAGAATAAAAATATTCCATATCATGGAATAGTTATTACTTCTCTTGGGGAGAAATGTCATGTCGTAGAACCAGAGAATCCAGATTGATAATGCCTTGGCCCCATACAGCGTATGTGATCTTGTATAAGTCAATTCACTTCCATGAACATAAAGGTTTCCTCATGTATAAAACAAAGACACAAATTGATCTAGTTGTTGGAGAATAAAAAAACACACGTGAAAGCATTTTGTAGCTGCAGAACATGATGCCAGTACTGGTGGGTGTCAAACCAGGAAAGTAGAAATGATGAATGACAAAATCAAAGTTCATAAAGGGGTTTCCTCCTTCTACCCTTATTGATTATTCAACATCAAGTTTCTTCTTCAGTAAGAACAAAACACACATCTAAATATTTTTTGAACTTTGTCCATGTGGATACTTCATTACCACATATAAGAACAGGTGAAATACTCCTCCTCCTTTATGAGCTGTAAGTTATAAAAGGATGATTTTAAATCAGAAAACCAGTGAACAATTCCCATGAATGTTTCCCCCCTTCTTCCTCCTCATCTTCTTCCTCCTTCTTATGCACCTCATTCTTCTTCTTTTTCTTCCCACCAGGGTTATTGCTGGAACTTGATGCAGGCACTATGAATCCACCCCTCTTGGCAGCCATCCAAAAGGATTTCTCCTTCCTTTCTTCCTTCTTTGCAATCTCTCTCTTTCTTTCCTTCTCTCTCTTTCCTTCCTTCTTCCTTCCTTTCTTTTTCTTTCTTCCTTCCTTCCTTCCTTCCTTCCTTTCTTTCTTTCTTTCTTTCTTTCTTTCTTTCTTTCTTTCTTTCTTTCTTTCTCTCTTTCTATTTTTGTTGGATAGGACAGAGAGAAATTGAGAGGGGAGGGAAAGATAGAGAGGAAGATGGACACCCGCAGACCTGCTCACTGCTTGTGAAAAGTTCCCCCTGCAGGCTGGGAACAAGGGTTTGAAGCGGGTCCTTGTGCATGGTGACATAAACATGTGTGCTCAAATGAGTGTACCACCAACTGGTCCCAGTGTTTTCTTTTCTTACTGATCTGTTTTTAAGTAATTTGGTGATGAGTAGGTCCCAGCTAGATTAAATAAACGATTGAGTTATCAACAAGGCACAAATAGCATTGGCTGTTTATGACCATTAATTGGCACAAGTTAATAATCATTTAATCTATATCCCATTTGTTATAATTTTTGTTCTAAAATCAGATTTTCATATTCTGTAAACACCTGTTATTCTTTTATATTGCCTTAATTTTATGTGGTCTTAAAACATAAAGCGAAACAAGTCAGAATGCAAGTGAAAGTCCAAATGATGACTTTCTATTAACTAAATCTAAATTTTGCACTGTACGTGAGATCAGATTGCATGTGTCTGCTTTAGGTACTTGGTCTGCAATTAAGGCATTCTACCATTAGGTGGCAGTGTTGTCATAATTATGTTCAATCCAACCAAACTACAAGATTATTTCCTAGTAGAGAAGGAAAACCTATTTGTATTCCATTAAAAAAGAATTCTGTGTGAAAACAGTTATATTTCAATAGTACTTGAAAGGCACCTTTACTCTTAAGTAGTGATTGATGAATAGTTAAAATTGTAACTGCTTACTACTACCTTACATTATTAAGAGTAATAGTCCATCTCCAACTCCAATGCAGGAATACTGGTACTGGATTCTTTTCACTTCTGAATATCATATCTGTTGTTACAACATACCTGAGGTACACGTCCCTTGCTGGCACAGTGGTTTTCTTAGAGAATTCTAGAGCTAAGCAGAGAGGAAGCCTTGCTAGACTCTCTTGGTAATTAGATCAGCCTAGGAAAGTCCATCAGAATTGACTTTCCTGACTTCCAGCAGAAGAGGAAGGCAGAGGCAGGTAGGTACAAGCCTTGGCGGTCAGCAAACACCATGGATCCTTTCACTGCATGAAGGAAGTGATGTTCCTCTCTTTCTTGGGGGGGAGAAACAGCCCTCTTGGGGGAGGAAGCTTGAGATTTAGATAAATTTGAAGGTAATTTCTCTCTCTCTCTCTCTCTCTCCTCTGTAGTTCCCTTAGTAACAACACTAACTTAGGGTCAGATATAAACTGCCTCACACTGCTTTATGAAAGAGCTTTTCTCTTTTATCCCAGAACTGTGCATCTTGAAAACAGCATTTATGCAGGCAGTGAGACAGTTTTAAACCCAGATTTGAAAGGCACCAACCACCAGAAGCAACCATGGCCAAGGTGTTACCACGTATAAGGACACAGATTCAAGCTTCTGGTCCCAGTGTATGTGTATGTTTGTGGGTGTGTGTGGGTTTGAGTATGTGTGTGTGTGTGGGGGGGGGGGGGTCAGGAGCATGGGACCAGTGCTATAGGTGTCTTTCCTTCTCTTTCTTCCCCACCCCCTCTCTGTCTCACTCTATATCAGAAGAAAAATGAAAAAAATGGCTGCTGGGAGTGATAACCCTGGAAGAAAAAATATATATATTCCTCTAATCAGATCAGTAAGGCAAGGGGAGAGGAAAAGGCCTTAAGATGATTCATTCTGCAGAAATGAGTTAAGACTATTTTAAGCTTTATAAATACATCATCACAACTGTCCATGTCTACATGGTAGTCACTTTGCTATTGCAATTTTTCCTCAAAAGGGATATTCTTTGCTGTTTCAGGCAAGAATTCTACAGACAGAAAGTTTTCTACCTCACTTGAAGATCTTCTCTGGGGGCTAATAGCTGCTTTGTTGCTCCTGCTGCCTCTGGGACCTGTCCTGTCCCCTGGAGTTGGGAAGAAAGAGTATGTTTTGTTTTCCAAGGACAGCCCATAAGACAGACTGTACTCTTCCTACCTCAACTCAGTGTTTTCTCACAGACTATCTTGAACCACTTTCTGGAACCTTCCTCACCAGACTTCTCTTAACTGAGTCTCCCTCTTCCAGATGTGCTGTGGGTGACAGGGCATCTCAGGCTGGCTGTCCTCAGTACTGACAATGGTGATCTTTAGATACTGCCTAGACAACAGAGGGCAAGGCTCTTTTAGGTTCCTGGTTCCAATATGCCTCTGATACTCCCTGCAGGTGTGATTTCAAGTGAATGAATGCCAGTGTCCTTTGGCTGACTCATCTCTTTGACAATATGATTTCACTGCGTTATTTGAATAAATTGCATTCATTGTCAGTAGACAAGAACATAAATGGACCCAGGATATAGCTCCCACAGAGAGCATGTCTTAGCGTGCCTTGGGTTTGAACCCCAGCACTATATGGGAGCACCATGAAGAGTATAGAGCAGGGTGGGGAGGGAGGTAGGTGGGAAGAGACACTCCATGAATAGTGGAGCAGTACTGTGGTGTCTTTCCTCTCTCTTTCTCCCTCTCCCTCTTTTTCTTTCTTGACAAAGTAACGAAAAGCTGGGTTAAGAGGTCACTCAGCAGTACCATGTACAGAAGGGTTCATTCCTCAACGTAACACACACACACACACACACACACACACACACACACACACTCTCCCACTAAAAGGAGGAGAAGGAGAAAGAATGATATAGATAAGATCCCCAGTACGGTGATAGGTCCATTAAGTGTACTTTCAGTTTCTGAGGTTGGTAACATTAACGCTAGACAGAACATAAAATGGCAGGGGTCTGGGTAAATGAAGAGCAGCTCTCACAGGTGGAATCCTGCAGGCACAGTAGCACTGGGTGTTGGGTATCTATGGAGCTGGGTCTAGTGGTGAAGACAACCACTTCTGTTTTGTACCATCTCAGCACCTCACTGACTCATTTACTGAGTATGAATGCAGCACATGCCAAATGCTGAGTCATATGGCTCTGAAAATAAGACTCCAGCAGGAAGGACAGACAGTCCATGTAATGAGGGCAGGGCAGTAGAGCAGGAAAGCAGGAGCTCCATGCAGGAGGTCCCCACAAGCGGGTCTCTAGATCTGGCTGAGGTTGACAGAAGGCTGCTACGAGAATGTACCCCCATCTGGGCAAGATCCCAATCAGGACTAGGACATGGCTCCACAGGTAGAGTACATGCATTTACCATGTGTGGGGACTTGGCTTCCCTCCCTACATGAATGATGAAGAGGTGCTTCTGGTGTCTCCTCTTCTTATCTTTCCCTTTCTAAGTATGTAGAACTGGAGGGGGGGGGAGTTGGCGCTAGGGAGGTGACTCAGCAGGGTCTTGTATTGTGAGGTCCTTGGTTTATCCCCTGGCACTATATTAAAAAGAAACAAAAATCTGCTATCTCTGATTTCATAACATGGCAGGACAGATAACTCCAGCATGCCTGCATCCATTTTGAGGTGCTGCTAGTCCCTTTCTCTCCACCAGCTCAGAGAGAATCCTGGGAGGCTTCCTGGTGCTTTACCCTTCTCCGGTCTGGGAAGATGCTCCTGGCACTGTCTCAGGTCAGAATGGCATGCCTGGGGTATGGGCACCATGCTGTAGGCAGGTGCCTTTGGTCTAAATTTATATTCTTTGCTTCCTCTGCCCACTCACTTCACACATTTTTTCCCAGGATGCCTTTCCCTAAAACAGCTTCCCGGAACGGAACATGAAATATCTGTTCTTATTTCTTTTTGAGAATAAAAAGAAAGAAAGAAAGAAATCTCCTCAAGAGCCCATCTGCTCTGGAAAGCCATCCAGAGCCATTGGCAGCTCTCCCACAGCCCAACATCCGGGTCCCCAGGTGTCCCCAAATCCTGCACAAATCCCTTCTCTTCAGCCTGTCCAGAAGCAGTAGGAGGTGAGGCCGGAAAGGTCGACTACAGTGAGGTAGCAAAACCTTGAGGGTTTCTAGGGACTGGCAGAACTGGGAAGGAGGGGCTGCCAGAGCCAGTTCTGGGTTCCCAGCGGCCATCTTCATTAACTAGCATGCGACCTTGAGCCCGGCATTTCACCTTCATGCAGCTGAGTTTCTCACCAGAGCAGCCAGACCACCTGGCAAAGGTAGATGACGGCAGATTTGCCTCTCTTCCCTGCAGTGAGGGGTCACCCACTCTCCCCCAGGACCAGGGCTCCCACATAGGCAGCCTCAGATCCCTATGTCCTCTTCCATGGAGAACAGGCAAGGAATAAGTTAACTCTCCCTTTCTATAAGTAGTTCTTGCAGTTGCAAATACATAAAATAGCATGGCTATTTTGGTGGAAAATGCAGGTAAAAATGCTGGAAAAAAAATTAACTCTTCATCGGATTCTAGTCCCCTCCCCAGCTCCTCTCCCCACCATGTTCATTTTTTTAAGCCCATTTGGTATTTGTTTTTTATTCTGGCTCGTTGTCAATTTTCAAACCTGATGCATAGAGGGGGCTTGCTATTCCGGAGGCGTTATTTTAAGATGAAACAATGTAAATTCTGACTTTGGGTGGCAGATGGCTGGCAGTTCACTGTTTGGCAAACCAACTGGTATGGTGTGTTGGAAATTCGGAGCAGCAGGTACTGCAGTTCAATGTGAAACCAGCGCAGATGCTCGAGGGAGTGGGGGAGGGGTGCAAGCTGGTCAGGAAATGAAGAACAGGGCTCAGAGCTCAGAGGGGGAAGAGATGATAATGAGCTGCAAGTTGGCTTCTTCCAGCCTCTACTTTTTCTCTTTCTTCTCTCCCCCTCCCTCTCTCCCGCTTCTTAGAAACCCCAAGTAAGAAGACCCCCTGGAAGCTTAGAAGTCAGCTGAGCAAAGATCCTTCTAAATTTCACTTCCTAGCTGTCTGTTGGGCTTACTTCAGCCCGGATGAAAAATTATTAGGTGAGGAAAATACAAAAAAAGCTCTTGTGCACATTCTTCAACAGAGAAGACGTTTTGTAAGGATCTTGACTCTGAGACGAATTGTATGACAGGATTGATAAATGATATTTCAGAAAGGACGGAGTCATAGTTTAGGGGAAACAACAATAGCAGGGTTTGTACATCTAGGGATTTTTCCCCAAAGTCTGAGGGAGTGGTGTTGGGGGTGGGTCTTGATTAGAGTTTTAAAAGGTGGTCCATCTGCAGAGGCTCTGAGCTCTGCCCAGATTCACCCAGGAAGGAAGGACTCCCAAGGTCAACGTGGACTCTGTGCACTTTCAAGGTCAGTGAGGCCGCAAACCTTGACCTGTCACAACTCTGTCAAGTGGAATGTCAGATAAGTCATTACAACAGAAACTCACACCTGTGTGCCTGTGTGTGCATGTGTGTGTGTGTGTGGGGGGGGATATGCGTAAACTCAGTTATTTCATTATTTCTCATTTCCTCCAAATTTCTATGATGGTAAGAAGGTAGACAGGGACAGATCTGGCAAGTGTCCCTTCAATTCTCTTCCTTGGGTGCCAGAAGTGAAGAGGAAACCCATCAAAAGAAATGGAATAGAGCTCTATGAGGGGAGATTTTTGAGATTTAACAGTATCTTTCCAACACTGTTGCATTAGAGGTCTTTCTGGCACACTGGAGTCAGCTTGCTTTAATGACTCTGCATGCAGTTTTTTTTTTTTTTATGGGGGGTGTGGGGAGGGAGAGAGACCAAAGTACTGCTCAGCTCTAGTATAGGTGATAGAGTGGAACTCAGAATGATGTAAGTCCTGAACTCTACCCTGAGCACATTATCCAGATGCTTTGATGCTTCTGCAAAGCAACACCTCTGCCCAGCCCCCCCACCGCACCCCCCACCACCACTTAGGCCTTCTTGCATTCCATTCTGATCTGACTGAATTCAGAACACCAAAATCCTAATGACTGAGTAATTCTAGAGGGCAGGGATGAGTCCGGTAGGTCGCTGTTCTGCACTCAGGTGTTTTGGCCAGAACAATAAGCTAATTAAAATTTCAATTCATAATGTAATTGCTCATCTGGACCTTCAATAATGAGCGCAGGGTCTCTGGGCTACAAAGTAATGATAGGAACGGGTGTGTGTCATTTCTTCAGCACAGCACGGACAGGAGGAAGTCAGCGGGAAGAAGTGTTGCTCCAGGTGGCCTCCTTGCACACGAGTGTGTGCATCTGTCCTCTTAGCAGCCATGGAACAGATATCTGCAAGGCATGCTTCTGGGCACGGGAGGACGAATGGGTTGTGGTGGTGCCCTGAACAGTACCTCTCCCCCCCACCCCCACCCCCCACCCCCGATGTTGAAGGGGAATACTAAAGTGTACACATATGGAAGCACAGACAGAGGCTGGCAGGACCTGGAGGAAAGGGACAGATAAAGAGCAAACAGTTGCCCAAGGAGGTCTGACCCTTCTTTCTGGATGGCATGTCCTGACACACTCAGTGAATGTGTGTCCACTCACACTTCCCTGGATGGCTTGATGGGTGCTGGGGGAAAAAACAAAGTGTCTCAAGCCTTAACCTTCATTTCATAGCCCAGAGAAGGGAAACAGACTGGGCCGCATCCCTGTAGAGATTTCCTGAGAACTTGGTTCGAAGCCCTGCTTCAGAACCATCTAGATGACATTCCTAGCTAGAAAATCCAGCAGTGACCGAGGTTCTGCCTAAGCAGATGGACCTGCAAGACAAAGGGATGGATGGAAGGACAAAGGATGCAGCTGGTAGGGGGAGGATGTTTCTGGGAGGAAATGCTGTGTTTGTTCCATGACCAGCCATGCCAGTGAGGCACCCCAGTGCAAGCGGCTGGTGGGGGTGCCTCAAGACTTTTCTAGTCAGTGTTCATAACACCAAATGGATTAGGAAAAGAAAAATCCCTAAGATACTGCAAAAAACAGCAGGCCCTTCTGTTGTTTCAAGAATGACATTTAAGTAGCAATGAAGCTGAGTGTATAGGGAGGTGGGGAAAGGGAGGCAGTGACAGGGACAGAAGAACAAAAGAGCTGGGGGCCAGAGGGGGGAGCGGAGCGTAAACCAAGGCTGGTGGTGGGATCTGTATTTGAAAGTTGACAAGGAGGAAAACAGAAGGGCTAGGAGACCAGGAGAGGAACTGAGACCAGCTTGCAAGAGCTTGATTCTTCAGGGGCCTTAAGCAACACTTTTCTAAAGGACCCCTAACTGAGACCAGCTTCTCCTGGGGGGTGGAGGGGGGGTGGGGCATAATAGTGAGGAGAGGGAAAGGTCTCCCTGTGGCTCCTGGAATCTAAGGAAGCACTTGGTTCAGAGATACATCTAGGAAGAGAGACCGTCACAGGCATGAAGAGAAAACAATTGAGACATGAAAACTCAGAAGTGGGAACAGAGCCAGGACATGTCACAGCGACCACTCCCTCCTCCCCCCACAACACCCACATTTTTGGCTCAGGTTGCATGGCTGATGGCATGCCTGTGAATGGATATTTCAGATCTGCTTCAGTGGTTGTGGATTAATCTGTCTGCAGTAATCTTCCATTATGCTAAGATCATTCAAACTGTGGTGCTGAGGGAAACCAAGAATTTATAATAATAATAATAATGTTATTATTATTATTGCAGTGACAAGCATGATATCACTGTCTAGAAACCTTTCCCAGGCCAGTTTTCTCATTCTTTTATTTAGATTGGGGAGGGGGTGTACCACAGTACTACTCTGCCATCCTCCATGGGGCTATCTATGATGCCCCCATGTGGTGCCAGAGTTCAAACCAAGGGCCTCAGGCATGGCAAGGCAAACACCCTATCATGTGAGCTATCTCACATACCCCTATGATTATTTTTACAGTTTTGTTAGGAATCCTGAAGACTGAAGATTCTGGCTGTGGAGAAACTGCTTTAGAGAGCCTTTGGGGCGCTTGAGAACTGGCATTTTTCTCCCAGCTTCTCAGAAACTTGTGCAGAAGCATATCCTCTGTAGTGTAGAGGGAAGGAAGGGAAGAAATACCACCTGAGAGGTGAGGATGAATGACAGCAGAGATCTCAGAGAGTTTCTTTTGGATGGGTAAGAGAAGTCCTGATAAAGGGCAATTTGGGTGGGAGAATGTATCTACACAGTGCCAGGCACCAAGGGCTCCTTTCACATGATCACAATCCTATGAGCACAAAGCAATGTGGGAGTTTTTGTGGCCATTGTATGGGTGAAAAGATTGATAGACTGGGAGGTTGCTGAATAGGTCAAAAATCTCTAGGAAGGTTAGGACAAAGTTAGAATGGGATCCTAGGCGCTCACACCGGCTTCTTCATATGTAAGAAAAAAATCTGCATAGTGATACAATGTTATCAGAGATGAGAGACACAGAGCCATACATCTCACATGAAAGTAACTATTTCCCTTCACAGAAAACAAAGGGACAGATAGTGGGAAAGGGAAAAATAAAACACAGCTTTACCTTTGTCACCCAGACTCAGAGGAACAGCTAGCTAAACAGAAAGGGGCTTACTGGTGAAAAGGCAATGTGTAAGTTGGGAAACTTATAGACAGTATAGGCTGTAAAGCAAACTTAAAAGAAGAGGAAGTGGGGATCTTGTTTTTATTTTATTTTTAAAACATTTTATTTATTTTAATGAGAGAGATATAGAGAGGAGAGAGGAGAAAAAGATCAGAGCACTGCTCAGCTCCAGCTTATGGTGGTCCTAGGACCACAGAGCCTCAGGCATAAATGTTCCCCTCCTCCCCATAACCATTATGCTTCTCCCCAGCCCTAGGGGGAATCTGGTTTTAGACCAAGTACAGCTAGTGTGATGTAATAGCCTACACATATTTAGAAGGTTCCCAGGAAAAGTCATCTATATATTAAAGGTAGAAGGTGGGCATGTTCACTAGAGGAAGATATAATGATCATACAGCACATGCACAGGAAATGATGGGGAAACATAATCAGAGGCTTATGCTGGAGGGCTCATTGTATAGGCTCCATTGACCAGTTCAGCTCAGCCTGGAGCCTGGGGCTCTTATCAGTGAGGTTCTGGTTCTATTAAAGCCAAAACAATGTGATAGTGTTACACCTTCCAAACTACAAGCCCCAGGCCAGTGTGATTTTTCTTTTTATTTTTACTGCAGAAGAGAAGGCATACAAAAATTTTATTATCTGATTACACACCTTGAAGGATGACAGCATTATTAAGAAAAAAAAAAGTCAACATTTTAAATTAGAGAGGAATTTTGTACATTAGTAAAGTCATGGTTCCTTAACAAATTGATTTTACTCTGTTACTTTAAATAAAGGGCTCCCCAAAGCTAAGAGCCAGGTGATAGCTTCACACATAATTTCTGAGGAAAACATGGGGGGCTCTGGAGAAGATAGGACAAAATACCAGTCTGCAAAGTATCCCCCAGCAGTTTTTCATTTACATCCATAGTTTCTAGTCTTCAGGAATTCTAACTAAATACAAAGATAAGCTTAGACTTCCCCCCTCCCCAACCAACCAAACACACACTTAGGACTTACGGTCTTAGAGCAATGTGACATTCCAAGGGGAATTTTGTGGTCAGGCAGGTAGTAAAGCAAGTAGAAGGCATAACTTACATACATGAAGTTTGATCCTGATTTTTCTCCTCCCCACCCCACCCCACCCCACTTCTCTCTCTCTCTCTCTCTCTCTCTCTCACACACACACACACACACACACACACACACACACACCATTAATATGGAAAGCTACATATTTCACAGCTCTAGCCATAGCTATACCCCCTATCTAGAGTTTCAGCCTAAAGAACTAAATGGGAAGATTAGAACCACAGATCTCTCCAACAAAAGTTTAATAACCTTTACAGACGTACCCTAGAGTCTCTTGGCTACATTAGAAATGAAGCATTACTAATATGACTCAGAACAGGAAAGATGGTCTCCAATTTGGACAGAATCTTCCCTAAAACACATTGCATCTTGAAAAGCCTGTTGTCTCAGAAAAGGTTGCACCAAGGGTCTTTGTAATTATGTCCCCAAGAAACAATACTTTTCTCCTCATTAAATGTTGCAGTGGGTGGCCCTGCTAAAGGCAGTAAGAACTTAACCCTAGAGTCATCGAGTCTATAAGGACAAAGAAAGAGGCCACTGAGGAGTTGTCCAACTCTATTAGCCTGGGTGAGGCTGTTTACTGGGTCAAGAACAGCTTTAATTAGGAAGTGAAGCAAAGAAGCAGATAAGTTATTGCTGAATATAGTGCTGAAACAAAGGCCCTGAGAGTCAAAGCTGGCCCAACTACTTTCCCTCCTGGTCTCAGTTCAAAGTGGCAGGCTGCAGACTCGAAAAGCCAATTCAACACTTAGAACTCATTATCTCCACAGAACAGGCAGTGGAGAGCCTCTCACATGCCTGCCCCCCAATAGAGATGAACTCCCACACCAAGACCAGACCTGTATTGCTGGAGTCCTATTCTGCCAAATATCTCTTCAGAAACAGCACTGCTTATGGACTGGAGTTCTAATCTGGAGGTAGACAGTTTCACTGCATGCTGCAAACATTTATCAGGCCCATGTTATACACAGGACAATGTGTGAGCTGATGCTAGAGACCCAAAGATAAGATCTACCTCCCATAAACTTAAAATCCCACAGTAGATTCTAGAGATTCTAGGAAGATGGCACCTATAGTGACATCTTCCCCATGACTCACAAAACAAAACATGCAAAAGAACTGAAGGGACTATCAAAAATGCACACAGAAGCTCGAATACTCCTAGCTATATGACTATGGACTACAACCTCAGGCTGACAGGGACTCAGAGGTCACACAGGCTCCTGGGCTTATTAGGAATATATATGGGCCCCAGTTTAGACCAATGGGTAAACAGTTAATGGTATTTATATACTTTCCTCATGTTTGGGAGCTACTCTCTGCCCTAATCCAGCTTTGTAGCCCTACTCTCAATTCTCACACTACCTTCCCAGACAATAATTTTAGCCCACCTGCATGTTAGCTATCAGGCTCAGGCAGAAATTACTCAAGTCATGGGCCCCTTAGAACATACCTAAAATAGACTTCCTAGTTTCTTCCCACACAAAGACTCCTAATTCCATCCGCTCTACTCCTACCTTTGGGTTCCTGTTTATTAAACAATTTGTCCCACTTTATATCTTACAACATTTCAGTCACCAGTTGTAGGTGCTACTCTGATTTCATCCTGACTTCCCTGGGTGGACAACCTCTTCAATGTGTCCCAAAGTCTCACCTCTCCAGAGTCCTACCCCACTAGAGAAAGATAGAAACAGGCTGGTGGTATGGATTCACCTAACATCCGTATTATTGGAGAAGAAATTATAGAAGCTAGACCTTCCACCTTTTGCATCCCATAAAGAATTTTGGTCCTTACTCATAGAGGGAATAGAATAGGGAAGCTTTTACTGGAGTGTTGGCATTCTTCATGTTGGTTTGGCCCCCTTCCCCCTACCTCTGAGAGAAATGGTTTGGTCCTTGCTAGTTTCGCGCCCCTCTTTCTCCCTGCCCCGTATGCTAAGGACGGGCAGAGTCCCAGCAGCAGTGGAGAAAGAAAGATGGGGAAGCACATGGGTGGTGATTTGCCCGTTCGTGAATAAAGATTAAACTGCAGCTTCTCTGCCCAGCCGTGTGTCTCTGGTTGTCTCTGTCTGCCGCTGCGAAGCTAGCCCAGCCAGCTGGAGCC
Source organism: Erinaceus europaeus (assembly GCF_950295315.1). Taxonomy (NCBI): domain Eukaryota; kingdom Metazoa; phylum Chordata; class Mammalia; order Eulipotyphla; family Erinaceidae; genus Erinaceus; species Erinaceus europaeus. Next base: position 110,787,222 of record NC_080163.1, on the reverse strand, counting down.
CCCAAAACATTAACAACGAATGGCGCCCATGTGGACCTGACCTGCGCATCTCTCAGATAAGTGAAGACAATTTGGCTACCTATGCACTATGGCCTTCTCTTCTGCTTGTGAAGAGATCTCCAAAGGCCTCTGCCCTTTCTTCACAAGACTGTTTCACTGTTTCTGGAACATTTATCTCTGGACCACTCTGTGGTTTCTGCCCAACGCCAGCCCGCAGGAGCCGGCTTTCCGCCGCGTGGCACGGGGCATTGGGCGCCGGCTCCCTCCACGCTGCTCGGCTGCTGGGAGCAGGGCAGCAGACATGGCAGGGCCATGGGGCAGGGCTGCGGCAGCCTATCCTGGCCTCCACCCTGGGGCACCTTGGCCCACGCCTTCTGCATGGCTGGCCCGCCCACCCTCGTGCTATGAAGTCTGGACAGATCCCGGACGACCTGGAGACCGCGGGCTCCCTGCCGAAACTGGGCCCCCTGGCCGAGATCTCCAGCTTGGGTCTGAAGACAGACAAGCTAGAATACGCAGAGATTCATCCAGAGATCGCAACCTACAATTCCTAGAAGTGGAGCTGTGTAGGAGGCCACCTCCAGATGGTGACCCCCCAACAACAACTAAGACAGTACAGATCTAAATTCGTGTTTAACATGACATGTCTTCGTAACAAAGGTTTCTCTCCTTGTGTATTAAAGACCATGTTTACGTGTGTGCTTAAACTTTGGTAACATTAACTTTAAGGTTAAAAATGTAACTTTAAGGCTAAATCCTTACTAGGCAGAGTTAAATGAAAAAGGTTTTCAACGTAATTCTCATAAAGATAAAATTAACTTACATTTAAAGTCTGAGATAAAAATTAGTTAAAAATCAATATATTTTAACTAAGTTAGTCTAAAAAAAAACACCTGCGCACACCTAGGGTGTCTCCATCTTAAATGGGTGTAACAAAAGGTTAAATAGACTTGTTGTTATGTAAAACTCTCGATTACCTTCTCTATTAGAAATGGTAGATTACACAATGGCAATGCTAATGATTCTCATGCCTGAGGTTTTCTTTCCTTGATTCTTATGTCTACCTTTTCACATTCTATTGTTTAAACTTTAAACAACCTTAAAATCATTCTAAAAAAGACTTCCAATTGTGATAGTTATCAATTGTGGTAAACTTCTAACCTGCTACAAGTTTTGTTTCATAAGTAAGTGAATTGCAGCTATCAAGTTCTCTACAGAAAAGCAGAATTCTGATGGCTGACATTCCCCATCAAGACAGACGTACAACAATTCACCCCTTGGCAATTCTTCGGTGGACATCTGCTTTGGACTTCTATCGGACTCACTGGTACACCTCGGACACTTTGTACAAAACTAGCAGCTTCCCCTTATGCTGCTGGGTTTCTCAAAGACTGACTGCAGCCATGCCTTGGGACTCTAGGCCTCACCCTCCCCCCATGCTAGAAAATGCCCGTCGAGGCAAGTACGCCCCCCAGAGGCAGGAAATGTTTTTTTTAAGCTGATAAAGTTTTGCCCAGAGGCAAAAAATGGCCCCCTCAGACCTTCCCTTGGCAGCACACTGGTTCTTGTTACTCGCTTACATGTTTCTCCATGTTTGTGCCAGTTTCTTTTTTGAAAATGCCTGTACGATAATAGGTTTCTGTTCACCCCACACCCCTGATACTGTGGTCATTTAGTTAAAAAGAAAAGGGGGAATATGTTGGCATTCTTCGTGTTGGTTTGGCCCCCTTCCCCCTACCTCTGAGAGAAATGGTTTGGTCCTTGCTAGTTTCGCGCCCGTTTTCTCCCCGCCCCGTATGCTAAGGACGGGCAGAGTCCCAGCAGCAGCAGAGGAGAAAGAAACATGGGGAAGCACATGGGTGGTGATTTGCCCGTTCGTGAATAAAGATTAAACTGCAGCTTCTCTGCCCAGCCGTGTGTCTCTGGTTGTCTCTGTCTGCCACTGCGAAGCTAGCCCAGCCAGCTGGAGCCCCCGAAACATTAACAACACTGGAGGGAATGGGACACGGGTCTCTGGTGATGGCAACTGTATGAAATTGTATCCCTGTTATCTTACAGTCTTGTTAATCATTATTAAATCACTAATAAGAGGCAAGACAGTGGCACACCTGGTTAAGCACACATACTACAGTGCGCAAGGAACTGGGGTCCTAGACAGGACTCCCCCATAGATAATAGGGACCTGGATTTCTGATAGATATCTCTCTCTCTTTATCATCACTGTCACACTCATAGGTAACATCATTATAATCCTTTTTGTCAGCTTCTTCAAGAGCATACACTTACTACAAAATAGCAGTGGTAGGGACTGTCCTACTCTCCAAAGGGAGACTAGGTCACCCTACTCTACCACTGGACAAAGACTGGTTCTGAAATGAGTGCACCCTAGAATACTCCCAACTATGACTATGCACTGTGAGCTCAATTTGACAGATCAGGGACTCAGAGGTTGTACAGGTTCCTATGCTAAATATGAATAGATATGGGTCCTGGGTTAGATCACTGTGGTAAAGTTAATGCTGTTATATATCTTCTTCAAGTCTGCAAGCAATTCTCTGCTCTAATCCTGTTTTCTAGCCTTATTCTCAATGCTGACACCATCTTCCCAGACAATATTTCTAGTCCAACCCCTTGTTAGCTATCAAGCTTAAGCTAAGAATAAGACACAGGCTTCTAGGAACATTCCTAAAACAGACTTCCTAGCAAAACAAAACAAACACAAAAGCAAACAAGCAAACAAAGACAACCAAACTTCCTAACTTCCTTCTGCTCTTAGGTCTCTACTTTCACCTGCTGTATTCCTATTTTATGGTTTATTAAACATTTTGTCCTGCTTTCCATCGTACTGTATTTCAGCCACCAAGTTGCAGATTCTACTATGATTCTATCCTGACTTTCCTGGGCAGATGACCTCACCAATGTGCCTTGGAACTTCATCTCTCCAGAGCCCTAACCCAATACAGAAAGAAAGAAACAGGCTGGGAGTATGGAGCATGCCAGTGCCCATGTCCAGTGGAGAAGCAATTAGAGAAGCCAGAATTCCCATGTTCTGCATCCCCAAAAGAATTTTGGTCCATACTCCCAGAGGACTAAACAATAGGGAAGTTTCCAATGGAGTAGGCTGGGACACAGAACTCTGGTGATGGAACCCTATGGAATTAAACCCCTATTGTCTTATCATTTACTAAATCACTAATAAAAGTATAAAAAATTAAAAACAAAGAAACCAGTCTTCACAAAGAAATAGTCAATTTCAGGTATGAGACAGGAAGTACATAGTATGAACCTGGAGTGTCTTCATTTGCCAGATAGTATCGAAGATCAGAATCCTGAGGTTATGTTGAAAAGACCCAGGGGTCAACTGAAGAATCTCCAACTGGCCAAATATATGTGTTTAAACTGAAAGCTAGCAGCAGCTTAGTAGGTTTTTATCAGTGAGGCTACAGGAAGCACTCTCCATGGCTGTCGTCCAGAAATAGGCTATCTGCAAAAGGTAGTTCTCCAGAGAATGTTATATAGCTCGCCAACCACCTTGGGGATTGCTTTGCTTTAGCATCTTGATTTCATGGTGGGAAAGTGTGAGGACATGCACACACACGGGTGGTTCTGGCTGCTGGTGGCAGCAAAGCACAGAGAGGTGGCAGAGAGGGAAGCTGGTGCTGTCAACTTCTCCCATCCAACTGTTATGATGACAGAAGGGATTTCAGGTGTAGAAGTACAACCCGCCCCCCCCCAAAGACAGCACCAATAAGCCAGGAAGGGGAGGCTATTCAGCAGGGCAGAAGCCTCTGATATACTACAAGGTGGAACTGATTTCTCTTTTAATAAAAGAAGAAGATGACGGTGGCCCCTTTTCCCCCAGGTTGCTGATGACTTACTGAAACACTGGATCTGGCTTGGGTTCTGATCCCAGGAGTTTGGTGCATGCTTTCTTCACAGACTGCAGCGTGTCTGCACCAGATGGCCTTGAGTTAATGAACACAAACTCATCACTTTTGCTCACCAGGGAAATGTGCAGCTCAATCTGATTTGTACTCTGCCACTAAAAATATTTGAGTATTTTTAGGGAGCATTTTACAGAGACAAAATGGCACCTCAGGAAAGCATTAAAATAACAGAGGCTAACCAACAAATTGTGGCTGCTGTCTTTTACACGTTAATGACTGACTCTCAGATCACTCTTTAGCCAAAGTTAAAGTCGTATGTTAGTAACTGTACATGAACGCTGACCCCCTTTTACATCCCAGTTCCTTTCTTCTTCTCCAGTTCCCCTACCTACCCCAAATTGAACGTGCAGTCCCAAAGCACAAGGTAGAATTCATTCTAAACACAAGATTTTCTCATTTACACTAGCAAAGGCATGTGTCATATGGTACAGTCATATCCACAGTCTTATATATCCTTTTAGTCTTTTAAAAATATTTGTTTTATGAGAGAGAGGTGGGGAGGGCAGAGCAATTTTTATCTCTGATTTATAGAGTGCTAGGGGTCAAATTGGGGCCTCATGTATACAAGTCTAGTACTATAATGCTGAGCTGTCTCCCCATTTCTAATGTATTCTTATCTGCATACAACTGTTCTTCTGGATAACAATTTTGGGATTCACAAATGAAATCATAAAACTATTTTACAAGACCTCTACTCTGTCCAACTGTGATAGAACTTTATTTGGCTGAGTGTTTTCCCATCACCAGCCTCAGCAAACAATCTCATTGGCTTTTAATAATGAATTTGGAAACAGGAAACTATTTACTGGAGCTCACAGTTTCCTTTCTCTGATCACCCATGTTTCCTGCTGCTTCACTAAATCTTTGTGATTTTACTCCCTATCAATGTCAGAGACTCGTAAATTCTCAGCTCTCTCCCAACAAAGTCTAACACTACACAGTCAAGCTCTCTTCTATTCACTCTCTGTGTTGTATGCTTTACATTGGGTTCTAGTTCTCCCCCGCCAAGAGAATTGCATCAGTCCTGTTAATTTCGCGGCCTGCTTGGCCCCGCCCCTAGGAAACCCGCCAGAGTTCCAGAGTGCCAGAGTTTCAGAGGGCTCCCCAGTAAGAGAGTTCCAGAGTTCCAGAGTTGGAGAGTTCCCGAGTTACAGAGTAAGAGGGAGTGCTTGTGCTGCCGCAAAGAGACAGCCGAGTTCTGTTTGGTGATTAGTTTGTCTTAGTTTGTGAAACGTTGTTCCTGAATAAAGAAATACAGCTTCCCTGCCCAGCCGTTGTCTCCGTGTCTCTGTTACCCGCCCGTGAAGCTAGACCGGCCGGCTAGAGCCTACGAAAATTTTAACAACACTCTGACTGTTGGTTCTTCCAGTGGTCTCACCTGGGATGGGAGCATGTTAGAAATACTGCCTTTCATTTTAGCATCTAGAACATGGTGGCTGAAGAAAGAGTTAACATATAGAGCCAAATAAAAAAAAATGTTGACTAATCATGAACCTAAAGGCTGTAAAAGTTCATATGAAGAGTTGGGGGGTCTCCGTTTTATAGATAGTTAGTAGCCCTATTTTAGTTATATTCCAAAAAGCCCATGACTATACTAGTTTTTTTTTTTTTCCTGAGCCTGATGGGCAGACGACCCCACCAATGTGTTCTGGAGCTCTGATTCCCCAGAACAAAGCCCCACTAGGGAAAGAAAGAGACAGGCTGGGAGTATGGATCAACCTGCCAATGCCCATGTTCAGTGGGGAAGCAATTACAGAAGCCAGACCTTCCACCTTCTATACCCCATAATGACCCTAGGTCCATACTCCTGGAGGGATAAAGAATAGGAAAGCTATCAGGGGAGGGGAGGGGATATGGAGTTCCAGTGGTGGGAATTGTGTGGAGTTGTACCCCTCTTATCCTATGGTTCTTGTCAGTGTTTCCTTTTTATAAATAAAATAAATAAATAAATAAAAATTAAAAAAAGAAGAAATGCTGCCTTTCAGGCCCCACCCACACCTACTAAATGCCAGTTTGCATTTATGCCCATGTGACCCAACTGGGAGAAAAGTTTGAGAAACATTTCCATATAATAATTAAAATATGTATAGCAGTGACTGAATCTAGATCACAAGTGTTCTTATAGGTTGTACAGTCTTACCGGGGAAGTAGTTTGTACATTTGGAATATGTTCCCTGCTTGACAAGTACCAAGCTTTAATAGAAACTTTTCTGTAGAGGTCATTCATATAAATAGAAGTCACTCTACTGTTTAGAAGTATAAAAGATCCTTGTTCACTACATGGTATTCTTATACAGATTGGCAAGGGGAGGGAAAAGTATATTGTTTTTTACTTGGACAAATGAGCCTGAGAATAGAGTATCATTATTTTTTGGGTGGAAAGAAATCATTCTGGACCCTCTGCGTTCTTCAGAGGTTTGACAAATAATCAAACAAGCACAAGACAGGTGGGAAAAAAAATATGTGTGTATATATTTCTGAGAAATTCATTAATAACATGTATGCATCCTGTACACAAGCGCACCAGGTGATCCCTAGACATTGTATTTTAAATATTTAGTTAATCCAGAGGATTTTGGAAAGAAGAAAAAGAAGGTGGGTCAGGAAGGCCACCAAAAAGGGTAGAGTTGTTAGGGTGAAAGCATGCAGACTCAAGTTCTGCCTTTTCCATTGACTGATTTTTTTTTTTTTATAGAAAGAAGGTAAAGGTAGTCCAGGTAGAGAGAAGTATAGATAAAGGTAGGTGGCAATGAAACCAAGAAGAATGAGGAACAGAACCATTTCACTGCATCCAAAGTGCATACTGTGCAAGCTACTGAAGCCACCTGAGATGGCTTCCTTGAAACTCCTGATAGCAAAGGTGAGTCTGCAGGCAGAGCAAATGTTGATGTTACCAAAAACAACTTCTAAATATAAACCGTAGCAATTTGGACAATAAACATATTGTGTAGTATTTTTAATTGTTTTAATTTGTGGTTCCTGTGGATAATTTGTGTCATTTAATCAAGTTTAAATCTAATAGGTGGATTGCATATGACTATATATAGTTTGTATGCATTCTTTGGTTTTAATTCCATTTCCCTAGACTGCCATTCTACAGAGTGCTTGGCGTTTTCTTTATTAGATGCAGAACACCAAGAACCAGAACACCAAGTTGGAGAGCACCCATTTCCTTCTATTCCACCATGCTGGTATGAAACCCCTACTACCTCTTACATAGCAAGCCTTCTCCCCCCTAATACCTGAGATATCTGCCACTCCCAAATTCATCCAACTTATCCCCTCTTCCTAGTATGACAGAGTGTTAAGTAAGAAAGTCACTATTTTAGATGCTTTGGTAGTGTGACATGAGCTTTTACTTAAGACAAAAGTCCATGATATTAAAAAGTCCAGGATATGCCAATTGCAACCAAATCGACATAACGATTGCTACCTCAACATGCTTCAGCTCAGACTGTGACCAGAGACTTCAGGTGTGGAATGACAACCCTTCAGCTTCATTACTCGGGTGAGACCTTTCCTTTCATAGTATACTCTAATTTCATCTCAGGTAGTTCACTTTCTAACAAAGTTCCAAAACCTAGATATAGACCAGGTTCTGTGAGAGAGAGCATATGTTCACATGTATCCATAAACTAGTGCAAAATATATACCTGAAAGCAGAAGCACACTAGAGTTTGCAGTGAGTACCCCCCTAACACTTCCTCTCCACTATTCCAACCTTTGGGTCCATGATTGCTCAACAATTTGTTTGGCTTTGTATTATGTTAACTCTCTTTTCAGCCACCAGGTTCCAGATGCCATCAGGATGCTGGCCAGGCTTCCCTGGACTGAAGACCCCACCAATGTGTCCTGGAGCTCTACTTCCCCAGAGACCCACCCTACTAGGGAAAGAGAGAGGCAGACTGGGAGTATGGATTGACCAGTCAATGTCCATGTTCAACGGGGAAGCAATTACAGAAGCCAGACCTTCCACCTTCTGCAACCCACAATGACCCTGGGTCCATGCTCCCAGAGGGATAGAGAATGGGAAAGCTATCAGGGGAGGGGATGGGATATGGAGATTGGGTGGTGGGAATTGTGTGGAGTTGTACCCCTCCTACCCTATGGTTTTGTTAATTTATCCTTTCCTAAATAAAAAAATAAATTAAATTAAAAAAAATCTTTTAAAAAAGTAGTTTCTCAATAAATATTTTTGGAATGACTCAATGAAAAAAATAAATAAAAAGTCCAGGATAAATTGGGAAATAGACTTTTTAAAAATTTCTTTATTGGAGGATTGTCTATAGATGACAGTTAAATACAATAGTTTGTACATGCATAACATTTCCCAGTTTTCCATGTAATAATTCAACTCCTTCTAGGTCCTCCTCTGCCATCATGTTCCAGGGAGAAATTGGCTTTTGGCTATGTCACTGGAATAGACCTCAAGAAATAAATATTTTAGGGAGAGGATGCTACTACTCATTCAAATATGAAAGAATGGACCAGAACAATCAAAGGCAGGGATAAGTAAACGTTAGTCGTTCTGACATATGATTATTCTGCTACTCTGTCTATATGGTCCCACAGTTTCCAAGCAAACTCTTAACTTCAGGTTAGAATTAATCAAGCCCAAATCAGTCAAAAGATGAACCCATTTTGTGTCTAGATACATATGCCAGTTGCATAATTTATTCATTCATTCAGTTGCCCATTCAACAAGGCAAAGATCAGATCAGCTAGGATGGGTGTTTGAATAACTCAGTCTGGTAAGAGAGAGGACATTTTTGAGATCTACATTGTTGGGTGGCATATATAACTGCCACTGAAGTGATACAAGGAAATGCTGACTTATTTGTTTAGCCTGACAAGGTTGTAAAGATAGCCCAGAGGAAGGATGGGGAAAGGTGTGGCCTAGAAATGATAATTGGGACAATTTTATCAGGAGGCTATGTGTCTGTCAAGGGGTAGGGTGTGATGTGGCGAATATAATCATCTGAGATCATCTTGTATACAGCTCTGAATACCAGGTCATGAACTAAGGTCTCAGAAGGGCTTTAGGCAAGAGTGAAGCATAGCCAAAGTGAAACTTTACAAAAAAACTTTACACTAAAGTGACTAAGGAGAAGACCAAAGTCCTGGTGGGATAGGGGCTGGTGTGGGGATGAAAAGTAAGGGACAGGAATAGGACAGATATAAATATGCTGATGACTAAGCAGCTGGAGGGGACAAGGGAGAGTGGTAAGACTTTTAAAAATGGGGCATCCAAAACAGGGATTCATTTGACAGAAAGATAAAAAGTTGGTTGTAACCTGTTCATCTCCATATGCAAGTGAAGCACTCATAGGAACAGTGATTAAGTGGAACCCTAAATGGAAGGCGGATTATGGTGGTGGTGTGTATCATTTGTATAAGCACCTCCTATAAACTCGCTGCACTCAGACTGTGCTGGGGCGGAGGGTGGAGAGACTCATTAATGAACAAGACAGAGTCCCTACTTGCAAGGAGATTTTGGACTGAGAGAGGACACCCAACAGCAATGATTACAATAGGATGGGAAACATCTTATGACACCAATGAAGGTGCTAGATATGAGACACACTGGAGAGGGAATTAAGCCAGAATTAGGCAGACAGGAAAAGGAGGTGTGGAGGGAGGGAACAGGGAGCAGCAGACTATCTGGGAGAACCCTGAGAAAGAATATAAGCCCACAATCTGCAGTACCCAGGCCAGGAAGCCAGTTTATGACCTATAGTGAACTGAACCACTCCTAACTTGAAAAACCCATACTTCAAATTCTAGATTTACTCAAAATCACAGAGGGTAAACTCATCCGGGTGCTCAAGGATCTCCAATTCTTAGAAGTTAGTTAGTTAGGTTATTTTTCCAACATACTTCTTTGCTCCAGGCCATTGGGCGTGGCTAGCTTTGCAGGACTGTGGGCGAAGAGCACTGAATCCCATTTCCTTGCCTAAATTAGAGGTGGATCCTGTGGTGCTGTCTTTATAGTTTTTTTGAGTGGCTAGAATGTGAAGAGGAGAGGGAGCAGGGGGGCAAAGGCATTTGCCTTGGTCATGGGACAAGAGAGCCAGTTCTCTGCTGAGGGAGTCAAAGCTACATCCCAGAATGTCCCTGGGTTCATACTCCCAGAGGGATAATGAATAGGAAAGCTATCAGGGGAGGGGATGGGATACAGAGTTCTGGGGGGTGGGAACTGTGTGGAGTTGTCCCCCTCTTAGCCTATGGCTTTTGTCAGTGTTTCCTTTTTTAATTTTTAAATTAATTTAAAAATTAAAATTTTCCCTTTCGTTGCCCTTGTTTTTTATTGTTGCTGTAGTTATTGTTATTGATGTCGTCATTGTTAGGGCAGAAAGAAATGGAGAGGAGGGGAAGACAGAGAGAGGAGAGAAAGATAGACACCTGCAGACTTGTTTCACTGCTTGTGAAGCGACTCCCCTGCAGGTGGGGAGCTGGGGGCTCGAACCAGGATCCGTATGCCAGTCCCTGCACTTCGTGTCTAAGATGGCAGTGACCTGAACTGGAGATTCTCTCCTCTAGCTACAGACATACAACTAGCTAGATGTAAGACAGTATTTTTAAAATCTCTGTCTTATGTAGTTGCTTGTTTCTTAGTGATACCTTCAAATTCAAATATACTAGTTAAATATAGTACCGAATTTTTTTTCCACAGAAATCTGTTGGCTTGTGTTCTGAGGACCACTTGGGACCCCCGCAGCCCCCCACCCTCAAAGAACAAAGTGTTATGTTACATCTGTCAAAGGAGAACTGGGTCACCGCTAGTCACTGAGCTCTCCAGTTTGGTAGACAATTAAAAAGTGGTTTGGGAATGCAATTTGCAAATGGATGTGCAGCAGAAGCACACATTCCATTTTGGAGAGAGGAAAAAGGGAAAAGCATATGCTACAAACAAATTGTCATCATCATAAATCATGCTGCAGTTTATTCAACTGTAATAATACTATTCGTTGGCTCATTATGAGGTTTCCAACCACCTTGAAAACACTGATCACGCCTGCATGACATACAGCATGGGTTGTTGGGTCTGACATGTAAACTAATTACATCTGATATCAGCTTTGCCTTCAGTCTGTAGGGAAGGCATGGAGCTCTGGCATCCTCCATGAAGCCTGGAATCCCCTTAGCTTTGCTCATCTGCTAGACCAGGCTGAAGGTTATTGGAGAGAAGAAAAATTAAGACCTCAAAACTGGGGACAGTTGGTGGGAATTCCTGGGAGTGAGAGTTGCGATGGTATTACAAATGCATACCTTCAAAAATGAGCTGTTGAGAAGTTAAAAGAGAAATATACAAATGATTAACAAGGGGCTAGGGGATGGTTTTAGCAGGTAAAGCACATGTCCTATTGTGTGTGAAATAAGGAGTTCAAGCCCCAGCACTGCATGGGTGCACCAAAGGAGATTCATGGATAGTGGAATGATGTTTTGGTATTTCTCTACTCTCTCTCTCTGTTATAATATTGTGTGTGTGTGTGTGTGTGTGTGTGTGTGTGTGTGTGTGTGTGTGTGTGTGTACTATCCTCTTTACATTTATGATCTCTGTGGGTCCTCAAACTTCACAATGAGAGCAAGCAGGGCAAGAGGCACTAGCTTGGTGGTGCAGATTAGGAAATTATCTTTTTTTAAAAAAAAATTCATTATCTTTATTTATTTATTGCATAGAGACAGCCAGCAATTGAGAGGGAAGGATGGGATAAGAGGAAGAGAGACAGACAGATACCTGCAACACTGCTTCACCACTTGTGAAGCTTTCTACCTGCAGGTTGGGACCGGGGACTCGAACCCGGGTCCTTGCACATTGTAACATGTGTGCCCAACCAGGTGTACCACCACCCAGGCCCAGGAAATCATCTTATAAAAAGTTCTATGAACCACTAAAGCACCACAAAAAAGAAAAGTCATCATAGGGTGTTTGAAACTTCTGGAACAAAGGTGGTGCTGTTTAGATGTACTTGTTGTGGCATGTTTGACTTTTGTCCAGTGTTTTCTCAGTCCTAAAATATTTCATTTTTCTCTCTAGCAGAAAGAAATTATCCTGGAGCACCTTTCGCATTTTGCTGGTATATTTTTTATTCAGACCTTCTTTTCCAGGTTCCTTTTCATACACACAATTGATGGTTTCTTAGCCCTACCTGACTTCTGAACACTTCCTTTGTGTCTGTTCCTCTCCTGGAGACACTTTCTCCTCTTGTTGCTCTTTGAGGAACCCTTTGGTTCACTTCTCTTGTCTCTTATCCATATCCCAATGTCCAATTTTCTAGGTCACCTGATTTATTTATCTCTCTACTTCTAAGTCCTATTACTCTTGCATCAGGAATACCAAGTTCTGCCTTCGTGACAAAGGATGTGTACATCTGTGAGGGCTGATTTACAAACTGGCTTCTCAGAAAGAATGGCACTGGGCTGCTCTGGTAAGTTTTCCACCCAAGGGCTGGGGTGTGAAATTCTGCTGAATCTTGAAGTCACAAGACACACTGCTCAAACACATATAAAAACAATGTATTAGTGTTTCCTCCAATGAAATGTCTTTGGTATCTCTCAAACTATGTTCCTTCTTTTTCTTGCATGATTCTTCTCTGCTAAGTTAATCTGTAATAAAGCATTTGTGCTCATCAGTGTATTTCTAGCCATGTAAAATAAGGCTTGCAGTGCAGGGATCTGCTGCTTTCCTGAGACAATAAGGATGTCTAATTAAAACACACATTAGATGCACATTCAGTGTGCATAATCTCCTAGTAAGGGATGTGATAGGCTATGAAATATGCAGAGAAGATAAGGTGGTAAGAGTTTATGGCTTATGGACAGAGAGCTAGCTTGCTGGGTAAGGCTTGTGCTTTATTATACATTCGACCCAGGCTGGAGTCCGAGCACCACGTGGACAGTTCTACAGCATGGTAGTTCAATTGCTACCATGTATCTTCTTTTCTCTCTCTCAATGAAAAAGTAGCTTGAAGAGGTAAAATACATAAGGCTCCCAGTTATGTAAAATGAAAAAAAGTTAGTTTAGATTTTTAAAAAATGTTATCATTTTGCCTCATGGCCTCTTGGTAGGGGCCCAATAAATCTTTGTTGCAAAAGTATCAGCTTTTACCTTCAATTCATATTCTCCCTCACCATTATGTTACAATCTGAGAAACAGTAAGGAACTTAGTGGTCTTCTTTTTTCTTTATTATTATTATTTATTTTCCCTTTTGTTGCCCTTGTTGTTTTATTGTTGTTGTAGTTGTTATTGTTGTTGCTGATGTCGTCATTGTTGGATAGGACAGAGAGAAATGGAGAGAGGAGGGGAAGACAGAGAGGGGGAGAGAAAGATAGACACCTGAAGACCTGCATCACCACTTGTGAAGCGACTCCCCTGCAGATGGGGAGCCAGGGACTTGAACCAGGATCCTTGGGCCAGTCCTTGTGCTTTGTGCCACGTGTGCTTAACCCGCTGTGCTACTGCCAGACCCCCACTTAGTAGTCTTCTTATATAATCCACATCACTGTGACTAAATCATATTGAACTTCCTTTTCCAGGTACATGAGCCTGTAATTCTAAATAAGAAAATAGGGGAATGGTGGGGTGAAAACCTTGCCATTTTCTGAGGCTGGGAAGGCAACAGAAGCAGTGATGTCTTACTCCTGCATCTACAATAAGTCACAATCATAGACCCTGGGGAGCTCACCCATTCACCACCTTGTGGGTGTAATGTTTCTCAAATAGTCATACCAAAGACAGGTCAATGACATAAAACCACTTCCTGTTTCTTAGTTATTTCAAATACAGAGGACTACACCTTTAAACTTTCTGATTCAGGTCAAAAGGAATGACCAAAGGTGGCAGAGAGACAGACATTAATAGCAGGGTGATTTTGTCATATGTTTCTGTTTTGATGATGCCCAGACTAACCCCTAAAATAAATAAAAGTAACCCAAATCAGCTCAAGAGGGGGAAGGGAAGGTGATGATGATTTTTAACTTTGTCTCTCTAACTCTGGCAAAATCTTCCTTCTCTCCTTAGCCAAGAGCCTGTGCTCAGTGAGAGTGCATTGTACGAGAGCTTTCCATCAGCCTGAAATGGCAGCAACAACGGGCAGAAATGACAAAAATGACTCAAGCCATCAAGCCCTGATCTCGACAAAGCAAATACTCATGACACATTCTGAGCAAACATGACAGAAATCTGACAACGTTCACCCTGTGGATAAATCTCTGGGTATATGAAAGTGCATCCCCTTTTCATACAACTAATGAGTGAAAAGCAATGCAATGGGACTGTTCAGTGGCACACACAATATAATGCACAAATTACCATGCACAAGGACCCAGGTTCATGACTCCAGTCCCCACCTGCAGTGTTATAGAAGTCTCTCATTCTCTGTCCCTTTCTACTTTCCCCCAGTTTCTTTCCTCCTTCCTTCCTTCCTTCCTTCCTTCCTTCCTTCCTCCCTCCCTCCCTCCCTCCCTCCCTCCCTTCCTTCCTTTTTTAATAATTTTGTGTATTTGTTGGATAGAAGCAGAGAGGAATTGAGAGGGAAGAGGAGACTGTGAGAAACCTGCAGCACTGCTTCACCATTCTCAAAGGTTTCCCCTGGCAGGTAGGGATTGGAGGCTTGAACCCGGGCCCTTGCACAATGCAACATCTGCACTCAACTGAGTGTGCCATCATCTAGCCCCTCCCCTCTCAATTTCTCTCTGTCCTATCAAAGGAAAAGAAAAGGAAAAGGAAAAAAAAAATGGCTACTGGGAGCAGTAGACCCATTGTGCAGGCACCAAGCACCAATGATAATGTTAGTGGCTATTTAAAGGGGGCGGTGGGAGGGGAGGAGAAAAATATGCATAGAGAGGTCAGGGATGTGGCACACCAGAACAACACAGGACTTGAATTTTCTTATTTCCTTTCTTTCTTTCTTTCTTTCTTTCTTTCTTTCTTTCTTTCTTTCTTTCTCTCTCTCTCTCTCTCTCTTCCTTCCTTCCTTTCTTTAATTTCTTTATTAAGGGATTAATGGTTTACAGTTGACAGAAAAACACAATAGTTTACACATGCATAATATTTCCCAGTTCTCCACATAACAATTTAACCCCCACTAGGTCCTCCTCTGCCATCATGTTCCAGGACCTCATACTTTCAAGTTCAATGCTTTAGCCACTGCGTCACCTCCCAGGCAGCCCCCAGAAGTCATTTGGGGAAAAAATATTTACAAAACATTTTTACTCTTCTCTAAACCTCTGGAGGACTTGAATTTTCAAGGATCTGGTTATAGTCCCTAGTATTGTATATTCCAGAGCAATGCTCTAGTGTCTTGCTCATATAAAATATTTTTTAAAGTAAATGGTTTTGTAAAGCATGCATAGACTTCAGAAGCAAAGAACCAGAGTGCAGCCTGAATCTTGCCCCACCCATTTACAAGCAAAGCCTGAGAGAAAAAGAATGAAAAGCAGGCTGAATGACCTCAGAAATGATCAGCTTAGGCACCTGCAAGGCAGGGACTGAAGTGATTGCCTGTCACACTCCCTGGAATGGAAGACAAAAGAATGTTTGTAGCAATTCCCTCTGCAGCTTTGTTCAGGCTGGCTGGTGCTGCGATGCACAGTGGAGTCCCAACTGGGACCCTGGCTCTGGAGGCTGCAGGCCTTGGGTATGGTAGGTAGATGAAGGTCCACATTACTCATTACATTTGTGGACCCCACTAACCTCCTTCCTCCCTCCCCAGAAGGAAACTAGATGAGCTTCACTGGCAAGGCTTCCTGGGATGTCTGACTGGCCAAGCTCCAGGTCAGTATTGGAAATACTGGTTCATTTGGCCATGGGACAAGGACAGAAGTCACTCTTGGTAAAGTGACTGGTCCCATGATGATTTTAGTGGCAACTTAAATGAGAGAGAGAGAGCAGATTTCACGAACAATTGGCTCAGATGTCAATTTGGGAAGAGGAGGAGGGCTCCTTTTCATTTTAGAGGGCTGCTCTGATGGCCATGGTAAATGGGACCTGTGGTGGCTTTTATTCTAACAGCTTATCTCAGGTCTTTGGGCAATGGAACTGGTTGGGAGTAAGAAAGGGTCCTGCTACCCAATTCCAGATCTGAACACCACAGAAGGAAAAGAGTACCCTGAGGAGTTCAAGGTGAAGGCAAAGGCAGCCTGCTTTTCATTATTTTTCTCTCAGGCTCTGCTTTTGTCCTTCACACACTTTACACTTGAGGGAGAAACTGATGACATTGACCTCAGGCCCTTGTGTGGTGTCCTCAGCTGTGATGGGCGGTCCCCAGGGCGTAGGTCTGCTCCCTGAATGTGGCCCGGACAGCAGCTGACTGCAAACAGTGGCAGGCGGGCCACCAGGCATGCGACCCCTGACACCGCGGGCCTTTTTTTTTTCCTTCTCTGTGCTGGCAGCCAATGGGTGCACTCCCTCCTCTGGCTGCCATGGCAACGGGAAGACGGCTCTGCGGTACCCAGAACAGATGTCACATGAGCTAGGATGAATGTGATGGGGGCGGGGAGCATGTAGCGGGGGAGGGAGGCAGGGGAGGGGGGCCATATTTGGAGTTAAATGGTCCCACCAGAGGGAGCGAGTCCTGTTTTGAAGGAAATGCAAAGTGGTAACATCTATTTTCTTTCTCTACCCTTTAAGTTCTAAACACACATGCAAAAACACAAATGTCCTTTTATCTTGGCTATGGGTGGTGGTGGGGCACTCACTGGCTTCCACTGCAAACATGAAAGCTCTGATTTCTCTTGAAGCTTTAAGTGAACAGCATCTCCATTGCAGAAATGCAAGCTGGCATTCTGCAGCAATTTAAGAATGCACTGGGGAGCTCTTGGGAACTCTGGGAATCAGAGAAACCAAGAACCACACAAAATCTGGAGCAAAATCAAGGGGGATATCACAGGTGAAAATACTGATACCCCCTCCCTTCCCACTTCCTGGCCACTAACTTGTAGGGACTCCTTTCTCTCTTTCTCTGCCCACCAGTCTATTTTATACATAAAAAAACGAGGGCCAGGCTTATCAATCTACCTGCACCAGCAACAAAAGCTCTTTTGTTGTCTCTAAAAGAGATCCTATCTGAACAGAAATACCATATTTGAAGTGTTTCCACTGCCTCCCGTTTATCTTCCACTGAATTTAACAAGTAGCATGTGCACACCAGTGCTTACACGCCCCATAAACCTAGAAAATGGTTGGTAAGGGCAGAGACTATATTCACCGTAGGCAGGCTCTAGTCTGCAGGTCCTTTCCTCTCCCTGCATGCCCCATGGGCAGGAACCAAACCCTGTTCCCATCATCAGCCCACATGGATCGGGGAGATTCAAGGGACAATGCAGAGACTCTGTTTCTAATCCTCTAGATAAATGCATTGGAGGGAAGTATTAGAGGATAGGAAAAGGCAGTTTCGAATGATTTTGCACTTCTGTTTAATTCCTCTGATGAATGCCTATTGAGCCACGGTCTGGCGCAAAGTGTCACAAACTGTTTAAACCTGTTTAAACCACACAGTGCAAAAGAAGGTCCTGCTTATAACAGAGAAGAAGGGATGAAGAGCAGATGACCCAAATACTCTTATACTAGTTGGGATGAAGTAAGGGTGACAAGTGAAGCATCATACAAATATGGAGGAAGAGAGGCTTTGAGGTGTTGTCCAAGGATGTAGAGAGACACTGACATATATACCATCTCATATAATTCTCGACATACTGCAAAGCAGTCATTCTCATACAGGAAGCCCAGACACAGAAAGCTCAATCAGCTCAAGGTCACCTAGCAAGCAAGAAGCAGAACCACCTCAACCCCAAGTCAGCCATGAACCTCCCTGTAGTTTTTCAACCCACTGACTGATGTGCAGGAGTGAGGCATGATTATAATTAATGCAGTTATGTGTGTAGCCAACACCTCCTGCTCTTTGCCTAAGCAGCCATATCTGTGAACTCATGAGCATCTAACACTGCATATTCCTAGTGTACATTAAAATAAATATATCCCTAGCAAGATTGAAAAGGTTCATCAGATGCAACCCCAAATCATCATGGATACCACAGGAAGGGCGTGCTCCTTTGGGAGTCATTGCACTTTCTGTACTGGTCTTGACGGGCCACCAGGAATGCAGCTCATAGCCAGTGTGAGTTCACTTGAATGTGACACAGCTGACAAAGGCCAGAGTGATTTTTTACCTCTACTAAAACAAAAATGTTTCCTTGGTTCTTACAAGAGTGCTTTCTTTGATCATTATGGTACCCAGTGTGAGAAATGGTGAGCTTACAATGCATTGGAATGCAAAAGTGCACATGAATAAAAGGCTGGTGGCCAGGCACTGCCCAAAATCTCATTGCTTCCTAAGCTGAGGCTGTAGCTCAACTCCACCCCAGGGAGGGACATGCTTCCCAACTGCAGCAGCAACTGACTACAACCACCAGAGGGCAGTGACACAAAACCAGATTCCTCCAAGGGATCCAAATGTGGATCCACATCGTTTAATAATATGTAAAGCCCATTATTAGAAGCTTTTCCTCTCCCCATCCCCTATTAATGAACCAATGCCCCGGGGTAATGCAGATATTTCTAAATACAGTGCAAGAAAGGGCAATCTGTACTTATACACAGGGAGACTAACACACAGTCATAAGTGGAAATGAAAATATTCACCCAGATGCAACTAAACCATTAAGGCTATGGATTTAGTTGTTTGTATGGCTGCATACACAGAAACATAAGGGCCTGGAACCCAGAAAGGGACATTTTATAAACATTTATTTCCCAAGTTCTTATGAAGAGTTCTTAATTCCCACAATGATAACCACTGAGTTATAAGAAAAACCTAAAAGGAACTTCATCTTTATACTGGGGGATTTTTTTTCTTCTTTACTTAAGGCAAGTGAGTGAATTATTTAAGGTCTTTCCATGGAAATTTTGAAACCATAACTCAATGCTTTAAACAATAACACAAACAAAAAGTATATACAGATGAAGAATTAGCTAACTCCAAAACCATATCAGCTGGGTTGATGAATTCATAATCCTTCAGAACAAGTAAATAATTGCTGGTGTTGGCAAAAGATGAAGTCTTTTGGTGCTACTACTGATTTGGACATCATATTACTGAGAAAACAATAGACCGAGAAAGGATACTTGCAGTATATAATCTACAAGTTATACATTAACCCATGAACAAAGAAACAGGAAAAAAAATATATCCCTGCCAGTTTCCTCATTCTCAATAGACAGCAAGATTCTCTGATTCTCTAATTCATGGTTTGGGATGTGCAGGCCTCTGGAAAAGCAGGGGGAAGTCATCAGGCACAGCCTCCTCATCTCTAAGTCATTTCAGGAATGTGAGCGGCACCTTAGAGTTTCTGTTTCCTCCATAACAGGAAAACCGATGCTAAGCCAACCCCCCTGTGTGAGAGCAAGGTCACTTGTGTGCAAGGAGATAAAGCACTGAAAATGGTTAGGATATCTAAAAAGTGTTACTGTTCTTATTTTATAAATGAGAAACTAGACATGTAAAGACAGGTCCAAGGTTATGGCTGGTGAAGGTTGAGCAGGGCCTCAGTCCTGTGTTCTCTATCTCAGGAGACAGCTTTTCTCATCTCTCATGATGTCATGGTCTTTGTCATCTCAGGACTGCCTTACATAATCTGTGATGGACCAGAGGCTTATACAGTAGATGTTTATTCTCAGGGTTTTGGAAAATTGAAAATCCAAATCAAGGATTTAGGAAGGTAGGTTTTACTGCAAAATCTCTTCACTTGAGTTAAGGGTGGCTGCCATCTTGTTGAGTGCTTCCATGACCTCTTCTTTGTGGTATCTCTACTTACAAGGGTACTAATTCCTTTAATAGTGACCTACTCTTATGACCTCATCTAAACCCTGAGTACCTTCAAAAGTTCCAACCTTTAAACACCATATTATCAAGGATATATCTTCAATGTACAGTTATTTTGGGGGGGTGTAGAGGAATACAAATATTTAGCTTTTGACAAGAGGTAACAGAATGGGCTTCTTTATCTTGCTTCATATTTTCAATTCAGTTCAGCACATATTGGGTAGCAATCTGCTGAATACCAAGCAAAGCTTGAGCCCTGGGGGAAACAAGGATGCCGAGAACCCCCAAAGAGCTCGCCAAATGTCAAAACAGCTCCGGGGAAATGGTCTAAAGGAAAGAGAATCTGTGACCTGTACATTTTTGTCACTGTGTGTAGGATCGTTGATTACAAAAAAACTTCTTGAGATTTGTCTTCAGAGAGCTGTGTTTGAACCAACTGTAATATGAATCTGGAAACTAATCAGTAAGTGATTAATATTTAATAAGGTAATTAACATACTAATCTACTGAGAAAGGTTGTGGAGTAAAGACGAAAGATTATTTTCACATGGTTAGCCTATAGATGTTAAAAAAAAATAAAGAAGCAAAGGACCTATACCTGCTGACATAATTATAAGGTCTGGTTATAGTATGACGATAACGGCATAACCAGATACTTACTGTGTTTGCTTAATTTTGTTTATTTGAGAGGGCATCAGTTAAACTACTTTCTGGACTGGAAAACAGATGGGGTTCCTCTTAAATTAGTGTATATTAGGCAATTGCTACCTACTGATATATAGATAAAGATTCAGCCTATAACAAGGAATATTATATACATATAATTCTTTTTTTAAATTTTATTAGTGATTTGATATTGATTTACAAAATTACATGTCAACAGGGGTATATTTCTATACCATTCCCACCACCAGAGTTCTACATCCCCAATCCTTCTACTGCAAGCCACAGCTGATCTCCTAAGATCTCCTAAGGACATAGGTTAGCTATCATTTCTACAACTATCTGTCTACATATGTACATAATCATCCCCCTTTTTCTTCCAGGTCCCATTCTTTCTTCCCCTCCAAGCTACACATAACCCTGTTGCTATATCCAAATTTTCTCCCACTTTTCCTCTTCTCTTTCTGGGTCCTGATGGAGCTGGTGTTCAGAGTCCTCTTGTTTTCTCTATCTCTTCTCCCCCACTGAAAGTATGTATCAAAATAGTTTTTGGGGTGCAAAAGGTAAGAGTTCTGGCTTCTGTAATTGTTTCTCCACTGGACATGGGTGTTGGCAGTTTGATCCATATCCCCAGCCTGTTTCTATCTTTCCCTAGTGCAGTAGAGCTCCGGCAAGGCGAGGTTCCAGGACACATTGGTGAGGTATCTGCCCAGAGAAGTCAGGATGGAATCATGATAGCATCTGCAACTTTGTGTCTGTGGCTGCAGATGTCTCAGCTATAGTTGTTGGGTTTGGTTAGATCTAACGTTGTAGATATTTGTTGTTTTGTTAGGGGGATCACTTCTGTTTACTTTTACTCCATGGTCATGCCTCTTGGAAGTCCTATACATATAATTCTAAGACACACAGTGACAGGCACTGAGATTAGCAGTTATAGATGTCTCATGGGAAGATGGCAAATGGTTGTGTGGGACCTTGAAGATCCTGCCTAGACTAGAATTTGATTTGAATATGGAGGGGAAGCCATGAATGAGCTTGACAAAGGGAAAGGAGATTATTGGAATTCTATGTAAGAAGAATCTCTGGCTCTGCCCTGTGTCAGGTGATTGTGATCATGACAAGGGGAGCCGTCACCATGGTGGCTAAAGTAGGTTAGTGTACATGAATATTAAAGTGAGACAAATGGATCTGGTTAATGAAATAGATGGAGACTGTAAGAAATGGACAAATTAGGTTCAACACTGTGTCACCTCCCAGGTTCTGAGGGGTGAATCAGGTAGGACGGCTGCTGACTTTGCTTTTTAAAGCTAGTTACAGGACGGTGGCTGGGAAGGTACCAGTGGGAGAAGTGATAGTGGGAGCTGTTTATGTAGCTGGGGTAGGTGTGGGGGTTGCAAATCTTATTTCCAGTCTTGGAAATAATATGTTGACACATAATTGGAAATAACAAGTAGACAGTTAAATGTGGAGATTTTCAGCCCAGGTGAATCTGGATTAGAAATTTGAGGCTCATCCACATAGATATGACATTTAAACTATACTAGAAGAAGTAAAAATGTAATTGATGGCACAGGTGGTAGATTTTTCAGAAATGAAAGTTGTCCTCCCCTCATCCCCCCAACACCCCATACACCCACTATGGAGCAGCTAAAACACAAAGTGCCAGGGATTAGATGAAGATAATGGGGAGATGCTAAATATTTGTTGTAATCTAGGTGCTTTAAGAATAAAATGTAATATTCATAACTGAAGCAATTCTAGAAAATGCTCATTGTGATACAATCATTGCATACTGTTTTTCTTAATCTTTCATTTTGAGTACTTTTCTTTAAAATGACATTGGATAGAGCACAGATGACAGGTGATGGATTGCTAGATAATTGAAATTTAAAATAAAATGTAGTAAATATTTAGAGATTATAGCTATAATGTAGATATAGATGGATCAATGGGTGGGTAGGTAGAAGAAGAGACAGAGATTGAGAGAGACAGGTTTTTAGGACACTTTTATATTTGAAACATGGTGACTGATTAAGCCTCCACCCCAAAGGGTTGTCCTTAAGATAGGTTGTTCTTACAATGTCCAGTGAGTTCCTTGAAGGGGTTGAAAGGAGGTAGATCATATCACCAAGAGGGCAATGTTTTGATTTAACAGTAAAATATCGAGAAACAATCTATCAATGTTGAAGAGATTTAATTCTTAAATGAGGAAGAAAGAATCATATTTCTAGGGTGTAAGATGCATATATAAACAGTTGTGCATACACGCGCGCACACACATGTCCCTGCCAGAGGCCACCATTCAATGTAGAATATTAGAAAGTGTTTATCATGGCAGGTTCACTGGAAGGTAAATTTCATATATTTGGCAATCCAAAATTAGTGACTAATATATCAGATTATGTTATCCAATCAACACCATAGGCAATTCTACCTTGAGTCTCTTAGCAATACATAAATATACATATATGCATATATGTACATGTGTAAATGTATGCACAAGTGGAATCCAGCACCTTCCAGGCCAGTGAAGATCAAGTTTAATTTTCACTCTTCTCCTCTAAGATTTTCCAACCTCCTCTAGCCTGATGAGAAGAAATTAGCAGATTCTTCAGCCATTTTTTTTTTCTTTCCTGCAGGAGTTGGTAAGTCTGGGATCTACAATGCAGCCAGGTTTGCAGAATACCCCAGTTTTGACAGAAAATCACTTTGGGTTTCTGGCTCATCAGCAGTACCGCACATCTAATTAGCTCAACAATTGGTCCCTGTGATAAAATCAGCTAATTTTATGTTCAAATGGCTGCTCCGTGGTAAGCAATACTGTCACTCTGAACTTCACGTATAAAGATGTTGCTGAAGAAGCTGGTTACCAGGGGGTCACTGGGGGCAAACTAGTGAAGACTATTAAATTAGTAACCTAAGTCAATATTATAGTTAGTGCACAGCGTCCTACCACAGCCTCAATCAAATGAATTCCCAGAATGTAGTGGTGGGGCCGGAAATACCAACTCTTAAAGGGGAAAAGGGTGCATATAAGATAAATGGAATGAGCCATCTGCAGCATCTCTAGCTCTCAGAAATAAATTTGAATGGCTTTGATGAAATCATGGAGTCCTAAAGCCAAATCTGGTCATGAAGTGGGTGTATGTGGAGGAGGAGGGGAGTGGAGGGGGGAGGAAGAAGAGGAGCTGAAGAGGTGTGGAAGACAGCAGGGGAAGAGGAAAAGTTATGAGGAGGATATAGAGACCTAGTGCCCTCTTCTTTAGCTTAACTCTTTCTACCTTTTGGAGTCTAAGTGACCCTGAGTCTAATGTTCTGCTACTTGTTTTCATCAAGAGATAACTGTACTATTCAACCGTCTCCTCTCTGCCACACAGGGGACAGGTAGAGAACCCACACACACGCTGAAAATGTTGCCTATCCAAATGACCCCATCCAAAAATGGGCAGAGGATATGAACAAAACATTCACCTCAAGAGAAGATCCAAAAGGCTAACAAACATATGAAAAACAGCTCTAGGTCACTGATTGTCAGAGAAATGCAAATTAAGACAACACTAAGATACCACCTCACTCCTGTAAGAATGGCATACATAAAAAGGACAGCAGCAGCAAATGCTGGAGAAGATGTGGGGACAGAGGAACCCTTTTACATTGCTGGTGGGAATGTAAATTGGTACAGCCTCTGTGGAGAGCAGTCTGGAAAACTCTCAGAAGGCTAGACATGGACCTTCCATATGATCCAGTAATTCCTCTCCTGGGGTTATACCCCAAGGACTCCATAACACCCAACCAAAAAGAGGTGTGTATTCCTATGTTCATAGCAGCACAATTCATAATAGCTAAAACCTGGAAGCAACCCAGGTGCCCAACAACAGATGAGTGGCTGAGAAAGCTGTGGTATATATACACAATGGAATACGATGCAGCTATCAAGAACAATGAACCCACCTTCTCTGACCCATCTTGGACAGAGCTAGAAGGAATTATGTTAAGGGAACTAAGTCAGAAAGATAAAGATGAGTATGGGATGATCCCACTCATCAACAGAAGTTGAGTAAGAAGATCTGAAAGGGAAACTAAAAGCAGGACCTGAACAAATTTTAAGTAGGGCACCAAAGTAAAAACCCTGTGGTGAGGGGTAGACATGTAGCTTCCTGGGCCAGTGGGGGGTGGGAGTGGGTGGGAGGGATGGGTCACAGTCTTTTGGTGGTGGGAATGGTGTTTATGTACACTCCTAGCAAAATGTAGACATATAAATCAGTAGTTAATTAATATGAGAGGGGGAAAATCAGTTGTATGTCTCAAAGTTTCTCAAAACACAAACTGAATCTTTTTAATATATAGGCTGTGTATTTGATATGCGGACTCTCAAAAGCCTAGACCAAGTAGATTAGAAGCATCCAATAGCACAGCTATATACAAGATATTGGATACTGTACAGCAAACCATAACAAAAGGACTTTTCAAAGTTAACCCAATTACCAAATAATGCGATGATAACATTAACTATCGATTGTCTTTTGGAACCTTAAGACAGCAGGAACCTCACATCTCCACTACAGAGCCCCTACCTCCCCCAGTCCTGGAACCCTTAGATAGGGCCCACATTCCTGTATGCGTCTTCCCAATCCATACCAAATAATATTACATCCACTGATCACAACCTAACCAACGCAACGATTGCCACCTCAACATGCTTCACCTCAGACTGTGTCCAGAGACTTCACGTGTGGAATGACAACCCTTCAGCTTCATTACTCGGGTGAGACCTTTCCTTCTATAGTACACTCTAATTTCATCTCAGGTGGTTCACTTTCTAACAAAGTCCCATAACCTAGATATACACCAGTTTCTGTGAGAGAGAGCTTATGTTCACACGTATCCATAAACTACTGCAAAATATATACCTGAAAGCAGAAGTACACTAGAGTTTGCAGTGAGTACCTCCCTAACACTTCCTCTCCACTATTCTAAGCTTGGGATTCATGATTGCTCAACAATTTGTTTGGCTTCGTATGTTAACTCTCTTTTCAATCACCAGGTTCCAGATGCCACCAGGATGCTGGCCAGGCTTCCCTGGACTGAAGACCCCACCAATGTGTCCTGGAGCTCAGCTTCCCCAGAGACACACCTTACTAGGGAAAGAGAGAGGCAGACTGGGAGTATGGACCAACCAGTCAACACCCATGTTCAACGGGGAAGCAATTACAGAAGCCAGACCTTCTACCTTCTGCAACCCTCAATGACCCTGGGTCCATGCTCCCAGAGGGCTAGAGAATGGGAAAGCTATCATGGGAGGGGGTGGGTTATGGAGATTGGGTGGTGGGAATTGTGTGTAGTTGTACCCCTCCTACCTTATGGTTTTGTTCATTAATCCTTTCTTAAATAAAAACTTTAAAAAAAAATGTTGCCTATCAGCCACTTTCATAATTTTATCAATAAAATGAATCAGTATTGGTGTGATAACTAGCTCAACTGTTCAACATGAATCCAAATCAGAAACCAGAGCCATTATAATTATAATTATAATTATAATTTAAGTATTATCATGAAATCTTAGGGATTAAGTGAAGACAGCTGTTGCTAGAAAGAACTAAATCTCTATTGGAGGGACTTTATAAAATTTTATTTATTTTCCCTTCTGTTGCCCTTGTTGTCTTTTTATTGTTGTTGTAGTTATTGTTGTTGTAATTGATGTCATTGTTAGAACAGAGAGAAATGGAGAGAGGAGGGGAAGGCAGAGAGGAGGAGAGACAGACACCTGCAGACCTGCTTCACTGCCTGGGGCTCAAACCTGGATCCTTACACTGGTCCTTGAGCTTTGCACCAAGAGTGCTTAACCCCCTGTGCTACCGCCCGACTCCCTGGAGGAAAAATTTAAGACTCAAGTTAATGATGAAGATGATTTTATGATGTGATATTTGTGTTTCTTGAGAAGCATTTTTATTATTGATCAACCTACTGTATTAGCAAAAGAGAACATTATGGGTTGAACCATGTGCTTCCTTAAAAGTTGGAGCCTCAGCCCTAAGACCTCAGAATATGGTCCCATGGCAATCAAGTGAATGCCGGGCTAGCTTTGTGGGCGGGAGAGAGAGATGACCAGGGACTCATGGCTGAGTGGTACGCAGTTCAGTCTTTATTCATATGGAACGCAGCACAATCTAAGCTATCTCTAATCACAATCTTGTTCTTATATATCCTGAGGTGGAAGAGTCAGGTCCGAAGAGGATGTAGGTAGGATAGGGGGTGGGGAGAAGGAAAAAGCATGCAAAACAGTGAGGATTAAACCAATGCCCTGGAAGCAGGGCGGTGCTTAATTAACAGTGGTTATGTAAATAGAATACAGTGTTAAGCAGGGGGGATTAAACCAATGAAACAGAAGAAGCAGAATTTAGAAGCATACCAACAAGTGAAGATGTATCTTTAGAGAGGATCTGCTCTTATATGACTAGAGTCCTTATATGAAGGAGGCATTTGGACACTGAGGGAAGATGATGTGTGGAGTCAGGGATCTACCTGCTAAGAAGACAGACCTAGAACATATTCTCCCACCAGCCCTTGGAATCAATACCAGAGACCTTGACCTGAGATTTCCTACCTTTTGATAGTTGTTCTTGGACCTCAAAGCAGCCTCCATGTGCTGGGAAGAGGTTGGATAGATGGCTGAGCGGTACTGGGAGCCATGGTCATTGCCTTGGCGCATGCCTGGGGAAGAAGAAAACAGAGTTACAGGGTGTATTAGGGAATGTGCTAGTGCTGCATTTCTTTGACTTGTGTCATGCTCAGTGTCTCTCTTCTTGACATCATGGCACCAACACCAATCCCCCCCTTTTTTTTAACCAATCCCTTTATTAAAAAAATGTTTTATTTATCTCACATAAGATAGAGATTTACATAAGAGAAAGTGGGGGAGAGAGAGAACTCAAAGCACCACTCCAGTCCATGCGATATTAGTGATGGAAATGATGCAGGTCTTGCAGTCTGTCACCTGAACTATCTCACCAGTATCCACAGGCCCTTTGGAATATAACTAAAATATGCCTACTAGCTATCTACAGAATGGAGGGCCCCCCAGCTCTTCATCTGCACTATTCCAGCCCTTAGGTCCATGATTGGTCAACAATTTGTTTGGCTTTATATGTTAACTCTCTTGTCAACCAACAGGTTCCAGATGCTAGCATGATGCCTACCAGACTTCTCTGGACAGACAACACCACCAATGTGTCCTGGAGCTCCAATTCCCCAGAGCCCTTCCCCACTAGGGAAAGAGAGAGACAGGCTGGGAGTATGGTTCAACCTGTCAATGCCCATGTTCAGTGGGGAAGCAATTACAGAAGCCAGACCTTCAACCTTCTACATCCCACAATGATCTTGGGTCCATACTCCCAGAGGGTTAAAGAATAGGAAAGCTATCAGGGGATGGAATGGGATACACAGTTATGGTGGTGGGAATTGTGCGAAGCTGTACCCCTCTTATCCTATGGTTTTGTCAATGCTTCCTTTTTATAAATAAAAAATTTAAAAAAAAAAGAAAGTCTAAAAGCCTATTCCTCATTAATCAGTTTAGAGAGTGCACTGGAAGAATTCTAAGTACAGGATGTTGTTTGTAAGCCAGATATTCTTTCACTTGCCAGAGCACACCTTGTTTTCCTGGGATATAAAGATGGCCAGAGTATATCAACAATTAGTTTTCTTTCTTTCTTTTTTTTCCCCTAAAGCCACACACAAGGCACAGTGACCTTTGAAATACTTGCTGAATCTGCATGAGTGACAGCTATGGGTTGTCAGTATGATCTACTTTGATGTAAATTTCATGTTTCTTGTGTTTGGTGTTCACTTGCCATGTTGAATCTGTCCTCTTACAGCTATTATCAAATTAGTAAATTTTTTTGGCTTGATTCAAAATTATTTTCCTTCCAGACATATAGTTTTTTTTGAAATTGGTTTGGATATTTTTTCACTTTGTTTATTTATTTAGCCTCCAGGATTATCACTGGGCTCGATGCCAGGCACTAAGAATTCACTGTTCCTGGCGTTCTTCTCCCCACTCCCATTTTTTTAGATAAGACAGAGAGAAATTGAGAGGGGAAGGGAAGATAGAAAGGGGGCAAGAAAGACAGACACCTGTAGACCTGCTTCATTGCTCGCTTGTTAAGCAGCTCTCCTGCAGGTGGGGAGTAGGGGCTCGAGCTCCTGCGCTGGTCCTTGCACTCTGTATTTAACTGGGTGCTCCACCGCCCGACCCCCAGTTTTGGGTGTGTTTTTTTTTTTTATCTGCCATTCTTTTTTTTTTTTTAACATATTTAAAATCTGTTGCTTGTACAATTATCTATGTCAAGTTTGGATTGTTTCAATAGATTTTTTTTCTCATTACAAACAGCCTTTTGCATGCTTTATTGGTTATTGGGTGCCAGAAATGTGAATTTTATTTTATTTTTGTGAATATTTTGGTATTCTTGTACACACACACACACACACACACACACACACACTTCATATTCTTTGTTCTGATATGAGATGCAGTAACTTCGTATAAATCACATGTTCTTTTTCTTTTTTGCTTTTGTTTTTAAATTTTTATTTATAAAAAGGAAACACTGACAAAAACCATATGATGAGGGGTATCACCCCACACAGTGCCCACCACCATAATCCTGTATCCCATCCCCTCCCCTGATAGCTTTCCTATTCTTTATCCCTCTAGGAGTATGGACCGAGGGACATTATGGGGTGCAGAAGGTGGAAGGTCACATATTCTTGGGCCAGGGCGAGAGCACACTTGGTTAAGCTCACATGGTACTATGTGAAAGGACCTGTACAAGGACCTGGGTTTGAGTCTCCTCCTCCCTTTGCCCCCCAGCTCCTCCAACCTCTGCTCTCCATCTGCAGTGGGGATGCTTCACAAGCAATGAAGCAAGCCTGCAGGTGTCTTTCTCCCTCACTATCTTTCCCTCCCCCTTATTTCTCTCTGTCCTATCCAATAAAATTCATAGTGTTTGCACTGAGCCCCATCAATAACCCTGAAGGCAATAAATAAATAAATAAATAAATAAATAAATATTCTTTTGGTACTTGTTTAAAGGATTGTTGCTTGGGACCACAGAAGCTATTAACCTAGGTTAATTTTCCTAGAAGAGGTAATTTAGCGATGAGATAAACCCCTCTGTGTACTCTACCTGATGATGCCCAGTGAATTTCTATATTTTCTACCCCGTTCAGTGAGAGTGAACAATATTCCAAACCTGTGTATGTTCTGGGAATTGTTCCCTCTAATTCTTCAAGGTGAGTCTTTTTCCAGGCTCAGATAGTTTATTCACACACTATAGAGGTTACTACTCAAGACAATTGCTTAAGGGGATATGCTGCAGCTCTCCAGATGCCCTCCTCTCTTTCACACTCAAAATTTCACTCTTCCATGATCTTCTGTTGTTTAAATTATAGCTTTTTCAGTATTCCTGGACTCTAATTCCAGCTTTTCAACCCAAGAAGACCATCAAATTGCTTAGGTTTTTCTTTCCTGCTCTGCAGCCTAAAATTTTTCTCTGAGAAATAAGATGGAGCAGCTGTAGGATTTATTTTTTTTTGTCGGTCTATTCTCCAATGTTGTGTGAACTATTATTTCATGTATCTTTTTTACCCTAGTTCTTCTTGATCACTATACCGTGATAGTCAAGTGGTATAGTCCCTGATACCACTTGTCTTCTTTCCATTAATGCTTTCCCTCTTGGCTTTGTAACACTTCACTTTCTTTGCTTCCTTAACACTAAATTTCTACTTTTCTATTTCTGTCCCTTTCATTCTCCACATAACAACTGTCCCTGGATTCAGTATTTTTAAAAATATATTTTATTTATTCATTAAATAATTTATTTGATAGAAGTTGAGAGACAGAAACTCGCAGCAATGTCCTACCACTTGTAAAAATTATCCTTTGCAGTTAGGGATCTGGAGGTTTAAATCTAGGTCTTTGAGCACGGTAACACATGCACCCTAGTGGGAATGCCACCATCTAGCCTCCCTGATTCAGTCTTTAGTCACTCCTTCCCTTCTGTATGTGCTCCAATGACTTCCCCTTTTCTCTGCTGAGAACATACAAGTCTAAATCAGTGGGAAGACTTCATCATGCCAGAGCCACATTCCATTAGACATTTATGTATCTAGGCACCGTTGTCCCTTGACTTGATCTCACTAGATTCCATCATCCCCCATCTTTCTCATCTCCCTCAGTTGGCATGATCATTTTCTCAGCAACACAAGCATTCAATCCTGAGGTAATCCATGTCATCCAGTATCTCACGTCAAACAATAACCTGGCTTTAACTGTTTTCTGTGATACCCTCCATTCATGTCCTCCCTTGCCTTGACATAGCTTTTGACCTGATCCACACCCAGCCTCTTATGGTATGTGATGATAAAGGCAGGGTATATGCCTGGACCTCCTGGACAAACCTAATTCAGGGGTGCTTAATACATGCTTTCTGGTTGCTTTAACTGTGTAGGCTGAATATATTAACTAGTAGTTCCTTGTAATAGTGGATCATTTTATTCCATAATTTTCTCACTGCTTTTTAGAACTGCAAGTCAAATGTTTCACTCATTTTCTTCCCATGAACAAAGCCTCGGGGCATCATTTTTCAGATTTTCCTCTTCCAGAGTAAAGTGAGCATGATGCAGAAATATGGCAGTGGTCTTGTAGCTCCTTCCTATGAAAGAGACTCAAGTTCATAATTCTGATGCTAGACTTACAGCCTTGAGTTGTTTATTGTTGTTGAGCCAGATCTTGTTGAGCGCAGGCCACGGAGAAGAGAGAGGGGGTCCGGAGCGAAGAGGAAACACAAATCTTTATTTGCGCTGGCACCTCAGAGTCGGATGCTAGAGAAGCAGGTTGGGTCACGTGGAGGTGGCGAAAATGGCCGCCTCACGCAGTAACCTTTCCTGCGTCTGAACACCGGAGTGGAGCGCTGGCAAGAGAGAGAGGTGCAGAAAAGGAAGGGTTTTTATAGGAGTAGCCTTCACGAGAATGGGAAGGGGGAGGAGTAACCATAGCACTCCAGGATAGGATGATAACTCTCGTAAGAATGGGAGGGGGGAGGAGTGACCAAAGCACTCCAGATATCGCTGGGATATAGACAATGTCCTGAGGGCATAACATGGAGGAACAGGCACTCCCAGAATGTCCCAACTCTCACGGGAACTAGTAGCCTGAGGGGAAAACATGGCAGATGTGAATGCATCTGCACAATTTCCCAGCAGTTTATTACCTCCTTAGATGTTATGAAAACCTGTATGTTGGTCAGCTACTAAAGTGAGACGTCTCTGGAAAGTAAAGGCAAATAAAACTTCCTTCAACCATGCTTGCTATTGGGTTCTGATTCCAGGAATTCAGTCACCCTAGGAAATTACACTGAACTCTGTTTTTCTGGGTGGTTTCAGTTATGCATAAATCTTCAGTGGATCTCACTTTAGCACACCAGGAGATGATAAGCCATGAGCAAGGAAAAGTGCTAACGGCCATCTGATAGAGACAAAAGAATATTGAGGGAAGGAAAAATGGAGACAATCATTAATACACTTCAAGAAAAATGTAAATGCTTTTAAACATGCTATCTGGCAACTAAACTATTAAAATAAAAAGATGAAAGGGGCTGGGTGCACAAGGACCCAGGTTTGAGTTCCCCAGTCCCCACTTGCAGGGGGAAAGCTTTGTGAGTGAAGCAGGGCTGTAGATGTTTATCTGTCTCTCCCCCCTCTATAACCCCCCTCCCTTTCGATTGTTGGCTAATTCTATCCAATAAACAAATAAAGATAAAAATAATTTTTTAAAAGATCTTTAAAAAAAAAGAAAAAAAATGACAGTCAAGGCTTCTCTCTCGTTCAGGACTTCTTCACTATGGCTCTGTGGACATCCTGGCTGTTTTATTGTTGTTTTTGTTGTTGTTGCTGTTCTGGGGCTGCCCTTTACATTGCAAGGTGTGCTGCACCATCCCTGAATTCTGTCCACCAATGCCATCTGCAACTTCTGGGGTATGACAGATCAAAGTATCTCTACAAGGCAGACTGGGAGTATGAACTGACCAGTCAACACCCATGTTCAGCGGGGAAGCAATTACAGAAGCCAGACCTTCCACCTTCTGCAACCCACAATGACCCTGGGTCCATACTCCCAGAGGGATAGAGAATGGGAAAGCTATCAGGGGAGGGGGTGGGAAATGGAGATTAGGTGGTGGGAATTGTGTGGAATTGTACCCCTCCTACTCTATGGTTTTGTTAATTAATCCTTTCTTAAATAAAAAAAAATGCAAAAAAGAAAAAACCAAAAAACAAAGTATCTCTACAAACTGTCAACTGTCTCCCAGGGGGAGGGCTAGGGAAGGACAGGGAAAACAGTCATCTATTTATTTATTGAGACCCTTTGCTTTATATTAATCTGCCCCATGTTTTGATATCATCACTTATAAAGTCTTATTTTGAAGATAATTAAATGAAGCAATTTGTATTAAGACAAAACATTAGGATGGATGGAAACTAATAGTTCTAAGAGTATCAGAGGGCCTTGGTGTTCCTAATCTCATTTGTGTCCACTAAGTACAGCAGTCACAGTTCATTTTTATTAATCTCTAAACTCAAAAAAATGGAGATTTGCATTAGAGAACATAAGACTTTTTTTCTTTTCCTTTTTCTTTTCTCTGTAAAATAACATTTTAAGTCAACACAGTGAATGTTTAAAGAGAAGGAAAGAAGACATTGCAGTCTTTCTTTTATTCTTTCTTTCTCTCTTTCTTCCTGGTAGTTTTTAGGGATTTAGAACTTCAGCCTGAGTTTTTCAAATAGAAAAATAAACACACACACACACACACACACACACACACACAGGGAGAGGGAGAGACAGAGAGGGAGAGGGAGAGGAAGAGACAGAGAGGGAGAGACAGAGAGGGAGAGACAGAGAGGGAGATGGAGAGGGAGAGGAAGAGGGAGAAGGAGAGGGAGAGGGAGAGGGAGAGGGAGAGGGAGAGGGAGAGGGAGAGGGAGAGGGAGAGGGAGAGAGAGAGAGAGAGAGAAGGGAGAGAGGACACCAGAGCATCACAGTGGCACAAGCAATACTGGGGATTAAGCTGGGATCTCATGCTTATAGGTCAGAAGCTCTAGTTTAGTTGTGGCACCACATTCTAGGCTGCTCAGATGTCTTCTTTCTTTCTTTTTTTAAATTTTTTTTTTATTTAAGATATCTTCTTTCTATTCAACTATGCTTAGCATATTGCTGTCATTTCTATAGGGTATAAGATGTCTTTTGATATTACAGTTATCACATCTGATTATCTTGCAGATAATAGGAAAAATCCAAAAAACACTATCTCCCACTTCCTCAGTCTGTAAAGTACTTCCTCCCCAAGTTCTCCTCTGTACTTTCCTTTAACTTACCGACCAGAAAATAGTCAAATGACCACATCTCTAGATCTCTTCTTTCAACACTGTGGAGGCCAGATTACTAGAGATACAGTCTTGTTTAGCTTCATCTCCTTTCTTAGCCTGCTTCTCTCACTCCCTTTACTGCACTTTCTCTTTAGTTTTTCATTAATCTTACACCATTTTAAGAGTATAGGGTATAGTTCCACACTGCACCCAACATCAAAGTTCAGTGCTTCCACATTCCCAGTGAAAACCACTGTAGTCCTCTAATTCTCACAAAGTCTTAGAGATATTTTGGATATTATCGCTCTCTCTTATAAGTTCATGTGTTTCAACTTTCTTGATTACATGCGAGTGAAATAATTCAGTAGTTGTCTTTCACCTCTTTACTTAACACTCAGTGCTGCCCTTGCCCTCCCCGCCCCCAGCACTTTCTCAAAAAGTCACTTAGCTGCCCTCTCAAGTTCTACATCTTAGGAAATAATTCATCTAGTTTTGCCTCCATTACAGTTGCCTTACTGCCCACCTCTAGTGGCATGTTATTTCTTACATCCTGCCACAGTAGTTGTGTAGGTTTGGGAATAAACTCTGAAGGGTGTGCTTATTAAAGCATTATTGGACAAGTTTATTAAATTGCTATTGTTAGTGAAGAGATCAAACTTTTTGCAGTCAGCATATATCTTAAATAACCTAAGGAATCCGTCTCCAAGTAAGATAACTGACTGTCTACCCTACTAGGGAAAGATGAAGACAGGCTAAAGGTATGGATTGACCAGCCAACATCCATGTCTAATGAAGAAGCAGTTACAGAAGCCAGAAAATCCTCTTTTCTACATCACAAAAGGAATACTGATCCATACTCCCAGAGGGGAAAATGTTAGGGGAAGATGACCAGGGGACTCTGAATCTCAGTTCCACCAGGACCTGGAATTTTTGTGACCAAGAACCTTTGTTTCTGCACCATCACTGCAAGTAAAGAGAATCTGGAGAACACCTAAGGAAGTCAGGTGCTATTTCTCTTATCTGAGAAGGAAGAGGTAAAAAGGAAAGACAACCAGAATTGTGATAGTTGTGGCTTAGAAAGGAAGTGAAAAAAGGGCCATAGAACTGAATAATAATGGGCATCATACCATGACACCACCCTGACTTCCCCCAACAGAGGATCTCACTAATGTGTCCTAGAACCACACCTCCCCAGATCCCTATCCCACCAGGGAAAGATAGAAACAGGCTGAGGCTGGGGCCCTGGTCGGGGAGTCCTGAGATTCCCAAACAGACATGACAGGTCTAGACCTCCAATAGATCCCTCTCTCCATTGTTACCATTCATCTCTATCAGGAAAAACAAAATAGACCCCTTTGTGGACCCCCATAGGACCTTGCCCTCAACATGGATCAACAATGGTAGAGAGTGTTCCATCCTCCAAAGGGAGGCTGGACAACATACTCTATGTTCCACCTAAGGAAGATGGGTCCTGAAATTGGGGCAGCTTGGAATGTTCCTACTCATGACCACAGAAATGTGAGCTCAGATCTACAGGGATGCAGAGATCACATAGGCTCCTAAGCTGAATATGGGCCCCATATCAGATCAAATTGATGGGGTTTACAGTCAACAATATTTATACACCTTCCCATATTTGGGAGATACTCTCTTCCCTGATGCAGCTTTCTGGTCCTTTTTCCAGCCATGACATCATCTCCCCAGACAATAACTTAGATCCACCTGCATATCAGATGTCAGGCTCAGGAAAAAACAAAACAAAACAAAACAAAACTAGTATAGTCACGGGCTCTTTGGAATATAACTAAGGTAGGCCTACTAACTATCTACAAAATGAAGACCCCCCCCCCCCCAACTCTTCATCTGCACTATTCCAGCATTTAAGTTCATGATTAGTCAATTTGTTTGGCTCTATATGTTAACTCTTTTTTCAGCCATCAGGTTCCAGATGCTAAGATTATGCCAACTGGACTTCCCTGGACAGGAGACCCCATCAATGTGTCCTAGAGCCCCACTGCCCCAGAATCCCACCCTACTAGGGAAAGAGAAAGACAGGCTAGGCTGGGAGTAAGGATAGATCCGTCAACACCCATGTTCAGCAGGGAAGCAATTACAGAAGCCAGACCTTCCACCTTCTGCATCCCACAATGACTTTGGGTCCATACTCCCAGCGGGATAAAGAATAGGAAAGTTATCAGGGGAGGGGATGGTATCCGGAGTTCTGGTGGTGGGAACTGTGTGGAGTTGTGCCTGCCTTATCCTGTGGTTTTTGTTAGTGTTTCCTTTTTATAAATAAAAATTTAAAAAAAAAGAAAGAAAAAAACAGGCTGAGGGTATGGATCAACCTGCCAATGTCTACGTCTAGAGCAAAGTGATTACAGAAGCCAAACCTTCCACCTTCTGCACCCCATAAAGAATTCTGGTCCTTACTGCCAGAGGGGTAAAGAATAGGGTACCTTCTAATGGAGGGGAGGGGATATGGAACTCTGGTGGTGGGAAATGTATGGGATTATTGTATCCCTTTTATCCTACAATCTTGTTCATCATTATTAAATCACTTAAAATTTTTTTTTTTTAAATGAGCATCAGCTTCCACATGGGGGTAGTCATTTTTGCTCAAATGGCCCATGTGTTTCTCTGGTACATACATGCCTTTTCATTTTCCTGACTACAAGTTTAAAATATCAGAGCTGGGGGGGGGGGCTATGAGGAATAATTAGGTAGAATTAGGGGAGAAAAGTCTTTAACAGTGGAATAAAAATCACTAATTTGAGTCTTATAAAAAATGTCATGGGGCATATACTCAATGGAGTACTTACTATCTGGTAGTTAAAAAAAAAAAGACTGTAATGTATCCTTTGGTATGAAATAGATGGGACTGGCTATGATTATGATTAGTGAAGTAAGTGAAGGACAACAATAGGATGATTTCACTCATAAGTAGAATATAGAGTCTTAAAACACATGAACTTAGAAAAAGAAAAAATATATATAGTTAGCGTATATCTATGACCCTGGGCGACCTATGGTAGTAACTATTGGAGGGGTGAGGTAGTAACTGTTGGGTAAGGGACAGAGAATTTTGGTGGTGGGAGTGGTGTGGAATTATACCTCTATTTTCTTTTTATAATCTTACAAATAACTAGTGAATAACTAATATGTAAATTATCACTATTAACTTTATAACACACACACACAGGTATTCTGGGTGACACACAGCATCCCACTAGGGGTGACATGATCACAAAAGACAATTAGATTCTCTTTGTGAGATCAGCATGAGAAGCTTAGCTTCTCTGCCTCTGTTTACTAGATTTTGACTATATCTATTGTTTCTTCAACAATGCCACTCAAGAATGGTTTCATTCCACCTATGAGAAGATAGGACTCCAAAGGAAAAGCATTGAGGGCTTGACATCCTCCAGAAGGAAGACGTGCCTGCACCCCTCACAGTGATGGATGGCACTTCTTATTATCACCATGTGACCCTTCCTGGCACACCTGGCCTTTAGCTCAGGTGCTCAGATAAGTCTTATTAATATGGAACAATCTCACTTTACCTGACTGAAAATTAAGTCTGTCAATTTTAACTGACATCTCATTTTAAATTTAAAATACTGAATAAGTGGATGGACAGGCTTTGTTTCAAAAAAGAGAGAAAGAAGGTAAGAGAGATGGAAGGATGAATGGGAGGAAAGAGGACAAGAAGGATATATATTCATGTTATCTACTTCTCCAAATACCTCTTTTCTTTTCCCCACAGAATGGTAAAACAACTTTCAGAGGGGTAAAATTGGGATGGAGAAACTATTAAAAGTGCCCACTATGAAACTGGTCAGATCAGATTGAAAAGAACTTCAGTGGCCCATAACTTATGATTGAAAAGAATGGAAGCCATACCAATTTCTGAGAAATTATTTGATCCTTTCCACTTCTCCTATCTGAATATTACAAATAAATGTTATAATTATCTCAGTCATTGACAGATTCACAAATACATGTCTATGAAACTAAATCAACTACCTACCCTTTTTCTGGGAGTATCTAAACTTTTTATTAGTGATTTAATAATGATCAACAAGATTGTGGGATAAGAGGGGTATGATTCCATACAATTCACACCACCAGAGTTCCATATCCCATCCTCTCCATTGGAAGCTTCCATATTCTTTATCCCTCTGAGAGTATGGACCAAAGATCCATATGAACTATTTATGGGGTGCAGATGGCTTCTGTAATTGCTTCTCCTCTGGACATGGGCACTGATATGTCAGTCCATACCCTCAGCCTGTTTCTATCTTTCCTTGGTGGGATAGGGTTCTGGGGGAGGGCAGGGTTCCAGGACACATTAGTGAGGTGCTTAGGGAAGTGTTGGCAAGTTCATGTAAATAAGTTCTCTATATTCCACATATGAGTGACACCATCTGATAGTTGTCTTTCATATCTTTACGTATTTTACTAAGCATAATCACTTCCAGTTTTATTCATGTGTGCAAAATATCTTCTACCATTTACTGGGTTGCTAGTTATCCTTGGGTAGTTTGCTTTTGATGTGTAGAAGCTTTTTAGTTTCATTTAATCCCATTTACTTACTCTTGTTTTCATTTCCCATGTCCAAAGGTTTGAATCTACCAATACATCTTTGATGTGAAGGTCCTGCAAAGTTTCACCAATATTTCCTTCTATGAATTTGATGTATTTAGATGGTAACTCATTGGGTGCATAGATGTCAATAATTGTTAAGTCTTCTTGGTTGACTGATCCTCTAATCATTATGTAATGGCCTTTCTTATCTTTTATTATGTTATTTAATTTAAAATTTATGGTGTCAGAGATGAGAATAGCTGTTCCTGCCCTTTTTGCAGTCCATTAGTCTGTATGATAGTTTTCCATCCTTTCACTTTAAGTCTGTGCTTGTCTTGTTGCGTCAGGTGGGATTCTTGTAAGCAGCATATGGTTGGGTTGTGTTTTCCGATCCATCCTCTCACTCTGTGCCTTTTAATGGGTGAACTTAATCCATTGACATTTATTGATATTATAGACTGAATGTATTGTAGTGCCATTATTCAACAATTCTTTATTTGCTCTGATATATGGCAAGTATTATAGTGATGTTCTTGTTTAAAAGAGGTCTTTTAGTACCTCTTTCAGGGCAGGCTTGGAGATGGTTGCCTCCTTTAACTATTCTCTGTCTGAGAAGGTTTTGATCCCTCCATTTAGTTTGAATGAAAGTCTAGCAGGATATATTATCCTTGGTTGAAACCTTTTTTCATTCAGAACTTGATAGATATCTTGCCATTCTCTTTTGGCTTTTAGAGTTTGAGTGGAGAAGTCTGCTGATAGTCTTATGGGTTTTCCCCTGTATGTGACTTTTTGTTTTTCTCTTGCAGCCTTCAGGATCCTTTCTTTATCCTTGCTTCTTTTCATTATAACTATGATGTGTCTTGGTGTCTTCAGGTCTGGGTTGATTCTGTTTGGGACTCTTTGGGCCTCTTAAATTTTAATACCTTCTGTTGTTTAGGTCTGAGAAGTTTTCTCCCATTATTTCCTCTAGAATATTTACTTCCCCTTCCTCTCTTTTTTCCTCTGGTAGGAAATTCATATTCAATTATATGAATATTACTTCTTTTGAGATAATTCATATTCAATTATATGAATATTACTTCTTTTGAGATCATCCCATATGTCTCTGTTGTTGTTTTAATGTGACTTTCATTGTTGTGCCAGCAAGAGGTGCTGTGGCTAAGGTTTTGGATTTCCATGTTATATATCTTGGTGGAGGAGAGGAGATTCAGTGACCTTGATGTCCATACAGGGTCTCTTTGCTGTTGTTACAGCCTCTATGGGGCAACAGCATTGGAAATTCAATAAGTCACAGTTGTAAATTGGTGAGATTTTATTTTTCTTTTTAATAGTTTTTTGTTGCTTAAACTCAGACCCAGAAGTGCTGTGCCTCAGCTGCCAATCACCCAATTGCGTGCCAGTGGTCCCTTTAATTCAGGACAGACTTATCTGCTGACTGTTGTTTCTTTCTTGAGAGTATATTATTCTGTTTACTAAATTGTCTACTAAAGTTCTTATTCTTTATTTTTTTTGTTCCTTAATTAAATATATTTTCTTCTCTATGTGGAGCTGAGAGTAAGAATTTTTTCTCAAGCTTAAATTCTACCTCTACTGAGTGCCTTTTCTAAATAAAACTACTTTCCTTACCAAAATCTGAGATTTCTTGTGAATTCTTTCTTGGGATGGCCCAAGAGCCCATTAAACTAATCAGGTGGTTATGAAATCATCTGAACTTAGTGGTTTCTTTGTGAGAAGTTTTATTAATATTGATTTAATTTCATTAGTGATAGTGGGATTAATCTATTTTACTAAATTATATTTTCAAGTAATTTATTATATCCAACTTTTCAAATGCATGGACAAAAATATTTACTATCTGTAGCAATACTCCATATTTTATTCCTGACATTAGGTTCTTGTGACTTCTCATTTCTACCTTAACCAATTTGCCAAAGTTTAAATAATTTATTATTATTAAATAACAATTTCTTTTTTTAAGTTATCTTTATTTATTTATTGGATAGAGACAGGTAGAAATCGAGAGGGAACGGGATGATAGAGAGGGAGAGAGACAGAGAGATAACTGCAGCCCTGCTTCACCACTTGTGAAGTTTTTCCCCTGCAGGTGGGGACCAGGGGATTGAACGTGAGTCCTTGCATATTGTAACATGTGCACTCAACCAGGTGCACCACCACCCATCCCCAAATAACAGTTTCTAACTTTGTAGATCTGCTCTACTATTTTCCACTTGATTTATTTCTGCTTTTTATTATTCTTTTCTTCACTTGTTTATTTTTCTGTTGAATTTCTAGGTTCATCATTTAACATGAATGCTGCTCTCAGTCTTTCTCCTTTTCTAGTGTATTAAGTCAAACTGTATTTCCTTCCAAGACCTGTTTAGTTATTCACTATATGTTTTCATGTGCAGTATTTATATTAACAGTTTAAACTATTTTCTAACTTCTTGATAATTTATCTTTGATTCATAATATATTTAGAAAAATTCTAATATAAGAGGACTTTCTGAATATCTTTTGTTATTAGTTATTAGCATAGTTTCATTACAGTATGAAAAACATAAGCTGCATTATTTTAATCCTCTTGAAATGTATTGACCTTTACAGCTTAGTGTATGGTACATGTGTGATTAGGAAGCTGCAGGCAGTGTTTTATTTATATACTTATTAAGTCAAGAGTCTTAACTGTGTTGGTCACACTCATGATATCCTTGGTAAATAAGGTCTTCAAAACTCAACTTTTCTGGTACTGGCAAAGTTCTTTAGAACAAAGGTATTTTTAGTCCTCTGATTACTTTTTTATTTTAACTCACTAATTGCTAATATATTTGTCAGCTCTTTGATGTGATTTTTTAAATATATATATTTGTCTTCTTTAACCATTTGAGTTGCTTTTGGTGAGAAAGATAATCTAAACACTCTAGCCTGCCATTACTGAAACCTAGAAATTTTAGTTCCCGTTTGTTTTTTCTTATCTAGTGTGTGTGTAGTAATGTCATGCTTTTTAATGCAAAGTAATGTTATTCTTTGGACTTCATTATTTTTTATTGACATTATATCACCTCAGCAATTAATTCAAAATTTAAATGACCTAATCAATTCAACATAAAATTTGATCTGGCTGAAACTTTTTAATAGCTTATTTGATTTTTTTCATCTTACAAATCCTTAACAGGATTATAATGCAAAAATGCAAGAGGTTCCTGCACTGTTCAATGAAAATAATTTTGGAATTGTGTTTTGGGGTCCAAATTCAGCTCTGTCACATACTAATTGGCTTTTATAAAAATCTCACCTCTCATCTTTGTGTCCATCTGTAAAATGGGTCTAAGACCACTTATTCACAGGTTACTTTGAGGACTCAATGGGATCACATGCACCAAGTACCATACCTAGTTTAGAGAAAACACATAGTAGGAGTCTCTCATTTGTTGTGGAGGCACCAAACCCCTACAACACTAGAAAAACAAAGAGAAAATGTTATGTTAAAGCTGTACAGTATTATAGAAGAGGGGATTTCAAAGTACAAAGAGAATAGATACCATGTACATGTCTGGCAATGTTATGCAAGGAATGGTGTGACTGAAAGAACAATCAATAAGGACAAATATTAGTTAAAGTCTTTCTTTTTTTTTCTCTAAAATTCTTCAAAGAATGAAATCCCTTTCAGAATTCATAATGCTGAGTTCGGGGCATTTTTGCATTTTATATGTGTGCAGCTGTTCCTCCACTCTAAGTATGCACATCTGCTCATTAGCAATACAATATAATTTCCACCAATTATTTGCAGATGATAGATTCCTTGTACATGGTCTAAAAAAGGATAGTCCTTCAAAACTGGTGACTACTTTAAAAAGTGAACTTAAAAGGGTCAGCACAATGAAATTTATGTATTAATCAGGCAAGCATACTTAAATAAACAGCATCTAATTGTCAATTTGAGAAACAAAGAAGACAGGATTTCTCTCTTTGAGTATTGTTCCCCTGTAGACAGCATTGGGTGGTCACTTCTCCCCTGTGCACCTGGAATGAAGCTGGGAAGCAAACCTACTGGAGGAGGGATGGACCTATCCTACCCCTGATTTTCTGAAAGCCTCCTGGAAACAACCCACTTAAAGTCACCTGGAGGAAGAGAATGTGGAGTTCAAGGGGCACTGAGTGGAAAAGAGTACCGTGGGTCTCTAATTCCAACTATAGGAATGAATCCCCTACTCCTAACTCTAAGGGCTAAGATGGCAGACCAGGATGAGTGGTCCTGGACCTGATGAAATCTAACACCACAGATAGTGAGACCCACTGGAGGCAGAGGCAGGCCACAGGACAAATGGGAGCCCACTGTCTGAGAGGGCTGGGTGGGCATGGAAATAAAGGGGTGCTGAGAAGCTAACTGGGGAATAAAGGATATAAATCAAGCATAGGGAAATGATAGCATGTACTCAGAACATAAGATGGGCATAAAATCATAGGACAAAAAAGTGGAGAACACAGCTGTGTAGAA
Source organism: Erinaceus europaeus (assembly GCF_950295315.1). NCBI lineage: Eukaryota > Metazoa > Chordata > Mammalia > Eulipotyphla > Erinaceidae > Erinaceus > Erinaceus europaeus. The sequence continues at coordinate 110,744,295 of NC_080163.1, read as the reverse complement.
GGCGCAGAACAAACTAACAGGTGCTATCAGAGCACAGCAGCTGTTACATATGGTACATGCACCCTAGCTGGACACCAGACCCTGGACCCTGACTCACAACAGTATTCTCATGACTCATACTCATGGGGGTGGGAAAGATGGAGAAGCTGATGTTAAGTCATTCATTTGTTCAAGAAGAGAGAGAGAGAGAGATAGAAAGAGAGAGAGGGAGAGAGAGAGAGAGGAGGGAGAGATAATGGATGCAGACAATAAATAAGTGAACAGACAGATTGTCCTGATACAGTGTTAGGCAGAGGCAGTGCAGGTTGGGGATACTGCTTCACTTAGGGTGGGCCAACGAACATTTTTCTGCAGACAGAGTTCCTTTTGAACTGAAAGAAAAGATGGAGCTAGTCACACCAAGAGCTTAGGGCAAGTTGAGGCCCCCTTAAACAAGACAGTGCTTCTGTAGTCTAGAAAAGGGTGAAAGGTCACAGAAAGAAGGGGATGATAGGACCGGATGAAGGAGAGCGGTGGCAAGAGTCAAGTTAGTGACCATCAATGAATCCTAGGCCATGTTAATCCCTTTAAAAGAGTCTATACTTGATCTCAGAGAAAGTAGCCATGTGCTTAAAGCAGGAAAAAGACACACTAGTTTGGTATTTTTTGACAAGTCATTTCAGACTAGAGATTGGGAAAGGTCAAGATAGGTTAGTTGGGAGGCCATTGCAGCAGTCAGGTAAGAAATGATTACAGCTCAGACCTTGGTGAGCAAGCAGAGAAGGAAGGAGATGAGACTTGAGAGATGACAGAAGTCTCCTAGGTCTCACATCCTGTACCTTGCAGAGCTGGTTGAAGCCCTCTCTCCTCTAACCCCAGAGTACAGATTTGATTAAAGATGTTTTAATTAAGGAAATAATTTAATTACGCTCCTTGGAGGGATGACTGGGGGTTCATCACCAGCTTATAGGTGAAGGTTATATTAGTGAGGATATAGATTCAGCTTTCAGAGAAAAAAGGAAAAGCCTCGAATGCATCAAAATAAGAATGACTTAAGAAATACAACTCTTGAACAAAGAATCCAGCCTGAGATGGCGACTCAAGATGCTTCTACTTGTGGCTCCTCCATTCCATGCTGAGGCCCTATCCTTGAAGTCCAAGATGACTGGCCACTACATGCAATTTATGGAAGGGAGGACAAGGGAAAGAATACCCCTCCCCTTAAGTGCATACAAGTTATGAGTTAAATACTACTGCTTGTCCATATATCCCAATAGTCAGAATTTTGATCCGTGGGCATCAGGAATCTGGGCAATCAGTCTTTATTGCTTAGTTGCATATCCAGCAAAAGTCTGCATATGCAACTAAAAGAAATGTAGAAACTGATGTGGGGTCAAACTCTAGTCTCTATCAGAAGGCCTCTTCAGAAAAGCCATTGATTCCTCAGAAGTGCATTGGAGTCACCCACCTGTGAACACAGCCCCTTGGAAGGCTGGGAGTTGCCACAAAAGACCCACAGAGCCCACTGTGCAGAAAGCATAGCCTACTAGCTGTAGAAAGCCTCATACATGTGACTGTTTCCATTCTCCAGAGGCAGGTGACACTATGATTAATTGGTCTCCCTGGTATTCTCTACCAAGGGCACTCTAAGGAAAACATCATGGGTTCCAGGTAGAGTGGTGCAATGATTTTTATCTCCCTCAGTGCTTTGGTCCTCATGAGCACCTTCCTCTTTAATACTGATTTATTTTTTAATTTGACAGGACAGAGAGAAATTGAGAGAGAAGTGCAGATAAGGGAAGAAAAGAAAGACACCTGAAGCACTGCTTCACTGCTTATGAAGCTTCTCCCTTTGCATGTGGGGAGTGAGGTCTTGAACAAGGGTCTCTGTGCATAGTAACATGTGCACTCAATGAGGTGCACCACCACATACCCCTTCTTCTCTCTTGAAAAAATTAAGAAATAACATTTACAACTGGAAAAAGAAAAGAACATCCAGTGTAAGTTGTGTGACTAAATTCACAGTAACATTTTAATATATTTCCTCCCTAAAAATAATACTAAAGAGAGGGGCAGGAGGCAGTACACCTGGTCAAGCACACAGATTATCAAACATAAGGATCGGAGTTTGAGCCCCTGCTTCACACCTGCAGGGGATCTGCTTCACAAGTGGTGAAACAGGCCTTCAGATGTCTTTTTTCTCTCCCTCTCTCTGTCTCCCCACCCTCTCTCAATTTCTCTCTGTCCTATCTAATAAAAAATTAGAAAGAAAAAAAAAATGAAGAAAAAATGCCCTCCGGTAACAGTGGATTTGTAGTGCCTCTTGAGGCCCAACAAGAACCTTGGAGACAACAAAAAAAGAAGAAGAAAGAGGAGGAGGAGAAAAAAGAAGTACTAAAGGCAAACTAGTATTCATGGGGGAATCCATAAAAATATTTGTTTTTAGAAGAGGTCCTCCTATTCATGAAGCTTGGTAGGATATTGACCAAGCATGAAACTAGGATCTGATCTGATCTGTTTTGTTTTTTTTAACTATGTTACCAAGAGGTGGGTAGTTGTGTACCTAGTAAAGTGAACATAGCACCATGTTCAAGGACCCAGTCCCCACCTGGGGGGCTGGGGTGTCACAAGTAAAATAGCAGTGCTGCAGGTATCTTTCTCTATCTCTATTTCCTCTAGCCCTATTTCCTTCTTCCTTCTCAATTCTTCTCTGTCCAATAAATAAATAAAGTAAAAACAACAAACAAAAACCTATGCTGTCAGCAAACTTCAGGAGTCTTTTATCCACTGACCTTAGTCACCATGAATTTAATCACAGAATAGGCACACAAAGTTGAGATCTTTGTAATTAACAGGAAGTACACAATAATCTGTGAGTCAAAAATCACTACTTTAGTAGAAAGATGGCAAATATTTTCTCACAAAAGTCAAGAGCATAAAAATAAATCCTGGAATGGATTCAAAATGGTGGTTTGAGGACAACACCTGGCCTATTCTCCACAAAATCAATCAGTCAATCAAACAAAAAAACTTCTTTAACCTGGGAATTTCAGGTGAGAGCCATATTTCCAGGCCAGTAAGAGAGAAACTATTGAGCAAGGGGCAAAGAGGAGCCACGGTGAAACATTATTACATACCTATAAGTTGGTAAACGGCTGCTAAAAAGGACAAAGGGCAATGGAGCAGTGCCAGCAAATTGCAGATGCTACCATAACTGATGCCAACCGGACTTCAGTGGAAAATCTCACCAATGTGTCCTGGAACCCCACCTCTCCAAAGCCCTGCCCCACTTGGGAAAGATAGAAACAGGCTGGGAGTATGAATGAACCTGTCAGCACCCATGTCCAGAGGAGAAGCAATTACAGAAGCCTGACCTTCCACGTTCTGCACCCCATAAAAATCTTTGGTCCACACTCCCAGAGACTAGGGAAGCTTCCAATGGAGGGGAGGGGTTACAGAACTCTGGTGGTGGGAACTGTATTCCTCTTATCCCACAATCTTGTCAGTCATTATTAAATCACTAAAAATAAATAAATAAATAAATCCCATGAAATTGAATTGTTATATTGAAAAAGATATGCCAGTTCATGGCATTTACATGCTTCTTGACTCTTTTCAGTTTTTTTCCACTAAATTATTATTATATCCTATAAAATAAGCAGTGCATACTTTATTAGTGCTTTTCTGTCTCTGGGGAAATGGATTGAATAAGCATCTTCATCAAAATCACACGGCTGGGAAGAGGTCCAGATCAGGTCAGAATCCAACTCTTGTAAATCTCAGGCTCTGCAATATTGCCTTGACAAGGGGGAATTTAGGAACCATATGGTAGGAAATGGGTATGCTCTAGTCTATTCTCAGAAGCATGAAAAAGGTATGTTTGGTTTACTTTGAAAATCCCATGGTTAGGATTTACTGTACTATAGGAGGCCTCACCATGATTTATGTCATTTAAAGCTGTTTACAAATAGCTCTGTCTTACATACCGACAGGACTTGTTGCTTCTGGTCTCCCTGGTCTATTTATTACAAGTAATTTAATACTTCAAAAAAAGTTTTTATTAGAAATGCATTAACAATTTAAGCCATGTGTTAGAGTTCAATCAATTTACAAACTTGAAACATTAAATGCTTGGATTAATGGAATATATACTCAGTACTGAAATCTATGCATTTGAAGAGCTCAAAACATTGAATCTATTTTCCCCTCTCATGTTGAATAAAAAGTGATTTATAAGAATATAAGGTAATGGGGATTATATACTAACACCATTCCCACCACCAAAGGTCTGTGTCCCTACCTCCAACCTCCGACAGTGGAGCTGAAAATCTGCCCATTCACTCCAAATACCTTGACTATAATAATAATAATTACCTATTGCCTTCTTAAATTCTAAGACAAGGAACCTTTCTCATTCTCTGTAAGTAAACTTCGTATTTCTCACAGTCCTGGAACCTCTGGGACTTTGCTTGTTGCTGTTGTTGTTTTTTTCTCTGCCTCCAAAGTTATTGCTGGGGATTGGTGCTTACACTATGAACCCACTGCTCCTGGAGGCTATTTTTCCCATTTTGTTGCTTTTGTTGTTGTTGTTTGTTATTGCTATTGTTGCCATTGCTGTTGTTGTTCCATAGGACAGAGAGAAAGAGAGAGCCGGGGAAGACATAGAAGGGGAGAGAAAGACAGACACCTGAAGATCTGCTTCACCACCCGTGAAGCCACCCCCTTGCAGGTAGGGAGCCAGGGGCTCGAACCGGGATCCTTGCCTGGTCCTTGTGCTTTGCACCATGTGCACTTAACCCATTGCACTACCATCTGGCCCCCATTTTTTTTCATGTTTCTCTTCATCCCTACCATTTGATACTGAACCTGCTGGTTGCAGCCAAATCAATGCAACCAGTGCCACCTCATCATGTTTCACTTCAAACTATGACAACCCTCCATCTCTAATACTAGGGTGAGACCTTTCCTAGCTCATGGAAATCCCTAGTTCCATTTTGGGTGGCACACTTCCTAACAAAATTACAGAACCTAGATATAGACCAGAGCCCAAGGGATATGGTACATGTGCACATGTATCCACAAGTTAGGGGAAAACATATATGTTAAAGCAGAAGTGCACAATAGTCTGCAGTGAGGAGACTTAGACTCAGTAAGTGCAGCAGGCAAGCAGAAAGACCTAAAAAAGACATAATAAAGTACCTAATTAAATATTTTCTACTTAGACCTAGATACTCTCCTCTTCTACTCCTTACTTCACATCCCTCAACCACCTAAAGTCTAACCTTATCAGATAAAGTAAGGACTACGAAAGCTGGAAAAAGTTATGGGACTGGCACACTTTGATGATGGCCTCTTTGGTCACTACTAGGCCAACACATCATCTGGGGCTCTAGTCAGGAAATATTTGGATTCCCACATAGATATGATGGCTCCATACCTCCAATGGGTCCCTCTCTCCACCATCATTGGTTACTTCCATCAGAAAATCACCATAAGCCCTAGTGTGGGCCTCTACAAGGACCTTGACTTGCCCTCAATATAAAACAATAGTGGTAGGGGCTGCCTCACTCTCTGAAGGGAGGCTGTGACAACCTACACTGTCACTCAAGGAAGACTGGTCCTGAAATGAGTGCAACCTAAAATGTTCCCAGCTGTGACCATGGACTGTGAGCTCAGACTGACAAGGATGCAGAGGTTACACAGGCTCCTGTGCTAAGTATGAATAGATATATGCTCTAGGTAAGACTGATGTGGTTAACAGTTAATGGTATTTATATACTTTCTTCATGTGTGGGAGATACTCTCTGATCTAATCTAGCTTCGTAGTCCTATTTTCAACTCTGACATCATCTTCCCAGACAATTGCCTTAGCCCACCTGCATAGGTGCACTGGGCTCAGGCAAACATGACTAAAGCTATAGGCCCTTTGGAATATATCTAAAATGGATTGCATAGCTTCTTCACATACCGAGACCCTTAGTTCCACCTGCTGTATTCTGACCTTTAGGTTCCTGAACATTAAACAAATGGTCCTGCTTTGTATCTTACCGCTTTTCAGTCACCAACTTGCAGATGCTACCATGATGTCATCCTGACTTTACTAGGCAGACTATCTCATCAATATGTTTTGGAACCTCACCTCCTCAGAGCCCTATCCCACTAGGGAAAGAGTGAGACAGGCTGGGGGTATGGATCGACCTGCCAACGTCCATGTTCAATGGAGAAGCAATTACAACAGCCAGACCTTCCACTTTCTACACCTCATGAGGATTTCTCGACAATACTTCCAGAGGAATAATGAATAGGGAAGCTTCCAATGGAGTAGACCTTTGACATTAGTCATAAGATCCATATTTGCAAATATTCTAGGATAAAATGCAGTAAATTATAACTAAAAATCTAAATGGCTCCTCCAGGTCCTTAATGATTTTTTAATATTTATTTTCCCTTTGTTGCCCTTGTTGTATTGTCATTAATGATTTTATAAACAAAATGCTTAAAGTTTTTTATGTTAATTAAAATACGTATCTCTTGAGTCATATTTCTGTTGGGTATCATTTGGTTTCCTGGGCATATCTTCACATCAAAGGTCAATGCCTTCTCAACTTTGACTTGAGTTCTGACTTTTTGTTGATAATTCTGGCACAGACAAGAACATTCCTCGAGAAACTTTAGGAAACACTTTTGTTTTTGAGAAGAACCTAGGGTGGACCACTCCACAGATCAAAGCTTGACAACAAATCTAACATGTTAATCTTCTGGAAGGTTGCTATCCTTATCACTATGGCAACAACATACTGTGCTTTATCTTCTGAAATGTTCTTTTTTTTTTTTTTTTTTAAGAACAGTCAGTCCCACATAGCTCTACTTCTCCCATAAGCTCTATTATGTGTTTTTCTTTTCTGAATTGCTTTCCACCAGGAAACATAATAAGAGTTGCCGTCTGACTTCAAATATTGAAGTAGCAGATAATTAGGAAGTTGTAGTGAAATGACCAAGTTCATTTGTAGTCCAGTTATTTCTCATTATATGCCCATCTTTTAGTGGTAGACTTTAAATCCTTTTTTTTTAAGTTTTTAATTTTTTTTTATTTTTTAAAGATGTATTTATTTCACAGGGGAGGAGAATGGGGGCAGGGAGAGGGAGAGACAGAGAGATATCAGAGCACTGCTCTGACACAGGTAGTACCAGGGATTAAATACAAAGCCTCACTCATTAAAATCTTGTAATTTACCCACTGAGCCACTGACCCAATTGTGATCTAGAGTTTCTCAGCCTTTTGACTTTTTCTCTCTTTCATGTGCATTTTAAATATGCCTTGTTATTATTCTTTTTTATTAGTGATTTAATAAGGATGAATAAGACTGTAGGATAATAGGGATATAACTCTTGCACCAGAGTTCTGTATCCCATCCCCTGAATTTAGAAAATTACATGTGATTACATATTCTGGGTCTTCACATTTCACCCAAATATTAAATCTATTGATATTGGAGTTCTTCTGAATTAATTTAATATGAATGTTCCAGTGTTGGCCTGGGGAGACAGCATAATAGTTATGCAAAAAGATTTTCATGCCTGAGGCATGAAAGGCCTCAGGTTCAATCTCCAGCACCACCATAAAGCAGACCTGAACAGTGCTCTATAGGGGAAAAAATTCTAGTGTTATCACATACTCGTTTTAATGATTTCAAGCTACTATTTTGGTCTGTCGTCTTGTACATATTCATTTGTATGCTTATGTCAATTGACCTCAGTGTATTGGGACTAAGTTGTTTTCTTCTTATAGAAATATTTTTTGTGTGAATTAATGAAGAGGCTGGATACTACTGCTTATTTTAATTAATTAATTTGCCTACAGTGTTATTGCTGGGGCTCGGTGCCTGCACCAAGAATCCACTGCTCCTGGAGACCATTTTTCCCATTTTATTGCCCTTATTGTTGCTCTTGTAGTTGTTATAGTTGTTGTTGTTGGATAGAACAGAGAGAAATGGAGAGAGGAGAGAAAGACAAAGAGGGGGAGAGAAAGTTAGACACCTGCAGATCTGCTTCACCACTTGAGCAGTGACCACACAGTGATACTTTGTGGTATTTTGCTAATGCAACCCAAGAAAATGTATATAGGTGGTAAACTAAGAAATTCAAGTCCTTGCCCGAGTCTCTGAAGGGAGACTGGATCATCTTGCCCTGACACTTAAGGAAGACTGGTCCTAAAATGAGTGTATCCTGCAATTTTCCCAGCTGTGGCCATGAACTGTGAGCTCAGACTGACAGGGAATCAGAGATTACACAGGCTCGTGTGCTACATATAAACATATATGGGCCCTGGGTCAGGTGGATGAGGTAAACACTTAATTTTATTCATAGTTTTTTTTTTTTCAAGATTGGGAGCTACTCTTTGCCCTAACCCAACTTTCTAGCTCCTTTCTCTACTCTGATACCATCTTCTCAGATTATTTTTGTCCAACTCCATGTTAGCTAACAAAGTCAAGCAAAAACTACAATATTCGTGGGCCACTAGAAACATGCCTATAATGGACTTCCTAGCTCCTTTCCACCCTAAGATCCCTATTGTCATCTGCTTGGTTCCTACTTATTGGTTCCTGTTCATTAATCATTTCATCCGGCTTTATATCTTGCCGCTTTTCAGCCACCAAGTTGCAGACACTATTATGATTCCATTCTGACTTCCCTGGGCAGATGACCTTACCAATGTGTCCTGGAACCTCACCTCTCCAGAGCCCTACCCAACTAGAGCAAGACAGAAATAGGCTGAGTGTATAGATCAACCAGCCTATACCTATGTCCAGCAGAGAAGCAATGAAAGAAGCCAGAACTCCCACCTTCCATATCCCCAAAAGAATTTTGGTCCATATTCCCAGAGGGAGAAGATGAACAGAGAGCTCTGAATTCCAGCTCCATTAGGACATGGCGAGAGAATAGGAAAAAAGGAGCATTTGGAGGTAGTAATAGGTGTACATGTGACTTGAAAGGAAGAGAAGATGGGGCCACAGAAAAAAATGGGCAAATCTATACAAATACAGACAGATAGTTGTAGAAATAATAGTTAACCCATATCTGCAACCTTAGGAGAACTGTTGCAGCTTACAATGGAGGGATTGGGGATTCAGAACTCTGGTGGTGAGAATGGTGTGGAGTTGTACCCATATTACCTTGTAATTTTGTAAATCAATATTAAATCACTAATAAATTTTTTTTAAAAAAAAGAAAGAAAAGTGAGCAGTAGGAAAAAAATAATTTCAAGCCTTGCCTTCTACTACACTAAGCCACCTCTCTGGTCACTTAAGCCAAGGATTACTAAAAGGAGACAAATTTGCTATGTAGGATGGGGAAAAAATAAAAGTTTCTCCTAAAAATATAACTCTGGAGATATGTCAGCTTTCTAGAGCACCAACTTGCATGCCTGGGTCCCAGAGGTCAAAGGTTTAATCCCTAATACTACCTTATACCAGAGTGGAGCAATGCTCTGGTCCTCTCCTATAAATAATTAAATACATATTTTAAAGACAGATTTTTCCCTGAGATTTGTGACCTAATTACCTGAGATGTGCTGGTAAAGACTGATAAAATAGAGAGTTAAGAGAAGGAAGGAGAGAGAAGTAGGTGTCAGGCTTCACCCTCAAAGTGATATGAGCTGGATAAGCATAAGGTGAGTTTATGAGGCGTTAAATTGATTCAGGTCAAAGGTCACATGGAGCCTGCTGGGGCCTGTGGGAGCCTGTCTGTATATGACTTTGGACCTTCCTGGCTCCTGGAGTGCCCCTCCATTGAGAATTGTAGAGCTCTCTGCAACCTGCCCTGGCCCTTACTTTGATAGCCAAATGGCTATTCCACCTGATAGAAGACTTGCCAGTATGAGCTCTTGGTCACCAACTTAACATGATTCTCAAGGTCAGAACTTCCACTAAGCCAAGCCTTGGCCTCTAGGTCTGCCCCTCTTTTATTCTATGACACTAGTTCAAAATGAGATGGCAGCTAATCCTTATGAAGACTGTATTCTTGCTCTACCAATCCCCTATTTCCTCCCCCACCCAAGACACTCTCTCTCTTCCCCATACCTCCTTGTATTTCCACCGGGGATTCATCCTGCCATATCAAACCAAGCTCATTCCATAAAACACTGCTCTTCATCTCCTACCAAGACGATCACCCATTCTGGTGCATTTGCCTGCATTCCAGACCAGCCTGACACTGCTTGAGTTGATCAATGTTCTCTGCTTTTTTCTTCTCTTCTCTCCTCTTTTCTCCCCTCCTCTCCCCTCCTCTCCCCTCCCCTCCCCTCCCCTCCTCTTCTCTCTTCTCTTTTTCTCTTCTCTTATTTTCAGAGGGGAAGAAGAGGGAGACAGAGACTGACAGAAAGTACAAGGCACTGGTATACTATTCATGAAGTTTCCTGGTGACATTTATAATGTTCCCATATGATGTTAGGGTTGGAACCCAGGGTCTCAGGCATGGTAAAGTATTCATTTTACTTGCTAGTCCATCTCCCAGCCCCAATTTAACATTTACTTTACTCTCTAGCAAATCATCCTGGCATTGAGTGGGTCCTAGAAACAGAACTTTAAACACACTATCCATGCTGCTGCGGTCACATTAAGGTTCTGCCATAAAGTAAACACACATTTTGCATAACATATCCAGCCATCAAAAAGCAACTAAGTCAGCATATCTGCCACACATCAACCTGACACCAAATGGAAAACATTTTTGTAAAATAGACTGATTGCTAGATGAGTAGGGTTTGTGGAAATCACATTTATTATATGGGTCTTTTCAATACACCAGCCTCCTAACTAACATCAGATCACCACATTGGCAAAGCAGTGTATGTAAGGTTATTAGGATGAAATCTAGAAATTACCCCATTATTGACTATCACAAAAATATTTGCCAATGAAAGATTTTTGCTCATATGTGCATTCAAATAACATTTCTGGCCACTGTAGCTGATGATCCAAATATATTAATATCTCCATCTAACGAAGCTGAAAGAAGACATATGAAATATTTAAATAACCCTAGCATTATAAACTGACTGAATACTGCATTTTACCTCTATGTTCTTTTTTTTCAATCAGACATTAAAAAAAAACAGTCATTAAAAAGAAATGCACATAACAGCCTGATAACGTCAAAAGATGAGAAAGGCCAAATTCTGGGAGAGAAAGGAACCATAAATCAGGAAAACTTTGGAGCTGCTAGAAAGACACTTTAATTTTGTAGACAAAAGACTGCATTAAGAAGGAATAATGCAATAATCAAAGGTAAACGGAGCTCTATTGTCTGGCTTCTTTCTCTGTGGGAATTTTCCCACCCCTGACAGCTGTACAGGGGGGAGGGGCATGGCTGTGGCTGGGCCTTTCTTCTCTCAGCCTCTTCTTCCCAGCCCCTCCTCTTCTCCATCAATAAGTGTCTGCAATCATATTCTCGAGCTCCTGTGTGATTTCAAGGTTCATCTCTTCCAAGCAGCTCAAACACTAATTATCCCAGCTGTAATTAGTAAGATAATTAAATACTGGCTCACTCATCTACCTTGGGTCGGGTCATGATTCTCCCAGAAGACCTTGAGTAGTTCCTCGAAGCCAATACGTTCTGGCTCGTACACGACTCGGACAACTTCTGTATGGCCAGTCCTTCCTTGAAAGAAACAGAACACACAACCAACAATTTACTGACAGCATCAGTTTATTACAGGTTATTTGTTTCCAAAATAGTCACTAGACTAAAGCTGACATTCTTTGCCTCTGAAGGAAGGTGGGAGCACAACTGAACTTGAGTGAACAGTTTCTTCCTGAGTCTCTTACGCTGGTTTTCTCTCCATAAAGCATTCAGCTATATAGTCTAGCAAGCTTCTTGCAGAGGAAGGCTAACCTTTCATTGTAATCAAATGTTTCTCTCTATTTCTTTCTTTCTCTCTCTCTCTTTCAAGTTCAAAAGAAAACAAACTTTGGCTTTCAATTTTTTTAAATCTCACTCTTATGAAATCTTCTGGATTCATCCTGACACAATGCTGGAGATTTGCAGCTCTGCAAAGGGGAATGAGCCAATTTATTTTTATCATCACCCCATGCTATATGTAGTAAGTTTAGCAGCACTACAGAGTGAGATGGCGCCAGATAGAGAAATATGAAGGAAAAAAAAATCAAAAAAGAAAGAAAGAGGCTTGGAACTTATTCACACTCAATAAATTTCCCTAACAGGGAAACATGTTTATTGTGCTGTTAAGAGAGTCAAGGTCAGGTTCATATGCCCAGCAGGGCAGTGTTTCCTCAGTCTCTATGGTAAACAAATACTGTAGCAAATGGGCTCTGCAACATCTGCTATACGTGTGCTCATTTTCACATGTGATCCTAAAGATTCTGCTGGTCAGGGAAGCAGGTAGCTGTCATGCCACCTGCACCTATGGAATTCTTTCCCTTCCTTGTGTTGGTAAAGTAAATAATAAACACCTCTAGCAAAACCCCAATTAAAATTTAACTGTGATCCCACCTTCTTTCAAAGGGGAGAATATCAGCTTTTGTCTCATGGTTTTGGGAATGAAGCACCATCTCTATATTTAAATTTGTTTTTCACCTCTTTTCAGTTATCTTATGTTTAATAAAAAATTTTCCCTTTCCCAAAGAGACGTCTGACCTTGGCCTTGGTCCTTAGAAGATAGCCTATAGTCAGAGCAGATAGAACTGTCCAGGTTTAGGGTAAGGCAACCACACCTAACAGTCTTAGGAAAGGGGATAGCATCACTGAAACTTAGGGGAGTACTAGGTGGGGGCACTCATGGACTGGGGTGGGGGTTTGGTTATGCCTGAAAGATGAACCTTGGGACCATGAGAAAAGGCTTTCAGTATTAAAATTTTTCGGTATTTTTAGTATTAGCCAACCTGGAGACTGAGTTAATCTGTGTGGTCAATCAATGCAAAAGTTATTCCTATATAATGATGCACCAGTAAAATCTCTAGACACAAAAGCTTGAGAGAGCCTCTTGGTTAGCATTAATTTTTGTGTATTGTCGCAGATCAAAGCCAGGAGGGTAACAGATGCTCTACATGGGACACAACAACAGCAGCTTTGCACTGGAACTATCCCAGACTCTCCTTCTAGTGATTTTGATCTGTTTCCTTTCCCTGTAGTAAACAACAACTGTGAACATAATAGTACTCAGTGAGTTCTGTGGATCCTTCTGGCAAATTGTCAAACCTGAGAGTGATTTTTGGGAATTCCTTGAACGTGTACCTTTGTTTGCAAAAATGTTCCTACATATATTAGCTATTTTACCTTAATTCTAATGTTCATCCAATGATAAAGGCAGGGAAAGTAGAAAATTAAGTTGCTCAGGGCCACAAAGCTAGTTAATTTCTGAACCTTAACATGGAAAAAAAACCTTCTAGTTTCTTATCTAGGATTTTATCCAAGACACCAAAGCAAAAAGAGCAAGGCCAATACTTGGGAAATGATTTTAGGAAAAGAAGAAATTTATTCACTATCTTTGTCAGTCTTTAATTTTCCTCTTTTTTTTTTCTGATTGTGGAAACAATATTTATAAATAGTACGAAACTTAGAAAAAATGTGTGGGTACAGGCCAGGAGATCGTGCAGTGAATAAAATGTTGGACTTTCAAATACGATGTCCCAGGTTCAATCCATGGCATTACATCTGTCAGTGCAAAACTCTGGTTCTCTCTCTCTCTTCTTCTCCTCCCTTTAATTAATAAATAAAATAAATAAGTAAATAAAATATTAAAAAAGAAAATGTGTGTGAAAAAGTATAAAAAAGAAAGCAAAAATCACCTATAATGCTGCTGCATAAATACTAATTATATGTTTCTCTTTCTCTCTCTCTCTCTCTCTTTTTTTTTTTTTTGTGCCTCCAGGGTTATTGCTGGGGCTTGGTGCCTGCACCATGAATCCACCACTCCTGGAAGCTATTTTTTTCCCCTTTTGTTGCCCTTGTTGTTTATTGTTGTGGTGGTTATTATTATTGTTGTTCTTGTTACTGATGTCGTTGTTGTTGAATAGGACAGAGAGAAATGGAGAGAGGAGAGAAATGGGGGACAGGAAAACAGGCACCTGCAGACTTGCTTCACCGCTTGTGAAGCGACTCCCCTGCAGGTGGGGAGCTGGGGGCTCTAACCTGGATCCTCGTGCCAGTCCTTGTGCTTTGCACCATGTGCGGTTAACCCGCTTTGTTACCAACTGATCCCTCTCTCTTTTTTTAATCATCATCAGGGTTATCACTGGGGCTCAGTGCCAGCACAATGAATCCACTGTTTCACTGCTCTAGCTCCTGACAGTCAGTCAGGGTTTCCTTTTATTTGATAAAAAAAAAAAAAAGGAGAGAAATTGAGAGAGGAGGAAAAAATAGAGAGGAAGAGAAAAATAAAAACTGGCAGACCTGCTTCACTGGTGAAGCAATCCCCTGCAGGTGGGGAGTGAAGGGCTTAAACTTGGGTCCTTGCACATAGTTAATATGTGCGCTTAATTGGGCGAGCAAAAGAGTCTATGAAGAAACATATAACTGAGGGTCGGGTTTCTTTTCAAATCATTTTATTGGGGAGGTTAATTTTTCATAGTACAGTCATTGGCACATACGTACAATTTCTCATCTCCCTGTGATAGGTGTCTGCAAAACACCTTCACTTCCAACTTAGGTCCTTTCCCACCATCACACACCTTTTGCCACCCCTTCCCATCTGCTGGTCCCCTAGAGTTTTTGCTTTGGTGCAATAAACTGTATTCAGCCCAAGTTTCATTTGTGTTTTCCCTTTCAGTCCTTGTTTCTTAAGTTCCACCTGTATTCATCCTTCTCTTTCTGGCTTATCTCACTTAATATGATATGATTCCTTCTATATATCCATGATGAGGTAAAGGAGACCACTTCATCATTTTTAAGAGTTGCATCTCTGTCTAGATATATCCATACCCAGTCTACTTCAACTTTTTTTCCCCCCTATAATCTTTGCATCATGTTTCCCCCCACCACCACCACAATTAACGGGATATTGTAGAATCTTCTGGAGTCACTGAAATTTTTAGAAAATATCACTTATGACTATATAAAACATCAAAGACAGTTGTATTACTTAATCATTCTGACAATGGTTATTTTTTACTAGAACCTATTTTTAGCTACAAATGTAAGCATTTGTCCATCTTTTAGAGGCTGCTTCGAGCCAGTTACATAAGTGGAATTCAACATCAATTCTTGTACATTTTTATGGCTGCTTATGCCTAAAGTAAAAATGTTTTACAGTAAAGTTTACCCAGTTTTTTCTCCCCATTGGCATGATATTTGAGGGTCAGTTTTAGTCACTACTACAATGCTTAGATCTTTGTTCACTGATAGCTGGAAGATATATCTTACTTGTTTTTTTCTAAGTGAATTTCACTCTAAGTAAAAAATTTTTTTTATTAATTTTTTCTTCTGTTTTAATTTTATAATGTTCTTAAATTGGCTTATTAATTTTATTACTAATTGGCTAGCCAATATAATTATAATTCAAATACCACAGTCATGTGAGTCCTACCTAAAAGTATTTTAAATGGTTAGAGAAATAGTTCAAGTTGGATTCATATGCCTGTGACTCCATTTTGATCCCTGGTGTCACATGCACCAAAGACGTGCTCTGGCTTCGCTCACTTGTAACTCTCTCTCTAGCTCATGTGAAATAGATTAAACAAATATTTAAAATCAATAAATAAACATGTTTTATACTGACAGATATAAAGAGGATAATGAGGGTGATGGGGGAAAGTACATTAAGTACAATAATCACACTATTGTTAACACCACTTTTTTGTGGGACCCCCCAACACTACTTTTCAAATACTTTGAAATCTTGTTAACCTGCAATTTGAAATACTTGAGTAATTTAATTAGATATGTGTTAAATCCCCCTGAATGTTAAAAATGGCTATAACTGAGATATGTTCTAAACATGACATCCATTTAATAAGAAAAACAAAAGGAATGCCAATAAGCAAGAGGTGTAAATAGGCCATAGGCAGGGAGAAATGGATGGAAATCAAGAAAGACATGAAGACTACCCAACATTTTTAGTGGTCAAATACAACCAAGTAGGTACTGGAACATTAATAAACTGTTTTTACCTGTTATATATATATATTTTTAAACTGCTTAATGTCCTGCCTAGTGCTGATGAGACTGAACTAGCATCCTTTCTTGGCTATGACATTGGAAGAAACCTTTATTGGTATATGGAGCAGAGATGACAGTAAACACTAATTTATCTTGATTAAGTGATGCAAAGATATAATCCCCCAAATGAAAAAGATACATATATAAATACACAACAAATTCATGCCCTCATTATTACATTGGTAGGGTACTGTAAGGAATTCAAAATTCAAACCAAAAAGTATGATATACCTACATGTTGAAATATCATGCGATCATTAAAATACAGTATCCTAACTGTAGTCAAAGCCTTATATATTTTCTTTTTAAAAAATTTTTAATATTTATTTATTTTCCCCTTTGTTGCCCTTGTTTTTTTTATTGTTGTAGTTATTATCGCTGTTGTTGTTGTCATCGTTGTTGGATAGGACAGAGAGAAATGGAGAGAGGAGGGGAAGACAGAGAGGGGAAGAGAAAGATAGACACCTACAGACCTGCTTCACCGCCTGTGAAGCAACTCCCCTGAAGGTGGGGAGCCGGGGCCTTGAACTGGTGTCCTTATGCAGGTCCTTGCACTTTGTGCCATGTGCGCTTAACCCACTGCCCAACTTCCGCTTTATATATTTTCTTTGGTTTTGACCTGAACATTGACAAAAGGTAGCCGTTTTATCAACCTGATGCTCTTTAATGCTCATAACAAAGTTTTCCTCTATTGTAGTAAAATACATAAGTCATAAATTTGTCATTCAACCAGTTTAAGTGTTCAGTGGCTTTAATTACATTCAGTGCTATGCAACCATCATTACCATCCATCTCTAAAACATTCTTTACCTTGTCCACTTCTCTCCTCCCCCTGTCCCCTGACGACCACTATTCTACATCTGTCTCTACTTATTCAAGTACTATAGGCTCCTTATATACATGGAATCACACAGAATTTGTCTTTTGTGGATGGCTTATGCCACTTGGCATAATGTTTTCAAGGTTCATCCATGTAAAAAAAGACCTTTTAAAATCTGAGTAATATTGTAATTTTACCATCTTGTAACAAACTATTGATAGCAAATAAAAATGAAAGGACAAAAATTTAAATATGCAAAGTTTAAAAGACAGCATAAACATAAAGTTGAATAATAGTCTTCTGTATGAATGACTTCCAGTTTGTATATCTCTTCATTTATTGATGGGCATATGGGCTGTTTCTACCTTTGGGTCATTGGGCATAAAACTGGTATTAAAAGCATAGGTGCAGAACTTAACATTTCTTAAACAAGAGAGAGAGAAAGAGAGACTAGAGCACTGCTCAGCTCTGGCTTATAGTGGTGCTTGGGACTGAACCTGGGACCTTTGGTGCCTCAGGCCTGAAAGTCTTTTTGCATAACCATTATGCAAAAACCCAGCCTCAGAACTTAAGAAAGAAGAACAGGAAATGGAAACACAAAGTAAAATTGGACTGAGTCTGGTGTATTTTACCAAAGCAAATGACCCTGCAGAAGTCTTGGGGAGGGGGAGGAGCTTTGGGTCCTGGTGAATGGTGGTGGAAAAAGACCTAAGTTGGGAGTGAGCGTGTTTTGCAGACATCTATCATGGTGAAATGATAAACTGTGCCATCTCAACAACTATACTGTAAACCACTACTCCTCAATAATGATAAAATAAAAATGCATGGGTGTACAAATATTGCTGACAAAATTTGACAAGCTCCACCTGCTGAGCTATTTCCCAGTCTGAGAACAGTTTTTTAACAAAGACTAAATTTGGGCTCATTCCAGGACCCTAAGTCAGACTTCTGGATATAGACAACAGTCACTAAATGACAGTAAATGTCACCTTGGTGGTGCCCAGATGAGAAATCACAGCTATGGGGTAATTGATACCTAAGCTGTCAAGACTTTTTTCTAGGACCAGGTTCTTCTCCTGTGACTGCAACACAGAGTTAGGAAACTTCTACTCATCAGCCAACAGTTTCCAACATAATCTAAGCAGCTACATTATTTGTGGGGGGATTTAAGAATGCCTGGTTGTTTAAGAGAAACTACTCACATTAAAATTCAGAACCTGTCTGTAAGGACAAATAGCATAGAAACATTCTCATCAAACTCACCTTTAAGTTTCTTTATTTTACTCTTCTAAAGTACAAGACGATATGTAAAAATACACAGTGTAAATGATCAAAAAGATTAAGGGACTAGGAACCACTTACAGAGATGGCCTCACCTCCAGAAACTCAGCGTTTTGCTAGGCTAATGTGATACCTGAGACTAGCTGGAGAATACTTCCTTGGGTTTCCAGAGATAAAAGGTTGCATCTTAAAATGACTTTGAGCTGTTTCTTCACCTCACATCGTGCAAATAGCATGTTAGATGTGATGTGCAAATGTGCTTATTACCCATTCACAGCATTATTATAGGTGCTTGAACATTGTTGTTCAAAAATATCTCAAAAGGAAAACTGTAAAGGACAATGGTGCCTCTCTGCGTACTTCCCTATGTTGCCTCATCCCATGTCCCCAGAAGGCAAGAACAGTACTCCAGAAAGATAGAGAATGAATGAATGAGCAGCCATTCCTTACAAGATAAAATATCCCAGAAGGGACATATATGGGAGTGGGTGTGGGGGTCTGGGGACAAAGAAGTCAGACATTCTGGAGACATCCGGACCTTTAATGGAAGTCAAGGCCTGCATGGAACCAGGTATGTGTGTGTTTTTAATCACTTTACTGAGGCAATTTTGACTGTAAGACTGTTGTTATCATTATAGGGATAGAGTTTCACATCTCTCTAGGATACGTGTCAGCGTACTTCATTCTCCACCAAACTGTGCCCTTCCTCCACCATAGGACCGTTCAGCATGTACCCTCTTCTCCTTTTGAATCATTGGATCTGAGGAAATAGACCAATTTATTAAAGATTCATCCTGTATGTTCTCTTGTTTTGTTTTTTAAGTTCCATTTATGAGTGATATCATGTGAAAGTGTGAAATGTCAACGACACAAGAACAATAAATAATTATGTAAGACTCTGGCCTGGTTTCAAAAGGCCTGGGGTGGTTCACACCAACTTACTCATCTAAAAATGGATGGTAAGTAATGGAGCCCTGAACATTGAGTCTCTTGCCTTTTGTTAGTCTGTTTCAAGAAAATCAAAGAAATTTTAAGACAGCAAATATCAGCAAAAAGCAGAACAGTTTGATAAAGGGGACAAACAGAGCAGGTAAATCTACATGGAGTGGCACCACTGGTAACAGGAAGTAAAGCTAGAAGTCTCCTAAGTAGCACTCTTAAAAGAGATCTCAGCAGACTTATGGATGAGATGGTTAGCAAGTTACATACCCCCTCATTCACAACAGATGTCAAATTGGTTGTGGCCAGGAGCTTTGATGTCCAGGGCTCAGGCTCCTTTGACATCTGTCAGTATTTGAGGAGCTACAGATCTTTGCTGGACATACAGAGTACTTGGGCTATGGGTTCTACAAACCTGGCATGCTGAGATATTGATTCTGGATGTTCCCTCACAATACTGATGGTCCTTCTTCTGGATTCTTTTACTCAGCATTACTCCCTGAATTTCCATCCATGTTATAGTAAAAAAAAAAAAAAAACTATCATCTGAGTACTTTTCCATTGTGTATATTACAATGATTTCTTTAACTGCTCATCAGCTGTTTCTAAATCTTGGCTACTACAAATAGCACTGCAATGAATATATGTGTGCATAGATCTCCATGGATAGGTGGTTGTGTATCCTTTGGATAGATATCCAAGTCTACACTCATGATTCCCTGAAAGTGCTGAATCCTACTAATCTCAGAAGCTAAACAAGATTGGGCCTGGTTCATACTTGGGTGGGGACCAGGTACTTTAACAGAGAACTTTGAGATGTAGAAGCCAGATTTTAAAGTCCCATGAACTGGCTTTTCACTCCCTGGGAAAATACAATCTTAAACTCTTCCAGGTTAGCTTGGGAAGTGTTAGCTATTACTGGGTTGACAAAAGGGAAGGGAAGGGAAGGGAAGGGAAGGGAAGGGAAGGGAAGGGAAGGGAAGGGAAGGGAAGGGAAGGGAAGGGAAGGGAAGGGAAGGGAAGGGAAGGGAAGGGAAGGGAAGGGAAGGGAAGGGAAGGGAGCAAAGAGGAGGGTAGGAGAGGGGAGGAAAGAAGGAGCAGGGAGGTGAAATGTGCAATAGAGGAAAGTGTGGGCATGGCAGGTCACCAGCACCCACTCAAGAGCCAGTCTCGTAGACTGACAATTTTTCACTCTGCCCCTTGGTAGCTGCATGACTTTGGTAAGTCATGGAGAGGACAAAAAGTTGGTTCAAATCTAGATTCCCTGGTTAGTAGGCTGTGCCCTCTCTAGGGATCCCTCCCCTGGCCTTAGACACCCTTGTCTACATAACTATTACAAGTCTCAGTTTCCTGACCTGCAGAGTGGGAGACATTCTAGATCTAAAGAAATAGAAATAGTGCTTGGTACACAGGATATGAAAGGGCCAACCCAGAATGTGGCCAGAGACCAAAACAATTTACCTCTCCTACTTCTCACATGCTAGTCTTCCATCTACGGATACTAGCCCCCAATCTTATGTTTGCCCACCTTCTTCTTCACATCCACATTAATACCCTCAACTCTTACTGCCCACAGTCTACAATGCCCTCTCTCTATCCATATGCATACTCAGCCTTCCTCTACTCTCAAAGATCCCTGATGTGTCCCTTCTCCCACGAAACCAGTTTAAATGCCTCAGAAGAGGCAAGATGTCAGATAAACACAGCCCCTGAACTTTGGAATCTGTTGGCTCAGAATGGGGTTCCTTGATTGAGGAGGATCTTCTGTCACTGTGGTGGGTTCTTGTAATGAGATACAATGAGAGGTAGCAGACAGGGCCCAAAATCTGGCACATGAGTAGAGTACTAAAAAACAAACAAACAAACAAAAAACCAACAACTTTTTGCTCCAAATGTGATAGATCCAGCACTGCTGCACTCTTAATTCTCCTTGGGACCTGTCCTACATATCATGACACTTGAGTGTCAACTATATTCAAATGCTTGTGATACCTTCCTGCAAACCTAGTGAGTTCCTTGAGAAGAGGCATGAAGACAATGTTTTCCCAGCAGTTTCTTGTGTCTTCTCATACCATAACCCACAAAGAAAGCAAGAGAACATAGAGGGATAGAGTGGCATGACTGGGAGCATGATAACATCTATAAATACACAGAGATCAAGAGATTCTAGTGCTGGGTTTTTCCACCACTGGCTCAACCTTCATCTGAATGAGTAGCCACACAGGTCCCAGAACCATCTCACTGTCTAGAACCACATGTACATGCTCTGTCCTGCTGCCCCTGCAGTCTTCCATGAAAATCTCATTACATAACTGACAAGGAGCTTGCAACTATTCAGTGCAAGGTATCAGATGCCAATAATGAAAAACTAACAGTTTACTGCATGGGTCACCACAGTGTTTCACTGACTGATTCGTACATATTTACTGAATGCCTCTTAAGACCCAGATACTGTGCCAAGCGGTGACAAATCATTAGCATGGTAACAACAAAGAAACTCTTGAAGCATGGGAATCACCTACAGCCTAGGTTCACGTAAGGAACTGCTATTTTGAAGTAAAAGACCTGATCTTTCTCATCTATCCTACAGGCAAGATAGAGGGTGGAAGTGAGCTAAACGGTATTTTTTCCCCATTAAATAACAACCATTTTCCAACTCCTCTCACCATTCTATCTATGCTCTTCACTCAAATCAAAGAGCACACAGAGAAATCTAGACATTTGTAGGGGAAAAGACTCAGAGGATGATGACTCTCCCTTTCCCCATGCAAGGTTCAAAACACTACCCTCTTCTTGCTAATTAACTACAAAGAGGTAAGATGTCAGCTCAGTTTCATCTCCAGCTCCTGCAGATAGAAAATGTTATTTCCAACAATGTAATCATTATAAAAAAAAAACTAATACATCAAAATTGGATGCCCTGTGGAGTTCATTATAGGATTTGAGGGGTGTCTACACTGTCATTTTATCTTTTTTCCCCCCTTTTGTCTCATCAGTCACTTAAAGTGTCCAAAGAGAAATGGAAGCTTTAAAAAGCATCCTACTGATTGAAAGTAGAAAAAAAAAATCAAAAACACTAGCACAATTATATATTTTATTTTGGTCCACCATGGGGAAACATGCTGGGGGATTTCTAATCCTCTGGAGTCTATTTCATATGGAAACATCATTGGAGATTATTTTCTCAGAGAAGTGTTATAAACACAGCTGAGAACTTGATCAAGATAGTGTCTCAAGAAAACAATAAGCAACAATCACTAATTCCTGTGTTGCTAGAGTTTCCTCACTGCTGTAAAGCTAGCCACAGTCCTGCATCTTTAAAAGGTGACTATAAATATCTGTCCTGTTCTACCCAAAGTGTGGATTAGGAACACCAAATAACAGATATAGGAGGGTGGGGCTTGGGTGATATTTGAGCAGTGAAACAAAGGGCTTGTATGCCTATGATCTGTGGACCCAGGTTCGATTTTACCTATAGCTACTAGGAAAGAAAAGCTTTACTAACTCTGTAAATGTGTCTGCTAAACCAGGAGTTAGTTGCTGACAGAAAAAGAAAACACACACAATGTCCTTCAAGGAGATCTCTGATGCCCAGCACATATGGTGCTACTGATACTTCCTGCCCTTGTCAGCACACTACTCCTTTCCTAAGCTCCTCCTTTCTCCCTTTCTATCCAAATTTTAGAACATTTAAGTCCCAGTCTGACAGTGATAGCATTTTCAGAGACACAAGTGTCCCATCTTCTCAGGTAGTGAGAATCTATAAAATAAACCCAATTAAATCTCACTAGTACTTGTTTCTTGAATATTGGTTTTCAAGCATCAAGCCCTGAAACTTGGCACTCAGTAAAACTGGTTCTGCAGAGGTAATTGAACTGGACACTGATGAAGGATGGAATGGACATCTGTCCTTCAAGTGGCACTGGTGCTGGCCAACCTGAACTGTATTGGTTTCCCCCAATATCAAACATTTGAACATATGAACTTTAGAGGTGTCATCTTGGTCTCCTAAACAACTAGTGGAGATAAGCTAAAAAGTGACTTTCAAAATATGCATCACAAGCTACAGATTCTTTAATACCTATTTCTCTGCTAAATTCTCCATTTTGGACATTCTACAAATTAGGGGCAATTGTACTCACCCGACATTTATTTTAGAGATAGGTGAAAGGCTAATGTTTGTACAACATGCTGGCTTTTGTGGATGAAAGGTTTTTGATTAGCACAAATTATAAATTATTACTTTTCATTAGAAAGAACAAATGAATTGTCTCAGCTCCTAATGCATCTCTGACATCTTTTTGCTGTTATACACAGAATAGCCTGGAAGAAACACATCCTGTCCTTAGCACCACTATTCAACAAAAACCATCTTTTCTATTTTAAACAGGACACTCAGAGAAGCCAGAAAAAACCCTGAAAAGGAAGTACCATATTTTTTGTCCCTTTATTTAAAAAGTAGCGGGGGTAGAGGGGGGATATAATTAGAAACATGGCTAAGAAGCATTCACCATTGTGCTTGGTTGTAAGCTTCAGGTGTTTGGATCCTGGCTCAATAATAGTGTTCCTCTTGATCAATGCCACTTTATAAACCAGCTCAGACTTCATAGATAGGGTGGGGTCAAGGTTTGTGGCACAGAAAATGAAGTGAAAGTCTCCTCACAGGAGCCACTCCATGGAAATACAGTCATTGCATAGATCTGATATCACTTCTTCCAGTGGTACACACCAGAATCATCTCTGAAAGACCATGTCTTTTATCTTCAGTGTGTGTGTGTGTGTGTGTGTGTGTGTGTTACTTCTATACTTGCTGTGCTTGACTGCTTCGGGGTTCCACTCTTTCATAATTGCACAGTCTGAACTTTGTGTGCTACTTAATAAGTGCTAAGGTAGTCCCAAAATTGAGTCATCCTAGCCTCTTCATATACAATTATCTGTGGGGACAGACATTGAAAAATCATGTCCATGGCAATACTCTCCATTAAATCAATCCTTTTTATAAATAAGCTCAACTTTGCTACTAATGAGAGAGAGTAAGAAGAAGACTTTTTTTTTTTCACCTCCAGGGTTATTGCTAGGGGTTGGTGCTGGCACTATGAATCCACTGTTCCTGGCAGACTTTTTCTTTCTTCTTTCTTTTTTTTTTTTTTTTTCATTATATTGAGTAGGACAGAGATAAATTGAGGGGGAAGGGGAAAATAGACAGGGGGAGAGAGAGACAGACATCTGCAGACCTGCTTCACTGCTTGTGAAATGACCCTCTCTGCAGATGGGGCACAGGGGGCTTGAACCCTTGTGTGGGGAAGAATTTTTATGTACAAATTTTAAACTACATAGTTCAGAACTGATTTGTTAGTGATTTCTGTAGAAAATTATGTTCTTTTTGGTAACAGTTTCACTCATGTAAAATGCACATACCAGTGATCAAGAGATAGCTAGTGAGTACATTCTCCTTACTATTGCTTTCTTACAGTTTGATTCATGGCACTACATGGCAGCACCATGGACAGCACTAGGTAGAGCCCCATGAATAGTGAAGTAGTAAGTATAGGGTCTCTCCTTTCTGCTTGTCTTGCCCTCTTTTTTTGACTCTCTTCCTGAAAAGAAATAAAGCATAAAAAATTAAACTGGGAAGGGAGTTGGGCAGTAGTGCAGCAGGTTAAGCGCACATGGCACAAAGTGCAAGGACTGGCATAAGGATCTCGGTTTGAACCCCCAGCCCCCCTCCTGTAGGGGAGTCACTTCACAGGCATTGAAGCAGGTCTGCAGGTGTTTTTCTCTCCCCCTTTCTGTTTTCCCCTCCTCTCTCCATTTCTCTCTGTCCTATCTAACAACAATGACATCAGTAACAACAACAATAATAACTACACCAACAATAAAATGGGCAACAAAAGGGAAAATAAATAAATAAATAAATAAATACTGGGAAAGTCACTCAGCCACATTGTCAGCATGTATAAAGTTTTGGGTTCATTCCTTGGCACTGCGTAGACAATAAAATTTCAGCTCTTGAGAGACTGACTAAGCCAGGATTCATGGAGAAGTTTGTGATCACTGAAACAATTGCTAAAACTTTTTTATTATTGAGGCCAGATGGTGGTGCACCTGGTTGAGCACACAGGTTACAGTGCGCAAGGACCTGGGTTTGAGCTCTAGGTCCCCACCTGCAAGGGGAAAGCTTAATGAGTGGTGAAGCAGTGTTGGTGTCTCTCTCCCTCTCTATCACCTACTTTCTTCTCAATCTCCTATTAAGACTATGATTAGGAAAGATTATTATAAAATTGCTCACCTTAGGGGTTGGGCAGTGGCATACCCGGTTAAATAAACATATTACCAAGTTCAAAGACCCAGGTTCGAGACCCCACTCCTCACCTGCAGGCAGTAAAGCAGGTCTGCAGGTGTCTATCTTTCTCTCCTCCTCTTTATCTTTATATCCTCCCTCATTTTTTCTCTGTCCTATCAAATAAAATAGAGAAAAAATGGAAAAATGGCCACCAGGAGTGGTGATTCATAGTATTCATAGTGTGCAGGCACTGAGCCCCAGAGATAACCATGGAAGCAAAATAAATAAATAAATAAATGATTGATCACCTTATTGCAACACTTCTTTTTTGATTCTGCACTTTGTAACAGTGGTTTTGTTTTTATTTTTGTATGGTATTTTTTTTTACTATCCTTTGGCTAAGTTAAAGCACATTTTCATCTCTGTGGGGGATTATTCAGTTCCAGAATAGCACACTTACAGTAATATGTCCTATACCATATGGTTTTTACCCAGTCTTTCTTCCCTTCCAGCCATCCCCATCTAAATACCTTCAAAGCTACGTATTTATTCTTCTTACAAAATCCCAGAAAGCACACTTTGCGCCAAAATTGCCATCTCTAAGTATTAAAATTCTATTCTATTTAAAAATTCTATTTTTAGAAAATATGTATTTGTTTTATGAAATAGAGAGAAAGGGCAGAACACATCCGTTTTGGCATATAGGATGTCAGGGGACAGAACCTAGGGCATCAAGCATGCAAGTCTCAAATGTTCTTTTCACCTGAACTACCTTCCCAATTACTTTAAGTTCTATTTTTCAAACAGATTAATTTTAGACATATACCATCAATGAAAGAGTAGTAAAAATTGTGATCTATATGTGTATGAGATAAAAGCCACAGAGAAGGAACATATCTAGTGATCTGGATACACTTCAATAGCTACCCAGTTAAATATAATCCTAAACTTGCATTACACCACATGTTCTGGTTGGACAAGTACTATCATATGCTATTAAGCAGACAAGACTAGCCAGGATGGAATGCCCATCTTCACTATCATAACCATGCAAAACCAGAGAAAAAATGGACCACTTCTCTGGAGTTAAAGTAGTAAACATGAACTGGAGGAAAACAACAGGTGCCCCTGAGTCTCGTTATACTTTTATTATAAAAATAAATCTCCATGAGGTTAATACGTGATATGCCTGACACCATGACAGTTCCAAATGGACAGATTTGGTTAGAAAATAAAAGGACCCAGGGAACCTCATCTCTCCAGAGCCCTACCCCACTAGGGAAAGATAGAAACAGGCTGGGAGTATGGATTGACCTGCCAACACCTATGTTCAACAGACAAGCAATTACAGAAATCAGACCTTCCACCTTCTGCACCACATAATGATTCTGGGTTTTTGCTCCCAGAGAGATAAAGAATAGGAAAGCTTCTAGTGGAGAGGATGGGATGAGGAACCCTGGTGGTGGGAAATGTGTAGAATTTTACCCCTTTTATCCTATGGTTTTGTCAATATTTTCTACTTGTTATTTTATTAAAAAATTGAAAAAAAATAAACCTGAAAAAAAATAAAGAAAATAATAAGACTTTGGTCTTATTATTTTCACTTTTCCTGAGAATTTCCTATCCTAGAGAGATTTATATAAATTAATCCCTTGGATTTAGTGGGTGGAAGTTCACCCTAGAACTCACTTGCACTTCCCTCTGATCTCTCTCTCTCTCTCTCTCTCTCTCTCTCTCTCCAGTCCTTGCAATAAATTTGAACTGTCATTTACTATTGTGTCTGGCCCTGAATTCTTTCTGGACACCAATAAGAACCTGTACCACATTTTCCCTCCCCTCCTTGGCCCCTGTCCTATATCAGTATGACAGATACTATTGGTTGTTTATCCAATGCCTACCCACTCTTTACAATGTAATTTCAGGAGTGAGGCAATCTTAAGAGTCCTTGGATGTACCAGGGTGTAATGTTTCACTGTTCCAATTCTTTTGGCCTTTGCCATCTCCTTTTCAGTAACTGAGCTAGGGATGGTCATGTGAACCAATTCTGCTTAGAGAGACATAAGGAAGTCTCTTACTTACTCTATAAAATAATTGAACAGACTTCTAAACTATGGAATTCCAAAGGCAGAAAAGTAGGAGAAAAAAAAAACTCCAATAATCTGCCACCAAGTTGCATATACTACCATGATGCCATCCTGAATTCCCTGGGCAGATGACCTCACCAACGCATCCCAAACCCCACCTTCCTAGAGCCCTACCCCACTAGGGAAAGACAGAAACAGTCTGGGAGTATAGACTGACCTGCCAATGCCCACATCCACCAGAGAAGCAATTACAGAAGCCAGACCCTTCCACCTTCTGCGTCCCATGAAGAATTTTGGTCCATACTCCCAGAGGGATAAAGAATAGGGAAGCTTCCAGTGGAGGGGATGGGACATGGAGCTCTGGCGATGGGAACTGTATGGAACCGTACCCCTGTTATCTTTTGATCTTGTTAATCATTATTAAATTACTAATTAAAAATTTTTTTTAAAAAAAGTATCTTTCAATATATGTGATAAAGGTTAATTTCATGGGAGGGACCCTGTATTGCCTCATTCCCTTTGAAAGATGCAGCTTCACATCTCCCTTAAGGTGAAGATTTAAATA
Source organism: Erinaceus europaeus (assembly GCF_950295315.1). Taxonomy (NCBI): domain Eukaryota; kingdom Metazoa; phylum Chordata; class Mammalia; order Eulipotyphla; family Erinaceidae; genus Erinaceus; species Erinaceus europaeus. The sequence goes on along the minus strand of NC_080163.1, from coordinate 110,716,171 downwards.
GTGGAGAAGAACTTAAATCTGCATACCTTTGTCTTGTGAGTTTTAGGGTAACTGTCCTAACTGACTTTCTTTTTCTCCTTTCCAATATTCTCTGGGTTAGCTAAGTTATTTAGAAGATGGTATCTTTAAAGCCATTTGATGAGTTACTCAGAATTTCTGGGTTTCTCCCAAATATATACCAGGATTTTTGATGACTTTTTTTTTTTAGCCACTGTATTACTACTCAGGAATTTGACTTTTTATTTACAGAAAAGTTCTAATGTTCTTATTTTTCATGTCAATTTTACTTCAGGTTTCTGCTACTTACCATCAAAAGTATCCTAATAATTGACAGACTGAATTTCATAAAATCCCCATAATAGTGGTATGAGTCGTACACTTAACAAAGGAGGCAAAAGAAATACTACAGTGGCTAAGTGGCTGTGCAAAGGCCATATATCCATAAATGGCACTGGTGGGTGACTCTTCTGGTGGGTCTCAAATCAGATCTGATTCCAAATTTAATGTTTGTTTTTTCCCTGAGACCTACTGACATGAACACAAACAAGCTGAAACATACTATCCTAATATCCTTAGCCAGTCTAACTAAGGTAATTATTCCATCATGCAAATTAACTACTGAAACCAAATACTAATTCTATCACAGAATCTTGGATTACAGTTGACTCACTTAACATTTTTAATGATGATACTCATATTCTTCAACTGTAACTTAAAGTAAATCCAAGATCAATCTCAAAATGTCAAGTGCCTACCTTTTGTCTACAACTCCTTGGAATTATGGGAAATAATTATAAGCCAGTTACTACCTTAAGAAATATGTTTACCTGAGAATCTGAATTATGAATACTTGAAATAGCTACAGAAACACAGAAAAGAATGCACTATCAGTCAGCATATATGATGTCAAATAGAGCATGGAACTCAAACATAGTACAGATACTGTGTTCAAATATCAATATCACTCAATAATCAACAAAATATCTGTAACTCCTATACATTAGGTTCATTAAATTGCTAATACTACAAAAATAGCATTTTTGTGTATTTCAACCTTGCTAAGTCCAGTAACAACAATGCAGTTACTAGATCTTTGTCTATTGTAGGAATACAAGGTGTGGAAAGAGTGCTCTGGGGGAGATGTTAAACCCAAATTTGTGGGATTAGGGATGGATACCAAAATAAAGAGATGTCCAAACTGAGTTCTTAGAGGGAGTTAACTTCTGTATTATTGATTTCTTAAGCCTCTAAGGTTGTATATTTCTAGAATGAACATTAATACTCCCCCCACCACCTCATTTCTATCCCATTATGTATGTCTGGAGAATTGGCTGTTTTTTTTTTTTTAAATGAACTAATCAATTTAGCAGGGTTATGTTGGGTACTCTACATGAAACACATGGTGTGCTTGCTCTAATCATCACCTGAAACATGTAGGTGAGAATTAGTATCCCCATTTTTATTAATGAAGACACAGAGGTTCAAATAGTTACCTAAGATCGCATAGTTATTTGGTAGTAAAGCCTGGAAAAATTATGATAGAAAACAACACTGTGACCTGCATACCCTTTGTAAAAAAAATTAATTTAGCTATTAAAGAAAAAAAATATTTTTAGTTTTTGAAAATTTCTTTATTGGGGATTAATGTTTTACATTCAACAGTAAATACAATAGTTTGTACATGCATAACATTTCTCAGTTTTCCACATAACAATACAGCCCCCACTAGGTCCTCTGCCATCCTTTTTGGACCTGTATTCTCCCCCCTACCCACCCCAGAGTCTTTTACTTTGGTGCAATACACCAACTCCAGTTCAGGTTCTACTGTGTTTTCTCTTTTGGTCTTGTTTTTCAACTTCTGCCTGAGAGTGAGATCATCCCATATTCATCCTTCTGTTTCTGACTTATTTTACTTAACATGATTCCTTCAAGCTGCATCCAAGATGGGCTGAAAAACGGTGAAGTCACCACTTTTAATAGCTGAGTAGTATTCCATTATGTATATACACCACAGCTTGCTCACCACTGAATGCTTGTAAGGTCATGGCCTCCTGTAAGCTCTGTCCCTCTAAGTCCCCAGGCTCACATAAGCCTCCATCTAGACAGAACTGTGCAGAAAGAGATAGCAGTAAGAAAGTAGGGAGCCCTCAGTCCTGGTGCTGTGGGTGGAAGACAGGACTCCCCTAACTTTGCTATGTTTGGCTTCTGTATGCCCCCTATAAAAAGCTACACCTCCCCTTTATTCAAGGCCTAGGTCTCTGGAGCATGAGTTCTGTCTAGGCCCACTAGTGAGAGTAAGCCTGAGATTCTCTCCCAGAAGCTTCAGAGTGGAGGCTGGATTCTTTGCTGAATAAAAGGTTGCAGTTAGTTCCTCCTTGTTTTCTGCAACACCAGGACTATGTATTTCACTGCCCAGTAGTCTTGTTGGGGATGTCCCCCGCTTGCATCTACCAGCAACAGAATCATTCCAGTGAAGGCAAAGACAGCACTCAAAATATTCATCCCTATGTTGCTATGCTATTTCTCTGAGGTTCCAAAGTCCTAGGTTCAATCCACCACACCACCATACTCCAAAGCTGAGCAGTGCCCCCTAAGTGGTTTTGAGTAGTCATAAAACCTCGTGTCTGGCCAGGAATATCACTGGGACTTGGTGCCTGCACAACCAATTCACTGCTCCTGGATGGGGTGTGTGTGTCATTTTTTTTCTCTTCCCTTCTCTCTTCTTCTTCTTTCTTTGATTTATTTTAATATTTATTTATTTTATTTGATATGACAGAGAGAAATTAAAAGAGAGAAGATAGATAGATGGATAGATAGATAGATAGATAGATAGACAGACAGATAGATAGATACAGTATTGTGTTATAACTCATGAAGCTTCCCCACCCCCTGCAGGTGGGGACAAAGGGCTTGAACCTGCACCTTTACTCATGGTAATGTGTACTCAACCAGGTGCAACACAGCCCACTCATCCACTTCTTTTTATTTAATAAGACAGAAAGAATTTGAGAAGGGTAGGAGGAAATAGAGAGGGTCAGAGAGAGACTCTTGTAGCATTGCTTCACTGCTTGTGAAGCTTCCTCCCTCCTCCTCCCCCCACTGCAGGTGAACAGTGGGGGCTTGAACCTGAGTTCTTGCACATACATGATGTGTGAGCTCAACTAGCTGCACCACTGCCTGGCCTATTTTTAATTTTTTTTAAGAGGGGTACAATTCCACATAATTCCCACCACCATAACTCCGTATCCAATCCCCTCCCTTGATAGCTTTCCTATTCTTTATCCCTCTGGGAGTATGGACCCAGGGTGATTATGGGGTGCAGAAGGTGGGAGGTCTGGCTTCTGTAATTTCTTCCCCGCTGACCATGGACATTGACAGGTCTATCCACACTCCCAGCCTATCTCTCTCTTTCTCTGCCACAGAATGCCAGATCAGACCTACAGAGATGCAGAGGTTACATAGGCTCCTCTGCTATGGGCCCCAGATCAAATCTACGGGGTTTACAGTTAACAATATTTATATATTTTTAATGTTTAAGGCAAGAAACTGCTGATAAGTGAGCTTGCTGAATGAGACCATCCTAATTGCACTCTGAGTCCAGCTCTGGGGGTATGGATCATCTTGCCAATGCCCATATTCCGTATAGAAGCAATTACAGAAGCCAGAACTCACACCTTCTGGACCCCATAAAGATTTTTGGTCTATACTCTCAGAGGGGGAGAAATGTTAGAGGAAGATGACCAGAGGGCTCTGAACTCCAATTATTCAGGGCCTGGAGAGAGAAGAGGAAAAAAGAAGGACATTTGGAAGTAGTGATAAGCGTAGGTGACTTAGAAAGGAAAAGAAGGAAGGATCATAGGGAAAAAAAAAGGCAAATATGTATAAATATAGATGGTTTGTGATAGAAATAATAGTTAACCCACATCTGTAACCTTGGAAAAAGTACTACAGGAGGGAATAGGTAAACAGAATTCTGGTGGTGGGAACACTTTGGAATTACACCCCTATTGCCCCATAATTTTGTGAATCAATATTAAATCACTAATAAAAAAAAGTATTACCCCATCATGTTTCATCTACATTGTCATGAATGCCAATATTACATCTTTTTAAAAAACTGGATAGTATTCCATTGTGTCTATATTTACATTACATCTCTTTTATCCACTCACCTGTCAGTGGATAATTAGGTTGTTATCATATCTTGAGTATTTATTGTAAGTAAAATAAAAATGCAATGAAGAGAAGAAAAAAGAAAGACTTCTACCTCCATTTTACTTGGAATGACCAATAGAGAGGTCAAATGACTCAGAAGAGAGTGCAGAGATGCCTGGATTCTTTGAAGTCAACTTAAAAAGATTACTGAGAAGACCTTCAACTTCAAAGAGAATTATATACAAAACGAGTAAGTCTTTTCTCAGTTTTCCCCTATTAGTTACCATGAAAGCATAAGAAATAGAGTTGAAAACACCTTAAGGGTAGCAGCAGATTCTGCTGTGGGTTGCCAGAAATCTACCTCAGGGGCTCCAGATATTTAGCCTAAGCACATTTCCTGAGTTCCTTAGGAGGAAGTATGACTTTATCATTGAACTCTAGCCAGAGGTGAGCAGAAGCCTTTTTCTAAACCAAGGTCTTTGGCAAACCTTGGCCAATCCATGCTTTCTCTTTGCACTTCTCATTGGCTTGAAGTAGACTGGTAATTGGCCCATGGGATAGTAGCATCACACAGTGGAAGATATCTGGCCTGTTTAATCATTGGGGTGGGGGGGGGGGGCGACTATCTACTGACAAGGAAGATTCACTTCAGATTGCTACATGAACAAGAAGTAAGTTCACATGGTGTTTGAGCCACAGTATATATCTCCGCTGGTCTACTGGTTAGGGCAGATGCCTTAATCTGGGAATCTTTTTACAAGGAAGAGAACAAAACAGATCAAGAATGAGGGATATTGCAGACTGAGTCCCAAAAATTCTACAGCCATCTTCTATCTTAGGTTATATGATTATACCTTCTTTCAAATGAAATATGGCTCTGGGGGGTTGTGTGTATATGGGCATAAACACACATTTGCACATATGTACTTACTAAAAAACACAGGGAATAAATATGTCTGGATTTTAGATACAATTAAAAGTACATCTGCCCTCCTCACCTATTTCCTATTATACTTCCCTCACTCACTCCCAAGCTATCCTTATCAAAGCAAGGACTACAAAAGCTGAATAAGGGCAAGAGACTGGCATACTTTAATGATGACTCTTTAGTCACTATCAGGCCACCCCATCAGCTGGGGCCCAACTCGGGGAGTCCTGAGATTCCCAAACAGACATGATGGGCCTAGACCTCAAATACAACCCTTTCTCTATTGTCACCAGTCATCTCTATCAGGAACAACACAATAGACCCCTTTGTGGACCCCCATAGGACTCTGCCCTCAACATGGATCAACAATGGTAGAGAATGTTCCATCCTCCAAAGGGAGGCTGGACAACATACTCTATGCTACACCTGAGGAAGATGGGTCCTGAAATTGGGGCAGCTTGGAATGTTCCTACTCATGACCACAGAATGTGAGCTCAGATCTACAGGGATGCAGAGGTCACATAGGCTCCTAAGCTGAATATGGTCCCCATGTCAGATCAAATTGATGGGGTTTACAGTCAACAATATTTATACACCTTTCCCATATTAGGGAGATACTCTTTTCCATGATCCAGCTTTCTGGTCCTTTTTCCAGCCATGACATCATCTCCCCAGACAATAACTAGGATCTACCTGCATATCAGATTTCAGGCTCAGGGGAAACAACAACAACAACAAAAAAAAACTAGTATAGCCAAAGGCTCTTTGAAATATAACTAAAATATGTCTACTAGCTATGTACAGAACAGAGACCCCTCCCCCACACTCTTCATCTGCACTACTCCAGCCTTTAGGTTCATGATTCGTCAACAACTTGCTTGGATTTATATGTTAAATCTCTTTTCAGCCACCAGGTTCCAGATGCTAGCATGATGCCAACCAGACTTCCCTGGACAGACAACCCCACCAACGTGTCCTGGAGCTTGGATTCCACAGAACCCCACCCGACTAGGGAAAGAGAGAGGCAGGCTGGGAGTATGGATCGACCTGTCAACGCCCATGTTCAGTGGGGAAGCAATTACAGAAGCTGGACCTTTCAGCTTGTACAACCCACAATGACCTTGGGTTCATACTCTCAGAAGGTTAAAGAATAGGAAAGCTATCAAGGGAGGGGATAGGATACGGAGATCTGGTGGTGGGAATTGTGTGGAGTTGTACCCCTCTTATCCTATGGTTTTGTCAATGTTTCCTTTAAAAAAAAAAAAAGGTTCGAGTCCCTGGCTCCCCACCTGCAGGGGAGTCACTTCACACGTGGTGAAGAAAGTCTGCAGGTGTCTTTCTCTCCCCCTCTCTGTCTTCCCCTCCTCTCTCCATTTCTCTCTGTTCTATCCAACAATGATGGCATCAACAACAATAATAGCTACAACAACAATAAAAAAAAACAAGGGCAACAAAAAGGAAATAAATAAATATTAAAGAAATAGTACATATGCAATTCCTTTCCTAGGAATATATCTAAAGAATACAAAAAAATTATCCAAAAAGATCTTTGCACTGTCCATGGCAGTGCTATTTGTAATAGCCAACATTTGAAAACAACCCAAGTGTCCAATAACAGATGGATGAATAAAGAAATCATGGGGGGGGGGCTGGGCGGTGGTGCATCTGGCTGAGCACACATTACAATGCACAAGGATCCAGGTTCAAACCCTGGGTCCCCACCTGTAGGGGGAAAACTTTGCAAGTGGTGAAGCAGTGCTGCAAATGTCTCTCTGTCTTTCTCCCTCTCTATCTCCCCCTACTCTTTTGATTTTCTGGCTGTCTCTATCCAACAAATAAAGATAAAAAATAAAAAAAGAAATCATGGTACATATGCACAATGGAATATTGAACAGCTATAGGAAATAAAATCTTCTCCTTTGGTACAACATGGATTGAACTAGGGGAATCATGTTAAGCTAACAAAATAAGGAAGACAAGAACTGGACGATCTCACTTACAGCTGGGATTTAAGAAGCAAAACAAAGGACACTGAGGATGAATCCTCAATGAGCTATAGTCTATCAAAGCAAATTTGGAGCTTCAAAAGGGGGAAGGGAGAAATAAAGGGAGGTTGGGGGCCTATGTCCCTATGGTAGAACAAAGGTATGGCTTAGTGGAGGGTAAAACATACTGATTATCTGTCTTGGGGAAATGTACACTGGTGACAATAATACTCCTATAAATCAGCATTTCCTCAATAAGGTGACACTGGAAAAATAAATAAAAATAAAGTATATATATGGAGATTGAGCAGCTTGAGGCTCTTGGAGTCCCTGTAATTACCACACTTGACTCCTAGGTTGGTGGCTTATATGGTATACCTCACAAAAGTAAAAATAAGACTACAATGGAACCAGCCCCACTGAATCATATAATTTAAATTGAAATACCATTGCATTATAACATTAATATTAAGGCTCCTTGTGTCAACACTCAAACCCAGGACTTCATATATGCAAACTATGTGCTCTATTGGTGAGCACTGAATCATGATTTTTAAATGGGATAAACCTTGTAAGTTGGAGCTACCAAATAATAGGACTCAGTAGGATTTTTGAAACTTTCTTCTTCAATTGCTTCACTTTATAGGTGAGGAAATTTAGGCACAGAGAGGTTGAGTGACTTTCCTAAGGTAAAACAGTTCTCTGGTGAGAAAAGTGGGATAACTACAGGTTTTCTGGATCCCATGCTATGGTCTTTCTACAAAATATCAAACTTAACCACAGAGAAAACTAAGCATATATTTCCAGTTAGCTAAATTATACTATAAGGGATAAGGAGATGTGACCTAGATTTTTGTACCATCTTAAGTTTTCCAGGATACATGTTATAAGGACAATTTTATTGTGATAAAAAAGTCATTAAAGACATTGCCCTTATTTCTTTCACTATCACCCGCCACTGTTATAAACATACAGGTCTCATGTAATGAGCTTTAAGCTTTCCTATTTAGAAAAGCTAACGAATCATTTTAAATTATAATGGTTGTATACTTGAATTACATAGAGAAAAAAAATCAAATCCCTTTAAATTCTACCTTTCTCAACCCTGAAAAATATTTCTTCTAGATTTCTCCAACTGATATAGTTCAGATGAAAAAAAGATTCTTTTTTATTACTTAAAGGAAGCTGTAAATCAAATGTAGACCTGGGTATGTGGGGTGGGGAGCTGTAAAGAGAAGGTGAAAGGAGGGATTCATTTGCTTATTAAGTGTCCATAAAAATTAAGAATAACAAGCAGCTCTAAATCTGCCCACAACTGAAGCCTTATATCAGTTGCTACTGAGACACTGAAGACTTTTCTTACAAATTGTAATCAACCTAACTCTGCATTGTCTTGCGCACATACGTACTGCTCCCATTAATGAGATGTTATTAATAAAGGAAGAGATGGCTACAAATTAAAATGAGCCCTGCTTAATCACATTAATCCAGAGAAAGTCAAAGGCTTCAATTTTCCAAATAATTTTGGGCTTAATGCCTCAGAGATGGGCAGACTGTTCCCATTGAGGCAGCAGCTGGTCCAATTGAAGCTGCATTGTGAGGCCGGTATTGTCAGGTCCTTCCAGAAACAAGGAAGCCTGACAGTTTTCAGGATGCAACTGAAACTGCTGAGACAAAGGAAATTGCAAGAAATTGAAAAGGCCCTGGAACAATTACAAGGCAGCCCACTGGAGGATGGATTGTATGTGATTAACCAACTCTCACTGTTGGGCTGGGATGAAGCATTTGTAGGGCTAACGCCCCCATCCACATCCCCATCCTATTAAGCCCCAAACAGCTGCTGTGAGCCTAGTCATGGAGTCATGACTTTGGGTTGCCATTAAAAAAAAAACAAAAACAAACAAACAAAAAAAAACACACACACAACTCTCTACAAAGAATCAGTGGAAGCACTACCATGGGACCACCTTCCTCGTGTTCAAAGAGAATGTAACTAAGTGACCCCACCAGGGACAAAAGATAGGGCAAGGAAGCACGAACAAAGGATCAGCAGGACAGAGTGACAGGGAACTAAACCTTAAATATCAGTGAACAGATTTTCAGCAAGGAAAGATTTCTATTTTCTTGAGCAAGCAATTTAATGAGTTTCTATGCAACAAAACTACAAAATGGGTCCAAAGATAAGAAAAACAAAACAAGGACTGTGAATCAAGGGACCCCAGGCTGTGTAGGCTTAGGTGATTTACTATAGTCTCTGCACTTTGCTTTCTTTATGAATTCAACTAAGCTTCCAGCTTTGTATTACTTCCACAGTTTGTAAAAGATGGAGTTGACTAGCTCCAATTGTCCTGTGATAGCCTCTGATCCTAACTGCACTTTTTCTAATGCAGCAGGAGACATAACCACTCAGTGGAGACAAGCACAGATATGGAATTCAAAGACCTAGTTTTGAATATGAAGGACATACGGATGTGTGCATATATGTACGTGCGTACAAACAGATGAGCAGATGAATGGAGAATGCATAGATAAAGAAATGAGGCACATATCTTAGTCCTGTTATTACTATTTTACTGATTGATTCCTTTATTATTTATTTAATAAAAATAATGAGCACCCTTGAGAAAACACTTTTCATAATTTCACTTCTAACTCTAAAATTCTTGTGTACAAGTGGAAAAAACACATCTAGTTTCATACAGTAAAGTCATGCCATCAGTTCTCCCAGGCAAGGCTGGAGTTAACATGAGACATGAGAGATGGGAAAGACCTTGATTCTATTCTCAACTCTTCTGCTCAGACAGCCACATCCTATGTTTCTTAACCAGCCATGTAGAACTGCCTCAGAATCACTTAGATTACTATATAATACGGTGTGTGTTCTCATTTTAGTGCTTTGGTCTTATGTGGTTTTATTCAGTCTCTTGGATGATATTCTGTCTGTCTCTTTTTTTCTTTTTGGCATGTTACAGAAATTTTTAGAAAAAGGACATCTGGAATATATAAAAAAGCAAATAAAATTATTCAAATACTTTAAAAGTCATATTTTGAATCAGGAAAATGACCCAGCTTCTTTCATTGAGTTGGTCCCTGAATAATGCATTAATTGCTTTAGAAAGTTTATTAGACCTTAACTTTTAGAAATGGCTAGAGTCCTAGTCTGCTTTATATCTTTTTTTTTTCCCCCTGGGGATCTGCTGGTTACAGAGGACCAGCTATCAAAGACTTTTTTTTTAAAATAAGTTTTAATGAGAAATAACTGGCATACTTCACGGTTTAAGATATAAAGATATAAAGGATGATGGGTTTGACTTACATATATTGTGACATGACTACCACAATATGTTCAGTTAAAATCTATCTTCTCATGTAAATACCTTTAACTGAAGTGGCTTTGTTTGTTTTTCCCCAGAACACTGCTCAGCTCTGGCTTATGGTGATGTGGGGAACTGAACCTGGGACTTTGGAGCCTCTGGTACAAAAGTCTTTTTGCATAACCACCACGCTATCTCCCCTGATTTACTGAGACCTGATGCAATTAAAAGAGGATGAAGGATGGATGTACAGACAAATGAATGGATAATGTTCCTAGCTATAACCACAGAATGCGAGCTCAGATATACACAGACTCCTGCAAAGAATATAGGCCCCAGATAAAATCGATGGGGTTTACAGTTAACAATATTTAAGTACTTTTCCTATATTTGGGAGTTACTCCCTTCCCTGATACAGCTTTCTAGCCTACTTGCAACTCTGACACCATCTCCCCAGACAATAGCTTTGGTCCACCTGCATGTTAACTGTTGAGCGCAGCCATGGGCCCTTTGGAATATACCTAGAATAGGTCTACTAGCCTTTTCCAAAATGGAGACCCCAAATCTCATTTGTTATATTATTGTCTTTGGGTTCCTGATCATTAAACAATTTGTTCATCTTTATAACTTGATGCTTTTTCAAACACCAACTTGCAGATGCTACCATGATGCTAACCTGAATTCCCAGGGCAGACAACCTCACCAATGTACCCTGGAACCCCATCTCTCCAGCCCCCTGCTCCACTAGGAAAAGGTAGAAATAGGCTGGGAATATGGGTTGACCTGCCAACGCCCATGTTCAGCAGAGAAGCAAATACAGAAGCCAGACCTTCCACCTATAATGATCCTGGGTGCATGCTCCCAGAGAGATAAAGAGTACAGGTGCTAGAAGAGGATGACAGAGGACCTAGTGTGGGGCTGTATTGTTATATGGAAAACTGAGAAATGTCATGCATGTACAAACTATTGTATTTACTGTTGAATGTAAAACATTAATCCCCCAATAAAGGGGAAAAAATAGGAAAGATTTCAAGGGAGGAGATGGGATATGGAACTCTGGTGGTGGGAATTGTGTGGAATTAATTGTACCCCTCTTATACTATGGTCTTGTCAATATTTTTTTTAATATTTATTTTCCCTTTTGTTGACTTGGTTTTTTTATTGTTGTTGTTATTGATGTCGTCGTTGATGGATGGGACAGAGAGAAATGGAGAGAGCAGGGGAAGACAGAGAGAGGGAGAGAAAGACAGACACTTGCAGACCTGCTTCACTATCTGTGAAGCGACTCCCCTGCAGGTGTGGAGCCAGGGGCTCGAACCGGGATCCTTATGCCGATCCTTGAGCTTTGTGCCATGTGCACTTAACACTGCCGGACTCCCAATATTTTTTATATTTATATATAAATTTAAAAAGAAACTGAGCAATGATTTTCTTTTCTAACTATCCCACAACTTTCATCTTAATAGCTATGATTTATTTTTTTAGAGGCAGAGAGGGAGGGAGAGAGAGAGAGTAATAAGCCGTAGCACCTGAGCTTCCTTCAATACAGTGGGGACTAGGCTTGAACTTGCGTCATAGTATATGACAAAGCAGCACAATATCAAAGAGAGCCACTTTGCTGGCCCAATAGCTATGCTTTTTCTTTTTAATAGATACAACATTTGGTGTTAAACTAAAGGAATCATGAAATTGACACATAAGAAATTTCACATCTTTACAATGTGTGTGTATGAGTTTACATAGATATGTTTTATGTATGTATTAATCTGTATATATGTACACATTCTTTAGTTTTTAGTTTTCTTTTTTATTTATTATATATATTTTTTTAATTTTTTTAGATTTTTAAAAATATTTATTTATTTTTATTGCCCTTGTTTTTATTGTTGTAGTTATTATTGTTGTTGATGTCATCATTGTTGGATAGGACAGAGAGGAGGGGAAGACAGAGAGGGGAAGAGAAAGAGGGACACCTGCAGACCTGCTTCACTGCCTGTGAAGCGAACCCCCTACTGGTGGGGATCCAGGGGCTCAAACTGGGATCCTTATGCTGGTACTTGTATTTATTATATTTTTATATTACAGAATTACCTGTTGACAGGGGTTTGAATCGACACCATTCCCACCACCAAAGTTCTGAATCTTCACTCTTCCCACTGCAATCCACCACTGTTCCCCTAAAGTTTTAGACATGGGCCAACCATCTTCTCTACAACTATCTGTCCACATTTACACATAGTTGCCCCTTCTTTTTCTGATTCACTCCTCTCTTTCCCTCTAAGTCACTGATAACATCATAACTACCTCCATATGTCCCTCTCTTTTTCCTTCTCTCTCTCTGGGTACTGATGGAGCTGGAGTGCAGAGTCCTTTTTTTTTTTTTTTTTTTTCTTATTTTCCCTTTTGTTGCCCTTGTGGTTTTATTGTTGTTGTAGTTATTATTGTTGTTGTTGATGATGCCATCGTTGTTGTATAGGACAGAGAAAAATGGAGAAAGGAGGGGAAGACAGAGAGGGGGAGAGAAAGATAGACACCTGTAGACCTGCTTCACCACCTGTGAAGCGTCTCCCCTACAGGTGGGAAGCCAGGGGCTCGAACCAGGATCCTTATGCCGTCCTCGCGCTTCGGCAGTAGCGGTGCTTAATCGGCTGTATTACCACCCAACCCCCATGGAGAGTCCTTTTATCTTCATGCTATCACTTCTCCCCCACTGGGAGTATGGATCAAGGTTGTTTATGGGGAGCAGAAGGTAAGAATTCTGGCTTCTATAGCTGCTTCTCCACAGAGCATGGGCATTGGCAGGTATACCCCCAGCCTGTTTCTATCGTTCCTTAGTGGACCAGAGCTCTGGAGAGGTGAGGGTCCAGGACACATTGGTGAGGTCTTCTGCCCAGAGAAGTCAGGGTGGAGTCATGGTAGCATCTGCAGCCTAGTGTCTTGAAGGTGGCATGACCTAAGTTGAGACAAGATGGTTAATGGATGGGAACCAGAAAGTAGGATCAGAGCAGATGAGCTTAGGGATTTTAGGGTAGAAGAAAGCTAGGATAACCATTTTAGGCATGTTCCTGGGAACATACAACAATAGTAGTTTTGCTTGACTTTGGTAGCTAGCATGAGGTTGGATGAGAATATTGTCTGAGAAAATGGTGTCAGAGTGGAGAAAGGGGCTAGAGAGTTGGATTAGGGAAGGGAGTAGCTCCCATTCTTATAAAGAAGAATTTTGTGGCTAACAGTAATTATTTACCTCCATCCACCTTCTCCAGGGCCCATATGTAAATGCATATTTATATTTAGTGCCAGAGCCTGTGTAACCTCTAAGTCTCTATTGATCTGAGCTTATAGCTCATGGTCACATCTAAGGAACACGGCAGGCTGCACTCATTTCAGGACCAGTTTTTTTCAAGTGGCAGGGTATGATACCCCCAGCCTCCCTTCAGAGACTGGCATTATCCCTACTGTCATTGCTTTATGGTAGAGCCAAGGTCCTGAGTGGGCCCACAAGACTCTGTTCCTTAGGGAAACAACCAGTGGTAGTGGAGAGAGGGACCCTTTAGAGGTCTAGGCCCATCATATGTGTATGGGAATCCAAGGATTCCCCAACTAGGACCCCAGATAATCAGATGGTATAATATTGACCAAGCAGGCCATTATTAAGTGGGCCAGTCTCTTGCCCTTATCCAACTTTTGTAGTCCTTTCTCTATCTGATTATCTTAGATTTTCTCTCAGTTGTTTAGGCACTGAGTATCATTTGTTGATACATCTTTACAATGTATGTATATGAGTTTACATAGATATGTTTTATGTATGTGTTAATCTGTATATACGTATAGATTCTTTAAAACCATTATCTCAGTCTAGATAATGAATAAAAGTAGGTATCACTCCCAAACATTTTCCCACCCTCTTTTGTTATACCTACTTGTGATACCTCAGTGGTTCCATGCCCATGCAATCATTTTTGTCACTACAAATTATATGTTTTAGAGTTTCATGTATTTTAAACCATATAGTATTCCCCCCTCTTTCTCCTGGATTCTTTCATTTAACATAACTGGGATTTATCTATGTAGAAAGGCAGTTGCTTATTCCTTTTTATTGCTAAGTAGAATTCCATTGAATGGATGTACCAGTTTTTTGCTTCACTTACTTTAGGCATTTGAATCATTCTCACTGTAAACATAATTTCATTTCTCTTGGGTGAATACTCAGGAGTGAGATTTCTGGTTCATTTGGTAAGTGTACATTAAATTTTATGTGAAACTAGAAATAGCTTTCCGAAATGGTTATGCCACTTTTTAGTCACACCAGCAATGTAGAAGAGCTCCAGTTACTCTGCATCCTCTCTAGTATTTGGTATGATCAGTTCATTCTAATAGAGTGTAGTATAGCAAGCTATTATTTTAATTTGCATTTACTTGATAACTGAAAATGCTGACCATCTTTAAATGTCCTTAAATGCCATCTGGGTATCTTCTTGGGTGACATATCTATTGAATTTTTTTTTTGGTAATGCCTACAATTTTTATGGTTTTTTTATTGTTTTTTTTAAGTTCTCTACATAAAAAACTTTTATTTTGTGGAGTTGAGAGCGAGAGAGAGAGAGAAAGCTCATAAATGAGCTACAAGTTATTTACTGCCAGAACAAAAATGTGCACCAGGCAGATGGGGGTTTGAAATAAATCTCTTCCAGGGATGAAGCCAAATCTTTGCCAACTCTATGTTTCTGTAGCGGCAGAGCCAAGCTTCAGGAAGAGATGCTGGACTTTCTATTGTGTTGGGGTGTCCATTTTCCTCAGAACATTCTCACACTTCAATGACTTTAGCTTAGCTTGGCAATGCTTTCCTTTTCAAGGAAAAAATAAAGCTTGTGGTATCAAACTTCTCCTAAATTCTTTGAAGGGTCAAATATAAATGAGTGGATAATAAACATGCCCTCAGCTCTCCATGCTGTTCATCAAAGGCTTTCAGACTCACCCATCCCCTCTGACACTTGGAACCCCTGTATAGCATTCCCCGAAAAGATTCAGAAATGAAGTCAGTCAGGCACAGGTAGAATGAGCCTATGCCAGTTTGGTGACCACCACATGAAGAGTACATATGACTGACATCAAGCTGCTAGCCTTTAATTTGCAGGATTTACTTAATTTTGTCATCAATTTGTCATCTATTAAAATTTCTATTACACAAATTAGGCAGCAGGTAGAATGTATACTTTTTTTTCCTTTTTTTCAAACTAAAACACACAGTTTTGGTGAAAAAGAAATAGAAATGTGACATTCTGTCAAAAGATATCAACTTACCTTCTACACAGAACTTTGCAGCTCAGTACCCTCAGTACCCTACCTTGAAACAACTCTTGGTAGGTAGACCTTTATTTTATTACTTACAGTGGCATCTGGTATATAAGTAAAATTTGCAGAGGCAAAGGCATAACAAAATAGAATTTTCCTTATAACATTGCATTAAGTAAAGATCAAGCCCCCAATATGAAACTTGAATGAGGTTGGTTTTTTTTTTTACTTCACAAAAGAACATTTCTTCTATAGTAGGCCAAACATTCTGTCACCTGCACTGTTCAGACAATACTATACACTTGCACTGCTTTCTCAGTTGCTCAGAACAAGACCACAGGGGAGGTGTGGTCACATAGAAAGCAAGTTGGAGCTACATGGTTGATAGCCACGTCTTCTCCCTCCAAATCCCATGGTTTTGTCACTGTATCTTAGTTCTCCATAGGCAACAGTTTATTACTATCACACACATCTTTTTACCTGATGCACCCAATTTAAAGCAATGTTGTCCCAGTCTGACAAAAACCATCTGTAATCATCAGAATTGTGCTCTCTCTCCATAAATGGCTATCTACCAGGATATGGTTCCAATTCTGTTCTCAGTTCTCTTTCTTTAAGAAATACCTTTAAGCCTTTATTTTCCCACTGAAAAATAGTTGACAAAGACGTATCTTACAATGAAACCATTTAAATGATTCAAGGGGGGGGGGGGAAGTGAGAATGTCTCACTCTGCAGCATCGTTTCTTTGAGCACAATTGTCTGAGCACAATTGTTTGGATGAATTCTACTCTTTTCCATTATCTGAACACACCGTGTGGCTTCAAATTGCATTTTGTGGTAACAATGGTTCTACATTGGCTAGAACTCTATTTTCAACTGCCAGTAAAAATGCTGGAGATGCATTCAAACAAATGGTTGTGTGAGGAAAACCAGGAGTACCTGTAAAGGGGTGTGTAGGTATGCCTTATCTGTGGGTAGCAACTGTGTCCAAATCTGTCCCTTTTCCAGATAACTGAAAATAAGGGTCTCAAGAGATAAGAAAAAGTTACCACTACAACAATGAGTTACAACATGAGAAAGTAAACTGTACTTGAATCCAGAAGACTAACATAAAATTACTCTTCAATAGGTTAGCTCAGTTAGGTATATGGACATCCATCTAGTACCTTAATGTGGTCTGTTGAGAAATTCAGCTGGCAGTTTTACTCAAAAAGGAATATGGGGCCACAGAGCCAGATTAGAATTCCAAGATGGTGAGAGAATTCATGAACTTAAATTGTTCAAAGTCAGGGTTATTATCAAAAAATACTAATTCTTTATCATGCAGAACTTGTTTGAGCCTATGAATCAATATTCAATCCTACTCCCCTGAGATCTATACTATGTACTGAGTATACACATTGTACATGATAAGGAGAGAATTGGAAAAAATAAACACCAGGTCCGGGTGGTGGTGCACCTGGTTGAGAGCACACATTACAGTGTGCAAGTTCCCAGGTTCGAGTCCCTGATCCCCACCTGCAGGGGCAAAGTTTCACAAGTGGTAAAGCAATGTCACAAGTGTCTCTCTCTTTCTCTGTACTCCCCCATTATGTCCTATCAAAAGAAATAAAATTTTAAAAAAGACACATACCAAGATAGGTGTTAAATAAATGACTAATGTTAGCCAAGAAAGGGGTACTGCTATGAAATGTACAATGCGATTTCATCTAATCTAGGGAGTAGATAGGAGAGTGTCCTGAAAATTGAAGGCTTATGCATGTGTTATAATGGGAGTAAAGTAATAGCTTCTCCTTATTTCTTCTATTCCTAGAAATCATGTTTTTAGTAACATACTTTATACCCAAATGTCTTGAGTGCTGATAAATGCTATTTTATTAGCTGAGAATGAAGTGTTCCCATTTCATTTAGAAATGAATAATGGCTTTGCCAGTTGTAGTTAGAACGATGTGTTACTAGTAGTTATCTGCTCATCCATATCCTCCAGTAGATTAGGAATTTCTTTAACACAAGAAAATGCCCTGCTCTACTTCATATTCATTCACTTAGTGGTTTATTAATCGAATATTTATTAAATGGCACTAAAATTATAAAGATAAATTAGAGGTCTTGACCCTGAAGAAATGCCTGCTCCAGGCAGGGAGAAAAACAATCAATGTGAAGTAATAAGGGCAAGCAGCAAAGGGGGGGATTGTGCACAGCGGAGGGAGAGTTAGTCTAGCTCCAGGCTGGGGAGAAAAAGGTGGAGAGAGAGAGAGAGACACGAGCGCTCGCCTCAGGCCTGGAGAGGGGGTAGAGAATGACTCCAAGAGATCACAAAAACAGTTTTCATGATGTCTCCCAAAATAACATGTGCCAATAACTTTTCTAAAGGAAAGGATGAAAGAATGCGTAGTCCCACCCATTATTAGAAATACTATACACATATTAGGGACATTATTCCAGCATATCTAAGAGTATACAGAACAGATGCTCTCCTTATTTGGTAAATAAGGATATGGGTGTTGAGAGCAGCTCAGCAGCTCACTGCTAGGTTTCCCATGAGGTTCAGTACCCTTTTGTGACTGTTACCACTGCTTTCTGGAAAGTAAGCAGTGTACTGGGTCCAGCTGCTTAGTGAAAAACTGACTGCTAGGATCATAAAGAACTTACAAGGAAGAACTAGCCCCAACCCCAAATAAATGTGACACGGAACTACAACAATCAATGAGGAGTTGCTATTGAGACCCTGCTCCAGTAACTACACAAACAAGCACAGACAAAAACCCAGGTAACCTACATGGCCTCATTCAGTCTCCAAACCCACTCCTTCCCTCCTCCTGCCTGCCAGTCACTGCAGCCTGCCCTACCACTGGGACTCTACAAGGAAAACCCAAACAAATTTCTCATTCAGCTCTTTCTGTGACTGGGAGAGAGAGCACCCCACATTATTTGGGATATAATTACATGATTAAGCACTGCATCCTCTCCAGGAATTTTAAAGTGTCATAAATTACCACAACAGGAGGGGCTATAAACAATGTGCAATCATGGTTGTTGACGAGGTGAGAAACTTGAGTCCAAGACAATGTGGATCCCTACTGAAAAAGGGAAGAGGCATGCTTCTTACTCCAACTATGTTCCTATCAAGAAATATAACAAAATACAATCAAGAATATAATCAAGAATATAAAAAAACACTGATTGTCCTTAATGACCTTATTATATTCTTTCATTAAAGGTATTACGAAGAATGGGCAATGTATTTTAGTGGGGGAGGGGAGCTGAGTGATGTACATATTTAATATATAGTTGACCTTTACAATTAGGATAGCATTGGTAACAGTCATGCATATGTATGTGGATAAGGAGACTGTATGCCTTTTACTAAACTGCATATGCATCCAAGACTGAGGTTCTTGTACCAGGTATAAAAGCTAATCCAAAGTAGGTCACGGGCCTAAATGTCATGTTAAAATATACAAGCTGTAGGGGGAAAAAATTAGGGAAAAATCCTTGGAACATGGGTAAGACAAAGATTTCTTAAGTATAACACCATATCTAAAGAGAGAATCCATTAAAAGTAAACTGACAGTTTGGACCTCATCACAAATCTAAAATGTTTATTACATGAGTAATACTGTTATACAAAGCTGAGTCATGGAATCACAGGAAATGCTTGCAAACCATAAATCTAATAAAATATTTATAACCATTATATATATATGTCACAAAACTCTAAAATAAGAAAATAATCTAATAAAAACATACAAGACTTGAATAAGCAGCTCTATGAAATACTTATGTGCAGATGGTATGTAATCACATAAAAATACTCAGTATTTTGAAGAGCAAAAAGTGATATCACTATATACCTATTAGAATGATGAAAATAAAAAGGACTAATCAAGTGTGGGTAATGATTTGGAGGACTGGAATTTCCATATATCACTAAAGGAAATATAAAATGGTACATTTACTTTAGAAAACAGGCTTATATATGGTTGTTTATGGTAACATGACTGACAGACCCAAGCTCAGAACAACCCCAATAATCAACAACAGATAAGTGGATTGTATAGTTACACAATAAAATAATGGAACACTCATCAGCAATAAGAAGAAATAAGCTACCGATACATACAAACATGGATGAATCTCCAAACAACTATGTTTGAATGAAAGAAGCTAGACATACAGAGTATATACTGTATGATCCCATATTAAGCTCTACCCCAAAATGTAAATGGGTCTATAGTGATTAAAAAAAAAAAAGCAAACAAGAACAGATCAGCAGTTACTTGGGTACGGGGAATGAGAAACTGTGGATTGGGGAATAATGGAAGGGAGGCTATAGAATTGTACTGCAGCTGATTTGTCAAGGCAATAGGTTTATCAGTCATGAGTCATCTAAATTCAGTGTGATGTACAGCAGAAGGTCATCTTCATAGCACATGCCCTTCTCCTTCTTCACCTTGCATACTCCAGCTGTGTCATGGTCATGCCCACCTGTCCTCTCCTGCTTGCCAAGCAGCTCAGCCCCAAACTGACAGCCAGTTCCATGATGCACCATGGTGCTTTACACGTGCCAATGTCAAGCAGCTCTGCTTGGCAACCTTGCTTATCCCAGACTGCTATAGTTGCAACATACAGGGGAAATATTCAGAAAAGCTACGGAAGACAAAACTTTGTAAAAGATTCAGTGCTGAACTTCCAAAGAGGAAGAAAAACACTTAGAACCAGATATATCTGGCAAATATTTTAAATTATATGCAAGTTACTCACAATTCACTTAATGGTATGGTTATTTGGGGAAAAACTGAGGAAGGGACATTACATGAGGTGAGCTGTTAAGTGCTAATTATTGTTCTTGGAAGCTAGTGAAAATAGAGACCATTTTCATATTACTTTAAGGGCATAGATATGGTTTGATAATGGATACTATACTAAGATGTAGTGGAGGGTGGATTTTAATAGAAGGTTGGGGTTCAGAAAAGCATTCTATAGTAAAAGCACTGACATTACCCTCCTCACTTAAATTTGGAGGGTTTTGTTTCTTCTATTATAATTAACTATTAGTTCATTAAAGTTAAATGAATTTTTCATGACGAGCAGACATACAGACTTGAAGTCTGTAATGAAATCAGTTTTAAAATAAAGAAAACTATGCTGAAATCTATTTAAGTGAAGAAGAGAAAGTGAATGTATGAATAAGCAAATGACAAAGGCTTTAAAAATTACTAAGGCTTGGTTTTCCGATATGTTTTTGTAACAATATTTGATTTCCAAAAGCATTGGCTAGTCTGAGAATTCATTTCTACTGTAATAAGAAAGTCAGGCTATGGAGATAGGAGTATTAGATGGTTCTCTCCAACTCAGCCCAACCATTCCCCTAGGGCAGGTCATCAAACCAGAGACAGTTACACTAGTGACCAGTGGAATAACTTTTTGAATTTTTATTTATTTATTGCCACCAGGGTTGTTGCTGAGGTTCGTTGCTTACACTATAAATCCACCACTTTCAGCAGCCATTTTTTCCTTTCTATTTTATTGGATAGGACAGAGACAGATTGAGAAAGGAGAGGGAGAGAGAAATATAGACACCTGCAGACATGCTTTACCGCTCATGAAGCGTGCCCCCTGTAGGTAGGGAGCAGGGGTTCAAACCTGGTTCCCTGTATATGGTAATATGTGTGCTTAGCCAAGTGTGCCACTGCCCACACCCCTGGAATGATTTTTAAAGAATATTTAAGAAGTATTTCAGTATTGTTTTAAAAGTCAAAAAAGCCTTTCCAATTTTAGCTGTGAAAAGGGTCTTGAAGGTTGCCACAGAAAGGAGGGTACAGGTTTTCCTAAAAATACAGGCAGCACTAACAGAATACTTAACCACCCACACATACCTTTCTTGAGTAGGATAGCCTCTTCTTACCTACGGTGGTAAATAACTCAGGTTATTTTCTAGATTGAACTGTAGATATTATTGGACTGGGTTTTCACAACAAGGCCACTGACCATTCCTCTGCAATTAAGCCAAAGGAGAAATCCAAGATAATATTATGACTGATCATATGAGTTACTACTAGAAAGGTAAGATCATTACAGAAAAAAAAAAAATTAGAAGTCAGGAAGAGAGACTAATTTGGAATTGAAATTGACAAGATTTTTGGATAGTCATTAAAGCAATACTCAACTTAAAGTGGTTTTAAAAAAAGATATCAGATATTAAGCTACAAAAAGACAAAGATTTATTGCAAATTGCTAAATAAAACGTCATTAATATTGCATACTGTATGATTCCAACTATATGACATTTTTTGAAAGGCAAAACTATAGACAGTATATCAGTAGTTTCCAAGGATTTCAAAGGAGAAAAGGATGAAGAGGCAGCATACAAAACGTTTTATGAGCTCCATATCAAATTATAATGATGGAAACATACCATGTATGTTTGTACCACTGCATACAATGTGCAACACCAAAAGTGAATCTTAACATCATCTGTGGGCTTTAGTAAATAATGATGTACCAGTACAGATGCTTATAAATTAAAATTTGCATGTAAGATGTTAATAAGAGGCAAAATATATACATATGTGAAAGAGAGGATATATGACATAAAATAATACTACTTTCTGTACTTCCTGCTCTGTTTTTGTGTTAATGCACAACTTCTCTAAAATTGAAGCCTATCTAAAAGTGTATTGGATGCATACCTTAATGAAAATAAAAGAAAATCTGTTCTGCTCATCACTGTCTAGTATTAGCATTCTCACAAAACATGTGATTAATATTAAAAAGTTTTCAGTGAGGAACTCCAAGTATGATTTGTACATGTATTAAATATACATAAAATGTTGAATGGACTGCAACTCATTCTATCATTAAATGAAAAAGATAATCAGTACCACTTGAACAGACTACAGTTCTTTTTGTAGTACACTATGACAGTGACCTAAATATAACTAGATGGAATATTTTCTATTTTGGTTTAATACTATTTGCTTTTTAAATGAAGGCTTCATTTTGCATTTTACAATGCACTATGAAAACTGAACTTCATTCTAGAATTAATTATTTTTAAGTTATTTTGTACTTTGTGTTTAGAGTAAAAATTCAGTGTTAAGAAAATATATTTTATATATATATAAAATATTGTAATGTTATTTCCTCTTCCAGCACTCTGAATGTCAAATGATTACAATGTTAAGAAGTGACATAATAATGCCAGGTTTTACAAAGATGAGTGAATGGCAATAATTCCTCTTATGAAAAACATCATTTATACACATAGAGAGAGCTAGAGTGGGAGAAAGAGTTTTTAAAAAAGATAGAAAGAAATGATGATGGGATTTCCTTCATTTGTGTTTTCCTTTCCCATCAGTGCAAACTACTCTTCACTTCCCTTTAAGGTCTGGACACCGTTTCTCCCTTTGCTGTTAATGTTACTGGGTCAACCTGATGCATCCTGGGATTTCTTAGCAGGCGCTATCATCCCTGGGCATCCAATTTATGTGAAGAATTGTCCATCTGTTGCCTTAACTCCAGGCCACATGACCAGCCCATCTGTGCTAGCTCATATAGTGGGCTGCTTCATGCGCGTGTGCCTGCATGTGTGCATGTGTGCGTGCGTGCGTGTGCATGTGTGCGTGCGTGCGTGTGCGTGTACGTGTGTGTGTGTATGTGTGTGTGTGTGTGGTGGAATGTGTCCCCTCACCAGCACCGATGGAGGCTCTGTTTCTTCTCTGCCTTATTGATTTTGAGCTATCTGCACCTTCCTCCCCCTTTTTAAAAGGTTTTTTTAAATCTAAGTAACATTCGCTTAAGACATTATATAGGCTTTTTTTTATAAACATGTACATAAACGTGTATGATATAAATGTGCTGTAGTTGTATACAACATACATTACATATGTACTCACATCTAATAAGATGATACATTATAATTTGACATCTGTATATGCTATATTACATCATCACAAAATCTGATAGTGAACTTAATGTGGTATATACAGATCTACATTGATATGGATATACACTTGAAACCTGTGTAGTATTATAACCTAATATTATTTCATTTAATTTTTATTATTTTAATGAGTAAGCTACAGAGAGAAAGGTACACACACACACAGAGACTAGAGTACTGCTCAGTTCTGATTTATGGTGGTGCTGAGAATTGAACCTGTGATCTCAGAGCTTCAGGAATGAGTCTCTTTGCATAAATAACCATTATGCTATTTCCCCAGCCTTCAATGTTACTTCAATACGTGATGTTTCTACTGAATGAGTATTGCCTTACACCAAAACAGTTAAGTCCAACCATCATAGGTATTGTTATGTCACTACCTCATTGCTGGACTATTATAACTCTAGAGTTGTGCCTCAAACACAGTAGACATCAGTTAATGATGATTGGGAGTTCTTAGAAATCATATATGACAGTAGTTAAGGATCAGCTTGAAAGTCTAGGGAAGGCTCTGGGACCAGTAGCACTGATACTGGAGTGAGACTGTCCCAGAATCTGGTCTATATTTCAGAGGTTGTAAGTTTTCCTTATCAAGGTTTAAAAAGTAGAGGTTTAGGTCAAAACAGACTTTTCCTTGTACTTTTTAGTAGAGGACTTTGTCAATTATTATTTTTAAATCACATATTCATATTTGTCTCTTGTCTTTGACCCTGTCAAATCTACTGGAATTCCTAATGCCCTTGACAGAAATGAAGAGAGCTCTGTGGCCATATCCTAGTGCTCAGTGGTTGGTGAGAAGGTGTGGTGGCTAGGGGGAACACAGAGGATTTTTAGGGCAGTGAAAAACTACTTTGTATGATACTGTAATGGTAGATATACGTCATCAGACATTTGTACAAACCCCCAAAATAGGTAATAACCTGAATGAACCTTAATGTCAACTATAAACAAGGCGCTGGTGATGTGTTTGTGTGGGTTCATTATTATAACAAATGTACCATCTTGTGTGGTGTTGGTAGTGGAGAGACTTCATGTGTGAGTGCAGGGGGATATGGGAAAACTCTATTCATTTCCTTCTATTTTGCTGAGGACCTTAAAGCTGCTCTAAAATAGCTTATTAATTAAAAGCACTTATGAAAGATCCCCCAAACCATCTTTTTCCCCATTCTACCCACCCACAAGCCCCACCTGCAATAGTTGCCTTTGTCATTTCACCACCTGACACTACAGAATGGACAGATGGTTTTCCCTGGAGCAATTTCAAACGATCAAGCACAACTGAACAAGCCTGAAACAAGGTGAAAGGTGTTTTTCTTTCTTTCTTTCTATATACAAAGATACACAAGTTTAAGCTCCTATGACATTTTATGAAGATGCTCTTTCTGAACATGGCTGGTGTGCTGACAAGAGAGCTCAGTATGATGGTAGCTAGTATTCTGGGGCTGGGCTTGGGAAAGAGCATTGAGATGGAACACGGATGGGGCTCCAGGGTCACACTGCTGAAAGACCCAAACCTCACACAAAACCACAGGTGCCTGGGAGCATCCTGGAGATTACAGAGAGTGAAAAGATCCCCTTCCCAAGTCTACTGGCACTTTGCCCCTGGGCAGCCTCCATGAAAGCACCAGGATATTATAATTTCCAGCATATCCTAATGAGCAACCTTTCAGCCTGCAGTGTTTATTGGGTTTGGGGGGGGTGTCTTCTTTCTTTTTAAATTTCTTTATTGGGGAATTAATGTTTTACATTCGACAGTAAATACAATCGTTTGTACATGCATAACATCATAACATTTCCAGTTTTCCACATAACAATACAACCCCCACTAGATCCTCCGTCAACCTTTTTGGACCTGTATTCGGGGGTGGGGTGGGGGTGGGGGTGGTATTCTTTACCCATCCTGATCCTCAACTGGTTTTTATACTTGCTTTCTTGTGGGATCCAGGAAGGCACCTCTGTGACCTAAAGAATGATAGCTATGTAGCATAAGCTCCCTGTTATAGTCACAGTATCTGGGACACTGTGTTTTAATATTAGACTTCTGTGCAAAATGTATAACTGAAGAAAAGATTCCAATATTCAGTAGGAGTTTCAAAAACCACTGAGAGATGCCTCTAAGATCTATCCAACTGAGAGAAGAAGAAAGTCATATTTCTACAAATCCAGTTCATATATAGTTGCAGACCAGCAGATATTATTTGAAATTATTTTTGAAATTCTAGTTGATTCCTTCATAAACCTCTCAGTCTCATTTAATATCTTTTTTAAAAAAACAGGATAAGAGGGGTACAATATATTCAAGACTACTCTGCATGGATTAGTTCATCATAGTTATGCATGTCCATTTCCTACGCAATTTTTTAAAACTTTCACTAAAATTTATTCACTGTAAATTATTTGTTATCTCTTCATTACTTGCTACTTTGTTTGGCTGACATATCTCAACAAACAATACTTATGCTGCTTTAAAATTTTTAAAAAAACACCCTGAAGTGCTTAAGTAAGGTATATAAACATACATTTATTGTAAATGGATAATAATATGGGCAAGCTTTGAAGGAGAATGTCAGAAATATAAACCGAGTTTCCTTGTCAGAAGTAATAATCAGTACTTCTAAGGTACCACACAGAGTGGCACAGCCCTCAGTCCTCTGCACTGTTCTTTTTTTTTAATTTTTTTATATTTCTTTATTTTCCCTTTTGTTGCCCTTGTTGTTTTTACTATTATTGTTGTTATTGATGTCGTTGCTATTGGATAGGACAGAGAGAAATGGAGAGAGGAGGGGAAGACAGAGAGGGGGAGAAAAAGAGAGACACCTGCAGACTTGCTTCACCACCTGTGAATCGATCCCCTGCAGGTGGGGAGCCAAGGGCCTCGAACTGGGATCCTTAAGCAGATCCTTGCACTTCGCTCCATGTGTGCTTAAGCTGCTGCGCTACAGCCCGACTCCCTGCACTGTGTTTAGGGAAGCAGCGCTGCTGATCTATTTCACAGGCCTGTGACAACCAACCATCAGCCCTTGCAAATGCTTGCGGATTTTATAAACTAGCAATTAATATAAGTTACTACCTTATATAAGGTCTGTTGAAAGTATGACGCTACAAAATGTTCTAAAGATAAGATTCTCCTTGCACGTTCAGCAGCGGTTCTGAGTATTTTTTTAAAACAACAACAACAACAATGATACTGGAAAGAACCGCCAAATTGCCTTCCTAGAGAAAAGAATAGATAAAGGGTGGGCAGTGGTGTACCTGGTTAAGTACAAATAGTACTATGCAGAAGGACCTGCCCAAGGACTTGGGTATGAACCCCTATTTCTCACCTGCAGTGGGGGTGCTTCAAGAGTGGTGAGGGAGTGTGGGGCCATGGGGGGGGGGAGAATCTCTGGATGCCTGGGAGTTAAAGGCCTTCTGTCAGTCTCCACAGGGGCTTTTAGCCTCTATGGGTTGAGCAAGAGGGAACCGGCCTAATGGGTCCCAGCCCCGCTATGAGTCTCCTTCCATGCAGGGGCCCAAGTCCCCTCTGTGTTAGCTGGCAGTTTCGCTTCCTCATTCTCCAAACTAGCTTGACCACTTACCCAATGGTTACTGGGAAGACCCTCATCATTTCTCTACCCCCTGCTGTCTTGACCATGTAAGGTATCCCTTAACATTCCTGACCTTATGAGGCTAGGCCATAGCTGCCCTGTTCTTCCCCCTACCTCAACCTATAAAAACTCTTGCTTGTCATACGATCAACGCGCTATTCATAGGCAAATAGCGTCCTGGGGTGACGCTATTTGCTTGGCTTCCTCTCTTGCCACAGGGATAGACCCCCAACTCTTACTCACCCCTGCTGCCCTTGGTTCGGCCCCTTCAGCCTCCTCCTCTGGTGCACAACAGAGTGGGTCAGCTGACTAGGTCAGATTGAGAAGCAGGGTCCTCATCAGGACCCTGACAAGGCAGGTCTGCAGATGTCTATTTTTCTTTCTCTCTCTACCCCTCCCCTCTCAATTTCTCTCTGTCCTATCAAATCAAACAGAAAAAAAATGAATAAATAAAGGGACAAATGGTCTGAGGAACAGTGAATTCATAGTGCTGGCACCAACCCCCAGCGATAGAGGAGAAAAAAAAAAAAAGAATGGATATAAACAAGGGAGGGGAGCCAGAAGAGCAAATGATTTAAAAGCAGTGACAGCTATCAATAAAAGGGCTCCAGACCTGTTTGGGGCAAATTGTCCTGAACTCCTCACAGAGGCCACTAGTTTACACTTTCAGGCAATGGGTATATTTTCTGGACTTGCAACTTACTGTCTCCTGTGTGATTAAAAAGATATCAGCTTCCAACAATAGGTGAGTGGCTAAGAAAGTTGTGGTATATATACACAATGGAACACTACTTAGCTATCAAGAATAATGAAGTCATCTTCTTCACCTCAGCTTGGATGGAGTTGAAGAAACTGTGCTATGTGAAATAAAGTGGAAAGAGAAAAATGAACATGGGATGATCTCACTCATGGGTATAACTTAAGAAACAAGAAGAGGAAGGGGAAACACAAAGTAAAATTTGGGCCAGTGTATTGCACCAAATCAAAGAACTCTGGGGAAGGAGGCAGAGAAAGGGTTGGGGTGGCGGGGGGGGGAGGGAAAGGCTTTCAAGTTCTGGTACACGATTATGTGCCTAATTTGGGAGTGAGAGTATTTTGGAAACACCTATCTTGGTAAAATGAGAAAAATGTATCCATGTGCCAACGACTGTAATGTAAACTGTAAACCATTAACCTCCCAATATAAAATAAAGAAAAAAATAAGCATTTTCCTTATAACTGTTAGAAAGTTCAAGGTCAATTTGTTGTCTAAAATAAGAAGAAAACTGTGATGAAATCATAGCAAGAACTTCACAGAATTCTTGCATTTTGAGGATACATCAATAACTTGGTAATTTACCTTGACTGACATTGAAATGAGTACAATAAGACTTACTATGCACTAAAAAGAGATTTAATGCAGTCTGTGAAGAATTTAGAGAGTTTTACATTGCTTGATAAAAACTGCTAATAAAAGAATTCATCACTACTTTGAAGAATGGAATCATTAATCTCATGTAAGATACAAAGACATGTACATCCACCCAAACACTTCAGAAATTAAACTAAACTAAAAAAGAAAAAAAAAAAAAAAACACTGGGTTGCTTTATATGAGTGAGGAAATTATTCAATGCTTAGTTGAAGTTCTCAAGTACCAAGGAAATAAAGGCATGCCCTTGGAAGAGGGGAGTGGATATAACCTATGAAGAAAAGGAAGAAGAAGAGAAATAGGAGCCTAGAAATAGCTTTAACTGATTAAGTCTCATACCATTTCATGAATGAAGCCATAGATGTGACCTTCACCAACACATAGTAGCATCCCAACAGACAGAAACAAAAAAGAAGTCCATGGATAGAAGAGTGGTGCTTTGATAGATAGCGTCTCTCTCTTTCTGTAAACTGAATGGAAAATTTGAGGTGGCGAGGACATCTACCTGTGCCTTGCTGTTATGAATGCACAAGCTCCTAGATTTATTTCCTGGTACCACACTAAATAAAAAAGTGGAACATGATGGCAGAGGAGGATCTAGTGGGGGTTGTATTACTATGTAGAAAACTGGTAAATGTTATGCATGTATAAACTATTGTATTTTACTGTCAAATGTAAGTCATTAATTCCCTAATAAAGAAATTTTTTTTTAAAAAGTGGGACTCAAATGCTGGGGCATGTACAGATCAGTGAAGAAAGCTTAGAACTTGCCCAGCAATATTTTAGGGCCTATCATCTTTATCTTTTATGCGTTCAAGAGCCAGAGTGCTAGGAAGAATATCCTTCATTTTCTAGAATACTTTCAATTCAAAATAACTTTATTTTCAAATAAGAATCTCACCATAATTCTATTGGTCTCATAATTCTAGGAGAAAGGCACTGTACTTTCCAAGAGAAGAAACTGAGTTCAGGATTGCTGGGAAGTTGTGCAGATGCAGTCACATCTGCCATGTTGTCCCCTCAGGCTACTGCTAGTTCCTGCAAGAGTTGGGACATTCTCAGAGTGCCTGTTCAGCCATGTTGTGCCCTCAGGACATTGTCTATTTCCCCACGATATTTGGAGTGCTTTGGTTACTCCTCCCCCCTCCCATTCTCATGAAAGTTATTATCCTATCCTGGAGTGCCATGGTTACTTCTCCCCCTTCCCATTATCGCGAAAGCTACTCCTATAAAAGCCCTTCTCCTTCCGCACCTCTCTCTCTTGCCTGCACTTCACTTCAGTGTTTAGACGCAGGAAAGGTTACTGCGTGAGGCGGCCATTTTCGCTACCTCCACGTGACCCAACCTGCTTCTCTCTCACCCAACTCTGAGGTGCCAGCGCAAATAAAGATTTGTGTTTCCTCTTCGCTCCGGACCTCCTCTCTCTCTTCCCCGCGGCGCAGAACGACACAGGGTGTGCAATGCCCTGGCATCATCACCACTGGAAAGTGACATGAGGATGTGATGCCCTGCTAAACTCCTCCCAGACCCAAGCTTATGCTTGAAATGTCTAAGAAGTGTGTTACCTGAAAAGCCACCAGGGCATTCTGTTGATAAAGGAAGTGTCTTGGTCCCAGATTTTCTATCATGATTGTGTAAACCTCACTTAGGAGGAAAAGTTGTATGCTCTCTTTTCAGGCTTCTGGATTCAGTGCCTCTTGGCTGTGCAGATTTCTAAAAGCCTTTGAATAAGCTAATAGACATGGAATTGTTCTGAACATCTGTACAACCAAATACGAAGAGATATTACTCAGTAAATGAGCATCCTGGGTTTTCTTGCCAGAAATGCGGTTATTTTGTATATTAGGCTAATGCACTGAAATTAACCCAGAATGCTTATCCATTGCAGAATGTCTTTTCATATTTTCATCTGTATAGTCATTATTATAAAATGCAGGAATAATTCTCTATCAGGGCATTCAGGAATCTGAATAGCTCAATTACTTCTAAAATCAATGTAGTAGAGCAACAGCAGGCCAGTTAATCAGTTGGTTTGCATAACAAATACTCGGGAGAATCTGCATGTCTATGTGTGTGCACACATGTGTATATGTGTGTATAAAGATAGAGCCAGGGTCAGGACAACTCTTCAAATAAATTTGAAAGACTGAGCTCTCATCTGGCTAATGGGAAAGAATTCTCAGAGCTAGGAGACCCACTGGCATGGAAGCAGGACAAACTATAATCTATCGCTCTGGTTCTATGGCTTGTAAGCACTCATCTGTGTATCTATACAATGCTGTGGAAGTTCTGATGTCATCAGATCAGAGATCAGAAAAGGAGGGTAGGAAAGGAATGGAACTGGCTCTCTGGATTCTGAGAGTCCCTTCCTGAGTGCAGCCCCTGTAATTCTGGTACCTGCCCCATGACACCAAAATGGTACTTCAAGCTCAAGTATGTTGCTGTTTGAGGGAAGTTTGGCACTCAATCCAGACAGACCCTTAGGTTCCTTTTTGTGAATGAATGAGTGAATGAATGAATGAGTGAATGAATGCCAAATAAATGAATAACTTTAAAAAAGACTTCTGATGGTGACCAAAGTCTCATAAATTTAATTTACAACATGAGAACAATCTTGAAATTAATAAAATTAATACAAATATTAAAGCACAGACTAGAACTCCTCCACCATAAAACCTCAACAAGTATTATAAATCTTAATAGCACCTAGATTTTTCTTTCTTGCAAATCAGACCCTTCCAAGAGCTGACTGTTTATAAGGCTTTGAGCATACAAAGCTTTACCCAGAAATCTCCACCAGTATAGCCTACTTTTTGTGCCCCTCATCCTCTTCTAAGTTAAAAGACTTTAATGGTCTGGGGAGATAGCATAGTGGTTATACAGAAAGACCATGCCTGAGGCTTGAAGGTCTGAAGTTCAATTTCTGGCACTACTATAAGGCAGAGCTGAGAAGTTGAGCAGTTCACTGGTTGTTTTTTTTTTTTTTTAAAAAAAAAAAGGATAAAAAAGACCCTCTTTAATTAGTTGGTTACCACAATTACTCTAGCTAGGGGACCTTGTTTTTTCTCTTTACCTGATATTCCTGGAGACCTCAAGGCTTTACCAGTTCTGTGTCACAGGGACCTATCACAGCTCTCTCTCTGCCTTTTTATATTTCCCTTTCATGATCAGAACAACAACAACAACAAAAAAAGCCTGGGGGAAAGAAATCATCTTTTCCCTCTGTGTCTGGGTGAGACCCTGTAACTATCTCTTTCCAATCAGGAGAGTGGGTTGCCATGACAACCATGCTTCCCCATGCCACTGTTAACTGAGCAGGTAGTGTTCACATCAAATGGAGAATTCTTTACCAACCTCTGGTGTCTGTGCTTCAACAGTGCTACAGGTCCCTAATACACCAACTGTGTGTATGTGAACTGTATCTTAAAATGGGTTTTGTCCTTTTTCCTTCTAAATAGCAGATAGATTTCTAAAAAAAAAAAAAAAAAAAAAATGCCTAGCATTTTCCTTACAGTAACAACTAAAGTGCATACCAATGTGTTTAAAAGTACAGTAGAAAGTTAGGTATGAAAGAAAAAGTGCAACTTGACCAGAGGGACTTTGGGAGAAAACTCAGCAGTGGACCATAAGCTTCCTATGCACAAGATCCTTGGTTGGAACTAGGCACCACCAAGGACAAAAAAAAAACAAAAAAGGTGGACAGCTGACAAAATAGCTCACAGGTAAGACACATATCTTGGTTTGAACCCCAGCACCATACAGGAGTGCCATGGCACTAAGGAAAGCTATGGTAAATGAATGTTTTTCTTATTATCTCTCCCTCTGTCTGTCTATCTGAATGAAAAAGTCAACCCAGGAGTGCTGTACTTTTGCATGTTGGAGGGCTGATTCTGATAAAACAAAAGCCAAAAAACTGAGCAGAGATGCATGAATGGTGAAGTGGTACTGTTTGCATTCTCTCCCTCCCCATGAAATAATAAATTTAGGGGAGGCAGTTTAGTGGTATCCTCCAAGAAGAAGGCTGTGAGTTCATTTTCCAACATCATAAAAAATAAAAAAAAGCTAGGAGCTATCTCAGTGTCTGAACACAGAATTTGCACATATGGAGTCCCAAATTTGATACATGGCTCTGCATATACAAAGCTGAGCTGTGTTCTGGTCTCCTCTTACACCACGGCACCACCCCCCAAAATAAATCTTTTAGAAAGTTTAATGTTCACTTTTTTAAAAAAGCAACCAAGAAATTTAACTTTAAATCACAGAAACTGGAACTCTTCACTGTCAGTCTGGCAGATTAGATGGGGAAAAAGCAAAGACACAAAAAGTGCTTATGGCAGGACACATAGTAGGAGTGCAACAGAGGGCAATTATGTTATCATTCTGAAGATCTAGAGCTGGGTAGAAAGGAGTCTGGGCAAAGGTGTAATCACAGTATTCTAATTGACTGCTACCATTTTGCTGGGAGAGGATGATAGTATAACCAGGAGATTTTCTTAGCAACCTTTTCTTTAAGGCTATTAAGCCAGGTCTGCAATTACAGGAAGGAATCTATTCATTTCCATTCCGAAGACTTAAGAGGATACACCTGGGCAATCTCCAGGGTTCATTTGAATCTATTTATAGTTCTGCATAAGCATTTTTTAATTTTGAAATAGAAGCAAAGAAAAAAAACATGAATTAACCATTAAAGTATTTGTTCAATATTCTATGTTCGCAACATCACTGAGAATGTTTCAGTTTTTCTCTAGAGGTAAGAAAACAAGAGTATGTATGTTTTTATGAAATTTTCATTGTTTCACAACTCAAAAATCTGTATTGCACTGTGTGCTCTCAACCAGGTGCACCACCACCAGCCTTGAGAATCTGCATTATAGCAAACAAATCAAAATTCCCATTATTTCACAAATTCTTAATGCATCTCCCATCTTCACTCACAGTGTCTGCCCTCAGAGAGTTAAGTGGGCCCCATACAAATAACCCCCAAAACAAACCTTTATCTTTAAATGTTTACACATTTTTAAAATGTGTGTTTTTTTAACTGTTTTACTTTAGACAGAGACAGAGAGAGTGAAAAAAAAAACATAGCACTGAAGTTTCCTTCAATGCAGTGGGAGCACAGTTTGAACTTGAATTGTACACAGGGAAAAAAAAAATGGGGGGGTCACAATTCAAGTGAGCTATTTTTTGCCAGCCCTGCTCGCTTTTAATATTGTACTTCTGTTAATGGTAGAGTATCGGCCTAGATATATCCTACTCACTAAGAACTCTAAAGATGATGAATAAAAATATGTTTTGTAATATGGAAGTTCCTCAAAACACTAGAAATAGAAGTAACATATGATCAGACAACTCTCTTTCTGGATATGCACCCAAGGAAAATGAAGACACCTAAAAGCAATATCTACATTCCCACAGTCATTACAGCATTACTCACATGTTCAAGAAAGGAAAACTAGCTAGGAGAACATCAAGAGATAAGTAGAGAGAGAAACTGTAGTATATATATTTACATGCAATTAACTACTCTTATTCAGCCTGAAGAATGAAAGAGGTCTTGCTATATCTAGACACAGTTAAACAATCTCTTCCTTATAGTTTAATAATATCTTCACTGTACCAGGGTTTTTAATGTTTTATCTTTAAGAAGACAAGTCTGGTGTGTACTATGTTTGTCCCAAGTGGCAACTGTAATAGTTTCTTCACACTTCCCTGTACACCTGCCTTTGGGAAGGCCCTTATATACTGGCAATGTGTTAGACCACGTGATTTATTCTAGTCAATAGGGTAGTAGCAAATATGATAAAAATAGACAAGAGAAGTGCTTAGCAGAAAAGGCTTGTCCTTTCTTGTTGTTCCTGGATCTGTACATTCACCACCATGTGAATTTGTCCAGGTTCCATTACCCCAAGAAACAATAAGCACTAACAGTCAGTACCAGATGAGCCAAGCCAATCTAGACCAATTATCCTACAAAGAAGCAATATGGTTGTAGGAGTCACAGAGATTAGCAGAAGAACCACCAAGCTGAGTCCAACTAAGATTGCTGAACCATGAACTCATCAGTTGGGGTCCTGGCAGTGGCACACCTTGTTGAGAGCACGTTACCATGTACAAGGACCCAGGTTCTAACCCCAAGCCCCCACCTGCAGAAAGGAAGCTTCACAAGCAGAGAAGCAGTAAAAAATAAAAAATAAAAAAAAAAAACACCTCGTAAGTTAATAAATAATTGTTTTCATGATTCAGTTTCAGGATGAGTGCCCTGCAGCAAAAGCTGACTGACATATTCCATAGGATGTTTATTATCTTATGAAAAGATAAAGTGAGACGACAACTAGACTATCTAGCAATGGAAAAGAAAAGACAATGGAAACACAAAAAGTTGAATTTCTATATTAAATATCCAGCCACTTGCAAGCAGGGACAAGTCCTGTTTTGTTCCTCTGAGTAATATCACACAGCAAAGTCTTCCTACCTGAGCAGACCTCCTTGTAAGTAGGGTTGGAAGTGTAGCCTCCAGCAAAACCAACTTGTGTTGAATATACTCCATTCAGGGTCCAGAACTTCCTTTCAGCTCCCCAGAAACAGCCCATTCCTACAAGAAATATAAACATACTTAGAAGTCCTTAGTCATAAACAAGGTGCTTAATTGACTATCAGGATTCCAGCTATATTTGAAAAAAAAAAAAGGTGTTTCTCTATAGTAACTACAAATGCTGGAGAGGTTGTGGGGACAAAAGAACCCTTTTGCACTGCTAGTGGGCATGTAAATTGGTCCAATCCCTGTGGACAGCAGTCTGAAGAATTCTCAGAAGGCTAGAAGTGGACCTACCCTATGACCCTGCAATTCCTCTCCTGGGGATATGTCCTAAGGAACCCAACACACCCATCCAAAAAGATCTGTGTATACCTATGTTTTTAGCAGCACAATTTGTAATAGCCAAAACTTGGAAGCAACCCAGGTGTCCCTGGGTAAGCTGTGGTATATATACACAATAGAATACTACTCAGCTATTAAAATGGTGAAGTCACCTTCTTCACCCTATCTTGGATGGAGCTTAAAGGAATCATGTTTAATGAAATAAGCCAGAAAGAGAAGGATGAATATGGGAGGATCCCACTCATATACAGAAGTTAAAAATAAGAACAGAAAAGGAGGGAGTCAGGTGGTAGCACAGTGGGTTAAGCGCACATGGTGAGAAGCACAAGGACCAGAGTAAGGACCCAGGTTCGAGCTTCCCACCTGCAGGGGAGTCACTTCACAAGTGGTGAAGCAGGTCTGCAGGTGTCTTGTCTTTCTCTCCCCCTTTGTGTTTTCCCCTCCTCTCCCCAATTTCTCTCTGTCCTATCCAACAATGATGACAACAACAACAGCAATAATAACTACAATAAAAAAGGGCAAGCAAAAGAAAAATAAATAAATAAATATAAGAACAGAAAAGGAAAAACATAAAGCAGAACTTGAACTGGAGTTGGTATATTTCACCAAGTAAAAGACTTTGGTGTGGGGGGAATGTTTGGGTCTTGGAACATGATAGCAGGAGAACCTAGAGAGGACTGAATTGTTATGTGAAAAATCGAGAGATGTTCCAAATGTACAAACTAATATATTTTGTTGTCAACTATAAACCAATAGCCCTCCACCCCAATAAAGAAAAAAAAATCTTGTATTAGGAATTAGAGAGAAAGGAAGAAAGGAAGGAAGAAAGGAAAGAAGGAAGGAAGGGAAAAAGAAAAAGAAAGGAAGATGAAAGAAAGAAAAGAAAGAAAGAGAAAGAAAAAGAAAGAAAGAAAGAAAGAAAGAAAGAAAGAAAGAAAGAAAGAAAGAAAGAAAGAAAGAAAGGAAGGAGTCGGGCTGTAGCGCAGCGGGTTAAGCGCAGGTGGCGCAAAGCACAAGGACCGGCATAAGGATCCCGGTTCGAACCCCGGCTCCCCACCTGCAGGGGAGTCGCTTCACAGGCGGTGAAGCAGGTCTGCAGGTGTCTATCTTTCTCTCCTCCTCTCTGTCTTCCCCTCCTCTCTCCATTTCTCTCTGTCCTATCCAACAACGACGACAATAATAACTACAACAATAAAACAAGGGCAACAAAAGGGAATAAATAAATTAAATAAATATTTTTAAAAAATTAAAAAAGAAAGAAAGAAAGAAAGAAAGAAAGAAAGAAAGAGAGAAAGAGAGAAAGAGAGAAAGAGAGAAAGAAAGGGGAAAAAAGTAGAAAACTAGGACTGGATTTGCTACATTGCACCAAAGTAAAAGACTCTGGGCATCATGCTAGCATCTAGCATCTGGTGGCTGAAAAGAGAGTTAACATACAAAGCCAAACAAATTGTTAAAAAATCATGGACCTAAAGGCTGGAATAGTGCAGATGAAGAGTTGTAGCATCCTCCATTTTGTAGATAGCTAGTAGGCATATTTTAGTTACA
The DNA here is from genome assembly GCF_950295315.1 of Erinaceus europaeus. Lineage (NCBI taxonomy): Eukaryota > Metazoa > Chordata > Mammalia > Eulipotyphla > Erinaceidae > Erinaceus > Erinaceus europaeus. The sequence continues at coordinate 110,679,133 of NC_080163.1, read as the reverse complement.
TTCCAAAGGGCCTGTGGCTATACTAGTTTTTTTTTCTTTTTCTTTTTTCCCCTGAGCCTTAAATCTGATATGCATGTGGATCCAAGTTATTGTCTGGGGAGATGATGACATGGTTGGAAAAAGGACCAGAAAGCTGGATCAGGGAAAAGAGTAGCTCCCTAATATGGGGAAGGGGTATAAATATTGTTGACTGTAAACCCCATCGATTTGATGTGATCTAAGGCCCATATTCAGCTTAGGCGCCTATGTGACCTCTGCATCCCTCTAGATCTGAACTTACATTCTGTGTTCATGAGTAGGAACATTCCAAGCTATATCAATATCAGGACCCATCATCCTCAGGTGTAGCATAGAGTATTTTGTCCATCTTCCCTTCGGAGAATGGGACATTTCCTACCATTGTTGATCCATGTTGAGGGCAAAGTCCTATGGGGGCCCACAAAGGGGTCTACTGTGTTGTTCCTGACAGGGATGACTGGTAACAATAGAGAGAGGGATTTATTCGAGGTCTAGGTCCATCATGTTTAATCACCAGGTGCCAGATGCTAGGACAGACAACTCCACCAATGTGTCCTGGAGCTCCACTTCTCCAGAGCCCCACCCTACTAGGGAAAGAGAGAGACAGGCTGGGAGTATGGATCGCCCTGCCAATGCCCATGTTCAGCAGGGAAGCAATTACAGAAGCCAGACCTTCCACCTTCTGCATCCCACAATGACCTTGGGTCCATACTCCCAGAGGGATAAAGAATAGGAAAGCTGTCAGGGGAGGGGATGGGATACAGAGTTCTGGTGGTGGGAATTGTGTGGAGTTGTAGCCCTCTTATCCTATGGTTTTGTCAATGTTTCCTTTTTATAAATAAAATAAAATAAATAAAAAAGAATCATCTGGTCCTGTCAGTATTTAAGATTTAGTTATTAGTAGATAGACATTAAATGACATCAATCATGTTGAGGTCATGGTTAGTATGGTAAAACCTTGGAATTTTCAAAGTAAAGCAAGCTCTCAAGTAACTTGGTTATTATAATAATTATTGTGTTCATAAACTTTAAGACATCAAGGAACCTCTCTCTCTCTCTCTCTCTCTCTCTCTCCCCCTCCCTCCCTCCCTCCCTCTCTCTACCTCTCACTCCAGGGTTATCACTGTGGCTTGGTGTCTGCACTAGGAATCTACTGCTCCTGGCAGCAGTATTTTTTCCATTGTTGTTAGTGTTGCTATTGCCATTATTATTGTTATTGCTGTTGGATAGGACAGAGAGAAATTGAGAGAGGAAGGGAGACAAAGATAGACACCTGCAGACCTGCTTCACTGCTTCTGAAGCAACCCCTCTGCAGGTGGGAAGCCAGGGCCTCAAACTGGGATCCTTGTGCTGGTCCTTTGCACTATGTATGCTTACGCCGAAGCACTACTTCCCCTTGCCACCCCCCCCCCCATTCTCTTTAAAATCCTTATTTCTCCCAATCCTATAACTGCTGGGACTTTGATTTTACTTCTTGATGGCTCTCCTCTTGATCCCTTACACTCTTATACTGCCTCTGCTGACCTCAACTAAGTCAGTGCAACCAGTGCCACCATGCCATGTTATGCTGCCACTACCTTTTTGCTTTAGGTTGTATCCAGAGAGAGAGAGACAATGCCAAGCCTGAGATATCAGCCTTTCAGCTCAAATAATATGGTGACACCTTTCCTAACACATGGGACTACTTAGTTCCATTTCAAATGCACTCTCTAACAAAGTTACAGACCCTAGATATAGTCTAGGGGGTAGGAAACTCAGTAAATGTATACACATTCCCTTAAGTTAGGGGCAACTATATCCCTTAAAGTAAAAGTGTATAATAGTCCAGTGTGATTAGACTTAGTCCTAATAAGCTCAGCAAGTATATATAAAAGCCTAAAGAAGACACCATAAATTGTCTAATCAAATATTTACTACTTAGGCCTAGACACCCTCCTCCCATATCCCCTACTTCACTTCCCTCAGTCACTTTATCTACTCAATTAACTACACAAAGGAAAGTAAGAGATATCTTCTAATCTCTTCTGACAGCATCAGAATTATTGTCACCCCTTGATAATCTTTAGAAGAGACATTGCATACAGCTGACCAAGAGCTATACTGGCAAATATATATATCAGCTACATTTTAGACAACCTTTACTAGAATCATCAAACAAGCAGATGCAGTAAAACTTAAGGTTAACTTAGATCCCCCACTAAAATCCTAGGTATATTTCCTCCCTAACCTGAGCCTAGACCTCATAAACCTAATAGTGGTTTGGATACAACAAATGACATTTAATGATTTAACAATTGGGAAAAAGTCTAAGCTCATCAGATAAAGAAAGGACAACAAAAGCTGGATAAGGACAGAGACTGGCTTACTTAATGATGGCCTTCTTGGTCAATACCATGCCACCCTATCATATGGGGCCCTAGTCAGGGAATCCTTAAATTCCCACATAGATATGATGGGCCTAGACCTCTAATAGGTCCTTCTTTCCACTATCACCGGTCACTTCCATCAGAAAAGTCATCATAGGGGCCTGGTCGGTAGTGTAGCGGGTTAAGTGCACTTGGCAAGAAACACAAGGACTGGCCTAAGGATGCCAGTTCAAGCCCCTAGCTCCCCACCTGCAGGGGGTTCACTTCACAAGTGGTGAAGCAGGCCTGCAGGTGTCTATCTTTCTCTCCCCCTCTCTGTCTTCCTCTCCTCTCTCAATTTCTCTCTGTCCTATCCAACAAAAACAACAGCAATGACAACAATAACAGCAACAGCAATGACAACAATAACAACAAGGGCAATAAAATGGGAAAAATAACCTCTAGGAGCAGTGGATTTGTAATGAGGCACAGAGCCCCAGTGATAACCCTGGAGGGGGGAAAAAACACTAAAAAAGGAGAAGTCATTATAAGCCTTTTTGTGGGTTTCTCCAGGATTTTGCCCTCACAATGGCAGGGCATGCCCCACTCTCCAAAGGTTCCCCTATCATGCCAACCAAGGAAGACTGGTTCTAAAATGAATGCCTAGAATGTTCCCAGCTGTGACCATGTACTGCAGGCTCAGACTCACAGGGATTCATAGGTTTCACAGGCTCCTGCACTAAATATGAAGATATATACGCACTGGGTCAGGTTGATGCGGCAAACAGTTAACTGTATTCATATACTTAAGTTTGAGAGCAACTCTATGCCTTAATCCAGCTTCCTAACCCTATTCTCAACTCTGCCAACATCTTCCCAGACATTATTTTTGAGTCCACCTGCATGTTACCTATCAAACTCAAGCAAAAACTATGAAAGTCATGGGCCCCTAAGAACATACCTAAAATAGATTTCTCAGCTTCTTTCCACCCTAGATCCCTATTCTCATCTGTTCTACTTTGGGGTCCCTTTCTATTGTCCTGATTTATATCTTACTACCTTTCAGCCACTAAGTTGGAGATGTTACTATGATTCCATCCTGACTCTCCTAGAAAGTTGATCTCACCAATGTGACCTAGGACTTCACCTCTCCTGAGCCCTACCCCAATAGTGAAAGACAGACAGGATGGGGTATGGATCAACCTTCCAACACCCATGTCCAATGGAGATGCAATTACAGAGGCCAGAACACCCACCTTTTTCACCCCATAAGAATCTTGGTCCAGGGACTAGGTGATTGTGCACCTAGTTGAGCACACATGTTACAATGCACAAGGACCTGGGTTCCAGCCCCCAGTCTCCACCTGCAGGGGGAAAGCTTTGCAAGTGTTGAAGCAGGGTTGAAGGTGTCTGTCTTCCGCTCTATTTCCCCCTCCTCTTTTGATGTCTGTCTGTCTCTATCCAATAAATAAATAAAGATAATAAATTTAAAAACTTTTTGGTCCATACTCCCAGAGGGGGAGAAATGTTAAGGGGAAATGACCAGAGGGTTTTGTACTCCAATTCCATCAAGTCCTGGAGAGAGAAGAGAAGAAAAGAAGGGTATTTGGAAGCAGTCATAGGTATATGTGTGAGTTAGAAAGGAAGAGAAGGTAGGACCATAGGGGAAAAAAAGTAGGAAAAAATATAGATATAATATATAATATAATATATATTAAATATGTTTATATTAGATATATAATATAAATAAATATATGTTATATATAGTTACAGAAATAATAATCAACCCATATCTGTGACCCTGGCAGAACTACTGTAGTTTCCAATGGAGGGAACGGGGCCAGAGAACTCTGTTAGTATGGTATGGGAATGGGAATGGTATAGAATTACACCCTGTTATCTCATAATTTTGTAAATCAATATTAAATCACTAATAAAAATAAAAGCAAAAGAATTATAAAATAAATAAATAACTCTTGCTGATGTGGCCGGGAGAGAGCTTAGCCTATTAAAGCATAAGTCATGCATGTCTGAAGCCTGACCAGAGTTCTGAGTCCCATTCCCATCACTGGAAATAGTTCTCCCAAGTTCATTGCTAAGGAAAAAAAAAAAAAAAAAGATGGGGAAAGAAGGGAAAGACAGATAATGCAGGAACAACAGGGGGAACTGAGTGATGGTGCACTTAAACAAGTGCCTAGGTTCAAGCCTCCACTCCCCACCTGCAGTGAAGGAAGCTTCATGAACAGTGAAACAGTGCTGCAGGTGACTCTCTTTCTCTCTCTCCCTCTCTGTTATCCTTTGCTCTGTCAATCTCTCCCTATCCTATCAAATAAAAGGAAAACAAAAGGGGAAAAAATGACAGCCAGGAGAAGTGGATTGAATCATTCATCTGTTATGTAGGTCCCGAGCCCTGATGACAACCATCATGGCACTAAAATTAATAAATGAGGCTAAGGAGACAGTATAATGGTCATGCAAAAAGATTCTTATGCCTGAGGCTCTATGGCCCCAGGATCAATCCCTAGCACCACCATAAAGCCAGAGCTGAGCAGTACTCTGGCCTTTCTGTATATCTTTCTCTCCAAATCTCTTCCATCAAAGTTAAATATATAAACAAAATAATAATAATAATGAAGAAACAAAAAGAAACACAAAATATAGCATTTCAATTCAGCCCCATTTCCCAATAATACATGTACTTATAATACATATTAGCATATATTTCTCAGGACTCCAAATAAAGAAACTTTATTTTCTTCCAAGAGTTTCTAAACGATCCACACTGTCATTTTGCCACCAAATTCTAGAAGTAAACAAGATTGCTGCCCCTCTCAAGTTTTATATGAAATTATTAAGTCACATATAGTTAAGATCTGTGGTCACAGGCCCAGGAGGTAGTGCACCAGGCAGAACACAAATGTTGTTACGTGTGAGGACCCAGATTCAAAACCCTGGGTCCCCACTTGTAGGCGGCGAGTTTCACAAGCAGGAGAGCAATGTTGCAGGTGTCTCACCTGCTTTCTCACACACTTTTTCTCTCACTCCATCAAAACAAAAGGGAAAAAAATAGCTGCTGGGAACTGTGGAGCCTCAGTAATTACTCTGTTGCAAGAAAAATAAATTTGGTTGATCCACTGTTTGAAAATTAGTATATATGTCTCCCATTTTTATAATCACTAGTTGTTAGATTTAACGTAGAGCTGAAAGAAAAAGTACCTAATTCACCAAAGCTCTTTACATTTTGTTAATATCCTACTCTAAAATTTTTAGAGCAGCAATATCCAAATGCAATGTGCATAACCATACATTATTTTAAAAATATTGGCTAAAATGCAATAGAAACAATACTTTGATAACAATGTAATGTGTAAATATGTATATGATTTTGTTATAATTACCTAAGGCTAAATTAAAAAAGCAAAACACAATCATATGCATAATTTTATTACAACTATAGGAAAATATACATACCAAAAATAGTTATAAATATGTTTATTGTACAATGTTAAGAATATAGGAATATTTTTCAAGTTCCTCTGTAGTAGGTCAATATTGCTTTTAAAAATGAAAAAATACAGCAGCTGCAGAGGTGGCTCTGTGGCTATAGAACTTGCATGTATTAGAACCTAAGTTTGATCCTTGGCATCACATATGTGAAAGCAATGCTCTGATCAAATTAATTAATTAACTAATCTTTTTAAAATGGAAATATAGACTTTTTAAAGAAAAAATCCAAAGAAAAGCATAGCATATGTATTGCTTGAGCTACATGTAGCGAGATACCATTTTTCCTCTTTATAAGTGAGCTGTTTGCTCCTAGTTAATATGAATAAATATTTAATGAGTAGTTACAAAAATTGATTCCCTGGTACAAAGTTCACTACTAATTTTACATCACTGGACTCATGAAATAAGGAAAATTTATTAGTTAGGATTCTCCAGGAAAACAGAACTAACCAAGCAAACATATAGAAAAATAACAAGTATTGAGGGCTGGGGAGACAGCATAATGATTATGCAAAAGACTATCATGTCTTGATGGGCCTAGACCTCGAATAAATCCCTCTCTCCACTGTTACCAGTCATTCCTATTAGGAACAACACAATAGACCCCTGTGTGGGCCCCCATAGGACCTTGATCTCAACTTGGATCAACAATGGTAGAGAATGTTCCATCTTCCGAAGGGAGGCTGGACAATATACTCTATGCTATACCTGAGGAAGATGGGTCCTGATACTGGGGCAGCTTGGAATGTTCCTACTGGTGACCACAGAATGTGAGCTCAGATCTATAGGGATGCAGAGGTCACATAGGCTCCTAAGATGAATATGGGCCCCAGATCACATCACATCAATGGGGTTTACAGTTAACAATGTTTATACATCTTTCCTATATTTGGGAGCTACTCTCTCCCCTGATCCAGCTTTCTGGTCCTTCTGCCAGCCATCACATCATCTCCCCAGACAATAATTAGGATCCACCTGGATATCATATTTCAGGCTCAGGCAAAAAACAAAAAAACAAACAAAAAAAAAACCCACTAGTATAGCCACAGGCCCTTTGGAATATAACTAAAATATGCCTACTAGCTATCTACAAAATGGAGGAGTCCCCAACTCTTCATCTGCACTATTCCAGCTTTTAGGTCCATGATTTTTCAACAATTTGTTTGGCTTTGTATGTTAACTCTATTTCCAACCACCAGGCTTCAGATGCTAGCATGATGCCGACCAGACTTCCCTGGACAATGTGTCCTGGAGCTCTGCTTCCCCAGAGCCCTTCCCCACTAGGGAAAGAGAAACACAGGCTAGATTGACCTGTCAATGTCTATGTTCAGCGGGGAAGCAATTACAGAAGCCAGACCTTCCACCTTCTGCAACCCACAATGACCTTGTGTCCATACTCCCAGAGGGTTAAAGGATAGGAAAGCTATCAGGAGAGGGGATGGGATACAGAGACCTGGTGGTGGGAACTGTGTGAAGTTGTACCCCTCTTATCCTATGCTTTAGTCAATGTTTCCTTTTTATAAATAAAAAATTAAATAAAAAAAAGACTTTCATGTCTGATGCTCCAAGGCCCCAGGTTCAATCCCCTGTACCAACATAAACCAGAGTTAAACAGTGCTCTGGCATTTAATTCTCTTTCTCTCAGTACCTCTCTCATTAAAATAATAAAATAAATAAAGAGAGGTACTAAGAGGAATCAGCTTTCTAACTGACTCCTAATAAGCCTCATAATGTGCAAGATGGGTACCAGAAAGGGCTGTGGTCCAATTACCATTCAAACCCTTGTCTGAATCTGAATGCTTGATAACTCAGAGCCCCAAAGTTAAAGGACAGGAGAAGATGGACTCCCCAAATCAAATAGAGAAAATTCACTCTTCCTCTACTGTTTTGCCCTATTCAGACCCTCAAGGGATTGAATGATCTCTCCCTGCCATCCCACCCCTACCTTTGTTGAGGGTGATCTTTATTCAGTCTACATATTCAAATGTGGATCTCTTTCAGAAACACCCTCTTAGACACAGAAATAATACTAACTGGGCATCCCTTAACTGCTCAAGTTGACACAAAAACCATCACAGGAATAATGATGGAATCTCTGAAGAGGGATGGGTGAAAGGCAAGCTGGCAGCATTTTTGAACATAAAGACAACAGAGGCATGGGGAGTTGCCATGCTAAAGGCTCTACAGGCCCTAAGGTCAGAAGTTTGAAAGAGTTCACTGAATAAATGTTTTCTGTATTGCACAATGACTAACAGTGAAGACACCAAAGAACGCCGCCAACCTTCAATATTCCATGTGCAGGGGACATAACAAGCTGTTTCAGCAGATATTCCCTGTTGACCTCAGTCTACATTCCCATTCAGATGGTCCCAGATACTTCAGGCCATTTATCTTTGTGATATTGATTTTTTTTATTATTATTTAAAATCGTCTTGGCTAAGCCAAACACACCATTTGCTGAAAGCTGAGAGATATTTTGATGTATAATGAAATCAAGAAAAGACTGGTAGAGAGAGGATGTCTTGGCTCCTGCTAAATAAAAGCTTCTAGTGGAGTTATGGCTGCAATGGCTGTAATAAAGTTTCACAGACTTGGTGTACAATCAACTCCAAAATTTCTGACGAGTTACTTAACTTAGGATAAGGGTTGCTGAAAGAATAAGACTCCTTATTAGAGACAGCAGACATTTTATCTAGTAGGTTCCAGCATGACTTTACCATTCTACTACTATTTTGTGTGCATGTACAAAGAAAACAAGCTCCCTGATGACAAAATTTTTCAATAGTCTAGTAATCAGCATGTATATCACCAAAGAAGGTATAGTATGTAATATTTTCCTTCTAGAACTAAACATTTTCACCTTCTATTAAAAAAAAAAAACAGACACAGAAAACAACACAAAACAAGTGCATGCCCTGTTTAGCTACTATCAAGATGTTCTTTGTAATCACCACATGTCAGACAAGGACTTTACCATCTACCTCAGAAATCCTTCCTTGAGTCACACCCCATTCACCACCCCCTCTTTCTCCTCCCAAAAGTTAACCACTACCTGACTTTCTAAATAGTTATTTCCTTGTGTATGTTTGTATTTTATCACTCATGTGTCAATCCTGATACTTTAGTTTGGTCTTACTCATTTTTTTATTTTACATATTTTTAAATTCCTTTAATCAACAAGCTCATTCTCCATTATTTTCCTATTTACAATATTTATTTATCTATTTAGTTAAGCCACCAGGGTTCACCCTGGGGCTCTGTGCCTGTGGAGCTGAAAATCTACCCTCATCCTCCACCCAAAGTTTTTTTTTTACTTTGGTACAATACTCCAAACCCAGTTAAATTCTGCTTTGTGTTTTCCTTTCTGTTCTTCTTTCTCAACTTCTGTTTATGAGTGGGATCATCACATACTCGTGTTTGTCTTTCTGACTTATCTCACTTAACATAATTCCTTCTAGCTCCATTCAAGATGGGTCAGAGAAAGTGGGTTCATTATTCTTAATAGCTGAGTAGTGTTCTATTGTGGATATATACCACAAGTTTCTCAGTCATTCATCTGTTGTTGGGCACTTGGGTTGTTTCCAGGTTTGGGCTATTACAAATTGTGCTGCTATGAACATAAGTGTGCACACATCTTTTGAATGGGTGTACTTGGATTTTTAGGATATATCCCTAGGAGAAGAATTACTGGGCCATAAGGAAAGTCTATTTCTAGCCTTGTCTAGTCTCCAGACTGCTTTCTACAGGGGTTAGACCAGTTTACATTCTCACCAGCAGTGCAGGAGGATTCTTAGTCCCCACAACCTCTTCAGCATTCATTGCTGCTGTCATTTTTGATGTATGACATTCTCACAAGGGGTGAGGTATATCTCAGTGTTGTCTTTATTTGCATTTCTCTGACAATCAGTGACCTGGAGCAATTTTTCATATGTTTGTTGGCCTTTTGGATATCTTCTGTAGTGAATGTTCTGTTCATATCCTCTGCCCAATTTTGGATTGAGTCATTTCCTTTACTGTTGCTAAGTTTGATGAGCTCCTTATATATTTTGGTTATTAGCCTCTTGCCTGATGTATGGCATGTAAAGATCCTCTCTCATACTATGAGGAGTTTCTTCACTTGGGTGATGGTTTCTTTTGCTCTGCAGAAGCTTTTCAATTTGATGTAGTCCCATTGATTTATTTTTGATATAGTCTTCCTTGCAATTGGGTTGGTATCATCAAAGATGCCCTTTAGATTTAGGTGGGAACGTGTTCTACCAATATTTTCCTTTAAGTATTTGATAGTTTTTTGTCTAACTTCTGGGTCCTTGATCCATCTGGAGTTTACTTTTTTTTCTGGTGAGTTTCATTTTCATTTCCAGTATGTTTCATCTGGTCAAATTTCTAATCTGTTATTTATCTGCCATTTATGAATATCTGTGCCTGTGAGGCTTTTTTTTTTTCTATTTGTGGGAATTTCTTGATTTCCTCTTAAAATTTTGATGCTCAGTTGAAAACTTAAGAACTTAAAAAAAAAAAAATAGCCACCAGGGTTATTGCTAAGACTCAGTGTCTACACAATGAAGCTACTACTCCCAGCAGCAATTTTTAAATTGCTCCTTTCCTTCCTTCCTTCTTTCCTTCATTTCTTCCTTACATCCTTCATTTCTCCTTTTCTCTCTCACTCTCATAGGGACAGAGGGAAACTGAGGGGGTAGACAGAGAAGGAGAGAAAGAGAGAGATACCTGAAGCACTGCCTCCACTTGTGATATTTCCCTCCAGGCAAGTAGGGACCTGGGGCTTGAACACAGGTTCTTGTGCATGATAAAGTGTACGCTTTATTGGGTATACTACCATGCAGCTCCTGGAAGAACTTTGGAAAAAAAGTTTACAAATTGGGAGGCTGGGTGGTGGCACACCTGGATAAAGTACACATACTACTATGTGCAAGGACCTGCTTAAGGATCTGGGTTCTAGTCCCTGGCTCCCCACCTGCAGAAAGTAAGCTTCACAAGTGGTGTAGCAGGTCTGTAAGTGTCTATCTTTCTCTCTTCCTCCCTTTCTCCCCATTCCCCTCTCAATTTCTCTCAGTCCTATAAAAATAAAATAATATAAATGAAAAATGGCTGCCAGTGGTGGCTTTGCAATGCAGGCACCAAGCCCCAGCAATAACCCTGGGGGCGGGGGAAGCCTTACAAATTACATAAAGTCATTTGCCAAAACCTGTTCACACTGCAGTTTTGACCTAGTTAATAAGGGTCTATAATTAGCAAAGTGCTATTTTTCTTAGAATAAATAAGGGTCTGACTATTGCACTTTGCCTTTTTGGAAGATAGTCTCACTTCTCTGTCTCAGAGCCTTCATGGGGTCCCTGCTCAAGATGGGAGGGTTAATTCTGCTCATCAGCATGCCTCCCCCATTCCCTGGAGACTCACATACCCTGCTTGCGTCTGTGCCCATTAGGTTGTCACTGCTAACAAACTCTCAGATGACATACAGAGTACGAGGGGAGATCTGTCCTTTTGGGGGTGGAAATCAGTAGGAAAGTGGAATATCGTCAGAACATGTGACATCACCACATGCTCCTTTTGGTGAAAAAAAAAAGTTGATTTTTCTCCAAATGTCCTCCCTTCCCAGTTCTGTTCCATTCCTGTAGACTTCACATAGGATGCAGCCATGTTCACAATGGTCTTCCAGGATACCTCCACGAGTATCTTAGAAAGTTAGACAGGGTTTCAAGCAAGAGTGACTTAGTCCTATTGGATGCTTCTAATCTGCTTGGTCTAGGCTTTTCAGAGAGTCCACATATCAAATACATCCAATACCACAGCTATATACAAGATACTGGATACTGTACAGCAAACCATAACAAAAGGACTTTTCAAAGTTAACCCAATTAACAAATAATGTGATGATAACATTAACTATCGATTGTCTTTTTGAACCCTAAGACAGCAGGAACCTCACATCCCCACTATAGAGCCCCTACTTCCCCCAGTCCTGGAACCCTTGGATTTTTGCATCTCCCAATCCAAACCAAATAATATTGCATCCGCCGATCACAACCTAACCAACGCAACGATTGCCACCTCAATATGCTTCACCTCAGACTGTGTCCAGAGACTTCACATGTGGAATGACAACCCTTCAGCTTCATTACTCGGGTGAGACCTTTCCTTTTATGGTACACTCTAATTTCATCTCAGGTAGTTCACTTTCTAACAAAGTCCCATAACCTAGATATACACCAGTTCCTGTGAGAGAGAGCTTATGTTCACACGTACCCATAAACTTCTGCAAAATATATACCTGAAAGCAGAAGTACACTAGAGTTTGCAGTGAGTACCTCCCTAACACTTCCTCTCCACTATTCCAAGCTTGGGATCCATGATTGCTCAACAAATTGTTTGGCTTCGTATGTTAACTCTCTTTTCAATCACCAGGTTCCAGATGCCACCAGGATGCTGGCCATGCTTCCCTGGATTGAAGACCCCACCAATGTGTCCTGGAGCTCAGCTTCCCCAGAGACACACCTTACTAGGGAAAGAGAGAGACAGACTGGGAGTATGGACCGACCAGTCAATGCCCATGTTCAGCAGGGAAGCAATTACAGAAGCCAGACCTTCTACCTTCTGCAACCCTCAATAACCCTGGGTCCATGCTCCCAGAGGGCTAGAGAATGGGAAAGCTATCATGGGAGGGGGTGGGTTATGGAGATTGGGTGGTGGGAATTGTGTGGAGTTGTACCCCTCCTACCTTATGTTTTTGTTCATTAATCCTTTCTTAAATAAAAAATTAAAAAATAAAAAAATAAAAAGAGTGACTTAGTCCTTTCCATTACTGAGACTGGACACTTGCTTCCTTAAGAGGATGTGACAGTTCAAGGTCTTAAAACTGCTTCACCTGTTTTATTAGCTTGTCACCAGATAGACATGGTGACTTTCATTTTTACACTTTCAAAGCAGCCTTTCATACAATTCAAACCACATATCATCTATTTGAAAGTGGCTCTTGAATCTATAGGCCTGACCCCTGACCAACTACCTAGAAAGTCTTTGGGAAAATGAGCATTTCCAACTCCCTGCCAAATCTCTCTCCCCAACTTTTCCTGATACCTGAAACTCAATATATTCAATACAAGTCAAACAAGCATCCTCTTCTGATGGCTCCAGTTGTTTTAACTGCATTGATACTTCCCAACATCCTAGTAGGAAAGTGAGGAAGTCACTTTGGTTTCTTCCCTATTGCTGATCTACACTTACACTTACTCCTGGGTGCTAGCCCTTGTTTTTTTTGTTTTTTTTTTCCTCTTTCTTTCATTAATATCACCATCATTCAGTGATACAAACTGAAAGAACTGAAATTTCTTTTCTTCTCAACTTTAACTGTTATTTTATGATTGTGTACCAGTACTACATATCTCGATAGCCCTTACCTTATATAATAAAAAGAAAATGAGAGAAAGTAAAGGGGAAGGAGAGGGAAAATTTTACATTTATTAAGTACCAGCTGTAAGCACAAGGGTATCTTTGTATACATGCAATCTTCCATGAATAAAGAAGGAAAATGGTATAAACCCCACATTAAGGATGAGAAAACAAATATTCAGAGAGCTGAGGTCAGTTGGTCAAAGACTCTGGACAAAGGCAGACCAAGAATTTTGACCCAGGCTTGTCCCTAATTCTGACAACTCTTATTTATTTATTTATTTATTTATTTATTTTTGCTTCCAGGGCTATAACTGTGCTTGGTGCCTGTACTTGTATCCACTGCTCCTGGTGGCCACTTTTCCCATTTTTTTTTTTCCTTATTGGATAGGAAAAAGAGAAGTTGAAAGGGATGGGGAAACAGGGAAGATAGAAAACTGCAGACCTGTTTCACTGCTTTTGAAGCAACCCTCCCCTGAGGGGCTCAAACCAGGATCCTTGCACAGGTCCTTGCACTTTCTACTATGTGTGCTTAACCCAGTGCTTTAACACCTTGCCCCTGGCTTGTCCCTAATTCTAAACTGACATTCTTCCCACTGTGCCAGCTGCATTGCTAGGAATAACGGGAAAAACTGGTCTTTGTGGGGAGCTGGGAGACTTACAAGAAACTGAATTAAGATTCTTCCTACTATAGATACAAGGTTTGAAGGATGATTCTCTTGTACCACATTATTCTTTACAGGGAATTCAATGACACCTGGTAAATAAAAGGCAGTTCATGTGGAACTTGTGAAGACTGTGATTTTATGGAGTACTTGGCTGGAATTACATTTTCTGTAATGGGATTTTACTGGATATAAATAAAGCACACAAAGATTCAATAGCAGAAACTGGGTTACCACTGGCAGCAATCTCCAAGGAACTCGTTTCTACTGTTTCTGATCCTCCTTGAAGCACAGGAGTAGCATACATCCACATAGTATCATTCTTTTTTTTTTTTTTTTTTTTTTCCTCCTCCAGGGTTATTGCTGGGCTCGGTGCCTGCACCATGAATCCACCGCTCCTGGAGGCCATTTTTTTCCCCCTTTTGTTGCCCTTGTTGTAGCTTCGTTGTGGTTATTATTATTGCCCTTGTTGAGGCATTTCGTTGTTGGATAGGACAGAGAGAAATGGAGAGAGGAGGGGAAGACAGACAAGGGGAGAGAAAGATAGACACCTGCAGACCTGCTTCACCGCCTGTGAAGCGACTCCCCTGCAGGTGGGGAGCCGGGGGCTCGAACCGGGATCCTTACGCCGGTCCATGCGCTTTGCGCCACATGCGCTTTGCGCCACATGCGCTTTGCGCCACATGCGCTTTGCGCCACATGCGCTTTGCGCCACATGCGCTTTGCGCCACATGCGCTTTGCGCCACATGCGCTTTGCGCCACATGCGCTTTGCGCCACATGCGCTTTGCGCCACATGCGCTTTGCGCCACATGCGCTTTGCGCCACATGCGCTTTGCGCCACATGCGCTTTGCGCCACATGCGCTTAACCCACTGCGCCACCGCCCGACCCCCCACATAGTATCATTCTGATGATGCTACATTTGGTGTAGAGGAGAGATCAGGCCAGGGCAACAGACTGAAACTCACATTCAGCAACAATCTAATGAAAGTGGGCCCTTTATCAGCAAGGGAAACTTGATCAGAGATGGAGACAACATATATCCACATAGTATCATTTTGATGATGTTACATTTGGTGCAGAGGAGAGATCAGGCCAGGGCAACAGACTGAAACTCACATTCAGCAACACTCTAATGAAAATGGGCCCTTTTTCAACAAGGGAAACTTAGTCAGAGATGGAGATAGCCCTGGGACAAACTCTAGAAAGGTAATTTTATTGACCTTTTGGAAAGATAATTGTATTGAGAGGTGGCCAGGTTCCCATCATTGACATAAAACACAGATGTAGGGCATGTGACAAATCACTGTTGATTTAGTTGGCCAGCAGAAGAAGAGTTGCAGGAGAAGAGGAGACTGAAAATGGCTTTCAGCTCTAAAATGCCATGACTCTCTCCCAAGGTAGATTAATATTTAGTAAAAATGTAGATGAGGTGGTGGGCAGTGGCTCACCTGGTTAAACACACATATTACCAAACACAAGGATCCCAGTTCAGGCCCCTGCTCCCACCTACAAAGGGGATACTTCACAACTGATGAAGCGAGTCTGCAGATGTTTATCCTTCTCTCCAACTCTCTATCTCTCAATTTCTCTCGATCTAAAAAAATTAGAAAGACAGAAAAAATTGGCCACCAGGAGCTATAGATTCATAGTGCTGGCACTGAGTCCCAGTGATAATAATGAGGTAGTAGAAAGGAAGGAGAGAGAGAGAGAGGAGGGAAGATTAGAGAAGAGAGGAAGAAGGAAAGGAGGAGAAGGAGGAGGAGGAAAAAAGGAAGGAAGAAAAGGAAGGGAAGGAAGGAGGGTGAAATGTAAATGAGAGATCTGGGAGATATCTTAGTAACTGAACTGCACTATAGTACCTTATCATGCATTAGGTCTGGACTATATTCTAGGAAGCATATGGGAACACCATGGACAGCCCCAGAGTAATTCCATGGATACTTCAGTGCTTCTCTCCCCTCCCCTCCCCTCCCCTCCCCTCCCCTCCCCTCCCCTCCCCTCCCCTCCCCTCCCCTCCTCTTCTCTCTCTCTCTCTCTCTCTCTCTCTCTCTCTCTCTCTTCCTTTCTCCACTCTTTCTCTCTAAGGAATTTTTAAAAAGTGTCTGAGGAGATTGTTCAGGGCTGTTGTACATGCAAGAAGAACAGCATCACATAAATTTTTTTTAATGTAATTGAGGTCCTAGTATATAATCTATGCTAAAAATCCCATATCATATGGAATAACTCAACTTGACACTTATTACCACTCTTAGTTGAAAACTACAAAATTTTTAAATAATCTCCCCAAAAATAAATCCATACAACAATCAGAGTCTGATCACTACTTTCAGTAATTGATAATAAATTCCACCCACATCAATTGCTAAACATTTGACTATCCTCTTAGTCTCCTCCTTGATTTAAAATAACATACCCTACTGTACCACTGTACTATGACCATTGTAGTTTTAGGCTTCCTACCTTCAGAGGTCACTTCACAAGTGGTGAAGCAGGTCTGCAGGTGTCTCTCTGTCTCTCTCCCTCTCTCCCTTCCCCTCCCCTCTCAATTTCTCCCTTTCCTATCCAGTAAAAATGAAAAATGCCCACCACAAGCTATGGATTCATCGTGCTGGTACAGAGCTCCAGCAATAACCCTGGAGGCAAAAAAAGTTTTAAATGAAAAAAATCTTCCTGAAAGGATCCCCAAATAATATGTAACCACACTGTGGGCCCCCTTTTTCCCTTTCTCAAGAAGCAGGGGAAAAAATAATAGTTGTCCCACTTAGTCAGGAAAAATAGTACAGTGGGGAGTATTGTTAATTGAAACCAAGGATGTCATTGCACAGTTCTCAAACTAAGGTTCAGGAAGGACAACTTGTTTGAGGTACACAGTGTTTTCATTAGACCAAGCACTACTCAAGTATCCCTCAGGAGCCTGGCCAGGTACGTTTGCTCTAGGGATACTGTAAACTGTCACGACTCTGCCATTCACTTATCCCCGGTCTCATAACAGGATCTTCTACAGAGTGCAGATTCACTAGATAATTGAGTGACTTATGGGTTATCCCCCAGGCTACCTATTTGCTGAATCTGAGGAATTACATCTTTTCCTCTAGCATGTAACATCATCTATACTTTTCACTTCTTTCTGGCATAGATATCCTACTTTCTATGTCACTTTCCTTTCTCTCCACCAATTTTCTCTCTTGGACATAACTTCCTTTCAGTATTGCTGGGTCAGTAGATAATTAATAAATGTCAGTTCCATAGCTCTTCCTTTTGTCTACTTCATAGAGTCCCCAGAATGTGGTTCATCCAGCTGAGGTACAGAGGGGTACACTTGGTCACTGATTGCTATATCTCTCCTGAGTTTCCAGAAGCTCCCTTGAAAATTAGACTTTAAGTCTTGCTCTCTTTTTTATTCCTCTTATCAAGGCTTCTTTCCCTCAAGCTGAAATTTGAAAATTATCTCTTACTCCTGTCCATGAAAATTAACTAACTGAATATAAAGAACTGTCTCCCATCCCTACTGCTGATGTGCAGACAATTATTCATTCACCTACAAAATATTGATATTAAGACCAATTTTGAGACTAGCCCCTGGTAACATAAAGACAGAAAGACACAGCTCTATCATCAAAAAGTAGGCAGGCAGAAAGGGAGATAATCAACTCAATATCTAGTCATATGGAAAGGTAATAAATCTTATCTGGTGAAGAAGAGCACAAAGGAAAGTTAGGGGAAGGACTCTGAGCCTCCCACAATGAACAGGGTTTCAGCTCAAGCACAGAATGAAGGCTGAGTAAGAAGTAACATTTACTCATGACTACAGAATGTGAGCTCAGATCTAGAGGGATGGAGAGGTCACACAGGGTCCTAAGCTAATTATGGGACCTAGATCATATCAAACTGATGAGGTTTACAGTCAACAATATTTATACCCCTTCCCATATTAGGGAGCTACTCTCTTCCCTGATCCAGTTTTCTGGTCCTTTTTCCAGCCATGACATCATCTCCCCAGACAATAATTAGGATTCACCTGCATATCAGATTTCAGGCAAAAAAAATATATATATAACATATAAACATATAAAAATATAACTAAAATATGCCTACTAGCTATCTACAAAATGGAGGACACCCCCCCGCAACACTTCATCTGCACTATCCCAGCCTTTAGGTCCATGATTGTTCAACAATTTGTTTGGCTTTGTATGTTAACTCTCTTTTCAGCCACCAGGTTCCAGATGCTAGCAGAATGTGACCGACTTCCCTGGACAGACAACCCCACTAATGTGCCTTGGAGCTCTGCTTCCCCAGAGCCCTTCCCCACTAGGAAAAGAGAGAAACAGGCAAAGAATGAAAAGAAGAAACACACTTTTAAAAGCACAGACTGAGTCACTTTAATACATAGGATGAGTCTTTGATATGTTGACTCTCTCAAAAGTCTAGACCAGGGAGAACAGAAGCAACCAGTGGCACAGCTATATACAAATAATGTCAAAGGACATAAATTATGGTGATTCTGGATATTATACAACAAACCCTAACAAAGGGATTTCTCAAAGTTAACCCAATTACCAAATAATGTGATTATAACAATAACTATCTATTGTCTTCTTGACAATAAGTCAAGCAGGAACCTCACATTTCCACTATAGAGTCTATATTTCCCCCAGTCCTGGAAACTTAGGGTGGGGTGCACTTTCCTACATGCTTCTCTCAATTCATACCAAATATCTGCAGATCACAACCTAATCAATACAACGAGTACCACCTCAGCATGCTTCACTTCAGACTATGTCCAGAGACTTCAGGTGTGGAATCACAACCCTTCAGCTTCATTACTCAGGTGAGACTTTTCCTTTCATAGTATTTTCTAATTCCATTCCTAGTGGTTCATTTCCTAACAAAGTCCCCAAAACCTAGATATAGACTAGGTCCCATGAGATAGAGCATTTGTTCACACATATCCATAAATTAGGGCAAAATATATACCTGAAAGCAAAAGTACACAATAGTCTGCAGTGAGTAACCCCCCAACACTTCAGCTGCACTATTCCAGCCTTTAGGTCCATGACTGTTCAACAATTTGTTTGGCTTTGTATGTTAACTCTCTTTTCAGCCACCAGGTTCAAGATGCCAGCATGATGCCCACCAGACTTCCCTGGACAGACAACCCCATCAATGTGTCCTGGAGCTCTGCTTCCCCAGAGCCCCACCCTGTTATGGAAAGTTAGAGGCAGGCTGGGAGTGTGGATCGACCTGTCAACGCCCATGTTCAGTAGGGAAGCAATTACAGAAGTCAGACCTTCAACCTTCTGTATCCCACAATGACCTTGGGTCCATACTCCCAGAGGGATAAAGAGTAGGAAAGCTATCAGGGGAGGGGATGGGATACAGAGATCTGGTGGTGGGAATTGTGTGGATTGTACCCCTCTTATCCTATGGTTTTATCAATGTATCCTTTTTATAAATAAATTTTTTTAATTTAAAAATATTTCATCAAATTTATTATTTTCTCCAATACATATGTATACGAACATATAGTATATACATAAATATACATGTATTTCTGTTGGTTTGCTTCTAACTCTGCTTTTAAGACTCTTTCTGTTTTGATCATCACGTCAGGTTTGCTTGCACTGCTTAACACTGTGGTCTATTTACATAATGACTGTTTTGTTTGAGACCCACACTGGTTGAATCCCCACTGGTTCGTGCTCTTTTTCCACTCTGCCCCCCTCTCCTAGTCACATCCTGTTTTCCACCATTTAATCCCCACTGGTTCACGTGCTTTTTCCTTCTCCCCACCCCCTATCCTACGTAATTCCTCTTCCTGACACTTCCACCTTCTTCTTCTAGCGTTTGCTGTTGTTTTCAACGGGTTAGGTTGTTTTTGCTGGGCTGGCTTCACAGGCGGGTAACAGATGACCAGGGACTCATGGTTGAGCTGTAGGCAGTATCTCTTTATTCATGGAGGACGCAGCGCAATCTAAGCCGAGCTGAGTTAAACTCAAGGTACAGTACAACTCACAATGCTGTCTTTATATATACTTGCCAAGTAGGGTGGAAACAGGATGTGACATAGAGAGGGTGGAGAGAAAAGTGACTGGTGAAAATCAGGGTGTGACAAAGAAGGGATCAGGGTGTGACAAGGAGGGGGGGTGGAGCAGGCGAAAATCCTATCACTGAACCACCAATGCCCTGGAGGGAGGGTGGAACTTGTTAACAGTGGTTATGTAAATAGAATAGTGTTAAGCAGGGGGGATTTAAACCAAATGAAACAGAAGGGGTCTCATGCATACCAACAGTTTGCCACACTTCCACCTCAGGAGATATAAAGGACAGGATTTTCTAATGAAGTGAGATTAGATAGATTGATTGCACTGCATCCCCACTCACCAATAAAGACTTAACTGCATTCCCAGCTCAGCCATGAGTCCCTGGTCAACTCTCTCCCGCCCGCGAAGCTAGCCCAGCATCTGGCGCCCGAACAGGGACCTGCATATTTCTGCCTAAGTATTTCTCCCCATGATCCTGCCAGTATTCCAATAACATATCTATTAAACCACTCAATATTATCTCATGATGAGGTTATGTTCACGTCTCTAAAAAAAAAAAAAAAAAAAA
This sequence comes from Erinaceus europaeus, assembly GCF_950295315.1. Classification (NCBI taxonomy): domain Eukaryota; kingdom Metazoa; phylum Chordata; class Mammalia; order Eulipotyphla; family Erinaceidae; genus Erinaceus; species Erinaceus europaeus. The sequence goes on along the minus strand of NC_080163.1, from coordinate 110,658,575 downwards.
TTTTCTCTCCGTGTTCCTCAATCTGGACAATTTCTATGAATCTACTGGATTGTCAGAAAAGTCATGACGCATTTTTGCATAGAAAAATACATCATGACTTGTCCGAGAACCCATTATCTTCAAGTTCACTGATCTTTTCTTAGGCAATGTCCAATCTCCTGTTAAATTCATCCAGTACATATGGTCCCTAGGGAATTCTCACTCTGGTATCATCATATGCCAGGTGATCCTCCCAAGCCCTCCACTATTTACCCCTATTTAAATATTTTTTATGTGATGAATACAGACTTTTTCACTTTTCCTAATGCAAATGTCACCACCATCTAAGAAAGGTCATATGCCTAGGAAATGAATCTGGTAGAGGAGAGGGCTTTAGTAAGGACTTCTCCCAAGTACTAAAGAATGCATGAGTGTAAGAAACAAGGTGAATGCAAATTTCTACTAGAAACATCTTTAGCTTGACCTGATAAGTGATCATATTATGGAAATAAAGCAGTAGAAAATGGTTACCACATAGAAATAAATTCAATATTCTGATATTCAAAAGACTGTAAAAGGGGGGCCGAGCAGTAGCGCAGCAGGTTAAGTGCACATGGTGCAAAGCGAAAGGACTGGTGTAAGGATCTGGGTTCATGGTCCCGGCTCCGCTTCACAGGTAGTGAAGCAGGTCTGCAGGTGTCTATCTTTTTCTCTCCCCTCTATGTCTTCCCATCCTCTCTCAATTTCTCTCTGTCCTACCCAACAACAATGACAGCAGCAACAACAACAATAATGATAAACAACAAGGGCAACAAAAGGGAAAAAATAGCCTCCAGGAGCAGTGGATTCATAGTGCAGGCACCGAGCCCCAGCAATAACCCTGAAGGCAAAAAAAAAAAAAAAACAGAAAAAAAACATAAAAGGACCTTTAGGAGAAACCAGACATATGGCCAAACATAAATAAAAGTATTTTTATCCACAAAAGAATCAGAACTGATATCTGAGTAAACAATTTTGAACAGCCACATCTGAGGATGCTTTCATTCCTATTAGAATAAACATACGTCTAAAGTATCTTGAGTCTGTTCATGATAAGGTCTCCCATAAACTATCATTCATACTTTCTTATGATTGCAGATACTGGAATGCTACTGAGACCTGAATGGATACATGGTGGGACCTACAGCAGAGAGACACCTATCTGGACACAACCAATGTGTGTTCCAAGGTCACTGGGTTTAACTGAGAAATTTGGTCCATCAACTACAATCCTTTAAGTCCTATGCCCAGATAACATCATGTACAAGACAAAGATGAGGAGATGAAGGGCTATGAGGAAAAAAAAAAAAAAGAGTTCAAGCCCCAGCTCCCCACCTGCAGGGAGGATGCTTCACAAGTGATGAAGCAGGTCTGTGGGTGTCTATTTTTCCTTGTCCCTCTCTATCTTCCCCTCTCCACTCAATCTTTTTCTGTTCTACCTAATAAAATAGAAGGAAAAAGAAAATGACCACCAGGATCTGTAGATTCGTAGTGCTGGCACTGAGCCCCATCTATAACCTTGTTTTTGTGGAAAAAACAAAAACAAAACAAGAAAAAAATAGGAAGACAAAATTAGGGTGAAACTTGGACTATATGAGGTTGACTGCAGCAAGGGTAAGAATACATTTCAAAAGTGGTGGAGGGATGAGGAGGGGATTGAATGGACTTTAGCAACCCAGTGCACAATGTATGACATAAGTTCTTGGTGGGAGCGGTGTGAAGACACTTCTTATGGAACTATAAGAAATTGTACATATGTGACAAAAACTGTTTCGTAAAATCGTGATTCCCCTAATAAAGCAATTTAAAATGTCTCCAAATGACTAATTATTGACCCTTAAAGTTTCTTCTGATGATCACCAGAGGAGGTCCTATTTTTGCTTCCTCTTGAGTGCCTCATCACTTAAGAAGTTTGCACTAGTTAGCTTCCTGCTGTTCTAGCAGTCTTGTGAATTTATATTGTTTAGTTAATTACAAACACATTTCAAAGTCATTCTTCTGGCTTCTTTTATTGAAAGAATGAGGGACTACCACTCCACAGCTCACAGAATGGTCTTGCATGGTGTTCAGTCAAGGTTCAAGGAAGAATAAGCCACACCAGGACTTGATTATTTACCAACATAATGTTGGATTCAAGCCAGTAACACACCAGTTTTCCTTTAAAGTATGACATATTGCCTGCTGCTTTCAATGCTGCCTTCCTGGCCAGAAGATAAAATAACTTGTGGCTATTTTAAAAATCACCTTCAACACAAGTTGAGGAAGTGGGGGGACTCTGATGATTTATTCATCTTGCAGACACTGATGTCATTCTCTTTTCGAGTGCTGAAGGTAATATCACTCAGAGTGGGATGCCTCTATGGGTCTCAGAGAGCCACTGGCCCCCACTTTTGAGTTCTTGCACAGGGTAGAAAGAGTTTAGCAGACTCTGAAACTTTGCCTTGCTTAAAGAGCCTTGAGAGATCTTGACACTGAAAACAAGTTGGGCAGTAGTTGGAGTTCATAGAGACATGGCTTCAGGCTCTTGGGGTGCGAGTGGGGGGCTAATAGCCCATAATAACCCTAAAGACCCTTGGAAATACCTCTGTTGTTGATTCTTATTACCAGGCCTGAACATTACAAATTTTCACTGCAGAATCTTACTTCTTACCAAACTGCCTGAATGTGGGCTTTGAAATGAACAAATCAAAAAATTACAGCTATGTTTTCCAAAAAGGCTTGACACTGTGAAAGGAAATAAATTCTCATTAATTGAGAAGAGAAGATTTTAATGGCTACTTAGTCCCACTTCTCAACTAGCTTGGACTGAACTATTATTTGAATCCCTCTAGTGATGCTGAGTTCATTCCCCTACTTCATTTAACATCACTAGTACAATATTAACAATGGGAGGGCATAATCAAGTCAACTTCCCATTTATTAATGAAGTGTCATGAACCAAGTTACCTAAATGTGAATTAACTTTAAACTTCAAGTCATGCAGACAGAATAAGGTATTATCTCTGGAGTTAAGATGCTCAAACTCAGTATAGCCACTTTTTTTCTTTTTACTTTTTTTAGCATAGCCACTTCTATTGTTGCTATATTATATATAATCTAAGTACTAGTACACTGCATTTTTTCATTAATTTCATTTCCTATACCTAAGTTCATTATTTTCAATTTCAACATGACTCAAAGTACAGTTGTTATTCTTTGCAGAATACTTCATAATATATACTCCTATCATAAGATGATATTATATTCCAGTTATATGAAAGGCTCCCAAGTTTATATTTCATTATTCTAACCAAAATTTTAATAGCACCCTTTGTATTCTACAAAGTGCTACTTTTCAAAGCTTACCTAGAAAGTGTGCCTGCTTTGTCATGCACAAGGACCAGACTCATGCCATCTTCCACTGTACTAGAAAAAGCATTTCTCTCTCTCTCTCTCTCTCTCTCAGTAGTATTCACAGAGCAGAAGTCCAGTGATGACAAAAAAAATAGAGAAAGAGAAATAGCTCTTACTAAGTGGGAGAAATAGCATAATGAGCATAATGATTATGCAAAGAGACTCTTAATGCCTGAGGCTTGAAAGTCCCAGGTTCAAATCCACACTACTATAAACCAGAGCTGAGCAGTGCTCTGGTAAAAAGAAAAGAAAGAGAAAAGAAATAGCTTCTAGTCTCTTAACTCATGACTAAGAAGCCTACTTTAATGTCTTTTTTTTATTTTGATTTATAAAAAGGAAACACTGACAAAACCATAGGATAAGAGGGGTACAACTCCACACAGTTCCCACCACCAGAACTCCGGATCCCATCCCCTCCCTTGATAGCTTTCCTATTCTTTATCTCTCTAGGACTATGGACCCTGGGTCATTATGGGGTGCAGAAGGTGGAAGGTCTGGCTTCTGTAATTGTTTCCCCACTGAACATGGGTGTTGACAGGTTGATTCATACTCCCAGCCTGCCTCTCTCTTTCCCTAGGAGAGTGAGGCTCTGGGGAAGCAGAGCTCCAGGACACATTGGTGGAGTCGTCTGTCCAGGGAAGTCTGGTTGGCATCATGATAGCATCAGGAACCTGGTGGCTGAAAAAGAGTTAACATATAGAGGCAAACAAATTGTTGACTAAGTATGAACCTAAAGGCTGGAATAGTTCAGATGAAGAGTTGGGGGTCTCCTTTTTGTGGATAGTAGTAGGCCTATTTAAGTTATATTCCAAAGGGCCCATGACTATACTGTTTTTTTTTTTTTTTTCCTGAGCCTGACATCTGATATGCAGGTAGATACAAGTTATTGTCTGGGAGATGATGTCATGGCTGGAAAAAGGACCAGAAAGCTGGATCAAGGAAGAGAGTAGCTCCCAAATATGGGAGAGTTGTATAAATATTGTTGACTGTAAACCCCATCAATTTGATGTGATCTGGGGCCCATATTCAACTTAGGAGCCTATGTGACCTCTGCATCCCCATAGATCTGAGCCACATTCTGTAGTCATGAGTAGGAACATGCCAAGCTGCCTCAATTTCAGGACCCATCTTCCTCAGGTGAAAGATAAAGTATGTTGTCCAGCCTCTCTTTGGATGATGGAACATTCTCTACTGTTGTTGATCCATGTTGAGGGCAAGGTCCTTTGGGGGCCCACAAAGGGGTCTATAGCATTGTTCCTGATGGAGATGACTGGTAACAATGGATAGAGGAATTTATTTGCAATCTAGACCCATCATGTCTGTTTGGGAATCTCAGGACTCCTCAACTCGGGCCCCAGTTGATGGGGTGGCCTGATAGTGACTAAAGAGTCATCGTTAAATGATGCCAGTCTTTTGCCCTTATTCAGCTTTTGCAGTCCTTGCTTTGATAAGGTTAACTTTGGAGTGAGTGAGGGAAATATAATAGGAAGTAGGTGAGGAGGGTATTAAAGTCTAAGTAGATACCATTTCATTGGGAACTTTATGGTGTCTTTTTAGGTTTTTCTACTTGCTTGCTGCAGACTATTGTGCACTTTTGCTTTCAAGTATACATTTTGCCCTAATTTATGGATAGGTGTAACATATGCCCTATCTCATGGGACCTGGTCTATATCTAGGTTTTGGGACTTTGTTAGGAAGTGAACCACCTAAATAGAATTAGAGAATCCTATGAAAGGAAAGGTCTCACCTGAGTAATGAGGCTGACAGGCTGACATTCCACATCTGATGTCTCTGGACACAGTCTGAAGTGCTGAGGTGGTATTTGTTGTGTTGATTAGGTTAGGATCAACAGATGCAATATCATTTGGTATGAATTAACAGAAGCATGCAGGAAAGTGAGCCCCACCCTAGAGCTTCCAGGACTGAGTGACGTGGATAAGTCATGTGACCTCTCCAAGAAAGGGAGTTCTTAACCAGCTTTGCAAGGTGCTGGCCAACAGATAGTGAGGACCGGCTTAGTTTGACCTTTTCAGTGTGGCTGTAAGCAACCAAGGATGCAAGAAGTTCACCCTAAACACTATGTAATCCTTCACTATACTGTAGATCAGATGGACAAGTAATCTAAAGTGGGGACAGTCGTAAATAGATCAATGTAAAATATAGGGTCCTTCATTTAAGCATCTGGAACAGCAAAACAAAATTTGTAATGTGAGAATTCTTAAATATCAAAAGACATTATATGATCAGTATGATTCTGATCTTACAGAAAAAATGCACAGTTCATCTTGGCTTCATTCTTCTATGTGGCACCAAGGAATAAACTCAGAGACTTGCACATGCATGATACCATAAAATCATCCACACAGTCCAATTTTTCATTACTTTTTGAAAGAGACAAAGAGAAAGGGGAGATACCACAGAACTACAGCACCATTCCACCACCCAGGAGACTTCACTGGAGTTATCTATGGTGCTCTCAAGGGGATCAAACCCAGCATCTCATGCTCAGGAAGGCATGTGTTCTACAGAGTGAGATATCTCCTGGCTCCCTGATTGATCTCTTTTAAAATTACATACCTGGGGATTATGGATTGACCTGCCAACACTCATGTTCAGTGGAGAAGCAATTACAGAAGCCAGATCTTCCATCTTCTGCACCCCATAATGATCCTGGGTCCATGCTTTACCCCAGAAGGATAAAGAATAGGAAAGCTTTCAAGGGAGTGGAAGGGATATGGAGTTCTGGTGGGGGAACTGTAGCCCTCTTGTCCCATGGTCTTGTCAATATTTCTATTTTGTAAGTAATTAAAAAAAAAAATCACATACCTGGCTATTCATAGTAGGCTTCCCAGAAGCTGCTCTGAATATGTAAGATTCAGGGCAAAGGCCCAGAGCTGGAAGAGGAATTTGCTTGCTCAAAGCCAAATGAAGATAGCCTGGGGTTTGGATTACTAAGGAAGTCACTATCAACCAAACCTGACAAAAAGGAGTAAAAATAAACTTTCCACAGAGCTGTATTCATTAATAATTCCAATTCTGTGTCCAAACTGTCACTGGTCTGTATAGGATTAGCTCTGACCTTGAGGAAAGCAGCTTTCCTCCAGTTTCACAGCAGAGGAAGCCTGCAAAGAGGTCAGTCTCATATCACATTTTCCAGCATGACATGGAACCTAGCTGTTATCATGTCTGGAGGTTGACAAAACTGAAAGACAAAAATATGTCATCAAAAGAACCTTTTGGAAACTGATGTGACATTAAGGTCTCCTGATAACAGAATGTCAACCTCAAACAAGCAAGCAGTCAGTTATTTCACCAGTAACATGAGTGTATTCAGAAACAACATGATGTAATTTGGTGGAACAAGTGCATACTTCACTAGAACAAAAGAGAAAGGATCTTTTATAGCATCTAATGGGGGAATTTCAAATAAGAGTTCACCAGAAGAACCTGACAGTGTAGCAGTTTCTCATTGGCTGAGCTGCTATTAGGCCGGAAGAGGGCCCCTTTCTTCCTCCCACTGGGGCAGCAACTACTGTATCACTTCCCTATAGATGATGTAAGGTTGAGTCTTCCTGGTGGAGCCTCCAGTGTGCACTGCATGCATCTGCATGGGAGCTCTTTCTGGTAGATGAGGTCATATTAATGCTCACAAGACATTGTTGCTAGGCCTATAGCATAGCTGAAATGGCATCATCTGAGCAGAATTCCTCAAATATTTAACACATATCCTTTGAGTATCTACTATGCTTTTTTTTTTTAACAAGAAAAATACTTACCCATTTATTTATTTTTATGAGAGGGTGAAAGAGACTTGGCATTGACAGTGCCATGGGTCAAAACTGGGGCCTCAAGTATGCAAGTTCTGCGCTCTATAGCACCAAGCTGCCTCCTCCCTACTCCATTATGCTATTTTTTACTGAAAATCAAATTCATATTTTCTAAGCATAATGATTTCTAATAACTAATCAGTATATTTTCAAAGGAGGTAGCTCACACAAAGAAAGATTTACAAACATCCAGCTAGAATATAATCCCTGTTTCGTAATCTCTAATTGTAAATACCTATTGATGACTAATACTGCTTCCATCCACAAGCATCTCTTTTCATCTTCAATTTTGCTTTCCATGGCTTCAGTTATAGAGTTAACTATACTGCAAAAGTACAATGTCCAATATTCAGAGAGAGAGAGAGAGAGAGAGAGAGAAACCACATTCATATAACTTTTTTACAGTATACTATTGCCAATGTTTTATTTTAATACTAGTTATTGCTGTTACCCTCTTATTGTGTCAGATTTATAAACTAAATGTTGCCACAGATGTGTAAGTAGAGGAAACAGCAGAATACATACAGGGTTTGGTACTTTCCTCAGTTTTAAGAATCCATTGCTAGAAGTATCTTCCTAAAGTAAGAGGGGGATACTGATTAAATTTTATTGGATTAAAGAAACATGCCGCCCTAAATGGGTTGCGCTGAGTACATTTTCAGCTCATAGATAATCCAGTATTTACATGAAAAGTTTTAGTAGAAGACTGCTTTTAAGACCACAGTGGGTGGAAACAAGAGGTGGCTATGAAACCAGGAAACAAGATTTTAGGATAACAGACAGCATAGGAATTGTCTAAAAGCAGAGGGAAGGAACCAAAAGAAACAATAAAAATTTGAGGATCCAGATAACAGGGATGTCCATTCCAGAGAAGTGACAGAAGATGAGACCCAGGGCACTGTTGCAGAGAGAAAATGAGAGGTGGAAAGAAGGCCACAGAAGAAGGAGAAAAGATAAGGGGACAAGGAGAGAAAGGAGAGGTGGGGAGGCAGTGAACATATGAAAGTGCTAGATGCAGAGATGTGCTGAACAAAGGCTGGTGGTCTTCGATGTGGAAGCAAGGAACCATGAATTAAAGAGTATCTTCACCACAATGTTTGGATTTTACTGAAAAGTGCTTGCTCAGCCAAATATGTTGTAAGTGCATACTATATACTCAGAGATTTGATTTTATTCTGTTTAATAAATTTTAATTAATGTTTTCCCCTAAGTAATATGCTCAGCCCCTAGTATAGGAAAAGAGATCATTTAATTAGATTGACTGAATCTCCATCTTTAACCAAGTTATAGAATAAAGTGTGGGGGGGCGGAAATCCCTCCCAGGGAAGAAAACCTCACACACACACACACACCCCCAGATTACCAGGTTAATTCACTATGTGGATGTAAGGGACAGCAAACTGTTTGATGTTTAGTTTAAAAATGAGAAAATAAAATGCAGCAAATTCTATATAATAAGTTCTGCTGATCCCAGAATCACTAAGAACTCTAGAGGTGGTTAATTTTTATGCAATAACTTGTAAATATCTAGAAGAGCCCAGATTTTAAAGCCCTGAGGACACTTGCTAAAACTCAGAAATTTGGCACTAGTCTTTGCACACAATTTGGGTTTTCTTTCAGAGTTGATATCTTACCAAATACAGCCATCTGTGTTCCCTCTGGGAAAGGTTCAACTGTTCTGTTGCCATTGACATGATGTTTGGCTAGGAAAAAAGAGAGAGAGAGAGAGAGAAAGAATGAAATTCAAGTTAAGTGTAAAGTTCTACACACATACTAACACATGTCATCAAATGTGTCAAAAAGACAATTTCTTATTTTTAGTTATAAATGACACGAAAACTTACCCTCTTAAAAGAGTTTCAAATAGTCTAATTTTAATCTCAATCACATAAGAGTCTGAAAATGCTCACATTAAGGCAGGTGGTTTTGTAGTGACTGTACTTGAGACCGGAGTTGTGCGATAATGTGCTGCCGATAAGAGCAGAGGCTACCCAGTCTGAGAGCTTCCAACACCTAGCCAGAGGAGTTCCACCATGCAAAGCCACCCCATGGAGAACCTGGGAAGCTCCAGATTCTAGTGTCAACTGAGGTGATCTACCTGGAAGACTCCTGATAATCAACATATTGACCCAAACAGTAAAATGAACCAGAAAAAGAGCAGGGTTGCATAGGGATCATTTTTCAAAAATAAAATAGCAAAACAGACTTCACCATGTTTCAAACATTGCTTCTTGTTGTTGTTAAAAGATTAATTTATTTGTTGAATTCTATTGAGGGGTCATTTGTTTATAGTAGAGTCTTTAACACATAGGCACAACTTCTCATCTCCCCTTGACTGGTGTCTAGGAAACACATAGGATCTCAATGTCTCTTCATCCTGTCCCTTTCCCTCCTTCCCCAGAGTCCTTTGCTTTGGTGCAATATGCCATACCCAGTCCAACTTTCACCTTATGTTTTCCATTACTGTTCTTTGTTCTTAAGGTCCACCTATAAGTAAAATCATTTGATATTGGACTTTCTCTTTCTGGCTTGTCTCATTCAACATGATGTCTTTGAATTATTTTTTTCCCCACCATCCTTGGAGCTTCCTTGATAATGTCCATGGTGTTCCCACCTGTTGGACTCAAACTGAGCCTCATGCACGGCAAGGCTTATGCTCTGCTGAGTAAACCATCTACTACTCCTACACATATCTTGATTAGGTTATTCCCACTGGGGTTATTGGCTCTAGCAATGGGCTCAGCACAAAAGGTAGGCCCTGAAGAGCCTGGGGAGAAGTGTTATCAGCCCTTGAAGAAAGTATAATATCTTCAAGAGGAACAAATCCCAAAGGCAAATTTCACCAGAGAGATTCCAGTGACATTCCAAGTCCTGGAATATGGTCTAAAGAGAGTAGAGGATTTTCTGCAGACAATGTGTTCTGCAGACAACCAGTTGGAAAGGAATCCTGACTCTTGTAGGATCTCAGAGGGAAGGGGGATGATCTGGGAAAGCTAAGTATGAAGACATTTTAGTGAGAGCCAGGAGTAGATGTGATCAAGGTGTGGTCCTTGGTCAGTGGAAGATCCAACTTGGTGCAGCAGAGGTTGCACACTGTGAAGCAAAGGTACTTAAGAGAGGTTGGTGAACAGGGACCACAGTATGGAAGGTGTTGAGAACATATCCAATCCCTGGAAGGCCCAGGCCACTTCTGCTGGAAGTCTTTCAAAACCTCAAGGCTTTTGCCTGATCCCCACAGATAACATGCAGATGGGCTAAAAGTGTTGTCTGTGAAGATAGTGTCAGAGTTGTGAATAGGACTAGAAAGCTGGATCAGGGCAGAGAGTAGCTCCCAAATATAGGAAAAGTATACAAATTCTGTAAACTGTAAACCCTATCAATCTGACCTAGGACCTATGTTTATTCATATTTAGCACAGGATCCTGTGTAACTATTGCATCCCTGTAAGTCTGAGGTTGCTTTCCATGGTCATAGCTAGGAACTGTCTAGGCTGCACTCATTTCAGGACCAGTCTTCCTTGAGTGGCAGAGTATGTTGACCCAGCCTCCCTTCAGAATCACTTCACAGGCAGTGAAGCAGGTCTGCAGATGTTTCTCTCTCCCCCTCTGTCTTCCCCTCCTTCCTCCATTTCTCTCTGTTCTATCTAACAACAATGACATCAACAACAACAATAATAACTACAACAATAGAAAACAAGGGCAACAAAAAGGGGCAAATAATATAAATAAATATAAATATTAATATTAAAAAATTAAAAAAGAAAATCATACATCACAATTAGTCAAAGAAATGGAACATCATACAATATGCTTTATTACTTTGTTTTATTTAACATTGGTTTACAAAATTACAGGATTTCAGGGGTATAGATTCACACTTATAGATGTATATATAACTCACCACACTCATCTCCAAAGTCCCTGGGCCTCCCCCACCTCTTCCTTCTCTCTAATAACCACCATGTAACATGTTTTAAATGTAGCATTTATTTAAAAGATAGATAAGGTGTGGGGAGGGGTCAGAGGATGGTCCATCTGATGGAGCGCATACATTACCATGCACAAGGACCCAGGTCCAAACCCCCAGTCTCCACCTGCAGGAGAGGAAGCATCACGAGTGGTAAAGCAGTGCTGAAAGCATCTCTTTCTCCATCTCCCCCTGCCCTCTCTGTCTCTAACAACAACAAAAAAAGTGTGTGTATGGGAGCCAGGTGGTTAAGGACCGGCATAAGGATCCAGGTTCGATCCCCCGGCTCCCCACCTGCAGGGGGGTCGCTTCACAAATGGTGAAGCAGGTTTGCAGGTGTCTATCTTTCTCTTCCCCCTCTGTCTTCCCATCCTCTCTCGATTTCTCTCTGACCTATCCAACAAAAATGACAGCAATAACAACAACAATAAACAACAAGGGCAACAAAAGGGAAAAAATAGCCTCCAGGAGCAGTGGATTTGTTGGCAACGAGCCCCAGCAATAACCCTGGAGGCAAAAAAAAAAATGTGTGTATGTGTGTGTATAAAACTGTCATGAGTTGTGGTGAATTCATCATTCAGACACTGAATCCCAGTGATAACCTTGGTGGCAATTATAAAATAAAATAAAAGAAGGAAAACATGGGGAAATGTTTGGAATAATGATGAGAATAAATTTATAACATGTTAGATATGGAATACAGTGACAACTAATTAAAACATGAATACTTTAGGGGAAAAGACAAGCAGAGAAAAATGCAAAGATGAAATTAGGGAATTTATGCATAATAGTTATCTTTATTAATTTCCCCTCTTACTACTAGCTTCTTGTTTTCTATATAGAAATGTCTGCTTGAATACAAGAACATCAATAAAACTACACTGTATTTAAAAAATCAGTACAATTACATACAACTAAATTCTACTTTCTATTCCATAATGACAGGATGGCAAGCTCTCAAAAGCTAGACAAGCATAGTTCTATTCCCAGACTGTGCTTACAGGGACATTTTATGATTTAATCTCTGCTACAATATTTGGGGCTCAAAAAGCCATAGATGCTTTAAACACATTAAATGGGTCCCATATGATATGAAGGGGGGTGAAGAGAGGGCTAACCTCCCTAACCAGTATTTGCAATTTTTTTTTCCAAAATTGGTGATACATGTCACATGAGAAACAGTCAAACTTGTCGGAAAAAACAAAGTCGTCCATCGACTGCATGTTAATTATTGATTGCCAGCAGAGCATGAAATGGTGACAGGATGAGACCTCTGTTGCCCAGCCACTGCAGGGCAGATGCCTCTGATCTGGCTGGTTAGCCAGATGTCCCTGTCCCCACTCCATGGGGGCACATCACAAAGTCACAGCCTCCATAAAGACAACCTCTTCTGATGGCAGTGATGTGTCCTCTGTCAAGGGCACATGAGGATAAGAAATAGATTTTCATTCACCTTGAAAGCCTGGTGCTGGAGGAGCAGTGAGGTTAATGAGAGCAAACCAGGGCTCAATCCTGACAACTAAAAGATTAGAAGGGAATATGAGGAACATGTTCCAAAGTTTTAGAAGATGATAGGGATGGGGACTTTTATGAATGTTCAAATTTTATTGCTGTGTTCTTCCTTGGAAAATGTACAACAAAACTGTTCAGGAATGCACCTGTAATCATGCAAAAATCAGATATAAACCAACCAACAACTAGCTCCATGTTCTGTGCTCAAATGGAGGTATAGCTACAATTTTATTTTCTGTGTGAGGGGTGTGGGGGAACAGACAGGTAAATGGGAGGGACAAAGAAGGCTGGAGGATGTGCGCCCTTCCCCCAAGAAACCCTAGTATTCTCTTGCAGGTCCCATCTTTTCCAGGATGGGTAACTAACCATGGTAACACTAGGTAGTTGGAGGCTACATAGATTGCTGGCTGTCATCTTGGGGGACGCTGAATCTTGGGGGACCCAGAATCACCCCAGGACTGGAACAGTCTGTATCAGCACTCCCTGTATCAATCTGCTAAGTGGGCTTGGCTGGAAATCATGATTTTATGCTTGGATTCAACTATAAGGCATTTCTGAGTCTACCAGACTTTCCCAGGACTTTTTCAATCAGTGCCAAGAGTTGAAGGAAATTGTACAAAAGAAAGGATGAGGGGATTGTAGGGTAACTTCAACTGGGACTCAAATTCTGGTCCTACCACCCGGCAGGCTGAATGACATGGGATAAGTCATGTGACCTCTCTGAGAAGGCTTTGCAAGGTGCTAGCAAGAGCCAGTGCACAATAGATGGTAAAAAGCCAAGCACTGTATTTAGTCTAACCTTTTCAGTGCGGTTGTAAATAGCTAAAAATGAGATAACTCAACCCAAACTCCATCTGATCCCTCACTCCACTGAAGGTAGCTAATCAGAAGTACAAACTCGTTCAAGATGAGTTTGCAAACCCCACCACAACCCAGCCCACACCAGCCATGAACTACCATTTATCATTCAAACACTAGGGAGTTTCTCAGCTAGAACCAGGATCAATTGGGGCTGAGGTATAAGTGCATTTATTCCATTGATCTGGTAATAAAAATATGCCAATACTCCCCAATAAAATAGGACCTCAAGATTTTCCTGTTGTCTGGTCCTCTGCAGCCTTTTACCAGGTCACACATTCTTGGAGTGACAGGTACAAGTGAGAGGGGGATACTAAGTTGACTTCATGTTTGTCCACAAGCCCTAATCTTGACTGGCATCTTCCCAGCATAGGAGTTCAATTCCTGGTGACCCAATTTTCTGGGGTCTTGTTGTACCAAGGTGCTTGCGTAAGAATGGCTTTGTGCCTATGTTGGCATGCAGAGCCAGAAGAGCAGAAGTCTCAGAGGGGTCCCTGTTATCTGATCACTGGAACAGGTGGCAGAAGCAAAGGGAGAGGAGAGAAAGGATGATTTTATTATCTGACACCCAATTCCATACTTTCCTCTGGTTCTGTGTTATCCTTGTCCACTGATCATTTTGAGCTGTAGTGTTTTCAGATGATAGTCAACCCAAAATGGGCTGTGCCCCCAATTACATACTCCAAGTTAGAGGAATGATGAAGGGGGATATCATGGTGTGTGTGTGTGTGTGTGTGTGTGTGTGTGTGTGTGTGTGTGTGTGTGTGATGTGACAATGTGATAAGAGAGCACAGTGCAGTTTGAGGGCCACCTCAGCTCTCTACCTACTGCTGACCCAGGACGCTGGACTCTTCCTTACTGATATGTGACATGTACCAGTAGAGGCAGAAGGAATGTGAGGCTGAGAGAGGTGGGAAAGGAGATCTTGATAACAGCAACAGTGAGAATGAAATGGAAATTCCCAAGACCCCCCACCCCCAGATATCTTGGGTACCCAGCAGTGAGCATTCCTTCCAAAGATATAGGAGAAGGAGGAAAATATGCTGTGCCTCACTGCCTTCCTCATGTGGTGACCCATAACTGAATGTAAAACAAAATATATACTATTAAAAATTTTTTTAAAAGAATGCCAGACCAGACCTACAGGGATGCAGAGGTTAACACAGGCTCCTGTGCTGACTATGGCCCTCAGATCAAATCTATGGGGTTTACAGTTAACAAAATTTATATACTTTCCCCATATTTGGGAGCTACTCTCTTCCCTGATCCACTTTTTTTTAAATTTCTTTATTGGGGAATTAATGTTTTATATTTGACAGTAAATACAATAGTTTGTACATGAATAACATTTCCCAGTTTTCCATATAACAATGCAACCCCCACTAGGTCCTCTGTCATCCTTTTTGCCTGATCCACTTTCTAGTCCTTTTTTCTAACTACATAGTCAGTGATATGCAAAGTACCCAAGTCCTGTGATGTAACGTAACTAAGACATGAGACCCATAGAAGGTTTTTTTTTTCTCATCTCTATTCGATTCTAAATGTTATACCTCCAAATACTACTAAATCTGCTTCTGAAAACATTTCTATGGGTCACTGGAAAGGAGGTCAAGAGTACCTCTAGAAAAGATCAAATCACCCAGCAGGTGGTCTTTCTTCCTCCTTGGGAACATGTCAGGCCTTTAGCAAGCCCATCCTGGTTGTCAGCTGTCAGTCAGCTGCTGGGCAGGGATGGTCCACTGGCTCCCTCTCCTGCTTCCTCCCCATCCCCGCTGACAGTGATAAATGATCGAGCCCATGTTCAGCTAAGCCTAAAGGGCCTAGCCCTCCCCTTGCAATCTGCTCCAGATCCACACCAGCCTTCCCTCCACTGCCCTCCCCCCCCTCAGGACCACAAAGCAGACCTGCTCCCAGGGAAGGACAGACCTATCTCCTTTTGGGTTGCTGTTCTCTCATGAAAAGAAATTATTACTCTGTTTCTTGGTTCTCTCTATTCAAGGATGAAACAGGAAATGTGTCATTATAAATCTTATAGGAAACTTAACTTCAATTCTCTTTTTACATTAGAAATGAAAAGATAAGACTAAAGAGGCAACTTAAAAACAGACAGAAAAATCATCATAAACATACTGTCAGTTTGGTCTCCATTATAAATAACCACCTTCCAATTTATTAAATCATTACCTATTGTTAGGTGTCAGGAAAAAGAGATCAGAAAATCTAATGGGAATAAACTACTGGTAGAAAGATGGGATATTAACACTGAATATTAATGATTCTTCAGAGATCAGCTCCTACCACATATACTTTACATACACACACACACACACACACACACACACACACACACACACACACACACACACAGAGTCATTTCAGGATTGCTTATAAAAAGATAGGCACTGGGGCCAAGCAGTGGTGCACCTAGTTAAACACTCACAATAAAAAGAAAGGCACAAACCTTTTGCACAAAATAATCTATGCTGAACAATATAAGCCTATTATAAAGAATGAGGTAACTATATTGATATGGAATGATCTACAAGATGTTCTGTTAATTGGGGAAAAAAATCAATGAGCAGGATAATGTGTATCATATATCACGATTCTTTATTTTTAGTTTATTATTTTTTAATCTGTTTATTTATTAATGAGAGAGTGAACATGCCAGAACATTACTCTGGTATAAGTGGTATTATGGATCAAATTCAGGACTCCATGCCTTGTATGTCCTGCATTCTTTTACTGGGTACATATATGAATCTTTTTTTTTGAAAATATAAATTTTAAATGTCCCAAATTTTGTATTCCCATGGTCACCCTGACAGTCCACCAGCCTATTCTCCCAACAAATAGGAGTAACTGACAGCCTCTGTGTTCAGGACAGCCTCCTGTTCACATTTTACCCAGGTCCAGGACAAAGACTAAGGCTATCTCCCAGGAGTCTCCCAGCAGCAAAACTGAAACTCAACTTGAGAATTCTGGATAAGTGACACTATCAAAAACAAAACAAAATAAAGCCTTCAGAGAGGAAAGGGCATTCTCTAAAGTCAGTCTGTTTTCTCCAAAGCAGTATTTTATATATTTGTTTTGTTTTTATTGTCACCAGGGTTCTAACTCTGGCATCAGGTACCTGCATGATGAATCCACTGCTCCTGGCAACATTTTTTTTTTATTTG
This sequence comes from Erinaceus europaeus, assembly GCF_950295315.1. Classification (NCBI taxonomy): domain Eukaryota; kingdom Metazoa; phylum Chordata; class Mammalia; order Eulipotyphla; family Erinaceidae; genus Erinaceus; species Erinaceus europaeus. The sequence goes on along the minus strand of NC_080163.1, from coordinate 110,641,822 downwards.
ATAGGACAGAGAGAAATTGGGGGAAAGGGAGGGGGCGGGTAGCAGTGCAACTGGCTGAGTACACGTTACAAAGTGCAAAACCTGCATTCAAGCTCCCCTTCCCCACCTGCAAGGGGGAAGCTTTGCGAGTGGTGAAGCAGTGCAGCAGGTCTCTATCTCTCTCCCTTCTCTATTGCCCCCTTCCCCCTCAATTTCTCGCCCTTTCTATCCAGTAAATAAATAAAGATAATAAATTTTTTAAAGAGAAGGGAGGAAAGGAGGGAGAGAGAGAGAGACAGAGGGAGAGTGAGAGAGACATCTACAGTACTGCATCACTACTCATGAGGCTTCCCCCTGCAAGTGAGGATTTGGGGCTCAAACCTGCATCCTTGTGCATGGTAATGTGTGCACTCAACTTGGTGCACCACCTCCCAGACCCTACCAGGAGCAATATGCTAATTACTTTCTTATTAAGAGGTAAGGGTAGTCTCTCTTTCTTGCTTGTCTCACTTAGCATGACACCTTCAAGTTCTAACCAAGATATTACAAAGGAAATGACTTCATAATTTTTACAGCTGAATAGTATTCTGTTTGTATATGTACCATACCTTTTTAGCGATTCATCTGTCATTGGACATATGGGTAATGCACCAAAGCAAAGGATTCTGGGGAAGGAGGGAAAGAGACAGGATGAAAGGACATTTTGGTCCTGGTGTGTCTCTTAGGAACCTATCAAGTGGAGATGAGAGGCAGTGCCTATGTGTCAAAGACTATACTATAAACCATTAATCTGCCAATAAAACTATATATATATTAAAAAGGCAAAAAAGAGGCAAGGAATTTTAAAATGCTATATTTACTAAAAATAATGAAAAAATCTGTTTCTGTGCTTATCTCCTTTTTATTTAGAGGAAAGAAAGAGAAAGAGGAAGGGAGAGGTAGAGGTAGGAGAAAAGGCAAAGGAGAAGGAAAGTAGACTAAACCATCAGCAAATATCTTGTCTTTCTGGAATTTGGTAGATGATTTTAATTGTTCTTCTGTCCCTTCTGCCTCATATCCTTTCTATTTCTCTCTCCCTTGTAATCTCTCCTTCCTTAACAGAAGATACTAGTATTTCTAAATCTATTCTGGATTTACTGAGTAACGTTGGTGCTCAACATTCCTCATTTTGAAAGTAGCTGAACCATTTCAAATTCCCTCTTTTTAAAAAAATCAGTTTTTTACTATGAAGTTTTAAAAGGATTTTTAATAAATCTGTGTAATTTTGCTTCAAATCCTGATCTCATTAGAAAGGCAGCACGTATAAATCATCTACTCTGAAACTTTCTCTGAAGGACCTGCCCTTTGGAAATCAGGCTTGGTCACGTGGCTAATTAGGGAAAATTGGAAAACCCACTACATATTCATATTAAGAAACATAATGTGGTCAGAGGGGTGGCTCAGAAGTAGAGTGCATGCCTTATATGCATAAGGCCCTGAGTTTCATCCCCAGCACCATATCCATTCTAAATTCAGTGTTCTGGTGTCAGCTGAGATTAAGAAGTGGAGAAATTCTAGCTCCAGTCTTCCACAAGATTGGAATCAGGGTGCTAAGGCTGCCATGTCAGGTAAGGTCTGCCTGCCGGAGTGCTTAGTGAGCTCAGATTCTAACTAAATAGAATGCTCCCTCACATCTAAATACATTAGTCTCAGATTTTTTTATCCTCTTCCTGCTAAGAGGTGAAATTTAATCTCTTTCCTCTAGAGTGTAGAGTGGATGTGATAACTTACTGCTAAAGAGAATACAACAGAAGTATAGACAGTCCCTTCTGACAGGTTCTAGTAGACAGAGATATTCACCTTACTCTATTCTTTCTTGGTTGGGGGGTGGGGAGACAGCTGCCATGATGTGAGTCAGCCCTATGAAAAGGGCCACATGGAAAGAAACTGAAGCCTGCCAGTTGCCACAGGAGTAAGCATTAGAGCAGATCCTGGCCCAGCTGAATCTTTTGAAGATGACGGTTTTATGAAAGACCCTGATCTAGTGGTAGCCAGCTATGTCATACACAGATTCTTGACCCAAAGTAACTGAGATAATCAATGATGTTTGTTTTAAGCTGCTCCATTTGGAGATAACCAAGTATACAGCAATAAGTAACTAAAACATTAACATGATCTAATAAAAGATAAAAAATGGAATTTTTCAGTCAAATGACAATTAAGTCATAAGCCAGGAAACCAAACCATCTTTTATAAAGTCATTTGCACTGGAAAAAACATATGTATTTCCTGACTAATTGATTTACAAGTCAGCCACTGAAACATGACACATTTCCAAGTTGAAGACTATCGCTATGTCATTTATTTTCTCCACAAACTTTGTTTCCTAGTATACTGGAATTGCAAAAACATACATTCCTGAGCTGGTAAAGTCTAGGAAGTGTATATAAAATATCCAAGTAAGGCTCTTTAGGTCTCCTACAATAATCCTGGCTATTTTTATTCATTTGCAATATCCAGAGGATTGTTAGTTGCTTCTCCTGCTGTTTCGTTTGGGCAAGTTATATTTCTGCCTCATAGGGCTTACAACAATGAAGAAAAAATGTTTTTCTAAAATTCCCAGGGAGGCCAAATTTAAATTCATGCCAAAGGCCTTCACAGCAACGGGGAGAACTTTCTGCATTTCAATGAAGTTTTGTTTGGTTGATTGGTTAGTTGGTTGAATTTGGGGGGTTTTATCTTCAACTAGATGGAAGGAAGAAGATGGCTACATAATTTCTATTCACTGTGACATCTACAAGAAATCTAGTTTTTCTCTTTTCTATGGGAATAAAAAATCAAATCCAAAGATCAAAATGGTTGCTGAAATTAAACCTGTTTTTTTTTTAAATGAGGATACTCCATCCATAGAAGTCTGAGGTCACAACACCTCTATTCTAACCATCAGATAGCATGTAGCTTTTAGCCTACATCCTATGCTCATGGTACCTCAAGAATTCTAAATAATTCTGCTAACCACCATTCAACAATGGACCTGGTCATTTCAGTGTTGAGGGCCACCATGTTCCAGGCTCACTGACTATTGGCCTCCAGTTCTTACAGAAAAGTTATTCACCACACTTGAGTCTTCCTCTGCCTCATGTTAGTTAAGCACCAGGTTTAAACATAAGGAGAGCACATTAGTGAGGGGAGGAGAGAAAAATACTAGTTGGAAACAATGGCTTCTCTGCTTCTTGAAAATGAGGGTAAAAAGTCACAAGTTATGTAAAGCTCAGCTCAAATAGAACTTATAAGAAATTCTGGGGGCCAGAAGATGGGTTAATAGGGGGAGTCCAGGACTTACTGTATGCAGGATCTTGGGTGTGAGTCTAGCACCATATGGGAGCACCATCGACAGTACTAAGGGAACTTCCATGGATGGTGGAGTGGTGGTAATTGACCAGGGCCCACAGTGGCAACTGACCAGGTGGTTAATTGACCAGGGCCCATGATAGGGCACATGTGCACATGTATCCATAAGTTAGGGGAAAATACACACCTTAAAGTAAAAGTGTGCATAGTCTGCAGTGACTCAATAAGTGCAGCAAACAAGTATAAAGATCTAATAAAGACACCATAAAGTACTTAATCAAATAGTTTCTACTTAGACATAGATACCCTTCTCACCTACTTCCTGTTTATTTACTTCCCTCAATCACTGTAAGTCTAACCCTGTCAGATAAAGTAACAACTACAGAAGCTGGATAGGGGTAAGAGACCAGCACACTTTAATGATGGCCCTTTTGGTCACTACCAGGCCACCCCATCATCCAGGGCCCTAAGTCAGGGAATCCTAGGATTCCCACATATATATGATGGGCTGAGATGTCTAACAGATCCCTCTCTGATCCACCATCACTGGTCATCTCTATCAAGAATAGCATCATAAACCCTCTTGTGGGTCTCTACAGGACCTTGTCCTCAATGTAGAACAATAATAATTGGGACTACCCCACTCTCCAAAGATAAATTTTTCCTTAGACTGTGAGAGGATCTTCTTGAGGGATGAATATATAAGTCAAGCTCCTACAAAGTGTCCTGAGTGCTCATCAAAACCAAAAGAAGGTGATCAACAGGGCAGTGAGGGAGCCTACTTTACCACACAAGAGACCCAAGTTCAAGCTCAGACCCCACCACACTGGTGATAGCTTCAGGTGTCTTTCCCTCTCTCCTTCTGTACCTTTGTCTCTGTCTCTCTCTTTTAATCTGAAAAAAAGTCAGCCCAGAGTGGTGAAACCCCAGTGACATCAAAGAAAAAAATAAAGTTAGGCAGATGATATCTTACCCTTTGCTGAAGCATTCAATTTATGCAAAGACTCTTAAAATCCTTCTCTGGGGTTAATGGTTGCTGCCCATGTCTTTAAAATATAGTTAGGATGAAAAAAAGAGCTAAAGTTGCAACTCACTGTAAAACCTCTATTGAAAGGAACATTTCATGAAATTGTTCAGAAACAAAAGCAATTGCTCTGCCAGCACTAAAAAGCATGAATTTATAAGATCAACAATCACAAAGGCTGATGACAGCTCACACAAAAAAAGACCTAAGCCTATTTTTTTGTCATTTTTTTAACAAAAAAAAAAAAAAAAGTAAAACCTTGTTCTCAATACAGAGATCAAAGAGAAATGGCATACAGGACTTAAATTTAACATTTTCACTGGAGAAAAGCACAGCCCAGCAGGACTGACCTTATTTTGCACAGAGGCAGCTATCCCCCTGATGGGACATCCCCCAGCCCACAACCATCACAGCCCTAGCTGCCCAAAATCCCTATAGGAGGTGACAATGTGTTCCTACTGCAGTAAAAGGTTTAATCTGTCAGTGTTTCTAGAAGAAGTAACACAGTGACAATTATACCAAAAAATAAAAATGATTACAGCTCAGGCCATTCTAGACAATCAGGAGAAGGAATGTATTTTGTGACACATGCAAGTTATGTGCAATTCAAATGTGCATGTCACTAAATAAAGTTTTATTGGCACACAGCCACACTCCTTCACTTAGTTATTGTCTAGGACTGCTCTCACTCAGCAACAGCAGAGTAGAGTTACTGTGACAGACACCGTATGGGCTGCAGAACCTATAATATTTTCCATCTGCAACTTCATGGAAAAGTTTCTGAACCCCTGTGCTGGAACAAAGGTCTGAGAGACAGAGCCTAAGTTTCTAGGCATGTGAGGTCATGGGAAAGGCTCTTCTTCAGGAAAGGGATTAAGATACAATAGGGCTAGAGGGCACAAAAATAAAGAAATTGATCTCAAATATTGTTGATTCAGTGGTAGAATTCTCGACTGCCAGAATTTAATCTTGGTCATCTCTCCATTGTAAGGCCTGGGAGAGGGAGGCATCACTAAAATACAAGTGCAGTAAAATGTGGTAAAAGAATCCTTCCCCTAGCCAAAAACAAGCAAACAAACAAATAAACAAAAACCTGTGCTTCTGAACAAGTCATGTAATCTCTCTGATCTTTAACCTCATTTTCTGGGAAAAAGAAAAAAAGACAAAATATTCATCCTGTAGCACTGCCATGAGAATTGTGAATGAAATTCACATTCATGTCCACACAAATGGACTTAGTTCACATCTTAGGTTACATCTTGAATGATAATTAAGTTTCTATAGACAGGAAGTTGAGAACAGAAGTAAGCCAATTCAGACTGAGAAAACACAAGGGTCAAAGGCCCAGGGGGACTAATTGAGTGGTCAGTTTAGACCATCCAGGATTCACTGGAAAAAAAAAATCAGTAGCTGAAGCAAAAAAAGGGGATCAGGGATCCAATGTTGAAGGTGTTTTCTAATGTTGAATCCAATGTTGAAGGTCCACTGTTTTCCTTTATGATTTCCTTATTTCTCTCCCTTCTCTATTCATGGTCCATTTCCAAGTGATTCCCAGAAATACTAGGGAGCATTTCTTGGCCCACCTGAGGCACTTAAATTTAAACAACCTGCAACTCTAATCAAGTCCCCCAACGTTATCTTCAGAATATCTATTCTGAGGTGGAAATAGGCTTTTTTGCTTTGACCCCCAATCTCATTAGATCACTTGACCCATTTGCCCCCTACACGTATGCAAAGTTTAGGGGGGTAGGGGGGAACCCACATCTGGTAGCATCTTCCAGCTGCTATGTGAGAAATAAATGAGGTTCCTGGGACTCTGGGTAAATTATAATAAAGTCTAATGACTTCCAGGCCCCAGTCATGATGCATACTGATGAACTGGCCCTTGTAGCCAGCTGTCCCTCCATCATCAATTGTCCACAGGGGGATTCCTGTTCACTGAGGATAGACAGTCTCCAGAGATGAGAGAGCAGCAGGAGCTCTGCAGAAGAGAACAGCAGCCTTTTGGGCTCCAGAGACAGGATTTCATTGTAAAATGTTGGGAATGTGTAAAAAAAAAAAAAACCAGAAGGCCCAAGGAAATAATAATTAAGAGGCAGGTCACACACAGATCTTTGGTGGTAGGTGCAGTGTGGAACTACACCCTGTAATCTTACCATCTTGTAATCCCCTATTAATCACAAACAAAAAATAGCAGAAGAAAGTACAGGCCACAGTCTGCCCCCCCCCAAAAAAAAAACAATCTTAGGGCTACATCAGCAAACTAGTCTCATGGTGTATTTAAGCTCCCTTACTGTCTTTCCCTTTTCTCACCTTGCCTTATCATCTTTCACAGGTTGGGTGACAAAAATTTGGCTATTTTCTGTTCAGTTTGAGCACTGAATTTGGAGTGAGACGATGTGAGAATTCTAAGTGTGTACAATTAGTAGTTATATGTCCTAATTCAGTTGTAACACATGACTTCTCTGAATCTTCAGTCTAACACTCTCCCAACTGAGCTATTTTGGCACACAACTTCTCTGAGTCTAATGCTCTTCATCTGTCAAGCTGGAGTCACGCCTGCCCAGCCAACCTGCCAACATTGTTAAATTCATCAGGTGGAAAGGTGTGGAAGAGGGACATGGTAAACTTAAAACATCAGGAAAATTAAGGGGTATTTAATATTGTTTTAAACGTGTCTTTAAAAATAAACTTGCCAGTTTCCAAAATAACATGTCAGGGGAGAATTGTCAAAAAGAACAAAATTTAAAAAATAAATGCAACCTTGGAATTCAAAATAAAATAAGTCATTTGATCCCAACCTGGAAAGAGAAGAGGGTTATTTGGCTATTTTTTTCCAAATGTAACACAGTATGCAAAATTACTTCTAGATCTAGAGAGAATGTAGTTATCAAGGTAAAGTGCTACCAGACACAGGCAACTGACTCCTTCTATTCATGGAAAGAGGTCTAGAATCTATAAATCTCTACAGTGGGACAAAAAGGGGAGGGCCTTAGATGCTGGGAATTAATTCAGAGACTGACAATGTAAGAACAGCAGTGAAAGAACCGAAAATCAACCAACAATACTGTCGATACCACCAACAACATCACCACCAAAAATGCCATCAATAATAAGAAGACCACTATCACCCACACCAGTACTATCATCAACAGTACTAACACCACCATCTTCACCAACACTGTCAAGAGCATCACCACCACCCACAACAATGACATCATTGACATATCCCACTCCAGCAGCACTGGCCTCAGCTTTGCTTTCTCTGACACCACACCTCCTACTTTTCCAAGGATACAAAGTCTCTATATCTAGACCTGGTTTCCAGTGATAACATTTGCAGAAAAATAAAAAGTCTTGGGACAAATATCCTGTCTATGGATTGGTCTGCTTCCTGCTCTCTAGTAATCAGCATTGTTACTGTATTCATTCTGTATGTTGATATTTTAAATTGCTTCTGCCTTGACTTCCACTGACAGCTTCAAGCTCTCAGCTGTGTGGTATGCCACTGGCTAGGGCTACAATAGACTCCTAAGCAGTGCTTGGCTTCACTGTAGGATCCTTCCCTGACTCTTAACAGCAAACAAATAATAATAGTGAAATAATCATTACTTTTCAAATTATTGAGAGAGTATGTTGAGTAGTCAAGCAGCTAAAGGTGAAGCAGACTCACTTTAGGATACAAGTGTTATAAGTTGGACACTAATAAAGGGAAGCTAGTGAAGAAGAGGGAACCTGAGCTCTTTGTAGGGTCTGGAGAGAGAGTTCACCAGGTAAGGCACATGCCTTGCCATGCAAGCAGCCCAGGTTGAGCTCCCAGTGCCACACAGGAGTGCTATGACACTGGGGGAAGCTCTTGTGCTATGGTGGTTTCTTCCCCTCCCTCCTTCTCTTCTTCCCTCCCTCCCTCCCTCCATCCTTTGTCTTTCATAACCCAGGAGTAATGAAATCACATATGTGTGACACTTTGCCTCCCCAAACACACAAAAAAAGAAGAAAGAAAGAAAAAGAAAGCCAATCCCTCTTTCTAATGCCTCTGAGTCAACAATTTATATGGATATTTGCAACCAAGTGCAAGAAAGTATAAGGGAGAGTCGGGCGGTAGCGTGGTGGGTTAAGCACAGGTGATGCAAAGCACAAGGACTGGTATAAAGATCCTGGTTCCAGCCCCCGGCTCCCCACCTGCAGGGGAGTCGCTTCACAGGCGGTGAAGCAGGTCTGCAGGTGTCTATCTTTCTCTCCCCCTCTGTCTTCCCCTCCTCTCTCCATTTCTCTCTGTCCTATCCAACAACAATGACATCAATAACAATAATAGTAGCCACAACAACAAGGGCAACAAAAGGAGGGAAAAAGATTTTTTAAAAAAAGAAGAAAGTATAAGAAAAACAGAAAATAGGCAGAATGTCACAAAAGAAAAAGCCATTATGAGTGCTGGTGTCTTCCTGCTCTTCTCAGGTCATAGACAATGATAGTCATCTCCCAGTCTATTTATCTAGTAAAACACCCCACAGCATTCCAACCTTTTTAAAATCAAGCTTTCAATCCTTCATATCATAGCCTACATATCAACTCAGTGGATTCTGAATTTCAACTGATGAAATAAAACCTGAGCTAACTAATGACTGTCACTGTCTGGTGTCTATGCAAAGTGAGTGTGCTTTAAAAAAATTTTTCTCAGACAAAATATGTCTATCCTGTCTCCACAGTTCTACTTTTAACTACAGGGTACTTTCTGTGATGCAAAATTAGCAATATTGCAACTTTTAAAATGACTTTCCATCTAGGGATGTTATTGTTGGTGAACAGCTAAGATCCATTTCATTTTTACTGTCAGAGTATGTTAAACTAAATGAAATATATCGGGCAAAACATACACCCTTGTGTTTTCTGATCTTCACACTCCTAGCTCAAGGACAAAGCAGACATTTAAAATGCTGTGTATAATTAGCTGGGATCTTTAATTTTTTTTTTTTTTTTGCTCTTAAGAGCAAATACAAAGTTTGTCCACCTCAAGAATAAAGGTACTAATTAGGAGATGATCAGTTGCAAACTATTTATTTATGTTTCCTCAATAAGAGAGGTGTGTGAAGTAGTGAAAAGGCTGCAAGCCTAGAGGTGAGGGCCAGGATCTGGAAACAGTGCTACTTGATTCTGAAAAATTTGCTTGACCTCAATCAAGATTCCCTACAGATCTTAAAATTGTGATCTTCTTCTTCTTCTAGCGTTTGCCAAAATTGTGATCAACCTCAGTTAAAGTTCAACTTATCTTCAAATGAAACAAACAGTATGCAGGTAACATGAAATTTAAACTTAACATTCAAGCCATCCATATGTCTTCTTCCCAAAGCTATTTTTCAAAAGTTCCAGAGCAGTGCACTGCTAGAAAAAATTCAGTGATGATAAAATATCAACAAATAACCTTAAAACTTTGTTACCAAAAAAGATCTTAAATTTCCCTTTGTATCATCAAAACAGATCATGAATACCTATAAGCAACTTTTAAGTCAATGTCAACATATTACCTAAAGCCATCATTCCTGTAGCTCTTTGGGTAAGATGCTAAAATATGACTCTCTCCTCCCCAAGTAGGGGCTGCTATAAAATATACTGTGAAGCACTATGCAGCTAGCCAGCTCACCGAATGCAAATAAAATTTATCAATCACCAAAAAGTATCACAGGAATTAAAGGTAAAAGTATTGGTAATTTTTTTTAAGCAGTACATAGTAAATACAGTGTAAGTACCTTGAGTCTAGGTAATCATATACCTTGCTGGTTATGTAAGGTCTACTGAATAGCTAAAGTAAATAATAATTTAGAATCATGGGATCCAAACACTGCCTCATGGATGAATCAGGACTGACCAGTCTTGGTTGGTGAATGCAGCAAAGAGTTTTCAAAAGCTGAAGAGATACAGGCTTGCCGTTTTTCTTTTCTTTTTTTTTTAAACTCTTTTTTAAATATTTATTTATTTATTGAATCCCTTTTGTTTCCCTTGTTGTTTTATTGTTGTAGTTATTGATGTCATCATTGTTGTATAGAACAGAGAGAAATGGAGAGAGGAAGGGAAGACAGAGAGGGGGAGAGAAGGATAGACCCCTGCAGACCTGCTTCACCGCCTGTGAAGTGACTCCCCTGCAGGTGGAGATCTAGGGGCTCAAACCAGGATCCTTATGCTGGTCCTTGTGCTTTGCTCCACGTGTGCTTAACCCACTGCATTACCACCCAACTCCCAGGCTTGCCATTTTTCATCAGTGCCAAATCCCTCAACATCTTCATGTGACCTCTCAGGACAGCTGTCATTTGCAAAGATGAAGGGGCTCGGTGGTGGTGCCCCCAGTTAAGAGCACATAATACTAAGCACAAGGATCCAGGTTTAAGCCCCTATTCCCCACCTGCAGGGGGGACACTTCATGAGCCACGAAGCAGTGTTGCAGGTCTCTCTTTCTCTCCCCCGCCCCCCCATGTCCCCGTCCTCTCTCAATTTCTCTCTGCCCTAGCCAATAAAATGGAAAAAAATAGTCAGCAGGAGCAGTGGATTCACAGTGTTGGCACTGAGCTCCAGTGATAGCCCTGGAGGGAGGAAAGAAAAAAAAAAGGAAAGGAGGGAAAAAGGAAGGAAGGATGGAAGGAAGGAAGGAAGGAAGGAAGGAAGGAAGGAAGGAAGGGAGGGAGGAAGGGAGGGAGGGAGGGAGGGAGGGTAAACAGATGGAACCACAGAGAAAAACAGCACATCCTAAACCAACTGAGTCTGCAGGACCAATTCTCACCCTGAGGTCCACTAAGAAACAAGAGCTCCATCCAGATGAACCTCACTTATGAAACATGGTGAAATTGGGGTTCCTATTAAGATGTTTACAGACAAGAATCTGTGCTAAGGGAAGAAACTCAATTATTTAAGGCCATGCCCATCAAGAAGAAATGTACAAGTTAGTGGAAATCATTTGAAATCAGGCCTGTCAAGTTGATTAGAGATGAATGTGATACAAGTGCCTTAGGTTGGGCTCAATTCTATCTCCAGCCCTCCAGTTCTGACACATGGTTTCACATGGGTCACTCAGCTTCACTGAGCAGGTCCTCAGGTCTGCATAATCCAAAGGGCAAACTGGTTATCAAGCACCTTTACTCAGAAGTTGCTTGAGTATGATTTCTCTTATCTCTATTCTTCCTGACAGGAAATGGAGAAAGAAGAGAACAGTATTGGTGGAAAAGCAAATCTGAAGACTTCCACAGATGGAAGAGGTGAGTTGGTGGGCATTCAATTCTAGAATCTACCTTGACTGCTGAAGCACAGAATGATTGTTTCTTGAACTCTCACCAAATCTGAGACTGAAGTCCCCAGGCAGCACCTAGGGGCCTCCATGCCTGCCTGATCCCCATCCCCTATCCCAGGGACTTGTAAACTGAAGTCTTATTCTCCCTGGGAACCACATACACAAACAACCCCACTCCCACCGTAGGGAGCTACTCACATAAAGCTCTCTTCTCTAGAACTTAATCTGAGATGAACAAATGTTTCTGATTTGAGAAAGGACAGATTTGAGAACTTTTCCACCGGCAGGCTTCCTCTGAAACTTCAGTTCTTATCCTGAATTTTAAAACCATAATGTGACATTTTAACATATGGCAAAGAGAGATGAATTTGAGATCATTTCAAGCTGCTTAAAAGATCTGCATTAAACACAGATTTCCATTATTACCGATCTAATAAGTCCTATCCTCATCTGGGCTATCAGCAACAGAGTAAGTAATTACCATTCAACTTGGGCCGTTCCAGTCCATTAGCCCAATACTGATGACTCAGGCAAAGCTCTATACATGAAGAACAAAATGCTGATAAGAGATAAAGTGGAGTGGGGAGAAAAATGCTGCTGCCTTATCCCATTCAGCTCTATCAGATGTGAGGAACAAATCAAATATAAATAAATGTGATCGAGTGTTGAGTCCAAAATCAATATAACATATAAAATAGAGTCATAGCTGCCTAGATAAAAGGAGAACAACAATGCCTCTTGGAATGTAACGTGGGCCTGAAGGACCTTCCAGCATCAGGTATGATGCTCACCTAAGTACAGAGACTGGATCTAAATAGTGCCAAACATCTTCATTGTGAAAAGTTGAAATGAGCTAGAAATTCATTGAAAAAACTCTGGCTACTAAATCAGACTCTGTTATGTGGGCTGGGGCTAACATTACCCCTATTAGCAAGGAGTTTTAGGATTATTAGGGAGATAAGTACACCAACTATTACAGTACAATGCAATACACAGCAGATAGATACAAGTACAGGGTAGATCAAGAGAGGGTGTATGTAGCTCAGGGGCAGAGCATTTGACTACAGAGTACAGTTAGACCATATCAGGGAGTTCCTCTAGCTAATTTTGTTAATTCCCAGTCAAAACCAACTATTTACAGGACACAGTCCAAACTCTTTAATGTGGTATTTAAAAGTTTTTCTGATTTTGCTTCTTTCTTCCCTCAGTTGTAAGTTTTTTACAGTCTCCACTTTTTCTCACCTAACATCATATTCCTGGAACACTGGCAGCCTCTTTCTTCAATTGGTTTGCTGTTTCTCCCTTTCTTGGGTGCCAGTAGATAGATGGCATACAGTTTGCCATGTTCAAGACCCAGGACCACATGGGAGCATCATAGCACTTGCATGAGTGAAGCTCTGTAGATGGTGGGGCAGTGCTGTGGTGCAAATGTGCTTATTGGAATATTCTGGAAGGAAGAGCCACCAGAAATTAGTGTGTGTACGGTGGGGGGGAGGCTAGGGTGTCATGCAGTATAATTCCATCATGTCTAGGTCAATTTTTTCATTATTTTTATTTCAGAAAGGGTGGGGAGGGACATAGAGAGATAGAGAGGGAGGGAGATAAAGAGGGAGGAAGGAAGGGAATGAGAGAGGGAGAGAGGGTCACCACAGCACTGCCCCACCATCTACAGAGCTTCACTCATGCAAGTGCTATGATGCTCCCATGTGGTCCTGGGTCTTGAACATGGCAAACTGTATGCCATCTATCTACTGGCACCCAAGAAAGGGAGAAACAGAAAACCAATTGAAGAAAGAGGCTGCAGGAGGGTGAGAAAAAGTGGAGAGTCAAAAAAACTTACAACTGAGGGAAGAAAGAAGTAAAATCAGAAAAACTTTTAAATACCACAATAAAGAGTTTGGACTGTGTCCTGTAATTAGTTGGTTTTGACTGGGAATTAAGCAAAATTATCAGAAACATCTACTAGTTTGAGTGGGAAGGACATGAGATCAATGACAGAGACTGACTGGCAAGAATCTGAACTCAGGAAAGGGGAGTAGAAGAGGAGATGATTTCAAAAAGTGCCCAGAGAAAAAGTTATCTATGAGACAAGGAGGAAAACCAGGATAATGTCATGAGCTCAATGAAGAAAATGTTGTGAAAAAGCATAGTTACATGATGTAAATATATTGGCTTGTTATTGGTCACTCTGGGCTTTCACCATCATTCCCAACAATCTGCCCAATACAATCTGTCTTACTACTTGGGGTGACTTGGCCCACCTTCTCCAACTGCTACAATAAGCTTTTCCCCTCTGTGTTATCTCTTACCTTCCTATCCTCACAAGGTTGGGTAAAAGCTCCCTATTCCTTGACCTCTCAGACCCCTATCAATATGTTCATTAACAAGTGTACATAGATGCCTTTCTGTAATGTGCAGAGAGCTAAGGTTGTTCCTAAGTCTCTCTGCAAATCTTTCATAGGTCACCCTGTGGCTAATAATCTTCACCTTTATTTTTGTCTTAGAAATCTACCCAAGTCAACCCTCTTGACTTTGGATGATGAACCCAGTGCCTCAAACCCACAAGCCCCTGACACAACCAGCCCTGTTCTTCAGTCTTCCTGCAGTCCAGATGTGTCACTTGATATAGTAGATAGAGCTGCCTCCTGTGGGTTAAATGTAAATGCAGCCATTTGCAAATGCAAATGCCTAAAATGGGGACAGACTCCCAACACAGATGACTGCAGGAAAAACTACAAGAGTGACAAGAAAACAGTGACAAAGAAGGGGGCTTCAGATTGAGTTAATCAAGGCAAGATTTGGAAGGCAACATCTTGAAAAGTTAAGCCTGGCTGCCAGCCCAGAAAAGAGACAAGCGGAAAGATTCCTGGGCATGGGGCCCAAGGAGGGCTCAGTTTGAGGTGTCAGGGAGATGCCTGGAGAGCAGTTGTAGCCTCAGTTTGTGGGCACTGCCTAGAACCATCTGAGAGGGGCTGATTCTTTCAAGTTCAGGGGTAGAGGGAGACTACTTGGCTCAGTAGAACCAAGGTGACAACTACTGCAACATGGCCCCTCTTTGATAAACAAAGTTAAACTGTGACAGCAAGGTCATTTCAACTGTCTCATCATCTCTCAGATTCTTGATTTCAAAACATTCAGGTGTGACATTGCTGGTGCCATTTTTGATCATGTGGCACGGCGAGGAACAAAGACAACAGCCACAAACAGCATACTTTGAGATGTCAGGGCATTTTACAGATTTCTCTGAGAAACACTAAAAGTCACAAAAGTATTACAGTTTTAAATAAAGCAGCTTGTATGAAGAATGCTTTGAGCAAATAATGGACAGACTGCTGTGAAGAAAAAAAAAATTGTTGGTGATTCTGGGATGGTTCACCTGGTAGAGCACAAGTCTTCCATAAGAAGTATGGGAGCCAGTCAACAATATTTATATCCCTTTCCCATATTAGGGAGCTACTCTCTTCCCAGACCCAGCTTTCTGGTCCTTTTTCCAGCCATGACATCATCTCCCCAGACAATAACTAGGAACCACCTGCATATCAGATTTCAGGCTCAGGGGGAAAAAAATAAAACTAGTATAGCCATAGGTCCTTTGGAATATGACTAAAATATGCCTATTAGCTATCTACAGAAGAAGACCCCCCCCCCCAACTCTTCATCTGCACTACTTCAGCCTTTAGGTTCATGATTAGTCAACAACTTTCCTGGCTTTATATGTTAACTCTCTTTTCAGCCACCAGGTTCCAGATGCTAGCATGGTATCAACCAGACTTCCCTGGACAGATGATCCTAACAATGTGTCCTGAGCTCTGATTCCCCAGAACCCCACCCCACTAGGGAAAGAGAGAGGCAGGCTGGGAGTATGGACTGACCAGTCAACGCCCATGTTCAGCAGGGAAGCAATTACAGAAGCCAGACCTTCCACCTTCTGCATCCCACAATGACCTTGGGTCCATGCTCCCAGAAGGTTAAAGAATAAGAAAGCTATCAGGGGAGGGAAGCTATCAGGGGAGGGGATGGGATACGGAAATCTGGTGGTGGGAATTGTGTGGAGTTGTACCCCTCTTATCCTACGGTTTTGTCAGTGTTTCCTTTTTATAAATAAGAAAGAAAGAAAGAAAAAAAAAGAAAGGAAGGAAGGAAGGAAGGAAGGAAGAAAGAAAGAAAGAAAGAAAGAAAGAAAGAAAGAAAGAAAGAAAGAAAGAAAGAAAGAAAGAAAGAAGTAAGTATGGGAGCACTATGGACAGTACTGAAGAAGCCTCACAGATGGTGAAGCAGTGTTTTGATGACTCTCCTCCCCCTCTTTACTTCCTCTTCCTTCCTCTATTTCTGTGTCCCTCTCTCTATGATAAAGAATGAAAAAAAAAATGGGTCAGATGAGTCATTCAGTGATGGCATTCTGTATGTACAAGGCCTTGGGTTTATTCCTCTGCACTACAATTAAAGAAATCAAAAGCTGGAGTCAGGCGGTAGCGCAGTGGGTTAAGCGCACGTGGTACCAAGCACAAGGACCTGCATAAGGATCTCGGTTCAAGCCCCCGGCTCCTCACCTCCAGGGGAGTCGCTTCACAGGCGGTGAAGCAGGTCTGCAGGTGTCTATCTTTGTCTCCCCCTCTCTGTCTTCCCCTCCTCTCTTCATTTCTCTCTGTCCTATCCAACAATAACGACATCAATAACAACAACAATAATAACTACAACAATAAAAAAGGGCAACAAAAAGGAAAATAAATAATTTTTTTTAAAAAAATCAAAAGCAATTAGCCTTTCACACTTATCTATTTACATAAGGAATATATTATTTTATGGGAGTGTGTGGTCTATTTGCTTTTTTTTTTTTATAACACAAAACCCACTACTCGCAGCAACCATTTCTTTTTCTTTCTGTTTTAATTGATAGGACAGAAAGAACTTGGGTGGAAAAGGTGAGATAGAAGGGAAGAGAAATACACACATCTGCAGCACTGCTTCATCACTCTTGAAGGCTCCCCCCTGCAGGTGCGGAGTAGAGGCTTGAAGCCAGGTCGTTACATATAGTAACGTTTGCACTCACTGGGGTATGTCACTGAACAGTTCCCCCTCCACCCACTTAATGTTTTACAGTCGACAATAGTTTGTACATACATAACATACAATCCCCACTAGGTCCTCGGCCATCATGTTCCAGGACCTGAACCTCCCCTCCATCACTACCAACCCCAGAGTCGTTTACTTTGGTACAATACATCAACTCCATCCTTTTTTTAAAATTATTTATTTATTTTCTCTTTTGTTGCCCTTGTTTTTTATCATTGTTGTAGTTATTTTTGTTGTTGTTATTGATGTCGTCGTTGTTAGATAGGGCAGAGAGAAATGGAGATAGGAGGGGAAGACAAAGGGGGAGAGAAAGATAGACACCTGCAGACCTGCTTCACCACCTGTGAAGCGACTCCCCTGCAGGTGGGGAGCCGGAGGCTCGAATCGGGATCTTTACGCCAGTCCTTGTGCTTCGCGCTACCTGCGCTACCACCCAGCTCCCAACTCCACCCTTTTTAATAAGGTTTCCTGTTTTTATTTCCAAACACATTAACAATGATTGAGTTCTACCTAAGAATGTTTATATCAGCATTGTTATGACTTTGGAGAGCAGAATGCTAGCAAATGAACCCAGGGTCTCATACATGTGAAGCATTTTTCTCTACCGCTAAGTTCCACCCCAATCCAACTATATGCTACTTTCAAAAGGCCTTGTGTGTGGGTTTTGTTTTTTTTTTTCAAATTGTGGGGGGGAGAGTGTATGGTTTACAGTACAGTTGCCAATATACGCATATATTGGACCTGCCAATATACGCGGATATCTTCGCCCACCCTGTCCAACGCTTGACGTCTCGTCACCCAATCTGGTCCCCTACGCCTACACTGAACTTCTCTGTTCCAGTCTCTTGGAAACAGAGTTGGCAGTCAGCTGAGGTAAAGAACAAACACCTCATCACAGACCCCTGCGAGCGTCAACCCGGCTTTGACCTAGCACGTTATGATTGGGCCCTCCTCAATCGCTATCGAACAGGCCATGGCCGGTGCGCCGCTATGTTCCATCACTGGGGAGCCAGAGATGACCCGAACTGCCCCTGCAGCTACAGACAGACTATGACCCACATAGTCAACGACTGCCACCTCTCCAGATTCAAAGGAGGTCTTGAAACTTTACATCAGGCTCAACCTGACGCTGTTGACTGGCTACGGAAGAAGGGCAAACGCTAGAAGAAGAAGTACAGTTGTTGACACATGTGTAAAATTTCTCATCTCACCATGATAAATGTCTGCAAAACACTCTCACCTCCATCCTTGGTCCTTTTCTACCACCATACACCAGGACTTCAAAGACCCTTTCTTTTTGCCTACCATGTTCATCCTCCTCTTTCCTCTCTCCCCTTTACTTTCCAACCTCTTTACAGACCCTACTCAAAAGTGGTCCTTTCCTCTTTTCCATTTAGTACTACAGTAACATAATCAATAAGAACTTTACATAACTTCAAGACTCTTTTTATCTCCATAACACAACTACTACGTCTAACACTGGTAAGTGCTTGATGTATATGGTACCATCTATGAGTGAAAGACTTCACATGTCATAAGAAAGTGAGTTGTTTCCAGAATTTCTTGCTGCTTGGTTACAGGAAGACCTTGCTGAATTGTATTTTGCTTTATTGAGTTTAGCAGATATTGTATTTTCCCTAAGATCCTTAACAAGAAAAAAAATTACAATTTGGTAGTGTCTCAGATAAGGGTTAGCATTTTTTAAAATTTTCTTTATTGGGGGATTAATGGTTTATAGTCCGTCCTCAGCAACAGTCCATAGTAAAATACAATAGTTTGTACAAGCATAACATTTCCCAGTTTTTCACATAATGGTTAGCATTTTTAATGAAAAGTATTTTCTGCTTTGTGTTTCTTTTTTGCAATTTGACTTGTGTAATGCATGATTTCACTTCTCCTGGGCTGACCGTTTTTTTTAATTAATTTATTTATTTCAGATATAGAGAGGGGTAGGGACACTGCAGCACCAGAGCTTCTTTCAGTTCCATGGCACTTGCATGTGGTACCAGGACTTGAATGTATGTCACACATATGGCAAGGCACATGTCCTGTCAGGTGAGCTATCTGCCAACCCCTCAAAATTATTTTTTAATGAAGGTGTTTTCATGGTTTTTTTTTTTCAGTGTTATGTATTGCATGCTTGCTAGACTATAGTATAGTGTTAATGTAACTTTGTATAGACAAGGAAAATAAAACATGCATGTGAATTATTTTATTGTGATACTACTTCATTGCAGTGGTCTAGACTGAACCCACAAACTCTCTGAACTGTGCCTGTTCTTTGTTCTCTAGGCGAACACACCTCTAGGCCTCCAACAATCCTTGGTTCTGCCTCTCTGATGAGCCAGCTCTACTTACTGAGTAACTCTAAGCTCTAGTTTGATTTTTAGAAATCCATTCTTGTTTCCATTTCCAATACCGAGTTTGGGCTATTTTTGTTGTTGTTGTTGTTTGTTTTCTCCTTGGCCTCAGTATAAGTCCATCTTTTACTTCAAGTCAAAGATAAAATATCCTCCCTCACCTGCTTGTGAACTGGCAAGGTCTCCAACTTTACTTCTCACTTAATACTTGATCATCCAGCTAAAGTTCCAAGCTTGAAGCCTGTGTCATCCTTATCACATCCCTATTTCCCCTCCTTATCCCTTCCCAACTGACCATAACTGGACTTGGACTTCAGAGTCAACCCAGAAACAAGACCAGAGTAATGTTCTTCCAACTCACTCAACAGTGTTTGACCTATTCTGTCTCTCCAGCCTCAACTAACACTGAGTTTCCCAACAATACTATTCCTTTGTTGTTCTGAATTTTATAAGTTGTCCTGGCAACCCAGCATCACCCTCCACACCCCATACTAGGTTGTCACAGGTACAATCATCAGTCCTCCCAGGTCACACTGCCTTTGTCCTAGTCACCAACTTCTTGGACACAAGCATGGGAAAAAGCTCATATGCACAGGTCTGCTGCACTTCCACCCTATCTGACTCCACTAACCCCAGATGGTGCCCCTAGTCCAGTTGGAAATCTTTGAGAGATATTTTTAGCTATTGCTTGCTTCTGTTGCTGTTAGTATTTTCGTATATGGAACACCAGTTCTCCCACAATATCCCTTCCCATAAATAAAAAAAGCTCTCTAAATCCACTGCCTACTTTAGCCTTTAGAGATGTACTGTGTTACCTCTCCTCACAAAATACCTACAAACACCTTTTAAGATTACTAAAGAAATGCTTTGGCAAATCTCATAAACAACAGGCAAAATATATTCCGAGCCCAAGTAGTTGTTAACAGAACTGTAGTACTATAATAACGATGGAGAATCTGCACAAACTCCTCTCCCTGCAAAACAAATAGCAATGGCATTTAAAAGATGATATTAAAAACTTTTTCACATAGTCGAGTTGATGATTTAGCTTTTTCCAGTATGATAGCCTTTATTTAATTAATCGGGTGATTCCATATCAGGAGTTTGTTATTGCTTGCCAGGTCTATCAAATGTGCAGCGATTCAGTCACCAGGGAAAGAATAACGCTGATAAAATTTAAAGTGCATTTGTTCTTACAGTCTTGCTCACTAGGAACAGTTATTTGATATCTTCTCAACAAAGATATAGGTCTTTGTTCCCTCTCTTAGAAACCAGAAGGTAAAAAATGGTTAAGAATGTTCATTGCAAATGCAAGGAAATGTAGAGAGCTATTTATTTTCTTAAAAGTTCTATTTTCAAGGAGTAAGGTTAAAATTGGAATTACACTCATAACATGTCAGTTCCAACACTGTTTCAAGACAAGGAATGGAAGAGAGAAAAGAACAAGGGCAAATTTGGGGACTGTGCTGAGCCTGCCCACAGGAAAAAAAGATGAAATGTTTCGACAACAAATTAAAGCAGACTCCCAGCTAGCAGCTTTTTCTAATCAGACTATGCTGGGTCCAGCCTTCTTTCTCAGCCCTTCAGCAGAATGTTAGCAATTTAAAGGGAAAGGCAGTTGGGAGGCAGTATCCTGTCCATCCGTGCACCCAAAGTAGAGTGAACAGCAGGAAACCCAGCCAGTATAAGTGTAAATGAGGATGGACCAAATCCCACGTGTCATGAGATCAAGAATGAGGGCAGGTTCTATCTACTCTCTTCTATCTACCATACTCAGCCAACATTACAGGGAGGTCTCTCCTAGCTCAGTAAGGGAAGAAGGAAATCAGGGATCAGTGAAATAGCTCACTTACTTAGCATGTTGTTTTCACCGTGTGTGCTACCGAGATTTGAGTCCAGCCCACTGCATTAAAGGACATTTTGGTGCTACAGTCTCTCTCTCTTTCTCTCATAGAGAGAGGGAGAAAGAAAGAAGAGAGGGGAGGGAGGAGGAGAGGGGAGAAGAGGAGAGAAGAGGAAAGAAAAGAAGGGAGAGGAAGCGGAGGGGAGGGGCATGTCCAGTGGTGAAGCAATTACAGAAGCCAGACCTCCCATGTTCTGCATCCCATAATGATCCTGGGTCCATACTCCCAGTGAGGGAAAAGTAATAGGAGGAAGAGTATAAGAGGGCTCTGAACTCCGGCTCCATCTGCACTGGCAGAGAGGAGAGGAAGGAAGGAGGAACATTTGGATGTAGTAACAGGGTCATGAGTGGCTTAGGGGTGGGGGGAGAGGACTGCACCTGGAAGAAAGGGAGCAATTATGTAAAAATCTAGACAGATAGTTGTAGAGAAGACAGTTAACCCACTTCTGCAACCTTGGAAGAACTGCAGTGGTTTGCCATGGAGGGATTAGAGATTCAGAACGCTGGTGGTGGAAACAGTAGGGAATTATGCCCCTTTTGACATATAATTTTGTGAATCAATATTAAAAATCACTAATAAAATAAATTAAGAATTAAATTAAGAAAGAAAGAAGGAAAGAGAGGGAGGGAGGGAGGGAGGGAGGAAGGAAGGAAGGAAGGAAAGAAGGAAGAAAAGTCAGGCAGAGAAAGAAGTGAGGGAACATACCCATTCTTGTGCATACCCACAGACTCAAGATTCCTTCCACTGCTGTCTTCCTGTCTTACATCTCACACTGAATCCCAAGCAAGTTGCTATATAGCTGGTGCCTCAACTGAGTATCAGGATAAGAGAACTCTCTGCCTCTACCATAGAAAAGGTCCTGAGAAGGGGCTGGGTGGTGGGGTACCCAGTAGAGCACACATACTATAGTGTGGAAAGACCGGGGTTCAAGCTATTAATCCCCACATGCGTGGTGGGAAGCTTCATAAGTGGTGAAACAGTATTACAGATCTCCCCCCACAATTTCTATCTCAATTCAAATTCAATTTCTATCTCTATCCAAAACTAAAGAAATAAATAACAAAAGAAAAGGTTCTGAGAAAATTACACAAATGCACAAGTAGGTATGGCATCCCCTTTGTTGGGTTCTACCTTGGATTCTGGTCACCTAAAAATAACAAAGGGCAATTGCACATCTTTTGATCATGGATTGACTTTGAGACCTGCCCTAAAGTCAACTAGCATGAAATATGATTTGAAACAATAATTCAGGTATATCAATACATAATTTAGCCTATTCAAGATGCCATGTACCTCTCAATTTATGATTGATTCAGGCAAAGGCTGGGTGTGTGGGAGAGGATTCTTGTATTAGGGAGAGTTTGAGTGTGCCCCTCAAGTCTTTGAAGACAGATGTATGTTCAATTTCCAGCTGAACTACATACTCAGCTGTGTGACCTCAGCAAGTTGCTTCATTTGTCTGAAACTCCTTCTCATAATTCATTAATGAACTAAAGTAGCTTCTTTCTCAGGGTTCTTTGCTCAGTGGTTAAATGCCACCGTTTTGCTCTTCAATCTGGCTAGTTCTCTCCTCCCTACCTATTCTAACAGTCATATTCATTCTCTAAAATTCTCTTTAAAAGTATTTCTGTCAAGTTGCAATGTTCTTCTTGGGAGCAGGAGGGGAATCAATGAACTTGCTTTTGTCTTACCCACTGGCATCTAAGTTGGGGCAATACCACTCTAGGAATGTGGATAGTTTAGGATAATATAGAAATCTGTATAAATTGACATTATTTGACAGACTGGGACATTCATTAACATATATAGACCTGACAGTATTAAAAACAACACAATAAAGGTACGATTACTAGTAGTGGTGGTAAACAGACATGTGTCTCACAATGCTTTGAGTATTTTACATGTATATATGCACTTGATCCTCAGGATAATCCAATGAGGGAGACACTTCTCTACAAAGATGAAAACTAAGACACTGGGTATTTAGCCGAAGGTCCCAGAGCCAAGGTGAGACTCAATCCACAGGTTTCCTGTACTTCCTCTTAAAGATCAAAGAGAAAGTAAGTCACATGGTTTGGGTGGTGAAACAGTAGATACAGTGTGGACCCTCAAGCATGAGGTCCCAAGTTCAGTGATGAGTGATGTCTAGTTCTTTCTCTTCTCCTATCTTTCTCATTAGTAAATAAACAGAATCTTTAAAAAGAGAGGGGGAGGGGGCGTGGAAGAAGATGGCGGACTGAGAAGCCGCTAGCGGCTGAGCTCCAACCACATCTCCTAGAAACGGTTCCAGATGCCACCAGGATGCTGGCCAGGCTTCCCTGGATTGAAGACCCCACCAATGTGTCCTGGAGCTCAGCTTCCCCAGAGACACACCTTACTAGGGAAAGAGAGAGACAGACTGGGAGTATGGACCGACCAGTCAACGCCCATGTTCAGCGGGGAAGCAATTACAGAAGCCAGACCTTCTACCTTCTGCAACCCTCAATGACCCTGGGTCCATGCTCCCAGAGGGATAGAGAATGGGAAAGCTATCAGGGGAGGGGGTGGGTTAAGGAGATTGGGTGGTGGGAATTGTGTGGAGTTGTACCCCTCCTACCTTATGGTTTTGTTCGTTAATCCTTTCTTAAATAAAAATTTTTTTAAAAAAAGAGAGAGGGGGAGGGAGGGAGGGGCAGAGAGAGAGAGAGAGAGAAAGGGAGAGAAACAGAGAGAGAAAGGCACTTCTGATCAGGAAGTGACATCTCTATTCATCTGTGTGCCTGATTCTGCAAGCCTGGTTTTCTTAAACAAAGCTGGGGCACATGGGGGAGGGGGACACTTCTAGGGCACTAGCAATATTATTTTCCAGAGGAAATGACGGACAGTTAGTTGTATGGGTATCTAAAAATTATCATTCATATTTCACATACTCTTTTCTGTGTATTATCTCACAATAAGAAGTGGAGCATCATCTGTCCTAGGACTTGACTATGGAGCTCTGACATAGCAAAGGTTCTACATTCTGCTCTCCCTGACACACACCTAAGACGAAGTACAAGGACTGGGGAGCAGGCGAGTAAATGCATGTGCTTCCCCTGCAGGCGCTGCCTACTTGGAATTTGCATGCTAGAATTGCTAGAGCAAAAGCTCAGCTAATCTCCTGGCTGGCGTGATTGTTATTATCAGGCAGCGCACACATGCATATTCATCCAGATTTAAAGGGAAGAAATAAGCCTCCCTCATGGCAGTGCTGATAAACAACCCAATCTTTCTTCTCTGTCCTCAAATGAAACAAATTTGGAAACCCTGTCATACTTAAAAGAGATTTGCCCATAAGTCTTTTATATGTTAATAGCATCCTACGTTGAATGTTGCATTCCGGAGATCATTATTTGATTGGTTGCTATGTGGTATTCACACAATGGAAACAGACATGGTGATCTCAGGTGCCTCTGAACACCAATCACCTCGTTCAAGCTTGAATAACTAGAGTCCAAGCACGCAGAACACAGCTGTAGTGGAGCCCTGGTCTGTGTTTGTCAAGTCCACTTATTTCCAGACAAAACATTTTAATTTCTTGTACGGGAGAGGGGGGCTTTTGAGGAAAGAGTATTGTGAGAAAATGATGGAGAGAAGAGAAGGGAGGAAGAGAAAGAGAGAGTTAAAAAGGCATAACCCAGATTCTAAATATTTGGTTCTATTGTTCTATAGCTATTGTCCTCCTGGCAGAGGTAAAAAGTATACAGCCAGAGTTTCTCTCTCTCTCTCTCTCTCTCTTAAATTTATCTTTATTTATTGGATAGAGACAGCCAGAAATCGAGGTGGTGGGGGAGATAGGGAAGGAGAAAGACAGAGAGACATCTGCAGTACTGCTTGACCACTTGCAAAGCTTTCCCCCTGCAGGTGGGGACCATGGGCTTGAACACTGGTCCTTGCACATTGTAACATGTGCACTTAACCAGGTGTGCCACCACCCAGCCCCCAGCCAGAGTTTCTCTAGCCTAGGAATCCCTCCTGTAGCAGCCCTGATTTAACCAGGGGGTGGAGGATGATGGGCCAGGAAGACTTGATAGCAGCCTGGACACTAGTCCCAAATGATGCTAATATGCAGTCAAAGTAGACTGAGTTTGAATAAGTGGGCCTGAAAATATCTGATCTCCAGACATGTCACAAAGCTGGCTGATAGGGCAGCTCACAGATAACGGGAAATGGGCTAGCCCTGCTGCTGACTGAGGGCTCAGTTCATTCTTGAAAACAGTCCCCATGCCCACCCCCACTCCAAAATGTGTGGTGAAGTGATAGGCTGGGCTGTGGCAATATAAGATTCTAGAAGAAAAAAATGCAGATCCCCAGTCCCAGAGAGGGCAAAATTGAAAAAGAAGGTCTGATTACCTCTTAGGTAACTCTCCAACACACAAATACAATTGCAAGCACGTGAACATACACAAGCATACATGTGCCCATACATGTACATATAAACACCACACATACCAGCACATAGCATCATGCCAAAATGCATCTCATCTGCATTTCAACATCTAACAGTTTCATTCACTAGAAATTCTGAGTCCATTCTCTTCTCCCACACAGGTGTCTAAAACAGCCTTCCAACATCATCACCTCCAGACTAACTACTCCTAGACACACACCTCAATTCTCACTGCTTAGGCTTTTGGCAGATAGAATCACCTCTGCTCGCTTCCATTTATCAGCCTCATTGCATTCATTTCCAGAGCGGCCACGCTGTACTACACATAGTTTCAGGCGGGGAGTTAAGCCTCTGTGTCCCATAAAGCATCCCTGGCATTTCAAGCAAATTACTTAGTATTTCTGTGCTTTGTTTCCTTCATCTGTCAAAAGTAGAGGCTGATAGTGCCTATGTATAGAGCTGTTTTGAGAATGAAATAATTTAACATGTTTTCTTAAAATAAATTTAGAATGATGGTTGGCACTTAGGGAGCTTTCAGTAAATGTTAGCCATGTTTTAATCCTCCCTGCGAGGCCAGAAGAGATTCCTCAATGTCCCCAGTTTACCAATGTCCCCAGTTTACAGATGAGGAGGCTGAGGTTCCTTTCTGATAACAAATCTTCATCCATACCTGCTCACTTATAAGACTGTGTGTCCTGGCTTAAGAGAAAGTAGATTTGGTCTGCAAAAAAAAAAAAAGCTCTGTCGTGTCACTGGGAAACTGAAGACACCCTGTACAGACTGTCCCTATTTCCTAGCAAATAATCCAGCTATAAATTCACAGCTGACCCTCTCCTTCCAATCCCAGTCTTACAGATTTGCCTGCCTCCTGGCTGGATTTGCCAAGAAGCCATTTGAAATCTATGATCTCAAATCTTTTTTGAATGTAATTCAAAGCTTTTGTTCAGGTGTGAGATGGAGTTTTCAGTTTCAAGATGGCTTAAGCCAGAGAAAGTGGGATATTAGTTCTCATTAAGTTTAATACAAAAAATGCTTTTATTGTGATACTATTAACCCTAATTAGAAACCAACAGCTCAGGAAATATAAAGCAAAAAGGTCAGTTACATTCTCCTAGTCTGCCTTTCTCAGTCTAAGTTATACATCAAAATCACTGGGGGGGGGGGGCTTTTTAGAAATATTAACATCTAGACCTTTCCTCCTCAGATTCTGACTTAATTGGTGTAAGATGGAGTCCAAGCATCAGTAGTTTCTTTATGAAGCTCCTCAAGTGACTTTCACGTGTGGCCAGGGTTGAGGATTATTGTTCTTCAGGGAAAGGAAACTAATATTCATTTTGGAGAAATTCAGTAACAGAGTTGGATCTACCCTAGGTTCTCATAGCCAGCCTCCTCCTTATCAGACACTGAGATGGAACTATCACACACACAGCTCAGTCCTGGTTAAGGTCACAATGCCTGCATTTGAATCCCAGCTCCCTATCTGAGTGACCTAAGATAAATCAGTTCAACTCTCCAAGCCTTCATTTCTTTATCTATAGATAAGAAACTTAGTGTCCTCTTCACAAAGACTTGTGAGAATTAAATGAGATAGCGTATATAAAGTACTTGGGATAAGCCTAACACATAGAAATCAGTCAATAAATATTTTACTGTTTTTTTTTCCATTATCTGTACCTAGGAGTGTGTTTGTGTATGCATAGATTCACACACATGGATCTCAAACAGACTCTAGAGAGGTTTTTGGCACTATTTGTACCCTGCCATTTACAAGTAGCACTGGCTGGCAAGGCTACTAAATTCTGCATTCCTTTTCTGTTTGTAGGAGCTGCTATGCATGGAACTGGGCAGTGGCACACCTGTTTGAGAGCAGATTACCATGTGCAAAGCACCGGGTTCAAGCCTTCAGTCCTCACTTGCAGGAAAGAAATTTCACAAGTGGTGAAGTAGTACTGCGATATCTCTGTTTTTCCCTCTCTATGTGTCTCTCCCCTCTCAACTTCTCTCTATCATAAATAAATAAATAACAGAAGGAGAAGGAGGAGGAGGAGGAAGAGAAGGAGAAGGAGAAGCTTCTATGCCACCACCCTCCCAAAACTCTGCCCCTGATCACTGCCTTTGATAGTCCCCCTTTCTCTGATGTCTCTGAAGAAAGAAGTTCGGGCATACTCATGGATATGATGGAAAACATCCTGGAGTTGAGGGCAGAAGTACCAAGAAAGTGATTCTTTGAAAGGGGCCTGGTGGCGGCACACCTGGTTGAGAGTACATGTTACTGTACTCCAGGTTCGAGCCCCCGGTCCCCACCTGCAGAGGGAAAGCTTTGCAAGTTGTGAAGCAGGGCTGCAGGTATCTCTCTATCTCCCCTTTCCCTCTCAATTTCTGGCTGTCTCTAATAAATAAAGATAATAATAATAATAATAATAATAATAATAAGAAGAAGAAGAAGAAGAAGAAGAAGAAGAAGAAGAAGAAGAAGAAGAAGAAGAAGAAAGTGATTCTTCCTGGTGCAATGATAGCACTGGGGTCAGCAACAGACACATTCACATGCTACAATAGATTGTGTACTGGGAACCCACAAGGGAGATTAATATTGCTGGATTCAGGCCCAGTGAATACAAAAGAAATTTGCTCTCTGGGTCTATCTTATCTTGTACTTGATTCTTTAGGCCAACTCTCACCACTACAGACTCCACCCCCCCACATGCATATGTGACAATACCTGCAAAGAAAGCCCCTTTACTCCTCCCCTCTTCCCTAATGGCAGACCATAAGCAGCTGAAATCCCTCCATTTATCACACACCCAGTGCAGCAGGCACTACTTCGCACAACCTTCAGAATGGGGTATTCAAAGAGGCAAATCCTTACAGATTAAAGAAGAAGTATGGTTGGCATTCACTAAGTATTACACATGCCTGATAATATTCCCTCAAGACCACATGCCACTCTCATAAAGCCTCAATTCTGAGGTAGAAACAGGCTGGGGGTATGGATCGACCTGCCAAAGCCCATGTCCAGTGGAGAAGCAATTACAGAAGCTAGAACTGCACCTCAAAACCAATCTTGATCCATACTCTAAGTGAGGGAGAAGTGATAGAGGAAGAGGATAAAAGGGCTCTGAACTCCAGCTCCATCATCACCCACAGGGAGAAAAGGAAAAGGAGAGGGGCATTTGGATGTAGTAATAGGGTCATGAGTGCCTTGGAGGGGAAAGAAAGGGCTGAACCTGGAAGAAAAAGGGGACCACGATGTACAGATACAGACAGATAGTTGTAGAAATGATGGTTGGCCCATGTCTGCAACCTTAGGAGAACTGGTTGGTACCTTGCAGTGGGGAGACTAGGGATTCAGAACTCTGGTGGTGGTGAGAACAGTATGGAAGTATACCCCTGATGACATTTTGTAAATCAATATTAAATCACTAATTTAAAAAAAAAGCCTCAATTCCACCAGCACACTTTCCAAATATATCAGTAAAGGACCTTGAGAGATACCCATGGAGTACTCATGCTTCCCCAGCACAGACCCCCGTGTTCAAAAACCAGCCTTCCTTATTCTTTGTGGTGCACTGTGTCCTTCACCCACCTTCTTTTTACTGGAAAGGATTTTACAATATCAGCAGCTTGCTGATGTCATGCAGAATGAAGCTCTCCACAGAGACCCAAGCATGTACCAAAACTGTTTCCAACAAGAACAACTTTTTTTTTTCTCTTCGCCAAACAAATCAGTTTAAAAGTACATAAAACCTGCCCTACTTAGAGCTTCTGCAAAAGGTAGTGCTTTGCATGTGGCAAACATCAGATTCAGTGTTACTCTGGGACCCATCGTCCCAACCAGCTAATGAAGATAATCTATCAGAGCAACGGCACCATTATTGGGCAATTCCTGCCCAAGAAAATAGCAAAAACAGCCAGAAAAAAAAAAGTCACCAGGAATTAAGTGGGGAAAATAGATGATATTTAATTATATAAATATTCTCCACAATGCTCCAAGGAGGGGAATTATTGACTTGCTGGGCAGCCCCTGGTTGAACCAGGCAACAGAAGAAATTAATACCACAGAGTTCATGTTTTCATTAGAACCCAAACTGCCAGTGTTTAGAAAGTGGGTGTCTGGAAGCTTGATGATATTACATTTTCATAATCAGAAGCTGTAATATGGTGGCATTAAAAAAGAGAACAGAGCCTCCTCTCACATTCATTTGATATTTATATTTTATTAGTGTTATTATTTGACATAATTACATACAGAGTATTAGCCATGTTAATTAATGCCACACTAATGTAGTCATAATTTCTTCCATTTATTCTGGAACATAAGTGAATTTATAAATTTATTTATTTGCAATGCAAGTGACTTCTTGGACTCACACAGTTTTAAAAAAGTAAAATAAATGTGCTATCCTCTCTAAACCTGCAGAGGAAAAAGATTGTCTAGGGCTTTAGCCTAAAAAGAACCCTCTAACTAAACCACAAACTAGAAAAAATAAAGTCACATTAAGGTGAAATCTATTGATTCACCCCAGCTATATTTCTAATAACCTGTTGGTTTTTGTTTGATATTATTTTTATCCCATTTCCACTGTAATGAAGTTGAAGTAAGTGGCCCAGAGAGTATTTCAAATGGATTTCTTTGCACCTCCAATTGACAAAGTGCAAAGAATGAAAAGAAGAAACACACTTGATTTCAATACCCTGCTAAGCATTACACACACTACTGTTTCTAAAGGTTCTTAAAAGATTTCATGTTGTATATACAGACCTTAGTCTTCCTGGGAGAAACCAAGGAAAACTTGATAGACATTTATTTTTCCAAATTCAGTAATGAGAAGTCTATGAAGTAGAAAAGAATCTAAATTGGAGATAAGAGTATTTTACAGATGCATATCACAGATGAGAAAGTATACCCATGTGTCAACAGCTGTACTGTAAATCATTAATCCTTCTCCCATAACATGATTTGGAAAACTATATTTCAAAATCGGGACTTATCCCCTATAAAAGATCAGTGAGGTATTTAAAGATAATCTTATATAAGTGTATCTTTTCATGAAGTATGTTCTTCCCATCATTTAAACCCAAACAGCATATTAACAAGATTTTTTTTCTGGAAATAAAGATGTTAAGTTAAAAATCTTTCTAGTTTTTTTTTTGGTTATTGATATGGTTTGTGTAATTTAATTTTTGAATTTATGGGATCATTTTCTCATATTTTAATGAATTCATCGGTGGTGATAAAATAATACATAGTGTATACTTTAATATGTTTATTAAACATAAAATTTCGATACTTCTTCTGTATTTATGTTTAATTTCTGTCAGCTATTAAGAACGAAGAGAGGTACACTATTTTTTATCTGCCTCTGTCAACTTCTCTATGAATTACTGTGTTTTTATTTACATACTCAGCACTTGCATTTTCATCCTCTCATATTTTGCAATAAAACATAAACTTTATAAATAAAAAGATATTAAGAGATAACATCAATCAAATTCTTTTTTAAGTTTGTTTTTTAATTTTTATATTTATTTATTTCCTTTTGTTGTCCTTGTTGTTTTATTATTGTAGTTATTATTGATGTCATTGTTGTTGGATAGGACAGAGAGAAATGGAGAGAGGAGGGGAAGACAGAGAGGGGTAGAGAAAGATAGACCCCTGCAGACCTGCTTCACTGCCTGTGAAGCGACTTCCCCTGCAGGTGGAGAGCTGGGGGCTCGAACCAGGATTCTTACGCCAGTCCTTGCGCTTCACACCACATGCGCTTAACCTGCTGCGCTACCACCCAACTCCCACATCAATCAAATTCAATCTAATATAAAGAGAATACCCTCCCTTCTCCCCAT
This sequence comes from Erinaceus europaeus, assembly GCF_950295315.1. NCBI lineage: Eukaryota > Metazoa > Chordata > Mammalia > Eulipotyphla > Erinaceidae > Erinaceus > Erinaceus europaeus. Next base: position 110,610,630 of record NC_080163.1, on the reverse strand, counting down.
CATACCTATTTATTTATTTATAAAATAAAAAATATCGACCAGTTCATAGGATAAGAGGGGTACAATTCCTACCACCAGACTTCTGTATCCCATCCCCTCCATTGTATGCTTTCCTATTCTTTATCCCTCTGGAAGCATGGACCCAGGATCATCATGGGGTGCAGAAGGTGAAAGGTCTAGCTTCTATAGTTGCTTCTCCTATGGACAAGGGCATTGGCAGGTCGATCCATACTTTCAGCCAGTCTCTATCTTTCCCTAGTGGGGCAGGGCTCTGGAGACATACCTCTTTATTTCTATCTTTCTCTCTTACACTCTTTTACACACACACACACACACACACACACACACACACACACACCTCCACTTTACTAAAAAACACTAACATAGCCCTTATTCTGAGACAAATTTCAACAAATTAAAAAGAAATGTGGGTATTTCCGTTCACTGTGTTGAACGTGAATAGTATTTCTATGCATTTTTAAAAGGGAAAAGCATCACACACACCCTAGGACAGAGGGCTCACCAATACTTGCATCTGAGACCTGAAAAGGAGTTAGCAGTCATTCATCCAGCCTTGCCCATGTCAGCCTGAAAATATCTCTGGCTTACCGATACACCAGCATAAAACAGACAAAAGAGATTGTCTTTTCCAATGGGGAACACATTTCATATGGACGTAAGGGAACTGACACATCCTTGCATGCAGAAGTACAGTAGGAAGATGTCCCACATCTGTATCCTGGCTCAAATTTTCCATTGAACTCCATCCCTGGGGACTGACTGCTCAACATACCAAGCTGACTGCTCAACATCCTCTCCTGGATCTCTCACTGACATCTCGATTTAAACTTGTATGACCCTGCACCCAAAGCTTATAGTCATCTTCCTTACTTAATGCTTAATGCCACTAATCTCTTTCCCCCTGGCTTAGGCTATCAAGCAAGGGTTCATCTTTGACTCTTCTCTTAGGTCTCAAACCCCACATTCAATCTGTCCAAAATTCCCATGGTTTATACCTTCATAATAAGTCCAGAATCTAATTCTACTCACCATGGGAGACACCAACTCCTACCAGAGATACTGTTCTGGTCTCCCAACTGGTGCGCCTGATTCTACTCCTGCTTTCTCCATCTCAGCAAACTCTACACAACAACCGTGAAGTTATATCATGTCCCACCTCTGGCAGTTCCTCTCAGTTCTTATCAATTTCCTGACAGTGGCCCATGATGCCTCCTCTGTAACTTACTCCCCATCTATCTATTCCACCGAAGCCTTTGTGCCTCTATCTGCACCTCCCTTCTGCATCTCTGCTTCTTCTCATTCTGTTAAATCACCTGAACCTTCCTCCTTGTCCAGGGGTGGGGGTGTGGGACACAATTCTGCCTTGGGATTTTTTTTTAATATTTATTTTATTTATTTATTCCCTTTTGTTGCCCTTGTTGTTTTATTGTTGTAGTTATTATTGTTGTTGTCGTTGTTGGATAGGACAGAGAGAAATGGAGAGAGGAGGGAAAGACAGAGAGGAGGAGAGAAAGATAGACACCTGCAGACCTGCTTCACCACCTGTGAAGCGACTCCCCTGCAGGTGGGGAGCTGGGGTTTGAACCGGGATCCTTATGCCGGTCCTTGTGCTTTGCGCCACCTGCGCTTAACCCGCTGCGCTACAGCCCGACTCCCCTTGGGATTTTTTTTTTAATGATAGTTCCTGCACCTGAACTGCTCTCCCCACACACATCTACACAACACTGCACCTTATTACTTTCACATCTCTGCACAAATGATTCATCTTCTCATCCACCATTCTACAGAAATGTGCCACTACTTACTGCACTGTACCCATTCCCACCTCAAGTCTCCTTATTTTACAAACTCTTAACACAAAATGCAATTTAGATTATTATAGTCTATCACACACACACACACACACACACACACACACACACACACACTGAATTTAAAATCTGGGATAACAGATTTTTTTTCATCTTTTGTTCCCCACTGCATGGAAAAAAATAGTATACACTACTCAATAAATATTAAATGTATGAATGAAGAAATTTCAACAGATGCTATGACTGTGACTGGCCCTCTAATTGCTTCCTCTCTCTTTCACTCACTTACATGCACATATACACACGCTTTCCTTTTGCTAAGCTACCCAAAAGTGTGCTTAAGATATAATGAAGGCTGACAAAACGTCTCACTTCTGTAGTATGCTTCTTTGCCATATGTGCTATCAAGTTTTAAGCCCACTGCATTCTGAAAGAAGCTTCAGTGCTGTAGTGACTCCCCACCCCTGTCCATCTTTAAAAAAAAAAAAAAAGACAATGAAACTTGCCTTAATTACTTCAACATACATGTTTCAAGCACAAGCAACTTCTTATGGACCACACCTTTTAAAAGGTGAACAGTAGTCATTGTTGGGCATCTAAATTGGTTCCAACTCAAAGTTATTACAAACTGTGCTGCTATGAACATTAATGGGCACAAGATCTCTTTGGAGCGGTTAAATTTTTAAAAAAGTAAATAGTAATGTAGTATAATCCTCTAGCATAAAACTTATACTGAAATTTCTACCCGTTGTATCAAAGCATCCTCTATAACTACTTTATATGTTCGTTTTTTATCCAGAACTCATATTTCAATGAATACAACTGGTTGTTATTTCTCTCTTATCTCTTCTACTCGGAAACAGACTCTACCCTGTCTTATTCTTTTTTATTAGTGATTTTATACTGATTTACAAAATTACAAGATAACAGGGATACAATTCAGAACCATTCCCACTATCAGAGTTCTGGATCCCCATTCCCTCCATTGTAGGCTACAGCAGTTCTCCTAAGGTTGCAGATATGAGTCAACTATTATCTCTACAACTATCTGTCTATGTTTGTATATATTTGCCCTTTATTTTTTATTTTATTTTTTAAACTTATTTTGTTAGTGATTTAATAATGATCAACAAGATTGTGGGATAAGAGGGGCACAATTCCATACAATTCCCACAAACAGATTTCTGTATCCTCTCCCTTCTGTTGGAAGCTTCCCTATTCTTTACTTTCTTTTTTAAAATTTATTTATTTTCCTTTTTGTTGCCCTTGTTTTTTATTGTTGTTGTAGTATTATTATTGTTATTATTGATTGTTGTATGTCTTACATTGGGTTCTAGTTCTCCCCTGCCAAGAGAATTGGATCAGTCCTGTTAATTTCGCGGCCTGCTTGGCCCCGCCCCGAGGAACCCCGAGAGAGTTCCTGAGTTCCAGAGTAAGAGAGAGTGCTTGCGCCGCCACAAAGAGACAGCAGAGTTCTGTTTGGTGATTAGTTCGGTTTAGTTTATGAATCGTTGTTCCTGAATAAAGAAATACAGCTTCCCTGCCCAGCCGTATGTCTCTGGTCGTCTCTGTTACCCGCCCGTGAAGCTAGCCCGGCCAGCTGGAGCCTACGAATTTTTAACAACAAATGGCGCCCAACGTGGGGCTGACCTGCACATCTCTCAGATAAGTAAAGACAATTTGGCTACCTATGCACTATGGCCTTCTCTTCTGCTTGTGAAGAGATCTCCAAAGGCCTCTGCTCTTTCTTCATGAGACTGTTTTGCTGTTTCTGGAACATTTATCTCTGGACCACTCTGTGGTTTCCACTCACTCGGGCGAACTCAGAACAGCCAGCGAGAAGAGCCAGCGGGAGAGAGGCGAGGCGCGGAGCTGCTGTTTCTACCTGGTTAAACAGCCAGCCAGCTGGCTGCGCCCAGACAACCCCGCGCACCGCGCCCGCAGCCCCACAGCCCACAGGAGGCTGACGCCAGCACGCAGGAGGCTGACGCCAGCACGCAGGAGCCCGATGCCAACACGCAGGAGCCCGATGCCAGCACGCAGGCCAGCCCACAGGAGCCGGCTCTCCACTGCGTGGCACAGGGCACTGGACGTGTGATCCTTCCATGCTGCTCGGCCACTGCGAACAGGGCAGCAGACATGACAGGGCCATGGGGCAGGGCCGCGGCGGCCTATCATGGCTGCCACCCCTGGGCACCTATGCCCACGCCTTCTACAAAGCTGGCCCGCCTGCCCTCTTGCTATAAATTCTGGAACGATCCCGGACCTCCCGGACCCCCGGGATCCCTGCCGAAACTAGGCACATGAGATCTCCAGCCACCGGTCCAGTCTGAAGACAGACAAGCTGGAGTACGCAGAGATTTGTGCAGAGATCGCAACCTGCAATTCCTAGAAGTAAAGCTGCGCAGGAGGCTACCTCCAGATGGTGAACCCCCCCCAACAACTAAGACAGTACATATCTAAATCCGTGTTTGAAATGACATGTCTTCGTAACAAAGGTTTCTCTCCTTGTGTATTAATGACCATGTTTATGTGTATGTTTAAAGTTTGGTAAACAGTAACTTTAAGGCTAAATTCTTACTAGACAAAGTTAAATAAAAAAAGTTTTCAACGTAATTCTCATAAAGATAAAATTAACTTACATTTAAAGTCTGAGGTAAAAATTAGTTAACAATCAATATATTTTAACTAAGTTGGTCTAAACAGAAGGTTAAATAGACTTGTTGATATATAAAACTCTCCATTACCTTCTCTATTAGAAATGGTAGATCGCACAATGGCTGTGCTAATTATTCTCATGCCTGAGGTTTCCTTTCCTGACTCCATCTTGAATGGGTGTAACAAAAGGTTAAAAGACATTGTTGATATGTAAAAGTCTCAAATTCCTTATCTATTAAAAATATGCTGATAACAAGTTTTGTTTCATAGTAAGTAAATTGCAGCCAGCTGCCTTTGGGACTCTAGGCCGTTCCCCGGCCCCATGAAAATGCCCATCCAGGCAAGTACGCCCCCCAGAGGCAAGAAAGTACGCCCCCCAGAGGCAAGAAGTGTTTTTTTAAGCTGATAAAGTTTTGCCCACAGAGGCAGAAATGGCCCCCTCATGCCTTCCCTTGGCAGCACACTGGTTCTTGTTACTTGCTTACATGTTTCTCCATGTTTGTGCCAGTTTCTTTTTTTAAAATGCCTGTATGATATATGTTTCTGTTCACCCCACACCCTTGATACTATAGTCATTTAGTTAAAAAGAAAAGGGGGAATTGTTGTATGCTTTACATTGGGTTCTAGTTCTCCCCCGCCAAGAGAATTGGATCAGTCCTGTTAATTTCGCGGCCTGCTTGGCCCTGCCCCGAGGAACCCCGAGAGAGTTCCTGAGTTCCAGAGTAAGAGAGAGTGCTTGCGCCGCCACAAAGAGACAGCAGAGTTCTGTTTGGTGATTAGTTCGGTTTAGTTTATGAATCGTTGTTCCTGAATAAAGAAATACAGCTTCCCTGCCCAGCCGTATGTCTCTGATCGTCTCTGTTACCCGCCCGTGAAGCTAGCCCGGCCAGCTGGAGCCTACGAATTTTTAACAACAATTGATGCCATCATTGTTGGATAGGACAGAGAAAAATGGAGAGAGGAGGGGAAGACAGAGATGGGGAGAGAAAGATAGACACCTGCAGACCTGCTTCACCGCTTGTGAAGTGACCCTCGTGCAGATGGAGAGCCAGGGGCTCGAACCAGGGTCCTTGTGCTTTGTGCCACATGCGCTTAACCCACTGCGCTACCGCCCGACTTCCTGCTTTCCTATTCTTTATCCCTCTGAAAGTATGGACCAAAGATCTTTATGTAGTGCATATCTTAATGCCCTTTATTTTTTTAAGGTTCCATCTTCTCTTCCTTTCCAAGTCACACATACACCTATTAGTACTTCCAAATGTCCCTCCCTTTTCCTCCTCTCTCTCCTGTTCCTGATGGAGCTGGAATGCAGCGTCCTCTAGTTATCTTACCCCTATCATTTCTCCTCCACTAGGAGTATGGACCAAAATTCTTTTGGGGGTGCAGAAGGTGGGAGTGCTTGCTTCTGTAACTGCTTCTTCTCTGGACATGGGTGTTGGCAGACTGATCCATATTCTTGCCCCTCTCACCATAGTAGGCTATGTTTTTTGGGGTTTTTTTTTTAATGGGATAACTCATCAGTCCCTGATTTTAAGTATTTCTTTTTCCTTTCTTTCTTTCTTTCTTTCTTTCTTTCTTTCTTTCTTTCTTTCTTTCTTTTTTTTTTCTCCAGGTTTATCACTGGGGCCTTGGTGCCTGCACTACGAATCCACTGCTCCTGGAGGCTATTTTATCCCCCATTTTTGTTGCCATTGTTATTATAGCTGTTGCTGTTGTTGGATATGACAAAGAGAAATTGAGAGAGAAGGGGAAGACAGAGGGGGGAGAGAAAGATAGACACCTGCAGACCTGCTCTACTACCTGTGAAGTGATCCCCCTGCAGGTGGGGAATAAGGGGCTCGAACCAGAGTCCTTACACTGGTCTTTGTGCTTTGCGCCATGTGCACTTAACCCAGTGTGCTACTACCCAGACCCTGATTTTCAGTATTCTTTTGCTGCAATGGTGCCAAGTTTGGATGACAGTCTCTTTCAACTGGCTTCTTGACTTGACCTCAGTAGTCTTTAAGCTCTTGCTTGCTTCCAGCATAGCCAAATACCTAGACTCTTATTTTTCCCAATGTTTTCTAGTCTACTATGGAAGTTAGAAACCAAGATTTGGCCTTTAAAAAAAAAGTTTTTTATTTGTTATTAATAGTTTGTTACAAAATTGTAAGATTACAATGTATAAATCCACACCACACCCACCACCACCAGCGTTCCATATCCCCACCCTCCCAGCTCATAAAGATAACTACCATAGTTCTCATAAGTATTACAGTTTGCTTGCTTCTGTTTTTTTTGGATTTTTTTGGCAAGTTAATGTAAATCAGATATCTACATTACACATATGAGTAAAACTATCTGGTAGGTGTCTGTCATATCTTTGCTTATTTTGCTAAGCATAATCACCTCCAGTGTCATTCATTTTATCCCAAAGGACACAATATCATCTTTTTTGATTGCAGAGCAGTATTCCATGGAATATATATCCCATAACTTCTGTAGCCAGTCATCTGTTGATGAGCATTTAGGCACCTTCCACCCTTTAGCCCTGTGAATAATGCAGCTATAAGCATAAAGGTGCATATGTCCCTTTGAATTAGTGCTTGAGTGTCCACTGGATAAATGCCTAAGAGTGGTATTGCTGGGTCATATGGTTATTCCATTTTTTTTTCTCTAAGGGATATTTATACAGTCTTCCAAAGGGGCTGTACCAGTTTGAATTCCCACCAGAAGTGAAAGAGTTGCCTTTTCTCCACAACCTCTCCAACATCTGTCCTTTCCTGGTTTGTGACTATAAGCCCTTCTTTCAGGTATGAGATGATATCTCAGTGTAGTTTTAATTTGCATTTCTCTAATGATAAGTGAACTGGAACATTTCTTCATGTGTCTGTTGGCCATGTTTAGCTCTTCTTTAGAAAACTATCCGTTTGGTTCTTTAGTCCACTTATTGATTGGGTTATTTTTGCTTTTTTTTTTTAGATCTATCCACAAGAGTCTTTTTCAAGAAATATTCTGGAAGATCTAGCCATTTTTGAGATATTCTAGAGATGGCATGATACCTACACTTCTTCAGTAGATACAGTTAGGGTGTGTGTGTGTGTGTGTGTGTGTGTGTGTTAACCAATACTTTCAATTCAAATACAAACAATGAAATCCTTCCTTACATTCACTTTTCCAAAATCTGTATCCCTCTTTCTTCCACAGTAAAAATTCTGATTCCTGGCACATCCATATATTTATTCAATTGTTCTCTTCTACAGAGACACAAAACAACTTGAAATTTTTATCATCAATACCCCTACCAACAGAACAAGCTCAGCATTTCTTTACACTTCTTTTTGTCATTAGACAAGATCCAGTGTGGGTATAATTTTTTAATTACAGGACTCTGTCAACCTTAAAGTAAAAAGATCACTTTAATGACTGTGTTAATCACAAAATTAACTTGCTCTCTCAAAATATAATTTAAGATAATACCAATACACATATAAAAACCAAACTATTAAAATTACCTTTCACAGTAAAATTTTTAGCACCTGCGGTATTTAAATAGGCAATGTTAAGCTTTTGTGAATCAATATTACAGAGTAAAGACCATTTTCCCAATTTCCACAGGAACAATAGATCACTATTTCCAAGAAAAAAATAATTTTTTCAATACATATATGTTTCTTAAGATGACTTTTAAACAATTAGTGGACTTGACCCATGCTTTTAACACTATTTCACAAGAAATAAGTGAAATTGTTCTATTTTAAATGTAAGTATATTGTTCCTACAAAACACAAAAGTAGCCTTGAGGCTTTCTTTTTATTGAAGCAGACTTGGCGGTGTTTTGCTAGCTAGTGTTTTTAATTGTGTGGTCACATCTACTATAACCTTGGTTAGACAACTACTCTCTGGAAGGCTAGAAAGCTAATGAGTGTGACTAATTCTCGTCCCTCAAGATAATCTATTACCCCTCTTTGTATGCTTTTGATATATGAGACCTGTATCAGGACCCATAGGAAATAGCACATTACAGCACAGAACTTGCATGTATGAGGTCCTGGAGGCCCCAGGTTCAATCCATGTCACCATCATGTGCCAGAGTTGAGTACAGCTCTAGACTCTCTCTCTCTCTCTCTCTCTCCTCTCCCTCTCTCTCTCCCTCTCCCTCTCCCTCTCCCTCTCCTTTTCCCTCTCTCTCTCCCTCTGTGTGTGCGTGTGTGTGTCTGTGTGTTCTTCTCCCCCTTCACTCTCTTTCTAGTAAATAATAATAAATTATTATCCCAGGAAGTAGCACAGTGGGTCAAGCATTGAGCTCTCAAACATGGGACCCTGAGTTTGAGCCACAGCATAGGATGTGCTAGGGTGGTACTCTGGTTCTCTCTCTCCCCCTCTATCTCTCTCCCTCATTAATTAATAAATGAATGCATCTTTAAAAATAATAACAATTTTATATGTTCTTTTTAAAAAAATTTTTTTTTATTTATTATTGGATAGAGACAGAGAGAACTTGAGTGGAGAGGATGACATAGAGAAGGAGAGAACAGAAAGAAACCTGCAGTCCTGCTTCACCACTTGTGAAGTTTTCCCCTGCAGGTGAGGACCAGGGGCTTGAAACCAGGTCCTTGTGCACTATAATGTGTGCGCTTAACCTGGTGTGCCGCCACACATGGCCCCTCAAATGTTCTGTTTAATGATAGAAAGAGAGAGAGAGAGAGGAAAGACAGATAAGAACATAGCACTGAAGCTTCCTTCAATGCCATGGGGGCCAGGCTCAACCCTGGGTTGGGCACATGGCAAAGCAGCACACTATTGAAATGAGCTATTTGATGAGCCCTAAATCTTCATTTAAACATCTATATCATGTGTTGAGGATCCTAGATTATTATTTCTTCTCCTCCATGACTATCTCCAAAAATATAGATTTCTTAAGCCAAAACCATAGTTGCTTTTGATTTTAAACAGTGACTGAGAGATGAGAAGAAACATGAAAATGGTATTTGTGTTCTGTATATGAGACATTTCAATAATTTTTCTAACTGATATCAACACAGAATTTTAAAACCTTGATACTAATTAAAATAAATTTTAGACTGAAATTGAGCACACAAGATTCCAAAACTAATTTCATGTACTATTTCTCAATTGTCTTCTAAATTGATTCTACTTGTTTCATCTAGAAGCATATTTAATAACACACCAGCATTCTTCATGATGAGAAAGGAACATGCAAGAGTAGCCCATCACAAGCAAACATCTCACCTGCACTGCCTGTTTCTGTCACATTGGAAAGTGACCAACATCAAAACCCTAACAAAATTCAGTGCCGGGCAGTGGTATACACAGGTGGCACACAGTACTATGAATGAGGACTCAGGTTCAAATCCCTGGTCTCCACCTTCAGTGGGGAAGCTTTACAAATGGTGATGCAGTGTTTCAGGTGTCTCTTTCTCTATCCCTCTCTCCTTCTCCCTGTCTCTGTCAGAAAAACAAGAAAATGGGGGAGGGGGGGTGGAGGGTAGGGGTGCCAGGAGTGGTGGAGTCCTCATGCAAGTACACCCTAGTGATAACTAACCATGGTGAAAAAAAGAGAAAAAAAAAAAAAAAAAGCAAAGCAAAACAAAATCCCACTTTCAACAATAATCACTACATACCTAACCCAACCCCTTAGCCTTTAGAAGACAAAAGTGAGGGCTGTGGAGATAGCATGATGGTTATACAAAAATCTCTCGTGCCTCAAGTTCACAGGTCCCGGTTCAATCCCCAGTACCACTATAAATCAGAGCTGAGTAGTACCCTAGTATTTTTCTCTATGTCTGTCTGTCTGTCTCTGTCTCTCTCTCTGTGTGTGTGTGTCTCTCTCTCTCTTTCATCAAAATAAAATGCTTAAGAAAAAAAGCAAAACCATGGAGGGAGTCTTGGAGGTGATCCACAGTACCACATGGGAGTACCATGGACAGCACCAGGGGGAGCTCTGTGTATGATAGATCATGGTCTCTCTCTCTCTCTCCCTCTCTCTCTCTCTCTCTCTCTCTCCTCTCCCCTTTCTCAAAGAATTAAAAAATGAGGGGTCCAGGCAGTAGCACAGCAGGCTAAGCACACATGGTGCAAAGCACATGGACCAGTATTAGGATCCCGGTTCGAGTTGCGGGCTTCCCACCAGCAGGGGGGGATCGATTCACAAGTGGTGAAGTAGGTCTGCAGGTATCTATTTTTCTCTCCCCATCTCTGTCTTCCCCTTCTCTCTCCATTTCTGTCCTGTCCAACAACGAAAGCAATAACAATAATAATAAAAATACCAACAGGGACAACAAAATGAAAAAAATGGCCTCCAGGAGCAGTGGATTCATAGTGCAGGCACCAAGCCCTAAAGACCAAAATAAAAATAAAAAAATTAAATTATAAAATTATTCCAGGGGACTGCTTGGTGGTAGTCATACACAAGAATGTGGGTTCATTACCCAGTGTCACTTTTTAAAAAAAAATTTAAATTTATTTATTCCCTTTTGTTGCCCTTTTTGTTTTTTATTGTTGTAGTTATTATTGTTGTTGTTATTGATGTCATTGTTGTTGGATAGGACAGAGAGAAATGGAGCGAGGAGGGGAAGACAGAGAGGGGGAGAGAAAGATAGACACCTGCAGACCTGCTTTACCACTTGTGAAGCGACTTCCCTGAAGGTGGGAGCTGGGGGCTTGAACCAGGATCCTTATGCCAGTCCTTGTGCTTTGCGCCATGTGCGCTTAACCCACTGAGCTACCGCCCAGACTCCCTTTTTAAAATTTTTATTTGGGAGTCGGGCTGTAGCACAACGGGTTAAGCGCAGGTGGCGCTAAGCTCAAGGACCGGCGTCAGGATCCCAGTTCGAGCCCCCGGCTCCCCACCTGCAGGCAGGTCCCTTCACAGGCGGTGAAGCAGGTCTGCAGGTGTCTGTCTTTCTCTCCCCCTCTCTGTCTTCCCCTCCTCTCTCCATTTCTCTTTGTCCTATCCAACAACAATGACATCAATAATAACTACAACAATAAAACAACAAGGGCAACAAAAGGTGATAAAATAAAATAAAATAAAATATAAAAAAATTAAAGAAAAAATTTTTTTTATAAAAAGGAAACACTGACAAAAAACATAGGATAAGAGGCATACAACTCCACACAATTCCCACCACCAAAACTCTGTATCCCAATCCCCTCCCATGATAGCTTTCCTATTCTCTGGGAGTTCACAATTTTAAAAGGTGAGAGAGGAAGCTAGCAGAAGACTGAAGCCCAAGAAAGATGTTGGTGTGAGCCTCTCCTAAGTGTGAAGACTAAATGTGAGAGGGTAGGGTGGATGAAGAGATAACCCCACTATTCACCAGCATTGATTCGGCTGATCTGGCTGGCCAGGCAAGTGTCCACTTCTTCCCTCCCCGATCCATGTACATCCCTCCCAAAGCTGCGTGCTTGGTCAAAGAGGATAACCTTCCTGGAAGAGACACAAACTGGTCTTTGGCCGAAGGTATATGAGTAGCAGTGCTCCCCCCACTAGAACCTCTAAACAAACTCTCAAGAAGGTAAAATGCTGGGCCAGGTGGTGGCGCACCTGGTTAAGAGCACATGTTACAATGTGCAAGGACCTGGGTTCGAGCCCCTGTCCCCACCTGTCGGGGAAAGCTTCTCAAGTGGTAAAGCAGTGTTGCAGGTGTCTTCCTTTCTCTCTCTCTATCTCCCCCTTCCTCTCAATTTCTGGCTGTCTCTATCCAATAAAGAAATAAAGATAATAAAAATTTATAAAAAAAAAAAAAAGGAAAAGAACTAGGCACTGAGGGAAAAGAAAAAAGGTGAAATGCACATGGTGGGTAAGTGAAAAAGAGACAGATCAGTGATAGGACAGAGATGGGGGAGGATTAAGATGGGTGACAAAAGGAAAAGAACAGCTTCTTTCTTCCTCCCTGTCAGGCTTCCTCAATATCTTATTTTATACTATGTGGCCATCCCAACCTCTCAGTCACTTGCTTTCTATGTCCTGAATGCAATGCTCTACTCATTTTTTTTCAATTTTGGTAAAATACATGTAACATAAAATGTACCATCTTAACCATTTTTAGGTGCCCAGTACAGTGTTGTTAACTACATTCACATTATTGTGCAGACATCATCACCATTCCCCCAGGATGTTCTTATCTTCCCAAACTGAAACTCTGTCTCCAATACATAACCCCCCTTTCCTCCTAATCTTCATTCTACTTTTTGTCCATGTGAGTTTGAGAACTCACAGAACTAATATAAAAGGGAATCAGATGTCATCAGCAGTCCTTATGTAATGGATTTATTTCACATCAAAGTTAATCTATGTAGAAGCAGGTGTCAGAATTTCCCTCCTTTTAGGACTGAATACTATCCCATTATATAGATGGACAACATTTTGCTTATCCACTAATTCATAGGTGGAATCTGAGTTGTTACCACCTTCTGGCTATTGGGAATAATGTTGCTATATACATGGGAAATCAAGTGCCTCTCCTTGTTTTGAATTTTCAACATTTTATAGACATTCTTAAAAATTTAGAAAAAAATTATTTACAAAAGAGAAGAATACCACTTGGCTCTGATATATGAAAGATTATAACTTGGCCCTCCTACTTTATGGTTTTGTTAATTTATCCTTTCTTAAATAAAAAATAAATAAATAAAAAGAACTTGGACCTCAAACAAGCAAGTCCTATACACTACTGTACTAATAATGTATTATCTCTCAGGCTGTCTCTCCTCATTTCTAACAACTCCCTTCAGATTGTACAGATAGCATTCCCTATTTATTGATTCTTTTTTTAAAAGAAACTTCTGTACTCAGCAGGACATCCACAGAATCTGACAACTGTAGAGAAATAATTGTTTTGATGATTCCACAATCTGCCTAGATATCCAATCACTAATTTAGTCGATGTGTCTAAACATCCAGCCTGAAAGAAATCTGCCTTAGGCTCCTTTACAGTCTTATGATTCAAATCCAGTGACTCATCTTCCTGTCAAGAAGATGAAGAACTGGAGAGAAAGAAATTGACACACACTAGTTCTTGGTCTTAAAAATACTTGTTCATTATACCTCCTTCTGAGTCATAAAAACAAACTCCTTTTGTAATAGATTTTATACCTGATATATTTATGCTTTTATGACTCAATCCAATTTTATTATATTTTATTTATTTCCATGCACATACATATGTTTATGTATTTGTATTGCACATATGTAATGTTTTACACACCCACACACACACACACACACACACACACACATCTATAGTCATTTGTACACAGAAAATTGTGTTCTCCCTTCCCATTCTCTTTAAGTTCCTTATTTCTCCAAGTCCTGGAACCTCTAGGACTATGCCCATATTTCTTATTGTTTCTCCTCTCTCATCCCTTACCATAATACTGTCACGGTTGACCTCAAATCAACACTGCCAGTGATACCATGCCACATTATGCTGCTACTAACTTGTTACTGAGGATTGTCATAAAAAACACCAAGCCTGAGATGTCAACCACCCAATCCCTATAATCTGGTGAGGTCTTTCTTAATACATGGATCTTTCTTAACACATCACCAGGTATCTAGTTTCATTTCAGATGGCAAATTATCTAACAAAGTTACAGATACTAGATACAAGCTAGGGGCAAGGGTAGTGGATACAGGTATACATGTATCTATAAGCAAGGGACAATTATGTACCTCAAAGTAAAAGTGCTTAATAGACCTCCGTGGTTAGACTTAGACCTAGTAAGCCTGGGGTCCCAACAAAAGGACCTAAAGAAGGCATCATAAATTCTCTAACCAATTAGACTTAAACCAAATAAGCTTGGCAATCTAGTAGAAAGGCCCAAAGAAGGTATATCCCATAAGCCTAATACTGGTTTGGATACAACAAATGACATTCAATGATTTAAAAACTGGGATAAAGTCTAAGCTCATCAGATAAAAAAAAGGACTACAAAAGCTGGGTAAGGGCAAGAAACGGGCTCACTTAATAATGGCCCTTTTGGTCAATACCAGACTACCGCATCATCTGGAGCCCTAGTCAGGGAATCCTTGGATTCCCACATAGATATCATGGGCCTAGACCATCAATGGTCACTTCCACCAGGAACATCATCATGAGCCCTCTGGTAGGCCTCTTCACGAACTACAAATTAGCAATGGTAGGAACTGCCCCACTCTCTGGATGGAGGCTGGGTCATCCTACTCCGCCACTTGATGAACACTGGTCCAGAAATGAGTGCAGCCTAGAATGGGTTCATGGCTGTAGCCATGAACTGTGAGCTCAGATTGAAAGGGACTCAGAGGTTACACAGGCTCATGTGCTAATTATGAATATATATAGGCCCTGGGTCATGTTGATGGGGTAAACAGTTAATCTTAGTCATAGATTTTCTTCAAGTTTGGGAGGTGTTCTCTGCCCTAATCCAGCTTTCTAGCTCTATTCTCAACTCTGACACCACCTTCCCAGACAATATATGTGTCCACCTTCATGCTAGCTATCAAACTCAAGCAAAAATTATGAAAAACATGGGCCCCTACCAGCATACCTAAAATAGACTTCTCACTTCTTTCTACCCTAAAATACCTATTCTCATCTGCTCTGTTCCTACTTTTTGGCTTCTGTTTATTAATCATTTTGTCCTACTTTATATCTTACCAACTTTCAGCCACCAAGTTGCAGATACTATCATGATTCCATGGTGAGGGCGATGACTTCACCAATGTATCCTGGAACCTCACCTCTCCAGAGTGCTACCCCACAAGGGACTATGAATCGACCTGCCAATGCCCATGTCCAGCAGAGAAGCAGTTACAGAAGCAAGAACTCTCATCTTCTGCACCCCAAAAGGAATTTTGGTCCATACTTCCAGAAGGGGAGAAATAATAGGGGAAGATGACCAGAGGTCTCTGAACTACCAACTCCATCACGACCCAGAGAGAGAAGAGGAAAAAAGAAAGACATTCAGAAGTAGTAATAGGTTTATGTGTGGCTTAGGAAAGAAGAGAAGATGGGACCATAGGGGGAAAAAATGGACAATTATAGACAGATCATTATAGAAATAATAGTCAACCTATATCTGCAACCTTGAGAGAACTACTGTAGCTTCCAATGAAGGGAATGGGGATACAGAATTCTGGTAGTGGAAAAGGTGTGGAATTATACCCCTGTTATTTCAGAGTTTTGTAAATCAATATTAAGTCACTAATAACATTTTTAAAATAAATAAATAAAAAGGAAGAAAGAGGAGGCCAGGTGGTAGCGCAGTGGGTTAAGAGCACATGGCACAAAGCTCAAGGACCTGGCATAAAGATCCCAGTTCAAGCCCCCCGGCTCCTCACATGCCCCTGCACTTCACTTCACAAGTGGAGAAGCAGGTCTGTAGGTGTCTATCTTTCTCTCCCCATCTGTCTTCCCCTCCTCTTTCGATTTCTCTCAACAACAATAACAAGGGCAACAAAATGGGAAAATGGCCTCCAGGAGCAGTAGATTCATAGTGCAGGCATCAAGCCCCAGCAATAACCCTGGAGGAAAAAAACATTCTGTTCTCCATTTACTCTTTTCAAGTTGAAGTTCAATTGCTGAATTTTTTTCAAGAGTATTTTTCCACTTCAATACATAAAAATTATGCTCACAAACTAACTGCACATAGTAAAAGTGCCAGTGTAAATTAAGTGAGCCACATTTCAGACTGGAAGTGTGTACAAATTAAATAACTATTTTAGAAACCTCTCCCAGTTTTCTTCAGGATGAAGCCTAGTTTCTCAATCAAGTGGTCATGAGAAATGAAGCAGAATAGGAACAAGCAATTGGATATTAATGTTACTGTTACACATTTCTAGTCAGAAAAAAAGACCATGTAACCTTTTAAAAGACCTCCTCCTTGACTTCAGGTTTGAAATTTATATAAATTTGCATAATAAAAAGGACATTCAACTACCTAATCTTAACTAGTGCTCACCATTGCTTTTTCTTCAACAACTCTAATTTAGACTCAATCCCAAACACTGGAATCAATTCCTTCTAATATATGCTCCCCCCCACACACAGACCCCTGACAAGATCTCCCTGTCTACAATTTTTCAGTTCACTAAGTATCCTCCATGAGACCCTTCTCAACACTCCCACAAACAGACCCTGTGATTCTCCTGTCCTCACTCCTCCTTACTATGACTCCTATCTGGAACAAAGAGCATGTGATTAATTCCCATAACATTTTGTTCCTACATTCTCTGAACACACTTGGTTGGGCTACTTGAATCCACCTCCACCAGTGTGTTGGGGCAGCTGCAGTAATCTGCAGTCCATTCCATAATGTTCTTATCCATAAAACAAAGAGATCACTGTCTGAAGCCCTCCTCCCCAGGCTCCTGGCTCTGGTCTAAAGGAACATCATTGGCAGAGGCAGGTCAGAAAGACAGGGTGCAAGAGAAGAAGGTGAGGTTTAAAACCCTGTGTGCTTTCAATGCACCAACTTTAGAAGTGATAAGGAAGGCCAGCCTATTTGACAGAATTCAAATTAACAAATCAGACGCATACAAAAAAAAAAAACCTCGCAGATATCTGTCAATCAAACCAGGTCATAATTGCTACGTAAGGCTGCTTTCCTTTTTTCTTCCTTTCTTTCTTTTCTCCTTTTTGGTTGTTTGTTTCTGTAGATTTGAGGTCATCTATTAAACATTAATTGAAAATTTGGTCATAATTAACATGTATTAAGCTGCTGATTACATGGTTGCATTTTGAAATTTTTAATTGGTTTGTATCAATTGATAAAAAAAGGTAATTTGTTTGGGGTGATGTGTAGAATTATGTATTTAATTATCATTGAATAGATAATTAATATATTGTAGCAATAGTCAACAATGACGATGGTGATATGAAATTGCACAGAATTGTACAAATATGACAACTGATTGTCTCTCCAGAGTTGCTTTGGTCCTTATGCTGAGCTGCCTGCAGGGTTTCACTTCCTTCCTAGATGTAATTAACAATATCTCCATGTCACTTGCTTCCTTTTGATTTGAAAAGAGCTTTGAGAAGCCATGAGGACAAAGGACATCCTAAAAGCCACATGAGCTCCTTTTTTCCTTATTTGCAGATTACTCACTCTGAGAGGTTTTCTGCATGTTCAGTAGGCTCCCCACATTCCCATAGTATCAAATTGAGGCTTTTCATTCAAGCATCCCTGTCTCATTAGGGCACTGATTTCCCCGACCCCACCATGTAATCACAGGCAGAGCAGGAAAGCCTCCCATAGTGGTTTAACTACATGCAGGAGAAAAACAGCACTTAGCAGAAACTCAGTGTCACTATTTAGAAATTGACAGAGGAAAGTGGCAAAACCTTGCACTTTATTTTTTTAAACCTTTTCTCCTGACAAATAAAATTCTCCAACTTGTAAGAAATAGTCATAGGGTCAGAGAGATAGCACAGCCTGTTAAAGCAAAAATTTGTTATGCTAGAGGCAGCAGAAGCTAACGGTTCAATCCCCAGAACCACCTATGCCAGAGGTGAGCAGTGCACTGGCCCTTTTTCTCTCCCCCTCTTACATTGTCTCCCTCTTTCATAATAACAAATAATTCCCTAAGAGAGATCTTTTTAAAATGAAATCATCGTAAATATTATGGGCTCGGTTTTTAAAGTCCTGCCTTTACATCAGTAAAACTGCTGTTGGGCTGTCAAAATAGCTACTGTGAATAGTGGGACGCTTTGCTATATGCATGACCCAGGTGTGAGCCTGGCCCCTGTCATATTGGAGAAAGCTTCAGTACTGTGTTTTTTTCTTCCTCTCGCCCCCCCCCACACCATCTACCTAAATATCAGCCTACAGCACTGAAGCCCCAGAGATGAACAAAAACAATTAAAATTCAATTTCTGCTACAGACCCATCTACTTCCAGACCCCAAGTTGTTACCACAAACATCCAATACATGCCAGAAAACATGGTAGCTCAGGCCTCCCCAGGTCATGGAACTGGAAGGCATTGTTCCTGAAGCTCACATAGGACAACCAGATGCTACAAGAAGACTGTTCCTGTAACTGTCAGTCTGGAACTTCTATCTGCCCTTTTTTTTTTTTCTTTCTCTGAAAGGCAGCTGTGAGGGAAGAAAAATGTGACTCTATGAATATGTGCAAGATGGCATCCAGTCTTTGTCATCCCTAAGGAAAGGAGACTCCCTTATCTCATTCTCCTTGACCACTGTGTGTCAGGCTGCCCACAATACATGCTCTGGGGAAAGCCCCATCCAAATTCACAAATCAAAATATCAATAAAATGGATGAACAAGCATAGAATCAATTCCTAGGGCCAGATTGCAAAGTGAAAAAAGGGTGGGCAGTTTATATGAAGAGGAGCTAGGTCTAGAAACATATTCATCCAAAAAGATCTGTGTATATCTATGTTCATTGCAGCACAATTTGTTAATAGCCAAAATGTGGAAGCAACTTAGATATCCAACAACAGATGAGTGGCTAAGAAAGCTGTTATAGACTGTCTCCCCCCAATTCATATGCTGGGGGAGCAGAGTCAAGATGGCAGCTTGAGGACAACACCTGGCATACCCTCCAAAAAAAAAAAAAAAAAAGCTGCTTTAAACCTAGAAATTCCAAGTGACAGCAGGATTTCCATCCAGGCTAGTAGGAGAAAAATTATGTACGAAGGGACAAAGAGGAACCATGGCAAAACAATAAAACCCATCTATAAGCTAGCAATGGGCTACCAAAATAAACAAAGGAGATCTGGAGCAGGCTTTGAGTTTTTTCTTTTCGTCTGCAACACTCCCCCCCCAAAAAAAAGAAAAGCCAAACCCCACTCCAGAGGTGGCTTACTCCAGTAAACAGCCAGCTATAAACAGACCCTCCTATAGAGTTAATCTCACTAAGCAACATTCCAAGCTCAACTCAAAGTCATATGAAGGAGAAGGGAGTTTACTAACTGAACTACAGAAATCCCCAAGCCATATTTCATTTATTTGTTTGTCTGTTTGTTTGTTTGTTTGTTTGTTTGTTTTGAAGGGGGCTGGAGCATTCTGACCTTGGCCAGTCTACCTCTGTTGGTGTTGTATACATTAAGGGTTGTTTGTGTTTTCTCGTGTGAGAATAATCTGGTAGCTTACTTTGTTTTTCTTTCTTCTATCTCTTGAGTTTGTCTGATAATTGCTTTTTGTAATTGTTTCTATCTGCTTTCTTTAGGAAGTGGGGAGAGGTTTTGTATGTTCATTTTATTTAGGTCAGTCTGCAGACTTTGTTAAGGTTTTTTTCTTTTTTAAATTTTATTTTATTATTTTTTAATTTCTTTATTGGAGAATTAATGGTTTACAGTCAACAGTAAATATAAGTTTGTACATGCATAACATTTCCCAGTTTTCCACATAACAATACAACCTACACTAGGTCCTCCTCTGCCATCACGATCCAGAACCTTAACCCTTCCCCTACCCCCAGTCTTTTACTTTAGTGCAATACAACTCCAGTCCAAGTTCTGTTTTGTGTTTACCCTTCTGATCTTGTTTTTCAACTTCTTCCTACGAGTGAGATTATCTTATATTTATCCTTCTTTTTCTGACTTATCTCACTTAACATGATTCCTTCAAACTCCATCTAAGGCTGAAAACAGTGAAATTGCCACTTTTAAGAGCTGAGCAGTATTCCATTGTGTATATATATATATATCACAACTTGCTCAGCCACTCATGTGTTGGACACCTGGGTTGCTTCCAGGTTTTGGCTATTAAAATTTTTTCTGCTATGAACATAGGTATACACACATCTTTTTGGATGGGTATGTTTGGTTCCATAGGATATGTCCCCAGAAGAGAAATTGCAGGATCATAGGGTAGGTCCACTTCTATCCTTCTGAGAGTTCTCCAGACTGTTTTCCACAGGGGTTAAACCTGTGTTTGACTCCTTAGGCTATATCCCTAGGAGAGGAATTACTGGGTCATAAGGAAGGTCCTTTTCTAGCCTTGTGAGGGTTCTCCAGACTGTTCTCCACAAGGGTTGGACCAATTTACACTCCCACCAGCAGTGTAGGAGGGTTCCTTTGACAACACAATCTCTCCAGCATTTGTTGCTGCTACCTTTTCTGATGTATGACATTCTCACTAAAGTGAAGTGGTACCTCGTTGCTGTTTTATTTTAATTTCTTTGACAATCAATGACTTGGAACATTTTTTTCATATCTTTGTTAGCCTTTTGTATCTCTTCTGTAGTGAATATCACGAACATCTCATAAAAACTGCAGCAAAGGTGGGTGCGAGGAATCACATCATTGCAAGACTGACCAGCTCCTCATGGGACGCGAGCGCTTCCACACTATGATCATCATCTCTGGCATTATGCTATTCCACTGCAGAATACTGTGCCCCAGTATGGTTCCGTAGCCCCCATGTCCACTTGGTCGATTCCAAATTATATTCCTCCATGAGGATAATTTCTGGAACCATCCGTTCCACCCCGGTTCCATGGCTGCCAGTTCTTAGCAACATCGCCCCGCCAGATATTCGTCGGGATGCGGCATCATCTAAGTTCATTTCCCACGTCTACGTTCTACCGGACCTGCCAATATACGCGGATATCTTCGCCCACCCTGTCCAACGCTTGACGTCTCGTCACCCAGTCTGGTCCCCTACGCCTACACTGAACTTCTCTGTTCCAGACTCTTGGAAACAGAGTTGGCAGTCAGTTGAGGTAAAGAACAAACACCTCATCACAGACCCCTGCAAGCGTCAACCCGGCTTTGACCTAGCACGTTATGATTGGGCCCTCCTCAATCGCTAACGAACAGGCCATGGCCGGTGCGCCGCTATGTTCCATCGCTGGGGAGCCAGAGACGACCCGAACTGCCCCTGCGGCTACAAACAGACTATGACCCACATAGTCAATGACTGCCACCTCTCCAGATTCAAAGGAGGTCTCGAAACTTTACATCAGGCTAAACCTGACGCTGTTGACTGGCTACGGAAGAAGGGCAAACGCTAGAAGAAGAAGTGAATATTCTGTTCAACTCCTCTCCCCATTGAAGTTGCCTTTAAAATTTATACAGAAAAGAGTTCTGCCAACATTTGCCTCTAAGTATTTGATAATTTCTGGTCTAACATCCAAGTCCTTGACCCACTTGGAATTTACTTTTGTGTTTGGTGAAATATAGTGGTTCAATTTCATTCTTCTGTGTGTTTCAACCCATTTTTTTCCAACACCACTTGTTGAAGAGACTCCCCTTCCCCCAAATTTGTTAAAGATTGGCTGTCCATAGGTGTGGGGGCTTACTGCTGGGCTCTCAATCGAGAGACACTGAAAACAACAACAGAGATACATGGGATGATATCAAAAGAAGTAACATATGCATAACTAGCCTACCAGAGGAAGAAAGCCAGGAAGGGGAAGAAAGAATCCTAGAGGAAATAATAGAAGAATATTTTCCCATCCTAAATAACAGAAAAGAAATTAAGATTCAAGAGACTTAGAGAGTCCCAAACAGAATCACCCAGACTTAAAGATTCCAAGCCTCATCATAGTTATAATGGAAAGAAAAGGATAAAGAAAGGATGTTGAAAATTACAAGAGAAAAACAAAAAGTCACATACAGAGGAAAACCATTAAGACTATTAGTAGACTTCTCCACACAAACTCTAAAAGCTAGAAGAGAATGGCAAGATCCATCGAGTTCTTGATGAAAAAGGGTTTCAGTGAAGAATAATATATCCTGATAGGCTATCATTCAGACCAGATAGAGGGATAAAATGCTTCTCAGACAATCAATAGTTAAAGAAGGCTACTATCACCAAGCCTGCCCTGAAAGAGGTTTTAAAATGCCTCCTGCAGACATTAAGAATACCACCAAAAAATTTGCCATATATCAGAACACTCAAAAAAAGTGTTGAATAATGGCACCGCAATACCTTAAATCCATAATATCAATACAGTTAGTGGGTATTACATAGTGATCAGAGAGAGGATCAATCAACCAAAAAAAAAAAATTTAACAATTATTAATATATATGCACCCAGTAAGGGCCCATCTTAATATTTCAAACATTTACCTGAAGATCTACAAAAATACATCAATAGCAACACAGTAATAGTAGGAGACTTCAACACTGCAGTCTCACACTTAGACTGATCATCTAAGCAGAGAATCAACAAGGAAACAAGAGTATTAATTTAAGAGAGTGATAGACTAGACCTTCTGGACTTTTTGAGAGTTCTTCACTGCAAGAAATTGGAATATATATTCTTTTCAAATTTACACAGAACATTCTCAAGGACAGATCATATGCTAGACCACAAAGACAGTATCAACAAATTCAAGAGCATCAAAATGATCCCAAGCATCTTCTTAGACCACAACAGAATTAAGCTAACACTTAAAAACAAGCAGAAAATTGGGAAAAGTCCCAAAATATGGAAATTCAACAATGCACTGCTTAACAACCAGTGGGTCAAAGAGGAACTCAAGGAAGAAGTTCAAATATTCCTAGAATCAAATGAAAATGAAGACATGAGCTATCAAAATATTTAGGACACAGCTACAGCAGTAATTCGAGGGAAACTCAGAGCAAATATAAGCACACATTAGGGAATTTTGTTTAAAAAATGCTGCAGTAAACAGCCTGGCTGCACACCTTTAAGAATTAGAAGAGGAACAAATAAACCCTAAAGCAACCATAAGGACTGAAATCACTAAAATTAGGGCAGAAAAAAATAACATAAAAAATAAGAGAGCCAAGCAAAAGATCAATTAAGCCAAATGTTGGTTCTTTGAAAAAATAAACAAAATTGACAAACACTTTGCCAGACTCACAAAAAAGGGGGGGGGGAGAAGACTCAAATAAACATAATTGTAAATGATAGGGAAGACATCACAATAGACACCACAGAAATTCAAAATATCATGTGAAGCTTCTATGAACAACTATATGCCACCAAGCTAGAGAATCTGGAAGAAATTAAAGAATTCCTAGAAACATATCCTTCCAAAATTGAACCAGGAAGAACTACAAAACCTAAATGGGCCAATCATAGACAACAATCTTCTATGAAGCCAAGATCATTCTGATGTCAAAAGCAGATAGGGACACAAGAACAAAGGAAAAGTATAGACCAGTATTTCTGATGAACATAGATGATGAAATACTAAACAAAATCCTAGTCAACCAGATACAGCAGTATATTAAAAATATTATTCAGCATAACTAAGTGGGATTTATCCCAGGAATACAAGGCTGGTTCAGTATACATAAATCAATCAATGTGATTCACCACATCAGTAAAACAAAAACAAAATCACATGATTATCTCAATAGATGCAGAGAAAACCTTTGACAAAATCCAACACCCATTCATGCTCAAAACACTACAAAAAATGGGAATAGATGGGAAATTCTTTGAGATAGTGGAGTCAATATACAGCAAACCTACCACCAACATCATACTCAATGGGAAGAAGCTGAAAGCATTCCTCCTCAGATCAGGGACTAAACAGAGCTATTCACTATCACCATTACTCTTCAACATGTTACTGGAAATTCTTGGCATAGCAATCAGGCAAGAGAAAGGAATCAAAGGAATATAGATTGGAATGGAAAAAGTCAAGCTCTCACTATTTGTAAATGATATGATAGTATACATAGAAAAACTTAACAGAATCCAGCAGAAAGCTTCTAGAAATTATTAGGCAATATAGCAAGGTGTCAGACTACAAAATTAATGTACGAAAATCAGTAACATTCCTTTACGCAAACACTAAGCTAGAAGAGGAAGATATCTAGAAATCACTCCCATTCACTGTCACAGCAAAATCAATAAAATATCTAGGAATAAACCTAAACAAAGAAGTGAAAGACTAGTATACTGAAAACTATGAGTTGTTATTCAAGGAAATAGAAAATGATATAGAGAAATGGAAAGATATCTTACCCTCATGGAATAGAAGAATTAATGTCATCAAAATTATATTAATGATATTATACCCAGAGCCATACACAAATTTAATGTGATAACCATCAAGGTCCCAACAATTTTCTTTTTTCTTTTTTAAGTTATTAATAAGAAAGATAGGAGGAGAGAGAGACGGCACCAGACATTACTCTGGTGCATGTGCTGCTGGGGACTGAACTCAGGACGTCATGCTTGAGAGTACAATGCTTTATCCACTGAGCCACCTCCTGTACCACAACCCAACAATTTTCTTTAAGAAGGTAGAACAAAAATTACAATCGTTTATCTGGACAGAAAACACCTAGAATCACCAAACAATCCAAAGAAAAAGAATCAGAAAAGGAGGCATCACACTCCCAGATCTCAAACAATATTATAAGACCATCATAATCAAAACTGCCTGGTACTGGAACAAAAATAGATACACAGACCAGTGGAACAGAATTGAAAACCCAGAAATAAATCCCCACACCTATGGACATTAAACTTCTTATATATATATATTTATTTATTTTCCCTTTTGTTGCCCTTGTTGTTTAGTGTTGTTGTAGTTACTATTGTTGTTGTTACTGATCTCATCGTTGTTTGATAGGACAGAGAGAAATGAAGAGAGGAGAGGAAGACAGAGAGGGGGAGAGAAAGATAGACACCTGCTTCACCACTTGTGAAGCAACTACCCTGCAGGTGGGGAGCCAGGAGCTCAAACAGGGATCTTTCCACCCACCGGTCCTTGCACTTTGCGCCACATGTGCTTAACCCGCTGTGCTACCGCCTGACTCCCAACATTGAACTTTTTATAAAGGGGCCCAAACTATTAAATGGAGGAAGGAGGGTGTCTTCAATAAATGGTGCTGGGAAAACTGGGTTGACATGGGCAGAAGAATGGAACTGAACCACTTTATCTCACTAGGAAAAAAAAAAAAAAGTAAACTCCAAATGGACCAAGGACCTGGATGTTAGACCAGAAATTATCAAATACTTAGAGGAAAATATTAGCAGAACACCTTCCCATCTAAATCTCAAGGACATCTTCGATAATACAAACCCAGTTGAAAGAAAGACTAAATCAAAAACAAATCAATGGGACTACATCAAATTCAAAAGCTTCTGCATAGCAAAAGAAAACATCACCAAAACAAAGAGACCCCTCACAGAATGGAAGAAGATCTTTACATGCCATACATCAGACAAGAGACTAATAGCCAAAATATATAAGGAGCTCACCAAACTTAGCAACAATAAAGCAAATGACTCAATCCAAAAGTGGGCAGAGGATATGAACAGAATATTCACTACAAAAGAGATACAAAAGATCAACAGACATATGAAAAATTGCTCCATGTCACTTGACTGTCAGAGAAATTCAAATACAGTCAACACTGAGATATCACCTCACCCCTGTGAGAATGTCATACATCAGATAAGGTAGCAGCAACAAATGCTGGCGAGGTTGTGGCAATAAAGGAACACTCCTACACTGCTGGTGGAATGTAAACTGATCCAACCCCTGTGGAGAGCGGTCTGGAGAACACTCAGAAGGCTAGAAACAGATCTTCCTTATGACCCAGTAATTCCTCTCCTAAGGAATTTGGACTCCTAGCCTAAGGAGTCAAACACACCCATTCAAGAAGATATATGTACACCTATGTTCATAGCAGCATAATTCATAATAGGCAGAACCTGGGAACAACTCAGGTGCCCAACAGATGAATGGGTGAGAAAGCTGTGGTATATATACACAATGAAATACTACTCAGTTATTAAGAATAATGAACCCACCTTCTCTGACCCATTTTGGATGGAGCTAGAAGGAATTACGTTAAGTAAGCTAGCTCAGAAAGACAAAGAGGAGTATAGGATGGTCCCACTCATAAACAGAAGTTAAGAAAGAAGAACAGAAAGGGAAATGCAAAGCAGAATTTGACTGAATTTAGAGCATTGCACCAAAGAAAAAAATCTCTGGAGGGAAGGGAGGGAAGATTTTTAGCTTCATTATAGGAGTGTAGGGATGGGCACACAGACTTTTGGTGGCAGGAATGATGTTAATATACACTCCTGTTAACATATAGTCTTATAAATCACTATTTAGTCAATGTGCGAGGGGAAATAAAGATTGAATGTCTTGAATTTTTTATGCATAGACCCCAGTTCTGAGTATATATTCCTTTAATCTAAGCACTTAAGGTTTCAAATTGGTAACCTGACTAATTTTAACAGTGGGCTTAAATTGTTAATACATTTCTAATAATGACTTCTTGTTTTTTTTAAATATTAAATCACTTATAATCTTAGACCAGTGAGACCAGAAACAAGTGGTCTTGTAAGTACACAAGATACAGCTATTTGTAAATAGCATTAAATGACATAAATTATGGTGAGGTATTGTATGATACAGTACATCCTAACAATGGGATTTTCAAAGTAAACCAAATTCCCAAATAACTTGGTTATAACAATAACTATCAGGGGTCTGGCGGTAGTACAGTGGGTTAAGCGCACATGGTGTGACGCACAAGAATCGGCATAAGGATCCCAGTTCAAGCCCTAGCTCCCCACCTGCAGGGGTGTCGCTTCATGAGTGGTGAAGCAGGTATGCAGGTGTCTATCTTTCTCTCCCCTCTCTGTCTTCCACTCCTCTCTCCATTTCTCTCTATCCAACAACAGTGACATCAGTAACAACAACAATAATAACTACAACAACAATAAAACAACAAGGGCAACAAAAGGGAAAATAAATAATAAAATTTTAAAAAATAACTATCTATTGCCTTCTTATACTCTAAGACAGCAGGAACCTTCCTCATTCTCTATAAAGTCCATATTCCTCCCAGTCCTGGAACCTCTGTGGCGTGACTCGTTTTCCTTCATGCTCTTCTCGATCCATATACCATTTGATACTGTATCTGCTGATCTCAACCAAATCAATGCAACCAGTACCACGTCAACATGTTTCATCTCGTATTGTGTCCACAGACACCAGGCGTGGGATGTCAACCCTTCAGCTCCATTACTCTGCCATTACTACCATGACGCCAACCTGATTTCCCCGGGCAGATGACCTCATCAATATGCCCCGGAACCTCACCTCTCCAGAGCCCTACCCAACTAGGGAAAGATAGAAACAGGCTGGGGTTAGAGGTCGACTTGCCAATGCCCATGTCCTGCGGAGAAGCAATTACAGAAATCAGACCTTCCACCTTCTGCAGCCCATAATGATCCTGGGTTCACACTCCCAGAGGGATAAAGAAAAGGAAAGCTTTCAATGGAGGGGATGGAATGTGGAACTCTGGTGGTGGGAATTGTATGAAATTGTACCCCTCTTATCCTACAGTCTTGTCGATCATTGTTAAATCAATTTTTTTAAAAAAAAGAAAGAAAAATTTTTTAATTCGTATGTTGGAGTCCTAACCTGCTCCCAATGTGATAGTTTTAGCCTGTGAGGCTTTTGGGAGGTTATTAGGTCAAGGTTGTAAAGACAGGACTCCAGGATGAGATTATTAACCTAGAAGGAGAGGAAAGAAGAGACCAGAGTCCTCTTTTTCCCCAAAGAGAGCACAAAGCAAGGAGGCAACCAGCTACACAGCAGAAGAGGGTCCTCACCAAGAGTCCCACCATGCTGGCACTCCGATGCTTGACTCTCCAGCTTCCAGAACTTGGAGCATGAGATTCAGTTGTTTAGGCTTTTCGGCCTATATTATTTTGCCACAGTAGCCCAAGCTACCTAAGATAACCAGTTTTTGACTAAATGAAAAAAATTCAGTTAAGCATGACCACAAATGTAATATTACTTACACATTACCTCTCATGTCAAGCTCTTTTTAGATATATATACATGAATTTCCAAAGATGCCTCTACACTACAGATAGACACTAATCTCACTGCCCACAAACAGAAAATAGCACAATGACTATTACAGTAAAAGTCAGAAAATGTCATTAAAATATCAGCTTATCAAGAGTTTCTAAGGTCTTCTCTCTTTTTGTTAAAAACAGTAACAAAAAAAGGAAATTGGGCCCTAGTGTGCTGTATGGAGTCATAGACCTCCTTTCTTTAAGCACAAGGACGAAAGGAGACCCACAAAGGAAGCTTAAGAGGGCAGGTAGGATAGATTTTGATGTAAAGAACAATTTGCCACCAACCAATTCTGGTTTTCTCTCTACCTCACCCACAGTCATTCTAACATCTTTTGTCTCTGAGACTCACGCTGACCTACCTTCTCCACTCAACTTTCCTCTAATTACTTCTTCTCATTAATAAACTTCATTTCTCTGTAAACACAACTACATTCCTAGTCTTCATTTTAAATGTGACATTTTTCCATTTCTGAATAAAGGTAAATTCACTCATCTTAAACCCTGAATTAAAATGAAATTTTACTGGGGGATAAATCCTCGCCTACTTAATGGGCCAGAGACCACCAAAGGCTCATCTCAGCCCATTTCCAGAAATAGTACACTGTCTGTACACTTTCTTCTAAAAAGACTTTCCAGCTTGATGTGATAAAATGAAATATACTCCAGAGTTAGGTGACTCATTTCTACCCAATCTAGCCTAGTTCAGCTGAACTAGACTTAGATGTGATGTCGCCTGGGATCACTCTGCAATGTGGCAAAATGAACAGGGACTGTCTATAGTACTTCGGGTGATGAACAAACTGATTCCTTTTTCAAGTTCTCAAAGGTCATGGCCTCACCACAGGGACAATGGTTGGGGTTCAGAATCTCTGTCCCACTCTTCTGGCCATGCCTAGTCTTGGAACAGTCCACTCCTAGGAGGGAGGGGGCCCTGCTTTCTGGCCCAGAAGGATGTCATCCTGAATAATGAGTAAACAGTTTGGATATCCCAGGTTTTCTTATATTTAAACTAGAACCTGCATGACAGCTGAGAGCCTTTCCCTTCACAGACTCTCAGTGACTATACTATCTTATTTATTTTTTTCTTTCTTTATTTTAATGTTTGGTGCAGCACCAGGAATCAGGGTGTGGCAATCAGTTGGTAGAATAGATACAGGAGTTTCCAGTTCTCAAGTCCTATACAGCCCCCTCCAACCCTGCCTCAGGTGGAGTAGGAGGGAGGAGGTAGAGGGAAAGGAAACAGGGACACACATGCCATGGGAGCAGTGGGACTTTAACTCTGAGACTAGGTCACAAAGGTCACTGATGTCTGCCTGACTCCCTTAGCAGTTACAATAAAATTTAACTATCGTTAAATGAGGCATCATTCCTTAAAACACTGACATGCAGGGCCAGTAAGATAGCTCATCTGGGAGCACGCCCAGCTTGTCATACACATGATCCAGGTTCAAAATTCAGAACTCAGAGCACTGGGAAAAACCTAGGTGCTATCAAGTCTCTACAGAGCTCTCTCTGTCTTAGTCTGTTTTCTATTTGAAAAAGTTGGATTTGAGTGGTAAAACCCCAAAGATGACCCAAAAACTTACATGTAAAGAGTGCTTTTTTTAAAAGAAAGACTTTTGAAAATGAGCAAGTCGCACATTCACATAGTCAGAATGCATAAACAGGAGCACAACCAGGGTGCTCACCCTGCAAGACTGGGTGAGCATAAGCCTGCATCTGCAGAGGGAGCGCGCATGTGGAGTGAATGCAAAATGAATTATGCAGGCAGCAAGCAAAATAAAAAATCAAGACAGCACCTTCTTCAGCAAAAACGTGGGCTTACTCAGTCGAGAGGCTGCTTGGAAATGATTAAATATGCTTAAAAATCACACATGACAATTTCAGAAAGAATCTCATCTAACCCAGAGGTTTTCTTTTGCCCATGATCAGTTGGTCTCTTTCTATTCTGAGATCTTTACATTCATTGTGTTGCTTTTATTGCTTGCTTTTAGTAGGGAAAGACTCATCCTGACATAGAACAGGAACACCAATTGGACCTTTCTTTCCATGCACTGTGCGCCCTGTCTCTGTCACTGCGGTTTTGACTCTGCTCCATCAGTGAAAAATTAGACTTCATTTCAGTATGCTAATAGCAATCTCTCCAAAACAATGTAATCAAGGCCTCATGTGCACCTATAATTTCATCCTTGACATCAGCCTGACAGCTATTTATTGTCTGAAAGGGAAAGGAGGGAGAAGAGTAAGGGAGGGGGCAGGGGACTTCTCTATTCCCCCCTCCCCCTCAAAACAAACCCAGCGGCTTTATGTTTGAAGGCAGAATCTTTGCAAAGTCCAAACAAATGCCAATAATCATGGGGTTTACATATGTCTTGTCTTAAGCAATCAAGGCAGAGGGTTAACAGAGAAGCGTATTCAGATGCACCAATTCCCAAACTGCCCACCTCTGATGAGCCAGCTGTGAGCTGCAATTGTCACATTATAATTTAGGCAAAGGGAAAAAAAAAAAAGGCATCAGAATACACACTGGATCAACATAATTATTCACAGCAGGATGCTACAGAATTAATTTAGCCAATCAGAATTATACTGGGGGGCTGGGCACACTGCAGAAATGAAGACAAGAGGAGGGGGTGAGAGGGGGGAGGGGAGTGCTGGTTTCAACACCTCACTAATATTTGGATAATCGAATCTGGGAGATATTTTGAATACATGTAAGCACAGTGCTGCTGCTTCTACTAGTTTTTTTAATTTATTTACAAACACCTATACCCCATTCACAATGTACTAGTCACTCAGATGAACGCTTTGTAAACATTAGCTGATTACATCATTACAGCCACAAGGTGGGTCTATAAAGATCCTGGTTTTACATGTAGAGAGGCTCAGAGAGGCTAAGGAAGTGGTCATGATCACACAGCTAGTATGTGGGAGGGTGAGAAGTGGTAGCCAGGCAAACAGGTTCTGGAGACCATATATTTACCAGTACGGTGGAGGGGTTCTTGCTCCTCAAGAAAATGATTAGCAATCAGAAGGTACTGGCTGGTGGCAATGGTATTCACCCACAACTCTGGGTCCTTAGTCTTGCCATTCCATGTTCCTTGAAATTTAGTTTCTAAAGATGGTGACAGTCTGGTGGCAGAGCGCTATAGTTTAGGGCTGTGAATGTCCCTCATCCAGAGAATGTCATTCACTAACTCCCCAAAGTAGGAAGAGCAATAGTTGCCTTCATATCCTACAGCACCCTCTCTAGCTTACATGCCCCTCTACACATCTACAAAAGCAGCAGCTCAGAATCCAGAAAATGAACTATGAAAAATGACAACTCAGCTCTAAGAATAAGAGCTCAGTTAAACACACATAAAGAATGGAAGAAGAAATCCATAGTCACATTGAAACCACTTCTGCCTAACATTCTCCCTACAGGCTCTGGTTGGCAACAACACAAAATGATGTCTGGCTTTCCCATGGGTGTAACAGGTCCTGTTCTCACCTGCTTGGCACCCTGTTACAAGGGCAGTAAGTAAAAGGGTCAAAAGAGTCTGGGTTTCCTTGTGTAAGTTAAGACTTCAGCTGGCATGCTGGAGTGGGAATGGGAGGGGAATGATAGGGAGTAGCCCCAGGTTTTATGTGTGGCAATAATGTTTGATCTATGCCATTGTCAATGAGAACTGTGATTTAATCCATAAGGATATAGAGCCTCGTGATGAAAGGGGAATAACAGCAAATCCTGATTAACAATCACTGCTACGCTAAAGCAGGTTGCCATGGTAACTGGGCTGAAATTATACAGCAAACTGGGATGCCATACCAGGCAAATTACTCTGTGAAGGGGCCCTTTTTGGAAAGCATTTGGCTTTCTGTGTTCTCTTAAAATTAAGATGCAAGCATCTTCCTTTCCACTTGTATTAGCTTTCCTCTTTCTTTCTAAGTACTCCCACTTCAGTTGGTCTTAGAGAATATAAGGGATGGATATATTCACAAAGGAAACACAGAAAACAATTAAGCACATTTCAGCCCCTTTCTCCCCTGAAAGGAAAGGACCAAATAAAATCATGACAAAGAAATCTTCCTTTCATACCATTCTTTTTGTAAAATTGTGTTTGATTACTTGACTCAGGGAATGGGGGAGTCAAAGCACAACCCAGAAAAATATTGCATCTTTCATTCCAACTAACAAACTTCTGAGAATTTGTAGGTAGAATAAAATAAAAAATCAGAATAAGGATCAAGAAAGAAAATGTGTTTTGCTGTTGCTTTTGTTCCCAGGGATGTTTGGTTTTCAATTAAGATTTTAAAATAAGAACATGGTTTTTAAATAATATTGTTAAAAAAGTCCCTCCACATAGCAACAAGCCACAATCAGAAGAAATTCATAAGGTGAGCTCTAATCTTCTGAGCAGGGGACAGGTTGTACTAATCTCCTGGCATTCCAATCTTAACCCTACAACTCTCTAGCAACGAGAAATGGGAAATGAAGAGCTGAACAGAGGAAGTCATGACTGCAACCTTCCTATAGCTTGCCAGATCTGGGAGATGTCATATGTTGTAATTCAGTTTCCATAGTAACAGACCCCAGGAGCATAGCTGGGGAGAATTCACTTCCTAGCAGCTATATACTACCAGATTCTGCTTCCTATGCCCATAGCTGTACATCAACAAGAAATGGAAAATTACAGTTGTGAGGAGAGGGAAAATCATGAGAGTAGCCCTCTGGACTACAAGGTAGCTTGCCAGAGATCTAGGGGTTGTTATATTGGATTTCAGTTTTTATAGTAACAGACTCAGTTGGTGGGTTCCTAGATCACAATCTGCCAAATCTATGACTGGTAAGATAGATCCATAGAATTCACAGCTCTGCACTACCTGAAATGAGGTCTCATTCACAAAATAGACCTGAAATCCCATACTTGGTAAGCTAATGACTTTTCAGCACTCAAAACCTCATTTCTGGTTGATACCCAAGTTCAAAGAAAGACACCCAGTTACAGATCCACAAAGTCTCAAACATAATGATTAGACTAAAAAGTTAATTGCCCCTGTTTGAGTTTTCTAAATACAAAAAAAAAAAAAAAAAAGGAAAAGGAAAGAAGTCATGGGACATATACTCAATGTAGTACTTACTGCTCAGCAATTAAAAAAGGCTATATTGTGTCCTTTGGGACAAAGTAGATAGAAATGGTGGTGATTCCCTTGGATAGGGCTCACTTTCCCGTATGCTTCTCCCAATCCATACCAAATAATATTGCATCCGCCGATCACAACCTAACCAAAGCAACGATTGCCATCTCAACATGCTTCACTTCAGTGTGTATCCAGAGACTTCACGTGTGGAATGACAACCCTTCAGCTTCATTACTCGGGTGAGACCTTTCCTTTTATAGTACACTCTAATTTCATCTCAGGTAGTTCACTTTCTAACAAAGTCCCATAACCTAGACATACACCAGTTTCTGTGAGAGAGAGCGTATGTGCACATGTATCCATAAACTACTGCAAAATATATACCTGAAAGCAGGATTACACTAGAGTTTGCAGTGAGTACCTCCCTAACACTTCCTCTCCACTATTCCAATCTTGGGATCCATGATTGCTCAACAAATTGTTTGGCTTTGTATGTTAACTCTCTTTTCAATCACCAGGTTCCAGATGCCACCAGGATGCTGGCTAGGCTTCCCTGGATTGAAGACCCCACCAATGTGTCCTGGAGCTCAGCTTCCCCAGAGACACACCTTACTAGGGAAAGAGAGAGGCAGACTGGGAGTATGGACCGACCAGTCAACGCCCATGTTCAGCGGGGAAGCAATTACAGAAGCCAGACCCTCTACCTTCTGCAACCCTCAATGACCCTGGGTCCATGCTCCCAGAGGGCTAGAGAATGGGAAGGCTATCATGGGAGAGGGTGGGTTATGGGGATTGGGTGGTGGGAATTGTGTGGAGTTGTACCCCTCCTACCTTATGCTTTTGTTCACTAATCCTTTCTTAAATTAAAAATTTAAATAAAAAAAAAAAAAAGAAATGGTGGTGATTATGCTTAGTGTAAGGAAGTAGGGAAGTGAAGAATAACTAAGGATGATTTCATTCATATCTGGAAATAACTGAAACACATGAACTTGAAAAATATATATATATCCATATCTATGATCTTGGGAGAACTATGGTGGTTAAAGTGATAAGTCTTGGAAAAATTATGCAAAAAATATAAAATATGAGCACTTCATACTCAACTTTCAAGAATACAGTTCCATTCTGTGTTGCACACTGGGAACATATATTTACCAACAGCTGTGACATCCTAAGACTTTAAGATATTATTTTAAAAATGAAAATTATATAGACTATTGTTTTATCATCCAATCTTTAGATCAGCTTTTTACTCACAGATTACATGTTCTTAAAATAAATCAGCAAATGTGGCCCAATCAACATCAAACACGCTTAGACTCTATCTGAGAAAATCATGAAAATCATGACATTGTACTCAGATACCAAAAAAAAAAAAAAAAAAAAACCTTAAAATACTTTTTTTAGTATGACACCTTCTAAAATGGTTGGATCTCAGATTTCAATAGGACAAACTAATTTGAGGTCTGTTCCTCAGTTCCCAGTTGCACACATTCCCAGGAGTGCCTCTAGGTCACCTACCCTGATGACAAGCTCTGCTGCTGACTTGTTGTCAGGCTGAATCCAAATCTCTCTCACTGAATTTTCCACCCTTTGCACTTAGTTCTATGGTAGCACTGCTGCACCCAGGTATTTTTCCTGCAAGTGGCTTTCACCCAGATCATATCATGAAATAAATCAGTAGCAAGCAAGTTCTTCTTCCAAGCTTGATGATTCAAGAGGGTTAAATGTAACAAGGGCAACAAAAAGGGAAAATGAATAAATAAATATTTTTGAAAAAATTAAAAAAAGGGTTAAAATGGTTTTAAACAGTCAACAATATTAATACACCTTTCCCATATTTGGGAGCTACTCTCTTTCCAGATCCAGCTTTCTGGTCCTTTTCCCTGCCATGACATCATCTCCCCAGACAATAACTAGGATCCACCTGCATATCAGATTTCAGGCTCGGGGGTGGGGGGGGGGGAACTAGTATAGCCACAAGCCCTTTGGAATATAACTAAAATATGTGCCTACTAGCTATCTACAGAATGGAGACCACCCCCCCCAACTCTTCATGTGCACTACTCCAGCCTTTAGGTTCATGATTAGTCAACAATTTGCTTGGCTTTATATGTTAACTCTCTTTTCAGCCACCAGGTTCCAGATGCTAGCATGATGCCAACCTGACTTCACTGGACAGACGACCCCACCAATGTGTCCCTGGAGCTCCAATTCCCCAGAATTCCACCGTACTAGGGAAAGAGAAAGACAGGCTGGGAGTATGGATCGACCTGTCAACACCTATATTCATCAGGGAAGCAATTATAGAAGCCAGACCTTCCACCTTCTGCACCCCACAATGATCTTGGGTCCATACTCCCAGAGGGTTAAAAAATAGGAAAGCTATCAAGGGAAGGAATGGGATACCAAGTTCTGGTGGTGGGCATTGTGTGGAGTTGTACCCCTCTTATCCTATGGTTTTGTCAGTGTTTCCTTTTTATAAATAAATTAAAAAGCATATATTTTTTAAACTTTTTTTTTTTTACCAGGGTGAAGGACAAGGGTACTACGCAGCCTGCTTTCACTCAATATGCTTTTTTTTTGTATTTATTTTATTTTCTTTTAATAATTTATTTCTTTATTGGGGAATTAATGTTTTACATTCAACAGTAAATACAATAGTTTGTACATGCATAACATTCCCCAGATTCCCATTTATTTTTTAAACTTTTTAAAAATGTTTTTATTTATTTTCCCTTTTGTTGCCCTTGTTGTTTTATGGTTGTTGTAGTTATTGTTGTTGAGGATGATGTCGTCGTTGTCGACAGGACAGAGAGTAATGGAAAGAGGAGGGGAAGACAGAGGGGGGAGAGAAAGACAGACACCTGCAGACCTGCTTCACAAACTATGAAGCGATTCCCCTGCAGGTGGGAAGCCGGGGGCTCAAACTGGGACCCTTATGCCGGTCCTTGCGCTTTAGGTCACGTGCGCTTAACCCACTGCGCTACCGCCCGACTTCCCCCACAAATATATAATATATATAAAACCTTATATATAAAATATATATAAAACATCTACTGGAAATGGCTGTGTATTTGATATGCGGACTCTCTCAAAAGCCTAGACCAAGTAGATAAGAAGCAACCGGTAGCACAGCTATATACAAGATACTGGGTACTATACAGCAAACCCTAACAAAAGGACTTTTCAAAGTTAATAATGTGGCCAGGCTTCCCTGGACTGAAGACCCCACCAATGTGTCCTGGAGCTCTGCTTCCCCAGAGACCCACCCTAATAGGGAAAGAGAGAGGCAGACTGGGAGTATGGACTGACCAGTCAACGTCCATGTTCAGTGGGGAAGCAATTACAGAAGCCAGACCTTCCACCTTCTGCAACCCACAATGACCCTGGGTCCATGCTCCCAGAGGGATAGAGAATGGGAAAGCTATCGGGGGAGGGGGTGGGATATGGAGATTGGGTGGTGGGAATTGTGTGGAGTTGTACCCCTTCTATCCTATGGTTTTGTTAATTTATCCTTTCTTAAATAAAAAATAAATTAATAAAAAAGCCATATATATAAGCCTTATATATATAAACATTATATATATTTATATTTTTATATTTATATATATATAAACCATATATATATATATAACCTTTTATTCCACTCAAAATGCAAATAACTTAATTTTGTCCGAGGGGAAAACATACACTAGTCTTATGATTTAGACTTCCTAAGATATTGAATAAAAGACTGCCACTAGGGGTCTGGTGGTAGCGCAGCGGGTTAAGCGCACATGGCCCAAAGCACAAGGACTGGGTAAGGACCAGGGTTCAAGCCCCCAGCTCCCCACCTGCAGAGGGGTCACTTCACAAGTAGTGAAGCAGGCCTGCAGATGTCTATCTTTCTCTCCCACTCTCTGTCTTCCCCTCCTCTCTCCATTTCTCTCTGTCCTGTCCAACAACGATGGCATCAATAACAACAAAAATAATACCTACAACAACCATAAAACAAGGGCAACAAAAGGAGAAGAAAAAAAAAGACTGTCACTGAAAAAAAACTGCCATATCTGAGAAGTAAAAACACAAAAGTAGCCTTCTATTTCATTCCTGAAAAGAGAAACAAAGCCTGTAATTTAAACAGTTATGGGTCATGTGTCCCCTATGCCACTAAATGCTCATCTCTGACATGTAGAATGTCTATGTCTCATCACTCTCCCGTCTCTGTGACATCATATCCTGTCCTGAGGCCCCCAAACCCTCAGAACCTCAAGTTCCTCATTCAAGAACATGTGATTCAGACCAATGAGTTAACTGTGAAAGAGATTTCCACCTCTTCTTTTCTCTCTTTATTCTTTCTGATAGAGACAGAGAAAAGTGTAGTTTTCCTCCCTGTTCACCACTTGTAAAACTACTTCCTTACAGGTGGGGACTGGGGCTTGAACCTGGGTCCTTGCACACTATAATATGTATACTCTACCAAGTGTGCCACTGCCCAGCCCTTGAGATTTCTACTCTTAAAATCATTTACCTGGGTGCATGACATGAAGGGCTATGTCCCAGCCAAGTCCCTCTACACACTGTTCAGTTTACCTTCCACCACTGACCACACCAAACCAGGAACACCTTCAAGTCAAAGCAGATGCTGCTTTTATTTCATCCCTGCACAACTCTACAATGCAGTGGAATAAGTCCTAAACTAAGAGACAGCAGTGCTACATTCCAGTACTTGCTGTTTGAGCTATTGGCTATGTGGCCTTTGGCCTAATAACTAGTCTTTCTGATCCTCAGTTTCCTGTTATGAAAAATAGGGACAATGGGGAGATGGTAAACCTTGTAATAGAGAGAGATGGAGCAAAGGGGGGAGAGAGAGAGAGAGAAGAAATGCCACAGCCCTATTCCATCATCATTTCATAGAAAATACATTGCCAGAACTCCATATTCCCTACCCTCCCCTGATAGCTTTCATATTCTTTAACCCTCTGGGAGTATGGACCCAAGGTTATCGTGGGATGCAGAAGGTGGAAGGTCTGGCTTCTGTAATTGCTTCCCCGCTGAACATGGGCATTGACTGGTCGATCCATACTCCCAGCCTGCCTCTCTCTTTCCCTGGTAGGGAAGGGCTCTGCAGAAGTGGAGCTCCAGGACACATTGGTTGGGTTGTCTATCCAGGTGGGTATCATGCTAGCATCTGGAACCTGGTGGCTGAAAAGAGAGTTAATATACAAGGTCAAACAAATTGTTGATCAATCATGAACTTAAAGGCTGGAATAGAGCAGATGAAGAATTGGGGGGTCCTTCATTTTGTAGATAGATAGCTAGTAGGCATACTTTAGTTATATTCCAAAGGGACTGTGGCTATACTAGTTGTGTGTGTGTGTGTGTGTGTTTTCCCCTGGGCCTGAAATTTGATATACAGGGATACGGGGTTCGGTGGTGGGAACTGTGTGGAGTTGTACCCATCTTATCCTATGGTTTTGTCAATGTTTCCTTTTTATAAATAAATAAATAAATAAATAAGAAGGAAAGTGGCAAAGAGACACCTGCAGCCCTGCTTCACCACCTGTGAAGCTTTCCCCTGCAGGTGAGGATCAGGGGCTTGAGCCTGGGTCCTTGCACACTGTAATGTGTGCACTTAGCCAGGTGAGCCACATCCTGACCCCTCTGATCCAAGCTTTTCAAATCTTTTTACTACATAGAATTTCTGTATGGGGCTGGGTGGTGGCACACCTAGTTGAGTGCACATGTTACAATGCGCAAGGACCAGGTTTGAGCCCCTGGTCCCCACCTTTAGTGAGCAAACTTTGCGAGTGGTGAAGAAGTATTGCAGGTGTCTGTCCCACTCCCTCTCTATCTCCCCCTTCCCTCTTGATTTTGGGCTGTCTCTATCCAATAAATAAATAAACATAATAAGAAAGAAAGGAAGGAAGGGAGGGAGGGAGGGAGAGACAGAGAGAAAGGAAGAAAGAAAGAAAGGAAGAAAGAAAGGAAAGAAAGAAAGAAAGGAAGAAAGAAAGAAAGAAAGAAAGAAAGAAAGAAAGAAAGAAAGAAAGAAAGAAAGAAAGAAAGAAATGAAGAAAGAAATGAAGAAAGGAAGGAAGGAAGAAAAAAGAAAGAAAGAAAGGAGAAATGCATTGCCGTGGCCCACTGCCACTTTGTAGACAGTCATCAGCCAAGCTATGAACTTGGGGGAAAAACAGCCCAACTTCCTGGGAAAGGTATTTAAAACATGTTTAAGAGAAATGCCTTTCTAACAGCAGAGAAATGTGGGTGAGATACATCTGTAGCAAACCACTTTCAATTTTTGTTGAAAAAATTACTAGGACTGGAAAGTGATACAGAATATAAGCCACATGCCTTGCTAAGCATGAGACCCTGAGTTTGACCCCTGCCACCATATGAGAGCATCATGTACAGTACCAAAGGGATCTCCATGGATGGTGGAACAGTGTTTGGTGGCTCTCCCTCTCTCTCAAAAATTTATTACATTTTCTGTTCATTGTTCAGCTGCTGTATTCTCACTGAAATGTAAGCTTTATAAAATATCAGTCCTCAGAACTATTGCTGGAATGTTTTGTCTCCAAGGTATGGTATACAAGTAAGTGCTGTTGCTAGGGAACTAGCTGAGGAATTTAGATGTAGAACTCTTTACTATTATATTTAAATTTCATGTAACATCTGACCCATACTTTACTTTCAGGTGAAGAGAAATACAGAATAGGAATTATAACAAAGACTAATGAGTTAGAGAGGCATCATCATTTTAGAATTCACTACTGTCAGTGTTTCTATTTCATTCTTTTAAATTAAAAAAAAAAAATCTAGTTTTTCTTTAAAGAAGGCACCAGCTAAGCAGTACCCATGACGGTTTTCCACTTTTCTGTTCATGCCTACAGCAACAGCAGAACTCAGCTCTGTGCTTACTTACTTTAGAGAGAGGCAAGTATTGAGGAGGAAACAGTTCTAGGCTTTTTTTTTTTTTTTTTGCTTTGAAACCTACATCTCTAAACCCACAGAAGAAACTCCACATGGTCAGACAGCAGCCTGGTCAGAACAGCAGTGGGTCATGAATCTGGCATCACCTAAGTCAGAAAAGCAACCTGAAAACCCAATTTTGTTCATTAAGAGGGAAACTTAGCCTCTGAAAGTACAATTTCCTATTTACAGAACAACCAGGACCCATGTTGCTTCATGAGAAAGCATCACTCAGATAAATAAAAAATAGCAATCAAGGTCAGCAAGGTCTAATAGCTCATGTGGATAGTGTGCTTACATTGTCGGGCACATGATTCAGGTACCAGACTGGCCCCCACTGTACTAAAGGAATCTCAGCTATTGTGGTGTCTTTCTTTTCTTCCCTACCACCCGCCTCCTGCTCCCTTTCTCTTTCTATCTGAAAAAGTTGACCTAGGGCAGTGAAGCCCCAGTGATGACCAAAAAAAGCAATTAACCTTATGAAATGTATTGACAAGGTGGGAATAATCCCACCTGATCTGAACCATGATCAAATCTAACACACAATCTTTTCTTTATTAATCAATTAAGAGGAAAAAAATTCAATAAAAATTATATAAAAGACTTGTCAACATCATTCACATATTCTTTGTTTTCAACTTTTTCTTCTTTTTAATTGTCACTAGGATTATTGCTAGGGCTCAGTGCTGGCACTATGAATCCACCTCTCCCAGTGGCCATTTTTACCCTTTTTTTTTTCTTTCTATTTTATTAGATAGAACAGAGAGAAACTAAGAGAGGAGAGGGAGAAAAAGAAGGGAAGAGAAAGATAGACACTCATAAAGTGTCCCCCCTGCAGGTAGGGAGTGGGAGCTTGAGCTTGGGTCCTTCTACATGATAATGTGTGTGTTCAAGCCACCCAACCTCTCATTCAAATCCTCCTTACCAGTGGTTTGCTCTCAGTATAACTGGCTGTCCCATTTAAATAAATAAATAAATATGAGATGTCATTGTT
The DNA here is from genome assembly GCF_950295315.1 of Erinaceus europaeus. Taxonomy (NCBI): domain Eukaryota; kingdom Metazoa; phylum Chordata; class Mammalia; order Eulipotyphla; family Erinaceidae; genus Erinaceus; species Erinaceus europaeus. Next base: position 110,569,288 of record NC_080163.1, on the reverse strand, counting down.
AGTACTTAAGAGACAATTTGCTGGTCACACTTCCTTTAAAAAAAAAAAAAGTAATTTCCATTCTCCTCCTGCCCCCAGCACTCCAACGCTGTGTCCCAGATATTCACATAGCCTGCATTTCCAGTGGCTGGCTGCTGGGCTCACACATGCCCCATGCAGTGGGGACAGCAGCATTTCTGGGATCTTCTAAATGAGGTACATGGATGGGCTCCCAGGCATGGAAATTTTTATCAAACTCCATAGAAATTTTTATAGCGTATCAGACTATGAGAATCAGGATCCAAACCACTAGTTAGTGAAGAATAAAAACAGGTTCATTCTCTAATGATCAGAAATGCATACGAGGAGCTCTTTAGTCCTTACCAACAGCCTCCCAACCTTCTTTCCCACTCACTCCTGTCTAGCCTTTGCAAATGCTGTCCCTGTTTGGCTAGAGGTGTCCTCCTCTGGCAGTCCCTCTTCTGCTTCTCAGTCAGCTAATTGCTACCTGCCCAAATCCTACATATACTTGAAAATAGTTAAACACCATTTCCACTCTCCCCTCCACACAGGTTTCTTAGATTCCATCAGCCAGAAGTAATTTCTTCAGAGGCTAGATTTCCATTTAATTTGTGCCTTATTTCCTTTATGATCACTTTCTCACTAGCATTGTAGATTAGTGCACACATTTCTCCTGATGTGGAGGCAGGCTTCTGGAGAGAAGAGTCCAGGTCGGATTCACCTTTGCATTCACAGAAGCCAGCAGAGAACAGTTACTCCATTATTACACAAGGAAAGGAAACAAAGAGGAAGCCAAGGAACAAAGGCAGGATGGGGAGTGTCCTTTCTGATAACTTTGATAATTGTGTAGTTTGCACAAACAAGCTGAGCTGGCTCCACAGACCATTACCATGTCTATACACACTCTCAGCCTGCTAATAAAAGCACACTGAGGATTCGTAAAGGCCCTATAAGAAAGGTTTTTATATCCTGGCTTTAGCGTTGCTGGCATCTGTGGCATCTAAAACCTGAGAACGCTATTCCTCTGAGGTGTCATTAGCTTTCTGTGAGCCTTCAAAGGCTCAAAGACAATTTCCTGGATTCCTCGAAGAATGCCAGTTTCTTTCCAGCCACTGGGGAAAAAAAATCTATCTTAGCTACCACTGGAATTGTCATTTGCTTTCTATGCCTTCAAAGGCGCTGTGAGAGCTGGAGCCGGGTGCTATTATTGGAACCATCGGTTTCCCTGTGTCACAGCCAAAGAGCCCTCCAAAGTTTCTTTGTGTGTGCCCTCTCTGCATGTGTGCACAGCAACACTCAGATTTCGCTGCTGGGGAAATGCCTCGTCCACAAAGCCTACCCAATTTTTATCTAATAGCTTTCATCGAAAGAATGTGTGGGGCGGGCGGAAGGCGCAACAATAACGCTGCTTGTTTCACCCCTACCTATGTTAAAAGAACGATGGAAACCATGCCTGAAAATTCTGAAATAATAGTCCCAGGTAGGCCACAATTTAACACATCTAGAGTTTCACTGCAGGAATCAAAATGCAGTTGCTACTTTTACTAACAAATGTGTTAGTAAAGGCACCAGCTCTCATGCTTCCCCCTGAAGAGCTGTTATCCTGTGTAATGGAATTAAAAACAGTCTCTGAGTTACAAAGCTGCTGGAGAGTCTTCCATGTTTCTCCAGTGAGGGTGCTACTGGCACTTGGGGCTAGTTCTCTTGTGGGGAGCAGTCTAGCACTCTGCCCACTGTTTGACACCCCTAATGATGCCAGGATCCCTCCATAGTCAGTGTGTGTACCAAATCCACACATGCACTTCCAATGCTACACACAAAATTTAAATCCAAAAAGGGGAGAGGGTGAAGATAGCTCAGTGGGTATAGTGCATACCTTACCATGCTAGAGGTTCTGAATTTGAGCACTAGCACTATGAATAGCACCCAGGGAATTCCATGGAACAGTGAAGTTGAATAGGGGTGAGTAGAAGGTTGAATTCCCCTCTGAGGGCCCAATATGGATTTTTCTCAAAAAAGAATTTTAAGAGAACAGGCATGATAGGTGTACAGTTTCCAAATTCTTTCTTTAATTGGCTTCTGAAGTAGGATCCATGCAGAAGTGAAATTGAAAAAATAAAGCTTGGGGGACAGGGTCGCGAGGGCCCTGGAATGAGTCCAAAAAAAGGCCTTTCAGTGCATAGGTCCCCTTCTTTTATACTCCTTCATACGTCACACCTGGACCAGCTTCTATTGTCCCGCTGAAACCAACAGGTGAGATTACTTGATTGAAACTTCTTCCACCTTGTAAATACAATGTAATGCACCTTTCTCTGTTCCCCACCCTGTACTTGTGCAGTGTCCTTGTATCCCAGTTCCACCTGTGCAAACTCAATAAAAACAAAGTGTCCATGCTCTCCTGGGTCTCCCTGTGTCCTTGTCCTGTCCCTTCACTCCTTGCAGCCACGTAGGGAGGGAGTGCTGGCATCCGGATATGCTACCAGGACTACATATTGTGGTATCTCTTCCTCTCTTTCTCTTTCTTTCTGTCACTCACTCTTACCTTCTATGTATACAGATTTTTTTTAAATGGTCCAGGGTGGCTGCTTGGAGGTACTGTGTGTGCATGGAATAAAGGCCTTTATTCCATAGTACATTTTTTAAAAAATTCATGATGGGGCCAGGGAGGTGGGTCAGCAGTGGAGTACCTTCCTAACATGCGTAAGGCCCTGGGTTTGATTTCCAGCACCTCATAAGAACCACAAAAACAAAAATAACTAGAATCCCATGAATGATGGAGAGGAACTTTACATTCTCTCTCTTAGTCATTTATTCTCTGTCTCTATCTCATTCTCTCATTCAAAAAAAAAAAAAAAGAATGGAGAAGTTGGCTTAGTAAACTCATATGCATGAGACCTTGAATTTGTAGGTGCTACAATAATGAGAGAAGGTTTGCTGCTGTGATATTTCCCCTTTCTCCCAGTCTCTTTCTGTTCTTATGAATGGAAAAAAAATGTGGCTTGGAGTGGTGAAATAACATATGGGTAAGCCCATGCTTCCACTTCCAAAAAAAAAAAAACCCTACACTACCAGGACATGAAGGTCATTTTTCTAGTTGGACAAATTTGACTGAAGACATACACCCCCAACAGGCAGTATTCATCAATTTATAAATTATAATTTTATAACTATATGGACCTTGGATTCTGACCCAATTACTATGTGGAACTGAGATGATTTCTAGAGTTTCTCTTTCCTCTTAAAGGTGAATAAATATGGAGCCTTGTTCCAAATTCTATTAAGAAAACATGGACATTAGTGGAGAAAATAGCATAATGGTGTGCAAAAGACTTTTCAAGCCTGAGGCTCTGAATACCCCTCCTCCCAACTCCAACTACCACCACCAGCACTATAAGCTAGGGCTGAGCAGTGCTCTGGCAAATAAACAAATATACAAATAATAATAATGATAATTGTTTTAAAAACATTGACCTTCAGTTTGCGTTTGATGGCAAACGCTAGAAGAAGTGCCTTTGATTAACCTCAACTCATAAAAGCTGTGTCCAACATTTTTTTTTGAAGGGGATGGTTTCATCTTACTATAAAAGAGTCAAAATATGCTAGTCACCCAATAGCAGATGAGAAACACTATAGAAGTAATAACATTTATTGGTACTGATTTCTGTAAGTGAACACCTGGTCATTATTAAATGATGTCAGATATTATAGAATCACTTATTTATTTATTTATTTATTTATTTATTGGATAGAGACAGCCAGAAATCGAGAGAGGAGAGGGAGAGAGAGAGAGGGAGAGAGAGAGACACCTGAGCCCTACTTCACCACTTGCAAAGCTTTCCGCCTGATGGTGGAGACTGGGGGGCTTGAACCTGGGTCCCTGAGCATTGAAATATGTGCGCTCAATCAGGTGAGCCACCACCCAGCCCCTAGAATCACATACTATACAATAATAATTCTGTGAAAGAACTGATACTTTGAATAACCAAAAATGTTTAGGAGGAAGATCTTTGGAATAATGTTGAAAACTCAAGAGGTTTTTGTCATTCAGTATTATTCTAGGGTTTCTCCTTTGCCTTCAGGATGAAGTTTAAGCTACCTAGGATGTCCTGGAACAATTTCTAGACTTATGCTCAGGATCTGAATATTATGTAAATATTCTGAAATCAGTAATGACCAAACTGTAGCAACAGTTTCATCAAATAGATGAAAAAGCGATGACTTGAGTCAAATCCTCTTAGTTCAAATTTTATACTTTCTTTCAATCTTACAACGTAATATCTCTATTTAATTATAAAGTGAATTATCTACCAAAATAACAAATGTTCAAATACCTTTCTAAATAATAAAACACATTTTCCCAGTACATAAGCCAATAACTTTATTTTTATGCTAGAACTGATGTGAAATTACATGTCATGAATTATTCATACCATCCAATTTAATTCAATTACTTTTACTGAATTCATATCTAATCCATAAAAATGTTTAACTCGACCAAAAAAAATATCTCTGCACCCTTGAATAATAGATTTCTTGTAAAATTTCAGGAAAGATAAGTAGATATTTGGTTTGAGATGGCAAGGCAAATCATAATTTTAATGATGAAAATAATTTTGATTACTTAACCATATATTCTGCTCTGTTTACTAATTAATGTCTTATAGAGGAAAATGCATTTAATATGAAAGTAGGATCATGGGAGTAAGAAGTGAATCTTTGTTCCATCACAGCAGTAAAGACACTTTTCATATTTTCTATAATATCCACAGAATAGACAAATACCCCTCAAGAAGAAGCACATAGCTTACTCAATAAAAACATAAACATTGTGCTTAGTGAAGAAAACATATGATTTGTCCCACAGAAATCAGGAGGAGGAGCTATCATTCTCTTCGAAGTGATAAAAGCTTTGAGGCTCATCCTTCTTATCTACTGACCAGCCTGAAATTGTTCCCACATCAGTCAATGGCTTAGCTAACTGTATTCTCATCCACTCATATCCCAAATCCTGGCATTATTTGGGAGTGACCTCAATGTCACCAAAGAAAATATCAGAATTTCTTTTCCTCTTAGTTCCTAGATATCTTCAATTCTACTGACCTTGTAGTTTTGCCATAGTAACATCTGTGGATCTTACCTTAAAAAGCAAAAAACAAAACAACAACAACAAAAAGACACTGACCATTCCCTTAATGTCTACAATGTCGTATCTCTCATAGAATCACATATATGGGCCAAAGAAACAACTCAATGTTGTCACAAACTGCAGATATATAAGTCTAAACATATAGCAGATTCCTCTCCTCTTTCACTTTGTGTTCATCCTCATAGTGGATCTTGGTGGTTGTTAACAAAAGGCTTGAACTACCTTTACCCTAACTTGCAACCTCCTTTTCATCTTAAATTTCTGCCACCTACACCCACCCCTCGAAACTCCACCTCTATATTATTCCAAGCATCTGGTTCTTCACTTCTACACTAGTCTACTGTAGAGGAAGTAGCAGTCATTTAGGCTGGTGCCAAAACAGTCATAGTGTACAACATCAGGCAGACCACACATGTCACCAAGAAAACCCTCTGGATGCTTCCAGAGGTACCTGGAGGATTTGATGCAACTCTCGAACTCTTATAGTCATCTATTTCAAACACCCATTTCCATCCTCAAGTGCCCATCCCTCATTTCACTACTCACTCCTACTTCACAGACACCATCAAGAAGATACTATCTTCATCCTCCCCACCATCCACAGACTTATTCATATCCATACACCATCATCACTTCAAGGTTTAAGAGATGGGGCTAACTTATCTGTGCCTATTTCAAGAGCATTTTTTGAATGACTTGTCTTTATTAAGTTTTTCTCTGTAAGAGGAAAAATACGTGACAGAAGCAGCCTCTCAAGGAGTTTGTAACACACGGAGAGGAGAGAAATTGGTCTATAGCTGGCGGCCAGTGTTGGGTCTTTCTTTGGTTTCAAAACCGCTATTATCTTCGCACGATGCCAAACTTTGGGCATAGACTCAGATTCCAAGATGTGGGACAGGAATGAAGCGAGCCACTTCTTTGCCGTGGGGCCCAGGTTAAGAATGAGTTCTGGGGTGATGTTATCATAGCCAGCAGCTGTTCCCGGTTTAACCCTCTTCAAAGCGTCTTCCAGTTCAGACAGTGTAAAGGGAGAGAGTTTTGGAGATAGACAAGATAACCGGAAGTGGGATGACCACACATGGGAAATTTCTCTTTTCCAGACTGGGTTGATCTTAGCACGTCCAACTTGAGTTAAGTGACTGGTCACTGAGTTTGGAGATACAGGAGGATGGGAGACGGGAGGGGGTTGGCTACCGGCACCCAGACTGTGAAGAAGCTTCCAGGCCTTCATACTTGAGTGGGTGAAGTTCAGACTTTCCGTGAGTTGTTGCCAGCGGGCTTGACGTGCTGCATCCAGGGAGGCAATGAGATGGTCAACCACATCTGGGTCGCCCGACTCATCATACTGCTTTAGTAGTTGCTCACATTCAGCATCAAGACAAGGTGTATTGTTAGCATGTCTCCCACAAGGAATGGCTTGGGAAGCTGCTTTGAAGATGGCTTGGCAGAAGCGCCTGTAGGAATCTTCAGAGGGGATAGAGTTAATTGGAATTGCAGGAATAGATTTGTTGGTAAGATCACTGAACAGACGCCAGTTTGCTTTCCAAAAGTTCCATTTTAGTTTCTTCAAGCACAGAATCAGTGGGAGCTGGAGTCCAATGTGGATGATGCTGGGCGATGATGACTGTGCGGGAAGATCTTGAGAACTTGTCTCGTAGCGGGAAAGGCTTGGCCGTTGACTGTGCTAATCCAGCACAGGTCGGGTGACGAGTCTTTATTCCATCTAGCACTGTGAAAAGAGCCTGGCTGTTTGGGATCATATAATAGGGAGAGGTCATTCGCTGAAGTCCAGTCGGCTAAGATAGAGCCGTTAGCACGAGTGGAGGAATATCCCCAGTCTTGGTGATGACTATTAAAGTCTCCAACGTAAACGGCTGGGTGATTCGGGCTAGGCAGGACCTCATTATCCTATGAGGCACTGGGAGGCTTATATACGTTGACGAGCTGAATAGTTCCAATAGTAATGGAGTCGTAGAAGGTCGAAGAGGCCGTATGGTAAACGTCCGCAAGACACGATTTGGCGTAGATGGCTCGGCCGTGTTTAGGATGGAGATTATAGCATATTAAATCGAATCCACTGATGGTGAATCGAGCAGCTTCATCGACTGCTATATGTGTTCCTATCACCCGCCCAAGCTGGTTTCCGCCCAGGAAGATCTACCTGCGAACAAGCCCTGGCCCTCTCAACTTACATTGAAAATGGATTCCAGAAGAATTTGAAGACGGATGCTGTCTTTGTTGATCTCACAGCAGCCGGTCTGGCACCGTGGTCTCCTAGTCAAGATCTCAAGATGCCTGCCTCCATGGGTGGCCAACACTATATCGTTTCTTCTCCAAAACAGAAGATTCCGGGTGCATCTGGGTGACAAGTCTAGCAGATGGAGACTTGTCTCAAATGGCCTCCCCCAGGGCTCTGTTCTGGCTCCTACGCTATTTAATATTTACATCAATGACCTCCCAGAAACTTCTTCAAGGAAGTTCATCCATGCCGATGACATCTGCTGTGCAACTCAGGCATCCAAGTTCGACATCCTCGAGGAAACACTCACGAAAGACATGTCTCTGATATCTGATTACTGTAAAAAATGGCGACTAATCCCTAGCACTGCAAAAACGGTATCATCTGTTTTCCATCTACACCATGCCTCGGCCTCACGTGAGCTTAATGTGCAGCTTGGCGATACGAGAATCCGGCATGAAGCCCAGACAGTCTATCTTGGCGTTACTCTTGATCGCACTCTGTCATTTCACAAACATCTCATAAAAACTGCAGCAAAGGTGGGCGCGAGGAATGACATCATTCCAAGACTGGCCAGCTCCTCATGGGGCGCGAGCGCTTCCACACTACGATCATCATCTCTGGCATTATGCTATTCCACTGCAGAATACTGTGCCCCAGTGTGGTTCCGTAGCCCCCATGTCCACTTGGTCGATTCCAAATTATATTCCTGCATGAGGATAATTTCTGGAACCATCCGTTCCACCCCGGTTCCATGGCTGCCAGTTCTTAGCAACATCGCCCCGCCAGATATTCGTCGGGATGCGGCATCATCTAAGTTCATTTCCCACGTCTACACTCAACCGGACCTGCCAATATACACGGATATCTTCGCCCACCCTGTCCAACGCTTGACGTCTCATCACCCAATCTGGTCCCCTACGCCTACACTGAACTTCTCTGTTCCAGACTCTTGGAAACAGAGTTGGCAGTCAGCTGAGGTAAAGAACAAACACCTCATCACAGACCCCTGCAAGCGTCAACCCGGCTTTGACCTAGCACGTTATGATTGGGCCCTCCTCAATCGCTAATGAACAGGCCATGGCCGGTGCACCGCTATGTTCCATCGCTGGGGAGTCAGAGACGACCCGAACTGCCCCTGCGGCTCTAGACAGACTATGACCCACATAGTCAACGATTGCCACCTCTCCAGATTCAAAGGAGGTCTCAAAACTTTACATCAGGCTCAACCTGACGCTGTTGACTGGCTACAGAAGAAGGGCAAACGCTAGAAGAAGAAGAATTAAGTTTTTCTAAAGTGTTTGGCATAGTTTAACGAAAACAAAGACGTTTTCTATGTGTACTTCACTAGCTTATTTAATACATAACTAAAGTCTTAAGTTAGTATGAAGCACAACTGATATAAAAAGGTCTTAGAATAAACACAACAGAGCCTTGGTAAAGCATACAATTTACAAAGTGTACAAACATAGCCTAAAAGCTGTAAGTATTCAGTCTAGTTAGTGCATAAGCCTGGTTTAAAAGAAAGTACAGATCACCCATTAATACAGTAGGTCAGTTAGGAAAAAAAAACAGTCTAGAGATCTCCTACTGTTCTGTTTTTCTATTTACCATATTCTACTATAATTATAAATCTTTTTACATAATCGTCTCCCCTCTATATTCTAACTCCTAAAAGGAAGGTTCTTTGCCCTCTCATTTTGGTATCCTAAACATATTTAGCACAATTACAAGTAAATTACAAGTGCTCAGTAAAATATCTTTACTAACACTGAACTGAGGTAGTAATGGCTAAAACATATAACAATCCAAAAAGTTTTAGGTGCCCATTTTGTATGACTAAGATACATAAGGGGCAGGTACTCGGTGTAACTACCTCCCTCCCTCTGAACCTTTTTATGGTGTAGTATCAGAAACAAGATTGACAGATTACAAGTTTTAGAGAGCATGGCATCATTTCCATTTAGCAGAGAAAGCTTTCCTAGCCACCCCCCTAAAAAAAAAAATCCATATCCTTTCTATTTGGTACATATATAAATTCAATATTTTCACCCTCAGCGGGGCCCCTCATGTTGTTAAATATTATATTCACTTGCACCTAACAAATACCTCTGCTATATATTCTGTTTGCTTTCCCAGACCACTGTCTATTCTGCTTAGACATCTATGGAATACCTTGACCTTTAACTTTTGGTTGGAGTCAGTCAATGAGAGACACAGAAGGAAAAAATGAGAGCAGAAAGACTGTCCAGGAATTTATTTTGTGGCTTTCTCTCCTACCAAAACCACGGTTTGGCTTGTATTCCTCTCCTGAAGAATGTATTTATTGGAATGACCCAGAAAGTGATACAGTGGATAAAGCACTGAACTCTCAAGCATGTTTGACCACGTTCAAACCCATGTACACATATGCTGGTTCTCTCCCTCTGTCCTCTCAGTTTCTCCCTCTCTCCCTCCCTTCCCTGACCCCTCCACTCTCAACTTTATATATAAGTAAAAATAAGTAAATCTTTAAAGGAGTGGTAAAAATGTTATTAGAATCTGAATTCTCTACCATCATTTGTTGACTCCTTATGACCTTGCCAATATATTTTTAAATAATGCCTTCATTCAACATTCTTTTTTATTATTATCTTTATTTATTGGATAGAAACAGCCAGGGGTGGGGAGGTGGTAGAGCAGCAGATTAAGCGCACATGGCCAGAAGTGAAAAGACCACTGTAAGGATTCAGGTTCGAGCCCCCCATTTCCCCACCTGCAAGGGGGGGTCGCTTCACAAGCAGTAAAGAAGGTCTGCAAGTGTCTATCTTTCTCTTCCCCTCTCTGTCTTTCCCTCCTCTGTTGATTTCTCTCTGTCCTAGACAACAACAACAATAACAACATTAACAATAACAAGGTCAAGAAAAGGGAAAAAATAGCCTCCAGGAGCAGTGGTTTCATAGTGCAGGCACCGAGCCCCAGCAATAACCCTGGAGGCAAAAAAGAAAAAGAAAAAAGAAACAGCTAGAAATCCTGAGAGAAGGGGGAGATAGAATGAGAAAGAGACAGAAACCTGCAGCACTGCTTCATCACTTGTGAAGCTTTCCCCCTGCAAGTGGAGACCCGGGACTCAAACCCAGTGCATTGTCATTGTAACATGTGCGCTCAACCAGGTGCACCACCATCCAGCACCTTCATTCAGCTTTCTTCAATCATTACTTTGAGTATGTTTTCTGCCAGGACCCTAACCAAGTCAATTGTGCTGTTTGTTATACAGAGAGACAATTGTGGGGGGCAGGTGGTGGTGTACCCAGTTAAGTGCACACATTACCATGTGCAAGGACACAGGTTCAAACCCCCACTCCCCACCTGCAAAAAGGAAGCTTCATGAGTGATAAAGCTGGTCTGGAAGTGTCTCTATCTCCCGCTCTCCTCTCAATTTCTTTCTGCCCTATGTTATGAAATAGAACAAAAAAAGGGGGCCACTGGGAGAAGTAGATTCATTGTGCAGGCACCAAGCCCCAGAGAGAGCACTGGTGGCAATGAGAGAATGAGAGAGAGAGAGAGAGAGAGAGAGAGAGAGAGAGAGACACTATTCTGAGTATGTTACTAAAGACCTAGATTCTAGGAAGTTCCCTGCAACCACAATTCTCCTCCTGCTCTGAGACTGTTCTTCACCAGCACCCTAATATTCACCAAGAATTCAGCATCTTCACTTACTAAAGGACTCATACTTTTAAAAATGTTTTCTCCATCACAAATTTCTTTGGATTCTATTCTCTCCAAAAAGTCAATGCAATGTATTAATATCTCAGTAACCCTAGTGCTTTCCAAAGAATCAAATACATAAAGAAATCTTTCCATGATTGCTTTTCAATGCTAGAGCAAGTCTGTATTTCAACCATTCATTGCAAAACTACTCCCAAGTGTAGGACTTAATCATCAGGTCACTGAGGTTGCACCAGAAAGCACATTAACCAAATGACCTTCATTACCTCTTCTGAATGATCACAAATGTGACCAGCCCAATGAAGATTTAAATAACAGGTTCCTACAGTATCCTGTCATCATCTTGTTCATCAAAAATCTTTTTCCTACAACAGACAGCCATTCCTATTTTACTATGAATCTATGCATTTTATGGACAAATTGCATAGCAATATTAAAACATACTAGAAATAATATTCAAGATAATGGATCTCCATAGAGTTAATAGCTGTAATTTATTACTATGCTCTTAGAGAGTTCTGGGGGTAGGCACAAGCTATGAACTAAAGGGAAGCAGAACAACAATATATACATATGTACAAGAGCTTAAAGACAGATCCCAAGTCCCCCACATTCACTGGGGACTCCAGGGGTCTTGTGAATGGTAGATTCTCCTCCAGAATTTCTGGAACTTTCCTTCATGAGTAATAAGACCCTCCTTCAGGGGATCAAACCAGTTTGGGCCAAGAAGAGAAATCTGAAAGTTGATGACTTCCAATATTCTAGATACCAGTGACTTCTGCCAAAGATCATCTTATATGCTAGATGTATTCCCACAACCCAGAGGTTGCAACAAAAGTCTAGAAATCTACTCTGCCAGTGGGTATATGGAGATGAACACGAATAAAGTTGCACAAAGTAGGTAACAATTGAGCTGCATTTAAGCAAAGTATGCCAGCTGCTGAAAATAAGACAGGTCAGTCTAAGCAAAGAAGACAGAAGGTACAAAGGCACAGTGATAGGTTAGAGCAAGAAACTTCAAGAAAGAACAAGAAGGATATGATGAGGAGTCATCAGAGAAAAGGTTATCAAGATGGTGTGGGACTAGATTATAAAGAATTTTCAGTACTCAGCTAAAAAATTTGACCTTGATTGTAGAGTAAATGGAAAGCTAATAAAGGTCTTTGAAACACAGAGAGATTTGACCTGTAGTGTGTTTCTCAATGAGATTACAAACCACCTGAAGTAACAATGGGTCTTCTAGTATCATCTATGTTATCAAGGGGTCTTTACACACAGTAGGAACTATGATTTACACATTTTATTTCCCCTTAGCATTTCAACACACTTAGAAACTCAGTTAACATCTTCTGAATAAATGAATGAGAGTCATTATTTTAAAAACTTTCCTGTAGTCATAGATATACACCACTGAGGGACTATACCTGCCAGTGCTATACAAGCAATGACGTAAAGACATTACTCTGGCATAGGAATGAGGAATAAGAAAAGATGGCAGCTAATTCTCAAGATCTGCCAACCAATGTAAGCCCAGAGGTGGGGGGGAGGTAGATAACTAAAAATAAATAAATAAATATAAAATAACCAGAAACTTTCACTAAAATACTGTGAACACCTTTGATTTGGCATAGAACTTGAAGCATTTCCTAACTGATGAAAATTAAACATCTCCTCAGAGTGATGAAGTGATTCATCTAGGTCAACTAGGAATAACAAAGGAGACCACCTGGGACCTCAAAAAGACAGGACTAGAACGACTTCAGGAACCCACCAAATCACCGGTGAGTGCAAACACGTGTGGCTCTTGGACAGAGAGGAGCCTAGGGAGAGATTAAGTGGCTGGTAAAAGTCCGGCAGTTTACCAGTTGAGACACCACCTCTAGTCTGTTTCACCAACAAAAAGATGGCTGAAGGGAAGAGAGGACTCCCCTAAGACTCAGCAAATGCAACTGTGAGTCTCCATTGCTACTGCCCTCAGAATCTGAAGTGGGGGGGTGGGGGGGTGGGGGTTGGGGAAGCCCTGTGCTGACACCAGGAAACAGAGAACTAGCCAGGAAACTCAGGAGAAGATCTATACATCGGTGGCCTAACAGTGAGGCTGTGAGAGTCTCTTTGCATAAACACTAGATTATCTCTGCCCCACTCTGCTTTATTTCTTGGTCAGGAGTCAGTGATTAAGCTAAGAAGCCTACTTATAGTTTAAAAGCCCTCAGGTTCCCATAGCCTACAGGGAAGAAAAAGAACAAAGAAGGCTTTTAAGCCTCTGAGCTCCAACTCAGGGATTAAAATACTATTGAAATAATTGTCAATTTCCACAACTGTGAGCCCTTTAATTACCTTACCTAGATACAAGTTAATCCAGGCAAGACTGATCAGTAATTTGAAAAGTACCAAGAGAGGGACCTCATAACATACTATATAAAATGGTTAAACCAACAAGAAGAAAGAATGAAACATAGAATGGATAAGTTCAGAGACAGTCCAAAAAATAGGACTCCCACAGAGCACTTCCCATAAAATTAATAGAATTTTTCAACTCAATATATGAAATTAATGAGGTACTGTCAGGTGCATTAATACAACCATCTAAGTTGGGTTTAGTATCATAGGTTGCAAGAGTGTTTTTTTCTTTTAAGCTATGTGCTATGATAGCAGAGAGCAAACCTTCTTTTCTAATAACACTAGAACACAGCAATGTCTCCCAGTGCTGAACTGACACCTTTTTCCTCTCTAGTCATATGGACTATATATTAAAGAATGTGCAAGGCCTGGGGAATATGCAACTGTTATGGCCCTTCTGTCTCTACCAGTCTGAATGCTTTTCTAAATTAATGTCTTCATTGTTCTAAAATTTGACACAACTTGTATTTTTTTTACATTTTCTACTACTAATCTATTCATTAAAGTATTGTCATGTCAGCTCTGTTCTATTTAAACTGTTATAAATGCTTGGGAGACAAGTGACTAAAACAAAATCCCCCGCCCCCACCATGTAGGACAATAGCAGATTTCTTACATTGATACAGCAGCTACATCAGGACTCCTCAATCATTAAATTGAACATCTTGTCTACCCAAGAACTGAATCATCAAACACTGTTTACGGTATCACTCTTTTAGAAAACTCAGCAATGCTTCTGATAATTCTATCAACTCTAATCTGATTAGTCATTGTATGAATTTTCTAGGGTTGCAGTAGCAAGTTATCACCAGTTTGGTGGCTCAAACTCAAATAATCTCCAGCAGTTCTGAAACCCAAAATCAAAGTCTCAGAAGGGCCAAGCTTCCCACAATGACTCTAGAGAGTAGCCTTCCTGGGGGCCGGGTGGTGGTGTACCTGGTTGACCACATATGTTACAATGTCAAAGGACCTGGATTCAAGCCCCCAGATCCCAACTGTAAGGGGAAAGCTTCACAAGTGGCAAAGCAGTGCTGCAGATGCCTCTCTTGTCTTCCTCTCTAAATCCCCCTTCCCTCTCAATATCTGTCTCTGTTAAACAAATAAAGATAATTAAAAAATATATAAAATCAATAGAAACAAAAACCAAACAATAATGAAAGAAAGAAAGAAAGGTAGGAAGGAAGGAAGGAAGGAAGGAAGGAAGGAAGGAAGGAAGGAAGAAAGAAGGAAGGAAGGAAGGAAGGAAGGAAAGAAAGAAAGGAAAAAGAAAGAAAGAAAGAAAGAAAGAAAGAAAGAAAGAAAGAAAGAAAGAAAGAAAGAAAGAAAGAAAGACAGAAAAAGGAAGGAAGGGAGAGTAACCCTCCTTTGCCAATTCTTAGCTCCAGGTAATACCTGGCACCTAGGATTAGAGCTGTATCACTTCAGTCTCTGCCTCTGTTTCCATGTGGTCCTACATGTCTTCACATAACTTTCTCTGTATCTCTTCTCATAGTTTTCTTTTTGGTGTCTCTTCAGAGAGTTTTTGTCTCTGTATAGCTGATGGCTCTACCATTCCACAAATCTACCCACCACCCCATGACTACTAAAGTCTCTCTTCTGAATACTATGAGATACATATTCACATAAATACATGATCCACAAAAATGGTAGAGAATGTTCCATCCCCCAAAGGAGGGACTGGATAACACACTCTATCTACCACCTGAAGAAGATGGGTCCTAAAATTGGTGCAACTCAGAATGTTCCTACTGATGACCACAGAATGCAAGTTTGGACCTATAGGGATATAGAGGTTACATAGGCTCCTATGCTGAATATGGGCCCCAGATCAAATCAATGGGCTTTACAGTCAATAATATTTATACACTTTTCCCATATTTGGGATACTCTCTTCCCTTATCCAGCTTTCTAGCCCATTTTCCAGCCATGACATGATCTCCTCAGACAATAACCTGGGTCTACCTGCATATCAGATGTCAGGCTCAGGCAAAAACTAATATGCCTAAACTAATATGCCTACTAGCTTTTTCCAAAATGGAGACCCCAAATCTTCATCTGCAATATTCCAGTCTTTAGGTTCATGAATAATCAACAATTTGTGTGGCTTTATTTGTTAACTCTTTTTCAGCTACCAGGTTCCAGATGCTAACATGATGCCAACTGGATTCCCTGGGCAGACAACCCCACCAAAGTGTCCTGGAGCTCTGCTTCCTCAGAGCCCTGCCCCACTAGGGAAAGAGAAAGACAGGCTAGGAGTATGGACTGACCTGTCAGCACCCATGTTCAGCAGGGAAGCAATTACAGAAGCCAGACCTTCCACCTAATGCACCCCAAAATGACCCTGGGTCCATACACCCACAGGGTTAAAGAATAGGAAAGCTATCAGGGGAGGGATGGGATACGGAACTCTGGTGGTGGAAATTGTACCCCTTTTATCCTATGGTCTTGTCAGTGTTTCCATTTTATAAATAAATATATTAAAATAAATAAATAAAAGAAATACTGAAAAAAATACATGATCCACATCTAATTTATTTTTCTATAAGGTATAACATAGATGGATTACTTTTTATAACTATATATAATTATTACTATAAAAAATTATATTTAACTGTTGTCTGGGAGGTGGCGCAGTGGATAGGGCATTATGCCGGGAGCAAAAACCTTAGCTAAGTCTCTCACATAACTGGTGAGCGGACATTCCGATCATTGGAACTGAGATTACCATCTAGCTGTTTGGAAAGTTGCTCACCCACCTCCCTCCCCCCACTACCTTAGCAGAACTTCCTCATGGTGTGCGCTTAAAATGCGGCTGTAAAATAAAATTTTCAGAGCTTGATCATACCTCATGACTTGCTCTTGTTCTTCGTGTCTCTTGTCCCCTCCATTCTCTCGCCCCCTACCCTAGGTTTCCGTCGATAACCCCGCAGGCCGGGGCAGCATTAGACTCTCAAGCATGAGGTCCTGAGTTTGATCCCCATCAGCACATGTACCAGAGTGATGTCTGGTTCTTTCTCTCCTCCGATCTTTCTCATTAATAAATAAATAAAATATTTTAAAGTTATAGTTAACTATATTATTATCCATTCATTCTACCAACATTCATAAAATTATCAGTCTTTTCACCTCCAGTGCTACCATGTGATCTTTACCTTCTAATGTGACCTTGGGTCTTCTGTTTCATTAATCTATTGGCTCATTCCACTACTAAAATCACATTGTTTGCTACTAAAATCACATTGTATGGTATATTTTAATATTTCATATACTCATTACTGTGTTCCTTTTCTTTTTTCCAGATAAATCGTAGGTATTTCCATGCATTAACTGTTCCAGCTAAGCCTTCTAACTATTTAATCAAGCCGGTCAATGATTTTTTTCATTGGGTTTTTTGCTGGAGTTATATTTCACTTGCATGTAGATTTTTTTTTTTGCAGGTGTAAAAAATCAATGATTTATTATGGAAGCAAGATCAGCAGTTATTGGCAGGGGTAAAAATAAGCTAGACCCATAAGTCCATGAGTTAATTACTAATAGTTCAGCCGCATGTGCTCAATTTCTCTGGTCAGAAGCAGCATGGCAGGTCCTGGGAAGCTGAGCTGAGATCCATGTGGACAGGAGAAAGAGTCCGGACCAAAAAGGGGTAAGAATAGACCAGACCCATGAAAAAGGTTAATTACCATGGTTTAAGGTGTGTGAGCCCTGGGACAAGTGACCATGGGGGGTGGGGGGGGGGCTTGGGGGGGGAAGCAATCATCTAGGAAAGCTGGGAGCTGCAAGAGAGCAGTCCAGGAACCTGCATGTAAGTTTTTTTTTCTTTTGTATTATCTTTATTTACTGGATAGAGACAGCCAGAAATTGAGAGGGAAGGGAGTGGCAGAGAGGGAGAGAGACAGAATAACACCTGCAGCACTGCTTCACCATTTGCAGAGCTTTCCCCCTGCAGGTGGAGACTGGGGGCGTGAGCCCAAATCCTTGTACATTGTAACTCATTGCACTCAAACAGGTGTGCCACTCCCCCCCATGAGTTTCCTAAGTTAACCCTATCCAAAAATGTGTTTGTTTCCTTTCCAGTATTTGTATGGATTTTCATAGATGCTTTCTATTGTGTAAGAGAAGTCATTTTCTATATCACATTTACAAAGAGCTTTTGTTGCTTTATTTAAAAAAAGAAAAAAAGATAGATGTTGAATGAAGCCAAATGGCTTTAAGTAACTTATCAGGATGATCACACACACTTTCTTCACAAATGAATTAATCTGATCCATTACAATGTTCACTTTCCTAATATTGAACTACCCTCTGTTTCTGGAACAAGTACCACTTGATTGTTGAGAATTATTCTTTTAAGAAGGCACTGAAGGATTGTGGATAAAAAGTAGGACTTAGGTGTCAGAACTGACTAATGAATTAGAGAACAAAAAAATGCAAATCAGAAAGAAAAATTCTATTAGCATTCATAAATGAACATAAGAATGAAACCTTTGAAAAAAATAATTGAGTAGATAAGTTTCAGGCAAATCTAACCAAGGGAAAAAAAAAGAAAACCCCAACTACTCTGTCCCTCTCACACTCCAAGCCCAGTTGGTGCTCCACAAACCTGTTTCTCTCCACCAATCATTCTCTATTCATATATAGCAATTTCTCAAGTAGCATCATCTTGTCAAATATGTCATTATTATGTTGATGAGAAAACAAAATCCTGGTCCACACTGCTTTCCTTTCAAATTTCACTCATAGTCTCGACAACCCACCTTAACTCATCAACATGATTAAGCAAGGACTTAGCACTGGACTTTGCTTTTAATGTCATGCAATTCCAATGGCACTTTAGAACAATTTTTTTCACTTTTATTTATTTATTTATTATTGGATAGAGACAGAGAGAAATTGAGGGATGGGGGAGATAGAGAGGGAGAGAGACAGAGAGACACCTGCATCCCTGCTTCACCACTTGTGATGCTTTCCCACTGCAGGTGGGGACCAGGGGCTTGAACCTGGGTCCTTGCACATTGTAGTGTGAGTGCTTAACCAGGTGCACCACCGCCTGGCCCCAGAACAAAATTTCTTAACAGCTTGTTCATCTCTTATTCTTGGTATCCCTGTGTCCTATCCAGACAACCCCAGGCTGTAAGCTGCCTCTGTTTGGAGTTCATGGCAGCTGCTGTTTCCAAGTCACCAACTTGGCTCCACCCCAACCTTGTGTCCTTCTCCCTATGTTGAAGGCAATTTTGGCAATTACTATTTTCTTCAAAAATCATCCTTTTAACTGAGGATTTTCAAATTACAGTTTTACATGGTACTCTTGTTCTATGCTCTCTGCCTGAGGTTTTCTCAACAGCAAGGATCCTAACTTTCCTTTTCTTTTTTTCACATCTAATGTTCTATTTATTTTAGATAGAGACAGGAGTTGAAAGGGAATGGGGAGATAGAGACATGCCACCTGCAGCACTCATGATGTGTCCCCACTACAAGTGCAGAAGTCCTACCTTTCTACAGCAAGGTCTTCAACTCAACTGCAGCATCGCTTTCCCACTTTATCTTGCACAGTTCCCCATAAATCTGTGCTTTAGCCACACAGAACCATTTTTCAACCCAGATTATCCCAAGAAGCTAGATGTAAGTATGCTTTTGCTTGTTCTTTGTTTTCCCCCTGCCTACATTGTTGCTTTCTGGCTTCTATACTTGATACATTTCTACTCCTCATTCACAATCCACCTAGAGCATCAGTTTAGTTACAGAAGAGATTGCAAAAGAAAGTGGCCACCCCACTTCTATGTTTGTGGGGTCTGACGCTCATCATACTTTACAAAGGGCTCCTCTCTTTGTGTCACTATTGTGTCTAATTCTCTGCAGCTAAGTTTTGAGTTTTCTGCTTGATGACAGCCTATGTTTAACTAAATTTCCCTTCCTCTTTTAAATGTCCTTACTCTGTCTAATCCTAGTACCTAGCAAAATGTCTCTCAAATAGTAGTATATCAATCATGTGTTTTCATGTAGCACCCTACACTTGTCCTTTACAGTTTGTAAGGATATATCACATATACCAACACAAAATAGTGTGCTTCCCTACTAAAGTTTCACTCTATCTCTAATTCTTCCCTTAATACCTGTTACATGATAAGTACTCAAAAAATATCTGTTGAGGGCCCCAGAGATGACTCAAAGAATACAGTACATGCCTTACCATGCACAAGACCCTGGGCTTGAAACCCAACACCATTTGGGAACACCATGAACAGCGCCAAATTGCTCTACAGATGGAGGAGGATCTCTCCCACTCTACATATATATTCACATCTCATGAATAGTGTTTGAAGTAAATTAAATATGGTTGAATCTACATGAGGCAGCTATTTGAGAGAAATCAGTATTAAGCTTAGACACCTTGGGAATTTGACCTATTCAAAGGAATTAGAGACACTGTCCTACTATAGCCACGCAAGTGGGGACCTAGGAGAAGACTCTGAAAAGAGAACTCTACCATTCTGTGATCCTAAAAGTTGTTGAAATAATAGTGGTTGCAATATGGAACAAAAGTTTTGCCTCACTCATGTCATCAATGTGTACTAAGTATCTATTGTGTGCCAGCTGAACACCTCAGCATTAAAGTATTCCTGGGGTCCAGGAGGTAGCTTAGCAGTATAGTGCATAACTTGCCATGTCTCTGGCCCTAGGTCCTACCCCTAGTATCACATGGAAACACTACAGATAGCACCAAGGGCTCCATAGATGCTGGAGTGCTGCTTGGGTGTTTTTCCTTTCTACCCCCATCTATATCACCCCCCCCCCACACACACACACACACCTAAAAAATATGAAATTCTAAAAATTTGTCTGGAAAGTGGTTCACTGGTATCATAAATTCACTAGGTCCTGAGTTTATTTTCTTTACTGGGGAGGGGAAAAAAACAAAAAAAAGACACTCCCAACTTCAATCAATGCTATGTGGCTACCATGTATTAACGCTATGTAAAAAAATAAAACGGGAGAAGGAGAGAAAGAGGAGGAAGAGGACAACAACAACTCCCCCATGCCCATCTGATTGTCCCTCCCTTTGATGACTACACTCGATAAAGAAGAGACGGATCAATCATAACTGGGGCTCTCTCTTACATGCTTGGAGAATGTAGCCTCTGATTGTTTCAGCTTTCACACAATATTTAAAAGGAAAGAAGTTGAAGTTGGAAGAGGAGATGCAGTAGGGAAACATCACAATGAGGCAAGGAGTCTGGGAGCAGGTAGAATGATTTATATTCACAGCCCATATAAGCATGTGCCCCGGGTTTGTCATTCTGCATCCCTACTGATATCATTTACCATACATTCCAGCACCACAATCACAGGATTACGGAGTGGGTATCAAAGAGTGAAACCATGTCCATGTAATCAAAATGAACATATCACCTCCCAGAAACATTCTGCCTGCTCTGGGTACAACCAAGACCCTACTACTGTGCAGACAAAGATAATGTCCCACTTAGTTAAGAGGCAGGAAGTCACTGAACTTGTCTGACCTCTAGCTAGAACAGTGATGGTCCAACTTGTCTGAGTACATGTCAGATTTTTCTAAAGAAAGCACGGTACCTGTTCTTCACGCCACTACATAATAAAGAGGCAGTTAAGCTGGAGCAGCTTTGAGGAAAGCCATGTAACTAAATAATGTTATATATAAAACTATTGAGGACACCAAGGATATTTTTCAAAGGGTGAAAGGCTGTCATGTGTCATAACTGCATCTTGTTCCAGAGGGCCCAAGGAGTCAAAGAAGGATCCAAAGGTGCAAGGAACAGGAAGAAACGTTATAGCAGCACAGCTCAGAAGAATAACTAAACCAGCTTGGTGTGGCTTAGCTCAGCCAGTCCAGGAGAAAGCAGATCTTTATTGGGGAAACAAATCTCCATTGAGAAAACTGAAACTGTCATTTGACACACGTTCTGCACAGGAAGAAGAAGAATCAGAGAAATAATGTTGCGAGACAATTTTTAACTTATCATCCAAATAGGAAAGCCCATTTAAAAAGTGGAAAAAACATCAAAGGAGAATCTGCAAATGCACTTTTATCAATGACATGGGTTGGAAGATGTAACTCCAAGTATGGACATATATACTCCAAGTATGGACATAGTATACTCTCTATCTTCCATCTGAGGAAGATGGGTCCTGAAATTAGGGCAGCTTGGAACGTCACTACTCATGACTACAGAATGTGAGCTCAGACCTACAGGGATGCAGAGATCACATAGGCTTCTAAGCTGAATATGGGCCCCAGATCAGATCAAATTGATGGAGTTTACAGTCAACAATATTTATACACTTTTCCCACATTTGGGAGCTACTCTCTTCCCAGACCCAGCTTTCTAGCCCTTTTTCCAGCCATGACAGCATCTCCCCAGACGATAACTTAGATCCACCTGCATATCAGATGTCAGGCTCAGGAAAAAAAAAAAAGATCTAGTATAGTCATGGGCCCTTTGGAATATAACTAAAATTGGCCTACTAGCTATCTACAAAATGGAGACCCCCAACTCTTCATCTACACTACTCCAGCCTTCAGGTTCATGATTAGTCAACAAATTTTTTTGCTTTATATGTTAACTCTTCTTTCAGCCACCAGGTTCCAGATGCTACCATGATGCCAACCGGACTTCCCTGGGCAGACGACCCCACCAATGTGTCGCTTCCCCAGAGCCCCACCCCACTAGGGAAAGAAAAAGACAGGCTGGGAGTATGGATTGACCTGCCAACACCCATGTTCAGCAGAGAAGCAATTACAGAAGCCAGACCTTCCACCTTCTGCATCCCATAATGATCCTGGGTCCATACTCCCAGAGGGATAAAGAATAGGAAAGCTATCAGGGTAGGGGATGGAATACGGAGTTCTAGTGGTAGGAATTGTGTGGAGTTGTAACCCTCTTATCCTATGGTTTTTGTCAGTGTTTCCTTTTTATAAATAAAAATTAAAAAAAAAAAAGATGTAACTCCATCCCCTTCCTCTAATTGAACCTTTTACCTCACTTATTGTCAGAAGTTATATTGACTTACTCAGACCTGTACTGGTTCCAGATAACTTTTATTGTAATTCTTCATGGCAAAATGAAAATCAGAAAGGCTAGAGAGTAAGCCACTAATCTAGATAACTCAAATCTTTAAAAGACTGTCTAGAAATGATTAAAAATTGCATAAATAAAACAGGATCTTGAAAAGACTGTCTAGAAATGATTAAAAATTGAGTAAATAAAACAGGATGGAGAGGGGGCAGGAAGACTGCTTCTATCATAGTATGAACAAAAAAATCCACTGACATGGGTCAAATCTTTGTTTCAAACCTAGCTTCAAATAGCTACCAACTAGATCACTGTAATGGTGTTCAAGGGAACACAGGAGGTCTAGAGGTGATGCCACAGCACAGGGCAGTTCAATCTGTCCGTTTAAGGATGGATCAGTCAATGAGGCAGTCATTCTTAGCCTTCCATCTGTAGCCAGGGACTCACTGAAATCTAGAGTCTTGGGAACAAGAGATGAAATGTTCTGCAAAACATAAGTATGGTAAGTAGAAGATCCTTATTTGTATAAATTAGAAATTGTAGTGATGATAAGACATAAGAGTTAGGTAACGTCACATTCAGACTGGTTTGGGAGTGCATGTTACCCATTTGATCACTATCCTGAACAATTCAACTATCAATGAAAAAAAGTCCAAGAAATTCATGAAATTACTGACTTCACCTCCACATAAAAAGTGAACTAGTGAACTACTATCAGAGACAGTTCCTTCAACAACAATATATTCTCAAAATGATCAAGTCCAAACACTAAAAGTGCAGCCTGAGATGAAATTAAACAGCAGCCAAGAGGCCTCTCAATGGTAGAACATGGAACTTGAATATGTGAGGTCCTGAGTTTGATCACCAGAACCACATATGTTAGAGTGATTCTCTAGTTCCTTCTCTCTTTTCTCTTCCTTCCTCCTACTCCTTTTCCTCCTCCCCTTCCTCCTCCTTCTCCTTCTCTCTGTCTTACATTTCATTAAATAAACAAATATTTTTTTTAAAAAAGCATGCATACGCTTTAGCATATTCAAAATATTAACTTAAATACCATCAAAATTAAGCACTAAAGAGAGAAAGGTTAAAAACTAATTTATGGTCTGATGTGAAATGTGAAAGGTTCCTCTGCCAATGTAGTTATTTTAAGGGTAGATACTTATATGCACTGTATCTCCTGGTCTTAATTTTTGTTATGCTCAACAATTTTAATGCCAGAGGAAAAACTAAGTGAGAAAGGAAATAGACTGGTCCGAACCTGGAGATCTGATCTAATTGAACTGAAAAAAATTAAAACTCTGCTCCATCTGTTCAGTACACCTGCTGATGGAGCCCTGCCCCCAGGTAGAGGAGAAATCTATCAGTGAACAGTTATAAATAGGTTTTTATTTCCTTGGCTAAAAGCTTGGCAGGCAAAGTAGGAGGCCTGCCCATGCTGAAAACCAGACACAAGGTCTGAGCTGCTTTTATGGGTTTTTTTATATTTATTTATCTATTTTCTCTTTTGCTGCCCTTGTAGTTTTTATTGTTGTTGTAGTTACTATTGTTGTTGTTGTTGATGTCATTGTGT
Organism: Erinaceus europaeus; assembly: GCF_950295315.1. NCBI lineage: Eukaryota > Metazoa > Chordata > Mammalia > Eulipotyphla > Erinaceidae > Erinaceus > Erinaceus europaeus. The sequence continues at coordinate 110,545,178 of NC_080163.1, read as the reverse complement.
TGGATAGGACAGAGAGAAATGGAGAGAGGAGGGGAAGACGGGGGGGGGGAGAAAGATAGACACCTGCAGGCCTGTTTCACTGCCTGTGAAGTGACTCCCCTGCAGGTGGGGAGGTGGGGAGCCGGGGGCTCAAACCGGCATCCTTATGCTGGTCCTTGCACTTGGCACTGCGTGAGCTTAACCCGCTGTGCTGCTGCTTTTATGTTTAAGGTAGAGACAGAAACCTTAAAAAATGATGATGATGATGATGATGATGATGATGATGATGATGATGATGGTGGTGGTGGTGGTGGTGACAAAGCACTAAATTTCCCAATAATTCATTTGACAACCAACCAATACTCATTAAGTTTGTTGCAAATGAGTTCAGCATTTCTGGCAAGTGCTAAGGAAGATTGAAAAGTCAATCAGAGGTCCTTGTGAAGATCAACAGAACTCTAACAGGAGTCAGGCATGCTCACCCTCCTCTTGCACCCCAAAGTTACTAAGTCCTAACTTTCTTTGTGGCAATTCTCAAATTAAATCAAGAGCAAGGTACGGTTGACTTGCTAAAGTCAACTTTACTGATATGCCACCTCTTACTGAGGATGGGACTGGTTGAAATCCTAAATGTACCAAAATATAAATTGGTATTCAATGTTTTTGTGGAAAAGAGAGACCAGTAGGTCCAAATGTTACACTCTCAAAAGGACTATGAGTGGCAAAGAAGCATAGGAATCTCTCCTGCTAGGTGTAAGTCAGGTAAATGAAGTATTCCACCAACTCAAAGGGAGACAGCAAACAACAGTTAAATTCAATAGTTCAATAGCCAGAAAAGTAACAAAATGATCTTGCCCTTTGAACCAACATATGTCTTTAGACTGGCTGATAAGAATATTTGCACTAGACAGTTAAGAGCCAAATGTCAGGGATTAGATTTCCAATGAGGACCCTTAAGAAGGGGAGGAAGGGGGGAAGGGATATATTTATTTCATTTGGGGCAGGGGAGAGTGAGATAGTAGGCTTAGGGAAAAATTCTTGATGCTCTTCAAGAACATTAAGGATATTATCAAGAAGATAATGACCTGCTATTTTGTTACCACCAAGGACAACATGAGAAATTGGATTGAAGAGCAGCAGGGGAAAGCTGGGGTAAATCGGTGGAAGGATTTCCTGACAGCAAAGGTTATTAAATACTAGAAAGGGAAATTTGGACACTTAGAGAAGCTCTCTGGAGATCTTTGTAAAAAAGTAGAATAGCGTGGTTACTATCTGGGGGTGATTTCAGTATGATTCTGCCTGCTCTCCTGACTTTTATCAGATTCTAATTCATCCCCTGGTCCAGACAAGACACATTCACCATGGTAAACTACTGTCACACTCCATTCCATAATGAGCTCTCCAAAGGAGGATAAGCATTAAGAAAATGGCAAAAGCTCTCTTGGAAGTAAAGCTCATTTTTCTTTATTTAAACTACACATTGGGTTTTTGTGATTTCCTTTTTTTTTTTTTAACCCAACACTTATATCCAGAAATAGCCAAAGTTCATCCCCACTAATCTGTGGTTCCCAAAGCATTAAAAGAAATTCAGGTGGAAGATTAAGTGTGAGAAATGTTCTGAGTCAAAGACACATAATGATTCATCACCCACTGCTTTGCTAGATGCTATTCAGCACAGGAGACTACCACCCAGAAGTTCCAGAATCTTTGCAGAAGATTCTCTTTGATTTGTCTACAAGGAAGCAAATCAAATTATTTTCAAAACTGTAGAGGCTTTGTTTTTTTATTATTTATTTAAATGTGATTTTATTACTAATGATTATGGTTTTCAGCTTTTTTTTTTTAATTAGAGGGTTAGTCGTTTACAATATAGTTGTTGACATATGGGCACATCAATACTCTATGATTTTTTTTCACTCCCTCCCAATCCCTCCCTCCTCAAAATCTTTTGCTTTGGAGCAAGATGCCCTGCCCATCCAAAAGTTTGCTTTGTGTTTTCATTTTCAGATTTGTTCCTAAGTTCCATTTCTAAGTGAGATCATCTGGTATTTGTCCCTCTCTTTTTAGCTTATCTCATTAGACATAACACCTTCCAGTTACATCTAAAAAAAGATTTTTGTTTTAAGGCTCTCTACTTTGTAATATATAAAACTATTCAAAAGAGGCTAACTTGCAAGAGGTTCATATTCTTTAAATATATTAATTTTTACATTAAAGAAAAGAGAGAATGTAAGATTTATACCAAGACTTTTCTTCTTGCTCTGTCACCTTTCATTTCAATTGATTGGATTTCTTTGTTTGTGTTCTTTCTTCACTATATTAAGTTCCATGAAGATGGGTTTGTTTTTTGTTTTGTTCTGGGTCCATTAATGCATGCCAACTGCTTAGTTCTAATAAACACTCAAATATCAAATGAATGAATTGACTGCTTGCATGGGTGGATGGATGGATGGATGGATGGATGGATGGATGGATGGATGGATGGATGGATAGATGGCAAAAAATTTATGTAAACACAGTTCCAAGTAGTATATGGAAAGGCTATTATTATAAAAGTAACAACTTATTATATTCCTAGTGACCTTATCATACAGCCCAAATGTCAAATTATGAAATGAACATGGAATTTGGAGACAGAAGACTTGATATGAGTGCTAGTATTGCCACTAACTAGGTGGCACTGAGACTACCTGAACGTCAATTTTCTTACCCAAAATATATGTGTATGTCACAGAGTTGCAGTAATGTAGGTCAGGTGGGGAAAACAGTCTGTAGCAAAATAAATGACCATCGTTATTTTCATGCATTCCTTACTAAAGCCCTCCATATAACTTTTAAACAATTAGAGTGGTACAAAGGGTGGTGTTTGGTGCCAAACACAGATGCCAGGGAACAACTCAGTAAGGAGAAGGAAAAATTATCAAAGCTCAGTCAATAAGTGGTCACTTCATTGGTTTCCTCTTGAGCTGTTATGAGACTCATGCACTACTCCAGATAGTGGAACAAACAGAAAGAGGCAAACACAAGCTGGAGAGACAGTGGTGGTGCCCAGGACTTGTATTCAAGAAGACCAAGATTCAATCCCCTGTGACACCAATAGCCAGAACTGAGAGGTGCTCTGGAAAAAAAAGAAAGGTAGGAAGAAAAGGGAAGAGAGAAAGAAGGAAAAAAAGAAAAGAGAAAGTGAGAAATAAAAAGGCAAACATGCTTTGAACAAAGCACATGACTATGGCTTTTAAGTGTTCCACTCCCCAATAAAGTCCCCAAACCTAGATATAGTCCAGGTCCCCTGGGATAGAACATACATTCACACGTGCCCATAAACTAGGGAAAAATATATACCTGAAAGCAGAAGTACACAAGAGCCTACAGGGAATACCCCCCAACACTTCATCTGCACTATTCCAGTCTTTAGGTCCACGGTTGTTCAACAATTTGTTTGGCTTTGTACATTAACTCTCTTTTCAGCCACCAGGTTCCAGATGTCAGCATGATGCCGACCAGACTTCCCTGGACAGACAACCCCACCAATATGTCCTGGAGCTCCACTTCCCCAGAGACCCACCCTACTAGGGAAAGAGAGAGGCAGACTGGGAGTATGGATCGACCAGTCAACGCCCATGTTCAGCGGGGAAGCAATTACAGAAGCCAGACCTTCCACCTTCTGCAACCCACAATGACCCTGGGTCCATACTCCCAGAGGGATAGAGAATGGAAAAGCTATCGGGGGAGGGGATGGGATATGGAGATCGGGTGGTGGGAATTGTGTAGAACTGTACCCCTCTTATCCTTTGGTTTTGTTAATGTCTCCTTTCTTAAATAAAAAAGAAGAAGAAGAAGAAGAAGGAGAAAGAGAAGGAGGAGGAGGAGGAGAAGGAGAAGGAGAAGGAGAAGGAGAAGGAGAAGGAGAAGGAGAAGGAGAAGGAGAAGGAGAAGGAGAAGAAAGACAAGTCTGCAAAATCAAGACCAAGAGTTTTGCTTTCAATGTAAGGACTTACAATCCTGTCTTCCACTGGTTATTCATTTACATCCAGAACTTTGCTCTTGATTATGTATGGCAAACTACCATCTGACAGGCAAGTTTTCTAGTTAATATAGGGCAAAGTGTATACACACATTTTAAAAGACATACACAACTATGAAAACAGCTATATATCAACAGTAACTATCAGGAAATGGCGAAATGGCGAGGGAAAACTGTAACAACATCCAGCATCACCCACCCCCTCCCCAGCTTCAGCATTTTCTGTGTGCTCTTTTGTTTTGCAAAGTGATTTGGGAGATTAGGTAGGTTTTGTTTAGGCTGGACAGGGTGAGGAAAGTGGGTGAATAAGTGCTACTTGATTGCACAACAAAAGATAGACAAGGAGCCTCAGCCACAACTCAATTCCACTTGCCCCAACAGTTTGGATTTCTCAATTAAGTTATTTGTTAGCAGAAGGACTGGCTAGGGAAAGGAGAAAGTGCTTATTGCACAACGATTATTCACTGTATAGAAATCACTATAATCAGATCAACAGGACATTCTAAGGGCTGGAGAACTTCTATTTGGTGGCACTGCTGATACCCATGTTGTTGTGCTGTAGAAGGTCCAGCAAAGAACAAAATAAAACTTCACATTAATTCAACAATTGCAGTTTGAGAAATAGATATTCCAGGATTTCAGTTAACCAAAAGCTACAATGGAAAACAATAAACTTTATTCTCTAGCTATTAACTATAGAATAAAATTCTGGTGCATTCAAAGAACCATTCATCTCATAGTCTTTCCTGCTGCCTCTGAAGACATGGGTTGCATTATCTCTAACAGCATCTTTAGTAATGAAGAGTGAAAAGCCTTTAATTTTCAAACATGGGCCAAAGTTTATTTCAGATGTTACCATAAAGAAAATGAGAAGAAAAAACAAAGATGTCTTTTTTTTAATTTATTATCTTTATTTATTGGATAGAGACAGTCAGAAATTGAGGGAGAAGGGCAGAATAGAGAGGGTAAGAGACAGAGAGACACCTGAGGCACTGCTTCACCACTTGTGAAACTTTCCCCTGCAGGTGGGGATTGGGGGCTCGAACCTAAGTCCTTGCGCATTGTAACATGTGCACTCAACCAGGTGCACCACCACCACCCAAAGATATTTTTTGGAGCCAAGTGGTGGTTCATCAGGAAAGAGCATGTTACTATGTACGAAGACCAGTTTCCAATTCCTGGTCCCCACTTGCAAAAGCGAAGCTTCACAAATAAATGGTGGAACAGTACTGCAGGTGTGTGTCTCTTCTTTCTCTACATATCACTCTCTACAAAAAAAAAAAAAAAAAGGCTGCCAGGAATGGCAGTCACAGAGGCAACAAGCCTTAGTGATAACAACAGGCAAAAAAAAAAAAAAAAAAAAATTAATTGAAAACAAATAAATATTTTTTAAAAAATGTAATCAGTTAACTGTATAGAAAGATGCTCAATCAGGCTAGAGTTAGTTTACCAAGTAGGGTGCCTGCCTTTCCATGGTGTGGTCCAGGTTTGAGTCCCAGTACTACAATTTTAGCATTCATGAATAAAATTGGCATATTCAGAAACTTGGCTATAATTCTAGGTAACTCTTCTCAAAATTACAAGTATGTGTGGGCCTAAGGAGATAGCATAATGGTCATGCAAAAAAAAGTCTTTTCATGCCTGAGACTTCGAGGACCCAAGTCAATCCCCAGCACCACCATAAGCCACCTGAGCAATGTTCTGGTAAAAATAAAACAAGATAAAAAATTTAATTCTAAAAAGGAATAAATATGTGTGGAAGACATATTCAAGGATGGCTACTGCAGTATGGCTAGTACAAAGCAAAAAAGTTAAATGTTCATTAACATATCAATGAATAATGAAGAGACTAAAATACTCTCTACCATTAGACCTAGATAAATCTCAAAAATATCTCACTTGCAATAGGAAACCAACAGTATAAAATCCTTTTATACAGACTTTAAATCATGTAAAGCAATAGTTATAGTATTTGTGACTTTATGTAATAATACTATGAAAATGTTCTGTGCCAATTTCAGGGAGAAGAGAATAGGGCTTTAGTTGCATCCTTAATATTTTATCTTCTTTTAAAAAAACTAAAGCAAATAAGTATGACATTAGTTCATTCTGGATAAGTACATCGCACTTCTGCTTTATTCAATACCTTCCTATGCATTTGAAAGTTCTTTATAACTAAAGTTTTTCTATAGTATTTTAAACATGCATGTGTATGACCCATAATATAATGGTACATGAAGCTGAAAAGTATACAGAAATAGATGTATTCTCTTTACCCACCATTATTTATTTGTCAAAAGAAACTATCCTAGATAATTGTCTCATAAGTGTGTAATATCAGTTAGTTGCTTTCAGGTATATTCTCTCATTTAATATTCCTCGTGCCTTTTTTTCCCCCTCCAGGGTTATTGCTGGGGTTCGGTGCTGGCACCAAGAATCCACTGCTCCTAGTGACCACTGTTTCCATTTTATTGGATAAGACAGAGAAATTAAAAGGGATGGGGAAGGTAGAGAGGGAGAGAAAAAGATAGATACTTGCAGGCCTGCTTCACCACCAGTGAAGAGACACCCTTGCAGGTGGGGAACCATAGGCTCCAACCAAGATCCTTGCACGGGTCGTTGCACTTTATACTATGTGCGTTTAACCCAGTGTGCTGCCACATGACCCCCTCCTACTGACTTTTTGATTTCAGTATTAGACATTCACTTTTTTTTTTTGTAAGAAAAATCAGCCTTTTGAGTATGGGGGATTTTCTCAGCATCATTCCTATTGGAATTTAGGACTAGGGCTCAGTGCACCACTGTTCTAATGCTGATGACCACTAGAATCCCAGAAAGTCCGTAATTCTGAAGATACAACTGTCACCTATGAAATCTGTATTATCAATATGAAACCACAGATGTGAGTTAGTAAATGAAATGAAATACTTTATCACTGGCATTTTTAAAGTCAGTTTGAATTAATTTCTTTGAACTATACCTAAACACAGGCCTCTTTTAAATCTAAATTACAAGTCTGATAAAACCTAGGACATTACTCATGAAAAAATGGAAATCTTACACAGGTAGGTTTTTCTCTCTTTTTAAAATGAAATTTCAAAAAGGTTAGGCGCACATGGCGCAAGGACCAGCTTAAGGATCCCAGCTCGAGGCCCCGGCTTCCCACCTGCAGTGGGTAGCTTCATGAGTGGTAAAACAAGTCTGAAGGTATCTATCTTTCTCTCCCCCTCTGTCTTCCCCTCCTCCCTCCATTTCTCTCTGTCCTATCCAACAACGACATTAATAACAACAATAATAACTCAACAGTAAAAAACAAGGACAACAAAAGGGAATAAATAAATAAATAAATATTAAAAAATATTTTAAAAATTCAAGAACAGGTGAAATAGCTCACTTGGGTAGTGTGCTGCCATGTGTGTGGCCTAGGTTCAAGCCCAGCTCCTACCATAGCAAAGAAAGCCTCAGTGCTATGGTCTCTTTCACTCTTTCTGACCTTCTGCCTTTATCCAATAATAATAATAATAGTTAATAATAATTTAATATAATCATAAAAATAAAATTCAAAGTTTTTAATAAGGAAGTAACAATAATCTTATTTTCTCATTCAAATTGTCTCCATGTGTTTACGATAAACACATACTAATCTTCGGTAAAGTCATGATTACAGAGGGCTCAGCCCTACTCTGAGAATTTTATTATTATTAAATAAATTGTCAAATACAAGTAGTATCAACAAAACAAGCTTAATCTAGATACTTGACAGCTCAGAAACTGTTTGAGTTATTTCACCAAGTACAAACTAACAATAAAGACTACAGTATCACCGAAGAGAAACCTAGATATCACTGCCACTCAGTAGTATCAAGATGCCTCTCCTAGCACTGCTATGAATAAAGGCCAGTGAAGATCCTGGGCATCTATCTCCCATTCACTGGCCTGATGTACAAGACTTTGTTAAAGCAGAAGATTTACTTAAGATTCAGCATCTCGTAGCACAATTCCCAAAATGTGCACCTATAAGACTATAACAATCAACCTATCTCCCATCAAAGTACTAACCAGGCCCGACCCTGCTTAGCTTCTGAGATCAGAAGAGATCAGGCGTGTTCAGGGTAGTAAGCCATAGACAGACCAGGGAGAAAAGAAGCAACCAGTGGCGTTAATTTATAAGACATAGTTATATAAAAATGTCAAAGGACATAAATTATAGTGATACTGTGTATGATACAGAAAATCCTAACAATGGGATCTTCAAAGTTAACCCAATTGCCAAATAATTTGATTATAGCAATAACTAGCTATTACCTTCTTAAACCCTAAGACAACAGGAACCTCCTGCTTCCTCTATAAAGATCTTACCCCTAGTCATGGAACCTCTAGGGTGGAGCTCACTTTCCTGCATGCTTCTTTCCATTCATACCAGATGATACTGCATCTGCTGATCCTAATCAATGCAACACATTATCACTTCGGACTGTGTCCTGTTGGTATGTTTCATATTGGTTTGCTCCCCTTCTGAGAGAATTGGTTTGGCCCTTGCTAGTTTCCGCTTTCTCCCTGCCCCCTATGCTAAGGAGGTCCAGAGTCCCAGCAGCAGGAGTGAGGGAGAATGATGGGGAAGCACATGGTGTGGTGATTTGCCTGTTTGTGAATAAAGATTAAACTGCAGCTTCTCAGCCCAGCCGTGTGTCCCCGAGTCTTTGTCTCTGTCTACCGCTGCAACACTAGCCCGGCCTGCTGGAACCTCCGAAACTTAAACAACAGTGTCCAGAGACATCAGGCATGGAATGTCAACCTTTCAGCCTCATTACTCAGCCACCAGGTTCCAGATGCTATCATGATGCCAAATGGACTTCCCTGGGCACATGGCCCCACCATTATGTCCTGGAGCCCCAATTCCCCAGAGCTCTGCCCCACTAGGGAAAGAGAGAGAGACAGGCTGGGAGTATGGATCGACCTGTCAACACCCACGTTCAGCGGGGTAGCAATTACAGAAGCCAGACCTTCAACCTTCAACCTGCAGAAACACCCCATAATGACCCTGGGTCCATACTCCCAGACCTCTTGATGCTGGCTGTTTGGGACATTCCTGTCTAGCCAAGCCACAAAATCCCCAAGCCCACCTTCAATGAAGCCCACCCTTAATGAAGTTCCTGGCAGGATTTTGCCACAAGGAACTGGAGTGGCCTCACTGCACTCTCTTTCAACCTCCTCAGCCTCTGTTGATGCTCATAAAGAAGATGTTTAAAAATGTCAGACAAGGGAGTCGGGTGGTAGTGCAGCGGGTTAAGCGAACATGGCAAAAAACGCAAGGACCTGCGGGTTAAGCGAACATGGCAAAAAATGCAAGGACCTGCGTAAGGATCCAAGTTCCAGCCCCGGCTCCCCACCTGCAGGGGAGTCACTTCACAGGCAGTGAAACAGGTCTGCAGGTGTCTATCTTTCTCTCCCCCTCTGTCTTCCCCTCCTCTCTCCATTTCTCTCTGTCATATCTAACTATGATGACAGCGATAACAACAATAATAATTACAACAATAAAAAACAAGGCCAACAAAAGGAAAAATAAATAAATAAATGTCAGACAAAGACAGTAATCCAAAAGAGATACATGTTTGTTGCAGAATTATACACAATAGTCAACATCTGTAGTACATATACAACCAAAGTGCCAAGTATCTGTGTGTTTAAGGAGGTTGTGGTCTGTATACATGATGGAAAACAACTCAGCTTTAAGAAAAGATGAAGACCTACATTTTGCTACAGTACAAATGGAACTGAAGAGGATCATACTAAGTGAAACAAATAAAAAGAAGCAAACACACTGGATTATTTTACTCATATGTGAGGTTTAAGAAAAAAGGAAGGGGGCTGGGGAGGGGAACACGCGGCTGAACCCACACTTTACAGTGTGCATTACTAGGTTCACTGTAATTACTTTACAGTGTGCATTACTAGGTTCACTGTTCATTACTAGGCCCCACCTACAGAGGAAAGCTTCACAAGTGGTAAAAACAGTGTTGTAGCTCACTCATTCTCTCTCTCTCTCTCTCTCTCTCCCTCTCCCTCACCCTCTCCCTCTCCATCTCCCTCTGTCTCCCTCTCATCCCCCCCACTCTGAATTTCTCTTTGTCTCTATCCAACATATATATGAAGAAGGGGGAGGGGAAGAGGAAGGAGGAGGGAAAAAAGTGGAGGAAGAGGAAAAGAAGGAAGAGAAAAGGCAGAGTGAAATATCTAGAAGTCCTTAGTCTATATTGGTAAGGTCACTAAGCAGTGTTTGGGGAAGGAGGGTGTTAATTGGTGATAAGGGAGAAAGGGACACAACTGGAGAAAAAGGGCATTTTGGTCTGGACAAAGTGTGCTGACACATATTCTAGGGTGATCCAAAATTGCAACCTTGAGAAAACAAAAGGTCTTATAAAAACCCATTTCTTCAATAAAAACCAATCAAAATAAATGTATAAGCAGGTGGTCTGTTCCATGCATAGGCCACAATACCAGGTCCTAAGGTTCAGTTCTAGGGATTCAGGACAATGGTAAATGGACAGGAAAGACAGGCAGCCACAGTAAACATCAAGATCTTATTTTACACTATTTCTAGTGACGATCTGCAAGAACTCTAACTTGACTTCAAAGAATGTGGCCCTACCCTTAACTCCTCTCAACTTATAACCAGAAACATAGACTAAAGATAAAATCAAATGCATAACGTTTCCCCCCCCCAACAAGCTCTCTTAATCAAATAAGACACAAGAAAATAATAATTTGTCTCACATCTTAGTGGATTCCCTCAACAAAACCTCCCTCAGTGGCTATGCTTGGTAGGATCAAATTAAACAACAGTGGTAATATCCTTGATAGTCCCCCACCCCCCATCCCCAAATAGACTATGAATTACTTATAAAAAGAAATGCTATTACAGTACCCTACATGGGACACAGAGCAGGTCTCAGTGAATATCTGTTGAATTATTTCTGTAGGGCATACCCAAAGCTTGAACATTTTACATCTCCATTTTACCAGCCACAAGCCCTGACTTTTATCTCCTTTTGGAGATATAAATGTATACCTTTGCTTTATATTAGATCAAAATGGCATGGAATGAAATTAGTCACTAAATTAAATGCTCATGTATATCTGAAGTGAACAAGCAAAGAGAAAGAAAACAGAAAGGAAACTAAAAATGCACTATCTCTTTTAAACTTAGTTTCTAAGGGCCTGTGGACTTAAGAAAGTGGAGTTTGCCTCCTCTTTCTCCTGTTTCTCACTAAAGAAAACAAAGGAACCAAAAAAAATCTCTCAGATATACATATAGATAGATAGATAGATAGATAGATAGATAGATAGATAGATAGATACATAACTGTCTTTAATGTTGCAGCCACAACTATGAAAGTCATGTGACACCTACTTTAACGTAAGTCATGTGAGTGGTGGTTCAAGCTTTCCTTTCTCTACTTATTTGACTTAAACAACTGAAGCTTTTTAGCCAACAAGATGCAACAACCAAAATAATGGGAAAACAAAATTTTTAAAGCTACATAAAATACAACTAAATTTCTCTACGACTACAACTAATTTCCTGATTATAACACTTTACAATATGTGTATTGTGCAACAGAAGTTAACATACTTTTGTCTATTGAGATAAATCTCATTATAGTAATGCTCTTTTGTATCTGGGTTTTTGTACTTCTATTTTAAATTGATTCCCTCTTACATCCATGCTGATGGCTTCCTCCTCTATTACCCAAAATAACTCCATCAACAAAATATTAGCATACTTAAGTGGTTTCTCAATAAGCATTTGTTCAATAAACGTATAAATGAGTGACTAATTATAAAATGCTAGTCTAAAGCATGCTGAGAACTTCCTATTAGACTATAGAATAATGTGCTTGTATGCTCTGGTATATATGAATACATCTAAATAAGACTAAGTGCTGGGCATCAAGTAGCAGTTAAGTATTAACCCATATCGGTCTTAATAATTCTATCAATACTTCACAATATACAATTCAAACAATAGTAAATACACTCTGAAATAGAGTTCACTTATAACCACACCACTACAATTTGCATACTTTAAAATAAGATTTGAAATATTAATACTAATAAGAAAATAATGAAAAAACTAAGTGTTAATGTGTTTATAAACCAAAAATTCTAAAAGTAAATAAAAATGCATTATATTACACCTAGAGGTGTGATTTTGAAAATGTAATCAACACAGTTTTTTATACATATCTCTTTAAAAGAAGGTTGTATAAAGGAATGTCTGTTACATTACAGTTAACAAGAAGCTTAATAGAAATTTTTTTCATTTTAATATGTATAAAGATTAGGCCAGAGAGAATAAATGGTAAGAAACTATGGGGTTTCAATATTATAACTAATATTGAACAAATTCTAATCCCCCCAAAAAAATCAAATATAATTTTACCAGTATTAAAAATTATAATTTCTTAAGATACATTCGATTTACATTTTGTAAAACATGTGTTTTTATTATACTTATAGAAAATAATTGAACATAAAATAATATGTAGACCTAAGGTAAGTTTGGTCTTACTGAGTTCGCTGCAAAGTTAGGAAAATAAGCTAAGAAATAGTTCTTCAACTTTAAGAGAAAGGTCATAAATCACTTAAAAAGTGATATAGTTTGCAAAACTAAATGATAAGAGGTTATATGAAATATTTCAGAAGCAAATAAAAGCAAACAGAAATCGGTAATAAGATGGTGATTATTAAAACGTGACTCTACACGTATTTACTGAACTTTCTTTTTGTCTCATAAATTGTTGGGTTGGCACCTAGACATGAACTGTGATCAGTTCAAAAAGGAAGACTGTAGTCCCGCAGGCACCTCCTTTCCAAAGTCTATCTCAGCATGTTTTTTTATGCCTTGGCGTCCATTTTAGGACAATCAGCTAGGTCGTATATAAAGAAGCTCACAAAACAAAGATTGTTATTTTGGCAACTCACATAGGCATTAAGTGCTTTTGTTTTATTGAAGATCAAAATGTTGATTCATTGTTTTTTTTTGAAGTTGAAGGAAATACTTAAGCTTAACTACCTCAACACCTGTATGAAATTTCTTATATTTTTATCGTGGTTGTATACTAAATGCACACTCTAAATTTCTGATTTACAATTCTGATATTATAAAAATAACTTTTAAACTACTGAATATTAAGGCGCACCATTATATAAAGCTATAAACGAAAAATACTTTGTGGAAAGATTAAGAAATTCATGATTACACACTCAAAACAAAAGCGTGGATCCTGGAACAGCCTTTTATGCTACTCAAAATAACTAGTACTTATGTCAATACAAAGAATTTTCCTGTATTCTTTTAGTATATAAAAAGAAAAGGAAAGTGTACTATTACAGAAGGTCAAACCTAAGCATATGACTCGAACTCTCTACTTCATAACAGAGAATAATTCTTGACAATAAGGGTGATTCACAAATTACATGCCTTATAGTTAGCCTCTCCTCCAATAATGCTGATTTTTAAGAGCAGAACCATCACAATCCCAGTTATAGCGAGGCCAAACAGCAAGAATTTATTATTAAGAAATTAGATGTAAAGTATATATCCAAATAGAGCAGCAAGTAGTACTGAAAAGAAAATGAACTTTCTAGATTCTCTACTTAAAACATCTTGCAGGCGGCAGACTATTGTAATAGTTTAATTATACAATCTGATCAACTGAAAATAATGAAATTTTTCTCTGAGTATTTCAAATGCAGCTCACTACCTCTTATCCAAAAGATTTCAGATTCCTGTTCTCCACCACTCCCATCCATTTCTGCCAACATCTTAAAAAATCACCTTTTATGATTTCCTTCTCACAATGAGAATTCCCTAATCGCACACATCTTGTAGATACAGACACCTCCCCACCCACCTCCCCACCCACCTCCCAAAATTGGTTCAGAGCGGACACACACACACACACACAAATAATGACCAAGCTCACATTTCTTATTTGCCCTTCAAGCGAAGTCTGGTATCTTCAGCTTGCCTTCCTGGTCTTCGCTGTTGTCACTCATTGCTGGGGAATGTGGTTTAGGACAGCATGAAGCAGCAGAAATAAATGCTGTGGCTTTAAGAAAACGGTTTCTCAAACACATGGATTTAAAACAACTTTTACTCTGACTTCCTGGCTGGGCTGCATAAAATCTTAGAAAGTCTCCTCACATAGTGGATGTCTACAAATCAGAAAAAATAAATAAATAAAATCTAAAAACTTACGTTCTGAACATATTCCGAAGGAAGTCTGATTTGTTTTTAAAGCAGGTTTGCATGGATGAGAAAACTTTTATTTTGTAGAAAATTAATATTCTCTCTTATTAGAAATTTGCCTTGCCATCTTCTATATGAATTCTGTCTTTCATGGTATAATCACACATGCAAAAAGAAATCAAACACAGGATTTCCCAAATGCATGGACACTGTGGAAGCTTCATTTTGAAAAAGGCTTTTATTTCCCTTAATACTGGTGACTAAACGTCATTGTATGTACCAACACTTTCAAATAGTCCAAGAGACTTCAAAAGCCTTGTAAGTTTGAAAACCAAAAAAAAAGTTCTGAGTTTCTCTATACCCCAGGACGGTTTTCTTTCCTGAAGCTCAAGCCGAGAAAGCAGACAAAAGAAGCTGATTTGACTGAGCTGTGCCAAGTCTTGCCTTTTTTTTGTTTTTGTTTTTTGTTGCCTTTCCTCAGCTCTCCCTCTGCCTCTCTCTCCCTCTTTCTCTCTCTCACTCTTTTGCTCCTGGTATGGCAACCTTCCGAGCTGTCTTGGCGGAGGTCCAACTTATGCCAGTCTGTCTGAATTTGTGTCTGCAAAAGATGTCCTTTGCGGATCAATTAATACATTTGAAAACAGGAAACTGTGGCACGGTACCCCAATCCTGGCACCAACAGCGTCGACTCCTGCCAAATCACCTTACAGATTTCATGGTACTCTACCTTTCATCATCATTACTAACATGTTCCCGCAGCAATCTTGGAGGGCTCAGAGCCATTCACTGTTCGGCAATAAGGAATTTGCTCCCCAGAAATGTCCATATGCGACATAGGCACAACCTGCAGTAAATCAAAATTTTCCTGAGATGTATGGAACTTTAGTAAGCATCACATACTGTTATTTCTTTTTATAAAGACTTGCTTTTTCTTGCCTGGCTGCAAAGAATCATGGGAGAAGAGAAAAAGGAAGCATGTAGATTAAAATTAAAACTGTATACCCAACTGTATACTCAAATAAGTCAAGCTTTAGTCTATGGGAAAAGAAGATAGTTCTGATTAAGCAACAATTCATTTATTAAACTTTAATATAAAACTGTACCTATCCAAAAAATTTACTGAAGGAGATTAAGAGGGAGGTAAGAGGTGTTTTCAAAATATAAATACTAAAAGGGAAAGTAAAAAAACCTTAAGTAGCATTAGTAAGATTAAGCTTTTTTTTCATATTTTGAACCTCTGCATCATAGTTACTTCTTTACTAAATTTATCCTAGTGAAACCTAGTAATCACAAATAAATACTAGCGTGAACATCTTTAAAAGAAAAACAGCCAATCTATATTTCACATATTTTTCTGGATTAAGAAATCATTTTCACCTTTGATGTTTGAAAAAATACGAAACAGTTATAGTCTAGAATCACTATGATTTCACAGAAAAAAATCTGGAACTTGAGGCTCCAGAGCTTGGCTTTGTCATTTTCTAATTTGTCAGCTGGAGGTTTCAAAATCCCTAAACTATATAACCCTCAGTTTTCTTCTCTTACAGCAAATATTAAAATCTGTGGCTTCCTCCTCTGTACTCCCAAAATATTCTGCTTATACTCAGTATGCCTTCATCCAAATTATGTAGTCATTAGTTGACTATTTGTCCTCTACCAACCAAATGTGCCATCCTCACAGACAGGACCATGTGTCACTTAGATAAGCAAAAAGACAGTGTTTCATATAATCTTTCATATATAGGTGTTCACCCAACTAATATGCATATAGTGGATGAATTATAGGGGTGGCTCATAGAATATCACTGTTTATGTATCTATATCACTTTATAAAACTATAAAATATGATCATGAAAAATGAAGTCGCATATATGAGATTATAAAGTTGATACATCAGAGAAATATTAGAAGTCTAGCATAATAGGTAAAATGTAGCACTAACAAAGTATCCTATTTCATGCTTTGAAATAGAGATGATGAAACATGGACAGAATCACAGTGGCTTAGCAATCAAATTATTGAAAACTAGAGACAAAGAATCTTGACAGCAGAGAGAAATCACTCCTGATATTCATGGAAGGCTCAATAAAATTAACAGCTGATTGCTCAAGTCAAAACATGGAGGCCAGAAGGCACTGGTATGACATATTCAAAGCAATAAAAGGGGGGAAATTAACCAAAACTTCTATATCCATAAAACACTACCCTTCAGAAACCAAGGAAACATTAAGTCATTACAAGTAAATGAAACCAGAGTTTATCGCTATCAAATATTACTCTATAAGAAATGCTAAAGGAATTGGTTCTTCAGGTTGAAACAAGGACCAAGAGAATTCAAACCCACATGAAGAGAGCTGTGGCCATGGAGTAATAGCAGATATAAAATCACTAACCCAAAACAAGGATTGACAACTAATGAACTTAGCAAACTTCATTAAACTACAGCTAATACCTAAGGTGGGTGCTTAAATGTGTTCTCAGGGAGTGAGAAGGAAAACAGGACAGAAGCCAGGCACAAAAGAAGACACAAGTGCTAGCAGCCAGCACCATTTTCGCAACTAGGAAACAAAACACAGTGCTGGTAGGGACAGAGGAACTTCTGAGCTTTTTTCTATTATTTTTTTTTTTATTTATAAAAAGGAAACACTGACAAAACCATAGGATAAGAGGGGTACAATGCCACACAATTCCCACCACCAGAACTCTGTATCCCATACCCTCCCTTGATAGCTTTCCTATTCTTTAACCTTCTGGGAGTATGGACATTAGGTCATTGTGGGATGCAGAAAGTGGAAGGTCTGGCTTCTGTAATTCCTTCCCCACTGAACATGGGCATTGACAGGAAGATCCATACTCCCAGCCTGTCTCGCTCTTTCCCAAATGGGGCAGGATTCTGACCCATACCTCAGGAGAGTCATAGCACTAACCTTCTGGTAAGGATTCATCACAGGGGAAATATCTGGTGGAGAAGCTGTGTGGTATGTCCTTCCACTAAGATAGACTCACCAGTAAGTAAAAAGATCTGTGGTGGCTGGTGGCTGGCAGCTGGTGGCTAGTGACTGGCATCTGAAAACTGGCTGGAAAATTATGCCATACTTCTCCAAGCACACAGAAAAGATGGCCACTACACAGCTAGTCTCCTGAGGTCTGGTTACAGGCTGAAAGTCTACAGTGAGGTTGTATTCTGGGAAGACTTTAGAAACAGCTCAATATAACAGAAACACAATCCAGTCCCCCACCCCTCCCAACTACCCAATATATGAACATGAAGCCCAGTACTATATCAACAGCACCTCTCCTATCTCAACAATAAAAAGCATATTAAATGTGTAAACAGAGAATTTCCAAAAACCAAGTTCCAAAAATGACAGACTGAACAGGTAAAATTGAAGTAAATAATCCCTCAAGAAAGTACAGACTTGAAGGACTTATCAGAGAAAGATTTTAGAAAATTCATTCTGAACTTGAAATGGAGTTGGTGTAAAAGGCTCTGGGGTGAGTGAGGGGGAGGGTTCAGGTCTTGGAACATGATGGCAGAGAACCTACTGGGGGTTGTATTGTTATGTGGAAAACTGGGAAATTTTATGCATGTACAAACTATTGTATTTACTGTCAACTGTAAAACATTAATCACCCAATAAAAAATAAAGAAAATTCTACCCAAGAACCTAAGCTAGCATGTATAATCATATCCAAGAAATGAAAAATTATATCACTAAGAAGTTAGGAAACACAAAAGAAGAGCCCAAGCAGGCCTCACTAAGAAGTTAGAAAATATGAAAGAACTTCAGAGTTCATTAAGGAGTTAAGCAGGAAAACCTCAAACAGAATTTCAGGGTATTAAAGACACTTTGAATGCAGTGCAAGTTCAAATAGCAAGCTTCAAAAGTAGAGTCAACCACACAGAAGAAAAAATATCTGAGCTAGAAGATTCAATGAACTCTGTGAATTTAAAGATGATAGAGAAAAAAAGTTTATAATGAAGCAAGTTTATGCAAAATTGCCATTTCCATCAAAAAGTAGAATATGAGGGTGATAGGAATTCCTGGGGAAGAGAACAGGGTGAAGAGGACAAAGACTATATTCAAGGAAATCATAACAGAAAAGTTCACACACCTGGGCAATCTTTACAGCATAAGCATCCAGAAAGCTGACTAACACCCAAGTTACTGATTCTAAAATGATCAACAACAAGACACATCATTGTAAAACTATCATAAACCAGTAACAGAAAAAACACTGCAGGTTGCTAGAGAAAGAAAAGAAGTGGCATATAAAGATAGAGTGAGCAGGCTTTCATCAGACTTCTCATCACAAACCCTACAGACTCTGGAATGATATATTCAAAGCACTATAAGAAACTCCAGTCACAAATACTTTATCCTGAATAATTACCCTTCAAATATGAGGAAGTAATAAAGGTCTACTTAGACATACAAAAGCTAAAGGAATTTGCCACCACCAACCTTTCCTTGCAAGAGTTACTAAAAGGAGTACCACAAGAAAAGAATAATCCAAGGAGGGAGTCGGGCTGTAGCGCAGCAGGTTAAGCGCAGGTGGCGCAAAGCACAAGGACCGGCATAAGGATCCCGGTTCGAACTCCGGCTCCCCACCTGCAGGGGAGTCGCTTCACAGGCGGTGAAGCAGGTCTGCAGGTGTCTATCTTTCTCTCCTCCTCTCTGTCTTCACCTCCTCTCTCCATTTCTCTCTGTCCTATCCAACAACGACAACAACAATAATAACTACAACAACAAGGGCAACAAAAGGGAATAAATAAATAAAATTTTTAAAAAAAGAATAATCCAAGGAATACACATTCAAAGCAAGGTGATCAGCATTAGAATAGAACTTAGAACAAAACAGCAACAGGAAGGAACAATGACTAGGAAAAAGGAGGGATACAATGGATGTAACAATCCAATCAAATATCAGTAAATCAAGACCAATGTAAAAAGGACTTACTTAGATATAATAGATACAACAATACAAAATATAAAACAGAAACCCACAGAAAGTAAATTGAAATCAGTGAGTAAATTATAATAGAAACCTATCCACACAAAGTGGCAGAATAAAATGGGAAAAGAATCAACAATGTCAAACGACTCTAAAACAAATACCAGAATGGTTGTAAGTAAACCACATATATCAATAACCACTCTAAATATGAATGGCCTGAATTTATCTATCAACAGACTCACAGTAGCTAAAATGGATTAAAGAATATTCTATTCTTTTTTAATTTCTCTTTTTTTATACGTTTTAACTTTATGTTATTTGATAGGACAAAGGGAAATTGAGAGCTAGAGAGAGAGACTCAGTTTCACCAAATATATAAAACTTCCCCCATGCAGGTGAAGATCAGGGGCTTGAAACAGAGTTCTTGTGCATTATAACAACTGCACTTAACCAAGTATGCCACTATCTGGCCTCATCTGTGTCTCCAGGAAAAACACATCCAAAGGAAAGACAAACAGAAGGTCATGGTAACAGGTTGGATCAAGATATTTCAAGCCAACTATGCAAAAAAAGAGGACAGAAGCAGCTATTCTGCTATAAGACAAAATAGATTTTTATGGCAAAGAAAGTATCTAAAGACAGAGAGGGACACAACATAATAGTCAAAGGATCAATACAACAATATTTAGCCATCATAAATATATATGCTCCAAACACAGGTGTACCCAAATATATATATATATAACAAGTACTTACTGAACTCAAGGAAGACATTGACAAAAACACAAAAATAGTAGGAAATCCAAACACACCACTCATAGAAAGAGAAAAACCAACAGGCAAATAGCGGTCTTAAATGAAATCATAGATGTGATGGCCCTACTTACCAGATATATACAAAGTTTTTCATCCCAAAAGAAATGAATACACATTCTTCTCAAGTACACATAGAACACTCACAAAAATTGACCATATGCTGGGCCACAAAGGCAGCCTAAACAAATATGTGAGTTCTAAAATCATAAAATGTATCTTCTCAAACCATGATAGTATGACGTTAGAAATCAATCACAAGGGGGTCGGGCAGTAGCGCAGCGGGTTAAGCGTACAAAGTGCAAAATGCAAGGACCTAGGATCCAGATTCAGGCCCCTGGCTCCCCACCTGCAGAGGAGTCGATTCACAGACCATGAAGCAGGTCTGCAGGTGTCTGTCTTTCTTTCCCCCTCTGTCTTCTCCTCCTCTCTCCATTTCTTTCTGTCCTATCCAACAATGACGACATCAATAACAACAATAACTACAACAATAAAAAAAACAAAAGGGAAAATTAATTAATTAAAAAGAAAGCAATCACAAAATGAAAAACAAAATAAACAACAACAACAAAACTCCAAAGTAAACAATATACTTCTGAACATGGGTCATTTACAAAATTTTTTTAAAAATTAAGAATTACCTCTGTATCAATGAAAATGAAGAAACCAATTATCAAATTTTATGAAATACAGCAAAAGCAGTCCTGAAAGGAAAGTTTATAGCAATACAAGTGCACATTAATAAATAAGAGAGGTCACTAATCACTAACAACCCCACTGAGCCAACTAGTAAAGGAGCAGCCGAGAGACCTAAATCAGCAGAAGACAAGAAACAGTTAAAGTCAGAGAAGATATCAATGAAAATAAAAAGAAAAAAAAAAAAGGGCTATCAGGAAGACTAATAAAACCAAAAGCTGGTCCTTTGAAAGGATAAACAAAATAGATACCCACTAGCTACCCTCACCAAAAGAAAAAGAGAAAAAGCTAAGGTAAAATCACTCAGAATTGAAAGAGAAGTTACAACTGATGATGCAGAGATACAAATGATCGTGTGAAACCATTATGGACACCTATATGCAAATAAATTTGACAGTCTATGGGAGTATGGATCGACTAGTCAACACCCATGTTCAGTGGGGAAGCAATTACAGAAGCCAGACCTTCCACCCTCTGCAACCCACAACGACCCTGGATCCATACTCCCAGAGAGATTGAGAATGGGAAGGCTATCAGGGGAGCGGATGGGATATGGAGATCAGATTATGGGAATTGTGCGGAATTGTACACCTCTTATTCTATGGTTTTGTTAATGTCTCCTTTCTTAAATTAAAAAAAAAATTGACAGTCTAGAAGAAATGGACACACTTAAAAGTTATACCAGCTGTTAACCTTGACACAAGAGGCAGTAAATAAATTCAACAGGCCAATTACTTGTGCAGAAATTGAAACAGTAACCAAAAGCTTTCTCAAGAACAGAATCCCAGGTCTAGATGGCTATACTAATGAATTCTATATAACATGTAAATAAAAATTAACATACATTCTTCTCAAACTCTTCTAGAAAATCTAAGGAGAGGAAACACTCCCAAACAGATTCTGTGAGGCTATTATCACCCTGATTCCCAAAGCAGTAAAAGACTGTACAAAAAAGAAAACTAGGGGCCTATATTCCTGATGAATACTGATTCAAAGATCCTCAACAAAATCTTGACTAACTGAATCAGATAATACATTAAGAGAATAATCCACTAAGACCAAGTGGGAGTCATCCCTGGGAAACAGAGATAGTTCAACATCCACAAATCAATCAGTTTAATACACTACATCAACATGGTCATATCAATCGATGCAGGAAAAAGCATTTGACAAGATCCATCACTCATCTATCAATAAATTGAGAGTGGAAGAAAATTTCTCAAGATAAAATCTACATATGACAAACATCATAATCAATGGGGAAAAACCAAGCTCTGCCCCTAAAATCAGGAACCAGGATGTCCACTTTCACCACTCTTATTCAATATAATCCTAGAAGTCCTCACCATGCTATCAGGCAAGAAAGAGATACCAAAGGAATTCATATATGGAATGAAAAAGCTAAATTATCATTATTTGCAAATGACATGTCATACCTAGAAAGCCCTTAAAACTCTACCAGTAAAACTACTAGAAATCATCAATAAATTCAGTAGTATAGGATACAAAATCAATACTCATACACCTATGGCATTTCTATACATAAATGATTAATCAGAGGAAAGGAAATTGAAGGAATAAATCCCAATTACAACTGAATTTCCAAAGATAAAATACCTGGGAATAAACCTAACTAAGGAGGTGAAGGACCTTTACATTGAAAATTATAGGACATTGTTTAAAGAAAACTAGAAGATGGCAGTAGAAAATAGAACATCCCTTGTTCATGGATTAGAAAAATAAATACCATTAAAATGGTTGTTCTGCTAAAATCAACCTATAGGTTCAATGCAATCCCTTTCAAAACCCCAATGACAGGTTTCAAAGAAATGAAACAACCAAAACTTTGTGTGGAACCATAAAAAACACAAATCAGCACAGAACTCCTGAATAAAATACAGGAAAATGGAGGCATCACAATCCTGACTTCAGCTTACACTACAAAGCAGTAGTAATTAAAACAGTGTGGTGGATATAGCCTAAGGAACCCAACACACCCATCCAAAATGATCTGTGTACACATATGTTCAGCACAATCTGTAATAATCAAAACCTAGAAGCAACCCAGGTGTCCAACAATAGATGAGTGACTGAGCAAGTTGTGGTATATGTACACAATGGAATACTACTCAGATACTAAAAACGGTGACTTCACTGTTTTCAACCAATCTTGAATGGACCCTGAAAATATCATATTAAGTGAAATAAGTCAGAAACAGAAGGATGAATATGCAATGATCTCACTCTCAGGCAGAAGTTGAAAAACAAGATCAGAAGAGAAAACACAAATAGAACCTGAATGGGAGTTGGTGTATTGCACCAAAGTAAAAGACTCTGGGGTGGGTGTGGGGGAGAATACAGGTCCAAAAAGGATGACAGAGAACCTAGTGAGGGTTGTATTGTTATATGGAAAACTGGGAAATAGTATGCATGTATAAATTATGGTATTTACTGTTGAATGTAAAGCATTAATTCCCCAATAAAGAAATTAAAGAATAAGAAATAAATAAAAAAGTGTAGTACTGGAAGAAACATGGACACTTGGACAAATGGAAAGGGATAGATACCCCAAAACTAACCCCATATATATGAACCTAAGATATGACAAAGTGGCCAAAACTGTCCAATGGGGAAAAGAAAGTCTCACACACACCCACATGCAGAAAAATGAAACTTAAGCACCACTTGACACCATGTATCAATGTTAGCCCAAAATGAATCAAAGATCTGAATATTAGATCTGAAATTATAAAACACATATATGAACAAATTGGTGAAACACTTCAGGACCTTTGGAAACTCAAACTTCTGGGAAAGAAAAAACAAAACAAGATTAAATATATGAGGCTACATCAACTTAAAAAGGTTCTACACATCAAAAGAAAACTCCACCAGGATGAACAGGTAGCCAAGCAACTGGTAAAAGATATTTACACACCATAATCTGACAAGAAGTTGATATAAAACATCTATAAAGAACTCATCCAGGGGAGACTTCCAGAGGTGGGCTATGGAGCAGCAGCAGCTGTGTTTCTCTCCTCTCCTTTCCTGGGTCAACTAGGAATACCAAAGGAGACCACCTGGGACTGCAACAAGACAGGACTAGAACGACTTCAGGAAACCACCAAATCACCAGTGAGTGCAAACACGTGTGGCTCTTGGACAGAGAGGAGCCTAGGGAGAGATTAAGTGGCTGGTAACAGTCCGGCAGTTTACCAGTTCAGACACCACCTCCAGTCTGTTTCACCAACAAGGGGGTGGCTGAAGGGAGGAGAGGACTCCCTTAAGACTCACCAAATGCAACTGTGAGTCTCCATTGCTACTGCCTTCAGAATCTGGAGCATGGGGGGGGAGGCACTGTGCTGACACCAGGGGACAAACAACTAACTAGGTAACTCAGGAGAAGATCTATACCTCTGCAGCCTAATAGTGGGGCTGTGAGTCTCTTTGCATAAACACTGGAATATCTCTGCCCCACCTTGCTTTATCTCTTGGTCAAGACTCAGTGATTAAGCTAAGAAGCCTACTTACAGTTTAAAAGCCCTTAGGCTCCCATAGCCTACAGGGAAGAAAAAGAACAAATGAGGCTTTTAATCCACTAAGATCAAAATCAGAGATTAAAATACTATTGAAACAACTGTCAATTTTCACAACTGTGAACCCTTTAATTACCTTACTTAGACACAAGTCAATCCAGGCAAGAGTGATCAGTAATATGAAAAGTACTAAGAGAGAGACCTCATAATATACTGTATAAAATGGTTAGAACAACAAGAAGAAATATTGGAGAAATGAACCAGGACAAGAGTCCAGCTAAAAACCCCCCCAAAGGGTGAAGCACAAAATAATAAGGTCAACATCCAAACACTAGTTAAAGAAATAATCACAGGAGTGAGTAAAGAGTTTGAAAGAATTGTCATCATAAATGCAGAAACAACAAATGAGACTCTGGAAGAAAACACTAATTATCTCAAGGTTATTAGAGAGCTGAAAGCTGAAATAGCTGACTTAAGAACACAACTAGCTGAACAAGCTAAAACAGTATCAGAACAGAGAAACAAAATAGATGAACTCCAGAAACAGTAGAGGGGAGAGAGAATAGAATCAATGAGGCTGAAGACAGAATTAGCAAGATCGAGCACGAATTAAGAGACTACGACAAAAGGAGTTAGAGACCTCAAAAAGAGATTAAGGGATACTGAAAACAACAACAGAGACCTATGGGAAGACTTCAAAAGAAATAATATGCTCATTACTGGCTTATCAGAGGAAGAAAGGGAGTGGAAGAAAGAAAGCATTCTTCAGGACATAATAGGTGAAAACTTCTCTAGTCTAGACAACATCAAAGACATAAAGGTTCAAGAAGCCCAGAGGGTCCCAAACAGAATTAAGCCAGACTTAAAGACACCAAGATACGTCATATTTAAAATGGAAAGGAATAAGGATAAAAAAGGATCCTGAAGGCTGCAAGAGAAAACAAAGAATCATCTACAGAGGAAAACCCATAAGATTAGCAACAGACTTCTCCACACAAACACTACAGGCCAGAAGAGAATGGCAAGATGTCTATCTGGTGCTCTATGAGAAAGGCTTTCAACCAAGACTACTGTATCCTGCTAGACTGTCATTCAGACTAGATGGAGGCATCAAAACCTTCTCAGACAAGTGACAGCTGAAAGAATCAACTATCACCAAGCCTGCCTTGAAAGAAGGTCTGAAAGGTCTCCTACAGTCAGACCACCATAAATATGTCATATATCAGAACACTATAAAACTGTACAAGAATGGCATTTAAATATCTTCAATTTTTGATATCAGTAAGTGTCAATGGCCTGAATTCACCCATTAAAAGGAACAGAATAGGAAGATGGATCAGAAAACACAACCCAACAATATGCTGTCTACAGGAAACCCACCTAACTCAACAAGACAAACACTGACTCAAAGTGAAAGGATGGAAAACTAACATACAAGCCAATGGCCCACAAAAAAAGGGCAGGAACAGCTATTCTCATATCTGACACAATAGACTTTAAAATAAATAAAATTTAAAAAAGATAGGGATGGACACTACTTAATGCTCACTGCATCAGTCAATCACGAGGACCTAACAATTATTAACATCTATGTACCCAGTGAGAAGCCAGCTAAACACATCAAACATATACTGAAAGAGCTACAGCAAGATATTAACAGCAACACACTAATAGTAGGGGACTTCAACAACCCACTCTCTCAACTTGAAGAGCATCCAGGCAGAAAAATCAATAAAGATTTGAGTGAGATAAATGAGGAGATAGGTAAACTAGAACTATTGAACATTTTCAGAGTCATTCGTCCCAAAAAACTGGAATACACATTTTACTCAAGTTCACATGGGCCATTCTCAAGGATAGACCATCTTTTAGGCCACAGACAGCATCAGCAAATTCAAGAGCACTGAAATCATCCCAAGCATCTTCTCAGACCACAGTGGAATTCAACTAAGACTTAACAGTCAACAAAAGATTAGTAATAGTCCCAAAATGTGGAAGCTCAACAGTACACTACTTAACAACTACTGGGTCAAAGAGGAAATAAAGGAAGAAAGCAGAATGTTTTGAGAGTTCAATTAAAATGAAGACACAAGCTATCAAAATATTTGGGACACAGATAAGGCAGTACTGAGAGGGAGCACTACTCCACAACTAAAAAAAAAAAGAAAAAAAAGTTAATAGTATGCCCTTTGGGACAAAATGAATATAAGTGGTTGTGACTATGCTTGTAAAGTAAGTAAAGAAGTGAAGGAACACTACCAGATGATTTCATTCATATATGCAATATAGAGTATTGAAATACATAAACTTGTAGGGGGGAATCAACCCACATCTAAGACCTATCGTCAACCCACATCTAAGACCTATCGTCAACCCATATCTAAGACGTATGGTGGTTATCAGAGGGTGGAGGTGGATTGAGGGCACAGAATTTTGGTGGCTGGAGTGATCTGGAACTATACCCATGTTTATCTTATAATTTTATAAATCATTAATAAAATTTTTTATACTCTACATGAGGAAATAAAAAAGTACAAGTAAAAGTAACTTCAGAAGTGTTAAAGATACTATAAACATTATAACTCTCTTTATGTCCTGATTTGAGGAAGGGTTCAGGTCCTAGAACCTGATGGTTGAGGTGGACCTTTATTAAAAAATAAAGAAAGATGAAGGAAAGGAAGAAAGAAAGGAAGGAAGGAAGGAAACAGCATAAAGCAATAATTATAAACCTATGCTGGTGGACATACTGTATGAAAGTTTAATTTGTAACAACATGATAAAGGAGGAATAGTGCTACACAAGGTAAATTTTTTTTTAATTTTTTTATATTTATTTGTTTATTTTCCCTTTTGTTCCCCTTGTTTTTTTGTTGTTGTTCTAGTTATTATTGTTGTTGTTACCGATGTCATTGTTGGATAGGACAGAGAGAAATGGAGAGAGATGGGGAAGATGGGGGGGAGAGAGAGACACATAAAGACCTGCTTCACCACCCGTGAAGCGACTCCCCTGCAGGTGGGGAGTTGGAGCCTCGAACTGGGCTCCTTATGCAGGTCCTTGCGCTTCGCGCCACATGCGCTTAACCCACTATGATACCACCCAACTCCTGGCAAATTTTTTATACTATTAAAATTAAATTGACATTAATCTAAACCACATTGCAATAAAATAAGATGCTACCTTCAATCTCCAAAGCAACCACTAAGAAAGCAAGAGAATCTGAAACAAGAGAATAAAAGCTTTTAAAATAGGAAAAAATGGAAAAGAAAAAAAGAAGAAAAAAATCAGGGGGCCAGGTGGTGGCACACTTGGTTAAGTGCACACATCACCATATGTGCTGATCTGATATGTGCTGATCAAGCCCCCACTCCCTGTCTGCAGGGGGGAAGAAGCTTCTCAAGCAGTGAAGCAAGTCTGCAAATATGTCTCTTTCTATCTTCCCTTCTCTTTTCAATTTCTATCTGTCCTATCAGTTGAGAGAGGGAGGGAAGAATGGAAGGAGAGAGGGAGGGAGGGAGTGAGGGAGGGAGGGAGGGAGGGAAGGAAGGAAGGAAGGAAGGAAGGAAGGAAGGGAACATTACCATGAGCAAGGACCCAGGTTCAAGCCCCCCGGTCCCCACCTGCAGGGGAAAGAGCCTTTGGGTAGTGAACCAGGTCTTCAGGTTTCTCTCTTTTTCTCTCTTTCTGTATCTCCCCCTTCCACTTTTCTCTGTCTCTATCCAACAAATAAAAAATGTTATAAAAAGAAAAATGTTACCTATAAAAGAAGGTAAACTGTTCACGTATCTCTGTAAGAGCATGTCAATCACAACTTGCTAACAATAAACCCACTCGGAATCAAAGTTACTGAAGCAACATGCCTAAAAATCTCAAATTGTTGTTTATTTTGTTTCATTCCACTTATTACAGATTTTGAAAAAAATAAAATGCCTAAATTATTCCACATGATTATCTCAATAGATGCAGAGCAAGCCATTGACATGATCCAACATTCCCTTATGATCAGAACACTACAAAAAATGGGAATAGATGGGGGTCACATGGTAGTGCTGTGGGTTAAGTGCACATGGCACGAAGCGCAAGGACCAGCATAAGGATCCCGGTTCGAGCCCCCAGCTTCCCACAAGCGGTGAAGCAGGTCTGCAAGTGTCTATCTTTCTCTCCCCCTGTGTCTTTCTCTTCTCTCTTGATTTATCTCTGTCCTATCCAACAACAGCAGCAGCAATGGCAACAAAATGGGAAAAATGGCCTCCAGGAGCAATGGATTTGTAATGAACCAGCAATAACCCTGAAGGCAAAAAAAAAAAGGGGGGGGGGAATAGATGGAAAATTCCTCAAGATAGTGGAGTCTATATATAGCAAACCTAGAGCCAACATCATACTCTGGTGAAAAACTGAAAGTATTCCCCCTCAGTACTAGACAGGGCTGCCCACTATCAACATAGTGTTGGAAGTTCTTGCCATGGCAATCAGGAAGGAGCAAGGAATTAAAGGCATACAGATAGGAAAAGAAGAAGTCAAACTGTCAGTATTTACAGATGACATGATATTATCTATAGATAAACCTAAAGAATCCAGCAAGAAGCTTTTGGAAATTATCAGGCAACATACTAAGGTGTCAGGCTACAAAATTAACATGCAAAAGTCAGTGGCATTCCTCTACACAAACATTAAGATAAAAGAAGAAGAAATCAATTCCTTTTACTATAGCAACAAAAACTAAAATATCTAGAAGTAAACCTAACCAAAGAAGTGAAAGACTTGTATACTGAAAAGTATGAGTCACTATTCAAGAAATAGAAAAAGACACAAAGAAGTAGAAAGATATTATGTTCATGGGTTGGAAGAATGTTGGTCTGCTTCTAAATTTTGCTTCTAAGACCCCTTCTGTTGCATTGCTTGACTCTGTGATCTATTTACATAATCATTGTTTGCCCACACTGGTTTAATCCCCACTGGTTCTCGAGCTTTCTCCTTCTCCTCACCCCCTATCCTACATACATCCTCTTCTGACCTGACACTTCTGCCTAAGGAGATATGTAGGACAAGATTGTGATTAGAGATAGCTAGATCAAACTGCATTCCTGCTCAATAAAGATTGAACTGCATTCCCAGCTCAGCCATGAGTCCCTGGTCATCTCTCTCCCACCCGCAAAGCTAGCCCAACAAATCTGGCATCCCAAACTGGGACCAGCAGAAGAATTAACATCATCAAAATGAATGTACTACCCAGAGCTATCTCCATCAAGATCCCACCCAATTTTTTTAGGAGAATAGAACAAAAGCTACAAATGTTTATCTGGAACCAGAAAAGACCCAGAATTGTCTAAACTATCTTGAGTAAAAAAAGAATAGAACTGGAGGCATCACACTCACAGATCTCAAATTGTACTATAGGCCCATTGTAATCAAAACAACTTGGTACTGGAACATAAATAGGCACACTGACCAGTGGAATAGAACTGAGAGCCCAGAAGTAAGCCCCCACTCCTATGGACATCTAATCTTTAACAAAGATGCCCAGATTATTATATGGAGAAAAGTGAGTCTCTTTGACAAATGGTGTTGGAGAAAATGGGCTGAAATGTGCAGAAGAATGAAACTGGACCACTATATTTCACCAAACACAAAAGTAAACTCCAAAAAGATCAAGGACTTGGATGTTAGACCAGAAACTATCTAATACTTAGAGGAAAATATTGGCAGAACTCTTTTCTGTATAAGTTTTAAAGGCATCTTCAATGATACAAATCTAATTACAAAGAAAACTAAGGCAAGAATAAACCAGTGGGACTACATCAAATTTAAAAAGCTTCTGCACAGCAAAAGAAACCACCACCCAAACAAAGAGGCCTCCCACAGAATAGGAGAAGATCTTTGCATGCCATACATCAGACAAGAGGCTAATAACCAAAATATATAAAGAGCTTGCCAAACTCAACAACACGAAAACAAATGACCCCATCCAAAAATGGGGAGAGGGTATGAACAGAATATTCTGCAAAAAAAAATCCAAAAGGCCAACAAAGATATGAAAAAATGCTCCAAGTCTTTGATTGTCAGATAAATGCAAATAAAAACAATGAGATACCACTTTACTCCAATGAGATTCTCATCGGAGTGTAAACCTATGTTCATAGAAGCACAATTTGTAATAACCAAAACCTGGAAGCAACCCAGGTGCCCAACAACAGATGAGTGACTATATAAGCTGTGGTATATATATTACTAGGCTATTAAAAATGGTGAATTCACCTTCTTCACCCCATCCTGGATGGAGCTTGAAGAAATCATGTTAAGTGAGGGACGTCAGAAACAAAAAGATTAATATGGGATTATCTCACCCACAGATGGAAGTTCAAAAACAAGATCAGAAGGAAAAACACTAAGCAGAACTTTGACTGGAGTTGGTGTATTTCACCAAAGTAAAAGACTCTAGGGTGCAGGGGAGGGTTCAAGTCCTGGATCATGATGGCAGAGGAGGACCTAGTAGGGGTTGAATTGTTATGTGGAAAAAAGGGAAATGTTATGAATGTATTTTTATTTTACTATATTTTTGTATTGTATTTTATTGTCAACATTAATCCCCCAGTAAAGAGATAAAAATTAATTAATTAAATAAATAAATAAAAGTATTGAGGTCATCAGAATAACTGGCTTCTAACTTTCCTGCAGCTGTTCAATTTCTAGATTAAGTATCTTCACCTGTTAATATTAAAAAGTAAGCCAGAAGTTTCTAAAATTCACTCAAAATCAGTAATGAAAAACAGAACAAAATTTATAAAAATACATAGAAAATAGCAAAATGGCAGAAGTAAATTCAACCTCTTTATTATTTACATAAAATGTAAATGAAAACTTTAAAAGGAAAATATGATTAGGAGAGTAACTTCAGTTTAGTCAGAGTCTGTTTGTTTTCATTTGATTTTTTGTGTTTCCTTGCTTTGTTTCTTCATATCCCACATATAAGTATGCTAGCTTGCACTTTTGTTTTTTAGTGATCCAGCTATATCTGTAAGAGAGAGAGTTGATTCAAAGATACAAATAAGTTGAAAATATAAGGATTAAAATATTTTATCACTTGAACAGCAACCAAAAAGAACTATAGTATTTATAGTAAGCTCAGACAAAAATAGACATTAAAACAAAAATTGTCACTAAAGACAAATGACATTTTATAAAGATAAAAGGACCAACTAACAACAACAACAAAAAATACAAACACTATAAACATACACACACATAATACATGAAGCAGAAAATGAAAGAAAAAATAGTTCAACAAATAGACAATTGTCAAGTAATAGTTGGAGATTTTAATACCCCAATTTCAACTAGATAAAAGATTAGCAGAAAAGAATAAACAATACTACAAAGCAACTATATTTAAAAGACATCTATAAGGCATTCCACTCAATAACAGCAAAATGCATATCTCAAGTACATTTAGACAGATAACATACTAGGTCATAAAACAAACTTCACTTTACACTAAGACAATAAACTAAAGTCTCTGGAAAATCCACAGACACATGAGAAATCACCTCTCCTCTCAACAAGGTCAAAGACTAGTATGAAGATAAGATACTTATAAAATACTATTTTTTGTGTTATTTCTTAAATATTTCCCCAAACGCTACACTAACTCTTATATATCTATAAAGTTCAAATGTGGAATTGCTATGATCATCTTCTGAAAATCAATCCAAATTATATTTATTCTCTCTCACCTCATCTGCCTCTGTTCACCACTACTTCCTTATTCATTGCGTGCATTTATTAAATCAGTATTTATTGAACAATTTGCTATGCACAAAATTTAACTTTTTAGAAGCCACAATAAGTTTAAAAATAGATTAAAGATGATAATGCACCAATAGTAATAATTATTATTATCAAAACAATGAGCACTTTCACATCCCACACCTTTCTCCTACCCACCACCACCTGAACACAGCTCAAATTTGGCTTCTGGTGGTGCTGGGGATTAAGCCTAGGACTTCAGAGCTTCAGGCATGCTGAGAAATTGTGCAGATGCAGTCACATCTGCCATGTTACCCCCTCAGGCTACTGCTAGTTCCCGCGAGAGTTGGGACATTCTCGGAGTGCCTGTTCAGCCATGTTGTGCTCTCAGGGCATTGTCTATATCCCCGCGATATCTGGAGTGCTCTGGTTACTCCTCCCCCCTCCCATTCTCATGAGAGTTATCATCCTATCCTGGAGTGCTATGGTTACTCCTCCCCCTTCCCATTCTCACGAGAGTTATCATCCTATCCTGGAGTGCTATGGTTACTCCTCCCCCTTCCCATTCTCACGAAAGCTGCTCCTATAAAAGCCCTTCTTCTTCCGCACCTCGCTCTCTTGCCAGCGCTTCACTTCGGTGTTCAGACGCAGGAAAGGTTACTACGTGAGGTGGCCATTTTTGCTACCTCCACGTGGCCCAACCTGTTTCTCTAGCACTCAACTCTGAGGTGCCAGCGCAAATAAAGATTTGTGTTCCCTCTTCGCTCCAGACCTCCTCTCTCTCTTCTCTGCGGCCCGCACAACAACACAGGCATGGAAGTCTTTTACATAGTCATAATGCTATCGCCCCAGTCACACTTCCTAATTCATTCACTAGTCACCCAACTTTTGGAAGAAGAAGGGTGTTATTTTGTTTTATAAATGAGGAAGCTGATATCAGATGAAATTATGACTTACCCAGACACCTCTCTATACTAATGAAAAATGAAGCAACCACTCTGGGTTCCTATTCGTTTATTTTTTATTAGGAGGATTAGTGGTTTACAGTAAGTAAAGTTGTTGGTACATGTGTACAATTTCTCAGTTTTCTGCAAACACACTCACTCCCAGTCTAGGCCTTCCTCCACTATCATGCACCACCAGAACCTGAAAACCCCCCTTATATCCCCCAAAGCCCTTTACTTTGATGCAATACACCAAACACAGTCCAAGTCCTACTTTCTATTTCCTCTTTCTGTTCTTACTTATCAATTTCTAGTTTCACTGTTAATGAATTTAGAAAGATAAAATGACATTCTACTCAGATAGACCACTACCTGATACATTCTTCTACTGAACAATTCCTCTGAATGATCATTAGGAATCTCAAGCCCAACTTGGCCAAGCCAGAACTCATAACTTTTCTAAAAAAAAAAAAAAAAAAAAAATCAGGACCAGCTACACAAATTACTGTGGATAATAAGGACCAGGTACACAAAATACCTGGGTTCAAGTCCCTGTCCCACCTATGGGGGGAAGCTGTATAGTGCTACAGATGTCTGTCTCTCTCTCCTCTCCTCTTGCCTCTCTCTCCCTCCTGTCCCCCATTCTAAGAAGGAAAGGGAGGGAGGACACAAGCTAGTTAGCTGCCTGGAGCCTTTGTGCAGGCACTGAACCCCCAGCAATAACCCTCATTGGGGGAAATAAAATCATTCGTCACTTAGCATCCATTAAATAGCAGCACCAAACACCCAATTATTCAACCCAAAATACAAAAGTGATTCTTAATTTGTCTTCTATCACCTTCAAGCTAAAAGGAGATAAATAATGCTAAGTGTTGGTGAGGATGCTGAAAACTGGAACCCTCATACATTTCTGGTGGAAATGTAAAATAGTAAATAGCTCAGTTGTTTCTTAAAAAGTTCAACTTATACTTACCATAGAAACCAGAGGCTTCCACCCATAAGTCTACTCATGAGTGAGAATGTATATCCACACATAGACTGCACATGTACATTCACATAATAATTCTTAAAGGAAAAACTGGAAACAATTCATAGTCCACTACATGATAAATGGATAAACAAAGTAGGGTTATCATTACTAAATCAGCAAACGGCACAAATAACTAACATGTATGGTAACATAAATGTATCTCTGGGATATTACACTAAGTAAAAGAAATTAGAAAGAAAAGACTATTTTAATGATTTATTTTATAAAATACCTTGAAAAAGAGAAGGCTGGGGGCCAAGCAGTAGCACAGTGGGTTAAGTGCACATGGCAAAAAGCACAAGGACTGGCCGAAGGACCCCAGTTCAAGGCCCTGGCTCCCCACCAGCAGGGGAAGGGGGGGGTCGCTTCACAGGCAGTGAAGCAGGTCTGCAGATGTCTTTCTCTGCCCCTCTGTCACCCTCATCTTTCTCAATTTCTCTCTGTCTTATCCAACAACAGTAACAGCAAGGACAACAAAATGGGGAAAATGGCCTCCAGGAGCAGTGGATTCGTAGTGCAGGCACCAGCAATAACCCTAGAGGCAAAAAAGGGGCGGGGGGGGGGGGGGGGGGGGGAGAAGACTATGGAAACAAAAGCAGATTAACTGGAGCTAAGGGTAAAAAAAGGGTTGGCAAAGGACCTGGAGAGAGCTTTAGTAGTAATGGCAATGTTTAAAATGATCTATTTTATTTTCACAATTGCATGAATTTATTAGAGATCATCAATCAAAAGAGGTGAATTTAATTGCATATAAATTATATATGAATTTAATCACATATAAATGATATCCCACTACAGATACACAATAATTAAAGTATTTAGTAATATTCCTACATCTATAGCACTGTATTAAATGCTAAAAGGAGTATGGAGATAATTAAGACACTGTCCCCAACCTACAGGGATTTGTCATCCTCTTCCAGCTATTAAAACAAAACAAAACAAAAAAAAACCCTGAAAAATAGTTGGAAAATGCAATGGATATAATAAAGTCTAGAAGGGAGGGAAGAAGGAGCCAGGGTTCAGACACTCCTTTCAGAGGATATCAGGGTTGTTTTGTTTTCTTTTAATCAAGATATCATTTTATTATTACATTATATAGTTTTCAGGTTTGTATCACTGAAACCCTACGTGTAGACGATAACCAGTTTTAAGTAGGACCTTAAAAGTTTAATGGAAACCAGAAAAACGGAACATGGGAATTTTTGAGGCAAATATAGAAAAACAAAAGGTAGGAATCCTTGAGCTATAGCATTAGTCAGTGTGGCTAAAACAGAGGCCAGGAAGAAAGGAGAATGGGTCCCAGGTGCCGAGAACTGAACATGAAGGACCAAAGCAGGTGCCAAACCTCATTCATCTGAGTACCATGTCCATGATTTTACCATACTTGAAGTGACTGTATGGTTTATTTAATATGCGTCTGACATCCTTTAAATTCACTTCTTCTTAATCAAGGTTAATTAAAAAAAAAACTTTATAATACAGCTGTAAACTGAAAACCAATAGTATCATTTGTCAAAAAAAGAACATGCTGTAAAAATGAATGTTCTTGAATTATCAAAGCTTATAGCTATCTCTTAGCTTGAGGTCTACATTCATTAAAAAGAGATTATCAACCAGCTGGGGCCCTAATCGAGGAGTCCTGAGATTCCCAAACAGACATGATGGACCTAGAACTTGAATAAATCCCTCTCTCCATTGTTACTGGTCACTTCTATCAGGAACAGCAAAATAGACCCCTTTGTGGGCCCCTGATAGGACCTTGCCCTCAACTTGGATCAATAATGGTAAAGAATGTTCCATCTACCAAAGGGAGGATGGACAACATACTCTTTGCTGCATCTGAGGAAGATGGGTCCATACTGGGGCAGCATAGAATGTTCCTACTCATGACAACAGAATGTGAGCTCAGATCTAGAGGGATGGAGAGGTCACACAGGCTCCTAAGCTAATTATGGGGCCCAGATCACATCAAATCTATGGGGTTTACAGTCAACAATATTTATACACCTTTCCCATATTAGGGAGCTACTCTCTTCCCTGATTCAGCTTTCTAGTCCTTTTCCCAGCCATGATATCACCTCCCCAGACAATAATTAGGATCCACCTGCATATCAGATTTCAGGCTCAGGCAAAAAAAAAAAAAAAAAGAAAAAAGAAAAAAAAAAGCCACTAGTATAGCTACAGGCCCTTTGACATATAACTAAAATATGCCTACTAGCTATCTACAAAATGGAGGACCCCCCCCCCCCAACACTTCATCTGCACTATTCCAGCCTTTAGGTCCATGATTGTTCAACAATTTGTTTAGCTTTGTATGTTAACTCTCTTTTCAGCCACCAGGTTCCAGATGCTAGCAGGATGCGACCAGACTTCCCTGGACAGACGACCCCACCAATGTGCCTTGGAGCTCTGCTTCCCCAGAGCCCTTCCCCACTAGGAAAAGAGAGAGACAGGCTGGGAGTATGGATTGACCTGTCAACACCCATGTTCAGCAGGGAAGCAATTACAGAAGCCAGACCTTCCACCTTCTTCATCCCACAATGATCTTGGGTCCATACTCCCAGAGGGTTAAAGAATAGGAAAGCTATCAGTGGAGGGGATGGTATACGGTGGTCTGGTGACGGGAATTATGCGAAGCTGTACCCCTCTTATCCTATGATTTTGTCAATGTTTCCTTTTTATAAATAAAAAATTTTTTAAAAGAAAAAAATGAAAATAAAGAAAAAGAAAAAAAGAGATTATCAAGTGTTATAGAAGAATTTTTTAAAAAATTCTGATCAAACTGACATTTTCATTGATATAATCAGAAAACTCAAAAGACAGTTGGGGGGACGAATTGTTTTCTCACTGTAGTTGTATTATTTAATGTGATATTTTATTTAATATTTTATTTCTTTGTTTTCCCAGAGCACTGCTCAGCTCTGGCTTATGGTTGTGTGAGGGATCGAACCTGGGACTTTGGAGCCTCAGGCATGACAGTCTATTTACATAACCATTATGCTATGTATTCCCACCAATATGATAAATTTGAACCATCTATAATTATCTTGTGTTTAGAATTTCTACATTTGGAGGAATACTGTTCTGTAGTATATCCTTTAAAATGACTGGGGTAATGATAAAAATAGTATTATTTAGTATTAAATAGTATTAAATAGTATTATTTAGCACTTATCTATGTGCCACTGTTCTAAGTAATTATTTTATTTTATTTACTCCTTATAACAATAACACTTGCTTCATAAAGGTATTATCAGCCCACTTTTCAGGCCAGCAAATTGAGGCATACAGTTTAACTGGCTTCCCCCAAAAAGTCATACAACTCACCAAAGTCATACCCTTCATAAATGGCAGGGTGGTGAACTGTACTGTTTGTCTTCTTTTTTTTAATTTATTTATTTATTCATGAGAAAGATAGGCAGAGAGAGAAAGAACCAGATATCACACTGGTACATGTGCTGCTGGGGATTGAACTCAGGACTTCATGGTTGAGAATCCAGTGCTTTATCCACTGTACCACCTCCCAGACCACCTAAGTTTGTCTTCTATCTGTGCACATAATTGAATCAGTCGTCATGTGAAAGAATATTTCAGGAAGTCTAACCCATGGCTTGAACTAAAGCAAAGACAAGCCAGAAGACTACTTACTGCAAGGACCCAGGCAGCAAAGCCAAATAGGCCAGCTCGGGCCAGCAGTGTTCACTGCCAATAGCTAAGGGCAGCAGAGGGCAGCAAAGTGCTGTGGAGCAAGATGGGGTGGGGCCTTCATTTCTCCACTTCCGGGATGCATCAAAGAAAGGAAACCTCAAGAAAAAAAAAGTCCCAAGACACAGGTGCACTATCTACTCCAGGTAGAGATGGGCTGAGAACACTATGGTTAGTGAGTGCTACAAGTGGGTGTGTGTCACCAGAAAAGTACTGAAGAATCCCTGTCTTTGGGCAGCCAGGAAGCAGGAACACCTGGCACTGCCCCTCCATTCCTGGCGGCCCACCCAGAAGCCTCTTAAAAGCTGACACTGCCCAAACTCTCACATTTCATTTCTGAAAGGCAACTCTGGATACCTTTAATTGTAAATGGAATTTACATCTCTCAAGCATACAAACTTCTGCTGTATTTCGACCTGAGCTCCTCTTCTGAATTTAAAATACTCACTTAAAGAACTGGTATCTAGTCTGCAAAGAAAGTGTTTTTAAATTAAAATTAAGAAACACATTCAAATGCTATTTCCAACCTTCTGACAGGTCTGAAATATCTGAATATAGACACCATGAATCACTGACACCAAAATTGTTTTATTACCTTATTCTGAAATTATTGTTTGAAGGAAAAAGTAGGATAGCAAATAAGATTGTCAGATTAAGAAAAAAGGAAAACCTCTTTGGAGAAAATTTCCTATGCATAGTTTTAAAAGAAAGGGGGGAGGGGAAAAGTAACTTATCTGGCCTGAACAATCTGATGCTTAAGCTCAGGCTTCATTAAATAAATAGAAAAATTAAGACACTATAAATTTGTGATTTACTTTTGGAAAAAAGTGTGTTTTTTATTTCCCAAGAGAGAAGTTTGAAGAGCATCAATTTTTTTTAATTTAAGATATTACCTTTATTAAATAAAGTTACACTATGATTTTTATACACCATTGAAAACAATGAGCATCAAGATCTCTCTTGATATCAAATATTTCTCCATTATTGTGAGTAAATTATATTTAGATCAAAATCAAATGGATTAAATTTCCCTTAAAGTACCCAAGAGATTTTTAAAATGCAAGGTAATATGCCACATATCCAAAAAACAAATGCTATCCTTATACCTCCATGGAAATGTCTCCCTGTTTGAATAATTTAGTCAGAAAGCAAAACTGACCTAAATTTTAGATTTACTAAATTCTGGGGTCAGGTGGTGGCATAGCCACTTGAGCATACAGATTACCAAGCACAAGGATGTGGGTTTGACACTCACTCCTCACATGCATGGGGGGTGCTTCATGAGAGGTGAAACAGGTCTGCAAGTGTCTTTCTCTCTCCCCTTTTATCCCCCTTTCTCTTTCAATTTCTCTCTGTCCTATCTTAAAAAAAAAAAAAATTTAGAAGACAGGGAGAAAAAATAGGGGGAAAAAATGGCTGTAGGGAGAAGTAGATGTGTAGTGCTAGTATTGAGCCCCAGCAATAACCCCAGTGGCAATTAAATAAATTTTTTTAAAAAGCACTAGAACAAAGCTTAGTCTTGTCAAGAGGAAAAGATACTGTATAGATGTGCTAAATCCCAAATAACTTACTGAAATTAGATTGTAATGGGCCAGCAAGATAGTTCATATGCTGCAGGCTGGCAAGCAGCTTAACCAATAAAGCACATACATTGCAAGGACCAGGGTTCAAACCCCAAGTCATGAAGCTAAACGAATACTGGACTAGTGCTGCAGGTATCTCTCCTCTCTCTCTCCCTCTTTCTCCCTCTCTCATTCTCCCCCCTCTTTTTTTAAATATTTTTATTTATTATTGGATAGAGATAGAGAGAAATTAAGAAAAGGGAGATAGAAACAGAAAAAGACAGGGAGACACCTGCAGCCTTGCTTCACTACTCATGAAGCTTTCCCTCTGCAGGTGGGGAAAAAGGGCTTGAACCTAGGACCTTGCACACTGTAATGTGTGCGCTTAACCAGGTGCACCACCTCTTGTCCCTCCCCCTTCTCTATCAAAGAAGAAAGAAAAATTAGCCTCCAGAAATGGCTGAATTGCATAGGCACCAGCTCCCATATCTCCTGCAGCCGGAAAAAGAAAAGGGGGGGGGAGAAAAAAAAAAAGAAAAATTACATGGGACTGTGCCTTCTTTACCATATGTAAAACCTAGGTTCTAGCATGCCTCCCTCTGTTGCTCTATCTCTGTCTCTCTCTTTCTAGCTGGAAAAGCCCAGTAACTAATTAGACTGTGATTTACTGATGATAAAATGAATGAATCTTCTTTGATGTCCTTGAAAGGTCGCTGGAATTGGCTTTATTATTTTCTTTTTAATTTGAGACAAAATGTATCTTATTTAGTGGTAAATTGGATAGGGGTTCAGATTTTATTTAAATGCTAAGTACAGCAGCCCAGGAGGTGGTATAGTGGATTAATCACTGGATACTAAAGCATGAGACCCTGAATTCAATTTCTGATATCATATATGCCAGTGAGATTCTCTTTTTCCTTCTCCCATCTTACGTAAATAAATCTTTTTGTCTCCCCTTCTTTTTTTTTAATAAGTAAATCTTTTAAAAAATAAATGCAGGAGTCCGGCAGTAGCACACCAGGTTAAGCGCACATAGTACAAAGCGCAAGGATCCTAGTTGGAGCCTCTCCCCATCTTCGGGGGGGGGGGTCACGTTGCAAGTGGTGAAGCAGGTCTGCAGATGTCTTTCTCTACGCCTCTCTGTCGTCCCTTTCCCTCTCAATTTTTCTCTGTCCTATCCAATAAAATGGAAAAAATAGCCTCCAGGAGTAGTGGATTCATAGTGCCGGCAGAAAGCCCCAGCAATAACCCTACAGGCTAAATAAATGAATAAAAATTAAAAATAAGAGAGAGGCAGACTGGGAGTATGGACCGACCAGTCAACGCCCATGTTCAGCGGGGAAGCAATTACAGAAGCCAGACCTTCTACCTTCTGCAACCCTCAATGACCCTGGGTCCATGCTCCCAGAGGGATAGAGAATGGGAAAGCTATCAGGGGAGGGGGTGGGATATGGAGATTGGGTGGTGGGAATTGTGTGGAGTTGTACCCCTCCTACCCTATGGTTTTGTTAATTAATCCTTTCTTAAATAAAAAAAAAAAAATTTAAAAAAAATTTTTAAAAAATGTGACGTACATAACAAAGAATGTAAATATGGTTATATATTTCTACATTTTTAATAAATATTTTTTATTTATTTTCTCCTTTGTTGCCCTTGTTTTATTGTTGTAGTTATTGTTGTTGTTATTGATGTTAGATAGGATATTGGATAGGACAGAGAGAAATGGAGAGAGGAGGGGAAGACAGAGAGGGAGAGAGAAAGACAGACACCTGCAGACC
Source organism: Erinaceus europaeus (assembly GCF_950295315.1). Lineage (NCBI taxonomy): Eukaryota > Metazoa > Chordata > Mammalia > Eulipotyphla > Erinaceidae > Erinaceus > Erinaceus europaeus. Next base: position 110,504,154 of record NC_080163.1, on the reverse strand, counting down.
TGCTTCACCACCTGTGAAGCGACTCCCCTGCAGGTGGGGAGCGGGGGCTCGAACCCGGATCTTTACGCTGGTCCTTGCACTTTGCCATGTGTGCTTACCCTGCTGCGCTACCGCCCGACCCCATTATTTCTATATTCTTAGTGACTTCAACCTTTGGTCAGTGCCACAGGTTCATTAATGATTCTCTTGTTATTTTTTGCTTTCTTGACTAACCCATAAACTCTTTAAGAGCAGAGATTATTAACTATTACCTTTTTAATAATTAATTAGCACCATGCTGAGCACACTTATTTGTCCAATAAATATTTACTGAATCCCTACTATGCTCAAGACACCTTAGTAGAAGCTCTAGGGATAAGATAATGAAAAGGAACTGGTCATTGCCTTCAAAGAGATCACTGTCTCACTGCAAGAAATGGAGTAAGGTGAGGAGACACAGGGGACAAGACCAAGAGTTTCACAAGTACACCCTTCAGTGGAGTGAAATTTAAAAAAGGGGGGGGGGGTCCTCCTACCCCAATTCCCTCTCCCCATTCAAGCTCCAACAGCACAAAATTTAATCTTATCCCACATAGGAAAATCCTACCACCTCTGGACAAGGGGGGTCAGAAGACAGCTCACCCAGTAGTATGAATACTTACCTAGCTCAGGGTCCTGGGTTTGAGCTCAGCACTACATGGCACATGGACAGCAGTAAGAGCTCCATGGGTGGTGCTGAGTGCTTATCCTCTCTCTGTGTCTCTACCCTGTCTCCTCTCTCTCAGAAGACACAAAAAATAGAAAATTGGGCCAGCAGATCCCATAAACCTAACACCAGTCTGAATACACAAATGACACTCAATGCTGTCTCACTGCAAGAAATGGAGTGAGGTGAGGAGACACAGGGGACAAGACCAAGAGTTTCACAAGTACACCCTTCAGTGGAGTGAAATTAAAAAAAAAAAAAAGGGGGTCCTCCTACCCCAATTCCCTCTCCCCTGGGAGAAGGCCTAAGCTTGTTAGGTAAAGAAGGGACCACAAAAGCTGGAAAAAGGGCAAGAGACTGGCTCACTTAATGAGGGCCTTCTTGGTCTCTGCCAGGCCACCCCACCACCTGGGGTCCTAGTCAGGGAATCCTGGGATTCCCTCATAGATTGATTAAGCCTAGACCTCTAATAGACCCCATTCTCCACCATCACTAGTAACATCCATCAGGAACATCATTGTAAGCCCTCCTGTGGGCTTCTTCAGGACTATGAACCAAGGGTCAGTACTGTCTCACTCTCCAAAGGAAGGCTGGGTCATCCTACTCTGCCACTCTAGGAAAACTGGTCCTGAAATGATTGCAGCCTAGAATGTTTCCACTTATGGACATGGACTGCGAAAACAAATTAACAGGAACTAAGAGATTATACAGGCTCCTGTTCTAAATATGAATATATATGGACCCTGGGTCAGATTGACACGGTAAATAGTTAATTGTATTTATGTATTTTCTTCAAGTTTGAGAGCTACTCTGCTCTGATCCAGCTTTCTAGTCCTATTCTCAACTACGACACCATCTACCCAATGTTTTTAGTCCACCTACAGGTTAGCTATTAAGCTCTAGCAAAAATTACCACAGCATGGGCCCCTAGGAACATACCTAAAATAGACTTCGTAGCTGCTATCCACCCTAAAATCCATATTCCCATCTGCTCTATTCCTGGTCCTATTGATGAAACATGTTGTCCTGTTTTATATCTAAATGCAGTTCAGCCACCAAGTTGTGGATGCTACTATGATATCAACCTGAACTCCCTGGGCAGATGACTTCACCAATGTGTCCTGGAACCTCACCTCTCCAGAGCCCTAGCCCACTAGGGAATGTTAGAAACAGGCTGGGAGTGTGGATCAACCCGACGATGCCCAGGTCCAGCAGAGAAGCAATTACAGAAGCCAGACCTTCCTCCTTCTTCATCCCATAAAGAATTTTAGTCATATTCCCAGAGGAGGTAGAGTCTGGGGTGATGGTTAAACACATAATTTGCCTGCATACTACCAGAGGGGTGAATGGTAGGGGAAGATGACCCATGGGCTCTGAACTCCAATTTCATCATGACCCAGCAAGAGAAGAGAAAAAAATAAAAAGGAAGACAGGGGAGGGATACTCAGAAGTAGTAGGTGTGACTAAGAAAGAAAGAGAAAGCAAAGACATAGAAAAAATGGACAGTTAGATATATGACACAGAAATAATATTCAACCCATATTTGTGATCCAATAGAGGGAATGGGAACACAGAACGCTAAAGGTGAGAAAAGTGTGGAATTATACCCCTGATGTCTTATAATCTTATAAGTTAATATTAAATCACTAATGAAACATTATTCTTTTATTTATAAAAAAGAAACACTGACAAAAGCCATAGAATAAGAGGGGTACAACTCCACACAGTTCCCACCACCAGAACTCCATATCCCATCCCCTCCCAATAGCTTTCCTATTCTTTAACCCTCTGGGAGTATGGACCCAGGGTCATTATGGGATGCAGAAGGTGGAAGGTCTGGCTTCTGTAATTGCTTCCCCGCTGAACATGGACATTGGCAGGTTGATCCATACTCTCAGCCTCTCTCTTTCCCTAGTGGGGTGGGTCTCTGGGGAAGCGGGCTCCAGGACACATTGGTGGGGTTGTCTGCCCAGCAAGTCCGTTTGGCATCATGGTAGCATCTGGAACCTGGTGGCTGAAAGAAGAGTTAACATATAAAGCCAAACAAATTTGTTGACTAATCATGAACCTAAAGGCTGAAATAGTGCAGAAGAAGAGTTGGGGGTCTCCATTTTGTAGATAGTTAGTAGTCCTATTTCAGGTATATTTCAAAGGGCCCATGACTGTACCAGTTCTTGTTTTTATTTATTTGTTTGTTTTTTCCCCTGAGCCTGACATCTGATATGCAAGTGTGTCTAATTTATTGTCTGGGGGGATGATGTTATGGCTGGGAAAAGAACCAGAAAGCTAGATCTGGGAAGAGAGTAGCTCCTAACTATGGGAAAGATTTATAAATATTGTTGACTGTAAACCCCATAGATTTGATTTGATCCAGGGCTTGTATTCAGCTTAGAAGCCTATATGACCTCTGCATCCCTGTAGGTCTGAGCTCACATTCTGTGGTCCTATTCTGTGTGAGTAGGAACATTCCAAGCTGCCTCAATTTCAGGACCTATCTTCCTCAGATGGAAGATAGAGTATGCTGTCCAACCTCCCTTCGGAAAATGGAACATTCTCTACCACTGTTGATCCAAGTTGAGGGCAAGGTCCTATGGAGACCCACAAAGGGGTCTATTGTGTTGTTCCTGATAGAAATGACCGGTAACAATGAAGAGAGGTATTTATTCAAGGTCTAGGCCCATCATGTCTGTTTGGGAATCTTGGGACTCTCTGACTAGGACGCCAGCTGATGAAAAAAAAAAAATTTTAAAGACTGGCCCCCACCTGCAAGGGGAAACCTTCATGAGTGGTGAAACAGGGCTGTGGGTATTTCTCTGTCTCTCTCCCTCTCTACCTTCCCCTCCTCTCTCAATTTCTTTCTGTCTCTATCCAATAATTAATTAATTAGTTAATTAATTAATTTTTTAAAAATGAAAATTGGGCCAGGGAGGTCACTCAGCAGTAGTATTATGCATGTACAAGACTGATTTCATTTCTCTGGAGCTACATTTAAAAAAATAATAATTTAACCTTTTTTAAGTAGAAAGCTAGAACTTTAAAGCAAATATAGAAGCTAAAATCCATTTTTTTAAAAAAGTGCTACAAGGGTGGAAGAGATACCACAGTGGTTATACAAAGGGACTTTCGTGCCTGAGGCACCAAAGATCTCAGGTTCAGTCCGTAGTATCACCATAAATCAGAGCTGAATAGTGTTCTGGGAAAAGAAAAAAAAAAAGTGCTCGACCTGTTCCTCATGAGAAAAGATTCTGGTTTTCTTCAGAAGAGGGTGACAGAAAGGGGGGATGAGAGGTGGTGGAGTCTGAGAGATGGGTGATCTGCACTGAACAGAAGGGCCAGGAAAAAAACATGAGCGGAGAATTGAGGTAGTTAAAAGGTACTAGAGCAGACGAATAGGAGTACGGGGGAGGTCTCACACTGCTGCTGGGTTGTACATAGTCATCCCATGCTCTATCCCTGTTCCAAACTTCAGTGAAGTTAAGAATATTCTTGTCTATGTTAAGAGTGGTAACCATTTGGGACCATTTGAAGGAGTGTGTCTAGGACAGGGAAATAGATCACCCAATAGAGCACATACCAAACAGTGCTCAAGGCCCTGGGTTCAAGTCATTGCGCATGAAAATACCATGGGTGGAGGCAAAGCTCCACATTAATGGTGGAGCAATACTGTGGTGTCGTGTCTCTCTCTCTGTCTCTCTTTCTCTCTCAAATAAAAAGAATGAAAAAGTCAGCCCAGGAGTAACTCTGTTGTGCATGAATGAGAGCCTGGTGCTGGGGGCAGGAGAGGGGTTGGAGGTAAAGGGAGAATAAAGAAAGAGGGGGCAGGTGGCGGCGCATCTGGTTGAGCGCACATGTTACAATGTGCAAGGACCCACGTTCAAGCCCCCAGTCCCTACCTGCAGGGGGAAGCTTCACAAGTGGTGAAGCAGTGCTGCAGGTGTCTCTCTCTGTCTCTCACCCTCTCTATCTCCCCCTCCCTCTCAATTTCTGTCTCTATCCAATAAATAAATTAAAATAATTTTAAAAATTAAAAAGAGAAAGAAAGGTGTGAGGGTAGGGGTAGATAGCATAATGGTTATGCAAAGTGACTCTTATGCCTGAGGCTCCAAAGTCCCAGGTTCAATCCCCTATACCACAGCCAGAGCAGTGCTCTGGTTAAAAAAAAAAAAAAAAAAAAAAATGAATGAATGAATGTGAAAATGTGAACCTGGGAACCTAGAATATGAGCAATTCACACACACACACACACAGACACACACACACATACACACACACACATACACACACACATACACACAGATACATACACACACACACACACACACACACACACTCACTCACTCACTCCAGAATCTAGAGCAACCTTAAGGTTGGCTTTGGACTTCCAATGTACAGAATTGGAGTTTAAACCAAAAGTAAGAAGTACTGAATGGCAAATGGGTTATATTTAGGCAGCTATATCAGGTTCAGAGCACAAAGGGGTTCCAGCAACCTCAAAGGCTATCCCCTCCACATGGACTCATCCAAATAGGTCATCTCTTACAAAGTTCTCAATGCCCCTGATCAACCCCTTCCTCACTGTGACCTGTGATTGCCCTCTGACTACATCCTAGCTTCAACCAGGTTGGGTCTGTCCCCACCCCAGCACCTTCTCCTCCATCTGCATTGTGACCTTGCCCCAGCTTTTCCCCAGCACCCAATTTGTTTCTGCATTCTGGACACTACTTTCCATGCTAAACCGACAGCCTATCAGACTATGTCTTGCTATGAGGCCACCACGAAGACAGATCTGACATGCAGTAATTACAGACAGACTGGTACCTGATAGTGAGAATTCTGGACAAATTCACACTGAGTAGACTGAGCTGCAGGCTACGATGGAATCAATAGCTGAAGATCAGGATTCCACGTGGAAGAAAGAACTTCCTGCTCATTGAGAAAAACACAGGGTGCCCCCACTGCTTCACTTCCTATGGATTTGCTTCAACTATACTTTGAAATATTGAGATATATACTTCCATATGATCTAGCAATCCCACCTCAAGGTACCTATCCAAACAACACAAAAATTACTGATCTGGAAGATATACATGTTCCTATGTTTATTGCAGCATTTTTTATAGTAAGACAAGAAAACAACCCAAGTGCTCAACAAGAAATGAGTGGATAAGGAAGGTGGAATGGAATAGTAATCAGTTGAAAAAAAAATGGAATAGTAATCAGTTGAAAGAAAAAATTAGGGGGACAGGTAATACATGTTACAATGCACTAGGACCTGGGTTTGAGCCCCCAGTCCCCACCTGCAGGAAGAAAGCTTTGCAACTGGTGAAGCCATGGTGCAGGTGTCTCTCTGTTTCTCTCCCTCTCTATCATTCCCTTCCTTCTATATTTCTGGCTGTCTCTATCCAGTAAATAAAGAAAATTAAAAAATTAAAAAGAAAAAGTGAGGGTTTCAAGATAGATCACTATAGAGTGTGTGCCTTACCATGCTCCAGGAGCCAGCTTCAAGCCCCAGAACCATACAGGTGCATTACAACTCCAGGTAAAACTCCACAGATAATGGTGTTGTGCTGTGATGCCTCCCCCTTTCTCTCAGTCTTTCTTTCTCTACTTAACATTTTTAAAAGAATGAAAAAAAATCAGCCAGGGAATGGGAAAGTCATATATGTGTACAGTCCCAGCACCACAAAGAAAGAGAAAGAAAGAAAGAAAGAAAGAAAGAAAGAAAGAAAGAAAGAAAGAAAGAAAGAAAGAGAGAAAGGGAGAAAGGGAGAAAGAAAGAAAGGAACCTTGACTTGAGGAACAACATAAATGAAACTGAATGGGGTTGTGCTAAGTGAAATGAGTCTCTGAGAGACAGAGACTGGGTTATCTTATCACATTAATGTGCAGACTATAAAAAAGACAAAATAGGGCTCATCAGGTGGGAAAAGTGTCTTGCCATAGTCGAGGCCCAGCATTAAACCCCACCACCATGTGGGAGTATCAGACATTGGTGGAAACTGTGTTATTTTTTTGCCCTCTGTGTGTGGGGTGGGAGAGGCTGGCTCTACAAATAATAACAGTGGGGCTGGGCGGTGGTGCACTGGGTTAAGTGCACATAGTATGAAGCTCAAGGTCCCATGCAAGGATCCTGGTTTGAGCCTTCGGCTCCTCACCTTCAGGGGTCACTTCACAAGCAGTGAAGCAGGTCTGCAGGTGTCTTTCTCTCTCCCCCTCTCTATCTTCTCTTCCTCTCTCAATTTCTCTTTGTTCTAGCCAATAAAAATGAAAAAAAATAAAAGGCTGCAGGAGCAGTAGATTCATAGTGCAGGCACCCAGCCCCAGCAATAACTCTGGAGGCAAATATATATATACATATATATATATATATGAAAAAATAATAACAACAGTAGGAAGGAAGGAAGGAAGCTTCACAAGTGGTAAAGCAGGGCTGCAGGTGACTCTCTCTCTCTCTCTCTCTCTCTCTCTCCCTCTCTATCACCCCTTCCCTCTCAACTTCTGGCTGTCTCTATCCAATAAATAAAGATTATTTTAAAAAAAAAACTTTTTTTACGCAGGTAATGCAAAGTGCAAGGACCAGCATAAGGATCCCGGTTCTAGCCCCCGACTCCCCACCTGCAGACAGGTCACTTCACAAGCAGTGAAGCAGGTCTGCAGGTGACTATCTTTCTCTCCCTCTCTGTCTTCCCCTCCTCTCTACATTTCTCTCTGTCCTATCCAACAATGATGACATCAGTAACAACGATAACTACAACAATAAAAAAGGCAGCAAAAGGGAATAAATGTTTATAAAATAACTTTTTTTAAAGATTGTATTTATTTATTAATGAGAAAAATAGGAAAAGAGAGAAAGAACCAGACATCACTCTAGCACATGTGCTTCTGGGGATCAAACTCAGGACCTCATGCTTCAGAGTCCAAAGCTTTATCACTGTGCCACCTCCTGGACCACATTAAAAAAAAAAAAAAATTAAAGAGAAAGAAACTGAAGAAGAAAATCAGACTTTTTAAAAAAAATTTCTTTCTTTTGTTTTATTTTATTTATTCCCTTTTGTTGCCCTTGTTTTTTATTGTTGTGGTTATTGTTGTTGTTATTGATGTTGTTGTTGTTGGATAGGACAGAGAGAAATGGAGAGAGGAGGGGAAGATAGAGAGGGGGAGAGAAAGATAGACACCTGCAGACCTGCTTCAACTCTTGTGAAGTGAACCCCCTGCAGGTGGGGAGCCAGGGGCTTGAACCGGGATCATTACTCAGGTCCTTGCACTTTGCGCCACCTGCGCTTAACCCGCTGTGTTACCACCTGACTCCCACTTTTTTTTTAATTTGTAAGAAGCCATCTTATTAAAATGAAATAATAGTAAAGAAGAATAGCATTAGTTGGGAGACAGGGAGAAAATTTCATGGTTGTCAAAATAACTCCCCCAGACCAAGAAAGAGATTTATAACTGGGGGCCCGCTGGTGGCACACATGGTTGAGCACACATGTTACAATGCACAAGGACCCAGGTTTGAGCACCTGGTCCATGCAGGGAGAAAGCTTTGCAAGTGGTGAAGCAGTGTTTAGGTGTCTTTCTCCCTCTCTATTACACCTTCCCTCTCAATTTCTGGCTGTCTCTATCCAATACATAAATAAAGATAACATTTTTTAAAAGAATAGATTTAAAAAGAGAGATTTGCAACTTTATTTGCACCACATTGTACACATCTTTTTTGTTCTCCACATTTCCTTCAAAAAGGAAAAAAGAACATAAAGGAGGGGGGGGGAAATGCTGCCAAGCAATAAAGATGCAAGGCTTAGAGCTCAGAGTTAATAGGCTTCTGAGGAAAGGAGATTAATTCAGAAGGGAACAGAGGAAGTGTTAAGCATTATACAAAGAAAGCACTTAAAATCATTGCATGAATGAAAAAGAACCTCCAGGAACTTTGCTCCCAGGCAAATGGAGGGTCTGAAAAGGCAAATCAAAACACAAAGTTAGACAGTAAATTCATGGCACAGCAAAATCAGAGTCCCTGGAGCCCTCAGTAGTCACTCACCACATGGCTTCTCACCTAAGTTTATGTGAGCAGGACAAAACTGATTTTCAAAGAAAAGTTTTACCTTGAGCTGGGAGGTGGCACACCTGCTCAAGCATGGAAGTATGCAAGGACTCAAGTTCAAGCCCTCAGTCCCCACCTGCAGAAGGGAAGCTTTATGAGCAGTGAAACAATGCTGCTGCTTGAACCGGGATCCTTATGTGGATCCTTGTGCTTTGTACTATGTGTGCTTAACCCAGTGCACCTCCGACTGGCCCCTCTCTTGTCTTTAAAATAAAAATGAAATCCCTCTTGAACTCAGTGATTGCTCTGTTGCTTTTCCTTTCTAGCAGAACTTGTAGAACTTAGAAGGGATATCCTGATCTCCTTATACTTTCTTGCCACTTAATCCCTGGTCACCAGCTTTTGCCTTGCCACTTCTACCTTTACATCAGCAAGGCTTCCTGGTGCAAAACCCAGTGGTTAGGCTGACTCCTCCATATTCTTCCTTCTCCGTATCCTCCCGTTTTGGTTCCTTGATGACTCCTTCTCTGTCCTGTGTCTTTTCAATGGCTCTCTTCCTCTATCTGAAAGATCTGAGCTCACCAAAGCAGCTGTCTAGAAGTAGTGAAAGGACGCCGCATCTGGAAAGTGGAGAGTAGGGGCACTGAGTAAATGCACACCTATGTCAGCTACCCAGTCAGCTGAGCCCATTTCTTCCCCACGAGGTGAGAGCAGTGTGGGCGTAAGCCCACATCTATCCCCCTGCCTCTAGGGGTAGATCCAGCAGCCAATCCTTCTGAAAGGGAAGCTAATGCAAGAAAGGAAATGCCATGGGATTCAAGGTCACTATGAGCCTGAGGTTTGCTTGCTTCCCTATCCCACAGAGCAGCAATGTGGTGACGGGGGTGATGTGACATGGCCATCAGCCACATTTATAATATATTGGGGACAACAACACAGCAGTAGTCTGTCCCCTAAACATCCTCCATTACGATGCAAAAAACCCAGTACATCTACCAGGAGGAGGTCAGGTTGACATATTTAGCTCTGCCATCTCATCTATTCTCAGAAACAGCCATTTGGGGCAGTTTTCCCATTGTTTTTTCCCATGGCTTTGACACTATTTCTGTTTTACAAATGAGAAAACTGAGGCAAGTCTATTCAAGATCAAGCAACTCATGACTTGTGAAGTGTACTGTCACTGACTAAACATGAAATGCCTGTGCTTTCCACCAAACCAACTTGTTTGTCATGTTACTGAACACTGCCTATCTCTACGGAGGGGACAAACCTGTGGTCATGAAAGGTTCTGTGGAGAAAGATAACAGAGACAGGCATTCATCTCCCAGCATCACACAATGCAGGGTAAATGGCTTTCCATATTTTGGCATTAAGTCAGGGTAGGAAAGTGGTACTCTCAGGAGAAAAATATGAATGATATCCAAGGAATTCAGCAGATGCAATAAATCCAGAGATTGATATTGTTATGTGATCTCTGTGTCAGTTACACTGGTGCTTATAGCTCTACAAAAGTTCTTTGTGAAACTTGTTAAGTCATAAAATCATCTCTTGATTCTAGAACATAAAACACTGTAAACACACCTTGAGGAAACTGCAGATAACTACAGATCTTAAGATACCTTAGTCACAGGAAAGCTTCCAATGGGAGGGGATGGGATGCAGAACTCTAATGGTGGGAACTGTGTGGAATTGTGTCCCTCTTATCCAGCAGACTTGTTGTTAATAATTAAATTTAAAAAATTAAATCAATAAATTTTTTCTTAAAAAAAAAAAGGTACCTTGGGAGTCAGGCAGTAGCGCAGTGGGTTAAGCGCAGGTAGTGCAAAGCACAAGGACTGGAAGGATCCCGGTTCGAGCCCCCAGCGTCCCACCTGCAGGTGAGTCACTTCACAAGCAGTGAAGTAGGTCTAAAGATGTCTGTCTTTCTCTCCCCGTCTCCATCTTCCCCTCCTCTCTCCATTTCTCTCTGTCCTATCCAACAACAATGACATCAATAACAACAATAATAATAACTACAACAATAAAACAACAAGGGCAACAAAAGGGAATAAATAAATATTTAAAAAATAAAAATAAAAAATAAAAAGATACCTTATTCTCACACACTAGGAGTAATTTTCTTGACTCACCAATATTTTTCTGTATTTGCCTTCTATTACATACTTGTAGGAAAGACCCTTCTTCCATAAATACTAAACACAAATCACAATGCAGCTGCTAAGAGCTCAGATCTTCTGTAATAACTACCTGAAAAGTAAGTCATCAGGCTTACACAAGCAGTTATAATCAAATTTCTAAAGATGGATAGTTTGTGCTGAAAGGTATCTTAAAAACCGAGCATCCATTTACTGAGATTCATTAATATTAACATATATTGACCTGTACCATTCTAAAAGGGTTTTATTGAACAGACAACATCCAAACATAACATAATACTACACAGAATATCAGCTTAACCATTATTTCAATAATTTGACTAATAATTATTGTGTAATATAAGCATGCATAGGCTTGGGATACAAGTAAGCAAATAAGCCATCACTAAAGGTACAATGAAGCTATAAAGAAAGTCTATACATATTTTATAATAATATAATATAATAATAATAATACAATAACAATACAATTATATACTTTATATAATATATAAATCTACATTAGAAAATAATAATAAATTAAGCAATAAATAAGAAATAATGATACAACAAAACATGATGTCTTCAAACAGTATGACTGCATACCAAATGAGGAGTAAGAATGAATTATCCTTGCTCCTGCCTGATTGCTATGACAAGAAATTCCAACACTGTGCTGAATAGTAATAGTGATAGTGGGCAGCCCTGTCTAATACCTGATATAAGGGGAAATACTTCTAATTTTTCACCATTGAGTACAATGTTGGCTGTAGGTTTGCTATATATGGACTCCACTGTGTTGAGGAATTTTCCATCTATTCCCATTTTTTGTAGCATCTTGATCATAAAGGGATGTTGGATTTTATCAAAGGCTTTCTCTGCATTCATGTGGTTTTTGGTCTTGCATTTATTGATGTGATAGATAACACTGATTGATTTACATGTATTAAACCAACCTTGCATCCCTGGGATAAACCCCACTTGGTCATGATGAACATTTTTTTTAATACACTGCTGTATTCAGTTAGCTAGAATTTTGTTCAATATTTTACCATCTATATTCATCAGATATCAGTCTAGTTTTTTCTGTTGTTGTTGTATCCCTGTCTGCTTTTGGTATCAGAGTGTTGTTGGCTTCACAGAAGCTGGGAGTACTCCTGTGTCTTCAATCTTTTGGAAGAGTTTTTAAAGTACAGGTATTAACTCTTCCTTGAAGGTTTTGTAGAATTTATTTGTAAAAACCATCTGGTCCAGGACTTTCATTCTTGGGAAGGATTTTGATGATTGTTTCAATTTCGTTAACTGTGACTGGCCTGTTTATATTTTCTAGTTCCTCTTTATTTAATTTTAGAAGTTTGTAGGTATCTAGGAACTCGTCCATTTCTTCCAGATTCTCTAGTTTGGTGGCATATAGTTTTCCATAGATATACAGGATATACATGATATACTGAATCTCTTTGGTGACTGTTGTGATATCTCCTCTTTCATTAATTATCTGATTTATTTGGGTCTTCTCCCTTTTTTGTTGTGTGAGTCTAACGAAAGGTTTGTCGATTTTGTTTACTCTTTCAAAGAACCAACATTTAGCTTTGTTGATGGTTTATATGGTTTTCTTATTTTCTTTTCTTTTAAGATTTTATTTATTTATGAGAAAGGAAGAGACAGAAAGAACCAGACATCACTCTGGCACATGTGCTGCCAGGGATCGAACTCGGGACCTCATGCTTGATAGTCCACAGCTTTACTACTACGCCACCTCCCAGACCACATTTTTTTATTTTCAATGCCATTTATTTTTTCCCTAACTTTAGTTATTTCAGTTCTTCTGGCTGTTTTACTGTTCCTTTGTTCTTCTTCTTCTTCTTCTAAGTCTTCAAGGTGTGCGATCCAGTAGTTTATTTGAGCTTTTTCTTGTTTCCTAATATTTGCTTGTGTGGCTCCTCAACTGGTAAACTGCCGGACTGTTACCAGCCACTCAGGAGCAGATATGTGCTTTAGCCCCAAGAATCTCTCCTTAGGCTCCTCTCTGTCCAAGAGCCACATGTGTTTGCACTCACCGGTGACCTGATGGGTTCCCAAAGTAGTCTTAGTCTTGTCTTGTTGAGGTCTCAGGTGATCTTCTTTGATATTCCTAGTTTAATAGGGAGAGGAGAGGACAGAAATGTAGCTGCTGCTACCCCTGGGTTTCTTCCTATCATTGGCTCTCCTATTCTTTGGCCCTCTGTTTATTAAACTTTTGTATACTTTACTGCCTTTCTGCCACTGAGACTCAGATGCTACCATGACCCCATCCTGGCCTCACTAGATGGATGACTACATGGCGAAGTATACAAAAACCTCATTTCTCCAGAGCCCTACCCAACTAGGGAAAGATTATAAACAGAACAGGTTTGTCTAGGAGTATAAATCAACCAGGTTACAGTCCACATCTCATCAGGAACCAGCTGCAGAAGTGTGAAACGCTATCCTGGAGCACCCCAAAAAAGAATTTTTGACTCCTAGAAGGGGAAGTGGTAAGGTTGAGAAATGGCAGGAAATACCTTGGGAGATACAGACATTGCAGCAACATACCTAAACACACCTATGTGCCTGGGGGAAAAAATTGTTGCACAGGAAATGGAAGTGATAACAGGTGTAGGTGTGGCTTAGAAAGGAGGTGAAGGTAGGACTTGGATGTTTATATAAGCTAGATCTATGGGCATAGTTTGCTCTGTCTACCTAGGTGAGTCTGCCATCATGTGGGTAAAGGTCTCTCCCAGTATCCCACGATCTCTCTCTCTCTCACTCAGCCCACATGTACTCCAACATGTGGGTGTTCTCAGTTTTCCTGAATAAAGTTTAAAATTCCTGAAAACCATGCTTTCTCCTCAATTTTGTTGAGTTTATGTGTGTTGAATCTTTAAACTTGATGCAAATTCTCTCCCAATACAACGACTACTACAGCAACTACATAATCATATTCATCCAACACCTAGTTTCCACCAAAAAAAAAAAAAAAAAATCACAATTCCCTTTTAGTCCACTTATGGAAATAAACCCACAGGTTTCTTTCTAGGGCAGTGAGAAGAATAAAACAGGAAGGAAGAAGAAAAAAAAATCTGGCATGCACTCCTCCAACATTTTTGCATGGGAGTTGCCAAGCCTTGAGGTAGGCTGCTTCCCAGCAACCCACTCAGGCTGTCAAGGAGAGCCCCTGCCAGGCCCGCAGTAATGGAGAATTGGGGGGATTGCAGTCACAGGGTAGGGTAGGTGGAGACCGGAAGTGAGTATTGCAGCGTTTCTTCTAGCTGTTGTACGGAGCTTGCAGTGCTAAGAAGGCTAAGTGAGAAGCTAAGCTGGAAGCTTCCAAGACAGAAGGAGCCCTCTGTAGAGGGCTCAATGCTAGATAACATCACTCTTTGTGAACTGCTTCTTCAGAAGAAACAAAGAAATGGAGGTTTGCAAGCATCACCATGTTTGGGGGGGGGTGAACTAGGAGAGGCTCTTTTTTGACAGCTGGACACTCCATTCTGAAAATACTAATATAGCTTTCTTTTCATCTTATAACTCTATCATACATTCAAGACTTTGGACTTCAGGTTTTTTTCTCCAGCTGGAAAGCTATGAATTTCCTCATGGTACTTCATTTTCATGACCCTGCCCTTGGGATAAAGTCAGTTAAGAGAGCATTTTTTCAGTGGGTCGAGGAATAACTTTTGTTCTCATCTGAACAATTTTTATTAATTTTCCACATTGTGTTTGACCTATGCAAATTACAGTAAACTACAATTTTAAAACTCATAGGTAAAATAGGAAGTATTTACAAAGGGAAATTCAACACTAATATCATTACCTTATCATTCAGTCTCAAAAGAATTCATTATATATGATGACATTCAATGTATCCGATTTTTATTTCTTCATTTTAATGTAATGATAATATATTCATCAAAACATATTATAACTGCACTTCTTCCAGTATCACTATTACCAGTCTTTGCTGTATTATAATGCAAATTTAATACATGTATTCAACAAGCAAGTGGATCAGAAATATACCCACCTAAGAAACAATGTAGATATGCTCACACAAAATAACAAAAATTCTATAGACGTAGAAGGAGTCATGTCTTTAAGGACAATATCCTTATGCCACCTTTCTTGAGAGGTCCAACTCCCAGGAAAGACTAACACAGAATATAAGGCAGTCTGTGGTCAAAGTAAAATAAAGCATTTAGCATAGTGCTTCAAGGTAGTCAAGTATTTCACCTCATAGAAGAAGAACACTGACAGATTTTCCAGGAGAAAGTTAGCAAAAGACCAAGCAAATAAATTGTAATCCAAGAACTTTGGGCAGATGCCTGATAGTGGGGTTCAGCATAGTATGGGAAGAGTGAACACAGAAAGCAAAGAAAAGGCTGATTAATTTCACTTCTGCCACACACACACACACACACAAGCACACGCACCTGCACATGCACATATACACTGCACCCGCCAGGGTTATTGCTGGGGCTCAGTGCCTGCATGCAAACTGCAGCAAAGGTGGGCGCGAGGAATCACATCATTGCAAGACTGACCAGCTCCTCATGGGGCGCGAGTGCTTCCACACTACGATCATCATCTCTGGCATTATGCTATTCCACTGCAGAATACTGTGCCCCAGTATGGTTCCGTAGCCCCCATGTCCACTTGGTCGATTCCAAATTATATTCCTCCATGAGGATAATTTCTGGAACCATCCGTTCCACCCCGGTTCCATGGATGCCAGTTCTTAGCAACATCGCCCTCCAGATATTCATCGGGATGCGGCATCATCTAAGTTCATTTCCCACGTCTACGTTCGACCGGACCTGCCAATATACTCGGATATCTTCGCCCACCCTGTCCAACGCTTGACGTCTCGTCACCCAATCTGGTCCCCTATGCCTACACTGAACTTCTCTGTTCCAGTCTCTTGGAAACAGAGTTGGCAGTCAGCTGAGGTAAAGAACAAACACCTCATCACAGACCCCTACAAGCGTCAACCCGGCTTTGACCTAGCACGTTATGATTGGGCCCTCCTCAATCGCTATCGAACAGGCCATGGCCGGTGCGCCGCTATGTTCCATCGCTGGGAAGCCAGAGACGACCCGAACTGCCCCTGCAGCTACAGACAGACTATGACCCACATAGTCAACGACTGCCACCTCTCTAGATTCAAAGGAGGTCTCGAAACTTTACATCAGGCTCAACCTGACGCTGTTGACTGGCTACGGAAGAAGGGCAAACGCTAGAAGAAGTGCCTGCATGACAAATCTACTGCTCCAGGCAACCATTTCCCACCCCCCTTACTTTATTTAATAAAACAGACAGAAATTGAGAGAGAAAAGAGAGATAGAGAAGGTGAGAGACAGATACAGTGCTTACTTCACTGCCTGTGAAGCGTCCCCCCTGCAGATGGGGAGCAGGGGTTCAAGACTGGGTCCTTACACATAGTAACCTGTGCACTCCACTAGGTGAGCCACCATCAGGCCCCTAATTTCACATTTCAATTTCACTGAATAAAGGGATGTTCAGAGTTGGCAAGTTATTATTTCTGGGGAACACCCTCACAAATTAGTATCTGAATAGGTTAACTGAATAAAGAAGATGGCCTTCACCAACACATGAGGGGCCTCATCCAATCCATTGAGGGTCCAAATAAAACAAAAAGGTGGAGGAAGGGTGACTCTACTCGGGCCCTTAGACACTCTTGGTTCTCAGGCTTTTGGACACAGAAGAAGAATTTGGACTGGAATTTGGGCCTCCAGCTTTAGATACCAAATCTAGACTTCTCAACCTCCATCATCATGTGAACCAACCCCTCCTAACTACACACACAAACACACACACACACACACACACACACACACACCCTGCTGGTTCTACATCTCTGTAATCAAACTTACTGGAAGAATAAGTAAATTAATGCAGAGGAAGGGATGAGTAAGACCAGAACCAGGGTTCTTAAGAACATAGCAATATACACCTTGTGAGATGGTATAGTGGCAGCTAAAAGGACTTGCAAGTAGGAGGTCCTAGATTCCATCCCAGGTATTACATATGTCAGAGTAATGCTCTGGTTCTTGTTTCTCTCTCTCTCTCCTATGTATATGTATATGTATATGTATATGTATATGTATATGTATATGTATATATATGTAATTTTTAAAAAGTAGTAGTGCCACTGACAAAAATGGGAAAGTCAAAGTATTCAGCCAGCACTTAGATGGTAAGTTTTCTTTCAAAACTGAATTTAGAGTTACAGTAGGACATACATATTTGTATTTAGAAATGGAAAAGTAGAACTTTCACAAGAGGAGATAGAGGTTTCAAGAGTTACCCACAGACAAGAGTGGTTAGTCCATGAAAGAAATTAGCTATCTGGGAGAAAAGCAGTAAGTAGTGGGCAGTGAACAGGCAGTGCCAATAAGTGCTAGTCCTGCTTACTCAAAGCTAATCCCACAGACTGCCAACACCTGTCACCATCTCTTAGCTTAGTATTTGGTAAGGGATAGACACTTCTATTTAAAGTGAATAAATTGCTATCTGATGACAGACCAGCTCAAACAAGGTGAGGAACTGGTAGGTAAAGAGATCGTCACCATGTATCAAGATAACTGGTACTGTGTTCTTTTTCAGCCAAACTATTGTTTCTCTCTCTCTCTCTCTCTCTCTCTCTCTCTGTCTCTCTCCCTCTCCCTCTCCCTCTCCCTCCCTCTCTCCCTGTCTCCCTCCCTCCCTCCAACTCTTCCTCTCCTTCTCCATCTCTATCTCTTGATTTATTTTGTTCAACTTTTACTTATTTTTATTATTTACTGATGAGAGAGAGGAGGAGGAGAGAGAGAATACCAAAGCATTATTAGAAAAATACTAGACTACCGCTCTGCTTTGGTACTTCAGATTTGCAAGTCCTGGGCTTTCCCACTGAGCTATCTTCCTGCTGACACACTTCTTCAAAATGGCTTACTGCTTAACACATACTTTTCTATTTGAGTCTGGATCTCACCAACACATAAGGCAAATTACACATAAATTTGACAACTTAAACAGCAACAAAGCATCTCAGTAACAAATGTAAGATTGGTTGGGAAGGATGCTGAAGATAGTATGCACTTATATGTCTAATAAAAAAAAGGAAGGGGCTTGCTTTAGGTTGGAAAGAAAAGAGCCGGGTTTGTGAAGGAAATAGAATTCAAGGCAGGGCCAGTTTTGAGGACGGAACAGGACAAAGATATATGAAATACACAATGTTTTACCAAAGTAGGCATTTAACAGACATTTAATGAGAAAGAAATGAAAGACTGGATTGGAATCCTCATGGGCAGAGTCAGTCATATGAGCAATTTCAGAGGCAAAGCACTGAGACATATGTTAGCCAGAAGATGAAATTCAAAGGGGACAAGTGGGAAGAAAGAATGAGAAGGGTCAGATCATAGGAGATATGATGGATCCTTATCCTAGAAGCTGCAAGGAAATAATCAGAGTCCTGAAACAAAGGGTAAGGTCAAGCTTTTGACAGAAAGAAGAAATAATAGTTCTATATCCCACAATTTAGAAATTAATCACCCACTGGGATTTTTTTTTTCTAAAAGGAAAACTGTTTCCTATCATTTCTTTTTAAAAATCTATGTATATGACTCAAAATAAAAGAAATACACATAATGCCTTCTACATCCCCAAAGATTTTTTCTTTCTTAAAAAAAAAAAAAATGATGCCACCACAACTGATGCTTCAATAAAAATGAATATTTATGAAATGTAAAATGACTTGGATTAACTTATTTCAATTTCACCCTCTAAATTTAGATTTTTAAATGATGCCAAAATGTAGATTTTGATTACAAAAGCAAGTTGAGGAAGAAAAAAAAAAGATCTATTTGACAAGAAAAAGAGAGCAAAAAAATTTTTGAAGAACTTAAAATTGCAATGACAAAAGATGATAGAAAGGGTGGTCAATTAGACTAAAAACATCACAGAGATCATCCTCAGTGTGAAGTGGTTTAATTCAATAATGCAGTCACTTTATAAGAATCAAGTATAAAAGAACATTAAGAAAGTTTCCCACCTGTCTCCCATCCATCCTCAGCACAGCCTTCCCTTGCCAGCTCTTAGTTTCTTAGCTATCCTCTCAAAGTTTCCTTATGTGTCTATATTATTACTATATATTTTATTATTATTACCTCCTCATCTCTATTCTCACAAAAGTTAGCACACTATAGAACATAGTTCTAACCTTGCTAATTTTCACGTAACACTATTATCTTGGCAATCCCTCCATAGCCATTCATATATACTTTCCATGTTCCATTCTACAGCTGCATATTCCATTGTGAAGAAAAACCATAATTTATTTAACCAGCCTCTATTAATGGATATTTGGGTTGTTTCCAATCTTCCGCTATTGCAAACAAAGCTGCAGTGAATAACCTGGTACCGTCATCACTTGGCATGTGTGCAAGCGTGTCTGTAGAATAACTTCCCAGAAATTGAATCCTTGGGTCAAAAGGTATATGCATTTAAATTTTTGATGGATTTTGCCAAATTGCCTTCCATAAGGATGGAGCCAATTTACACTCTTGCCAGCAATATATGAGAGTGTGTCTTTTTCCTTGAGGATTTACCAACAGAGTGTATCATCAAAGTTCTGGATTTTTGCCAGTCTGAAAGATGAAAAATGGTATCTGCATTCTCCTCAAGCAAAGATGAACATCTTTTTATATATTTGAGAGTCAACTGCTTCTTTCTCTCTAAATTGTACATGGCCTTTGCCTATTTTTCTGGCTGTTAGTGTTTTCTTACTAGTTTCTATAAGTTTCTTATATATTAGGGAGATTGATCTATATGCTTTGCAAATATTTATCTGTTTGCCTTTTGAATTTGTGTATGGTGACCACTACCATGCAGAAGATTTTTATTTTTTATTTACTTTTTTACATTCTTTTTTTATATTTATTTATTTTCCCTTTTGTTGCCCTTGTTGTTTTTC
This sequence comes from Erinaceus europaeus, assembly GCF_950295315.1. NCBI lineage: Eukaryota > Metazoa > Chordata > Mammalia > Eulipotyphla > Erinaceidae > Erinaceus > Erinaceus europaeus. Next base: position 110,484,307 of record NC_080163.1, on the reverse strand, counting down.
ATTGTTGTTGTAGTTATTATTGTTGTTGTTATTGATGTCATTGTTGTTGAATAAGACAGAGAGAACTGGAAAGAGGAGGGGAAGACAGAGAGGAAGAGAGAAAGATTGACACCTGCAAACCCGTTTCATCGCCTGTGAAGCTACTCTCCTACAGGTGGAGAGCCCCACGAACCGAGATCCTTCTGCCGGTCCTTGTGCTTTGTGCCACGTGCTAAGCTTAGCCCGTTGTGCTACCGCCCGAATCCCAAGATTTTTATTTTGATATGATTTAACTTATCAATCTTCAAAAAAAAAAAGTTTTCTGATTTTCAAGCCATAATTTAAAAGACTCTCTTCACACCACAATTATAAAGGAATTATTTCTCATAGTTAACATTCTTTGCACTTAAAAACTGGCTTTTGGACTCATACAGTTTATAGTGTTAAAGTAGCAATCTCTGAGTGTCATTATCAAGAACAGTTGTTAAGTGTGAGGAAGGTTGCTCAGTAGAATACATCCCCTGCATGCATGAGGCCCTGAGTTCAATCCCTATGAATATATATAATGACAAAGAGGTGTTCTCCTCACTCTTTCTCTTCCTCTCTTCCAATGGAAAAAATAAAAAAGAAGAGTTATTTAATTGGTCAAACAACTTCCCAATACATTAGAAGGTATCTATGTCATTTTCTGCCTTAGATCAATTAAATAAGTCATGTTAATAGGTTTCATAATATTGACACATCCCTGTATTCTGCAACGAACCCCTATTGCTAGATCCTGTTGACTCATGGCTATCTTAACACTTTTGCATCAATATTTGCAACTGAGACTGGTCTGAAATCTTATATTTTGTGCAATCTTTATCAAGTTTGGTTTCAATATTACACGTGTCTCTTAAAATAATCCAATCATTCTTCCAGTTCAAACAGTATTAGATTTATCTGCTGTTTAAATATTTACTAGAAGTCTCCTATAAAAACTGTCTGAACATAATGCTTTGAGAGGAGACAACTTTCTGACTTCATTTCACTATAAAAATCAATTTGTTTAAATATTCTACCTCTTCCTGGGGATCAGTATGGTCAATTATATTTTTCTAAAAGTTAACTCTTCAACTTTTTAATTTTAATTTCTAAGAATACAAATCTCTTTTATTATTCTTTAGATTAACTGCTTCTATTCTCCTTCCTCTCAATTCTTTTTTTTGTACATATGTCCATTTTTCTTTACTAGACTAGCTAAGAGTTTACATATTTTATTGTGGGGGGGAGGTATATAGCATAATGGTTATGCAAAGAAACTCTCATGTCTAAGGCTTCAAAGTCCTAAATTCAATCCCCAGCACCACCATAGACCAGAGCTGAGTAGTTTTCTCTGGTAGAAAAAAAAAGAAAGAAAGATATACACACACACACACACACACACACACACACAGGGCCAGGCGATGACGCACCTGGTCATGCACACACATTACATGTTCAAAAGGACCTGGGTCCAAGCTCCTGATCCCCACCTGCAGGGGGAAAGCTTCACAAGTGGTGAAGCAGAGTTGCAGGTGTCTCTCTGCCTCTTTCCCTTCTCCCTTCTCCCTCTCAATTTTTCTCTGTCTCTATCCAACAATAAATAAAAGGTTAAAAAATAAATATATATTGTCACAGTTCAATTATTTTCAGGGTCACCTTTGAAATTACTTATATTGTTCTGCTGTTTCTTTACTTAAAAATTCTGAAAAGAGTATAACTTTTAGGGGGCCAAGTGGTGGCACATCAAATTGAGCACACACATTCCCAACTGCAAGGACCTAAGTTTGAGCCCCTGCTCTCCACCTGCGGGGCGGGGGGGGGGGGGGGGGGGGGGAAGCTTCATGAGCAGTGAAGCAGGTCTGCAGGTGTCTCTCTTTCTCTCTCCTTCTCTGTCTCCCCCCACCTTCAATTTCTTGGCCCTATCTAATAAAAGAGAGAGAGACTATATCCTTTAGTGGGAGTTCTGCTTCTCCCTCTCCCCCAAATGGCATCACAATGCACACTATCTAAGAATGTAAAAGGCAAAAGAGGGATTAAATATGAGCTCAAGTTATCTTGAGTTGTCTTAAGTCAATGTTATCTTGAGCTTTATTTCCAAATCCCATACAGCCTGATTTAAAAAAAAAAATCATCAATCTCCAATACGCAAAATAAAAAGTGTCATATGAACTAAAATCTGTGCTTTCACAATAATTCACTAGAAATAATTTCGATTCTAATTATATTAAACTTACATTGTAACAATATGAGGTACTCTGAGGTTTGTTTTTTTAATATTTATTCCCTTTTGTTGCCTTTGTTGTTTTATTGTTATAGTTATTATTGTTGTTGTTGATGTTGTTGGATAGGACAGAGAGAAATGGAGAGAGAAGGGGAAGACAAGAGAGAGGGAGAGAAAGACAAACACTGCAGACCTGCTTTACCGCTTGTGAGGCGACTCCCCTGTAGTGGGGAGCCGTGGGCTCAAACCTGGATCCTTACCTGGCCCTTGCATTTTGGGCCACATGCACTTAACCCGCTGCGCTACCACTTGACTCCGGTGTTTTTTTTTATATATTTATTTATTTATTCCCTTTTGTTGCCCTTGTTGTAGTTATTATTGTTGTTGTTATTGATGGCAACGTTGTTGGATAGGACAGAGAGAAATGGAGAGAGGAGGGGAAGACAGAGAAGGGGAGATAAAGATAGACACCTGCAGACCTGCTTCACCGGTTGTGAAGCGATTCCCCTGCGGGGGGCGGGAGTGGCTCAAACCAGGATCCTTATGCCGGTCCTTGTGCTTTGCGCTATGTGCACTTAACCTGCTGAGCTACCACCGGACTCCCTCTGAGGTTTTAATGTTAAGTTTTCTACCTCTTACCTATCTCCAGTTAGTTAATCAAGCATGAATTCCCCTTTCCCCCAATCTCAAAGTTCTCTGAGGACCACTTTGCATCCAGACAAGGAAATAAAGACCACCTCCACATATCATATCAGGCATATGACTGTGTATCCTGCCAGTCAGCCAGTCCTGACGTATGCTTCAGATGAGGACAGCCAATTCCAAGTTAAGTTTTAATCCATCACCCAAAGTAGATCTATTCATGTTTTGATATACTGTGGGGAGCCTGGAAGAAATTAAACATTAAAGAACTTGGAAAGATTGAATCTTACTTTCTTGTAAAGGAGAAATCAACCACTATACTTCACTTAATAAAAAGATGTAAGTTTCCTTAAGGAAACAAGAAAAAAATGTAAAATTAAAGCTTAAAATGATAAGCCTTGGGCAGGGGCAGATAGCATAATGGTTATGCAAACAAACTACCATGCCTAAGGCTCTGAAGTCCCAGGTTCAAAACCCCACACCACTATAAGCCAGAGCTGACCAGTGCCCTGGTAAAAAAAAAATAAAATAAAAAATGATAAGCCTTAACACTAAAAGTTTTTTTTATAGGACAGAGAGAAATCAAGAAAGGACGGAAGACAGAGAGAGGGAGAGAAAGACAGACACCTGCAGACCTGCTTCACCACTTGTGAAGCGAGCCCCCTTGCAGATGGGGAACCAGGGACTCAAACCAGGATCCTTTTGCCTTTCTTTGTGCTTAGCGCAATGTGCATGTAACCCACTGCGATACTGCTTGACCCCCACCACCAAAAGTTTTTAATCAGAATATGCACTTGCTACAAGTTTGAGTCAAAGACACTTAAAGATAGACTTTATCTTCTAACATCAGATGGTAGTGTTTTTGTCACAAAAGCTTCAAGTTTACAACAACCAAAATACACCAAAAGAAGTAATACTTCATATTCTGGAATCAATCAGAACTTTCAATAACCTGTCAACAAGGAGGAATCCCAGGAATGGAAACTAGAAAAGCTACCATCTAAAAATGTTATGGGGGGGGGGGGAGTTAAAGCAGTTGAACAAGGATATATGCCTTGTAGGCTTGGGCCTGCTCCATAAAAAGCAGATTACTGACCTAGATATAGAGATGCTTGCACTCTGGTTTGGCTGTTATGAGTTATATGGATAGGGAAAATGAAAATGTCTGGGAACTGGGGCTTCACTTTAAGAAATATCTGCACCAAGTAAATCTATTCAGACGATTACTACTTGGATGTGTGGGTCTTTACTGTCTGCAAACTGCTCAGTCTATAACAGCAACGGACTGGTTCAGCTTTTGCAACTTATACTGGGCATTCTAGGATCATCTTTCTCATTCATGACTTTTATACTATTGATTGGGGGGGCGGTGGTCTTTTCAATTTTCTAAAGTTTGGGAAGCACAGCTAGGTAAAGATAAAAAAAATAAATAAAAGCAGGGCACCAAAGTAAAACCCTGTGGTAAAGGGGAAGGTGGCCATTGGGTTTGGGGGGGGGGGGAGGGGAGAATAAGACAATCTTTTGGTGGTGGGAATGGTGTTTATGTACACTCCTATTAAAGTGTAGACATATAAACCACTATTTAATTAATATGAGAGGGGAAAAATTGATCATATGTCCAGAACTTCTTAAAACACAGACTGAGTCTTTTTAATACAATAGACTGTCTTTGATATGTTGACTCTCTCAAAAGCCTAGACCTGGGAGAACAGAAGCAACTGGTAGCACAGCTATATACAAGATGCTGGGTATTATACCCCAAACCCTAACAAAGGAACTTTCCAAAGTTAACCCAATCACCAAATAATGTGATGATAACAATAACTATCCATTGTCTTCTGGAACCCTAAGACAGCAGGAACCTCACATTTCCACTATAGAGCCTATTATTTCCCCCAGTCCTGGAACCTTAGGGTGGGGCCCACTTTCCTGCATGCTTGTCTCAATCCAAATCAAATAATATTGCATCCACAGATCCCAACCGAATCAACGCAACGAGTGCCACCCCAGCATGCTTCACTTCAGACTGTGTCCAGAGACTTCAGGTGTGGAATGACAACCCTTCAGCTTTATCACTCGGGTGAGACCTTTCCTTTCATAGTATTCTCTAATTCCATTCCAGGTGTTCCACTCCCCAATAAAGTCCCCAAACCTAGATATACACGAGGTTCTGTGAGAGAGTGTATGTTCACACGTATCCATAAACTACTGCAAAATATATACCTGAAAGCAGAAGTACACTAGAGTTTGCAGTGAGTACCCCCCCAACACTTCCTCTCCACTATTCCAAGCTTTGCGTCCATGATTGCTCAACAATTTGTTTGGCTTCGTATGTTAACTCTCTTTTCAGTCACCAGGTTCCAGATGTCATCAGGATGCCGGCCAGGCTTCCCTGGACTGAAGACCCCACCAATGTGCCCTGGAGCTCCGCGTCCCCAGAGACCCACCCTACTAGGGAAAGAGAGAGGCAGACTGGGAGTATGGACCGACCAGTCAACACCCATGTTCAGCAGGGAAGCAATTACAGAAGCCAGACCTTCTACCTTCTGCAACCCACAACGACCCTGGGTCCATGCTCCCAGAGGGATAGAGAATGGGAAAGCTACTGGGGAGGTGATGGGATATGGAGATCGGGTGGTGGGAACTGTGTGGAACTGTACTCCTCTTATCCTATGTTTTTGTTAACGTCTCCTTTCTTAAATAAATTTTTTTTTAATTTTAATAAATAAATATAGGGGGTTGGGCGGTAGCGCAGCGGGTTAAGCAGACGTGGCACAAAGCGCAAGGACCAGCACAGGATCCCGATTCGAGCCCCCGGCTCCCCACCTGCAGGAGCATCTCTTCACAGGCGGTGAAGCAGGTCTGCAGGTGTCTTTCTCTCCTCGTTTCTGTTTTCCCCTCCTCTCTCCACTTCTCTCTGTCCTGTCTAACAATGACATCAATAGCAGCGATAATAACTAGAATGATCAAAAAAAAAAAAATTTTTAAAAACCAGGGCAACGAAAGGGAAAAAGTGGCCTCCAGGAGCAGTGGATTCGTGGTGTAGGCACCGAGCCCCAGCAATAAGCCTGGAGGAAATAAAATAAAATAAAATAAAATAAATAATAAAAACTAAGCACAGGCCCTCCCTAGAGGAGCCCTGAGTTGGAGCGCACCAAGCAGCTCCGGAAAATTTGGGGCGGGATCTGAGCAGTTCCTGGGGTTGGACAGAAGCTGAGGTTAATCATTGCAACCAGAACCTGGAACTGAGGTGCAGCTTTGTTCGTGTCCACTACTGTTCTGCTTGCAAGGACCCCAGAGCAAATAGGGTCATAAGAGGCCTAGCATATCAGCAGCAAGGAGACCGGAGTTAGGGGTGGACGGCGAGTTGTTCTCTCCTGCCCAGTCTGCACTAACTCCAATACACTGGACTCCTTCAGCGTGCTCTTTCTGCTTTTAAAATGAGAGAGTAAACAAAGAGGATAGACTTAAGGCCCACAGCCCAGTCAGAAGCCTCTCTGCGCATGTGTAGACTCGGTCTCCCGCTAGCTGGCGGCTTCCTCCGGGCAGCGGCGGAGGAAGAAGGGTGCGCATGCGCAGCTTGAGTCCTTACCCGCCACGGGAATCTGCTCTTTCCGGCCCGGCAGAGCCTGGTCTGGGCTGACGATTCGGGAGGCGGAGTCGCCCATTCTCGCGGGGGGAACGGGGCTGCGGAGAAGCTGACAGGATCTCCTGATGGCGGAGAGCATGAGCCAGGCGCTGCCAGGAGGGACAGCGCGACTGTACAGCGGCCGCTGCAGATTGACTGTGCGGGCGAGGCCGTCCCGGACCCGGGTTACCTAAGGCCTGGGCCGGCACAGCTGGTCCTGGGGCGTGATCTGCCCGGGAGGGGGTACACGGGGCGCTGGCACCAGCCGGCTACTTCCGGTTCGGCTTCCGTCCAAAGTTCCTGGGCTGAGTGGGGACAGAGTGCGGGTGCGACGGCGGGACTGAGTACGATAAGCCGCAAAGGACAAAAATGACGATGTGTCACCTTTGCTTTTCTAGTTGGTTCCCTTTTGGCTTAGTGGATCTCTTGTCCCATAAACTGATAAGACAGCTCGCCTGCCAGACCGGGCGGAGGCTGCTATTGGAGCCTTTAGGGAGATGAGTGCGCAAGATGATGACTTGCCCGAAATTAAATGGGAGCACCATGTTCAATGAATAAAAACTTCAGAATAGGGATCATTTCCAATATAATGTTTCTCTTTGTGCAAAATGTATAGGTGCACACATGAAGTGACTATCAAATAAGGATTTTTGTTTGTTTTTGTTTTGAGAGAAAAAAAAAAAACAGACCACTGCTCAGCCTTGACGTGTAGCGTGTTTGGTCTCAAACTTAGGATCTTGGGTTTGAGGCCAGGCCCTCTACTCGAGCCCTGAGCTGAATCCTTGACTCTAAAAATAAGTATTTGTATAGAATAAGTACACATTAAATATTTTTGGTAAACCCATTTTACAGGAGAAAAAAATAGAGAAGGAAAGCACTTTAGGTGAACTTCATATGGTCATTCTTGTTTCTTAAATCATGCAACATAAGCGTTTGTTCCTGTGACAAAATTTCAGCCCCCCAAAAAAAACAGGGTGGGTGGAGCCCAGATGGGTGACTTAGGAGTCCATATGTGAGAGTGTGCGTGTGCGTGTGTTTTCCACAAATGTTCTGCCAAAATGGGCGGATAATCTCAAATGAGGGAAGGCACATCAGATTAGCAGCCACAGAAACAGAGAAAGGTTTTATCCTGCCTCCCCCACAGGATTTAGTTCCCCACTTTGTTTTAATGTGGTCTGGATGGTAATGTAAGGGTTCCAACAGGATTAACTCTATGGTATTGGAGAATATGGTCAGACATGTAACATTAAACTTGGAGTATTTATTTTGTAATTTAGATTTTCCTCTGGGCAGTTTGCCTGGTAGTTTTCTTTTGATTTATTTGTTTTTGCTATGAGGTTGCACAAAATAGACTGTACAAACCTTTCCTGAAAATTTCCTAAGTCTCCTTTGAGACTTTTGATGCCTCGCCACTGCTAAGTATTTCTAAAATTCAGATCATACTTCCATCAAAGAAAAGATTTTTATGGACTTTTTAAAAATTACTTCCTGTTAATATTCTGCAATTAAGAATTGTTGACATGAATTTAAAACACACAATGCTAAGTTGAAAAGTATAGCAGAGCTACATTATGTAATAGGCTATAAACAGCACTGAAGAAAAAAATAAGAGTGCAAATTTGTTGTTGGGACAAGTCTACTGCTTTCTCTTTCTTACGTTAACATTGTTACAAGATCCTGAAGTGTCCCTCAGACTTACTTTTATTTTAAAATATAAACATTCCTAGAGGGGGGTAAAAACCTTTCAAAGCTTCTTTTCATAAAATGGGCTTTTGGGGAGCCGGCGGTAGCGCAACGGGTTAAGCACGCATGGCACAAAGCGCAAGGATCGGCTTAAGAATCCTGAAGACCCCACCAATGTGTCCTGGAGCTCCGCTTCCCCAGAGGCCCACCCTACTAGGGAAAGAGAGAGGCAGACTGGGAGTATGGACCTACCGGTCAACGCCCATGTTCAGTGGGGAAGCAATTACAGAAGCCAGACCTTCTACCTTCTGCAACCCACAATGACCCTGGGTCCATGCTCCCAGAGGGCTAGAGAATGGGAAAGCTATCGGGGGAGGGGGTGGGATATGGAGATTGGGTGGTGGGAATTGTGTGGAGTTGTACCCCACCTACCCTATGGTTTTGTTAATTGATCCTTTCTTAAATAAATAATAATAATAATAAAGAATCCTGGAGCCCCCAACTCCCCACCTGCAGGGTCCTCTCTTCACAGGCAGTGAAGCAGGTCTGCAGGTGTCTTTCTCTCCCCCTCTCTGGCTTCCCCTCCTCTCTCTAATTCTCTCTATCCTAACGACGATATCAATAACAATAACAATAATAACTATAACATCAATAAAAAACAAGGGCAGCAAAAGGGAAAACAAATAATTTTTTTTTTTTAATAGGCTTCTGGCTTAATTTACCAGAACACTTTGCAAGAATGGTCGTATTACTGTTTTTGTTACTGTTGTTTGTTGAGAGAATTAAATACCTTCAACAATACCATTTTCTTTAATAGCACTTCCTTTTCTTCAAACTCACCTCCTAATGTTTTTGTGCTCTCTGATCTGAGCTTGCCTCTGTTATCCACTGCACACTGTTTGTTGTTGTTGTTGTTATTCTTGAGATTATGTCCTGATTTTCCAAGAAATCTAACTATATGATCTTTAGGACTGCAGTCTAAGCATCTATTTTGATATAAAATATCAAAATGACCCTAAATTGACCCTAAAATAGACAACTTAAATGAAATAAAAGTTTAATTCTTTCATATGTAACAATCTGAAGAAAGGTCAGCACTAAGCTGGAGCATGTACTTTCTCCTGTAATATCTTATGCTGATTAACTCAGATTGTGTGCTTAATGGTTATGTATGATTTCACTGGACCAAAACCCCAGTCTTAATACAATATTTTATTTATTTTTTTAAAGATTCATTTATTTTCATAAGAGAGCAGAACATGATTCAGCTCTGGTTCATGGTAATGCTGGTGACTGAACCTGGGATCTCTGGAGCCTCAACCATAAAGTCTAGTGTGCTACTGCTGGCACAGTCTTCGAAGCCCAGAATCCTAACTAAAATAATAAAATTTCTTTTCTGCTTATTCAAAAATGACTCTGCCTTTCCCACTTGGAGATAAGAATATTTAGTGCTCTACTTCAAAAGTAGGGCTAGGTTTCAGTTGAGGTATAGATTAAGTTACTCTAAATCCAAGTGTACTGTATCTGAAGCACAATATTGTTGTTGTTGTTTATTCTCAGGCCATAGGTAGGTGCTTTGGGGTTACTACTACTCTTTTTCCTAGCTTCACTCTTGAACCTATCACATCTATCTTAGCGCCACAAAAAAAAAAAAAAAAAGCAGGAAGGAAAAGAGGTGTGTATATCTCAGATTTCAGAGTGTGTCCCAGAGGTAGCACATGTTATTCCTAGTCATTCTGTTGACCTGACTAGAGTCATGGCCACATCTAACTCTTGAGAATGTAGAAGTTTAAATTTTCTAACTATGTGTCCAACTGGTAATTAACAGTTTTGTAGTTCAAGTAGTGAAGATGGTGATTTTTTTTTTAATGATGAAATACTTTACAAGACGATTGTCACAGGGATAAATTTTGATATCTTCCCAAACTACGTGTCAGCACACCTCACCCCCTATCAAACTGAGACTGGTATTTTTTGAGTTCTTCACTTTGGTCCGAGGTATAATGTATTCATTTTGGTGATGGTTTCTTTTGCTATGCATGAGCTTTTCAATTTAATATAGTCCTGTTGGCTTATTTGGGCTTTTGTTTTCCTTTCAAATGAACTCAAATCTCTGGAAATATTTCTGAAAATGACATTCTGGAGTGTTTCGCCAATATTTTTTACAAGACACTTTATAGTTTCTGATCTAACACCCAGTTTGTTGAGTTGACTTTTGTGCATGATATGATAGAGTGATCCTGTTTTCTACACAATTTTCTCAATATCATTTATTAAATGACCAAAAAAAACCCTTTTATTTTCAAGACTACTTTGCCATAAATTAACTGTCCAGGGGCAGGGGAGATATCATAATACTTATTCAAAAAGACTCATATTTAAGACTCCAAGGTCGCAAGTTCAATCCCTTACACCACAATAGGCCAGAACTGAGCAGTACTCTGGTAAAATAATAAATAATTAATTGACTGTTCATATATGTAAATTTTTATTTCTGGACTCCTAATTTTATCCCATATATCTGTGTGTCCTTTTTTATTATTATTATTCTAGTACCACTTGGTATGGATTGCTATAGCATTATGTTCTTTGAAGTCAGGAAATATGCCTGCATTCTTATTCGTTTGTTTGTTTGTTTGTTTGTTTGTTTTTGTAAAGATTTATTTATCCATGAGGAAAAAAAGAAGAAAGAACCAAAACATCACTCTGGCACATGTGATGTTGGTAATGGGAACTCAGAGGTGAGCTAATAATCTGGATAAAGAATAGAAAAGCTATCAGGGGAGGGGATGGAATACGGAGTTCTGGTGGTGGGAATTGTGTCAAGTTGTACCCCTCTTATCCTATGGTTTTTGTCAGTGTTTCCTTTATATAAATAAAAAATTTTAAAAAATAAAGATTGGGAGAAGTTACTGGTCTAAGGTCTAGTTATATGTGCAAAGAAAAAAAAAAACTTTAAAAGTTGCCAAGTGCCATTAGTCCCCAACCCCCACCTGCAGTCCCCACCACCCCACCCCCAGTAAAGTTAAGTTTAAAAAACTTTCCAGATAACAAAGTCCATTCTTAGATCCCAGTTCTACACTCTAGAAGGAATTCTAAAGGTACTGGCTTTCCCCACTGGAAACTTCTTAGTCATGATCCTCCACCATTCTACCTGAAGGGTATATTAAAGAGTTGCACAGTTTCCTGGGAAGTTGCACTTTTTTTTTAAATATGTTATCTTTTAGGCATGGTTATAGGCTATTGTGAAGTTTCTTACTGGTGCAATTTTTGAGGGACTATGGGTTACTTTAGGATCAAACAGATATATGCAATTGCAAGTTAGATTTGTAGCTCCTTTGTCAATTAAATTTTGAAAAAATATTAAATCAATTTGGAGCCTGTTTATTTCTTTAACAATTCTTTTTTTTTCCTTTAACAATTCTATGTACCAATAACCACAGCTGAAGATCTCAACTAGCCATAACCATTCAGCCTAACTATTATTTATTTTTTAATTTGTTTATTGGGGGATTAATGTTTACAGTTGACAGTAAATAGAATAGTTTTTACATGTACTATTTATTTTTATTTTCTGGGATCAATACTGTTGTTTCTGTCTGCTAACTATTACCCTAATGATAGCCAGCAAAAAAATACAAATAAACAAAACCAGTAGGTTTGGTTGAAAAGTTGATGTTCTTGATCTTTACTATGTAATGACTTCCACTATATGGCAGATAGCACTTTGCTTATGATCCCTGAGAAAGTCTTGGGGAAAGTCTTGGGGTAACAGTTTCATATCTTGCTATTGGGAGTATCTTTTGGCTTTATCAAAACTGTAAAACCCCAAATAACCATACTCAGTCCATGTGTATTGCTGAGTGCAGGCAGGGAACTCTCAAGTCTTAGCAGAGCTATATTTCCTTCCTTCTGCTAACAAAATGACTAGCTTTCATTGGAGTTCAGGTGTTTTTTTCTATTATTTCTTTATTAGGGATTAATGTTTTATAGTCGACAGTAAATACAATTGTATGTACATGCATAATATTTCCCAGTTTTCCACAGAACAATACAACCCCCATTAGGTCCTCTGCCATAATATTCCAGGACCTGAACCTTCCCCCACACCAGTCTTTTACTTTGGTGCTGTACACCATGGGGTTCAGGTTTCTTTTTTTTAATTCTTTTTATTATCTTTATTTATTTGTTGGATAGAAACAGCCAGAAATCAAGAGGGGCAGGGGAGATAGGGAGAGAGTCAGAGAGACACCTGTAGCACTGCTTCACCACTCGTGAAGTTTTTCCCATGCAGGTGGGGACCAGGGGTTCAAACCTGGGTTCATGTGCATTGTAACGTGCACTTAACTAGGTGCGCCACCAGCCAGCCCCACGGAGTTCAGGTTTCTTAAAGGACTTTGTTCAAGGAAGTGGGAAGCAACCCTCAACCAAAAATGTTTGTCTCTTACTGAATTTCAAATCTTCTTTTTTTATATATAGATTTTTTTTTGGTTTTTTATTTTTTATATTTATTTATGTTTATTTATTTATTTATTTATTATATAGAGACAGCCAGAAACCAAGATGAAATGGGGAGTTAGAGAAGGAGAGAGACAGACAGACACCTGTAGCATTGCTTCACCGCTCATGAAGCTTTCCCCCTACAGGTGGGGACGGGGCCTCAAACTTGGGTCCTTGCACATTGTAACATGTGCACTCAACCAGGTGTGCCAGAACCCGGCACCTCAAATCTTACTTCTATCAAGAACATGTATTGCAAGTGTTCAGCCAGTGCTGGTTGAATGAGTCCCCCCATCAGTCACAGCATCTTCCAAGACAACTGCTTACATTTCTCTATGATCCTTTCTAATCTCATATCAGAATGTTTAGGAATCCTGATGCAAACAGGACTTCTCTCCTGTTATCTTACTATTCTCCAGTTACTCGATAAGCTTCATTTTACAAAGCCTTACAGAGGATTAGCTGATATACAAACACTGCATATACTTAATGTGTAAATTTGGTGAGTTTGGACATACATAAATACCCATAAAGCATCACCACAGTCAAGGTAGTAGACCACTACCTCCTGAAGTTTTCTGTGTCCTTTTGTTTTTGTGTGGTATGAACACTTAACATGAGCTGGGAGGCATGGCCATGGACTAACAGGGATTCCCACCCAACAATTCCCTGTTTCCTCCTCTCTTCAGATCCTAGAAAACACCACTCATTCTCTTTGGTGCTTCTGTGATTTGACTATTTTAGGTGACTTATATAAGAGGAATAATGCACTATTTTAATCACATCTGTCCTCAAAACAACAGATAACTGCAATGGGCCTAAACAGAATCCACTAACTACAACTGAAACATCCACAGCCTCAGCCACCAAGTTGCCGATGCTATCATGATTCCATCCTGATTTCTCTGGGCGGATGACCTCACCACTTCAGAGTTCTGTCTTACTAGGGAAAGATAGAAACAGGCTGGGGGGTATGAATCGAGCTATCAATGCCTATGTCTAGTGGAGAAACAATTACAGAAGCAAGAACTCCCACTTTTGCACCCCAAAAACAATTTTTTTAAAGATTTTATTCATTTATTAATGAGAAACATAGGAGAAGAGAGAAAGAGCCAGACACCACTCTGGTACATGTGCTGCCGGGGATTGAACTCAGGACCTCGTGCTTGAGAGTTTGATGTTTTATCCACTGCTCCACCTCCCAGACCACCCAAAAACAATTTTGATCCATACTTCCAGTGGGGGAGAAATGATAGCAAGAAGAGGACCAGAGGGCTCTGAACTCCAAGTCCATCTGGAACTGGAGAGAGAGGAGGAAAAAGGAAGGGACATTTGGATGTAATAATTGTGTGTGTGTGTGTGTGTTTGTGTGTGTGTGTGTGTGTGTGTGTGTGTCTTGGAAAGGAAGAGAAAAAGGGACCCCCCCCAAAAAAAAGGCCAAATATATACAACTATAGACAGATGGTTGTAGAAATAATAGTTGACCATATTTGCAACCTTGGGAGAGCTGCTATAAGTTACAATGGAGGGATTAGGGATCCAGAACTCTGATGGTTGGAACCATGTGGAGTTGTACCCCTGTTATCTTGTAATTTTGTAAATCAATATTAAATCACTAAAAAAATAAATAAATAAGAAGAGGGGAGTCAGGCGATAGCACAACGGGTTAAGGGCAAGTGGCTCAAAGCACAAGGACCAGGGTAAGGATCCCGGTTCGAGCCCCTGGCTCCCCACCTGTAGGGGAGTCGCTTCATAAGCGGTGAAGTAGGTCTGCAGGTGTCTTTCTCTTCCTCTGTCTGTTTTCCCCTCCCCTCTCCATTTCTCTCTGTCCTATCCAAAAGCGACAACATCATCAACAACAACAATAATAACTACAACAATAAAACAACAAGGGCAACAAAAGGGGATAAATAAATAAAAAGAAACCTTTTAAAAAAATAAATAAGAAGAACACTTAACATGAGGTCTACCCTTTGAATAAAATGTGAAGTGCACAGTACAGTATCATTAATTATAATGTACAAGAGAATTCTAGAAATTAGTCATTATATAACTGAAACTTTGTCCCACCCAACAATTCCCTATTTCCTCCTCTCTTCAGATCCTAGAAAACACCATTCTACTTGGTGCTTCTGTGATTTGACTATTTTATGTTACTTATATAAGAGGAATAATGCACTATTTGTCTTTCTGTGACTGGCTTACTATATATAGATTCTGTGATTTGACTATTTTAGGTAACTTATATAAGAGGACTATAGCATAATGTCTTTCAAGTTCATCCATACTGTTACAGATGGAAAGATTTTACCCCTTTTTAAGGTTGAGTAATATTTTTGTATACATTTGGTATATTTTCTTTTTCCATTTATTCATTGATGGATATTTTGTATCCATGCCTTAGCTAGAATGAACATGGGACTGAAGGCATTTTTACAGAATGTTTATAAGACCTTTTGGGAATATAACATGATGGATATGCAGAAAGCTTTCATTTTTAGAGCACTTTTATGTTAACAAAATTAAGAAGTACAGGATTTTCTAATCCTACACTTACATAGCCTCCACACTACCAACTTCATTCTCCAGAATGGGTACATTGGTGACTAAGGACAAACCCTACATTCACACATCATAATCATTCAGAGTTCATAATTTTAAAAAATATTTATTTAGGGGGGTCGGGCAGTGGCGCAGTGGGTTAAGCGCATGTGGCGCAAAGCGCAAGGACCGGCATAAGGATCGCGGTTCGAGCCCCCGGTTCCCCACCTGCAGGGGAGTCGCTTCACAGGCGGTGAAGCAGGTCTGCAGGTGTCTATCTTTCTCTCCCCCTCTCTGTCTTCCCCTCCTCTCTCCATTTCTCTCTGTCCTATCCAACAACGAATAGCGTCAACAATGGCAATAATAATAACCACAATGAGGCTACAACAACAAGGGCAACAAAAGGGGGAAAAAATGGCCTCCAGGAGTGGTGGATTCATGGTGCAGGCACCGAGCCCAGCAATAACCCTGGAGGGAAAAAACATATATATATTCCATTTTGTTGCCCTTGTTGTTTTATTGTTGTAGTTACTATTCTTGTTATTATTGATGTCGTCATTGTTGGACAAGACAGAGAGAAATGGAGAGAGGAGGGGAAGACAGAGAGGGGGAGAGCAAGATAGACACCTGCAGACCTGCTTTACCGTTTGCAAAGTGACTCCCCTGCAGGTGGGGAGCCAGGTGCTCGAACTGGGATCCTTACACCAGTCCTAGGGCTAGACCTTGCGCTTTGCACCACCAGCACCTAACCCGCTACACTACCTTCTGACCCCCCAGAATTCAGAATTTACCTTAGGGGTCACCTTAGTGTAAATTCTGTGGATTTGAACAAATGCATTTGGACATATATATTCATTGTTATAATATTTACAGCATCTTTTCATTGCCCTAAAAATCCCTATGTTATGTTTTCTCATTTCTCCCTAAACTTAGAATGTTCTTTAAGAGTACTATAATCTGGGTCAGAGAGGAAGAACACAGTGATAGTTGATCAGGCTTTTTACACCTTAGGTCCCAGAGGTCCCAGGTTTCATCCTACCATATTCCAGAGCTGAGCTAGCTGTCTCTCTCTCTCTCTCTTTTTCTCTCTCTCTGTCTTTCTCTCATAGTTAAAATACATCACTTTTAAAAGAATTCTTTGTCAACATTATCTAGGTCTCTTAGGTGCTTGCTAAGACTAAATGAGTATTAAACAAAACAATTCAAATGAAAATACTTGATACTGGGCCCAACGTACAACAAATGCTATTAGTATTAGAGCTTTTTTGTAAGATATGACAAGCCACCACTACTATATGACTATTAGAAGAATTAAATAAAAATGTGTTGGTTAAATGGACAAATGACATTGAGTAAATACAAAATGGGTCTAGATTGTATTCCTGGTTTGGAATTTACTAATTGCAAGGGTATTTCACTGAACACCTATTCTATTCACTTTTCCAAGACAGATATCAGAACATCAGTTCAGCATTTATGGTGATGGGGATTAAACCTGTGATATAATTGAATGGAATTACCATTGACAAGGGTTTTATTTCATCCCTTGCATCCCAACATGATAAACACTTGCATATTCCCAAAATTTTACACAGGACAGAGTCTCTATGGTATATAGCAGAAGAGTCACTTGAACATACTCTATGAAGGGTATGCATCCTCCCAGATCATTTTGCATATAGCGTTATTTTTAATTGCTTTATTTAAAGTATTCTAACTCAGTCTAGTGATTTGAACTCTGCTCTGTGTACACAAATACCACTCCAAATACATTTGATTTACAAATTCTATAGACATTCAGATTTTTGCTTTGTTTTTGTCTTTACCTCTTACCTATCTGCCTATAGAGGATATGCAAAAATTTTCTAGGTCACAATTATCTTCCCGCCAGCATGTCTCCTTGAAACTATAAGCTGCACATGTGCACACAAAAAGTAAACGACATCCATCTTTGCTTCTTATCTGCTATACATTTTTCCACATTTAGAGATCTGTGCTTCATGTGACATCTGCTCCAACAAGGTTCTCATAAGCTCTAATTAAGACTCAGGCATTCAACAAATATTTGTGAGATTGAATTTCAGTAGTTATTCTGTAATGGCTAGAACATATATCCTGCAAAGATGCTACACAGTTCAGTATTTTTCATTCTGAAGATGGAAAAAAAAAAACAACAAAAAAAAACTACATACAGATCCATCCCCAAAGCAGGAAACACTACTAAGTGGGCTCTGGTTAGTTCTTCACGGTTCTCTGCAAAGAACATTTTGACCTCCGTCCAGTCATACTTTTTGGGTGATCCAGATTTCTAAGCTGCAAGCCTCCATTGTAAATAAATCTATTTCCTTAAGCCATCTGGTGGCTTTCAAATGCAACTACAGCATCAGTGAACAAACCCAGCAATGGACTATCATTTCCTTCCCATCCTCTTCGCAGACATAATACGAAGAAAGGATGCCTGAGTGATATGAAGTATTAATATGGGGAGAAACTCTCATGATCCGAAGGTCAGGATCACATATTAATCAAGAAGAGCAAAGGCTTAGGTAGAGACTGGGTGGTGGCATAACTGGTTGAATGCACATGTTACAATGCACAAGGACCCAGGTTTGAGCCCCCAGTCCCTACCTGCCAGGGGGGAAGCTTTGTGAGTGGTGAAGCAGGGCTGCAGGTATCTCTCTTCCCCTCTAGCTCCCCCTTCTCTCTCAATTTCTGGCTGTCTCTATCCAGCAAATAAATAAAAATGATTTTTAAAACTTTTTAATTTAAAAAAAATCTTTTTTTTTTTGGCTGGGGAAATACCATAATGTTTATACTTTTATGCCTGAGGCTCTGAGTTCCCAAATTCAGTCCCCAGTACCACCATAAACCAGAGCTGAGCAGTATTCTATTTAGTGTCTCTCTCTCTCTCTCTCTCTCCATCTCATTAAAATAAACAATAATTTAAAACAACAATGTTTTACCTCTCCTTTAGCTCCATTGAACCAGAGGTTCTAGAGGTTCTTTCAGTAGCCACCTGGACTCCCAGATCCACACCCAGACTCTCTCAGGCCCAGCTTCCTTTTTCTTTTTATACAGAGCCATGTACTTGGAAATAATATTTGTATTATAATTAAAATTAAGAAAATTTTTACTGAGTACCTACTATGTTCCAGGAAGCAGCAGGTCCAGATTAAAAAAAAAAATCAGTGGGAGAGGCCCACTTTGTTAGGGGAAGAAGGCAAAGTGATGTGAACAAATATACTAGGGTAAGTGTTGCAGTAGACGTGCTGAGATAGCAATGGGAAAGAAAAAAAAAAGAAGAAGAAAAAAAAACCCAGAGGGCTCCTTGGTGTTTAGTGCTACCTCCCAGAATATGCAAAATACAAGAAAAGAAAATGGAAATTCCTTCTGGGAATCTACTTGATGTAATGATTATCACAACAACAGAGCTGTGAATGTATTATATAAGTTTTCATTATGGGGTTCTGCAAAAGCCCAAAGCATTTATATCTGCAGAGCCCTCAAGGCCATGAAACCCCAGGCTGGTTCACTTCAGAGTTGGTATATAAGTTTCAGGGGCCCAATTTTCAAAGGGGTCAGGATGTTCCGTTTAAGAAGATCATAAGCAGAGTATCAAAAAAGCAGCACCCATCTCAGGGCTATAGGTAATTCAGTGTGACCAGAAAGGGCATTGCAGTGATGAAATCTGTACCTGGGACAGCAAACAAGTGCCAAGACTCAAGAATAGCACATAACGTGCTTAGATGAACCACTGAAAGCTTTTAAACAAAGCAATGAAGAAACCATTTGCATTTTGGAGGCTCATCCTAGAAGTGAGGTTGATATTGGGTTAAAATCATGCATGACAGGAATGAGACAGTCGGTTATATAACTGTTCGTATATCCTAGGCTAAGCACTATCAGTATTCTAGATAAAGCTTGTGTAATAAACATAGGGATGAATCTGAGAGATATTTAGCAGGCACTACTTAAAAGACCTTTTTGTGACTCAGATATAACAGATTAGATAAATAGAAATCAGCATAACAGCTCATCTGGGTAGTGTGCCTGCTTTGCCTTGTTTGCAATCTAGATTTGAACCTGGTCCTCACCATATAGGAGTTTTTAATACTGTGGCATATAATTCCTCTCTCTGTTTCTGTCTCTGTCTTTCTATCTGAAAATGTCAGCCTGTAGCAGTGAATTCTACCACTGACAAAGAGAGAGATGGGGGGGGGTGGAATTTAAATAGAGGAATTGAAAATGATTTCTCTTTGTTGGATTACAAACTAATAGTCCACCATCAGCAATATATAAAAGTCTGAAGAATGATGACAGGAGATACAAATTTGGAACTGGGAAGGATATGAAAACACAAAATCAAAATGACATCCCTCCCCATAGCATCACTATAAAAAGTACACTAACAGCAAATGACTTCATCCAAAAATGGGCAGAGGATATGAAAAGAAAATTCACTACAGAAGAGATGCAAAAGGCTAACACATGAAAAATTCTCCAGGTCGCTGACTGTCAGAGAAATGCGAATAAAGACAACATTGAGATACCACCTCACCCCTGTGAGAGTGGCATATGACAAAAAGGACAGCAGCAACAAATGCTGGAGAGGCTGTGGGGACAGAGGAACCCTTCTGCACTGCTGGTGGGAATGTAAATTGATCCAGCCTCTGTGGAGAGCAGTCTGGAGAACTCTCACAAGGCTAGACATAGACCTTCCATATGACCCAGTAATTCCTCTCCTGGGGATATACCCCAAGGATTCCATAACACCCAACCAAAAAGATATTTGTTTTTGTTTGTTTTTTCTTTTTTAAAAATAAATTAAACTTTATGACTACAAATTAATAGGAGTGTACATAAACACACAATCAAAAAGGTATTTGTACATCTATGTTCAGAGCAGCACAATTCGGATTAGCTAAAACCTGGAAGCAACCCGGTTGCCCAACAACAGATGAGTGGCTGAGAAATCTGTGGTATATATACACAATGGAATACTATGCAACTATTAAGAAAAATAAACCCGCCTTCTCTCACCCATCATGGACGGAGCTAGAAGGAATTATGTTAAGTGAGCTAAGCCAGAAAGATAAAGACAAGTATGGGATGATCCCATTCATAAACAGAAGTTGAGAAAGAAGAACAGAAAGGGAAACTAAAAGCAGGATTTGACTAAATCTGGAGTAGGGCACCAGAGTAAAAACCCTGGGGTGACTGTGAGGGTGGATATTCAGCTTCCCGGGGTGGGGGAGGGGGGGAATGGGACATAGTCTTTTGGTGGTGGGAATGGTGTTTATGTACACTCCTACTAATTTATAGTCATATAAATCACTATTTAATTAATATGAGGGAAAAAATGATTGTATTTCTCAAACTTTTAAAAGCACAGATTGAGTCTTTTTAATACACAGGCTGTCTTTGATATGTTGACACTCTCAAAAGCCTAGACCAGGGAGAACAGAAGCAACCGGAGGCACAGCTATATACAAATAATGTCAAAGGACATAAATTATGGTGATGTTGGGTGTTATACAGTAAATCCTAACAAAGAGATTTTTAAAAGTTAACCCAATTACCAAATAATGTGATTATAACAATAACTATCTGTTATCTTCTTGAACCCTAAGACAGCAGGAACCTCACATTTCCACTATAGAACCTATATTTCCCCCAGTCCTAGAACCTTAGGGTGGGGCTCACTTTCCTGCATGCTTCTCTCAATTCATACCAAATAATATTGCATCTGCCAATCCCAACCTAATCAACACAACAAGTACCTCCTCAACATGCTTCACTTCAGATTGTGTCCAGAGACTTCAGGTGTGGAATGACAACCCTTCGGCTTCATTACTCGGGTGAGACCTTTCCTTTCATAGTATTCTCTAATTCCATTCCAGGTGGTTCACTTCCTAACAAAGTCCCAAAACCTAGATATAGACGAGGTCCCATGAGATAGAGCATATGTTCACACATACCCATAAACTAGGGCAAAATATATACCTGAAAGCAAAAGTACACAATAGTCTATAGTGAGTCAGGATAAAGTTCCTAATAAAATAGTATCTAATTAGACTTAGATACCCTCCTCACCTACTTCCTATTACAGTTCTCTCACTCACTCAAAGCTAACCTTAACAAAGGACTGCAAAAGCTGAATAAGGGCAAGAGACTGGCATACTTTAATGATGACTCTTTAGTCACTATCAGGCCACCCCATCAGCAGGATCCCTATTCAGGGAGTCCTGAGATTCCCAAACAAACATGATGGGCCTAGACCTCAAATAAATCCCTCACTTTATTATTACAGGTCATCTCTATCAAGAACAATAAAAAAAGACCCCTTTGTAGGCCCCTCATAGGATCTTGCCCTCAACTTGGATCAACAACGTTAGAAAATGTTCCATCCTTTGAAGGAAGGATGGACAACATACTCTATGCTACACCTAAGGAAGATGGGTCAATATTGGGGCAGCTTGTTATGTTCCTACTCATGACCACAGAATGTGAGCTCAGATCTGCAGGGATGCAGAGGTTATATAGGCTCAGTATGGGCTCCAGACCAAATCAGATCGATACGGTTTACAGTCAACAGTATTTATACCCCTTTCCCATATTAGGGAGCTACTCTCTTCCCTAATCCAGCTTTCTGTTCCTTTTCCAGCCATGACATCATCTCCCCAGACAATAACTTGGATCCACCTGCATATCAGATTTCAGGCTCAGAGAGAGAGAAAAAAACTAGTATAGCTATAGACCCTTTGGAATTTAACTAAAATAGGCCTACTAGCTATCTACAAAATGGAGGGCCCCAATTCTTCATCTGCATTATTCCAGCCTTTAGTTCCATGATTGTTCAACAATTTGTTTGGCTTTGTATGTTAACTCTCTTTTCAGCCACCAGGTTCCAGATGCTACCATGATGCCAAACAGACTTCCCTGGACAGACAACCCCACCAATGTGTCCTGGAGCTCCGATTCCCCAAAGCCCCACCCTATTAAGGAAAGAGAGAGGCAGGCTGGGAGTATGGATAGATCAGTCAATGCCCATGTTCAGCAGGGAAGCAATTACAGAAGCCAGACCTTCCACCTTCTGCATCCCACAATGACCTTGGGTCCATACTCTCAGAGGGATAAAGAATGGGAAAGCTACCAGGAGAAGGGATGGGATACAGAGATCTGGTGGTGGGAATTGTATGGAGTTGTACCCCTCTTATCCTATGGCTTTGTTAATTTCTCCTTTTTATATAAATTAAAAAAATTAAAAAGAAAAATAAATAAATAAATAAATAAAAGATTTTTAAAAAGTACACAAACTCTAGAATCAACCTAAATACCCAGTTACTCTGCATTAAGAAATGAAGTCATGCCTTTTGCTGCAACATGGCTGGAACCTGAAGTGATTATACTAAGTAAAATAAGCCAGAAAGTAAAAGATAATTGTACTTTGTTCATATGTGTGTAATATAATTAACCAAAGCAAATAGATGGGCCAAGAAAAGCATAAACAATTCCTAGACTGTGAAAAATATGGTGAGGGGATGGAAAGGGGTGTATGAGGAATATGTGGGAGGAATCACTTGGATAATTTCTTCTTCTAGTGTTTGCCCTTCTTCCGTAGCCAGTCAATAGCGTCAGGTTGAAAGCTGTCAGGAGCTGCTTGTTGCTGGCTTTGAAAGTGACTGGGATCCATGTCAGTTTCCCCAATGAATGGGTACTCACGGGATGCACCACGAGAAGGTCGATCCAATGCATCCCAATGGATAATGATGGCACTTAAAAGTTTGGTGAGTCATGTGTTTGAGTTCTCTATATTCCATATGTGAGTGAAGGACAACTACCAGATGATTTCACTCACATGTGGAATATAGAGAATTGAAACACATGAACTTGAAAAAATATGTATATAGTCAACTCATAACTAAGACCCTGGGAGACCTATGGTGGTTATCATTGGCAGGGAGGGTGCAGACATTTGGTGGCGGGAATGATATGGAACTGTACCACTTTTATCTTATAATCTTGTAAATCACTAACTAAAAAATGAAAGGAAAAATCATTTCAAATAAGTTTCCATATTGCTTATGTTAAAAAAAAAAAGTTGCCTCATTCTATAAGGGGAGAGAGAGGGGTTTGTTTCCCCTTTCATCAATAAGTCAATTATTCCTCTCTCTTGTTTTCCATTCTAATATATATTAGAAGGAACTCATTCCAGTAAATATGAAAATGAGAAACCAGAAATGATGCAATATGCTTATAAGTGCAATTTCAGTGATTCACTGAGTCTGTCTGTTCATCTAGGTATTGATAATACACTTCTTTTGTTCTGCTATTTAAATGCTTTCAATAGTCATCTGCTCTTGGAACCAACTGGAATATTCTAGCATTATAAGGAACTCACTAATGGAAAGATGTTAACCCTTTTATCAGTACTGAAAGCTCCATGTCATTTTCAGACAATCAGTAAGGATACCTTCTTAGGGAAGGCATTATGCCATACAAGAATAGCATTTGAATGATCTGACCCTTATGGAAATAAACCTTTATACAGCCAAAAGCTGGCTACTATTTAATATTCCCTTCTTTGAATGTACCAACAGTAAAATATATAGGCTCATTTTACCACATTTCTGGTTAAATGTTTATTATTGTCCCCCACTAAATTTTGGGTAGTAGTGTAAAGAAAAAAAATGGGGTTTTCTCAATGAAACCAAGTACTTTCTATACATCTAATAAAGTAAATATTCCATTGTTAACATTGTTTTTCAAAATGATATTGATTCTTCTGCCTTGACCATTCTTGGTGATAGATGGTGAATGGATCTGTCATTTGTCCCACCATCCCTCCCCCACAAGAATCCTTTAGGGCTTTGGTTGGAGTCTTTTTTACAACTGTTATAAACTGGAGAAAACAGTTGTCTAGTATTCTAGCAAAGAAAGTGAGAGATCTCTCATTAAGGCTTTCTATTTAAACTCCAGTGAATTTTAGCATTTTCTGTAAGTAAAAACCTATTTAAGTTTGTTATTATTTTGCAACCTATTTATGCACTTAAAAAATGTGTCCAAATGTATACAAGTCAGATAGTTATGTTTATCAGGACACTAAAGGGGACTAAAATAGTTCTATTATGGTAGTTTAAGAAAATAGATGAACGTGCAGCAATCATCTTTTGATTCTTTGTCATCCAGAAACAACTCATTTTATAATTTATATTCTGGCTGCTTTAAGAAAATACCTACATGGAATTGTACCCCTCTTATCACTCATTATTAAATCAACCAAAAAAACAAAAAAAGAAAGAAAGAAAGAAAGAAAGAAAGAAAGAAAGAAAGAAAGAAGGAGAGAAAGAAAAAGGAAAGAAAATACCTACAAAATCATAGTGTGGCCTCCACAACTTTTTTTTTTTATATACAGGCTGTCATAATAACCTAATTTCCATTCTAGGGCTGCATATCTGACTTTGAGATAAAGAACTGTATGTGGACTATCAGGATTTCAGGAACTTTTTATTCGAATAAATATGATTCTGTCACAGAGAACATAGTAAGCATATGGGGCCACAGGAAATGGCATAGTGAATAAAGCATTGGACTCCCCAGCATGAGGCCCTGAATTAAATCCCCAATATCACATATGCCACTGTGATGCCCTCCCTAGTTCTCTCTTTCTTTCTTACTAATAAATAAATAAATCTTTAAAAGAAAGTATCATACATAATCTGGTGCTGGGGAGATTATTAGAGAACTGTACTTGAAAAGGGTCTTCTTTTTAATTTATGTGTAGTCATTAAATTAAAAAGACAGTCACCTTCTATACAAACACATGTTATTCTTACTATCAAATTTTTTATTACCGCTAGGGTTGTCACTGGGGCTTAGTGCCTGCATGACAACACCACTCCCAGCAGCTAGACAGGAAGAGATTGAGGAGTAGGATAGAGAAGAAGAGAGAAGAGAGACACCTGCAGCTCAGCTTCCCCCTTGTAGGCAGGGACTGGGGGCTTGAACTCAGGTCCTTGTGTGTGATAATGTGTGCACTCTACTGGGTATGCCACTGTCTGGCTCTAAATGTTGTTTTTTTTTTTCCTTTTTCTTTTTTTAATTTATTCCCTTTTGTTGCCCTTATTGTTTTATTGTTGTAGTTATTATTGTTGTCATCGTTGTTAGATAGGAGAAAAATGAAGAGAGGAGGGGAAGACAGAGGGGGAGAGAAAGACACCTGCAGACATTTGGTGGCGGGAATGACACCTGCTTCACCGCTTGTGAAGTGACTCCCCTGCAGGTGGGGAGCCAGGGTTCGAACAGGGATCCTTATGCCAGTCCTTGCACTTTGCACCACCTGCGCTTAACCCGCTGCACTACAGCCCGACTCTCTAAACATGTTATTCTTATCATAAGTGAACTCAAATCCCTTTATTTAGAGTTGCTGTTTATAGATTTTGAAAAGTAATTTTAAGTCTCTCAGTCCTCTTGAAAAAAAAAAGTCAGTGCTTACCAGTGCTGGCATACTGGTGTAGGTTATTAGATGACATGACAATGTCTGTTTGAAAGCAACAGGAGGACCACGTCTATGAATCTAGGAATCCTACTATTCCTCTTGCCTGGGTTTATTTAGCCTCTTATTGGCACATGGAAACCAAAGTCCAAAGGGGTTAGGGTTAAGACACTTATAGCATGCTAACCTCTGCTCTAACTTTAAAAACTGGAGAGCGCGGGAGTCGGGTGGTAGCGCAGCGGGTTAAGAGCACGTGGTGCAAAGCGCAAGGACTGGCATAAGGATCCTGGTTCAAGCCCCCGGCTCCCCACCTGCAGGGGAGTCGCTTCACAGGCGGTGAAGCAGGTCTGCAGGTGTCTCTCTTTCTCTCCCCCTCTTTTCTCCATTTCTCTCTGTTCTATCTAACAATGAACAATGTCAATAACAACAACAATAATAACTACATCAATAAAAAAAAAGCAACATGGGCAACAAAATGGAATAAATAAATAAATATTTAAAACAACAACAACAAAAACTGGAGAGCACAATCCAGTACAACTCCACAGCTGGATCACATACTTCTATGGGTTCCATCCCCAATACAACATTGGAGAACCATGGACAAGAAGGGTGGAGCTCTATGGATGGTTGGAATAGTCCTTTGGTGTTTCTCCCTCTCCTCCAGTTACCAAATTAAATAAATAAATTCTGAGGGGGGCTGGTTAAGCACACATGTTACACTGTGCAAGGACCCAGGTTTGAGCCCCCAGCCCCCATCTGCAGGGGGAAAGCTTTGTGAGTGGTGAAGCAGTGTTACAATTATCTTTCTGTCTTCCTATTACCCTCTTCCCTAGGGATTTCTGGCTATCTCTATCCAGTAAATAAAGATGGTAAATAAATTTTGAGCCAGGCAGTGGCACACCTGGCTAAGCACACTCATTACAGTGTGCAAGGATCTGGGTTCAAGTCCCTGGTCCCCACCTGCAGAGGGAAAGCTTCATGAGTGGTGAAGCGAGACTGCAGGTGTCTTTCTGTCTCTCTCCCTCTCAAACTCCCCCTTCCCTCTCAATTTCTTTGTCTCTAGCCAGTAATTAACGAATAAATAAATAAGTGTAAAATAAATAAATTTAGAGAAGACAATTGGGAATAAAAACTGAGGAAGACATAGAAAAGCAGGCAGTCACCAAGTTGCAGAAGTTACCATGATGCCGACCTGACTTCCCTGGGTAGACAATCTCACCAATATGTCCTGGAACCCCACCTCTCCAAATCCCTACACTACTAGAGAAAAATAGAAACAGGCTGGGAGTATGGATCAAGATGTCAATGCCTATGTCCAGCAGAGAAGCAATTACAGAAGCCAGAACTCCCACCTTCTGCACTCCATAAAGATCTTTGGTCCATACTCCCAGAGGGATAAAGAATAGGGAGGCTTCTAATGGAGGGGATGGGATGTGGAACTCTGGTGGTGGGATTGTGTGGAATTGTACCCCTCTTATCTTAACCCTGTTGCTCATTATTAAATCACTAATAAAAAATTAAAAAAAAAGAAAAGAAGAACAGGCACTCATGTAGATTGTTGATAGGGGTGTAAAATGGTCCAAATGCTCAAGTTAACAAAGGAGAGCCTTAAACCAAACCCAGGGCTCTTCTGGCTTATCCCTATACAGTTACTCATGTTGAAAACTCATGTATGGAGCTTTATAGTTACCCAGAAGAAATAAAAACATGACAGTATAAGATTTGTACTTGAACATAAATGTCTATATTTCCCCTGTAGTGTTCATCAAGGAACTACCCAAGTATTCATCCACTATAAATGTATTAAATACATTGTGATACAACCCTAAATGCCCTCAAATACCTGTAGGTACCCCCCCCCAAAAAAGGGGACAAAATAAAGCCAGGGAGACATTTCAGGCTATTAGAGTACTGACTTGCATGCCTGAGACCCCCAGAGGCTGAAAATTCAATCCCCCATGCCACCTTATGCCAGCTCTGATATCTTTCTCTATTTTTTTCTTATTCTCTCTCATAATAAATAAATAAGTGAAAAACACCAAATCATGCAACATGATTGGAACTCAAAAACTTTCCACTAAGTAAAATAAGTGAAATGTGAGCCAAGAAGGTAGCTCAGCATTAGAGCACAGGACTTGTCTGCCTGAAAGCCCAGATTCTACCCCATGTGCCATGTTTGCCAGAGCTGGGTAAGCTTCTGACCTCCCTCTCATTCATAAAATTAGTGAATAATTATTTTTTGTATAAAGTGAGAGATACTAAGACTAACAATCATATGACCATAATTATATGAAGTTCAAGAAATAGTAGATTACTGTGGCTCAAAGTAGAATGGCAGTTGCTTTGGTTGGAGGATGGGGGAGGAACTTAACCCCAAAGGGCAGGAGGAAATTTTTTCGAGTGATGAAAAAGCTTTGTATCTTGGGAGAGGATTTTTATTGTAGGTAAATTGTACTTCAATGAACCTAGGAAATGAAACCTACTTCAATGAACCTAGAAACAGAAAGTTGACTAATAGAAAGTCAAGTTTAAATCATGTTCATCCAAAGCACTTAAATCTATACCTAGGTATTACTATGTTAGATGAGCGTTTTGTTGTAACTGGGATGATAGACAAACAACATTAAGTGGAGATGGTTTTCCAGTGAGCACACTTTATTGTAATTGTTATTTTACTTATTGCAACTAGAGTCAGCATCAAGGTTGAGAATGTTTTCTCATAAGCAGCTTAGGATCCAGCTCTGGCACTGTGGAATCTCCAGACTGGCTCTTTCTGGAAGCTCTATCTGGACCTCTCAATCTCCCTCTTAACTAGCATTCCACTAACAGAGTCAGCTGCTATCTGCTTCCTGTCTGAGGTCCTGAGTGGCACAGGGCTTGTATGAGTTGCTTCTTCAAAAACCCACAACACTCTTCTCTGGCTTCAGTAGAGGGGCAGGAAAGAGCAGATCAAGAAAAGCTCTAGCAGTGTTCCCCAGCCAGGGGGGTCAAGACATTGGAAATGAACAGGCCTATCACTACCACCACCAAACTCAGAAAGCAGGTTCTAGACAAGAGAGGCTTCAGAGGAAGAGGATTGACCAGCTGCCTGAAGTCTGCTGGAGACCAGATCCTAGAACTGCTATACTTGCCGCCAGCCCCAAACCTGCATGTATCTGAACTCCAAGTCACCAAAGGTGTAGCCTCTGTATAAAGGAGTGGAGAGCATAATCACTGTCCTTTTCACTCATTTCCCTCCATGCCTCAAAGTGTGGCTTTGAGTTAAAATAAGGGCCCCTGCCTTCTTAAGAACGCTTCAAATGCCTTAGCAGTGGCTCAGCTGCTGGAGTGCTGGACTTACATGAGTGTGATTCATAGTTTGATTCCCAGCATTGCATATCCCAAAGTGATGTTCTGATTCTCTCACTCACTCATTAAATAAATAAATCTCTTTTTGTTACTCTTCAAGGGCCACACATGAAAGACTTGTAAATGCCTGGAAGATAGAGGCAAAGCCTCAGAGTTTCCTTTCAGTGTTTGTCTCAGAGTGGGTAGTGGATCAGAGGAAGTGAGATCCCTCAAACTGCACAACTGGGCAACTCCTGTGACATGTGTGGGGAAGCAGAAAATATGCTGCCTCTCTGGATAAGTGAGAAGTCAAGTGCTTGTGTTTGTGAATGTGTGTGTGTGTGTGTGTGTGAGAGAGAGAGAGAGAGAGAGAGACTGAAGTACTGTAGGATGAATAAAGAACCTCACCTTTGCATGATCCCATGAAGTGGCTTCCCCAGCCCAAGTTAGAGAAGGGGGGAACCAACACACTGCCCATGTTTGGCCCATAAGAAGATCCCTGAGCAAGAGCTAAACTGAACATATCTAACTGTTAGAGAATGGAACCAGTAACTGGGGTAAATAACTCAACTCAACTGGTAGAGCATTGGACTTACATACCTGAGGTTTCCATTCAGTCCTTGACACCACATGTACTAGAGTGGTGCTTCAGATTCTCTCTCTCTCTCTCTCTCTCTCTCTCATAATAAAATAAATCAGAGAGAGAGGCAGACAGACAGACTGGAGCTAGAGGCTGAAGGAAATTTCAAATACTCCTAGACTTCCCATACCTCAGACAGAGCCACATGTTACATAAAAGCAGACTCCATGTATGTGCTTGGCATGTCTTAGAGACACACTGTGCTCTGCTAGAGGCTGGAAAGCTGGCCCGGCTCATTACTTCACAGTTTATTAGGTGGGAAAACATAAACCTTCTGGTCTCCTGGACTGCTAAGTCAGCACCTCATTTCACTTACAGAATTTGCATTCAGAGATCCCACTTTTGCTAGTTAATCAGATCAAAAATCACTTTCTAGAGGGGAGTTAACTTAATGTGTTAGAATACAAGACTTGCATGCCTGAGGCCCTAGAGGTACCAGGTTCAGTCCTCAGTAACACCATAAGCCAGAGCTGAGTAAGTCTGCTCTCTCTGTCTCTACTTCTCTCTCTCTCTCCTCTCTCTTAAAAAACAAATACATAAGTAACTACTTTCTAGTATGAAGAATTCTCAGATTTTGTACTCCATGAAGAATGAACATATAGGCCAAGTGAGGAGAGAAGCTAGCATAAGACCCATTTCTAAGATGGTAAGACTGAAACTCAGAAAGGGTGAACAACACACTCATGATGATGTGGCTGCTAAGGGACTCAAAGACACAGCCAGACGAAAGGGCATGCAGTCTACTAGGTGATCTATCCCCCAGACCTAAGCATAAAATCTTTAGATCAGAGATTATAAAATAAATAAAAATGTGTCTAGATGTTTAAGTTCTAGTATCTGGTAATTTTGTCCAGGGCAGGACAGGTAGTTCAGAGCAGGAGCCCTGGAATCTGCATCCCTGTGTATTGTATACTGTCTCACGTTGTCAGTGAGGTTGGCTCTTACAAAGGTTCAACAATCCCACAGTATTGTATCAAGACCTGATCCTTCCTTAACTGTAGCACAGCAAATTCCCAAGAAAAAGAAAGGAGATGGGCTTCTATTAAAAGAAGAAAAATCTGGGAGTTGGGCGGTAGTGCAGTGAATTAAGCGCAAGTGGCGCAAAGCGCAACGACCGGCGGAAGGATCCTGGTTCAAGCCCCCGGCTCCCCACCTGCAGGGGAGTCGCTTTGCAGGCGGCAAAGCCAGTCTGCAGGTGTCTGTCTTTCTCTCCTCTTCTCTGTCTTCCCCTCCTCTCTCTATTTCTCTCTGTCCTATCCAACAACGACGACATCAATAACAACAATAATAACTACAACAATAAAACAAGGGCAACAAAAGCGAATAAATAAATAAATATTTAAAAAAAGAAAAATCTGTCAAGAAAAGGGGGTCAGGTGGTGGCTCACCCTGTTGAGCGCATATGTTACCATGCACAAGGATCTGGGATCAAACCCTTGCTCCCCAACTGCAGGGAGGAAGCTTCATGAGCAGTGAAGCGGGTCTACAGGTGTCTCTATTTCTATCTCTACCTCCCCTTTCAATTTCTCTCTGTCCTATCAAAGGGGAAAAGAACGGGAAAAATGGCCACCCGGAGTAGTGGACTCATTGTGCAGTCACTGAGCCTCAGTGATAACACTAGTGGTAAAAAAAAAAAAAAGAGAGAGAGAGAGAGAGAGAAAGAAGGAGGAAGAGGATGAGGAAGAGGAAGAGGAGGAGAGGAGGAGGAGAGGAAGAGGAAGGGGGGGAGATAGAGAAGGAGGGGAACTGGGGAAGAGGAAAAGATAGAGAAGGAGAGTAAGAAGAGGAGAAGGAGGGGAAAAGGAGGAAGAGGAGGAGAAAGGAAAAGAAAAAAGTGAGGAAAGCTAACCTAGGTTTTAGGCAGAGCTGATTCTGCACCTGAAATGATTGGTGAAATATTTATTGCTGAGTTTTATGCAGTCAACTGACTGCCTGGGATTCATATCCTGAGAGAATTTTTTTTTTCATACAACCTATATTTCTTTTTCATTACACAGGAAATATATGTTCCTTGTAGAAAAAAAAAATGGGGAAATGCTGACAAGCAGAAACAATACTTAAATCATACCTAATCTTGCCACCCAGAGATAAATACTATTAATATTTTGCTTACTATTCATTCACATGTCAAAGTATAATTATCTATTCCTTACATAGATGGGATCATATGGTTCATGTAATTTTATCTCAAGGTTTATTAACTACACAATATCATGGACATCTCTCCATGCCAATAAAAATACATGCTCAATGCAATTTTCAATAAATGTGTGTAGTATTCTGCTTAAAGAATAACTATCTCGAGCCCCCAGCTCCCCACCTGCAGGGGGTTGCTTCACAAGCAGTGAAGCAGGTCTGCAGGTGTCTATCTTTCCCCCTTCTCTGTCTCCCCTCCTCTCTCCATGTCTCTCTGTCCTATCTAACATTGATGACATCAATAACAACAATAATAACTACAACAACAATAAAAAACAAGGGCAACAAAAGGGAAAATAAATATTTTTTTAAAAAAGAATAACTATCAGGCTGGGGAAGTAGCATAATGATTATGCAAACTGACTTTTATGCCAGAGGCTCTGAGCACTCAGGTTCAATCCCCAGCACCACCATAAGCCAGAGCTGAGCAGTGTTCTAGTAAAATAAAATAAAATAAAATGACATAACAAAACCAGTTTCACTGCTAACTAACTGATATATATGAGTTAAGATCCTGTAGCATATTTATGGCCAAAAAAAAAAAAAAAAAAACTCCTTAGAGAAGAATAACCATCATGAGACTCATTGGTGGCACATCCAGCAGGACATACAAGTTACTATGTGTGAGGACCCAAGTTCAAACACTGTTTCACAAATGGTGGAACGGTGCTGCAGGTGTCTCTCTTTCTCTCCCTCTCTCTTACTTTCTGTTTCTCTCTGTCTCTATGAGAATGAAAAGAAATGAAAGGAAAAGGAAAGAATGGCTACAGGGAGCAGTGGAATCATCATGTAGGCATCTAGTCCCAGCATAGTTCTGGTGGCAAAAAGGAGAAGAAGGAGGAGGAGGAGGAGGAATAGAAGGAGAAGAAAAAAGAATAACCATTTTTAGGAGTAGGGAAGTAAGTTAGTGAGTAGAGAACAAACCTTACATGTGTGAGGCTCTGAGTTTTGTCTTCGGGACCATATAGGAAACAGTAGTATTCTGATCTCTCTCTCTCTTTCAATAAATAAATAAGCATATTGAGACAGTCCTTTCTTATTGAACCCTTAAAAATCACAACTGTTTGTATTAGAAATGATACTATGATGAGGTCACACTAGAAGAAAGAATTTAGTAAGAAGTCAAACAGGAACACAGTGGCCCTGAGAACAAAGACAATCTCCTTGGGATGAAATGGAACCGGAGAGACAGAAGAATACATGCAGTCTGATCAAGGAGGAAGGCCAGAGTGGGCATCAGAATAGACTAAGCAGCTTAAGAGTCCAAAGGTGATGGCATCTGATACTTCACATCATAGTTTCAAATACTATTTTTGACAAGGTATGGTGGATGTAAGGAAGTGTGTCCCACAGTGGGGCTTGTATATTGAAGCCATAACTCAGGACCTCAGAAAACAACCATTTTTGGGAGAAGGTCTTTAAAGAGGTAAGGTTAAATGAGGTCACTGGGTGATCCCTAACTCAATAGGACAGGTATCCTTGTAAGAAGAGATTAGGACACACACAGAGAGGAACAATCAATCACATGAGAAAACAGGGAGAAGATACAAGTCACAGAGAGAAAACTCAGAAGAAACTAACTCTTCCACACCTCAGTCTTGAACTTCCAGCCTCCAGAATGGTGAGAAAATAAACATCTGGTTCTTAAGTCATAGAAAAAAAATGATACCTTATTGGCACGATAAATATAAGCATATATTATATAGATACATATCAGTTCCAGCTAACTAACACACAAGTGCAGATCAGAAATCAACCAAAGGGGTGGGGCAGGCAGTGACTCACTCACCCAGCTGAGTACACATATTACCATGCATATGGACCAGGGTTTAAGCTCCCTGTTCCCAACTTCAGGGGGGGAGTTTCATGAGCACTGGAGCAATGCTGCAGGTGTCTCTATCTTTCTCTCTCTGTCTCCCCTCCTCAATTTCTCTCTATCCTATCAAATAAAGGTTAATTAACAACTTTTTATAAGCCAACCAAAGAAAATTCACCTGATTTCCTTTCCAATCTGTCACTTGTTCATATTCTCTTGAGGTCAATTCCTAGAGCAGCCTGATTATTAACTCTCTGTATCCACCAGAATTAATGGGTCTTTGTAATTTCTTCATCAAAATGAGAGTCCCCAATAAGGCACTGGATGTCTTTGGTAGTAGAACACAGCAGTATATTCAAATATGCACTATATGTTTTAGTGAATAATTTATGTATTGCGCTGGTATGAGCTCTACAATTATCTTACTACCACTTGCTGGGACAGAGCAACAATTATTCACATATTAGCAAGCTGATTATTGAGATGGTAGAGCAACTTCAATCAAGTACATAAAAGAAATGAAAAATAAAAGAAGTTATAATGCAGTCTATTAAAAAAAAACACCCTAGAATTGTAGAATTCACAGTGAAGCCTAATTACAAAAAAGAAAAAACCTAGAAAAGCAAATTTGGCTGAAACATCAAACATTTATATGTTTGGTGACTGTGATGATAAATGTTAACTTTACAAAATTATTAGTTTATTCAGTTCAGCAGCTATTTAGAGAATTAAAAAAAAGTCATGCAAACTGAGCAAAATACATTTAAAATGATCAAAGATGGGAGACCAAGGCAAGTTACTGTGCAACGAACAAGAAAATAGGAAACCAGAGCACTGTTTTATGTATACATTTTATCAGAGGATTTAGAACCACACACAAACTCTAATTATGCTTGTTTCTGTGATAGCAAAAAATAAGTGTTGTTTTCCACTGTTTGTATTATGTCTTTTCTCCCTTTCTCTACTCTTTCAATTACTTGATTTACTTTTCTCTTGGAAGGTCCTGTCTTTTTGTGTGTGTGGTGGTGGTGATAGATGTCTTATGTTTTATATCCTTTTCAGTGTACTTAATTGTTACTACATTTGGGCTATTTATTTTTTAAATTTCTTTATTGGGAGATTAATGGTTTACAGTTGACAGTAAAATACAATATTTTGTTCATGTATAACATTTTTGTTTCTCATATAACAATTCAACCCCCACTAGATCTTCCTCTGCCATCATGTTCCAGGACCTGAACCCTCCCCTCCCGCCCCAGAGTCTTTTACTTTGGTGCAATACCCCAATTCCTGGACTAACTATTTTAAGTCATATTGCAGCCGATTTCTCTTGTCTATGTAATCTCTGCACCCAAGAATAGGTGGTGTTCACCAAGACAGAGAAAGAGAGAGCAAGGTGTTGAGGTTTTACAGGGCAAGTTTGGGTGGGGTAGAAAGCATAATGGTTATGCAAAGAGACTCGCATGCCTGAGGCTCTAAGGTCACAGGGTTCAATCACGCATATCACCATAAACCAGAACTGATTAGTGCTCTGGTAAAAAAAGAAAAAAAAAATCAATGCAGAGCTAGTTTATTAGGGACAGAGTAGCCCTCCTTGGAGGAAAGGGATAGGAGGGAAGGAGAAGAGAGGCTCCTGAAAATAAAGGGAAGTGGATCCTCAAGTGAGGTGCCCCCATTGAGCAGAAACTCAGGCCCTTATAAAGAGCTCTAGTATTTCTTCAGTCTAGGTGGAGGTTTCACAAGTTGTGCCCACATTCATTCAGTCAGCTCCTGATCAGGTGCCTCTAACTGTTGCGTGAGAATCTTGTCTTCTGTATAGCTAGGTATCTGACATCTTTTGCAGTTTCGTGAGTGTTACCTGCTTGACTCATTGGAATATCTCAAGCACAGTGTTTTCTGATGACAAGAGGACCAAAGAATTCTTAGTCCTCTGCCTGGGGGGGGGGGGGGGTGGTGGTGGTGGTGGTTGTCCTCTCCCTGACTACTGTCACTGTCCCTTTTCAATATCTCAATATCAACTGTCCAGAATGAACTGAGTTAATGGGAAGCTAGAAACAAACAAATCCAGTCCCTTTCCTCAATGTATTTACTATCTAATATGGACAAGCACTTAATAGTTAAAACCGAATCCACTGAGCTTATTTACAACTCCTGCTAACAGAATCCAGGGGCAGAGTATTCAACTTAAAATCAGTTGATGTTGTTCCAAAGTAAGACTGTGGGTGGGTGGGGGGAGTGGGGAGAGTTCAGGTCCTGGAACAGGATGGTAGAGGACCTAGTGGGGATTGTATTGTTATATGGAAAACTGAGAAATGTTATACATGTACAAACTATTGTATTTTCTGTCACCTGTAAAACATTAGTCCCCCAATAAAGAAATTTTTAAAAATAAATAAAATAAAATCAATAGAATAGTTCTTTCAGGTCCTTCTCACACTGCACCACCACCACCACCATGGAAATCTGTCTTTCAACAGTAACATGGATAAACAAATTGTGGTCCAGGTGTCCGGGCAGTGTCCAGGTGTCCGGGCGGTGGCACACCAGTGCAAGGACTGGCTCAATGAACTGGTCTGAGCCGGCCCGCTCCCCACCTGCAGGGGGGGTCACCTCACAAGTGATGAAGCAGGTCTGCAGGTGTCTACCTTTCTCTCTCCCTATCTTCCCTTCCCCTTTCAATTTCTCTGTCCTATCAAAAAAAAAAAAAAAAGTCAAAAAATGGCCTCAAGAGCAGTGGATTTGTAGTGCAGGCACTGAGCTCCCACAATAATCCTGGAAGCAAATATATATATATATATATATATATATATATATAAAGAGGGGGTCCACTCATATACTACATAAAATGGCAAAGCAATGAACAAGGTACAACTGTGCTCAAAATCACGATGCACCTCATACACACAATGTTGAACAAAAAAAGGCATACACTGAAGGCTGCACACCATACAATTCAAGGATGTGATACAAAAAAGAAGTTGAATAAGTTATGCTGCTAGAAATCAGAAAAGAGCTCCCTCTTTGGGCAGGGGTGGGGGTGGGTCGGTGAAGGTGGTGCTGTGGGAAGCAGTAACTGATTAAGAGCATGAAAGGGGTGAGGTGCTCCAGTGCTGACTATAGTCTGAGTTCTGGTTACACAGGCATGTTCATTTGGTTTGGTTTTTTTTTTAAATATGCCCCCTTTTTTAAAGCACTTCCTCTATTTGTATTATTGGATAGAGACAGAGAGAAATTGAGAGGAAAGGGGGAGATAGAGAGGGAGAGAGACAGAGAGAAATTAAGAGGAAAGGGGAGATAGAGAGAGAGACAGAGAGACACCTGCAGCACTGCTTCACCACTTACGAAGCTTTCCCCCTGCAGGTGGGGACCAGGAGCTTGAACCTGGGTCCTTGTGCACTGTAATGTGAACACTTAACCAGGTGCACCACCACCTGGCCCCAAGGCATGTTCATTTTTTTTTCTTATCTCATAATTTTTTTATTTTTAAATTTTTTTATTTATAAAAAGGAAACATTGACAAAACCATAGGGTAAGAGGGGTACAACTTAGGCATGTTCATTTATAACCATTCATTAAACTGTGTACTTGAAAGGCATGTGCTTTTCTTTATATGTATTGTATTCTACACAAAATTAAATAAAAATAGTATCATAGCATGTCCATCAATACAAATCTTTCCTAATATTAATAAAAATTTAGCTCCAAGGTTTCTTGATCTCAATAAAAATAAATAACTCTCAAGGGGAGAAATATTACTTTGTTTGAAATGATTTAAAGGGTCTTCATAGTAAAGTTCCCTCCACATGAGGGACTAACAAGAATTCATCTAATATGATTGATCTGGTTGTATATCCTTTGCCCATAGATAGACAAAAAGCAACAGGGAATAAGGCTAAAATAACAAAAACAGTTAAACCCATTTTTAATAGTAGCAAGAATCAGGTAGTTAACGAAAGCTCTAAGAGGATACTAACTGAGTGAAATAAATTTTTAGATGATTTTTATGTGTTTTTATGTGTTTTTAGATTATTTTTATTTGATAGTGAAAAAAGATGCATTATTTTTTTTTAATCTCACCTAGAACACATAAAGCAAGAAATCAGATGGCTCCAACTTTGAGAGGGAAATGATCACTTATGAATACAAAAAAGACAACCAAGTACCTCATTTAACTTATCTACACAAAAAACTGCACCATAGAGTCAACTGGCCCAAATAAGCTCTCTTATAGAACAGATATCCCTTTAAGAAACAACATAACCAAAAGGAAAATCAAATTAATTTTACAAAATACAAAAGTGTGCTCTGTAGTTTAGGGTCTATATTTAATTGTGGAATTGCAAAAGTGTGAGAATAATAAAAGTGCTGGATTACATCAACCAAGAGTAAGCATCCCCAAGCCTGATTAGAAACATACTAAATCATGGCATGACAGATAGAAAATGAATCTATGGTCTGTCCTTGATTTCAAACAGGGATTTATGAAAATGGCTCAGAATATAAAATTACGGAAAACATTACAGCACATCAAAGCAAAGCAAGTTTAATTAGGCTTAGTTTGATAATTGCTGAAAACAAAGAACCTGCTTCACAGCATGGCTGGTGTAAAATCCAGCAGTAAGTCCAGTTGATTCAAATTAAAACCACCCTGTCTACCATCCCACATGAATCCTTTTATCTGACGTCTACAGAGAACAAAGAACTACAATTCAGCTCAGAATTACAGAGGGTTGGTCGTCTTTTTTTCCTCAGGATTTTCGTTGACTAGAACCACACAAATTATGCTTCATTTCTTTATTTTAAATATATAGTATATAGCATTAGAAAAAAAAAACAGAGGCCAGCCAGTCCTTGAGAAGCCAGGAGTATATTTCTTTAATGTATTTCAATGTATATAATCTACTTCCATTTTCCCCAATATCAGCATCATAGGGGAACAAATTCATCATCTTGCAACCAAATTATTTTCTGAAGTATTGATTGCCTAGATAGAATATGTGGAAATTGATCTCTTGGGGGAATTATAAAATCTCCCCCAAATTAAAATAGATTAGGATTAGTTGGGTCAGAATTATTGCTATGCAAATTTTTCAAAGTGGAAAATCTGAAAAGAAAATCAAGAAGCCTGAAAAAGAATTAGAAGTAGAGATGGATGAGCATTAGGTCTCCCATCCTGCTTTATGCCTGATTTATTTATTTTAAGAAATTTACCACCAGGCTATCCTGAGCATTGAAAACTCAAACACAAGGTCAGAAGTTTGATCTGTGGCATCATGGACGCCAGAGTGATGTTCTGGCGCTCGCTCACTCTGTCTCTTTCCCCTCCTCCTCTCTCTTTCTAATAAATAAATAAATCTTTAAAAAATAAAAAAAAGGAAATTCTATCTCTAGAATTAGTTGTGCATGCACTGACTTGTCATCAGAGTAAGAAACACCAAGCTGAGGGTAAAGTAAGGTACTGGGTACAAAAGTAGATAAAGCAGAACAAATTGTCCCATTTGCAATGCCTTGCAAAGTTGCTTACATTGTATTCAAAAACCATAATGAGGGCAAGGGAGATAGCATAATGGTTATTCAAAGACTTGCATGCCTGAGGCTATGAAGTCACAGGTTGAATACCCTGCACCACCATAAGCCAAAGCTGTGCAGTGCCCTGGTAAAAACAAAGAAAAAAGGGAGTCGGGCGGTAGTGCAGCGGGTTAACCGCACTTGGCGCAAAGCGCAAGGATCAGCGGAAGGATTCCGGTTTGAGACCCTGGTTCTCCACCTGCAGGAGAGTCGCTTCACAGGTGGTGAAGCAGATCTGCAGGTGTCTATCTTTCTCTCCCCCTCTCTGTCTTCCCCTCCTCTCTCCATTTCTCTCTGTCCTATCCAACAAGGACAACAACAATAATAACTACAACAATAAAAAACAAGGGCAACAAAAGGAAATAAATAAATAAATATTTTTTAAAAGATTTAAAAAAAACAAAGAAAAGAGAAAGAAGGAAGAAAATATACTGAATTTTAGATAATGCATATACATAATAAAGAATTCAAGTAACATTGATATACAGAAATAAAATTTAAATTTCCCCCCAGACACCATATGAAATATATCATTATATTAGCATGCATGTCATCTATGCAGCTCTCCGTGTAAACCTGAACCAAATAGAAGAAACAACTTTGTAAGACTAGGATCATAATATAATCTCTATTTTTATTAAAGAGAATTACATTTAATTTTACTTTAACAGAAAGTCAAGTGAAATATAAAGAATTGCTGAAATCTAGATAATTATTTTTCACCACTAGAGATATTTTATAAAATTGTAAAGAAAAAAGAGGTTGGAGTCATTCATTTACTTTAAGATATGCACATGTTTTAATTTTAGACAATAGTAGTACTGTGTGTAATGAAAGATAAAGAGACTAGCATTCTTGTATTACCTTTCCTCTTCTTATTTTCATTAGTTTTATCCTTCGTTCACCTGAAAGTATATATAACAATATTTGTATCCTGTTCTTATACCATAATTTTCACAGTTGTATGGTATTATTTCTACAACTGTTTTTAAAAAGCGGGGGATACTAAATGCAAGTTTCAAAGGATTGTGTCTTTTTTCTGGAAAGGAAAAATAATGGGTTCAAGAAAACACACACAGCTTCAGTTGTTTTGAGTAGTGTGTTCACATTAGTTTGGGTGTTTAATCCTTTCATGCACACATGTACAAAAGTGGAATTTTGTTATATTACTGGTTTGATATCATGAATTTCTTCAAGGTACTGAGAAAAGAGTAACTGTCAGCTGAGGGGGAAAAACAATTTTTAGGAAGCAGAATGAAGTTAAGACTTCAAATATTTGAAGTTTATATGTGATACTTTCTAGCAGCATTTTTTTATATATACTAAAGTGGCTTCTTAGTATATTTTAGCTGGGGAGAGAGCTCAGCCTGTTAGAGCACCTTTTGCATGTCTGAAGCCCCAGAAGTCACAGATTGAATCTCTAGCACCATCTTATACCAGAGCTGAACAGTGCTCTGGTCTTTTCTTCTTACCCTCTCATTCTCTCTCTCATAATAAAAAAAAACAGGGAATCTCCAAAAATAAATTAAAACAATTGAATTAACTTTCAAAAATAAATTAATAAAATAGGTATTTTAAGAAGAAAGAAAATGGACTTGGAAGACCTGAGATGCAAGAAGAAAACAGAGAGATGAAACTAAACAAAAAAATTTCTTAAACTAAGCAAAACTCAATTTATTCCAGGAAAAGCATAGTAGATTTGGCAGTATTAAAAATAAAATCAAAGGGAAGCCAGGCGGTAGCACAGCGGGTTAAGTGCATGTAGCACAAAGCACAAGGACTGGCATAAGGATCCTGGTTCGAGCCCCTGGCTCCCCACCTGCAAGGGAGTCACTTCACAGGCGGTGAAGCAGGTCTGCAGGTGTCTATCTTTCTCTTCTCCTCTCTGCCTTCCCCTCCTCTCTACATTTCTCTCTGTCCTATCCAACAATGATGACATCATTAATAACAGTAATAACTACAACAACAATAAAAAGACAACAAGAGCAACAAACGGGAAAATAAATAAATATTTTTAAAATATTTACTCCTATGTTCATAGCTGCACAATTCATAATAGCTAAAATCTGGAAGCAACCCAGGTGCCCAACAACAGATGAGTGGCTGAGAAAGCTGTGGTATATATACACAATGGAATACTATGCAGCTATCAAGAACAATGAACCCACCTTCTCTGACCCATCTTGGACAGAGCTAGAAGGAATTATGTTAAGTGAGCTAAGTCAGAAAGATAAAGATGAGTATGGGATGATCCCACTCATCAACAGAAGTTGAGGAAGAAGATCTGAAAGGGAAACTAAAAGCGGGACCTGACCAAATTGTAAGTAGGGCACCAAAGTAAAAACCCAGTGGTGAGGGGTAGACATGCAGCTTCCTGGGCCAGTGGGGGGTGGGAGTGGGTGGGAGGGGTGGGTCACAGTCTTTTGGTGGTGGGAAGGGTGTTTATGTACACTCCTAGTAAAATGTAGTCATATAAATCACTAGTTAATTAATACGAGAGGGGGAAAATTAATTGTATGTCTCGAAGTTTTTCAAAACACAAACTGAATCTTTTTAATATATAGGCTGTGTAATGGATATGCAGACTCTCTCAAAAGCCTAGACCAAGTAGATCAGAAGCAACCAATATCACAGCTATATACAAGATACTGGGTACTGTACAGCAAACCTTAACAAAAGGACTTTTCAAAGTTAACCCAATTACCAAATAATGTGATGATAACATTAACCATCCATTGTCTTTTTGAACCCTAAGACAGCAGGAACCTCATATCTCCACTATAGAGCCTCTACTTTCCCCAGTCCTGGAACCATTGGATAGGGCCCACTTTCCCATATGCCTCTCCCAATCCATATCAAATAATATTGCATCTGCCGATCACAACCTAACCAATGCAATGATTGCCACCTCAACATGCTTCACTTCTGGACTGTGTCCAGAGACTTCACGTGTGGAATGACAACCCTTCAGCTTCATTACTCGGGTGAGACCTTTCCTTTCATAGTATACTCTAATTCCATCTCAGGTGGTTCACTTTCTAACAAAGTCCCAAAACCTAGATATACACCAGTTTCTGTGAGAGAGAGCATATGTTCACACGTATCCGTAAACTACTGCAAAATATATACCTGAAAGCAGAAGTACACTAGAGTTTGCAGTGAGTACCCCCCTAACACTTCCTCTCCACTATTCCAAGCTTTGGGTCCATGATTGCTCAACAATTTGTTTGGCTTCGTATGTTAACTCTCTTTTCAGTCACCAGGTTCCAGATGTCATCAGGATGCCAGCCAGGCTTCCCTGGATTGAAGACCCCACCAATGTGTCCTGGAGCTCAGCTTCCCCAGAGACACACCCTGCTAGGGAAAGAGAGAGGCAGACTGGGAGTATGGACCGACCAGTCAACGCCCATGTTCAGCGGGGAAGCAATTACAGAAGCCAGACCTTCTACCTTCTGCAACCCACAACAACCCTGGGTCCATGCTCCCAGAGGGATAGAGAATGGGAAAGCTATCAGGGGAGGGGGGGGGATATGGAGATTGGGTGGTGGGAATTGTGTGGAATTGTACCCCTCCTACCCTATGGTTTTGTTAATTAATCCTTTCTTAAATAAAAAATTAATTAATTAATTAAAAATAAATAAAAATAATAAAATCAAAGATCAAATGTACTCATGACTATAGATGCAAATATTCTGAAATATTACCATATGGATTTACTATATTAAAAAATCTGCAGAGTCACAAAAAAAAAAGAACATAAAGTGAGGGTATGATTAAGTGTCCTTCATTTTAAACTCTCTTTAAGAAGT
Organism: Erinaceus europaeus; assembly: GCF_950295315.1. NCBI lineage: Eukaryota > Metazoa > Chordata > Mammalia > Eulipotyphla > Erinaceidae > Erinaceus > Erinaceus europaeus. Next base: position 110,441,235 of record NC_080163.1, on the reverse strand, counting down.
GATTGGGGAGAAGTAGCTATTGCCAGCCCTCCTGACTCTAAATGAAACCTCTATCACAGTCAGGGTAAGTTTTACACATAGCAACTATAAGATTTAGTTCCTTTTAAAAATAACATACTTCCTTGTTGCCCATTTATGATTTTGCTTTAAAATGCCTACCTCTCATTATACACACATTTCTTGGAGGCCCACCTGTGTCTGAAAAGATGGTGCCTTTTGTATTAAAGACACAATATCACCTTTAAATGGGCTAATGACCTTCAAAAAAAAACTGATATAATCAAAATTGACTCAGCCCAGGAAATAAAGCTTGACATATATGATTATAAAACCATATTATTCTACATTAGAAAAATAAGGAGGGGCCCAGATGGTGGCATACCTGCTTGAACACACAGGTTACAATGTGCGAAGACCCATGTTTAAGCTCCCAGTCCCCATCTGCAGGAGGAAAGCTTTGCAAGTGGTGAACCAGTGCTGTGTCTGTCTCTCTGTCTCTCTCCCTCTCTGTCTCTCCCTTTCTCTCAATTTCTGGCTGTCTCTATCCAATAAACAAAGATAATTTTTTAAAATTATAAAAGAAAAAGAAGAAGGGCATGGGGAGATAGTATAATGGTTATACAAAAAGACTATCATGCCTGAAGCTCCAAGGCCAAGTTCAATGCCCTCTCTGCCCCATCATTAGCCAGAGCAGGGCAGTCCTCTAGTAAACTATGGCAACAACAAAGATTTATTTAAAGAAGAAGTCCCACATGGTGGCGCACCTGGTTGAGCACACATGTTATAATGCACAAGGATCCAGATTTAAGCCCCCAGTCCCCACCTGCAGGGGGAAAGCTTTGCAAGTGGTGAAGCAGGGCTGCAGGTGTCTCTTTGTTTCTCTTTCTCTCTGTCTCTCTCTTCCCTTTTGATTTCTGACTGTCTCTAGGCAATAAGTAAATTAATTTAGAAATTGCAAAGAAGGAGAAGGAGGAAGAGGAGGATGAGAAGAAGAAAGAAGAAGATGATGATGATGAAGAAATAGGCAAGGCAGTGGCACAGCCAATTGAGCATGCACATTACCATGCAGAAGGACCCAAACTAAAGTCCTCTCTTGTCCATCTGCTGGGATGACACTTCACAAGTGGTGAAGTAGGTCTACAGGTGTCTATCTTTGTCTCTCCATCTCTATCTTCCCTTCCCTTCTTCTTCTCAAACAAAAAAGAATTTAAAAAATTAAATTAAAAAAAAGGAAAATATGGCTGCCAGGCGTGGTGGATTTGTATTGCCAGGACCAAGCCCCAGCAATAACCCTAGTGACAATTAAAAAGAAAAAGGAGTAGGAGGGGAGTAGAGGGAAAGAGAGGAAGGTAAGGAGGAGACATGAGATAGCTAAACAAGTAGAACATATGACTTACCATGCATGAGGTTTTGTATTTGAATCCTGACACCATATGAGGTTAATATGGGCAGCACCATATTGGAGCATTAAGGAAGCTCCATGGATGATACAGTGTTGCATTGGGGTCTCTCCATATCTCTCTGTCTCACTCTCAAAAACACTGGACTGGAGGCAGAAAGATGCAATAGTAGTAAAAAGGACTTGCATGTGGTTGGTCCTAGTTTCCATGCCCAGTACTCAGCTAGAGCTATGTCATGCTCTGGCCCCCAAAATAAAAACAAAACATAACAAGAATAAATAGCCTAGGGAGGTGAAAAGTGTTGATCTATACCACCATCCTATTTCTATCTTTTCCTAGTGGGGTAAGGCTCTGGAGAGGTGAGGCTCCAGGACACATTGGTGAGGTCATCTGCCTAGGGAAGTCAGGATATAATCATGATAACATCTGCAATTTGGTGGCTGAAAGATGGTAAGATATAAAGCAGGACAAAAGTTTTACTGAACAGGAACCAAAAAGTAGGAATAGAGCAGATGAGAAAATGGATCTTAAGATGGGAAGTCTACTTTAGGTATGTTCCTAAGGGCCTGTGACTTTAGTAATTTTTGTCTGAGCTTGATAGCTAACATGCAGGTGGTCTAAAATATATTGTCTGGGAAGATGGTGTCAAAGTTGAGAATAGGGCTAGAAAGCTGTATTGTTTTAACCTCCTGGCCCTCACTTGCAGGAGGGAAGCTTCATGAGCAGTGAAGCAGACCTGCAAGTGCCTCTCTTTTTCTTTCCCTCATTATCTCCCTCTTCCCTGGCAACTTCTGTCTCTAACCAAAATAAGTAAATAAAAAATAAATACTAACAATGGGGGGGGGACATGAAAAACTTAACCCTTACCCATCTAACTGCTTGTTCCCTTTCTAACTCCTCCTGCCCCATCTTTCCTTGCTCCTCTGACTCAGATATTCAAGTCTCTTGCTGTTTCTTCTTTTCCTTTTTCTTTTCTTTACTGAGTTAGGGGAATTAATTGATTACAATACAGTTGTTGACACATAGGTACACTTTCTCACCTCCCTGTGATAGGTGTCTGAAAAAAACTCCCACCTCCAACCTTTGGTCTTTTTCCACCATTATGCACCTCCCTTTCCTCAGAGCCCTTTGCTTCAGTATAATACACCACAATCAGTCTAAGTACTATATTGTATTTTCCCTCTCTGTCCTTGCTTCTTTCTTCTTATTTTTCTTTTCTTTTTTTTCTTTTTTCTTTTTGCCTCCAGGGTTATTGCTGTGGTTCCCTGAGTCCGCTGCTCCTGGAGGCTTTTTTTTCCCTTTTGTTGCCCATCCTTGTTGTAGTTATTGTTGTTATTGCAGTCGTTGTTGTTGGGTAGGACAGAGAGAAATCGAGAGAGGAAGGGAAGACAGAGAAGGGGAGAAAAAGACAACTGCAGACCTGCTTCACCACCTGTGAAGCAACCCCCCAAACCCCACAGGTGGGGAGCCAGGGGCTCAAACCTGATCTTTAAGGTAGTTCTTGCGCTTCGCACCATGTGCACTTAGCCCCATGTTCTACTGCCCAACCCCCTCTGTCCTCATTTTGTTTTGTTTTTTAATTTTTATTTATAAAAAGGAAACACAGACAAAAACCACAGAATAAGAGGGGTACAACTCCACACAATTCCTGCCACCAGAAGTCCGTATCCCATCCCCTCCCCTGATAGCTTTCCTATTCTTTAACCCTCTGGGAATATGGACCCAAGGTCATTGTGGGATGCAGAAGGTGGAAGGTCTGGCTTCTGTAATTGCTTCCCTACTGAACATGGGCGTTGATAGGTCAATCCATACTCTCAGCCTGTCTCTCTCTTTCCCTAGTAAGACAGGGCTCTGGGAAAACAGGGCTCCAGTGTCCTTGGTTTTTTTTTTTTTTTTATTATACCTTATTTATTTATTTATTCCCTTTTGTTGTCCTTGTTGTTTTATTGTTGTAGTCATTGTTGGATAGGGCAGAGAGAAATGGAGAGAGGAGGGGAAGACAGAGAAGGGGGAGAGAAAGACACCTGCAGACCAGCTTTACTGCTTGTGAAGCAAATCCCCTGCAGATGGGGATTTGGGGGCTCAAACCGGGACCCTTACACCAATTGTCCTTGTTTTTTAAGACATATCCTGTATATAACCATATCAGATTTTCAGCTACTTAGTCCTTCCACATGGGTGGCTTTCCCTACTAATTATTTCATCATTTATTGATTGACCTTCTCCATATGTTGGCTCAAATGTCACCTCCTCAACAAAGCTATCCCTCATTACCCTATTTAAAAATGCATTGTCCTAGAATAAAGGGATATAAGATTGGAAGGAAAGCCTTGAAAAGTTTGCACTTGTTAATGTCACCAAATGTGAAAAATATTTAATGTACTCTTTGCTTCTCACATTAAATTTAGGTTGGTCTTCCTTTAGTGAAATAATCCTTTTCAAGAAAAAAAAAAAAGGAAAAAGCATTATCTAGGGCCCATGCAGAGCCACACCTGGTAGAGCACACATTACTATATGCAAAGACCTAAGTCCAAGTCCCCAGTCCACACTGCACAAGGGAATTCTCCTTTCCTCTCTACCTCCCCCTTCCCTCTCAATTTTTATCTCTTTCCATTCAAATAAAATAAAAGGGAAATTGGCTGCCATAATTGGTGGATTACTCATGCAGGCACCTAATTCCAGTGGTAACCCTGGTGGAAATTTAAAAAAACTCATTGTTCAGTCCCAACAATCTTTCTTATATGAAGGCAACATCACTTTCATACCAAAAGCAGACAGGGACACAACCAAAAAAATCAAACTACAGACCAATATCTTTGATGAACATAGATTCTAAAATATTGAACAAAATTCTAGCCAACCGGATCAGCAGTATATTAGATTGTTCATAATGATCAAGTGTGGTTTATCCCAGGGATGCAAGGTTGGTATAATATACGTAAATCAATCAACGTGATCCACCACATCAACAAAAGCAAGACCAAAAACAACACGGTCATATCAATTGATGCAGAGAAAGCCTTTGACAAAATACAACATCCCTTTATGATCAAAACACTACAAAAAAAATGGGAATAGAAAATTCCTCAAGATGGTGGAGTCAATATAGCAAACCTACTGCCAACATCATACTCAATGGTGAAAAACTGGAAGCATTTCCCCTCAGATCAGATACTACACAGGGCTGCCTGCTATCACCATTACTATTCAACATAGTGTTGGAAGTTTTTGCCATAGCAATCAGGCAAGAGCAAGGAATTAAAGGCATACAGATTGGAAGAGAAGAAGTCAAACTCTCCTTATTTGCAGATGACATGATAGTATACATAGAAAAACCTAAGGAATCCAGCAAGAAGCTTTTGGAAATCATCAGGTAATACAGTAAGACGTCAGGCTACAAAATTAGCATTCAAAAGTCAGTGGTATTCCTCTATGCAAACACTAAGTTAGAAGAAGTTGAAATCCAGAAATCAATTCCTTTTACTATAGCAACATAAACAATAAAATATCTAGGAATAAACCTAACCAAAGAAGTGAAAGACTTGTATACTGAAAATTATGAGTCACTACCCAAGGAAACTGAAAAAGGCACAAAGAAGTGGAAAGGCATTCCATGTTCATGGATTGGAAGAATCAACATCATCAAAATGAATATACTACCCAGAGTCATAGACAAATTTAATTCTATCCCCATCAAGATCCCAACCACATTTTTTAGGAGAATAGAACACACGCTGCAAATGTTTATCTGGAACCACAAAAAACCTAGAATTGCCAAAACAATCTTGAGAAAAAAAAACAGAACTGGAGACATCACACTCCCAGATCTCATATTGTATTATAGGTCCATTGTCATCAAAACTGCTTGGTACTGGAACATGAATAGACACACTGACCAGTGGAATAGAATTGAGAGCCCAGAGGTAAGCCCCCACACCTATGGACATCTCATCTTTGACAAAGGTGCCCAGACTATTCAATGGGGAAAGCAGAGTCTCTTCAACAAATGGTGTTGGAAACAATGGGTTGAAACATGCAGAAGAATGAAACTGAACCACTGTATTTCACCAAATACAAAAGTAAACTCCAAGTGGATGAAGGACTTGGATGTTAGACCAGAAACTACCAGATACTTAGAGGAAATATTGGCAGAAATCTTTTTCACATAAATATTAAAGACATCTTCAATGAAACAAATCCAGTTACAAAGAAGACCAAGGCAAGTATAAACCATTTGACTACATCAAATTAAAAAGCTTCTTCACAGCAAAAGAAACCACTACCCAAATCAAGAGACCCCTCACAGAATGGGAGAAGATCTTTACATGCCATACATCAGAAAAGAGGCTAATAACCAAAATGTATAAAGAGCTTGCCAAACTCAACCACCTATACACAATAGACTTTCATGCCTGAGATACCAGAGGCCCCAGGTTCAATCCCTAGCAGAGAGATTGAAAGACCAGAGCTTAGAGTGCGCTGGTAAAATAGTAATATTAATAATACATAGAGTTGGGGACACAGCATAATGGTTATGCAAAAAGACTTTTATGCCTGAGGCTTTGAGATACCAGGTTCAATCCCTAGCACCACTATATGCCAGTGTTGATCAGTGTTCTGGTCTCTCTCTCTCTCTCTCTATCTCTCTCTCTCTCTCTCTCTTTCTGTGTATGTGCTGGGCTAGCGCTGCCAGAGAAAGAGACTCTGGAACACGTGGCTGACCGGGAACATAATGCAATTTCCTCTTTATTGATGAGATACAATGCCTTTTATATATCTCTTTAACCAGGAGTGGCAAGTGGGAAAAGAAAATGGCTAGGAGAGGGGATGGAGCAAAAAAAAGAGCTCGAAGGTAGCAAGCTTCCATAGCAGCTGTTTCAAAGGTTCTAACCAGTGGGGATTAAACCAATACCCTGCAGGCAGGGTGGGTCTCAGGCAAAATAGTGATTATGTAAATAGACCACAGCATCAAGCAATGCATGACCAACATGTATGCATCTCTCTCATTAAAATTTTTTTTAAAAAAATTGAAGAAAACATAATTTAAGTTTTTATTTTTTTTTGTCACACATGAGAGTTTCACATGAGACAGACAGAAGCAGAAGCCAAAGCATCATTCTGGCATAGAAGATTGAACCAGGAACCTTAGGCATGAAAATCTGATACTCTACCAGTTGAACAATTTCCCAGGCCACCATTTTAGTTTTTCTAAAATTTAGCAGATACTTGTTGTAGAATGTAGGAAGAATGAAGGGAACATAATGTCAACTTAATATATTCTGTGTCCTTTGTGAATGTTTTAAATTTAATTTTCAAAACAAGATTTTAAGGTGGGCTTTAACCCCATTTTTATTTTTTTATTAGTTATTTAATAGTGATTTGCAAGATTATAAGATAATAGGGATATAATTCCATACAATTCCCATCACCAGAGTTCTGTGTCCCACCCCCTTCATTGGAAACATCCTTATTCTTTATCTCTCTGGGAGTTTGGACTAAAATTCCATTTGGGGTGCAGAATGTGGAAGGTCTGGCTTCTGTAATTGCTTCTTTGCTGGAATGGGCACTGGCAAGTCAATCCATACCCCCAGCCTGTTTTTATCTTTCCCTAGTGGGGTTTAGCCCTATTTTTCAAGTGATGAAACCAGCCTCAGAGAACTCAAAGTTCTTTTTTTTTTCTTTTTTTTTTTTTTTTTTTACCAGAGCACTGCTCAGCTCTGGCTTATGGTGGTGCAGGGGATTGAACCTGGGACTTGAGAGGGCCTCAGGCACAAGAGTCCGTTTGCATAACCATTGTGCTATCTACCCCTGCCCTAGAACTCAAAGTTCTTAAAGCAAGTGATAGGAACTGGAATTGAATTCAAATGTATTCCATATTATAATGTCAAATCAAACATTCATCAGAAAGTATATATAGTTTATGAAAATATCACAATCAGGCATTGGGTGGTAGCACCCCCAGTAGAGCATACCTGTTACCATATGCAAGGGCCCAGGTTCAAGCTCCCAGTCCCCAGCTGCAGGGTAGAAGCTTCATGAGTAGTGGAACAGTGTTGCAGGCGTCTTTCTATCTTTATCAATACATCCCCTTTCCTCTCTCAATTTCTCTGTCCTATCAAAATAAAATAATTAATTTTTAAAAAGCATCACAGCCACCTATTTGTGTATACAGTTAAAATACGCTCATATAAAATGCATTTGAAGTTAAGCCAACACTGGTTAGCATCCACCCTTTTCCTCCTGGATCATTCTAAAAGCTTAGTTTGGATTATCTGTCCAATAAATATCTTACACCTGTCTCTTCTGAAGCTTTGACGAATGAGGTGAATCACTGACTGGGGAAGCTGAATTGTTAAGTAACGAAAGGAGAAACTGCAGCATAAACTACTGGCTAGAACTTCTAGTATCAAATATTCGCACCGGTCTACCCATTAGATTCTGGTTTTCATTCTACATGTGTAGCAGCAGCACATGTATGCATTTATTCTCTCTCTCTCTCTCACACACACATACACACACACACACACACACACACACACACACACACACACACACACACACACACACACACACACACCCTTGCACTCAGTCTCTTACTCCTTCCTCATCTAAATCTATCACTCCAATTTAGAACTCTCTCCTTCCTGCTCTGTCACCTCTGTCATCAGAAACTGAACACAAGTGTTCAGGTCTTACTGTGAATCAGGTCCATCCAATGTCCCATCTCTAGGGATCATATTTTCACAGGTAATTTCACCCAACAATGCACTTCACTGATTCACTTGCCTTTGTCACATTCTCTATTGTGAATCCAAACAGACTCCAGTAATGTTAAACCACACTAAGAATCTGTTTGGGGAGCATATAGGATAGAATTGAATGTAAAAAGAGGTGTCAATTATCCTAGAGTTGTACATCTTCTCCCTGCCTTGGTGGCATTTTAAATTTTTCTGTTACTCATTTAGATTCCAATCTCTACGCTTCACTCTCCTTTCTTCCAGTTTCTAAGTCAAACAGATTTTTCTCAGCAAAATAACCCTTCCGTTATACCCAGGGGCAGACTGGTATGTGGGTTACAACAGATGTACAAGACAAGCTTTCCAGGCATGTTAAAGTTCAGTGTCAAGATCAAATTTATCTAATGCAATGCTTCCTCTCAAGCGCAATTTATCATCCCTTAGATGTTGGACCCCTTATAAATATTAGATTTCCTTTTTTCACAAACCCTGTTTGTTATTTTACCCTCAGTTCAAGACATGCTTTGAAATTAGATTGACTTGTTGCATTTCTGATGATAAATCTGCTTTCTTTCCTTCCAATTCTAATTTTTTGTTCCTTTGCCTTGAAAATTAATTGATATTCTAACACTTTTGTAAAACTATGGCAATTAGAATTTAGCATTTTTGTGGAAATCATTTGCTAAAAACAATGCTTTCTTAAAGTATACTCACAATGTTGAACCCACAATCTAGAAAAATTAATGGTGATAAGTCATCTAGTGTGTGTCTCAAGTGCGACAATATCTCTTATGTCGTGAGACATATACTGCTACAAAGCAAAGAGACTTGGTTAATTGTTTGTTTTTTAAAAAATTAATGCAATTTTATTTTTTATTAGTGACTTAATAATAGTTTTCAAGATCATGTGATAATAGGGGTATCAATCTATATTCTAACTCTTTCAGTAATAACCGCCCTTCTCCCAAGGTCTTAGAGATGGGCTGTCTATGGTTGTTTTTTTTTATTTAATTTCATTTATTTTTTTACTTATAAAAAGGAAACATTAACAAAACCATAGGATAAACTCCATACAATTCCCACCACCAGATCTCTGTATCCCAAGGTCACTGTGGGATGCAGAAGGTGGAAGGTCTGGCTTCTGCAATTGCTTCCCTGCTGAACATGGGTGTTTACTGGTCGATCCATACTCCCAGTCTGCCTCTCTCTTTCCCTAGTGGGGTGGGGCTTGAGGAAGCGGAGCTCCAGGACACATTGGTGGGGTTGTCTGTCCAGGGAAGTCTGGTCGGCATCATGCTAGCATCTGGAACCTGGTGGCTGAAAAGAGAGTTAACATACAAAGCCAAACAAATTGTTAAACAATCATGGACCTAAAGGCTGGAATAGTGCAGATGAAGAGTTAGGGGATCCTCCATTTTGTAATAGCCAGTAGGCATATTTTAGTTATATTCCAAAGGGCCTGTGGCTATACTAGTTTTTTTGTTTGTTTGTTTGTTTGTTTTTCCCTGAGCCTGAAATCTGATATGCAGGTGGATCCAAGTTATTGTCTGGTGAGATGATGTCATGGCTGTAAAAGAAACAGAAAGCTGGATCAGGGAAAAGAGTAGCTCCCTAATATGGGAAAGGAGTATAAATATTGTTGACTGTAAACCCCACCGATTTGATTTGGTCTGGGGCCCATATTGAGCTCAGGAGCCTGTGTGACCTTTGCATCCCTGTAGATTTGAAGCATTGCTGCAGGTATCACTCTATCACTCTCTCCCTGTCTTCCCTCTCAAGTGTCTCTCTGTCTCTATCAAAATAAATAAATAAAACAAATGTTAAAAAAAAATCAGAGGGAAAGACACCATGTGTTCAATGGGTCAGAAAGCAAATTAGAAGAGACAGTTTCTGGAAATGAGTCAACATCTTCTACTGGTTTCTGGATTTTTGTAAGAACTTAAGAAGTGATTTCAGAGATCTTCACCCAGCTCTTGTGAAGGAGACCTACAGTTCCACAGGGAGAGATCTATGGTTTCCCCCATGGAAATTAATCACTGGCTCCCATGGCACTCTGTTACCTTATTTACAGCTTTTGAAATAATGGATGTGAAAGTGCTTTATAAACAGAAAAGCACTGTACAAATGTCAGGTGTCAGGGGTGTAGCAGGGGAGCAGTAGATAATCCATCTCTTCCCTTTCAGTGTCAGGAACCAACTGAGAGAGACATGCAGTCAGCCGGCCCAGATCAACTCATCAGGCTGATTCCTCAGAATAGCTGGTTCAAAGGCAAGGCCACAGGAAATGTCCTCAGGCTTCACCTGAATTCAGTGTCTCAGCCTGGTCAAGACCACTGTCAGCACACGGAAGACAAGCTAACCAGAGAGTCCAAGTTCATCAAAGAAGTTTCCCTCCTCCCTTGATGGGGATCAAGGCTAGATCTGCAATGAAACACAAAAAGAGAAATAAAGAAGTTCACCCACCATAAAGGACTTTCTCTGTTTCATACTTTAATTATTTAGGTTCAATCAGTAGGCTCTGGTCTGGATATACAGAGGCAAATGAGACTTCAGAGAGTTTATAATCTAGGAGCTAGTAACAAGGCAACATAGTAACTATACATTAGGAAAGGTAGAGTTCATTCTGTTTGCCTGAGCTGGACCAGGTTTCATAGAACAAGTGATCACTGAGCTGGTGGTTCTCAGAGTCTGTGTAGGGGTTCACCAGATGGAAATGAGAAGGAAGGAGTTATTCCCAACAAAGGAAGAAGAAGGGCAGAGACAGGAAGGCTCAAACCCTATATGGAATGAAATGAGATACAAATAAGCAAATACAGCAAGGCCTGGTAGATAACTCGGAAGGTAGAGCTTCTGCCTTCCTATGTGAGCGATGCTGGGTTCAGTCACTGGCACCATGTGGGAGCACCATGGATAAAGCAGGGGAAACTCCATGGATGATTGAGCAGTACCTTGGTTGTGCCCTCTGTCACTTTACTTTCTCTTTCTCTCTCTTATTTTTTCTTTCTTTCTTCCTTTCTTTCATTTTATTGCAACCAGGATTGTCACGGGGGCTCGGTGCCTGCACAACAAATCCACCACTCCTACCTCTCATTTTTTCCTCTTTTTTTTTTCTTTTATTTGATAGGACAGAGAGCATTTTGAGAGGGCTGAGAGAGAGACAGAGACAGAGAGAGAAACAGAGACACCTGCTGTATTTGTTTCACTCTTTGTGAAACTTCCCCCTTGCAGGTGGGGAGCTGGGGCCTTTTCACATGGTAACATGTGCACTTAACCAGGTGTACCACCACCCAGCTCCACTCACTTCATTTTCTAAGAATATAGAATAAAGAAATTTGGTGGGGGGCAGGGAGATAACATAATGATTATGCAAACAGACTCTCATGCTTGAGGCTTCAAAGTCCCAGGTTCAATCCCCCACACCACCTACAAACCAGAGCTCATCAGTGCTCTGGTGTCTCTTTCTGTCTCTCTGCATCTCCCTCAAAAATAAAATAGATAAAATATTTTTAAAAAAGAGAAATTTTGGGAGTCGGCAGTAGCATAGTGGGTTAAGCGCAGGTGGCGCCAAGAGCAGGGACCGGTATAAGGACCTGGGTTCAAGCCCTGGCTCCCCACCTTCAGGGGAGTCACTTCACAGGCGGTGAAGCAGATCTGCAGGTGTCTGTTTTTCCCTCACCCTCTCTGTCTTCCCCTCCTCTCTCCATTTCTCTCTGTCCTATCCAACAAAGATGACATCAAGAACAACAATAATAACCACAACAATAGAACAACAAGGGCAACAAAAGGGAAAATAAATAAATATTAAAAAACAAATAAATAAATACAAAAAAAAAGAGAGAGAAATTTTGTGGATACTTGGAGGTGGGGCAATGATTAGGGCACTAAACATGGAAGCATGAGACCCTGAGTTTGACGCCTGACAGTCCATGTTCTAGAGTGATGGTTGGTGTGTTTGTTATCTGCCCTTAAATATATCTGCCTACCTACCTATCTGCCTTGTGTCAATAAATAAGTAAAAATGATCAAGGGAGGTCACTCACATATACATATATAATATATATATATTATATATAATCACATATACATGAGGTTCTTGATTCACCCACTCCCCAAAAACTGCATTTTCATATGTGTGTGTGTGTGTGTGTGTGTGTATTGGATAGGACAGAGAGAAAATGAAAAAGGGAAGGGGAGAAAGATAGGCACCTCCAGACCTGCTAGACTGCTTGTGAAGTGTCCCTCCTGAAGGTAGGGAGTAAGAGTTGAATCTGGGTTCTTGTTCATGGTAATATGTGCACTTAAATATGACAGTGTGAGTTACTATATCCTTTTTTTAATATTTATTTTATTTATTTATTCCCTTTTGTTGCCCTTGTTGTTTTGTTGTTGTAGTTATTATTGTTGTCGTTGTTGGATAGGACAGAGAGAAATGGAGAGAGGAGGGGAAGACAGAGAGGGGGAGAGAAAGACAGACACCTGCAGACCTGCTTCACCACCTGTGAAGCGACTCCCCTGCAGGTGGGGAGCCGGGGTTCGAACCAGGATCCTTATGCCGGTCCTTGTGCTTTGCGCCACCTGTGCTTAACCTGCTGCGCTACAGCCCGACTCCCGAGTTAATATATCTTACTTTTCTGTATGCCAAAGTTGAAGGTAGAATTCATATTAGTGTCCACACTTTCTTTTTTTAATGTTTATTTAAATTTTTATTATCTTTATTGATAAGACAGAAGTTGAGAAAGAAGGGGTGATAGAGAGGGAGGGAGACAGAGACACCTGCAACACTGCTTCACCACTCACAAAGATTTCCTCCTGCAGGTGAAGACTAGGGGCTCAAACCTGGGTCCTTGCATGTTGTAACTTGTATGTTCAAGCAAATGCATCACTGCTTGGCCCCCAGATTAATGTTCAAACTTTCTATCTCACGATAAAAGAAACCACTTTCCTTTCTAATCTTATTGATCATATATAATAAGGTTTTTGTTATATTTTTAAAGTATAAATCTAAAAATTGTCTCAAAAAAAGCACAATAAAGATAAAGGTGATATAGTCTTACAAATATAGTGCTCCAATAAGTAAATGTAAATAATGTCATGCTTTACTGTTTCTTTATTATCTCATATCTCTTAGAACATTAAAGGGAATTTACATAGTCTACAACAATATTTTCCAAATTCCTTTTCTTATTCTATCTATGCCTTTTCTACTCCTAATCTAGTTAGAACAGCACTGCCCCACCTCAATAGTCTCTTTCTAAACAAATAAACACTTCTTCATACTGGGGAAAGGAATACCTCCACAGCAGTCATTTTCACCCTAAATATGAGATGTAATCTATGCCAGTTCTATAAGCGAGACTCTAACTTCCCTTTCAATACATAGAGGATCCATTAGCCATCCAAGAATAAAATTCCTATTCAAACTTATTTCATCTGTTCTCCATACATTGAAAGCAGAACATTTTGGCTACTTCCGCCAACTTTAAATTTTCAGAATTCTCTTATATGCATTTGTCATAATATTGGTTCTGAGCAGTTTCTTCATCCAAGGGAATGGAATTACATCCATCTGTCATCTGAACTTTTTCGAACATTCTTTCCAAAGTCTGAAGACAGTTCCTGCCTCACCATTCAAACATGTCAGCTTTACTTTCTTCAACTGTTTCCAAGACTTCCATTTCTCCAGACATTTCTTCCAATTCTGAGGGTGCCCTTTGAATCTCTCTCTCCCTCTCTCTCTCTCTCTTTCTCTCTCTGTCTCTCGTGCCTTTCTTAGCCTGTATCCTCTCCCTGAGGGTTATTAGGAATAACAGAGCTATCTGTTATTCCTACTGACTCAGCTGAACTTCACATCAGAATCCTCAAGAAATACGAAATACCAGTCACAACTCTTGAGTAGAATATTTCAGTTGCCTTGCCCCCCCCAAAAAAACATGGCTATGCTCATGTTCCAACATGATTATGACATGGGAATAAATATATCTACAACAAAATGACAAGGAGTTAATATACTGGTTAAGCCTAAAGTGGAGAAACAAGCAATTCACCAAAATGAAATACAAATCAATAACAAACTGAAAGAAAATGTTTGCCCACTCAAGTAATCAAAGCAGTACAAATTGAAACAATGGCAGGATAACATTTGACAACAAAAACATCCAAAAGATGATATCCCATGCTGTCAAAAATTTAAGAAAGTAGATATTACCTGAACTGGAATTGGTGTCTTGCACCAAAGTAAAAGACTCTGGGGTTGGGGGGTGGGGGAGGATACAGGTCCAAAAAGAATGACAGAGGACCTAGTGGGGGTTGTATTGTTATACGGAAAACTGGGGAATGTTATGCATGCACAAACTATTGTATTTACTGTCAAATGTAAAACATTAATTCCCCAATAAAGAAATTTAAAAAGAAAGTAGATATTCTTATGCACTTTTGGAAAATTGGTAAATTCTTTTTTTTTAAATTTCTTGAGTGAAATGAATTTCAGAGTATTTGTTTCCAGTTTTAAGGATGAAATAGAATAAAAACATGTGCACACAAAAAATGTGCGCACAAGGACACTCATTGTTTTTTATACAACTCAACATTACTTAGATTAGCAAAAACTGAGAGCTAGCCTTAATATCTATTTTTAAGCAAGTAGCCAAATTATTGTCCATGGTGCTGATAGGGATTGTACTGTGTGAGACAGCCTGTGTATATGCATTGTGTAACTACTGAAATATAGGTAGGTGTTCATAGAAAGAAGAAGAAAAGGAAATATTCTAAAATATTAACAAATTGAGGGGGGCTAGCTGATGTAACCATGGCTGATATTTTTATCTCACCCCCCAACCTCCCTATATAAACATCTGAGATCAACTGGTCTAACATCCTTATTTTGCATGGAGAAGTCAGGAGACAGAGAGGTTTTCTGTTTTGTTCTGAGGGCATGCTGATGGTAGAACCAGTCTTAGAATCCAAGTTTCTCCAGACTCAAAGTTTCATTCTCTGTGTGAAATCTTTGAGAGCTTTGGAAAGGAGAAAACAGCAAAATAATAATAACAAGGGGGGAATCCAGTGGTAGCGTAGTGGGTTAAGCACACATGGTGCAAAGTGCAAGGACCGGAGTAAGGATCCTGGTTCAAACCCCTGGCTCCCCACCTGCAGGAGAGTCTCTTCACAAGAGATGAAGCAGGTCTGCAGGTGTCTATCTTTCTCTCCCCCTCTCTGTCTTCCTCTCCTCCATTTCTCTCGGTCCTATCCAACAACAGTGACATCAACAACAATAATAACTACAACAATAATAAAAAACAAGGGCAACAAAAGGGAAAATAAATAAATATTTTTTAAAAAATAATAATAACATGGGCACTAGTTAGGGAATCCTTGGACATCTAATAGAACCCTCTCTCTACCATCACTGGTCACTTCCATCAGAAACATCATCATAAAACCTCTTGTGGGCTATATTTGGAACTTGTCCTCCCTATAAAGTAACAATGATAGGGACTGTCCCACTCTCTGAAGGAAGGCTGGGTCATCCTAGCCTGCCACTCGAGGAAGATGAGTGCAGTCTACAATGTTCCCAGCTGTGACCATGAACTGCTAACTCAGACTGACAGGGACTCAGAGGTTACACATGCTCCTGTGCTAAATATATGGGCTTTGGGTCAGGTTGATGGGGGTAAGCAGTTAATTTTTTTTTTAATTTTTTTTTAATTTTTTATTTTTTCCCTTTTGTTGCCCTTGTTTTTTTTTTAATTGTTGTAGTTATTATTGTTGTCGTTGTTGTTGGATAGGACAGAGAGAAATGGAGAGAGGGAGGGGAAGACAGAGAGGAGGAGAGAAAGATAGACACCTGCAGACCTGCTTCACCGCCTGTGAAGTGACTCCCCTGCAGGTGGGGAGCCGGGGTTCGAACCGGGATCCTTATGCCGGTCTTTGTGCTTTGCGCCACCTGCGCTTAGCCCGCTGAACTACAGCCCGAATCCCTAGCAGTTAATTTTATTCATAGATTTTCTTCAAGTTTGGGAGCTACTTTTTGCCCTGCTCCAACATTCTAGCCCTATTCTCAATTCTGACACCATCTTCCCAGACAATAGTTTTAGTCCACCTGCATATTAGCTATCAAGCTCAAGAAAAATTTACTGAAGTCATGGGCCCCTGGAAACATGCCTAAAATAGACTTCCCAGCTACTTTTCACCCTAAGATCCCTGTTCTCATCTGCTCTATTCCTACTTTTTGGTTCCTGATCATTAACCATTTTGGGATGCATTGGATCGACCTTCTCGTGGTGCATCCCGTGAGTACCCATTCATTGGGGAAACTGACGATCCTTCCTAGCCGACTGAATCCACATGAATCCCAGTCACTTTCAAAGCCAGCAACAAGCAGCTCCTGACAGCTTTCAACCTGACGCTGTTGACTGGCTACGGAAGAAGGGCAAACGCTAGAAGAAGAAGAAGAAGAATTAACCATTTTGTTCTGCTTTATATCTTACTGCCTTTCAGTCACCAAGCTGCACATATACACTGCACCCGCCAGGGTTATTGCTGGGGCTCAGTGCCTGCATGCAAACTGCAGCAAAGGTGGGCGCGAGGAATCACATCATTGCAAGACTGGCCAGCTCCTCATGGGGCGCGAGCGCTTCCACACTACGATCATCATCTCTGGCATTATGCTATTCCACTGCAGAATACTGTGCCCCAGTATGGTTCCGTAGCCCCCATGTCCACTTGGTCGATTCCAAATTATATTCCTCCATGAGGATAATTTCTGGAACCATCCGTTCCACCCCGGTTCCATGGCTGCCAGTTCTTAGCAACATCACCCTGCCAGATATTCGTCGGGATGCAGCATCATCTAAGTTCATTTCCCACGTCTACGCTCGACCTGACCTACCAATATACGCGGATATCTTCGCCCACCCTGTCCAACGCTTGACGTCTCGTCACCCAATCTGGTCCCCTATGCCTACACTGAACTTCTCTGTTCCAGACTCTTGGAAACAGAGTTGGCAGTCAGCTGAGGTCAAGAACAAACACCTCATCACAGACCCCTGTAAGCGTCAACCCGGCTTTGACCTAGCACGTTATGATTGGGCCCTCCTCAATCACTATCGAACAGGCCATGGCCTGTGCGCCGCTATGTTCCATCGCTGGGGAGCGAGAGATGACCCGAACTGCCCCTGCGGCTACAAACAGACTATGACCCACATAGTCAACGACTGCCACCTCTCCAGATTCAAAGGAGGTCTCGAAACTTTACATCAGGCTCAACCTGATGCTGTTGACTGGCTACGGAAGAAGGGCAAACGCTAGAAGAAGAAGAAGAAGAAGAAGAAGAAGAAGAAGAAGAAGAAGAAGAAGAAGAAGAAGAAGAAGAAGAAGAAGAAGAAGAAGAAGAAGAAGAAGAAGACCAAGCTGCAAATGTTATCATGATGCCATCCTGACTTCCTTGGACAGATGACCTCAACAATGTGTCCTGGAACCTCACCTCTCCAGAGCCTTACCCCACTAGGAAAAGATGGAATCAGGATGTGGGTATGGATCAACCTGCCAACATCCATGTCCAGTGGAAAAGCTACTGCAGAAGCCAGAACTCCCACCTTCTACACCCCCAAAAGAATTTTGGTCCATACTCCCAGAGGGAGAGAAATGATAGGGGAAGATGACCAGAGGGCTTTGAACTCCAATTCCATCATGACCTGGAGAGAGAAGAGAAGAAAAGGAAGGACATTCAGAAGTAGTAATAGGTACAGGTGTGACTTAGAAAGGAAGGACCATGGAGAAGGCAGAACCATAGGGAAAAAATGCAAATATATATATAAATATAGACAGAGAGTTATAGAAATAATAATCAACCCATATTTACAACCTTGGGAGAACTACGGTAGCGTCCAATGGAGGCAATAAAGACACAGAACTCTGGTGGTGGGAATGGTACAGAATTACACTCCTGTTATCTCATCATTTTGTAAATTAATATTAAGTCACTGATAAAATTTGGAAAGTAATAATAATGTCGAGTGTGAAGAGACAAATAAGGGATATAGACAGAAAAACAACGGGATCTTGGGAGGCAGTGACTGGTCATTGGCCTCCTCTAGAGACAACCCTGCCTCATGCTGAGGCCAGTTCCAGAGAGTTCTGAGGTCCTTCTGGAGCTAAACTTCTGGAAGACCAGAGAAATAGTACAATTGTCAAACATAGGATTTGCATGCATGAAGTCCCAAATTCTGTCCTTAGCACTGCATATGCCAGAGGTAAACAGTACTCTGGTTTCTCTGCCTCTGTCTCTCTCTCTCTCATAAAAAAATAAATAAATAAAAAGTAATTCTCGGGGAGACTGGCAGATAGTTCAACTGCTAGGGTGCATGCTTTACAATGAACAAGGACCCAGGTTCAAGCCTCTGGCCACCACATGAAAACATCATGCAAATAGGAAGCAGTGGAGCAGTGTTGTGGCATCTCTCCTCTCTCTGTCTCTCCTCCTCTATCTTTCACTTACTATTAAAATAAATAAATAAATAAATAAATAAATAAATAAATATCCTCAGAGAGTAGTAGAAGTATGAAGGCTTGAAGCCCAGCAAAGCCCTGGCATCAAAAGAGAGAAAGAGAGGAAGAGAAAGGAAGGAAGGAAGGAAGGAAGGAAGGAAGGAAGGAAGGAAGGAAAAAGGGAGGGAGGAAAGGAGGAAGGAAGAGAAGGAGGAAGGGAGGGAGGAGGATAGTCTTGGACCAGCAAGATAGCTTATCTGGGAACATGCCTGGCCCCTACCAGAAGTTTTAATATTGTGGTGTCCTTACCTCTCCCCCTCTGTTTCACTCTCTTTTTACATGAAAAAATAGGCCCAGAGCATTGATTTCTCAGCAGCAACAACAACAAAAGGTCTTCCACCCATGCAGCTGAGATTTTGGCTCTGGGAGATGTGACTCTGAAGGGTGGGAGGGACCAAGCCCCTTCTGCATCCTCTAGGTATGTGGAGCCTGTGTAAAGACACTTCTCAGCCCACTTCACCTAAGTCACGAACATTCAGCCTCAGGGACAATGCTGGCTGGGTCCTTCTATTCTGTGTTTAACTCTTTGAAGCCAGAGAAACTTTTTCTTATTTCGTCAAACCCAATCAGCAGTAAATTGGAGTATTGTGTGAAAGTGAGCTAATAGTATTATAGGAACATCTAAAGGAGAAAAAAAAAACTGTCCATTGTGTCTAGGCACTCTGCACTAACTGACTTCTTTTCCATTGATTTTTGTCTGACTTTGTACATTGTGCACACATGGTTTTACTTGGCTGTAAACAGAAGGAGCATCCACGTTTGTATTAAAGCAATAAAGTGTTCACGATAGGAGGCAAATGGCTCAAATGCAACAGTTATGTAGGCTTGTTGGCAGGGGGATCATTTGAGAAAGGAGAGTAATCCCACAGATTGCAGCAGTACATGTAGGATAGTGCTTCTAAAGATATTAATAAAATCCTTTCCCTTTTCTTTTTATTTTTTTCCTTAACCAAGTTATGGTGAAATAAATGCAATATATGTTCATGTCTATCCATGTCTCGTTGGTTTTTAAAACAATCCTAATGTCAAGGAAGGAAACAAATCACAGATTTTAGTATGAGGATAGACCTTAGGAATATTATATCCAACTCAGTGAAATGTAAGTTGTCCATGTATTTGAAATTGTGTGAGCAAGGCCCAATTTTTGCAGCTCTTTGCCTGGCTTTGTAAGTCCAGCTAAAACCCAATACTAAGGCAACATATGTTTCTCTGCTGCCTACTGTGAGTATAGCATTAGAGAGTACTGGGAGTCACAAAATAGGGGACCACTTGCCCACAAGGTTTTTACAAACTTCTTGAAAACTTGAGGCAAATAGGCACTAATCAGTCACTACATGGTGGCCTGGGAGGTGACACAGTGGCTAAAGAACTGGACCTAAAAGTATCAGATCTCAAGTTTCATCCCTGGCATCACCTATAT
Organism: Erinaceus europaeus; assembly: GCF_950295315.1. Taxonomy (NCBI): domain Eukaryota; kingdom Metazoa; phylum Chordata; class Mammalia; order Eulipotyphla; family Erinaceidae; genus Erinaceus; species Erinaceus europaeus. The sequence goes on along the minus strand of NC_080163.1, from coordinate 110,421,137 downwards.
CAGCATAATCCTTTGATTTGCTTTCTCTATTTCATGTTAATAAATAAATAATTTGGATTTTTTTTTCACTATCAGGGTTGTTGCTGAGGCTCAGTGCCTACATGATAAATCCATCCCTCCTGATAACCTTTTATTCTTCTTTCTTTTATCTGATAGGACAGAGAATAAATGAGAGGGGAGGAGGAGGGAGAGAGAGAGAAAGAGAGAGAGAGAGAGAGTCACCTGTAACACTGCTTCAGACTCATGAAGTTCCCCCTGCATGTGGGAACAGAGGCCTGCACACTGGTGTTTGTGCATATTAATGTGAGCTCTCTACCAGGCACAACACTGCCAGGCCCCTATAAATAAATCCTTGAGAATAAAATGAAGAATCCCCCTGCACGTGGGAACAGAGTCTTGTACCCTGGTGTTTGTGCATATTAATGTGAGCTCTCTACCAGGCGCAACACTGCCAGGCCCCTATAAATAAATCCTTGGGAATAAAATTTTAAATAAGCAGTCAGTACATGGACCTGATATATTGCATACTTTTTATTTTGTTTTCTGTCTATATCTTACTATTAAAAGATAAGCCCATAGACTCCCCTCCTCCTTTGGCTACTCCCTATTTGCTTGTATTATGCAGCAAGAGGGTTCTGTGCATATGTGATGCCATTACTCCTGGGACAGAGAGAAGAGAGTCAGGAAATAGAACCACATACCTTACCATGTACTGGGACCCAGGTTTGAGCCACAGAAACACAGGCGAATACCATTATCTTCAAAGATTTACCCTATTTATTACATATGAGAGTTTTACATGAAGCAGAGGCGGGGGGGGGGGGTGGATGCCAAAACACCACTCTAGCACATGCACTTCTAGAGATCAAACTGGGAACTTCAGACGCGAATATCCAATGCTCTAGCAACTGGGCCATCTCCCTGGCTGCCCCATCCAATATCTTCTTGTCCAGCTTTTCTCCTGGCCCATCCGTGGGACTCCAGCCTTCACAAAGCCCTTTTGTTTACACAGAAACTGATCTGTGGCAACCATGAGACTTACATTTTCTCAGAGACTGTGCTTATCCAAAGGACATTAGGAAAATCACTTGATATCTCTGGGCCTCCCTGGAAGTGTCCTTATTGCACTGTGTCACCCCAAGATCCCTCTCTCCCTAGCAGCATGGGATTGCCAGTGAAACACTCTAGCTCCATCTGCCACCGAGGCTCTGGGTGTCAGCAGCCTTCCCTGAGCAGGTCATCAGTACACAGGGACCTCCTAACAGAGGAAAGCAGTGGCAATTGCACCACAACCTAGACAGACAAGCTCCACAAGCAAGCAGACACTATGTCAAGTACAAGCAGGGCCCAGGTCTCCAACTAGACATGGAAGTCAGCTCAGGGGCTGTTGTCACAAGGCTCTGGGTAATCTAATTAAATCCAACCCATCCCAGGCTCAGCCCTTTCTCTGTTGGGGAGGTGTCTGACTGCAGACAACAGCAGATCCCTCGAGGCACCTCAGAAAGTCTGTACCCATTCCAAGCCCTCAACACAACTAATTTTTCTTCTCTATCCTTCTCCATCCCACTTTTATCCACAGTCCAGGCCGCTGAATTCTCTTTGTTCTTGTTCTTCCTAAAGCTGTGAGCATAAAGATCTTCAGGAAATCAGAGGTATCTGTTATTTATCCATCAGCTAGACACATTAGCTGTAAGCAACTATATAAGGCCCTAGACCCACCCCACAATTCCCCAGGGCTTGGGAGAACAGAATGGAGTTTTGCTGATTCCTCACAAAATGGGAATGAGAGAAGATGAGAGCAAATGAAGAGATATGCCCTGGGGAGAGGAGAGAGCAGGAAGCCCACAAACAGTAATGTTCAAAGCACTGAAGAGGGTCCTGGGAAGGTTCTTCAGAGGAATACACTACTTCCTTCTCCTCAAGAACTTTTCTCTCCTGAGAAAAATTTTCTGAGAGTGCCCATTCTAGGCACTACACAAAGCATCCTGGGGGAAATGCCAAATGCAGTCCAATAGAGAGTCTCCAGAAAATATCCACTGATTTTGAAAAAGAAGAGCGCCATTCAAGATTAATTGAAATGTGAAACTTTGTTGTTGTTTTTTTTTTTGGTTTGGACTTTTTTCTTTTTTTATTTATAAAATGGAAACACTGACAAGACCATAGGATAAGAGGAGTAAAATTCCACACAATTCCCACCATCAGAACTCCATATCCCATCCTCTCCTCTGATAGCTTTCCTATTCTTTAACCCTCAGGGAGTATGGACCCAGGGCCATTATGGGATGCAGAAGGTGAAAGGTCTGGCTTCTGCAATTGCTTCCCTGCTGAACATGGGCGTTGGCAGGTCGATCCATACTCCGAGTCTGTCTCTCTCTTTCCCTATTGGAGCAGAGCTCTGGGGAGGGTCCAGGACACATTGGTGGGTTCATCTACCCTGGGAAGTCTGGTTGGCATCATGGTAGCTGCATCTGGAACCTGGTGGCCGAAAAAGAGTTAAGATATAAAGGAGAACAAATTATTGACTAATCATGAACCTAGAGGCTGGAATATTGCCCATGAAGATTTGGGGTCTCCGCTGTGGAGTCTGTCTGTCTCTCTCTTTCCCTATTGGGACAGAGCTCTGGGGAGGGTCCAGGACACATTGGTGGGTTCATCTACTCTGGGAAGTCTGGTTGGCATCATGGTAGCTGCTGTTTTCGATGGGTTATGTTGTTTTCGCCGGGCTGGCTTCACGGGCGGGTAACAGATGACCTGGGACTCATGGCTGGGTTGTAGGCAGTATCTCTTTATTCATGCAGGACGCAGCACAATCTAAGACGAGCTAAGTTAAACTCAAAGTACAGTACCCTCAAACTCACAATGCTGTCTTTATATATACTTCCCAAGTAGGGTGGAAACAGGATGTGACATAGAGAGGGTGGAGAGAAAAGTGACTGGTGAAAATCAGGGTGTGATAAAGAAGGGATCAGGGTGTGACAAGGAGGGGGGTGGAGCAAAAACATATCATGAAACTGGGGATTGAACCAATGCCCTGGAGGGAGGTGCTTGTTAACAGCGGTTATGTAAATAGAATGAAGTGGTTATGTAAATAGAATAGTGTTAAGCAGGGGGGATTTAAACCAAATGAAACAGAAGGGGTCTCATGCATACCAACAGGTAGCTGCATCTGGAACCTGGTGGCCGAAAAAGAGTTAAGATATAAAGGAGAACAAATTGACTAATCATGAACCTAGAGACTGGAATATTGCCCATGAAGATTTGGGGTCTCCGCTGTGGAAAAAGCTAGCAGGTATATTCAAGGGGACTATGACCTTACTAGTTTTTGCCTGAGTCTAACATGTGACATGCAGGTGGACCCAAGTTACTGTCTGGGGAGATAATATCATGGCTGGAAAAAGGACTAGAAAGCTGGATCAGGAAAAGACAGTAGCTCCCAAATATGGGAAAAGTATATAAAAATTGTTGACTGTAAACCCCATTGAAATGTGAAACTTTCTAGCTATTGAAATTGGAATCACAGAGCTTTTCTTCTTGGCTGTGCTTAGTGGTGTCCAAAGTGTCTTCATAGCTTTTAGTCCACTGGATGTATTCCTCCCGGTAGTCATGCACTGAGTAATCGGCCTACTGTGTGCTGGGCAAAGCTATCAAAGGATCAAAAAATGAAGACACAAACTTCACCTTTGGTAGAACAGAAAAACAAGCCAGCAAGCAAGTAGAAGGCAAATGATGAAAGATAAGAATAATACACACTGGGGTAGTGTAGGAGAGGCTAAGATAACATAGTTCTGTCTAGCTAATATGGATGCCTTAGGCCTTCAGCTGGAGTGACTAAGCAGAAACCATATAGCCACATACACATGTTTGTTTGTTTTTCACTTTCTGCTGTTGCACATGATATTAGCATGTTTTTCACTACTGCACATGATCACTGTGTGAAGAGAGCCTGACTGCCCAGACCTCCAGGTTAGCTGTCTGCCTTTTGTGTGATTTGATATAAAGACATCCTGCTTTAGACAAGAGGGGGGGGGTATCTGTTGTCCTGCTTCTTGATCCAGGGAGCTCTTGCTGTTGTTGCTGTAACTATAGAAGATGACCAGAACTGCTGACCTAGAGAGCAGTGGCCATGATGTAGAGTTGAAGAACAGAGACTAAACAAAGGGGAACAAAACTGAGCTGGCTTCCTGCCAGAATAAAGATATGCTTCTGTCTATCATCAGTGCCTTTCTGCTCTAGATACATATAAAAAAAAAGTGAAAGCAGGATCTTGAACAGGCATTTATTTGCAGTATTTGATGCAAAACAGCAAAGAATTTGAAGCAATCCAAATGTCTATCAATAGATAACTGGATAAACAACATATGGTATAAACGTACAATGGAATGCTATTCAACATTTAAAGAGAATGAAATTATATTTTATACAATAACATGGGTGCACTTTGAAGATAGCATGCTAATTGAAGCAATCAGTCAGGGTAGGGAAGTAGATTAATGGTTATGCAAAAGACTATTATGTCTGCGACTCCAAAGACCTAGGTTCAATCCCCGGCACTATCATATGCCAGAACGGAGTAGTTAAAAGAAAAAGGAAGATGAAGAAGAGGAAGAGGGTAAGGAGGAGGGAGGGGAAAAAAGCAATCACAAAAAAGAGTGATACTATAAGCTTCCACTTATATGAAGCATCTAAAGTAGTCAAATTCATAGAAAGAAGAATGAGGTTAGCCAGTAGCTGAGCAAGGAAGCAGAAGGAGTTATTTAATAGGTATAGTGTCTCAGGTTTTCAAGATGAAAAAGCTCTGGAGATATTATTTACAATAATGTGGACTACTATTGTTGGGATGACCAGAACCTGAAGTGTTTGAATTATTTGTTGTTTTTATTTTTATTTGATTATTATTGTTATTAGTGACTTAATATTGATTTACAAAATTATAAGATAACAGGGGTATAATTCTTTGCCATTCCCACCACCAGAGTTCTGTATGCCCGTTTCCTCTATTGGAAAGCTATAGCAGCTCTCCATAGGTTGCAGATATGGGTTGACTATTATTTCTATATGTCTATGTTTACAAGGCAGCTATGCTCACCACTATACCACCAACACCTCTTTGTAAGTCTGTGTTTGTATATATTTGTCCCTTTTTTGTCTGTGATCTTGCCTTCTTTTGTAAGTCACACCTGTACCTATTACTACTTCTGAGTGCCCTTCCTTTTCTTCTCTTCTTTCTCCAGGTCCTGGTGGAGTTGGAATTCAAAGCCTTCTGGTCATCTTCCCCTATCACTTCTCTCCCTCTGGGAGTATGGACCAAAATTCTTTTTGGTGTGTAGAGGGTGGGAGTTCTGGCTTCTGCAATAGCTTTTCCACTGGACATGGATGTTGGCAGGTTGATCCATACCCACATCCTGACTCCATTTTTTTCCTAGTGGGGTAAGGCTCTGGAGAGGTGAGGTTCCAGGACACATTGGTGAGATTATCTTTCCAAGGAAGTCAGGATGGAATCATGATAGCATCTGCAACTTGGTGGCTGAAAGGAGGTAAAATATAAAGCAGGACAAAATGGTTAATGAACAGGAACCAAAAAGTAGGAATAGAGTAGATGAGAACAGGGATCTTAGGTTGAAAAGAAATTGGAAAATCTATTTTAGTTTTGTTCCTCAGGGCCCATGACTTTTGTGGGTTTTGCTTGAGTTTGATAGCTAATACAGAGATGTAAAACATATTGTCTGGAATACTTTCAGTTCATCAGGCTCAAGGAAAAATTACTAAAGTCATGGGCCTCTTGGAACATACTTAAAATGGACTTTCATGCTTCTTTCCACCCTAAGATCCTTATTCTCATCTACTCTAGTTCTACCTTTTTTTGTTTATTAAAAATTTATCCTGTTTTATATCTCACTGCCTTTGAGCCACCAAGTTGCAGGCACTACTATGATGCCATCCTGACTTTCCTTGGCAGACGACCTCACCAATGTGTCCCTAGGTCTCACCTCTCCTGAGCCCTACCTCACTAGGGAAAGATAGAAATAAGTTGACCTCCCAATGTTCATGTCCAGCAGAAAAGCAATTAGAGAAGCCAGACCTTCCACCTTCTGTACCCCATAAAGAATGTTGGTCCAGGTAGTCAGGCAGTAGTGCTGTGGGTTAAGCGCATGTGGCATGAAGTGCAAGGACCGGAATAAGGATCCTGGTTCGAGCCTGGCTCCCCACCTGCAGGGAAGTTGCTTTACATTCCATGAAGCAGGTCTGCAGGTGTCTATCTTTCCCTCCTTCTCTCTGTCTTACCCTCCTCTCTCCATTTCTCTCTGTCCTGTCCAACAACGATGACATCAATAACAACAACAAATAACAATTAAAAAAAAAGAATGTTGGTCCATATTCTCAGAGGGATAAAGAGTAAGGAAGTTTCCAATGAAGGGGATCAGACATGTAAGTCAGATGTTGAGAACTGTATAGGATTATAACCCATATATTATTCATTATTAAATCACTAATAAAACAAAAGAAAGAAAGCTGCCTGGAAAGATGGTGACAGAGTTGAGAATAGGGATAGAAAGCTGGTAGGGCAGAAACTGTAGCTCCCAAACTTGAAGAAAAGCTATGAATAAAATTAACTGTTTACCCATCAACCTGACCTAGAGCCCATATATATTCATACTGAGCACAGAAGTCTGTGTAACCCTGTCAGTCTGAGCTCACAGTTCACAGTCACAGCTGGGAACATTCTAGGCTGCACTCATTTCAGGACCAGTCTTCCTCAAATGGCAGAATAGGATGACCCAGCCTCCCTTCAGAGAGTGGGGCAGTCCCTGCTATTGAAACTTTATAAGGAGGACAGTTTCCTTGAGTAGCCCATGAGAGTGCTAATGATGACATTCCTGGTGGAAGTGACCAGTAATGGTGGAGTGAGGGATCTATTAGAAGTCTAGGCTCATCATATCTGTGTGGGAGCCCAGAAGATGGGGTGGTCTTGTATTGACCAAAAAGGCCATTATTCAAATGAGCCAGCCTCTTGCCCTTATCTAGCTTTTGCAGTCCTTTCTTTATCTGGTAGTTTAGACTTTCTCCCAGTTGTTAAAACATTGAGTGCCATTTGTTGTATCCAAACTGGTATTAAGTTTATGGTGTTTGCCTTCTTTGGGAAGAATCTTGTTTTTATACCAGCAAAAAAAGGGAAGCGAATCTGGAAAATACCAGAGGAAGCTAGACATTGTTTCTCTTATCTGAGAGAAAAGAGGAAAAAAGAAGACACCTGGAAATAGTAATAGGTGTAGGGGTGACTTTAAAAGGAAGTGAAGACAAGACCATTGAAAAAAAACTGGACAAAAATGATAGCTAGACAGATATAGAATTAGTGGTATTGGTGACCTTGGGAGAACTGGTGGAGTTTCTGATGGAGGAGATGGAGACAGAACTCTGGTGGTGGGAACTGAATGGAATCATACCCCTATTATCTTACAGTTTTATAAATCAACAGTAAATAACTAATAAAATAATTGTTGGGCTGGTAAATTTTATAGTTTTGTTCTGTTTGCTTCAATATGAAAATATTTTTAAGAAATAGAAAAGGCAATGATAAAAGTATGTGGAACTCAAGAAATGTCTATAAACATAGTGTGAGGCACATTGATAAGAAGTCTAGAAGGTAAGTCTGAGAAAGAGTGGGGAGCCTTATTTACAGGAGACCTTTCCATGGAATATAAAATACTTTACATATATGATAGCTTTGGGGGGGTATCATCTGTCTGCTTTCCAATTTCTGAATAACTGAAATTCTGCATTCTTTTTTTTATATTTATTTTCCCTTTTGTTGTCCTTATTGTTTTTATTGTTGTTGTTATTGATATTGGATAGGACAGAGAGAGATGGATAGAGGAGGGGAAGACAGAGGGGGGGAAAGAAAGACACCTGCAGACCTACTCCACTGCTTGTGAAGTGACTCCCCTGCAGGTGGGGACCTGGGGGAAAATTCTGCATTTTTAGGACACTTTTCAATAGGAAACCTATCAAGCTTCAAATAGCAAGTTGGATCTCATTTATTAAGACAGTAAATAGGGAGTATCTATGGACAATAGAGAGAGACTGTGTTACATGAATAAAGGACTATTAAAGATGTAAGAACAACAGGAAGCAGGGAATGATTGGAGGAGAATATATTCCCTGAACATACTTTCAATTGTTGGAACACTCGGTACAAATAGGAGTAAACAATAAAGGAAACAGGCTTGTGTAAGAATTCAGTCAAGATGGCTCTTCAGTGAGTGACTGGGCTCCCTTTCTGTTTTCCATGACATGTGTAACTTTGCTATCCTAGGTGAATGACTATATCCTTCCATGGCATTTATTCATGGCAGCAATATGAGCTCAACTTACCCAGATTTCATATCAATGTGTCCCTTTGTTCAAAACCAATAAGAGAAGAAAACATCATATCTATGGGATACATATCCTAAACTGGAAAATGGGATGGTAGAATTGGGGGAGGCTTTCAAGGAGAGAGCAAAGAGATTCATGATAAGAGACTGAGTAATATGACAAAACCAGGTGTTCTATGACTAGATTCTTGCCCTGGCACTTAGATAGGTTTCTTCCAAATAAAAGTTATTTATGATAGAAAATCTAATGCTGAATAATGCCTCCAATTTTCTCTTCTTTATTTTTTTTCTTTTTTTTTTTTTTAAGTAGCTAAGAGGATGCTGAAAATTTCTCATGAAACTGCAGGGCCTCAGTTGACCTCAACTCAAAATTTCTACATTCCGAAGTTATATATCTTGGGGAAGCTTGTTCTGAACATCTTGAGTGGGCTTATTCTAAACATCTTGGACAGGCCTATTCTTAATATCTTGGGGAGACTTTTTATTTAACTTTCAATAAAGAGTTCCATTTATACATCTGGGAAAAAATTTTTCCTGTCTACAACCATACTACATTGAACACATCCAATCTTATCTGATCTTAGAGGCTAAGCAAGGTCAGGCATGGTTAGTACTTAAATGGGACAAGGAAATTTCTTCCCACCATCATGCAAAAGTCCCATGCTTACTTTATTTGGACCAACTCAAACCTGTGAGCCAGAGGAGAACCATATATTGAATGACTCAAACCTTTTAACCCTTTTTATGGCCAGAAAAATGGAATTAGCTTAACTAACACATGATGATTGGTCAGGGATCACCATTTAAGCTAAGGGGTGGATTGATTCTGCCCGAGCCATATATAATATATAAAGATAAAAGGAGGAGAGGTTCCCCAATGGAAGTCAGGAAGTTGTAATCAGTGGAAGAAATGGATGCTGGGTAAGAAATCAATCCTTGTTCATGATAGTGGGAAAATGTGAAAGGACAGGGTTCAGATTTCTGGGCTTGGTGCTATAGGTGTTGACACTTTTAACAAAGACTGGAAATAACAAAAGGCAAAGCAAATTTGAGGGAAGGACAAAATGGTGGAAAGACATAAATTTGTTGATTTTGAAGTGACTGAAAAACAGGTAGTTGGAAAAGGTTGCTGTTTGATGTTGGATTCCAGAGGTTTCTAGCTGACCTACAAAAATGAAACTGCAACTAAGCAGTCCCATCATTTTTCATAAGGTCTTGTCTAGTCTCTTTAGAATTTTGAAATCTGCCACAGTTATTAATTAGCCATTAGTGATTCCTTCTGACTCTGCCTAGGAATATCCTCTTCTTGCTCTCTTTCTTTAGGTTTTCAACCTACAAATTGCTGGAGATGGGGTTGACCAGGTATGTTCAAAAGACAAAACATTTCTCTTAATATAGAAATTAATGTGTGGTTGTGGTATATATACACAATGGAATACTACCCAGCTATTAAAAATGGCGACTTCACCATTTTCAGCCAGTCTTGGATGGACCTTGAAAAATTCATGTTAAGTGAAATAAGTCAGAAACAGAAGGATGAATATTCGATGATCTCACTCTCAGGCAGAAGTTGAAAGACAAGTTCAGAAGAGAAAACACAAGTAGAACCTGAACTGTAATTGGCATATTGCACCAAAGTAAAAGACTCTGGGGTAAGTGGGGGGGAGAATACAGGTCCAAAAAGGATGACAGAGGACCTAGTGGGGTTGTATTTTTATATGGAAAACTGGGAAATGTTATGCATGCACAAACTATTGTATTTACTGTCAAATGTAAAACATTAATTGCCCAATAAAGAAATTTTTTTTAAAAAGAAATTAATGTGTGGCTTTAATTGCCTCAAACGCACAAAGAAGGATAAAGAAGAATGGATAAAGATGGATAAAGAAGAAGGAGAAAAAGAAGAAGAGGAGGAGGAAGGGGAGGGGGAGGAAAAAAGAAAGAAATCTACATTCACCCAGCATTTGAAATAGAACACAGGCTTTATTTGAATAAAGAAAATAATCTGTCAGGGAGGTGGGGAAAAAAAGCTTAAACTGCTAAAATGTCTATCTTACTACATTGTTAAAGAAAAGCAAGTTTAATTACATTCATGTTGGGATATTGTACAGATGTGGTTGAGTTAGGCAGGACCCACAAACTACCATATTTCTATGTGAGTATTATTATTTACATATCAATCTTCTGCCTTGTATTAAAGTGACTCCTCCGCCTCCATGTTACCCCCTCAGGGTACCGCCCATTCCCACAGAGCTGAAACCCTAGCAACCAGTGCTACAAAAGCTTTCTACCTTCCCACAGTGCCTTGTTTTCTCCACCCCCCTTTTCTAGCCAATCCCGTCCTGACTTGCCACTTCTGGAATTTCCCCCATAAAAGCCCTCCTACTTCCGCTTTCTCTCTCTTGCTTCCTTTTTCTACTCTGCGACCTGACTCAGAGAAGAGTTGCTGCACATAGCCGGAGGCGGCCATTTTGCCAGCTCCAAGGGGCCCGAACCACTGTGCTCTCACCCAACTCTGAGGAGTCCGAGTGAATAAAGATTTGCATTCCCGAACTGCCACAAATTCCTGGTCTCTTCTCTCTCCTCCGTGATGCAACCCGACACATTCAAATCTACATAGAATCATTTTTGAGTGGTATGCATTGTAATCTAAAGGTCTAGGATTTCAGAATTGACAGGATAGCTTAAACAAAGGCAATAGGATAAGAACAAATCTGATGGGTTTGGGGATGGAGCAAGACTAAAAAAGTCAGAGACTTTGAGTCCTAGTGTCAGCTATGCCAGGAAACCACCAGATGACCTTACCAAATCATACACCCTCTCTCTATCAGAGGTCACAGAGAGTATCTAAGTATAAATGCTCCCAAGTTACTTTTTTGCATCTATGAAGTCACCACAGAAAATGAAATCTAGATTCTCTAAAAAGTACTAATTGTACAGAAAATAATCTTTTTGATTGTTCTAAGTCCTTGAGAAGAATACAGAGAAACAACCTGCCAATTCTCCCGCTCACAGTTAAAAGCAGAGACTGAAAGTGCCCATCAGAGGTAATCCAAAAAAATTTTGATGATTCAGAACTAAAGGAATTATAACTGTTCAACCCTTTCTGATCCTTTTGCTATTCCCCCTGAAAAAGAGAGTGGAGGAGAACAGTCACTTTGGGAGTATCCAGATGTGGAAGTCCAGCAAGTATGCCAGCTTCTGGAAGTAAAGGAACACAGACTGACTGGCACAGGGACACAGTTCTGCTAGAGGGACAGAGTCCCTTAGCTGAGCACCTGCTCTGTACCAGGCTGTGCAAACAGGCATTAGGAAGGAAGGTTTAGACAACAGAAGACTAATTGTTGTAATAAGCCTTAAGGGTTATACCTCAAGAGGCTGCTGTTGACTGGCAGCCAGCTGTAGATGCTGTCCTGAGTTATCCTTGCAAATGACCTCTGCTGGGCTAGCAGTGTCAGTCCAGTTCAGACTAGTTTACCTTTTCTCTTCTTGTTTGTATATATCCCTTTTTATTTTTTTAACTTTTTTAAAAAAATTATTTATAAAAAGGAAACACTGACAAAAAACATAGGATGAGAAGGGTACAACTCCACACAATTCCCACCACCAGAACTCTGTATCCCATCCCCTCCCCTGATAGCTTTCCTATTCTCTATCCCTCTGGGAATATGGGCCCAGGGTCGTTATGGAGTGCAGAAGGTGGAAGGTCTGGCTTCCCTGCTGAACATGGGTGTTGACAGGTTGATCTATACTCTCAGCCTGTCTCTCTCTTTCCCTAAAGGAGAAGGGCTCTGGGGAAGCAGGGCTCCAGGACACATTGGTGGAGTCATCTGCCCAGGGAAGTCCGGTTGGCATCATGTTAGCATCTGGAACCTGGTGGCTGAAAACTGAGTTAACATACAAAGCCAAACAAATTGTTGAGTAATCATGAACCTAAAGGCTAGAGATTTGGGGTCTCCATTTTGTAGATAGCTAGTAGGTCTATTTCAGTTATATTCCAAAGGGCCCATGACCATGCTATTTTTTTTTTTCCTGAGCCTGACATCTGATATGCAGGTGGATCCAAGTTATTGTCTAGAGAGATGATGTTATAGCTGGAAAAAGGACCAGCTTATAGCTGTATCAGGGAAGAGAGTAGCTCCCAAATATGGGAAAGGTGTATAAATTTTGTTGACTTGTAAACCCCATAGATTTGATCCCCACCCCCACCCCAAAACTAGCCCCCACAGGCTGGCCAGCTGCTCCTAGCAGGCTTCCTTAGTCACTGCACCACCTCCTGGACCACTCTAGCAGGCTTCCTATGGAGCTATTTTCTTACCAAGATTCCTAGTTCAGTAGGGGTGTCATTCCAAGCCCTTTTTATTTTTTATTTAAAAAAAAATCAGAGCCAGTGGAGATAGCTCAGTAATAAAGCAGAGTTGCATGCATAAAGTCCCAGGTTTGATCTCCACGCTGCAGTACTCTGCTGTCTCATTTTCTCATGAAAAATAAAAAATAAGTAATTATTTTTAAAAGCCCACCATCATTCTTCATACTCCCACCCCTTGTTCCTTTCTCTCACCCTCCATTCCCTCTCTACACCTCAAAGAATCCTAGTTCAATCACCAGTGACCACTGCTTTTTTTTTTGTTTTGTTCTATCTATTCTTCAATTGTATTCCCTTTGATTATAAACAGAATGAAATCATGCAGTACTTTGTCTTCTTCCTTTGAACACATTTCTCTTAGCATCTTTTCTTTCCTAGTTTTTAGCTCAACAGCCAAGTTACTTGGGAATATTCAGTTATTGGGACAATGCCTGGCTTCCTACTTCTGCATTGCACCAGCTGAGATCTTTAAGAACAATAAGAAAAAATGAAAAACAAACAAACAAAAAAGAGGTGATAGCACATAGACATCTTTGGAGGCAGGGAACTGAAGCTAAATTGACATTTTTGTAACAATAGAGTAACATTTCAGGCTAAGGCTATCTTCCAAATAAGGGTGGTCCTCAGGATCAGAATTTAGCCCACAGAGGTGAGAAGGTTTCAGCTGGTTCACAAATTCATCTACAAGGACACCTGAAGAGGCTCTCCAATTCAGGGTATTAAGGAGACAAAAAAAAAAAAAAAAAAAAGATTGGCTGGAAATCAATGAATCTGCATCACTGAACGAGAACAACAATAGAGTGCCATAGACAGTTAACTGAAAAAAAAACAAGCATCATTATGTAAACAACAATCAGAAATAAACAGCAGGGTTCTGAGATTAGTTTCCAACTGCTTTCTCCCTCCCCCACCCTTAGTTGCTGGTGGAGAGCCTTGGTCAGATGTCACCAAGAATTGTCTTTGTCTGGTCCCTGGGGATTTATTATCTTCTCCCAAGATCCAGGTTCTGCTGATTCTCTGTCTCCCAGACTGTTCCTGTTCCATGCCATTCTGTGCTAGAATGGTTACTTCCTGATATCAGTGCCATTAATTCTAATTTCAGAAAATATATCTCTTGGCCTCAAATTTTATAAAGAGTTTTCATCTGTTGTAATCATAGGAACTGGTGCTGCCTTTGCTGTCTTTCTCTGCTGAATGCCTGTTCTTCACCCTCTAGATTGGCTTTTTCTCATAGGTGATTGTGGTTGCCTATCTCTCCGTGAATACCTCCACCTGAAACCTCTGCATTCCCTAGAAATCCTACAGGAAAATAGGGGACTTGTATTATAGCTCCTGTTGACAGCAGTAATAATTTGAAAAGACAAATAGAAATTGCTTCCCTTTCCCACTTCTGCAAAACACACTGCAGGCTTGCTACTCCTGACTCTCTCTCTCCCTGCCTGCAGCAGCCCTTGACTTAATTATTTAACTATTTCAAAGCCTTACTTATATTTGAACAAACTTGTCAAATTGGACTCTGACAATATGAGTTCTCCTAACATTCAGCATAATTGCATCAAAGATTAAGTTAAGACTAGAAAAGTTGCAAACAGGATCCCAGGAAGCAAATCATTTTTGTTTTGTTTGTTTTGTTACCTTTTGTTTTTTGCCTCTATCCATTTTTAATTATCTAAGGTTTGGGTATGGGGTATAGGTAGGGTACCATCAGAAGAATTTACACTTGGCAGTCAGATATATTCTTTTTCAAAGATTTAATTCATATGCAATATAGAGTCAATTTCACATGACTGAGAGATAAAGAGAGAAGCTAGATATATCTCTCCACTAATTGTGGTACCAAGGATTGAATGGGTGTCTGAGGCATGTAAGTCTTAAGCTATATCACCAGTCAAATCAAATTTATTTAAATGACATGATGTACACTACCAGAATATGTTTGCCCTGGCTTAGTTTAGATGCAAGCAACTTGATCACTGTTTCAGCCCTGATCTACAGAACATTTTAATCAAAATATATGTGACAATCTTGTAAAGGAAAATTCAAATATCTCTACAAGTCAAGAAGTAATATTTGTTCTTTAAAACATTCCTTTAAAATTCATTTCCAGGAGGAAATTTCCCAGTAACCTTCAAGGGAGAAGTGGATGAAAAAAGGTGGTCTATCCTCACTATAGAATATTATTAATCCCTAAAAAAAAAAAAAAAAAAAGAACTTCCTGACATACGCTAGTTGGATGAACCTTGAAGATGCTATGTTAAGTGAAATAAGTCAGTTACAAAAATACACTTGATGTATGACCTGAATTGTATTGGGGTTCCTAGAGTTATAAAACTCACAGATATAAAATAATTAGGGGGTGGTGGTGGTTAAAGGGGAAAAAAGTTAGGATGAAAAAAAGTAGAATGGTGGTTGTCAGAGGCTAGTAGGGGAGGAGAGGATAGGGAGTGATTCTGGGGACATTTAATTTGATTAGGAAGACAGAAAGTCTTAAAGGTGGATGGATGGTGGCAATGACTGGATAAGAAACACTGTGTAGCGCAGCGGGTTAAGTGCAGGTGGCGCAAAGCACAAGGACCGGCATAAGGATCCCGTTTCAAACCCCGGCTCCCCACCTGCAGGGGAGTCGCTTCACAGGCAGTGAAGCAGGTCTGCAGGTGTCTATCTTTCTCTCCTCCTCTCTGTCTTCCCCTCCTCTCTCCATTTCTCTCTGTCCTATCCAACAATGACAACAACAATAATAACTACAACAATAAAACAACAAGGGCAACAAAAGTGAATAAATAAATAAAATAAATATTTAAAAAAAAGATATTTAAAAGAAAAAAAAAGAAACACTGTGAATGTACTTAATGCTATTGGATTGGGCACTTAAATGGTGGGTTTGATGTTTTATAAATAGAGAGTTTACCACAATTTTCTAGAAAAATAGACTATGACATTTTCCTTCCCAAGTGAGATTTTTTTTTTTCACAAGAGCACTACTCAGCTCTGGCTTATGGTGGTGTAGAATATTGAACCTGGCACCCTCTGTGACTTTAGGCACTACTAATGGTACTATCACACACACACACACACACGCACACACACACACACACACACACCATGAGAATTTTTAATATTCACTCAAATATCTGCTCTGCGGTTGAAAATGATCTTCAAATGACTTGAATTAGTTGCCACATTAACCTAAGTATCAAGAATAAAGAAAACCTTCAAAGAGATTTCAAAGTTCAGAGCAGTAAATTACAGCTTTTTTTCTTTTGACTATCTAGACAAGCCTCATAAAAGGTTGTTTAGTTCTTCAAAATTCATAAAAGATACATCTTATTTTTCTCCCATGAGCACCAGACACGGCTCCAAAGACATGTATGAAGCTATCTACTATAAAACAAACAAGGGGAAGCTGAGCGGTAGCGCAGCGGGTTAAACGCACATGGGGCAAAGCACAAGGGCCTGAATAAGGATCCAGGTTCAAGCCCCAAGCTCCCCACCTGCAGGGGAGGGGTCACTTCACAAGGGGTGAAGCAGGTCTGCAGGTGTCTATCTTTCCTCCTCTCTGTCTTCCCCTCCTCTCTCGATTTCTCTCTGTCCTATCTAACAAAAACAACAGCTATGACAACAATAACAGCTACAACAAGTGCAACAACAAAGGCAACCAAATAGGAAAAATGGTCTCCAGGAGCAGTGGATTCATAGTGCAGGCACCGAGCCCCAGTGATAACTCTGGAGGCAAAAAAAAAAAAAAAAGAAAGAAAGAAAAAGAAAAAGAAAAGACACAAGGAATGCTCACCTCTGATTCGAAGCCCAGGCCCCTGTACACTGTACCACTGACTGAATACCCTGCTTCTTAGACCTCTGTCACTTGGCCCTTCCCCCTATCCACTGCTCTTCATCCTGGCTATCCTCTGCTTAATGAAGTCAGAAGGAGAGAATAAATGTTTTCCACCATGAGCCAATTACTCAAAGAGATAAATTAGTTGTGGGTAAGTACGTTCCTAGGTTTTGATGTGGTGCCAGTTATCAAAACCATGGCCTCATGTATGGGCTTTACTGCTGAGTCAATTTTTATGTTATGACTTCTGTGAGAAAGAGGCACAGCAAAGCTTCACTCCACCATCCATGGAATGTTCCCAACCCCCATGCTGTCCAAGATGATCTCACACAGTACCAGCGAAATAACCTAAGTTCTTGTGAGGGTTGAACCATCTCCTGGGCAAGTTTTTTTATTTTTAAAAATAATATTTTTTTTGATAGGACAGAGAGAAATTAAGGGGAGGGTGGTACCTGCCACACTGATTCATCTCCCCCTGCTGGGAGGACCCAGCACCTGAGCCCAGGTTCTTAAGTGATAATGTTGTGCTCAACCAGATGTACCATGGCCTGGGCTCAACAGTTTTTTTTTTTTTTTTTTGGAAGTAGTGCTTTGGATTGTCACTGAAGCACTGAAGTTTTTTTTTTTAATTTTATAATATTTATTCCCTTTTGCTGCCCTTGCTGTTTTCTTATTGTAGTTATTATTGTTGTCGTCGTTGTTGGATAGGACAGAGAGAAATGGAGAGAGGAGGGGAAGACAGAGAAGGGGAGAGAAAGATAGACACCTGCAGACCTGCTTTACCGCTTGTGAAGTGACTCCCCTGCAGGTGGGGAGCCGGGCCCTTGAACCTGAATCCTTATTCCAGTCCTTGTGCTTCGCACCATGTGCGCTTAACCCGCTCTGCTACTGCCTGAATCCCTTTTTTTTTTTTAAAGATTTTATTTATTTACTAATGAGAAACATAGGAAGGAGAGAGAAAGAACCAGGCATCACCATGGTACATGTGCTGCCGTGGATTGTACTCAGGACCTCATGCTTGAGAGTCAGATGCTTTATCCACTGTGCCACATCCTGGACCACACCAACTTCCTTTTTAAAAAATTTTTTTATTAACCAACACAACGATTGCCACCTCAGCATGCTTCACTTCAGACTGTGTCCAGAGACTTCACATATGGAATGACAACCCTTCAGCTTCATTGCTCGGGTGAGACCTTTCCTTTCATAGTATACTCTAATTTCATCTCAGGTGGTTCACTTTCTAACAAGGTCCCAGGACCTAGATATACACCAGTTTCTGTGAGAGAGAGCATATGTTCACATGTATCCATAAACTACTGCAAAATATATACCTGAAAGCAGTAGTACACTAGAGTTTGCAGTGAGTACCTCCCTAACACTTCCTCTCCACTATTCCAAGCTTGGGATCCATGATTGCTCAACAAATTGTTTGGCTTCGTATGTTAACTCTCTTTTCAATCACCAGGTTCCAGATGCCACCAGGATGCTGGCCAGGCTTCCCTGGATTGAAGACCCCACCAATGTGTCCTGGAGCTCAGCTTCCCCAGAGACACACCCTACTAGGGAAAGAGAGAGGCAGACTGGGAGTATGGACCGACCAGTCAACGCCCATGTTCAGCGGGGAAGCAATTACAGAAGCCAGACCTTCTACCTTCTGCAACCCACAACAACCCTGGGTCCATGCTCCCAGAGGGATAGAGAATGGGAAAGCTATCAGGGGAGGGGTGGGATATGGAGAATGGGTGGTGGGAATTGTGTGGAGTTGTACCCCTCCTACCCTTTGGTTTTGTTAATTAATCCTTTCTTAAATAAAAAAAATTTTTAAAAAATTTTTATTAGTGACTTAATAATGACCAACAAGATTGTGGTATAAGAGGGGTAAAATTCCCACCACTAGAGTTCCATATCCCTTCCCCTGCATTGGGAGTTCATTTTTTCATTCTTAAAGGGATGTCACTAAAGTTCCTACGTTGATTATCTGTTTCTTGTTATCTTATTGTTGCTTTAAGGATTTAAATTCTACTAGCTTTATTTCTTTTATTCTGTGCCAACTTAAATCTCTTTTGGAGAAGGCGTAGTAAAATCTTTTGAAAATGCAGCCTCATTCCTTTCTGAGATACATTTTTCTCTGAGATACATCATTTCATACTCCCACAAACACTAAGAGAATCATCATCAAAGTGATAATACCTCATACTTGCACAGCAATTTACAGTCTCTATATTACCTCAATGGCATGCTATGGTGGCCACAGTATAGGGCTCATCATCAGACTTTGAATCCCTGTGTATAGTATGTATTTGGTAAATGTTAGAGTTCCTTTCACATTCACTAATTCATTAATTCATTTATTCCACTCACCCCTCCCCCAGGCCTCCTGTTGATCACACAGACAACAACCAGAATCAGCAAAGATTCCTGAACTGAACCAAGGTTATGACTTTTTCAGGACAGTACATATTTGATTTCATCTAGGGGAGTCCACATGTCTCTCTACAGTCTCCTCTTAACTCCGCTATAGTCAATGTTCCTGTATTCTCCTTTTAACTCAGCTGTAGTCATCTGTTCTTTTGTTCTTTATAAAACACAAATGGGGCAACAACCCATTAGACATCATCTTCTTCTCTAGACTTTCAAAGCACATTAGCTTGCCATTAGCAGCATAAGAAAGAAATGGCTTTCACTGGTTTCATGGTAAAGGAATCCATGTTGTTTACCTATTAGATTTCAGCTTTTATTCAAGTAATTTCCAGTTTTGCCTTTCCAGTGACTTGATCACCAACCTTAAAAAGCAATTGAATCAAATCAACTAATGTATTGAACTCCCATAACCCACTCTGTATCCCCCACAACATCATCATGATTTCTAAGAATCCCAGATGTTTCAAGGCCCCACTGATCTTTGAGAATTTATATGGTAAATTGAGTAAATGGTTCCTCAAATCTACAGAGTCATCAAAGTTAGACAAAGAGGCAATATTGTTGGTGCTATAGCAAGGTTTTGTGTCTTCCTCATAAACTCTTTGTACATGTCTCTGAGATCTCCCGGGAAACCCTATAACAGATTTAAAAAAAAAGTGATCTATTATGACTTCTAAAGTCTTTTTTCATCTTCCAAACCTCATATTCATATATATCTATCTATCTATATCTATATATAGATATAGATATAGATATAGATATAGATATAGATATAGATATAGATATAGATATAGATATAGATATAGATATAGATATAGATATATAGATATATAGATAGATATATAGATATATAGATTGAATTGCATTGAGGGCCCCTGGTGATCCCTCCAGACTTGAGCCCTGGTCCCTCACTTACTGAAAAGCCCTTACAATCTCTCTGGGAAACCCTAGGGCCCCTCCAGGCACTGTTTGAAACCACTGCATTAGGAAGCTCTCTCTCCTCACATGCAGGAGCAAAGTGAATTGAGAGCTGGGAGCAAGAAAACCAGTTAGAAGCTTCCTGCAATTGCTCAAGGGAAAGATAATGAAGCCTTGAAACTGAGGAGACACTTCTAAGATACTGACACTGCTATAAGCAATCGATCAGATGTGAGAGTCAGGAAAGAGGATAAAGATACCTCTGAATGTTCTAGCTTGTGTGACTACAAAAATTAAGGGACCATTAGCAGAAATGACTCTTAAAAAGAAGAAGCAAATAATCAAAATGGTGTAAGACATACTTACTATGCATTTTACTTAGGATAATTTAATTTTTCTTGGAACCATCAGTAGAGGATTGACCTAGTCTAGAAAAGGGCTTCTGGTTTCCTATAGAAAACAAGAAATAAGAAAAGTTCCCTAGGTCCTCATACCTTCTTCTTCTTCTTCTAGCGTTTGCCCTTCTTCCGTAGCCAGTCAACAGCGTCAGGTTGAGCCTGATGTAAAGTTTCGAGACCTCCTTTGAATCAGGAGAGGTGGCATTCGTTGACTATGTGGGTCATAGTCTGTCTGTAGCCGCAGGGGCAGTTCGGGTCGTCTCTGGCTCCCCAGCGATGGAACATAGCGGCGCACCGGCCATGGCCTGTTCGATAGCGATTGAGGAGGGCCCAATCATAACGTGCTAGGTCAAAGCCCGGTTGACGCTTGCAGGGGTCTGTGATGAGGTGTTTGTTCTTGACCTCAGCTGACTGCCAACTCTGTTTCCTAAAGGACATCCACAAAACACAAAGCACAAAATTTTCAGTCAATTGCAGAGAAATAAGATCCCAGGAGTTGAAAGCCATTTCCAAATTAGAGACAAAAGATAAAGATTAGGGCCCAGCAGTGGTACACCCAATTGAGCCCTAATATTTCATGCTCTAGGACCAGGGTCTTAGCACCTAAGTTCAAGCTCCAGCTCCCCACCAGCAGGGGGAAAGTTTCACCTGCAGTGAAGCAGGTCTGCAGGCATCAATCTTTCTCTCTCTCTCTCTCTCTATCTCCCCTTCCCCTTTCAATTTTTCTCTGTTCTATCAAAAAAGAAAGAAAGAAAAAAAAAGCCATTGAGAGCAGTGGATTCATTAGCGCCAGCACTGAGACCCAACAATAACCCTGGTGGCAGATATAAATAAACAAACAAACAAACAAATCACTCTTGCAAAGAAGTAATGCTTTCTCTCTCCAAGCTCAGTCCTGCTGAGGATGTGGGTCAGTAAAATTTCCATCAGCCGGAATCTTGTCAGATCAGATAATCAGCAAATGTTTACTGAGGGCCTACCATATTGGGGTTAGCCTAGAGAGGTGAAATTACTGGCTCCCCTTAGGATTTAACCAGCTTAAGCACACAGATGGGGTCACCAAGACCTCTGTTTGCTCTCCAGAGTAAGTTCATTTGCTTATCTCGGACTGATCCACAGAATGGCTTCCTGCAGTCACAACCAAGACTCTCTGTGTTCCGTGACCCAGGAGGGATGCACTTGGCTGTCATAGTCAGAAAGCTGTCCTAAAAAGAGCTCCTAGCGCCAATCTTCTGTCTTCCTCTGTTTACCATTGGATCACCAGAGAAGGCAGATGGTGCCCTGACCGCAAACACAGCCCTAAACCAAGCAAATGTGAATGATATTGATAATGGAAATCCAATGCTAGGCATGCTTGTCCAACTAGTGGCACCACAGAGTGGTCATTGAAGGCAAACTTGAGTTCAGCACAGGAACAAAGTCCTTAACAGAATATATCTTGCAATCTCTGTCGCTATCCCTTTCTTCTACCTCCCATGGAAACTCTTTGTGCCTCAGTTTCCACAAAGTTACATATTTATTTTATGCAGTATCTGGGAATGAGCCTAGGGTCTCACACATTTGTGATACTACTGACTTGCCTTCTCAGTTCATTCTTCTTCTTACATATTGAAATGGAGAGACAACATCTGAGAAGCTTCCTTAGTACTGCCTATTGTGGTCCCATGTGGTTCCAGGGAGCAAACTCAATGCTCTGAGCATGAAAAGAAATGTCCTATGCCCATTAAGGCACCTCTTGGGGCCCAGTTTCCACATCTTTAAAGGGAAATGATGTGGTCCAGGAGGTGGTGCAGTGAATAAAGCATCAGACTCTAAAGCATGAGGTCCTGAGTTCAGTCCCTGGCTGCACATGTACCAGGGTGATGCCTGGTCCTTTCTCTTTCCTCCTATGTTTCTCATTAATAAATATATAAAATCTTTAAAAAAAAAAAAAAAAAAAAGGAAGTGATAACTTGAATATAAGCTTAAAGAGAGAGACTCTACATGGAGATTTGAGTAGAATGTTGCCATGTAGTAAGCACCCAATAAAAGCTGGCTACTCTTCAATCTTACTCCATGAATAAGTAGGTTATCTCTGAAGTTAAAGGACCCAAATTAAAATATCACACCCAAAATTTAGACACCTTTGTCAATAATCTAGAAGAGGGGAGGTTCAGTGTCTGTGGAAGGTGAACTCTGTTTTAGTTACTCTAAAGTCACTTTCATTGCTGAAATATGAAATTCAACTGCACTATTTTTCTGTGGGTGTCTGCATTACCTGTGCTCAACCTCTGATGAGCACCTTTTGTATGGTGTTTCCATGTGCTAGTCAGAGGTTCTAACCTAGGTCCTAAACATAGTATAAGGTGCTCTCTATCTAGTAAGCCATCTCCCTGAACCCACAGTGGGGAATTATAACCACAAAGTCAATGTAAGCTAGTTACAGCCCACAGTGGCCACATATCTAACAACCCTGAGAGGAGACACAGACCAGACTATAGGCATCAATCAAATGGGAACTGGTTTTCTATTTATCCCTTTGGGATTATGTATGAGATTGGCAGGTCTTTAAATCAGCCCAAACTGCTTGACCACAAACTCCAGGCCTGCTACCGAAAAGATGCTGCCAAGCAGATGCTGTTTATCAAAACAAGGTTAAAATTTTTTCTTCTTCCAATTTCCACTCTTTCTTCGTCAAAAAATGCATAATCCCAGAAGTAAATCAGCTTTCATTTCTCTGTCTCCTGTCTCCCTCACTCTCTTCTCCCTCCCTTCTTTTGCTTTTCTCCCCCTCCCCACAGCTTTTATCATTTTAAACTGTATGCCTGTCGTTCTTCTGGGGATTAAAGTCAAATTTAGTCTTCTACAATTGTTTTACCTACCCCTTATAAAATGCATATAAATGGCTTATAAAATGCATTTTCCTGCATTTGTAATGCATCAGTAGCTTCCACTCTCCCCCACTTGTAAACAATGCATTATATTAAATAGCCTGCATCTAGCCTTGTATTGAAACAGACGATAAATTAGGACTTCCAGTTCTTGGTTTTTACTGATTCCTAAACCTGCCAGTTACATGCCTGTCCGCACCACTGAACATTCTCTCTGAAGCTGAGAATGCACAAAGCCCTTGTTCATCTTTCTCCTGTCTCCATCACTGCTGCCGGCTGTCAGTTTCACACCACCAAGCAGATTGTAATTGGCAGGATGAGATGCAGAAATAGGGAATGGTTTAAATATGTGGAGAGAGTGAGAGAGTGAGAGAGAGAGAGAGAGAGAAAAAGAGAGAGAGACTGAGACTCTGAGACATTTTGCCTTAGAAGATTGTTCAAATTTAGAGACTTGCTATATGAAGCTTCTAATCAGAACCCACAGGACTGCCCTCAATCTCTAGCCCAGGGATTGGAAGCAGAGAGGAAACACAACACAATCAGCACCCAGTACAGTCTTAACCCAGTCCAAGGCCTGTCTGGTCCTAGATGGATGTTGCTTTGGGAATGTGCCTTACTAAGAGCCAGCCTTGGTGCTTTGTTAGACCTGCTTCCCTGGGATCAAAGATCTGCAAGCTTCCCCAGGGTCATATTTGCCCTGCTTGCCTTTGAGTGAGGCCCTGGAATCTAGCACAGAGAATCATGGATAATTTGTGTCGAGCTTTTCATTTCAGGAAAAGGAAATGCAACATCAATTTCACTATTTGTCAACTTCACCATTATTTGATTTTGCCATTAGTTTACTCCAGCATCTGCCTTCCTATTCAAAGTCAAACCTAGCTGAATTAGATCACTGAGAGCAATGTTTCTCAACCTGGACACTCATGACATTTTAGACCAGACCGTTCTTTGTGGGGGTATTGTCCTATGCATTGTAGGATGTTAAACAGCATCGTGCACCCTTACTCATTAGATGTGAATAGCCACATGCCCAGATTCATAACAATCAAAAATGTCTCTAGACCCTGCCAAATGGCTCCTGCAGGGCAAAATCTTCTTATATTAAGAACTGTAACCACTTAGAATTATATTTAGTCCTGATGTCTACTCATAGATACAGAATTTCAGGACAAAAGAGCTGTCTTTTGAGAGTCTACTCAAAGCCTGAGCTTCAGATTAGCAGAAGCTACAGAATCACCCAAGATTTTGTAAGAAATTTGGATTATTGGGGCCAGGTGGTGGTGCACCTAGTTAAGCACATACACTATAGTGTGCAAGGACCTGGGTTCAAGCATCCAGTCCCCACCTGCAGGGGAAAGCTTCACAAGTGGGAAAGCAGGACTGCAGATGTCTCTCTGTCTCTTTCCCTCTCTCTCTCCCCCATTCTCTTTCCATTTCTGGCTGTCTCTTTCCAATAAATAAAGATAATAAATTTTTTTTAAAAAAATAAGTGATTTTAAAAAAAGGAAAAAAGAAATGTAGATTATCAAGTCCTACCTCATACGAATCAAATAAAAAATCCCAGAGGTGGGACCCAGTGATCTGCCTTGATAAGCCTTCTAGATGAGTCTGACAGATGGTTAAATTGAAGAAGTATGGCACTGTTCCAATGGTCAGCTTTCACAGGTAAGAAAGCCAAGACCTAGAGAAATAAAGTAACTGCTCTAACACCACATAGTCACATTAAGCCTAGATTTTCTGGGGATCAGATGGGGATTCACCTTGTAGAGTGCATATATTACCACACATGAAAACCAGAGTTTAAGCCCCAACCCCTATTTTCTGGGTGGAGATGGGGAACTTAACAAGCAGTGGAGCAGTGATGCAAGTACCTCTCTTTCTTTCTCCCTGTCTCTCCCTTTCTATCACCTCTATCAAAAGAAAAGGAAATGAGCTTGAATGGAGGCATAGTGGTTATGCAAAAGCCTTCTATGCCTGAAGCTCCAAGGTTTCAGATTCAATCCATGGCACTAGCATAAGCCAGAGCTAGGAAGGAAGGAAGGAAGGAAGGAAGGAAGGAAGGAAGGAAGGAAGGAAGGAAGGAAAGAAGGAAGGAAGGGAGAGAAATGAATAAACAGCCAGTGGAACAGTAGAGATGTACAGACACCAAGCCCCAGCTATAATCTTGGTGGAAAAAAAAAAAAAAAAACAAGCAAACAAAATAGACCTTCCACTGTCCAGAAAAAAAGCACTTAGACCTGAATGACCCTCCTGTGCTACTGCCCCCACTTCTCTTCTCAGTCTCTAGCCTGTCTCATTACTATTTTTTTAATTGATTTAATAATGATCAATAAGACCATGGGATAAGAGGGATATAATTGCACACAGTTCCCACCACCAGAGTTCCTCATCTTATCCCCTTTTACTTCAAGGTATGTATTTTCCCCTTACTTACGGATACAGGTGCACATGAGCTTTATCTCAGAGGTCCTGATCGATATCTAGATTCTGTAGCTTTCTTAGGAAGTGCACCACTTGAGATGGAATTAAGGAGTCACACGAGCTAGGTAGGGGCTCACCAGAGTAATGGAGCTGAAGGTTCGACATCCTATGCCTGGCATCTCTGGGCGCTGTCCAAAGTGAAACATGCGAGGTGGTACTGGTTGCATTGATTTGGTCGAGAGCAGTAGATACATTATCAAATGGCATGTATCTGGGAGTCAGGCAGTAGCACAGCGGGTTAAGCGCACGTGGCAAAGTGCAAGGACCAGCATCAGGATCCTGGTTAGAGCCCCCGGCTCCCCACCAGCAGGGGAGTCACTTCATAGGTGGTGAAGCAGGTCTGCAGGTGTCTTTCTCTCTCTCCCTCTCTGTCTTCCCCTCCTCTCTCCATTTCTCTCTATCCTATCTAACAATGATGACATCAATAACAATAATAATAATAACTACAACAATAAAACAACAAGGACAAAAAAGGGAAAACTTAGAACTTTTAGACATATACCAGCAATCAATATATATAATGAAATCATCTCGGGGCTTTCCAGGAAATGGATATGCTTAGTAAGCCAAGGCCAATACATTGACTTTTTTTTTTTTTTTGCTTCCAGGGCTCAGTGCCTGCACCAAAAATCCACTGCTCCTGGAGGCCATTTTTTCCCATTTTTGTTATTCTTGTTGTTGTTATTGTTATTGTTGCTCTTGCTATTGTTGAATAGGACAGAGAGAAATTGAGAGAGGAGGGAAAGACAGAGAGGGGAATAGAAAGATAAACACCTACAGACCTGCCTCACAGCTTGTGAGTCGACCTCCCTATAGGTGGGGACCCCAGAGGCTTGAACTGGATCCTTACTCTGCTCCATGTGCTTCATGCCATGTGCACTTAACCCACTGTGCTACTACTGCCTGGCCCCCTAGATTGACTATTTAGAGGTAAATTTAAACAGCCTTTGTAACACTCGCCTACCCACCTCCAAAATTTGGTACGTTGTTATGACTTTTAAATTAAATTTTATTTTATTTTATTGCATTTTATTTTACCAGAGCACTGCTCAGCTATGGCTTATGTTGGTGCAGGGGATTGAACATGGTACTTTGGATCCTCCAGCATGAAATTTTTTTTGCATGACCATCATGCTGTCCCCCCTGTCTAATAGGAGTTTTCTAAGTTCTTTCTGGTGGCCAGGGAAGTGGCTCAGTGGTAGAACAGATAATTTGTATATGTGAGTTTCCAAGTTTGATCCCTGGCATAATATGTGCCTGTCATGTTCTAGGGCTTGTTCCCATTCTCTCTCTCTCTCTGTCATCAAAAATAAAAAATAAATATTTTTTTGTTGGCTTTGTTTTTATTTTGTCATCCCCTGGGGCTGCACCACTCCAAGCTAACTTTTTTCAGACAGAGACAGACAGGCAGAAAGAGAGAGAGAAATGGCCGTGAGAAGGACATATAGCACCAAAGCTTCCTTTAATGCAGTGAGGACCAAGCTCAAACCTGAGTTGTTTGTGGCATAGCTGAGGGGCTGTGAAAGTCTCTTTGCATAACCACTGGATTATCTCTGCCACACCCTGCTTTATCTCTTGGTCAGGAGTCAGTGATTAAACTAAGAAGCCTATTGATAGTTTAAAAGCCCTCAGGCTCCCATAGCCTACAGGGAAGAAAAAAAAAAAAAAAGAAGCTTTTAAACCACTGAGCTCCAACTCAGGGATTGAAATAACTGTTAACTTCCACCACTGTGAACCCTTTAATTAACTTACTTAGACACAAGTCAATCCAGGCAATAGTGATCAATAATTTGAAAAGTACTGATAAAGGGAACTTATAACATAATATATAAAATGGTTAAAACAACAAGAAAAAATATTGGAGAATCGAACCAGGACAAGAGTCCAGCTAAAAGTCCTCCAGAGGGTGAAGCACAAAATAACGAGTTCAACATCCAAACATTAGCTAAGGAAATAATAACAGGAGTGAGTAAAGAATTTGAAAAAAATTGTAGTCAGAAATGCAGGAACAACAAATGAGAATATGGAAGAAAATACTAATTATCTCATAATATCTAATAATATCTCATAATATCTAATAACGAGAGCTGAAAGCTGAAATCACTGAGCTAAGAATGCAACTAGCTGAACAAGCTAAAACAGTATCAGAGCAGGGCAACAAAATAGATGAATTCCAGAAAACAGTAGAGGTCAGAGAGAATAGAATCTATGAGGCTAAAGACAGAATTAGCAAGACTGAGGATGAACTAGAGACAACTAAAAAAGAAGTAAGAGATCTCAAAAAGAGATGCTGAAAACAACAGAGTCCTATGGGATGACTTCAAATGAAACAATATACGCATTATTGGCATACCAGCGGAAGAAAGAGAAGGAGAGGAAGAAAGCATTCTCCAGGCCATAATAGCTGAAAATTTCTCTAGTCTAGACAACATCAAAGACATAAAGATTCAAGAAGCCCAGAGGGTCCCAAAGAGAATTAACCCAGACCTAAAGACACCAAGATATGTCATACTTAGAATGCAAAGGAATAAGGATAAAGAAAGGATCCTGAAGGCTGCAAAAGAAAAACAGAGTCACCTACAAAGGAAAACCCATAAGATTAGCAGCAGACTTCTCCATACAATCACTAAAGGCCAGAAGAGAATGGCAAGATATCTATCGAGTGCTCAATGAGAAAGGCTTTCAGCAAAGAATACTATATACTGCTAGACTGTCATTCAGACTAGATGGAGGCATCAAAACCTTCTCAGACAAGCAACAGTTGAAGGAAGCAACCATCACCAAGCCTACCCTGAAAGAACTTCTGAAAGGTCTCCTATAAACAACCAGACCACCACAAATAGGGCATATATCAAAACAGTCTAAAACTCTACAAGAATGGCATTAAAATATCTTCAATCTTTGATATCAATAAATGTCAATGGCCTGAATTCACCTATTAAAAGACACAGAGTAGGAAGATGGATCAGAAAACACAACCCAACAATATGCTGTCTACAGGAAACTCACCTAACTCAACAAGACAAACACAGACTTAAAGTGAAAGGATGGAAAACTATCATACAAGCCAATGGCCCACAAAAAAGGGCAGGAACAGCTATTCTCATATCTGACATGATAGACTTTAAAATAGATAAGATTAAAAAAGATAGGAATGGACACTACTTAATGCTCAGAAGATCAGTCAATCAAGAGGACTTAACAATTATTAACATCTATGTACCCAATGAGAAGCCATCTAAATACATCAAACTTCTATTGAAAGAGCTACAGCAATATATTAACAGTAACACAATCATAGTAGGGGACTTCAACACTCCACTCCCTCAACTTGACAGATCATCCAGGCAGAAAATCAATCAAGACATAAGGGAGCTAAATGAAGAGATAGATAAACTAGAACTATTGGACATTTTCAGAGTCATTCATCCCAAGAAACTGGAATACACATTTTACTCAAATCCACATGGGTCATTCTCAAACACAGACCATATGTTAGGCCACAAAGACAGCATCAGCCAATTCAAGAGCATTGAAATCACCCCAAGCACCTTCTCAGACCACAGTGGAATTAAACTAACACTTAACAATCAACAAAAGATTAGTAACAGTCCCAAAATGTGGAAGCTCAACAGTATACTTCTTAACTTCTGGGTCAAAGAGGAAATCAAGGAAGAAATCAAAATGTTTCGAGAATTCAATGAAAATGAAGACACAAGCTATCAAAATATTTGGGACACAGCTAAAGCAGTCTTAAGAGGGAAGTTCATAGCTATACAAGCACACATTAAGAAACAAGAAAAGGCAAAAATAAACAGCCTGATTGCACATCTTAAAGACCTAGAAGAAGAACAACAAAGGAATCCTAAAGCAACCAGAAGGACAGAAATCACTAAAGTTAGGGCAAAAATAAATAACATTGAGAATAGGAAAACCATACAAAAGATCAATGAAAGTAAATGTTGGTTCTTCGAAAGAGTAAACAAAATCGACAAACCTTTAGCCAGACTCACAAAACAAAAAAGGGAGAAGACCCAAATAAATCGGATAGTAAATGAAAGAGGAGCATACACCACAGAAATTCAACATACACCGCAGAAATTCAACATATCATGTGAGGCTTCTATGAACAATTATATGCCACCAAGCTAGAGAACCTGGAAGAAATGGATGAGTTCCTAGATACCTACCAACTTCCAAAACTAAGTAAAGAGGAAGTGGATAACATGAACAGGCCCATCACAGCTAATGAAATTGAAACAGTTATCAAAAATCTTCCCAAAAATAAAAGTCCTGGACCAGATGGTTTTACAAATGAATTCTACAAAACCTTCAAAGAAGAACTAATACCTCTACTTTTAAAAGTCTTCCAGAAGATTGAAAACACTGGAATACTCCCTGCCAGCAGACAGGGACACAACCAAAAAAGAAAACTACAGACCAATATCTCTGATGAACATAGATGCGAAAATATTGAACAAAATTCTAGCCAACCGGATACAGCAGTATATCAAAAAGATTGTTCATTATGACCAAGTGGGGTTTATCCCAGGCATGCAAGGTTGGTTTAATATACGTAAATCAATCAATGTGATCCACCACATCAACAAAAGCAAGACCAAAAACCACATGGTCATATCAATAGATGCAGAGAAAGCCTTTGACAAAATACAACATCCCTTTATGATCAAAACACTACAAAAAATGGGAATAGATGGAAAATTCCTGAAGATAGTGGAATCTATATATAGCAAACCTACAGCCAACATCATACTCAATGGTGAAAAACTGGAAGCATTTCCACTCAGATCAGATACTAGACAGGGCTGCCCACTATCACCATTACTATTCAACATAGTGTTGGAAGTTCTTGCCATAGCAATCAGGCAGGAGCAAGGAATTAAAGGGATACAGACTGGAAGAGAAGAAATCAAACTCTCCTTATTTGCAGATGACATGATAGTATACATGGAAAAACCTAAGGAATCCAGCAAGAAGCTTTTGGAAATCATCAGGCTATACAGTAAGGTGTCAGGCTATAAAATTAACATTCAAAAGTCAGTGGCATTCCTCTATGCAAACACTAAGTTAGAAGAAATTGAAATCCAGAAATCAATTCCTTTTACTATAGTAACAAAAACAATAAAATATCTAGGAGTAAACCTAACCAAAGAAGTGAAAAACTTGTATACTGAAAATTATGAGTCACTACTCAAAGAAATTGAAAAAGACACAAAGAAGTGGAAAGATATTCCATGTTCATGGGTTGGAAGAATTAACATCATCAAAATGAATATATTACCCAGAGCCATCTACAAATTTAATGCTATCCCCATCAAGATCCCAAGCACATTTTTTAGGAGAATAGAAAAAATGCTACAAATGTTTATCTGGAACCAGAAAAGACCTTGAATTGCCAAAACAATCTTGAGAAAAAAGAACAGAACTGGAGGCATCACACTCCCAGATCTCATATTGTATTATAGGGCCATTGTTATCAAAACTGCTTGGTACTGGAGCATGAATAGACACGCTGACCAGTGGAATAGAATTGAAATCCCAGAAATGAGGCCTCACACCTATGGACATAAAATCTTTGACAAAGGGGCCCAGACTATTACATGGGGAAAGCAGAGTCTCTTCAACAAATGGTGTTGGAAACAATGGGTTGAAACATGCAGAAGAATGAAACTGAATCACTATATTTCACCAAATACAAAAGTAAATTCCAAGTGCATCAAGGACTTGGATGTTAGACCACAAACTATCAAATACTTAGAGGAAAATATTGGCAGAACTCTTTTCCACATAAATTTTAAAGACATCTTCAATGAAACGAATCCAATTACAAAGAAGACAAAGGCAAGTATAAACCTATGGGACTACATCAAATCAAAAAGCTTCTTCACAGCAAAAGAAACCACTACCTAAACCAAGAGACCCCTCACAGAATGGGAGAAGATCTTTACATGCCATACATCAAATAAGAGTTTAATAACCAACATATATAAAGAGCTTGCCAGACTCAACAACAAGACAACAAATAACCCCATCCAAAAATGGGGGGAGGACATGGACAGAATATTCACCACAGAAGAGATCCAAAAGGCCTAGAAACACATGAAAAAATGCTCCAAGTCTCTGATTGTCAGAGAAATGCAAATCAAGACAACAATGAGATATCACTTCACTCCTGTGAGAATGTCATACATAAGAAAAGGTAGCAGTGACAAATGCTGGAGAGGGTGTGGGGTCAAAGGAACCCTCCTGCACTGCTGGTGGGAATGTCAATTGGTCCAACCTCTGTGGAGAACAGTCTGGAGAACTCTCAGAAGGCTAGAAATGGACCTACCCTATGACCCTGCAATTCCTCTCCTGGGGATATATCCTAAGGAACCCAACACATCCATCCAAAAAGATCTGTGTACACATATGTTCTTGGCAGCACAATTTGTAATAGCCAAAACCTGGAAGCAACCCAGGTGTCCAACAACAGATGAGTGGCTGAGCAAGTGGTGGTATATATACACAATGGAATACTACTCAGCTGTAAAAAATGGTGACTTCACCGTTTTCAGCCGATCTTGGATGGACCTTGAAAAAATCATGTTGAGTGAAATAAGTCAGAAACAGAAGGATGAATATGGGATGATCTCACTCTCAGGCAGAAGTTGAAAAACAAGATCAGAAAAGAAAACACAAGTAGAACCTGAAATGGAATTGGCCTATTGCACCCAAGTAAAAGACTCTGGGGTGGGTGGGTGGGGAGAATACAGGTCCATGAAGGATGATAAATGACATAGTGGGGGTTGTATTGTTAAATGGGAAACTGGGGAATGTTATGCATGTACAAACTATTGTATTTACTGTTGAATGTAAAACATTAATTCCCCAATAAAGAAATAAATTAAAAAGAAAAAAAGACTCTGGGCTAGGTAGGGGCAGAGTTCAGGTCCTGGAATATGATGGCAGAGGAGGACCTACTGGGGGTTGTATTGTTATGTGGAAAACTGGGAAATGTTATGCGTGTACAGACTATTGTGTTTACTGTAAAACATTAATTCCCCCAATAAAGAAATTTTTAAAAATCAAAAAATAAATAAATAAATATTAAAAAAAAAACAAAAAAAAACCTTGAGTTGTGCACATGGCACAGCAGCACATTATTCTTGTGAGTTATTTTACTAACTACAAAATAAGTACCTTTCAAATAACAATAAATAAATAAGTAATTTTCACATCATATGAATGGAACCTTTAGTCTCTAGTCTGTGAAAAACACTTGCAATTTTTTAAAAAGACAGATTTTCTAGCTCAGATGAGCTTTTGTCTAGTTAGAATACTAATTGTAGGGAGTCGGGCTGTAGCACAGCAGGTTAAGCGCATGTGGTGCAAAGCATAAGAGCCGATGTAAGGACCTCAGTTTGAGCCCCTGGCTGCCCACCTGCAGGGGAGTTGCTTCACAAATGGTGAAGCAGATCTGCAGGTATCTGTCTTTCTCTTCCCCTCCTCTCTCCATTTCTCTCTGTCCTATCCAATAACGATGATGACAACTAGAATAACTACAACAATAAAAAAAAAAAGAATACCAATTGTAGGGGGCCAGCTATTGTGCACCTGTTAAGCACATATAGTACTAAGCACAAGGACCTGAGTTCAGGCCCCCACTACCCACCTTCAAAATGGAAAAGATGACCACCTGGAGCAGTGGATTCGTAGCCCTAAGTGGCAGTGATAACCCTAGAGAAAAAAAAAGGGTAGGGACCGGGTGGTGACGTATCAGGTTGAGTGCATATATTACGATGTGCAAGGACCAGGGTTCAAGCCCCCAGTCTGCTCTTGCAGAGGGAGAGCTTCACAAGTGGTGAAGCAGGGTTGCAGGTGTCTCTCTGTCTCTTTCCCTATCTCCCCCTTCTTATCAATTTCTGGCTGTCTCTATTAAATAAGTAAAGATAATAAAAGTTGAAAAAAAAAAGAATACTAATTATAGCCCAGCTGGGGGTATGAATCCACCTGCCAACACCCATGTCCAGTGGAGAAGTAATTACAGAAGCCATAACTCCCACCTTCTTCACCCCAAAAAGAATTTTTGTCCAAATTTCCAGAGGGAAAAAAATGGTAGGAGATGACCAGAGTCCATCAGGACCTAGAGAGGAAAGAGGGGAAAAGGATGGACATTCAGAAGTAGTAAAAAGTGTAGGTGTAGGTGTTAGAAAGGAATAGAAGGAAGGACCATGGGGGAGCAGGAATGGGCAAATATAGATAGATAGCTATAGAAATAATAATCAACCCATATCTGCAAACTTGGGTGGATTACTGTAGCTCCAATAGAGGGAGTAGAGAATACAGAACTCCAGTGGAGGTGGTAGGAACTGTGAAGAATTATACCCATTATCTTATAATTTTGTAAATCAGTATTAAGTCACTAGTTAGATAATAATTTTAAAAAAACCTAGTGTAGCCCTGTGGATATATTGGGGTTGCTGTGAAAGTGTTATGTTTGAGACAGAATCATGCAGGCTCTAAACTCACATAGAATTTGGGGAAGAAGCCAATTTTGGGGAAGAGTCCTGTCCATGATCAACACACAGTCATGTTCTGACAGAGAGTCTCTCCTAGACAAGTATTTGTTATTCCCCTCTGAGTCTCCAGTGGACTAGACCTGACTGTGGGCTTTCATAGCTAATATTGGAATCTTCATCCTACTATCATTCTTCAGTTACACATAGTACATGTCTTTGTTATGTATGGTACATTTTTCAGTTTTGGATTTTTTTGTTTTTCCTTTTTTCTTTTTTCTTTTTTACCAGAGCACTGCTCAGCTCTGGTTAATGTGGTGGTGCAGGGGAATTGAACTTGTGACTTTGAAGCCTCAGGCACAAGAGTCTATTTGCATAACCATTAAGCTATGCTATCTCCTCCCCCACCTACCTCTCCTTTCTTCTTTTTAGGAGTAAACAGAGTTATGAAACAATGGCACCCAGTCTCTGATGAAAATGAATGCCCCCTAAAAGAGCAGAAAAGAACAGCCATTCTTCTCTCTCAGGTAAGTGGAAAGTGGAAGGTCAATTTCCTTTGCTCAGCCTCAACTTCAACTTTAAATCACACTCTGCGTTCACAGAAAGAAAGAAGTTCATGCGACCTGAGGATCTAAACCAATATAAAATCTAATCCTCTTGTAATTCTGATGCAGAAATAACATTTAAGGTTGATAGAAATGCCACACTGAAGAAAATATACATGAGCCCCAATTAAAGGAATTGAGAAACTCCTTGACCAATTTACAAAGGTTTTCACTAAATGTGATTTATACATTAATCCTGATGTGAGGAACAGGAGTGCCCTTTAGCAAACAGGTGAAGCTATTTTCCCAATGAGAGAATGAGGTGAATGTGTGTTTGTGCCGCAGAAGAGCTCTTTTTGATGGGCTGGGTGATAGCTTAATGGTTATGCAAAAGACTTTAATGCTTGAGGCTCTGAACTTCCAGGCTCAATCTCCAGCACCACCATAAGCAAGATCTGAGCAATGTTCTTGTATCTCTTTGTCTCTCTTTTTCTCATTAAAATGAAATAAAGTGTTGCTGTTGTTGTTGTTGTTTTATGGTCACCTTTTGGTGTCATACAGCTAATGTTGCTAAGAAATGACTGGAATAGGGAGGTAGGTGGTGGTGTACCTGGTTGAGTACACATGTTACAATGCACAAGGACCCAGGGTTCAAGCACCCAGTCCCCACCTGCAAGGATAAAACTTTACGAGTGATGAAGCAGGCCTGCAGGTGTCTCTCTTTCTCTCTTGCTCTTGCTTCCCCTTCCCTCTGGATGTCTCTATCCAATAAATAAAGTATCTTTATCATTCAGAGGTGGAAAATTTGCTGGGAATTTATAAGAATCAAAGAAGAGCCCATATACACACACACCTATGGATATCTAATCTTTGACAAAGGTGCCCAGACTATTCAATGGGGAAAGATGAGTCTCTTCACAAATGGTGTTGGAAAAATTGGGTTGAAACATGCAGAAGAATGAAACTGAACCACTATATTTCACCAAACACAAAAGTGAATTCCAAATGGATCAAGAACTTGGGTGTTAGACCAGAAACTATCAAATACTTAAAGGAAGATATTGGCAGAAATCTTTTCCATCTAAATTTTAAAGGCAGGTGGATGTTGATAATATAATGCTTATGCAAAGAGACTCTTATGCCTGAGGCTCCGAAGTCCCAGGTTCAGTCCCCCACAACACCATAAGCCAGAGCTGATCAGTGCTCTGGTTAAAACAAACAAACAAATAAATAAATAAATTAAGTATATCTTAAGTGATACAAATCTAATTACAAAGAATACTAAATAAAAAAATAAACCAATGGGTCTATATCAAATTAAAAACCTTCTGCACAGCAAAAGAACCTATCACCAAAACAAAGAGACTCCTCACAGAATGGGAGAAAATCTTTGTATGCCATACACCAGACAAGAGTTTAATAACCAAAATAATATATAAAGCTTGCCAAACTCAGCAACAAAAAAAAAATGACCCCATCCAAAAATGGGGAGAGGACATGGACAGAATGTTCACCACAGAAGAGATCCAAAAGGCCAAAAAACATATGAAAAAATGCTCCAAGTCTTTGATTGTTAGAGAAATGCAAATAAATACAACAATGAGATACCACTTCACTCCTGTGAGAATGTTATACATTCGAAAAGGTAGCACCAACAAATGCTGGAGAGGTTGTGGGGACAAAGGAACCGTCCTACACTGCTGGTAGGAATGTAAATTGGCCCAACCCCAGTGAAGAGTAGTCTGGAGAACTCTCAGAAGGCTAGAAATGGACCTTTCCTATGAGCCTGCAACTCCTCTCCTGGAGATATATCCCAAGGCGCCAAACATACCCATCCAAAAAGTTTTGTGTTACCTATGTTCATAGCAGCCCAAACCCGGAAGCAATCCAAGTGTCTAACCACAGATGAATGACTGAGCAAGTTGTGGTATGCTACAATGGAATGCTACTCAGCTATTAAACATGGTGAATTCACCTTCTTCACCCAATCTTGGATGGAGCTTAAAGGAAACATGTTAAGTGAGATAAATCAGAAAGAGAAGGATGAATATGGGATAATCCCACTCATAGAATTTAAAAAACAACAACAAAAGAGAAAACACAAAGCAGAACTTGGACTTAAGTTGGTGTGTTTTACCAAAGTAAAAGACTCTGAGGTGGGAGTAAGGGCTCAGGTCCTGAAGCATGATGGCAGAGGAGGACCTCGTAGGAGTTGAATTGTCATGTGGTACACTGGGAAATGTTACGCATGTACAAATTATTGTATTTTACTGTCAACTTTAATCCCCCAGTAAAGAATTTTTTAAAAAGAAAAGAAAAAGTGAACCTTCCCTATGACCCTGCAATTTGTCTCCTGGGGATACATCCTAAGGAGTCAAGCACACCCATCCAAAAAGATATATGTACACCTATGTTCACAGCAGTGCAATCTGTAATAGCCAAAAACCTGGAAGCAAACCACGTGCCCAACAACAGATGAATGGCTGAGAGAGCTGTGTATATATACACAATGGAATACTATGCAGCTATTAAGAATAATGCCCCCCCCCAAAAAAGAATGAACCTACCTTCACTGACCCATCTTGGATGGAGCTAGAAGGAATTATGTTAAGTGAGATAAGTGAGAAAGACAAAGACAAGTATGGGATGATCCCACTTATAAACAGAAGTCGAGAAAGAAGAACAGAAAGGGAAACTCAAAGCAAAATCTGACTGAATTTGGAGTACGTCACCAAAGTCAAAATCTCTGGGTGGAGGGTGAGGGTGGATGTCCAGCTTCACTGGGGGGGGAGGGGGAACACACAGATCTTTGGTGGTGGGAATGGTGTTAATATATATTTCTATTAACTTATAGTCTCACAAATCATTATTTAATTAATATAGGGGGGAGGAAATGGAGTGTCTCAAACATTTTAATGCATAGACCATAGATCTGAGTATATGTTCCTTCAGTCTAAGCACTTAAAACTTCAAATTGGTAATTAGATTGAATTTTAACAATGGGCTCAAATTATTAATACATTCCTCATAATGATTTGTTCTTTGAAATATTAAATCTCCTAAAAGCTTAGACCAGGGAGAACTGGTCTTACTTTATAAGATACAGCTGTATGTAAATAACATAAAAGGACACAAATTATGGTGAGGTCTGGTATGATCCAGCAAATCCTAACAATGGGATTTTCAAAATGAAACCAATTGCCAAATAATTTGGTTATAGCAATAACTATCTGTTGCCTTCTTAAACCCTAAGACAGCAGGAATTTTCCCCTATCTCTTAAAGTCCATATATCTCCCAGTCCTGGAACTTCTAGGGTGAAGCTCACTTTGCTGCATGCTTCTCTCAATTCATACCAACTGATACTGCATCTGCTGGTCCCAACCTAATGAATGCAACCAGTATACCACCTTGGCATGTTTCACTTCAGACTATGTCTATAGACGTCAGGAATGGAATGTCAGTCCTTCAGCAAAACCTCAAAATCTAGATATAGACCAGGGCTCATGAATAGGGCATATGTACATGTATCCATAAGTTAGGGGGAAATATATACCTTAAAGCAAAAGTGCACAATAGTTTTCAGTGAGTCAATAAATGCAGCAAGCAAGTAGAAAGAGCTAAAAAGACACCATAATAGGGAGTCGGGCAGTAGCGCAGCGGTTAAGTGCAGGTGGCTCAAAGCACAAGGACTGGCCTAAGGATCTGGTTCAAGCCCCCAGCTCCCCACCTGCAGAGGATTTGCTTCACAAGCAGTGAAGCTGGTCTGCAGGTGTCTATCTTTCTTTCCCCCTCTGTTTCCCCCTTCTCTCTCCATTTCTCTCTGTCTTATCCAACAACGAAGACATCAATAACAACAATAAAAACCACAACAATAAAACAACCAAGTCAACAAAAAGGAAAAATGAATAAACATTAATTTTTTTTAAAAAGGAAAGTTTTTTTTTTTTTAAAAAAAAAAGCACACCATAATGTACCTAATCAAGTAGTCTCTACTTAGACCTACTTAGACCTCCTCATCTACTTCCTATTGCATTTCCCTCAATCATCCAAAGCTAACCTTGTCAAAGTAAAGACTACAAAAGCTGAATAAGGGCAAGAGACTGGTATACTTTAAGGATGACTCTTTAGTCACTATTAAGCCACCTCATCCATCATCTGGGGCCCCAGTCAGGGAGTGCTGGGATTCTCACACAGACATGATGGGCCTAGACTTCTAACAGATCCCTCTCAGCACTATCACTGGTCGTCTCAATCAGGAACAACATAATGGACCCCTTTGTGGGCCCCAATAAGACCTTGCCCTCAATGTGGATCAACAAGGGTAGGGAAAGTTCCATTCTCCAAACGGAGGTTGAGTCAACATACTATACCTACCACCCGAGAAAGATGGGTCCTGAAATTAGTGCAGCCTGGAATGTTCCTAACTGTGACCACGGAATGCAAGCTCAGACCTATAGGGATGTAGAGGTTACACAGGCTCCTGTGCTGACTATGGGCCCCAGATCAAATTGATGGGGTTTACAGTTAACAATATTTATATACTTTTCCAATATTTGGGAGCTGCTCTCTTTCCTGATCCAGTTTTCTAGTCCTT
The DNA here is from genome assembly GCF_950295315.1 of Erinaceus europaeus. Taxonomy (NCBI): domain Eukaryota; kingdom Metazoa; phylum Chordata; class Mammalia; order Eulipotyphla; family Erinaceidae; genus Erinaceus; species Erinaceus europaeus. Next base: position 110,381,817 of record NC_080163.1, on the reverse strand, counting down.
TTTCCAACTCTGATACCATCTCCCCAGACAATACCTTGGGTCCACCTACATATTAGATGTCAGGCTCGGGAAAAAACTAGTAGGGAAAAAACTAGTAGGCCCCTTGGAATATTCCTAAAATAAACCTACTAGCTTTTTCCAAAACAGAGACTCAAAATGTTCATCAGCAATATTCTTGCCTCTAGGTTCATGATTAGTCAACAACTTGTTCTGCTTTATACATTAATTCTTTTTCAGCCACCAGGTTCCAGATGCTACCATGATGTCAACCTGAATTCCCTGGGCAGACAATGTCTCCTGGAGCTCCACTAGCCCAGAGAATCACCCCACTAGGGAAAGAGAGAGACAGGCTGGGAGTATGGATCAACCTGTCAAAGCCCATGTTCAGCGGGGAAGCAATTACAGAAGCCAGACCTTCCACTTTCTGCACCTCATAATGACCATGGATCCATATTCCCAGAGGGATAAAGAATAGGAAAGCTATCAAGGGAGTGGATGGGATATGAAGTTCTGTTGGTGGGAATTATGTGGAACTGCATCTCTCTCATCCTATGGTCTTGTCAATATTTCCATTTTATAAATAAAAATTTTTTTTAAATTGTGTATACCTATGTTCATAGATGTCTAATTTGTAATAGCCAAAAACATGGAAGCAACCTAGGTATCCAACAACAGATGAGTGGCTGAATAAGTTGTGCTCTATATACACAGTGGAATACTACTTAGCTATTAAAAATGGTGATTTCCATCAGACAATAGAGTAAGGTGTCAGGCTACAAAATCAACATTCAAAAGTCAGTAGCATTCCTCTCTGCACACACTAAGTTAGAAGAAGTTGAAATTCAGAAACCAATTCCTTTTACTATAGCAACATAAACAATAAAATATCTAGGAGTAAACCTAACCAAAGAAGTGAAAGACTTGTATACTGAAAACTATGAGTCACTGCTCAAGGAAATTGAAAAAGACACAAAGAAGTGGAAAGATATTACATGTTCATGGATTGGAAGATTCAACATCATCAAAATGACTATACTACCCAGAGCCATAGACAAATTTAATGCTATCCCCATCAAGATCCCAACCACATTTTTTAGGAGAATAGAACAAATGCTACAAATGTTTATCTGGAACCAGAAGAGACCTTGAATTGCCAAAACAATCTTGAGAAGAAAGGACAGAACTGGAGACATCACACTCTCAGATCTCAAATTGTATTATAGGGCCACTGTCATCAAAACTGCTTGGTACTGGAACATGAATAGACACGCTGACCAGTGGAATAGAATTGAGAGCCCAGAGGTAAGCCCCCACACCTATGGACATCTCATCTTTGACAAAGGTGCCCAGACTATTCAATGAGGAAAGCAGAGTCTCTTCAACAAATGGTGTTGGAAACAATGAGTTGAAACATGCAGAAGAATGAAACTGAATCACTATATTTCACCAAATACAAAAGTAAATTCCAAGTGCATCAAGGACTTGGATGTTAGACCACAAACTATCAAATACTTAGAGGAAAATATTGGCAGAACTCTTTTCAGCATAAATTTGAAAGACATCTTCAATGAAACGAATCCAATTACAAAGAAGACTAAGGGAAGCATAAACCTATGGGACTACATCAAATTAAAAAGCTTCTTCACAGCAAAAGAAACCACTACCCAAACCAAGAGACCCCTCACAGAATGGGAGAAGATCTTTATATGCCATACATCAGACAAGAGTTTAATAACCAACATATATAAAGAGCTTGCCAAACTCAACAACAAGAAAACAAATAACCCCATCCAAAAATGGGGGGAGGACATGGACAGAATATTCACCACAGAAGAGATCCAAAAGGCCTAGAAACACATGAAAAATGCTCCAAGTCTTTGATTGTCAGAGAAATGCAAATAAAGACAACAATGAGATACCACTTCACTCCTGTGAGAATGTCATATATAAGTTAGCAGCGACAAATGCTGGAGAGGTTGTGGGGTCAAAGGAACCCTCCTGCACTACTAATGGGAATGTCAATTGGTCCAGCCTCTGTGGAGAACAGTCTGGAGATCTCTCAGAAAGCTAGAAATGGACCTACTCTATGATCCTGCAATTCCTCTTCTGGGGATATATCCTAAGGAACACAACACATCCATCCAAAAGGATCTGTGTACACATATGTTCTTGGCAGCACAATTTATAATATCCAAAACCTGGAATCAACCCAGGTGTCCAACAACAGATGAATCACTGAACAAGTTGTGATATATATACACAGTGGAATACTACTCAGCTATAAAAAATGGTGACTTCACTGTTTTCAGCTGATCTTGGATGGACCTTGAAAAATTCAAGTTAAGTGAAACAAGTCAGAAACAGAAGGATGAATATGGGATGATCTCACTCTCAGGCAGAAGTTGAAAAACAAGTTCAGAAGATAAAACACAAGTAGAACCTGAACTGTAATTGGCATATTGCACCAAAGTAAAAGACTCTGTGGTAAGTGGGGGGGGGGGGAGAATACAGGTCCAAAAAGGATGACAGAGGACCTAGTGGGGATTGTATTGTTATATGAAAAACTGGGAAATGTTATGCATGTACAAACTATTATATTTACTGTTGAATGTAAAACATTAATTCCTTAATAAAGAAATTTTTTTAAAATGGTGATTTCACTTTCTTCACCCTATCTTGGATGAAGCTTGAAGGAATCTCATGTTAAGTGAGGTAAGTCAGAAAGAGAAGGATGAATATAAGATGATCTTACTCATAGACAGAAGTTGAAAAATACTTCCATGATGCCGGCCTGCCTTTCCTGAGTAGATGACCTCACCAATGTGTCCTGGAACCCCACCTCCCTAGAGCCCTACCCTACTACGGAAAGGTAGGGACATTATGGGAGTATGGATCTACCTGCCAATGCCCATATCTAGCAGAGCAGCAATTACTGAAGCTATACCTCTGACCTTCTGTGCCTCTTAGAGATCCTTGGTCCAAACTCCCAGAGGGATAAAGAATAGGGAACTTTCCAGTAGAGGAGATGGGTTATAGCATGCTGGTGGTGGAAACTGTATGAATTGTACCCCTCTTACCCCACAATCTTGTCAACCATTATTAAATCACCAATAATAAATTTAAAAAGAAGTTGAAAAATAAGAAAACACAAAGCAGAACTTGAACTGGCTTTGGTGTATTGCACCAAAGTAAAGGACTCTGGGGTCAGGGGAGAGTTCAGGTCCTGGAACATGTCAGAGGACCTAGAGGGGGTTGAATTGTTATGTGGAAAACTGAGAAATGTTTTACATATACAAACTACTATATTTTAATTTTTGTTACTGTATTTTATTGTTGACTGTAAACCATTAAGCCCCCAGTAAAAAAAAAAAAAATTTCTAAAAAACAAAACATGCTAATTTATTGTTCTAAAGAATTTAAAATGAAAATAAGCAATAAATGTTATTCTGGGTCTTTAACTCTAACTGACTTACACCACAAAAAAAAAAAAGAAAGGAAGAAAAAAAGAAAGAAAAGAAAGGGAAGGAAAGGAAAGAAAAGGGGAAAAAAAGAATCTAAGAAGAGGGCTAGAGGATAGCTCACTTAGTGTGCTTATTCACTGTGTACAAAACCCAGGTTTGAGCTGGCCCCCCACCCCATTGAAGGAAACTTCAGTACTGTTGCTCTTCTCTCTCTCTCTCTCGTCTTCCCTCCCTTGCTCTCCACATCTCTGTCTCTATGTTTAAAAAAAGAAAGAAAGAAAGATGGAGGCACAGCGGGTTAAGCACACATGGCATGAAGCCAAGGACCTGTATAAGGATCCCGGGAGCCAAGGACCTGTGTAAGGATCCCTGTTTGAGCCCCCGGCTCCCCACCTGCAGGGGGGGTCACCTCACAAAAGGTGAAGCAGGTCTGCAGGTGTCTATCTTTCTCTCTCCCTCTCTGTCTTCCCCTCCTCTCTCGATTTCTCTCTGACCTATCCAGCAACAACAGCAATTACAACAATAATAACCACAACAACGATAAAACAACAAGGGCAACAAAAGGGGGAAAATAGCCTCCAGGAGCAGTGGATTAGAGGTGCAGGCACCAAGCCCCAGCAATAATCCTGGAGGGAAAGAACAAAAAAGAAAAGAAAAGAGAAAGATCAAAGGAGCTACCCTCCTCTGAACCTGACTAGCTACAAGTGACTAAACCACCAATTGTCAACAAGCTTTTCAGGCTGTGCTCTATTCCTCATGTGGAATCCTGGTAACCTATGGGCTTGATGGGAATGTGCACAGCTATAGATGTGCTATGGTGTTTTTTGCCATTGTTTGTGGATTTCCAACAAAGTCCCTACTTGTGGGATGATGACTCCCACAACCAAATTTATCTGTATCTACCTGTGAAGATTGAGTACAGTGAGAGAAGCTAGCCATACTGTGGAGACAACTGAATCTTGCAAAGTCTATTCCCTCTGAAGGGAAAACTCTGACCCTCTGAAAGTACCTCTAATTCCACAAGGTGCTTTGGTAACATGTTGCAAGTACACTTATCAGTTCTTTGTGCCAAGAAAGGAATATCATTAGCAACTTTATTTCCAAACTATAGCTAATTCAAAAACCATATCTGGGAGCTATAAGACAACAAAAAAATTTAATTGCCATTAGAGTTATTGCTGGGGTTCAGTGCCAGCACTACGAATCTACTGCTACCAGAAGCTATTTTTTCTTTTTCCCTCTCCCCTCCCTTGCTATTTTATTGAATAGGACAGAGAGGAGTTGAGAGAGTAAGGGGACACAAAGAATGAGAAAGAGAGTCATCTGAGATCTTCTTCACTGCTCATGAAGTATCCCCTCTGAAGGTGGGGAGTGGGGGGCTCAAACCCAGGTCCTTGTGTATGGTAATGTGTGTGCTTAACCAGGTACACCACTGCCCAGCTTCAAGACTACACAAGACCGCTTCTTCAAGGACATGGCTTCATCCAAACTGATGCAGGAGAAACTACAGAAAAAGTCATATATAAATTCTCTTATTTCTTTCCCACATGGTGTCCACTCCAGAGTTAAGAAATTAATAGCTCCAAGGTTCATGCAAATCAACCCAAAACTGATTTGTCTTCTCTGATCCAAACCCAATTGGAGTTGATAAGCTGATTCTTAATTTAAAACCCTCTTAGTAAAATGTGCAAACTGCATAGAAACATAACTATAAAAGAGAGGTAGTGAATGAGTTGAACTAAGAACTTTATCACCTCTGCTGCTTATGTGAGGAAGAAATTTAAATCAAGACTTTTCCAAGAACAATAGTTGAATAATCCACCATCAGATTAATGGCAACTCTTTATCAGGAAAAAGTTATGAATAAAGGTTGTAGTGGTTAACCTGGTAAAGTGATTTTCTTCCTTAGTGTTTGTTCTTTAAAATATTGATGCAATGTAGCCAGGGAAATGTCCGCAGCAGTAGAACAATGGACTTATACACATGAGATCCCAGCACCAAATATGCCAGAGTGATGGTCTGACCACTCTCGGTCATTAAATAAATAAATATTTTAAAAATAATAATAAAATATTGGTGTCAGACACTATAATCATATCAATTAAATCATAGTTCTTATACCAGGTCATCAGCATTTGTTTTAAAAACCCAAGCAGTTCAAATGGGCAGCTTGAGTTGAGTTGAGTTGAACTGCCTTAGTTCACAAAATTTATTTATCTAAATAGGTAAGTGTTGCTTTTGAAGCAGTTGGACTTTTCCCTTGAGCACAAGATAAATCACAGTAACATTTTCTGAACAACAATAATGAATTAACTCCTGCTAACATCCAGGCCATGGAATTAGAACTGACTCTTGAGCATCAGCTTCATGACTCTAATTAAGAGGTTGAATATGTTTTTCTAAGAATTAGGTTTGAGTTATCAGACAACGGTTAGAGATTGACTGAACTCAGTTTAGCAAGTACGATGTCAGGAACAAAAAGAAAGAAAAAAAAAAACAGTGCTTGTTTCTACCTTCACTCAAATATTCACTAAATGTTCCATGTCCTGAGTGGAGGCTACAGAATCTAAGATTAAGAAACCAAGTAATTCAGTGGTAGAGCATAGGTCCTACAGTTGTGAGATCCTTAGTTCAATCCCTGACATCACATGTACCAGAGTGATATTCTGGTATTCTCGCTCTTGCTCTTGCTCTCTTTCTCATTAATAAATAATTTTAAGAAGAGACTTTTTTAAAAAAACTATGACTTATACCCCCCAGAACTGACAACCTAAAGTATAAACAAAAGTTTCCTGCAGGGGGTCGGGCTATAGTGCAGTTAAGCACACTTGGTGCAAAACACAAGGACTGGTGTAAGGATCCTGGTTCAAGCCCCCGGCTCCCCACCTGCACAGTGGTCACCTCACGGGTAGTGAAACAGGTCTGCAGGTGTCTGTCTTTCTCTCCCCCTCTTTGTCTCCCCTCCTCTCTCGATTTCTCTCTGTCTTATCCAACAACATCAATGGCAACAATAACAATAGTGACAACAACAAGGGCAACAAAATGGGAAAAAATGGCCTCCAGGAACAGTGGATTCATAGTGCAGGCACCAAACCTCAGTGATAACCTTGGAGGCAAAAAAAAAAGTTTCCTGCCATGTACTATCAAGGCATATAGTATGGCCAGTGGAAGCAAAAGGATGGTGCATAAAGGCCTTGAGATGACAGATGAGAATTCCTGGAGCAGTGTTCTAGCCTGTCTATAAATAAATAAATAAACCAATGTTTTTGCCTTCAGTGTTTTGCTGGAAGTTCACACCAGCACCCACAGCTCCTTTTTTTTTCTTTTTTCCAGTTAGACTATGAGAGACAGAGAAGGAGAGAAAGAAAGACACCATTGCCCATGAGGCTTCTTTGCATGGTGACTTGGTTGTTCACATCCAGGTCCAAATATGGCAAAGTGCACTCTACTGGGTGAACTTACTCCAAACCCTCAACAAACAAATCTTTTTCAAAGAAATTAGAATCCTAGGCTTACTTTTTGAGAAAGAGAGAGAGGAGTTACACCACAGCACTGAAGCTTCCCCTAGTATAGTGGGGGCCACACTCAAATCTAGGTCACATGCATGACAAAGTAGGCATTCTCCCAACTATCTTGCTGGTCACAGAACCTGCCTTTAGTGACCTCCCTTGATCATTTACATGGACTTGAATTTTTGAGGTGCATAATTAAAGGAGAGGTGCCTTGGAGAGTGGGAGGGGGAGAGGATGAAACCAGTTAGGAAGCCAAGAAAATGTTGTTAAACCAGAGCCAACAAAATAATTCACTTGGATAATGTGCCCATTTTCCCATGCACAGGACCCAAGTTAGAGCCTGGCTTCCATCACACTGGTGGAAGATTCAGTGCTGTGGACTATCTTTATCTACCTTAAAAAAAAAAAAATCTTGGGAGTCAGGCAGTAGTGCAGCGGGTTAAGCACACGTGGCACAAAGCACAAGGACCAGCATAAGAATCCTGGTTCGATCCCCTGGCTCCCCACCTGCAAGGGAGTCGCTTCACAGGCAGTGAAGCAGGTCTGCAGGTGTCTTTCTTTTTTTTTTTTTTCTTTTTTTTTTTTCCTCCAGGGTTATTGCTGGGCTCAGTGCCTGCACCATGAATCCACCACTCCTGGAGGCCATTTTTCCCCCTTTTTGTTGCCCTAGTTGTTGCAGCCTCGTTGCGGTTATTATTGCCATTGTTGACGTTGCTTTGTTGTTGGATAGGACAGAGAGAAATGGAGAGAGGAGGGGAAAACAGAGAGAGAGGGGAGAGAAAGACACCTGCAGACCTGCTTCACCGCCCGTGAAGCGACTCCCCTGCAGGTGGGGAGCCGGGGGCTCCAAAAGGGGTCCTTATGCCGGTCCCTGCGCTTTGCGCCACGTGCGCTTAACCCACTGCGCCACCACCCGACTCCCGAGGTGTCTATCTTTCTCTCCCCCTCTGTCTTCCCTTCCTCTCTCCATTTCTCTCTGTCCTAACAAGGTCAACAACAACAATAATAATAACTACAACAATAAAAAAACAACAAAGGCAACAAAAGGGAAAACAAATAAAATATATATATATATATCCCCAGGGTGGTGAAGCACAGGCCATGACAAAAGATCGTTACACCATTCCTATGATCAGCATTTATCAGCCAGGTATGAATAGACTCATGTATCCACTGTCACCTCTAATATCCCGCTGATGCCACAACTAAGCAACACTTTTATAGACAAGCTGGGTTTTCTCCTCCAGTTACTTTAATTTTTCATTGAATCAAACAGAATACTATAGACACAGCCATATCAAGAGAACCCCAGGTCAGGTGCCCTGGAATATGCAGGGGTATCTTCTATGAAATTTCACATACAGTTTTAGCAGAAAGGACAGAAGCACCTCTGTCTAGTTTTGAGGGTAGATGTCTCACTTTGTTATCTCAAAGTCCATATATGAGATTGTTACTCCCTTAGCAGTGGGAGCCCAGGGATCCATGCTAAAATCATTTGGGAGGCAGGGGGAGATATCACAGTGGAAGCACCAGAACTTGTATCAAGAGGTGTCAAATTTGACCCGCAGCACCATCAATAACCAGAGTTAAGCCATATCTTTGTCAAAAGATAAATTTAAGAAAATAATTTGGGGGCCGGGTGGTGGTGCACCTGGTTGAGAGCACATGTTACAATGTGCAAGGACCCTTGGTTCAAATCCTCGGTCCCCACCTGTAGGGGGAAAGCTTCACGAGTGGTGAAGCAGTGCTGCAGGTGTCTCTCTCTTTTCTCTGTTCAACCCTTCCTTCTCAATTTCTGGCTGTCTCTATCCAATAAATAAATGAATATAAAAAAAATTTTTTAAAGAAAAGAATTTGTGAACTTTACAACTTTTTTTTTCTTTTTTAACCAGAGCACTGCTCAGCTCTGGCTTAAGACGGTGTAGAGGATTGAACCTGGGACTTGAGAGCCTCAGGTATCAAAGTCTCTTTGCATAACCATTATACTATACCCCCACCCAGTGAACTTTACAACTTCTAACTTGGTGTGTTAAAAAAGAGAGAGAGACAGACAGACAGAGATAGAAAGGGGCTGGGTGGTGATGTAGCAAGTATAGTGCACACTTAACATTTGCAAGAACCTGGGTTCAAGCCCTGGTCCTCACCTGAAGGGGGGTGGAAAGTTTCATAAGAAGTGAAGCAGTGCTACAGTTGTCTATCTTTCTCTCTCTCCCTCCAACCCCATCTCTCTCTCTGTCTTTATCAAAGAGATAATAAGGAATGGAGGGAAGGAGGGAAAAACAGAATTACCATAGGGAACAGTCATCATGCAGTCACTAAGCCCTAGTAATAACCCTGGCAGAAAAAGAGAGAAAGAGACATAGAAGACAGAAAGAGATAGATCTGGGGAAAAAAAAAAAAAAAAGATAGAAGAGGCCATGTGTTTGGAAGATGGTCTTTAGAACAGATAATTCTCTCTCTTTTACTGTGGGCAAAAGAGATGGTGAGGGCCAGGCGGTGCCACACCCAGTTAAACACTCGCATTACAGTGCACAAAGACCCAGGTTCAGGTCCCTGGTCCCCATATGCAGGGGGAAAGCTTCACAAGTGGTGAAACAGAGCTGCAGGTGTCTCTCTGTCTCTCTCCCTCTATCTTCCCTACCCCGCTCAATTTCTCTCTGTCTCTATCCAATAGTAAATTAAAATATTTTTTATCTTTATTTTTAAAAAATGACCATGAGATCAAGCTGGGGCTACCCAAGACACTCCTTTTCATCAGAAAATAGCCTTCTACAGAAATGAATCTTGAAGAGTTTGAAAGAAAGAATGTGATCTACTAGGTAAAAAGTGGGGGAACTGAAAGGACAAACAAGTAATTAGTCTATAAATAAGCACAAGTGCACCTCATCTTTAACAATCAGCATGTTATTGAACAGTGTGTACAGATTGGACTGAGGTTAAATTAAACCTATTTTAAGCCCATTCTGGGAATTTTCTATTTAAAGGAATCCTTTGTAAAGTGGATAATCATCCACTAATGAAGCTTTTGTTAAATCTGGAGTTTTACAAAACTGAAGTTCCCAAACAGACTGTGATTGGAAGATCACCCCCACAGATATCTGGCAGAATACAATTTGTCTGTGTGCCAGAGAACTGAGCTTTATAAGGAGAGTTCAGTGGTTAGGAAACCCTCCCTTGGAAGGAAATAGAATCTTGCCTTTGGGGAAAGTGACCAGCAAAATATATAAAAGAACACACAACCTGGCAACTAGGAGACCATAAGACCATAAGTCATATGAAGCAGGTAGAAAACTGTCAGAGAAAGCAAATGGTTAAGTGGACTGTGTATTGAAGATAGACAGGAGAAAGGGTGAGTGACCACTGAAAAAAAATCTGGAAATTTTATCTGAATCTCAATTAAATAATTCTCTGATTATTTCAGGATTTCTAGTGCTAGTCCAGGAGGCTTCGAAATAATGTTAATTCAATTAACCTGAGGGGCATCTGTGAGTTCTTAACTAGCTAGAGAGAGATATTCTAGTTGGGAGAAATGTAATATACAAGTAACTTTGTGTTAATTGAGTGATTTTGCATATCCTAACTCAAAGTGCCAGAAGAGGACATATTTCTGTGCTCTTCTTGGAATGCCCTCATGGAAAATAAGGAGTTAGTGAGAGAAATTAAAAAGTAGTGAATTAAAAAAACAAGGGCAACCAAGAGAAAATAAATAAATATTTTTAAAAAATTTTTAATTTAAAGTAGCGAAAGTTGATAGTTTCGTAAGATGGGTTAGGAATCAGAGTCACACCCAGAGATATGGTTCCAAATTTTCAAACACAAGTCATGGACTCCCAAATAAAAAGGTGTATTCAGCGATAGATAGGCTTAGTATGGGACTCCAAGAAAGCACTATGCATGAGGAGATAGAACCAAGGAGGTTGGAAAATACAGAATCATCAATCAGGACATCAAAAGATAATCTGAGGGAGAAAAAAAAAATTCCAAAGATGGGCCATTGATAATGGAATCATAATGGAGCTAAGCAGGGTCAAAAAAAAGCTCCACTTTATTTTTGCCAAGATCAGAAGTTTTCTTTTTTTTTTTTTATTCCCTTTTGTTGCCCTTGTTGTTTTATTGTTGTCGATGTCATCATTGTTGGATAGGACAGAGAGAAATGGAGAGAGAAGGGGAAGACAGAGAGGGGGAGAGAAAGATAGACACCTGCAGACCTGCTTCACCGCCTGTGAGGAGACTCCCCTGCAGGTGGAGAGCTGGGGCTTGAACGGGGATCCCTATGCTGGTCCTTGTGCTTTGTGCCACCTGCGCTTAACCCGATGCACTGCCGCCTGACTCCCAATCAGAAGCTTTTAAGACTTCATGTAACTCAGCAACTGACCTATGTTTTTTTTTTCTTTTATTTCCATCCATGTCAGTTTCTCTTTTATACATATTTTTTATTTATTAATTAATGAAAAAGATAGGAAGAGAGAAAGAACCAGACATCATTCTGGTACATGTGCTGTCAGGGATTGAACTCAGGACCTCATGCTTGAAAATCCAGGGCTTTATCCATTGTACCACCTCCAGGACCACCTCACATCAGTTTCTCTGTAGTTAGTATCAGGGGGCAGGGGGGTGGGGAAACGTAGTATTGTGTGCTTACTGAGGGATGGGAGTTGAGGAATAAAAATTATATATTGCTTGGTAACATTGTAGCATAGCAAAAGTTCAATCTTTAGGATCAGTGAAAGCAAAACTAGGGCTGAAGGTTGTCCCCTGGATCCAAATGTGTTCTCAGAAGATTGTGCCCCAGAAAAGAAGTCAAGTACACTTGTGGACAGCTCACAGAAGTACCCTCTGTGGGCCTTGTCCTAGAGATCTACTTAAAACTTCCAGAAAAGCAAAGAAAGCAAACTCATTAGTTCTTCACACAGACACTCCTTTCAATCTGCCAGGAGATAGAGACAAGAAGTTCTGACCCTCTTAATTTAAAAAAAAAAAAAAAAAAAAAAAAAAGAGTTCTCATGCATTCCCCCACCAGGATGTTCATCCACCACCAGAACGTCCAGATTGGTTCTCACATATCCTCCACTACAATGTCCAGAATGCAACTTTTCATTTCAGGTCTCTGGAGGTAAGTGATTCTATATGCTGGTTTAGACCTAAGCAACAACCCTAGAAATTCTCAGTCTTTCTTTTTTCCCATTCTGACACCCTAAATTTTGTGGTGTTTTGTCCCCTAAAGGTCTTAGGATGTCTTCCCCTACTCCACATATCACACCCATATTCAAGAAGATAGAAGGAAAGTAACTCCAGCACATCGGTTCACTTTACTAATAAAATTAAATGTGGGGACTCGAACTTGGGCCACATGCAATCCAAGGCAAGCACCCTACTTCAGGGGTATCCAATGGGGAAACCATGCCTCATACTTTCCCAGGTGCTTCCTGGGATGAGACATGAAGGAGTCTGAGCCTTGAATTGATAGGTGTATTGGGTCATCCCATCACAGGCAGTGGAGTTGTTGTGGCTACCACCACAGCAGACGTACTGGGGACCTTGCCAAAATCTGGCCCTCACTCAGGAGAGACTGAGACAGATGGCAGTGTTCAGTGAGGAAGTGACAAAGGAAGCAGCTGGGTTTCTTATTGGATAGGCAACCAAGAGCTAGGGGGAAAGTAAGTCTGAATAACTCAGACTACTTCTCTAAGTCGGAACCACGTCTGGAACAGATCCACACTCAGTCCAACACCTCCTCACTAGGATGCTACTTTTATATTGATTTATATATTATAACTGTATACAGATACATGGGTGACATGAGTTGAAGCAGACTTCATTATCTGAACTATAAGTATAGGAATGAACTGCCTCACACAAGAGACTAAGAAGAGAAAACTTCATTTTTTTTTGGGGGGGGTCTCCAAGTTTAGTGCTGGGGCTCTGTGCGAATCCACTGCTCCCGGAGGCTATTTTTCCCCTTTTGTTGCCCTTGTTGTTTATCACTGTTGTTGTTATTGATGTCATCATTGTTGGATAGGACAGAGAAAAATAGAGAGAGGACGGGAAGACAGAGAGGGGGAGAGAAAGACAGACACCTGCAGGCCTGCTTCACAGCTTGTGAAGCAACCCCCCTGCATGTGGGGAGCCAGGGGCTCGAACCCAGATCCTTATACATCCTTGCACTTTGCACCATGTGCACTTAACCTGCTGCACTACTGCCGGCCCCCCGAAAACTTCATTTCTAAATTGTTGTCTCATAGAGGCCTCCTGCTCCTCAGGAGAATACCCTTTTCCTGGAAATACAATATGATTTAATTCCATTGTCTGGTTGTATCTCATGAATTCACCAAGGTGTAGAAGGTAGGAGCTGATCCAAGATAAAAATCACATCTGAGACCTGAATCAACCCAGCAGGGGACTCTGGAGCTGGGATGACCCTTCAAAAGTCCCTTTCTGAAGCCAAGGAGCCTGATCATTGTACTCTTTCAAATCTGTCATCTGAATGCCATCTCCTGGGGGTGGGATTGGTATTGAACTTGGATGAGGCAGTTCCTGTTGCCAAAAGCAAACCTCAGCAGTGGTGTGGATGTCACTCCAGGTAGGGGATCTAGCTGGAAAACCACAATATCTACTATAATTAGCTTCCATCTCAACTGTCCAACTTATATTACAAAATATAACTTAATTTAACTCTGCTTGTCTTAAAAAACTGAGCACACTAATTTATCCTAGTCTTTCCCCCCCCCCTAAAGTCAAATGACTTCCATTTGGGTATCAAAGAAGATTCCCAAAAATTTAGAATGGTCACATATTTCTTTCTGAGATCAGATGATTACCTGATTTAATCTGACTTAACTGAGCATAAGAGAAGAGCCAGGCCACAGGTAACCCCAAAATCTAGGAATCTTTTTCCTGTATAAATGGTCTAAAGTACAAATTCAACATTCATAACCACCATGCCTAGATAAGCCAAAAGGCAAAACCAAGTGTTTTCTCTAGATGCTTCCTGAGAGATAGAGAAACTAGCAAAGATGGGACAGTATCTCCGTGGTAGAGTACAGGTCTAACATATATGAGATCCTTAGCATCTCACATGCTGAAGGTAAACAGTGCTCTCATTGCTTTCTCTCTCCCTCATTAAAATTAATAAATAATAAATAAATGTGTTTTCTTCAAGAAACTAGTAAAATAAAAATATAGCAACCCCACTCCTAGAAATTTCGCCCTCAGTGTGACCTACCCCTTTTGATCACACTTCCTCAATGACCCCATATGCTTTTCCACTGCCCCAGCTGGCACAAGGCCTGCAGCATCCTGTCACTGCACCAAGCCCACAGACTCGGCTTACTTACCCAACCTCCAGGAGCCCCTTGATCCCCAAAGCCAATGTTTTTTTCCGAGTATGATGTGAATGCTTCAGGTCTGACAAAGGGAGTAAATGCTCTATTCTGGCTCCCCCCCCCCCTTTGCTGTCACTTATAATCTATTTTATGCACTCATCTTTATGTTAGATGTTTTCTAAAGAAAATAAATGTGAAAATCTCTCTGCTTGATCACCATTTAAGTGCTTTACTTCAATGACATCAAATTGACCTTGGTTTCAGGTGAACTGAATGTCCTCTTTCTGCACAGGTCCCTTTCTCTCTGACACTTGATAATTTCCTACTTTAACCAGAAAAATGTGGGCTATGTCACCTTTAGAATTATTTAGCTGGCATTGCATGACATTGTTTGTTTGTTTTACAAATTTGGCTTTTTTGGAGCATTGGACTACAAAGAACTCATTGGATTTACAACTGTTTTATTTTTTAAAAAAAAGATTTATTTTTAAATATTTATTTATTATTTATTTCCTTTTGTTGCCCTTGTTTTATTGTTGTAGTTATTATTTGATGTCGTTGTTGAATAGGACAAAGAGAAGTGGAGAGAGGAAGAGAAGATGGGGGGGGGGGAGAAAAAGATAGACACCTGCAGACCTGCTTCACCACTTGTGAAGCGACTCCCCCTGCAGTTGGCGAGCCAGGGGCTTGAACCGGTATCCATATGCCAGTCCTTGCCCTTTGCACCACCTGCGCTTAACCACCCAACTCCCGCATAACAGTGTTTTTCCAGTGTATTCTTTTTACAATTTCCTTCTGCTAGGGCAAGCAGAATTTGCTTACCATCTACATTTACAGCATAATATTTTCATTTTTAAATAGATGTCTGTCTGACCTTTAAATGAATGAATTTAAAGAAAACTGTTAGGCAAAGAATGGGCCTGTTTGGAGTTATGGCAAAGCAGAGGAAGATGGCACAGGGGTGAATGCCATCCTCTGTGGGCAGTCGCTTCTTGCTGGGCATTCCATCTGTGGTCCATCACCAGCATCATCCAAATACAGCTCAGCAAGGAACTTCCACCTGACTGTGCATATAAAACAGAGATTCCCCTTCCATCTATAGGGGGAGGGGGAGGGATCTACATGCATAACTGACACCTGAGCCTATTCTGACACCTGATTGTCCCCTTCCCAGGAGATCCTTTCACCAGACACACCAGACCAGAATTCCTTAAGGGTTGAGCTCATGTCTTATTCTTACTTAGCTGTGTTTGAAAGAGTGAATTCCCCCACTAAATGTGAGGATAATACTGTCCAGTGGATAGTACAGAAATTATAGGAAATCAGAAATTTGAAGTTTTAGATAAATAGACAGTAAAGTTCAGGAAAGTTAAATTTCTTATGTGTGGCTTTTAACATGTGTAAAGCAGAGTCACTCATGTTGTTGCTGGCTTTGAAAGTGACTGGGATCCATGTGGATTCAGTCGGCTAGGAAGGATCGTCAGTTTCCCCAATGAATGGATACTCACGGGATGCACCACGAGAAGGTCGATCCAATGCATCCCTAGTCACTCATGTTTGGGAGCTACTCTCTGTCCTGACCTAGCTTTCTAGTTCTATTCCCAACTCTGACACCATCTTCCCAGACAATTATTTTAGCCCACCTGCATGTTAGCTACCAGGCTCAGGCAAAAATTACTAAGGTCATGGGTCCCTTGTAATATACCTAAATAGACTTCCTAGCTTCTTCCCACACATAGATCCTTAGCTCCATCTGTTCTATTTTTACTTTTTGGTTCCTAATTATTAAAAAATTTGTTCTGCTTTATATCTTACTGCTTTTCAGCCACTAAGTTGAAAATGCTACCATGACACTATCCTGACTTCCCTGTGCAGATGACTTCACCAATGTATCATGGACCCTCTCCTCCCCAGAGTCCTATCCCACCAAGGATAGGGGTACAGATTAACCTGCCAACGTTCATGTCCAGCAAAAAAGCAATTACAGAAGTCAGATCTTCCACCTTCTGTACCCCATAAAAATCTTTGGTCCATACTCCCAGAGGGATAAAGAATAGGGAAGTTGTGGTCCAGGAGGTGTTGCAATTTATAAAGCATTGAACTCTCAACATGAGAGTCTGAGTTCGATCCCCAGCAACACATGTACCAGAGTGATGTCTGGTTCTTTCTCTCTCTCCTTCTATCTTTCTCATTAATAAATAAATGAAATATTTTTTAAAAAATAAACACAGAATTTCCAATGGAGGGGATGGGATACAGAATTCGATGGTGGGAATTGTATGGAATTGTAGCCCTTTTATCCTATAGTCTTGTTAATCATTATTAAATCACTAATTAAAAAAGAGAGAAAGAGGGGAAGGAAGGAAGGAAGAAAGGAAGAAAGAAAGAAAGAAAGAAAGAAAGAAAGAAAGAAAGAAAGAGAAAGAGTGAAAGAAGCAGAAAATCAGTTCTGGGGCTCAAGCTCAGCATTCTTTCCTTGAAGTCCCAGACCACTGACTCTTGAGTTAATAGTTTTAGGGTGGGAAAAAAAATCTTCCTAACCCAGCCCCTCACTGGGTTCTTCAGAGGCTATACAAATAATAAAGCAAGCAAAGATAGATTAGTAAGAAATAACGTAAAAAGGAATATAATGATAATGTGTGAACCTTCTGTACACATGAAAGAGGTGTAGAAATTCTGAGACTCTCCATGTGGTCCTGAACATTCTCTTTAACTAAGTTAAAGTGAAATAATTCAGAAGAAAGACAAATACCAGGTGATCTCACTGAAAGGTGGGCTATCAAGGAACAAAGTCAGAGTACAAGTTCAGATGAAAACAGGGCCTTAGACTCAGACTAGAGAATAAGAGTTATCAAAAAGTGTTAACGAAAAAAGTAGACTTAAAAAGATAAAAGGATGGCTCCCCACCTGCAGAGGAGTCGCTTCACAGGCAGTGAAGCAGGTCTGCAGGTGTCTGTCTTTCTCTCCCCCTCTGTCTTCCCCTCCTGTCTCCATTACTCTCTGTCCTATCCAACAACAATAACAACAATGGCAATAATAACAGAAACAACAGCAACAAGGGCAACAAAATGGAAAAAATGGCCTCCAGGAGCAGTAGAATAATAGTCCAGGTACAGAATCCCAGTGATAACCCTGGAGGCAAAAAAAAAAAAAAAGTAAAAGGAGGGTGATCTGGTGGTAGCACACCCAATTAAGCACACATAGTACAAAGTGCAAGGACCTGCCCAAGGATCCTGGTTCGAGTCCCGCCCCAGCTCCCCACCTGCAGGAGGGTTGCCTCACATGCAGCGAAGCAGGTCTGCAGGTGTCTTTCTCTCTATCTATCTATCTTCCCTCTCTCCTCTCAATCTCTCTGTCCTGTCCAGAGACAAAGAAAAAAATGAAAAAGTGGCCACAGGAGCAGTGTATTCATAATGCAGGCATCCAGTCCCAGCGATTTCACTGGAGGTGAAAAAAAAAAAAAAAAAAAGGTAAAGGGAGTCCAGTAGATTTTAGTGGAGGCATATTAGTGTTTTAGTGGTGGGTGTAGTGTGGTAACATCAGGGAAAGGAATGAAATAATGCCCCTAAACATGTTTAAACCTTGTAAAACAATGTTGCCACAATTTAAGAAAAAAAATAATAAGTTTAATTTATTTTTACAAGAGAAGCTCTGGTATATAGCAGAGCTGAAGTTTAAACCTGGTACCTCTGAAGCCTCAGGCATGCAAGTCCTGTGCATTAATGCTGATATTTAAAATTAATGCTACCCTAAGATATTTTTAATAAATAAATATTATCAGAAAATAAATAGATAGCTAATGCAGAGGCCTTTGGGAAAAAAGAAAGGTATATCTGTTAGAACAGAAGTTTACCAAAAAGGCACAGTAAGGTAAGGCTTTCAGATCCAAGATTGTAAGATCACAGGGTGTAGTTTCACATCATACCCACCGCTACCAAAGTTCTGTGTTCCCACTTCCAAAGATAACCACCATAGTCCTCACAAAGTCTTATAAATCGTCTGTTTGCTTCTGGGTTTTGTTTTGTTTTTGCACATTTGTGTGTATCCATTCTCTAGACTCCACATATGAATGAAATCATCTGATATATGTGTTCCATCTCTACTTATTCTGTTAAAACTCCAGTTCCATTCATTTTTGTCCCAAAGAACACAATATCATCTTTTTGATTTCAGGGTAGTATTTCATGGAGTATATATACCCTAATTTCTTTAACCAGTCATCCATCCACCGATGAGCATTTATACTGCTTCCGCTCTTTGGCTATTGTGAATAATATAGCTGTAAACATAGAGGTGCACATGCCCCTTTGAATTAATTAGTGTTTGAGTGTCCTTTGAATAAATCCCTAAGGGTAGTATTGCTAGATCATAAAGTAATTCCATTTTCATTTGTTTAAAGACTCTCCATACAGTCTTCCAAAGGGGCTGGACCAGTTTACATTCCCACCAGCAGTGTAGCAGAATCCCTTTTTATCCTCAACCTTGCCAACATCTGTCATTCCGTTTTGTTGGCATAGACCATTCTCACAGGTGTGATAAGGGATCTCAGTGTAATTTTAATTTGCATTTCTCTAATGATAAGTTAAGTAGAGCATTTCTTCATGTGTCTGTGAGCCATGTGTATATCTTCTTTAGGAAACTGTTTAGTTCTTTGGCCCACTTTGATAATGGGTTATTGGTTTTTTTCTTTTGCAGAGCTATATCAGTTCTTTAGATATGTTTGATATAGTCACTTGTCAGATGCATTATGTGCAACATCTAGCATGTACTGGGTTGCTTGATTGTCCTTGTACAGTTTGTTTTTGGTGTGTAGAAGCTTTTTAGTTTCATGTAATCCTGTTTATTTATACTTATTTTCATTTCCCATCCCCAAGGGATTGAGTCTCTAAATACACCTTTGAGATAAAGATCCTGCAAAATTTTGCCAATAATTTCTTCTACAAATTTTAGAGTTTCTGGTCTAATATCCAGGTCTTTGATCCATTTTGATTTGATTTTGTTAATGGTGTTAGGTGGTAGTCTAGTTTCACTTTTCTACATGTCGCTGTATATTTGTTGAAGAGGACTTCTCTAACTCATTGGATTGTTTTGGCCCTTTTCTCATATGCTAGATGGTGGGATATGTATGGCCTCATTTCTGGGCTCTTGATTCTGTTCTATTAATCCAAGTGTCTGTTTTTATTCTAGTGCCATACTGTTTTAGTTACTATTGCTCAGTAATATAAACCGAAGTTGGGGAGTATGCTCCATTTTTTACATTTTTTCTCAGAAATGTTTTGCTTATTTGTGGTCGCATGTAAATTTTTTAATATATTGTTCAATTTCCTTGAAAAAAATTCCACTGGTGTCGTGGTTGGAATTGCACTGATATTCTAGATTGTTTATTCTTTCAAGTCAGGAACAAGGAATGCTCTTCCATTTCTGTGTGTCAGTCTCTATTTCTTTCAGTGGTGCCCTCTACTTTTCCCTGTAAAGGTCCTTTACCTCCTTTGTAAGATTCACCTCAAGGTAGGTGCTTTAACTTTTGGAGGGTTTTTGTGAACGGGATTGAGTCATTTATTCCCCTCTCCTCTGACTCCTTGTTTGCATATAGAAATGCCATAGATTTGTGTGATTCAATTTTGTATCTTGCTACTTTGTTAAATTTCTTGATTATTTCTAGAAGTTTCTTGGTGGAGTCTTTTGGGGTTCTCTAGGCATATTTTCATGTCATCAGCAAATAATGATAATTTGATTCCATTCAATATATCTACCTTTGATATCTCTTTCTTGTCTGATTGTGGTAGTGAGGACCTCAAGGACTGTGTTGACTAATAGTGGTGATCATGAACATTCTTATCTGGTTCTCAATTTTGGGGGGAAATTTTTCCACTTTTTCCCATTGAGAATTATCTTAACTATGGGTTTGTCATAAATGGCCTTTATTATGTTGAAAATTTTCCTTCTATTTCTGGAGTGTCTTTATCATAAATGGGTGTTGCATCTTGTCAAACTCCTTTTCAGCATCAATTGATATGACTATGTAATTTTTATCTTTCCTTTTGTTGATATGGTGGATTACATTAATTGACTTGTGGATGTTGAGCCATCCTTATTTCCCAGGGATGAATTCCACTTGGTCTTGGTGAATTATTCTCTTGAATGTTTTTTGATTCGATTTGCCAAGATTTTGTTTAGGATGTTTGCATCAATGTTCATCAGGGATATTGGTCTATCGTTTTCTTTCTTGGTAGAGCCATTTACAGCTTTGAGAATCAAAGTGATATTAGGCCTCATAGAATGTGTTTTGGGGGAGTCGGGTTGTAGTACAGCGGGTTAAGCGCAGGTGGTGCAAAGCACAAGGACCGGCATAAGGATCCCTGTTAAAACCCCGGCTCCCCACCTGCAGGGGAGTCGCTTCACAGGCGGTGAAGCAGGTCTGCAGGTGTCTATCTTTCTCTCCTCCTCTCTGTCTTCCCCTTCTCTCTCCATTTCTCTCTGTCCTATCCAACAACAACAACAATAATAACTACAACAATAAAACAAGGGCAACAAAAGGGAATAAATAAATAAAATAAATATTTAAAAAAAAGAAAGAAAATTTTTTAAAAAGAATGTGTTTTGGTCAAATTGATGGGCTTTACAGTCAACAATATTTACACCCCTTTCCCATATTAGGGAGCTACTCTCTTCCCTCATCCAGCTTTCTGGTCTTTTTCCAGCCATGACATCATCTCCCCAGACAACAACTGGGATCCACCTGCATATCAGATTTCAGGTTGGGGGGGGGGGGGGACTAGTATAGCCACAGGCCCTTTGAAATACAACTAAAATATGCCTACAAATATCTGCAAAATGGAGGACCCCCCCCAATTCTTCATCGGCAATATTCTAGCCTTTAGGTTAATGATTGTTCAACAATTTGTTTGGCTTTGTATATTAACTCTTTTTTCAGCCACCAGGCTCCAGTTGCTAGCAGGATGCCTACCAGACTTCCCTGGACAGACAACCCCACCAATGTGTCCTGGAGCTCCACTTCCCCAGAGCCCCACCCTACTAGGGAAAGAGAAAGACAGGCTGGGAGTATGGATTGACCTGTCAACGCCCATGTTCAGTGGGGAAGCAATTACAGAAGCCAGACCTTCCACCTTCTGCATCCCACAATGACCTTGGGTCCATACTCCCAGAGGGTTAAAGAATAGGAAAGCTGGTTGCCCCGCAGTAGCGCAGCGGGTTAACCGCAGGTGGCACAAAGCTCAAGGACCGGTGTAAGGATCCCGGTTCGAGCCCCGGCTCCCCACCTACAGGGGCCTCACTTCACAAGTGGTGAAGCAGGTCTGCGGTGTCTATCTTTCTCTCCCCCTCTCTGTCTTCCCCTCTTGTCTCCATATCTCTCTGTCCTAACCAACAACAAATGACATCAACAACAACAATAATAACCACAACAAGGGCAACAAAAGGGGGAAAAATGGCCTCCAAGAGCAGTGGAGGTACAAGCAAATAGCCCCAGTAATAACCCTGGAGGCAAGAAAAAAAAAAAAAAAAGAATAGGAAAGCTATCAGGGGAGGGGATGGGATACAAAGATCTGGGGGTGGGAATTGTGTGGAGTTGTACCCTCTTATCTTATGGTTTTGTCAATGTTTCCTTTTTATAAAAAAAAAAAAGAAAAAAAAAAGGAGGGAGTCTGGCAGTAGCACAGAGGATTAAGTGCACATGACACAAAGCGCAAGGACCGGTATCAGGATCCTGGTTTGAGCCCCCCGCTCCCCACCTGCAGGGGGGTCACTTCACAGGTGGTGAAGCAGGTCTGCAGGTTTCTATCTTTCTCTCCCTCTCTCTGTCTTCCCCTCCTCTCTCCATTTCTCTCAGTCCTACCCAACAACGATGACATCAATAACAACAATAACAATAAAATAAGAAGGGCAACAAAAGGGAATAAATAAAATAAATATTAAAGAAAGGAAGAAAGAAAGAGAGAGAGAAAGAAAGAAAGAAAGAAAGACATCCAATAGCACAGCTATATACAAGATACTGGATACTGTACAGCAAACCATAACAAAAGGACTTTTCAAAGTTAACCCAATTAACAAATAATGTGATGATAACATTAACTATCGACTGTCTTTTTGAACCCTAAGACAGCAGGAACCTCACATCTCCACTATAGAGCCCCTACTTCCCCCAGTCCTGGAACCCTTGGATAGGGCCCACTTTCCCGTATGCATCTCCCAATCCAAACCAAATAATATTGCATCCGCCGATCACAACCTAACCAACGCAACGATTGCCACCTCAACATGCTTCACCTCAGACTGTGTCCAGAGACTTCACGTGTGGAATGACAACCCTTCAGCTTCATTACTCGGGTGAGACCTTTCCTTTTATAGTACACTCTAATTTCATCTCAGGTAGTTCACTTTCTAACAAAGTCCCATAACCTAGATATACACCAGTTTCTGTGAGAGAGAGCATATGTTCACACGTATCCATAAACTACTGCAAAATATATACCTGAAAGCAGTAGTACACTAGAGTTTGCAGTGAGTACCTCCCTAACACTTCCTCTCCACTATTCCAAGCTTGGGATCCATGATTGCTCAACAAATTGTTTGGCTTCGTATGTTAACTCTCTTTTCAATCACCAGGTTCCAGATGCCACCAGGATGCTGGCCAGGCTTCCCTGGATTGAAGACCCCACCAATGTGTCCTGGAGCTCAGCTTCCCCAGAGACACACCTTACTAGGGAAAGAGAGAGACAGACTGGGAGTATGGACCGACCAGTCAACGCCCATGTTCAGCGGGGAAGCAATTACAGAAGCCAGACCTTCTACCTTCTGCAACCCTCAACGACCCTGGGTCCATGCTCCCAGAGGGCTAGAGAATGGGAAAGCTACCATGGGAGGGGGTGGGCTATGGAGATTGGGTGGTGGGAATTGTGTGGAGTTGTACCCCTCCTACCTTATGTTTTTGTTCATTAATCCTTTCTTAAATAAAAAATTAAGAAAGAAAGAAAGAAAGAAAGAAAGAAAGAAAGAAAGAAAGAAAGGAAGGAAGGAAGGAAGGAAGGAAGGAAGGAAGGAAGGAAGGAAGGAAGGAAGGAAGAAGAAAGAAAGAAAGAAAGAGAGAAAGAAAGAAAGAAAGAAAGAAAGAAAGAAAGAAAGAAAGAAAGAAAGAAAGAAAGAATGTTTTGGGGGAGTTATTCTCCCTCTTAAATTTTCTGGAAGAGTTTGAGCAGAATCAGTATTCTTCTTTGAAAGTCTTATAGAATTTATTATTAAAGCTTTCTGGATCTGGGCTCTTATTCTTGGGAAAAGTTTTGATTGTTGATTCAATTTCTGTACTAGTGATTCACTGTTCAAGCTATCTACTTCTTCTTGGGTTAAGCTTGGCAGGAGTTATGATTCTAAGAATGCATCTATCTCATCTAGGTTGTCCAATTTATTTGCATAGAGATGTTCATAATATTCATGTGTTGTTCTTTGTATCTTCCCAGATTCAATTGTAATTTCATCTCTCTTGTTCCTGATTGTTTTTTTATTTTTATTTACTTTATTATTAGATAGAGACAGAGAGAAATTGAGAGAGGAGGAGGAGGGAGAGAAAAAGAGAGATACCTGCAGCCTTGCTTTACCACTTGTGAAACTTCTCCCCTGCAGGTGCTCTAACCTAGGACCTTGAGCACTGTAGTGTGTATGCTTAACCAGGTGTGCCACCACCTGGGCCCCCATTCCTGATTGGTTTTATCCTAGCTTATGCTTTTTCTTTTTGTGAGTCTACCCAGTGGTTTATTTTATTTATCCTTTCAAAGAACCAGCTCTTTGTTTCATTAATCTTTTGGATTACATTTCTGGTTTCTATTTCATTGATTTTTGCTCTGATTTCTATGATTTTCTCCCTCCTGCTGATTTTCACGTCTCTCTGCTGCTTCTTTTCTAGTTTACTAAGTTGTGATGTTAGATAGCTTACTTAAGATCTTCACTGTTTGCTAACATAGGCCTGTATTGCTATAAACTTCCCTCTTAGGACAGATTTTGCTGCATTTCACAGGGTCTGGTAAAGATGTCATTTTTATTGTTCTCCATGTAAATTTTAAGATCTCTTTTGATTTCTTCAGTGACTCAGGTGTAATTCAGAAGCATATTGCTTAGTCTCTGTATGTTAGGTTTATTTATTTTTTCTATTTGTTGTTGATTTCTAACTTCACAGCCTCATGATCAGAAAAGATACTTTTATTATTTCAATATTCACATATTTATTAAGGCTGTGTTTGTGTTCCAACAAAGGTTTCAAAGTCAATTTTTGAGAATGTTCCATGGGCACTTGCAAAGAATGTATGTTCTATTCTTTGGGGATGAAATGTTCTGATTATATGTGTTAAATTCATCTCATCAGTGACTTAATTTTGGGTCTTTCTTTTGTTTTTTTTTAGTTTTTATTAGAGATTTAATAATGATTAACAAGATTGCAAAATAATAGGGGTAAAATTCCATACAGTTCCCACCAACAGTTCCATGTCCCATTCCTTCCATTGGAAACTTCCCTGTTCTTTATCCTTCTGAGAGTTTATAGGTTGTAGAAGGTGGAAGGTCTGGTTTCTGTAATTGCTTCTCCACTGAACATGGGCGTTGGCAGGTATATCTGTATCCCCATCCTGTTTCTGTCTTTCCCTAGTGGAGTAGGGCTCTGGGGAGGTAAGTCTTCAGTACCCATTGGTAAGGTCATCTGTCGCAGAAAGTCAGGATGGCATAATAGTAGTGTCTGCAACTTGGTGGCTGAAAGGAGGCAAGATATAAAACAGGAAAAAAATGTTTAATAAACCCAAAGGTAGAAATAGAGCAGGTGGAATTGGGGGTCTTTATGTGGGAAGAAACTATGAAGTCTACTTGAGGTTTGTTCCAAGGGAACAAATTTTATAATTTTTGTCTGAGCCTGATAACTAACATACAGGTGAACTAAAAATAATGTCTGGGAAGATAGTGTCAGGGTTTGGATAGGGCTTGAAAACTGGATTAGGACAGAGAGTAGCTCCCAACCATGAAGGAAGTATAGAAATACCAGTAATTGTTTACCTTATCAATTTGAGCTAAGGCCCATATGTATTCATATTGAGCACAAGAGCCTATGTGCTCTCTGAGTCCTGTCAGTCTGAGCTTGCTGTCCATATCCACAGCTGAAAACATTGTAGGCTGCACTCATCTCAGGATCAGTCTTCCTCAAGTGGGAGAGTAGGCTGACCCAGCCTCCCTTCATAGAGTGGGGCAGTCCCTACCATTGCTACTTTACAGTGAGGACAAGGTCCTGTTTAGAAGGACCTTTATTACCTTGTTGATTTTTTTTTTTGTCCTGATGATCTCTCTGTCTGTGAATCTGAAGACCCATCCCACAGGGAGTTTTTTTAGTTCATATATCAGAATACTACCACATGCCAACCTCAGTGACACTTTAGATCACTCCAGACTCAGCCATGGTAGTACTGGTTGTTAACCTTCCAGCCAGGTCAGAGTTCTGAAGCAATTTATTACCAGCTACATTTGACAGCAATGACTTCTGTCTCTGTTCACCCAGAGAAGACACAAACTCCTGCAAGCCTAAGAGCCACCCAGGGCTGGGGAGATGGTGCATCAGTGATCCACAGGACTTTGATGTGTGAAGTCCCAGGTTCATTTTCCAGCATCACCAATAACCAAAGCTGAGCAGAGTTCTGAGAAAATAATAATAATACAATGGCCAATGCCAGGTGGTAGTGCACCTGGTTGAGTGTACATTACCATGCACAAGGACCTATCTGCTGGTCCCCATTTATAGGGGGAAAGCTTCACAAGTGGTGAAGCAGAGCTGTAGGTGTCTCTCTGTCTCTCTCCCTTTTCTATCTCCCTTAACCCTCTCAGTTTCTCTCTGTCTCTAGTCAATAATAAATAAATAAATTTTAAATAATAATAATACCATGGCCTGGCAGACATCTTGGAAACCTCGTGCAAGATGGTGGAAAAGGACCTAATTTGGAATTGAGAGTGTTTTGCACCCACCTGTCATGGGGGAATAAAGAATGGTACCCATACGTCAATAACTGTACTGTAATCCATTAATCCACTAAATGTAATCCACTAAAACAAAATACAAAAGAAAATTTAGTTCAGTTCATTGTTGTCCCCAGCACTGGAATAGCAATAGCTCAGGTTTTTCAGTGAAAATTTACCAGAGCATTGTCATATGCTTTTTAAAGTTCAATTTGCATAAAAACTAGGAGCTACTAGGGTGCTCATTACTATGTTTTCTTAGTGATTTAATAGTGATTTACAAGATTGTAAGATAATAGGGGTATAATTCCATACAACTCCCACCATCAAAGTAGATGCTTAATATTATCATTATGCTTATTCTCATTTTGAATATGAGACTTGCCTGAACAGAGACTTGCCTTTTCTGGAAGAAACCAGAGTCATCAGGTGAGGATTCAGCCTCCCAGTTCAACCTGTCACACACATACACACACACACACACACACACACACACACACACACACCATCGCCAAAGCCACAAACACTTTGGAAATGAGGAGTGAGTGGAAGTGCCAGGGAGAGGGTATACCCCCAGAGAGGCACCTGCTTGGAACTCTGACTGCTCAAGGGTTTCCCTACCTTTCTGTCTCCCTCTGACTTCCTCCCTGGCCATCCCTCCTGTTCCAGTCTGTTTGTCCCCAGTCGACTGAAACTGACAGGCCTGCAGGGGACCTGGAGCAAAGCCTGTGGGGGAGGGGAAGCAGAGGGGGCAGCTGAGACAGGAGGAAGAACAGGGATGGAAAATCCCCTGGTGACCAAGGAAGAGAAAGAGAAGAAACAGAGACATTCATAAAAATAGGGCTAGACAAAGAAAAGTTGGACAGCAGGAAAGATACAAAGCATTCATAAGCCTCTGTGAAAGAAATTTAAAAAAAAATGAATGAACAGATGATGGCTCATTTATTAATTATTAACAAACAAGGAACACTAATGAATAGCATCATTAAAGAGCATTTTGTGAATATTAATATGCAATTATATTCTAAAGAATGTTCTCCCTTTGGCCAACCAATATCGTTGCAATGTTGGTTCAAAAGTCATCTTTTTTTTTTAATATTTTATTTTTATTTATTTATTCCCTTTTGTTGCCCTTGTTGTTTTATTGTTGTAGTTATTATTGTTGTTGTCGTCGTTGTTGGATAGGACAGAGAGAAACGGAGAGAGGAGGGGAAGAGAAAGATAGACACCTGCAGACCTGCTTCACCGCCTATGAAGCGACTCCCCTGCAGGTGGGGAGCCGGGGTTCGAACCGGGATCCTTATGCCGGTCCTTGTGCTTTGCGCCACCTGCGCTTAACCCGCTGCACTACAGCCGACTCCCCTAAAAGTCATCATTTTTAATTGCAGGCACCCCACCACATACCCTATCAAAGCCCCATCGTCACACCCATGGTTCTGTGTTCCTTAAGATCCAGTTCACAGAAAAAGGCACTGTTAACATACTGCTCCCATGCTACTTATTTTTATTGCTTATATATCTGCACTAAAGCATACATATACTTCACAAATATATGGGTTTTGATGTTTATATTACAGATATGAGCAAGTACCTAGTATACCATATACTCAATAGATATCTAATGAAAAAAATGATATTTAACATGAAAGGAAGGGGGACTCCTTGAGTGTCCCATCTCCCACCTCACTCTAAGCAGCTCTTTCTCTCTCAGGACTTGAAAGAGAAATGAACTGTATGCAGCCATTACCTTTGTCTGGCCCTCTGAGCAGACTCCTGTCAATAGGGTAGCTTTAGCTAACATGTTCTATCCCGGATTCCTAGTTGCCACCACCACCCCCCATACCAGTTTGAACCCAGGCCTGGAGTGTCTTAGACCAGCCTGAAGTCAGAGTTTCAAAATTTAAAGGATCCAATCCTTACATATTACAAATAAGGGCCTTAGGACCCAGTAAGGGAGTGACATTTCCAAGCATACAAAGTAAGCCCCTGCAACCCTCCACCCTCTCTATTGACGCACTATGTACAGAGATTTTGCTAGTAGGTGGGAAAAAACCTAGCACCAGGCAAAATGCTAGAAGGTAAAGACTGAGCAGAAACCCTGATGCCTTAACTTTCTGTGTTCTTGTTCCTCCTCATCCTTACATGGGTCTGTGCTTTCTTAGCCTTCCCAAAGCCATCAGATACACAGTGACTCATCCAGTGACTGCATTTGGCCCAGTAGTCAAGGGCAGGAGACTTTCACAATGGGGTTTCAGTCTTCAGAGGGCTAAATGGAAAAGTGTTTTGCAGAATGGAAACTTGTCCAAATCCTAATGTATGCTTTTTCACAAGGAGTTTTCAACCTTTTGAAACCTCAATGACAGAATAAAGTGTCAGATCCAGAGTACCTGAAAGTTGGGGCTACAAGAATCCAGGTCTTGCAATTCCTGACTCTTGCAGATTTTGTCTCCCCTTCTTTATCATCATATGAAGCAGAAAATAACATTCAAGATTGTCTTTCACACCTCTTTCCTATTGACCTGAGATATAGGGATTGGTTATTACCCACATTTTTCCAATTAGACAAACCTCATCCAACATCAGGGGCTCCAGCGAGAACGTGGAGAGAAAAGAAACCCAACTTAAGAATGTGAGGACAATCTGGCTGTGACATCTGTCACCCCACTGATTGCCAAGGTTGATTCAGCTGACCTGGCTAGCTAGGTAAGTGTCCCCTTCCTCCTTCACCACTCCTTGTGTGTCCCTCCTGAAGCTGCTAAGCTGAGCACTTGGTCAAAGAATACAACCTTCCCTGAATAGAGACAGACTAGTCAACCTCCAGATAAGCTCTCAAGAAACCCAACTTAATGGAATGGTGAGAGCACAGATCCTTGGTGATGAATGCTATACCCTGTAATGTTACTATTTTATAAGCCACTATTTACCACATGTTTTAAAAAAATGACTTGTAAACAATAAAGAAAAAAAAAAAGAAGCCCAACATAAAGCAGGTCACAATGAGTTCAATTTGTTGAACATCTACAATGTCCTAAGCACTTCTGATTATTTAGTCTTTGACATAATATCCAGTACAATCCTACAGAACAGGCAAAATGGGTTTAAATAGATTACTAAGCATTACAGAGCTGGTAAGGAGAACTAGTAGTTGGTCAGAGCATAATGGCATGGCTCTTTTGGCCTGCCTTCAGAAGGGTAACTACCTTATCTCTTAGAAGTTGCTGTCACCCTGGGGTCCTTTCCACATCATGTTTCCAGGTTAGGTTTTCCACAGCTACCGTTGCCATGGCATTAGGAGCTCTCATCATCATTTGAAAACTCAGAAGAGGAAAATAAGAGGACTCAGTTCTTTGATTCAAGAGCTGACCAGTTCTTTTTAAAGATAAACTCAATCTGCTCCTTAAATCAGGATTAGAAATGGAAGACAGATAATGGCACTTACCATCCTTACAGTTATTTAGCTTCTTGCTTCAAAAAGTTTAGTTCACTTTTCAGACATGATCTCATTCTTCTCAAAGTATGGGGGGTGCACAGAAAAGAGACAGTGAGTGCTCTCTGTTGGGGAAGGCTAGAATGAGACTCAAGGCCCCCATGTGTTCCTCTTCTGCCTTCCATGAAAGATAAAGATGCCATATCACTGGCACTATTCCACATAAATGAGGATGTATAGGAGAGCTATGGTTTGCCCCATCAAGATTAAGAGATCAAGAAGTAAATTTTGGAGTTTCAAAAATGGTAAAATAAGGCCTGACAATCACATCAAAGTTACACCAAAATGGGATACAAACTACACAGTAAAGTGTTTTTTTAATACTTATTTATTTATTCCCTTTTGTTGCCCTTTTTTTTTTACTGTTGTAGTTATTATTGTTGTCATCATTGTTGAATAGGATAGAGAGAAACAGAGAGAGGAGGGGAAGACATAGAGGGGGAGAGAAAGATAGACACCTGCAGACCTGCTTCACCATCTGTGAAGCAACTCCCCTGCAGGTGGGGAGCCGGAGGCTGGAACATGGGTCCTGATACTGGTCCTTGCACTTTGCACCGCTTGCGCTTAACCTGTTGTGCTACCACCTGACTTCCAACAGTAAAGTATTCTGAGACACTAAAAAGATGGTCAGGAGATTAATTGAATCATGTGATCATTACAGTGCACATCTGACTTGCTATGGAACCCACAAACAACACCCTATATTAATCATTTGAACTTCTTGAACAAATAGTGTTGTCACTTGCTTCTGCCTTTCTTAGTCACAGGTGCCAGATGGTATTAGGAGATAGTAGTTAAGAGACATATTCTGCCAGTATGAGGTTCTATTTTGTTGGGTATTCAAAGCCATTCTTAATCATAGCTTGTTCGTATGCTTTACATTGGTTTGTTCTAGCCCTCCCCCGCCAAGAGAATTGGATCAGTCCAGTTAGTTTTCGCCGCCCGCTTGGCCCCGAGGAACCCTGAGAGAGGGTTCCAAAGTGAGAGAGGTCAGAGTGCCAGAGTTTCAGAGTTGGAGAGTTAGAGAGGGTTCCTGAGTTCCTGAGTTACAGAGTAAGAGAGAGTTCCACAGTTGGAGAGTTGAAGAGTTCCAGAGTTCTGGAGTTGGAGAGGGACAGAGTGAGAGAGAGTGCTTGCGCCGCCGCAAAGAGATAGCAGAGTTCTGTTTGGTCATTAGTTTGGTTTAGTTTATGAATCGTTGTTCCTGAATAAAGAAATACAGCTTCCCTGCCCAGCCATTGTCTCCGTGTCTCTGTTACCCGCCCGTGAAGCTAACCCGGCCGGCAAGAGCCTCCGAATTTTAACAACAATAGCTGATTCCAGTTTCTTTATGTGCCAAGTACCATTTACTAATTTAACTGCTTGATTTATGTACTTTGGTATAGGACACCCTACCTACAAAAACAAAGTCCATAAATCAAGCAGCTTCTTAGTGTACCAAAATACTGTCAGCTAAGTAACATATCCCTGTTCAGTCAATAAAGAACTTAGTTATCACACATAACAGGAACTCCAAAAAAAGTTGCAATATTCAGAACTGATTAATTTACTGCTTTAGCAATGCCGCCCAGAATCCAGGTTTCTTTTGTCTCTGTGCCCTGTAATATAAGGAACTATCTTCAATTTTAGGCTGACAGTAACAAGATCTCAGCATCTTACATGGTCACTTTACCATTTTTAGGGAGTACATTGTAAGGAGTAACTTTCCCAAAGACTTCATAGCACTAACCATTGGCAAAAGGGAAAAGTTCACCCCTTTACCAACTAGACCTATCCTGGAGCTGTGGATGATTTCAGGTCATACATGAATACAGCTGGGGTTGTGTTAGTACACTTGTTTTTAAAAAGTGGGAGTTGACTGCTAGCCATGACATCACCTCCCCAGACAATAACTAGGATCCACCTGCATATCAGATTTCAGGCTCAGGCAAAAAACAAACAAACAACAACAACAACAACAAAACACTATTGTAGCCACAGGCCCTTTGGAATATAACTAAAATATGCCTACTAGCTACCTACAAAATGGAGGGCCCCCCCAACTCTTCATCTGCACTACTCCAGCCTTTAGGTCCATGATTGTTCAACAATTTGTTTGGCTTTGTATGTTAACTCTCTTTTCAGCCACCAGGTTTCAGATGCTAGCATGATGCTGACCAGACTTCCCTGGACAGACAACCCCACCAATGTGTCCTGGAGCTCTGATTACCCAGATCCCTTACCCACTAGGGAAAGAGAGAGACAGGCTGGGAGTATGGATCAACCCATCAACGCCCATGTTCAGCGGGGAAGCAATTATAGAAGCCAGACCTTCCATCTTCTGCATTCCACAACGACCCTGGGTCCATGCTCCCAGAGGGATAAAGAATAGGAAAGCTATCAGTGGGGGGGATGGGATACAGAGTTCTGGTGGTGGGAATTGTTTGAAGTTGTGCCCCTCTTATTCTATGGTTTAGTCAATGTTCCCTTTTTATAAATAGAAAAATTTTGGGAGTTGAGTGGTACCTCAGTGCATTAAACGCACTTGCTGCAAAGCACAAGGACCAGCATAAGGATCCTGATTGGAGCGCTGGCTCACTACCTGCAGGGGAGTCATTTCACAGGCGGTGAAGCAGGTCTGTAGGTGTCTTTCTCTCACTCTTTCTGTCTTCCCTTCCTCTTGCCATTTCTCTCTGTCTTATCCAATAATGACTGCTTCAATAACAATAATAACAAAACAAGGGCAACAAAAGGGAATAAATAAATTATATATTAAGAGAGTAGCTTTCTCCCCACCTGAGGGGAGTCGTTTCACAGGCTGTGAAGCAGGTCTGCAGGTGTCTATCTTTCTCTCCCCCTCTCTGTTTTCCCCTTCTCTCTCCATTTCTCTCTGTCCT
This sequence comes from Erinaceus europaeus, assembly GCF_950295315.1. Taxonomy (NCBI): domain Eukaryota; kingdom Metazoa; phylum Chordata; class Mammalia; order Eulipotyphla; family Erinaceidae; genus Erinaceus; species Erinaceus europaeus. The sequence goes on along the minus strand of NC_080163.1, from coordinate 110,349,162 downwards.
AACAACAACATCAATAACAAAAACAACAATAATAACTACAACAATGAAAAAACAACAGGGCAACAAAAGGGAAAATAAATAAATATAAAAAATACAATTTAAAAAAGGTGGGAGTTGGATGCTGTATAAACAACCAGCATAATTATTATAGAAACTATCCTGGAGGGTGGGGGTAGATAGCATAATGGTTATGCAAAGTGGCTTTCATGCCTGAGGTTCCAATGTCCCGGGTTCAATCCCCAGCACCACCATAATCCAGGACTGATCAGTGCTCTGGTAAAATAAATAAATAAAATAAACCATACTGGACATAATAGGAAGATTGTTAAGTGCTAATGCCTATTTGAACATATAAACAGGAACTGCATTATCTATTGTCTTAGGAGTTATATGAACTATCATCCCTTAGAGACAATACAAAGCCAACTTTCTTAGAAACTCTGAAGGAATCGCAACCTAATCAACGCAATGATTGCCACTACAACATGCTTCAGCTCAGACTGTGTCCAGAGACTTCAGGTGTGGAATGACAACCCTTCAGCTTCATTACTCGGGTGAGACCTTTCCTTTCATAGATTTCTCTAATTCCATCCCAGGTGGTTCACTTCCTAACAAAGTCCCAAAACCTAGCTATAGACGAGGTTCTGTGAGAGAGAGCATATGTTCACATGTATCCATAAACTAGTGCAAAATATATACCTGAAAGCAGAAGTACACTAGAGTTTGCAGTGAGTACCCCCCCTAACACTTTCTCTCCACTATTCCAACCTTTGGGTCCATGATTGCTCAACAATTTGTTTGGCTTTGTATGTTAACTCTCTTTTCAGCCACCAGGTGCCAGATGCCATCAGGATGCCGGCCAGGCTTCCCTGGATTGAAGACCCCACCAATGTGTCCTGGAGCTCCAATTCCCCAGAGACCCACCCTACTAGGGAAAGAGAGAGGCAGACTGGGAGTATGGACCGACCAGTCAACGTCCATGTTCAGCGGGGAAGCAATTACAGAAGCCAGACCTTCTACCTTCTGCAACCCACAAAGACCCTGGGTCCATGCTCCCAGAGGGATAGAGAATGGGAAAGCTATTAGGGGAGGGGATGGGATATGGAGATTGGGTGGTGGGAATTATGTGGAGTTGTACCCCTCTTACCCTATGGTTTTGTTAATTTATCCTTTCTTAAATAAAAAATAAATTTAAAAAAAAGAAAAGAAACTCTGAAGGAAGGGCAACTCACCCAAAAGATATTGAAGGAGTGAATAGAATTAGCATGAAGGTAACAGAGGGATGGATGGAAACATGTGAACAATGACTACTAAAAGTCCACGTGTTTCTGAAAAGCTCTCATATGTCTCACTGCCAATAGGGAGTGAGAGCTAGCTGTTTCCAGTAGCATTGTGACTATCTGATAAATGTGAGTATTTAAGTGTGAGTATTCCTGTATTATTAAATTAATGGGTGGGGATAGATAGCATAATGGTTATGCAAAAGAGACTTTCATGCCAGAAGCTCCAAAGTCCCAGATTCTATCCCCCACATCACCGTAAACTAGAGCTGAGCAGTGCTCTAGTAAAAAAAAATAAATAAATAAGCAATAAAAATAATTAAATTAATGGGAAAATATTTTTCCAATACAGATAGGGACCAAAGTCAAATCATAAGCAACAACCAACTCCAAGCAGAATATTTTTCCCTTTGAATTGTTCTAGCATGACTATCTATACCTCTCTGATGGGCTTGGTGTAACACTCAAAGGCCACAGGAATTTGGGAACTAGAAATGACAATTCTTTCTTATCAAAGTGTTTGTAGGAAATTGGTAATTAATTATCAGGTAGCACTCTGCAGTGCAACAAAATATTTTCTCATGAATAAACCTATTCATTTTTACAAAAGATAGCCATGTGTTATTTCCCATTATAACTGAGGAAATAAACTCCCATTGGTAAAGAATTAGAACTACACCTAAGATGGCTTGTCATAGAAGTAGAATGCAGATTTGTCATTTACAGCTTGATCTGTGGCTCTGAGAGTCTTAGAGATTATCTTCCATCTTGGCTGGAAATTCCCATTAGTAGGTGCATGTTCAATGAGCTAAGGCACTATGTCGCCAAAATGTCCATAGACTGCCTGGGAAAATGGAAAGGAAGTGGGCATCTGTTCTTTGTCAATCACACTCTATTGTTCATCCATGCTTTCTCTAGCTTAACTAACTCTTTCATGGAAAACAGAGAGCTAAAGGTCCAAAGGAACAAAGGACATACTTAGACCAAAAATAGTAAGATTTGTCATGGGGAGGGGAGAGTGATACAAAAGCCTATCTTCTTTTTGATAGAACTGAGGCAGAAAACATTCAACAAATGCCCTAGGCAGCTGGAAAAGGGCTAGATAGACTTAAATCCCAAAAAAATAGACTTAAAAGAGAAATAATTCAAAGATTAAAGAAAAATCTAGATTAACCTGATTTATATCTTTAGATGCTGAGTCTTCCTAAAACCAAGTTTCAGCAGTCAAGGAGATGACGCAGAGGACAGAGTGAAGGATTTTCATTGTAGTACCTCAAGATCCATTCCCCAGAAAAAGATCTCATCTCCTTCAATCTCTCTCTCCCTCTCCCTCTCCTGCTTCTTCTCCCTCTCCCTCTCCCTCTCCTTCTCCCTCTTCCTCTCCATCTCCCTCTCCCTCTCCCTCTCCTCCCCTCACACACACACACAATAAATCTATAAAAACAAAAAGGTTCCAATATTCAGCACAGCTCACCAAGGACAGTGAATCAAACATGCATCACTCAGAACATGGACAGCTGTAGAGTCCCAATTCATCTGTCCAAGGGGCCTTGAGGCGCTGTCTTTGGTGCTGAAGTAGTAGCACAGCCTGATGCTCAGAATGCGGAAGCAACAAGGATGTTTCCAGGCTGCATCCTGCTCCATTTGGGATTTAGTCTCAGAGGGGTATGTTTTGATCCTGGAATTCAGCTATTATGTTACAGAATTGGGACAAAGAACCTTACTTCCTCATCATTAAATTTATTCCTACCACTTACATTGATCCCTTGAAGGCAGTGGAAAGGGACTTTTAATGCTTTAAAACCAACACCAATCAGATTACTCGGTAAGACAATTCGTCACCAAAATTCCAAGGATCTACTTTTTGTGGGCCATTTTCTCTTTCTGAGGTTCTTACTTGCTCCATTTCAAGTACAACCCTTCCATAACTTACTTTCTACACTCATTCTTGTAGGAAGAGAATATAAAAGATGGAGAGTCAGGTGGTGGCACAACTGGCTGAGAGCACATGTTACAATGCACAAAGACCCAGGTTCAAGTCTCCAGTTCCCACCTATAAGAGGAAAGCCTTGTGAGTGGTGAAGCAATGCTGCAGGTGTCTCTCGGTCTCTCTTTCCCTCTATCTCTCTCTTCCCTCTTAATTTCTGACTAACTCTATGCAATAAAGATAATAAAAATAGGGGTTGGATGCAACGGGTTAAGTGCACATGACACTAAGTGCAAGGACTAGCCTAAGGATCCCGGTTGGAACCCTCGGCTCCCCACCTGCAAGAGAGTCACTTCACAGGCGGTGAAGCAGGTCTGCAGGTGTCTATCTTTCTCTCCCCCTCTCTGTCTTCCCCTCCTCTCTCCATTTCTGTCCTATCCAACAATGTCATAAATAACAGTAATAATAATAACGACAACAAAGATAAAACAAGGGCAACAAAAGGGGAAAGGTGACCTCCAGGAGCAGTGGATTTGTGGTGCAGGCACCAAGCCCCAGCGATAACCCTGGAGGCACAAAAGAAAAAAAAAACTTAAAAAAAGATAATAAAAATAAATAAGTGAATATGAAAGATGCTTCTATAAACTAGACTTAGTTTAAATCAGTGTGGGACTCCATTTGAAAATTTATATACCAGGACTGGGTGGTGGTACACCAGTTGAATGCACACATTAACCATGCAGAAGGACACAGGTTCAAGCCAGTCCCAGTCCCCACCTGAAGAAAGGAAGATTCACTAACAGTGAAATAGTGCTGCAGTTGTCTCTCTTTCTCCTTCTCTTTCCCCCCCTCTTAGTTTTTATTTGTCTTATCAAATGAAAGATAATAAATAATAATAATAATAATAAACAACTTATATGCCATGATGAAAGGCTACATCACTTGTTTAAGAGAACCGTTTGTTGACAACATGGAGGGAGTTTTCTACAAATCATAACATCACACTCAGTGGTAGCTTCTTGATCTCTGTATATAAACAGTCCTTCTTACTGTTAGCATGATACAATGTAAAACATCTAGCTATTATAGAAAAATACATTTAACTTATTACAAATCAAGAGTGTCTAGTCATGCTAGTGAAACTAGTGTGACTTAAGACACAGACTAAATTCTCAAGGTATTCCCAATCTAGTTAGGAAAAGGAGTGACATACTGCAAATTCATCATTTATTTTTTATTATTTTTATTTTTCTTCAGAGCCTGAACTGTACACATGTGTAATTTCACCTCTCCTAAGCAGGTTTTTCATTCAGATAGAGAGAAAAGGAGAAATACCTCGTCACTAGAGTTTCCTCTGGTGCCACAGCACCTCCCGTGTGGTACTGGGGTTTGAACCTAGGCTATAAGTATGGCAGAGCACACATCTTACCCAGTGAGCTCTCTCTTCAAAATCATCACTTTTACACCAAGACAAGAGCCAGTTTCGTGAGAGCCCAGAGACCTACCTGAGGCTTTTAGGCATGGAAGGGGGGGAGAGGAATTTAGGTTAATAAAAAGAGAAAGAAAAAAGTGCATATTTTGAGGTTAGAAGGCTTCAATTCTTGTGCCAACTCTGCCAATTATGGTGTGATCACAGGAAAGGCATTTAGCACTCTTTTTAGTCTGCAAAATGAGAATAACAATGTCAGACTTGGTGAGTTATTTTAGAGATGAACTGAGATCATGTGAAAACAGTCCCTAAATTGCAAAGTATATTCAAAAAAGGAGAAAAAAGTTAGCCATTCACTGACTGAGTAGCAATGCCCAAGCTTATATGTAAGTGTCATGAAGGCAGGACTAGGTCCATTTTATTGGTGATAGTGTCTAGTTCAGTATCATTTTCCCAAAGAGGACTATCAAGCTCACTCTTATTCCAAAGATGCTCTGACTTAGAGAAGAAAAAGAACAGTTTTGTCCTCAGTGGACAGTTCTGTCTATGCCACCCCTGGGGTGTGGGGCTGAGAGGTGCAATGGAGAAAAAGACAACTCTCACAGGAGGAGTTGGCCTAAAACATTAGCTCCAGATGGAATTTCAGCTGGAAGCATACAGCAGCAGCTGAGCTCAAAGCAATGACTGAGGTTTTCTGGACCTCCTCTCTGGCTGGTGGATGAAATGAATCAGAGAGGAATAGAAGACAGGTGGTATGGGCAGAAGGGAAAAGAGATGAGATGAGGAGAAGAAAGAGAGGTCGTAATAAAGGGTCACATTCCAAATCTTTCACTTGGGTGGAAATTTTCAATGAGTAGAACTGCCACGGGGGGAGGGGGGGGCCCAGTCAGTGGCACACCCAGTTACACACACCTAGTACTATGTAGAACTGCCACTGGATATCGCTAGGGCTTCGTGAAAAGATGCTTTTTTAGACAAAAGTTTTTTTTAAGTGATTAAAGATGAAAAGGAGCTTTTAAATGATCTAATACAGCACCTTCGTTTTATATAAGATTAGGGTAAAAAAAAAAAAATGAATGTAGGGCCAGCGAAATAGCTCAATGGGGAGGGTGCCTGTTTTGCCATGGGCACCACCCAGGTTCTCATCTGACTTCCACCACACTGGAGGAGCTTCAGTGCCATGGTTTCTTTCCTTCAGTTTTCCTATCTCTGTCTCTCTATCTGAAATTGTCAGCCCAAGGCAACAAAGCCCTGTTGATCACCTAAAAAATGGATGGAATTGGAGGTGATTATGCTAAATGAAATAAGTGAAGAGGTGAAAGATAACTACCAAATAGTTGCATGCATATATCAACTATAGGTAACTAAAGCAAAAAAAAAAAATTACAAAAAATAGTAAACAAATTCTGGCTCTTAGAGTCTGAAAATTGTGGTTTTCAGATGGGACATGGGTGGGAGGGATAGAGAGATTAGGTGGGAGGGGTGGGGGGGTACAGGAAACCTAGTGGTGGAATGTATATGTAACTATATTCCTAAAGATTGTATAACTTGGGGGGGGGGGGCAGACGGTGGTGCACCTGCTTAAGTGCACACATTACAGAGTGCAAGGACCCAGGTTCAAACCCCTGGTCCCCACATGTAGGGGGGAAGTTTCACAAGTAGTGAAGGTATCTCTGTCTCTTTCCCTCTCTATCTCCTCCCCTCTCAATTTCTCTTTGTCTCTGTCCAGTAATAAATAATTAAATAAATATAATTTTCTTTAAAAAATATTGTATAAGTTTGTAAACCAAACTTAAATCAATAATACATTTTCTAACTAATTAGGGTTAGGGCTAGGGAAACAACACAGTGGTTATACAAAAATCCTTATTTGCCTGTGGCACTAAAGGCCCAAGGTTCTATCCCTAACACCACCATAAGCCAGAGCTGAGCAGTACTATGGTTAAAATAAATAAATAAATAAATAAAGTCAAGGGCCAGCAAAATATTTCACTTTGGTCATACGCTGATTTGCCATGTCTGCAATGCAGATTCAAACCCAGGCCCCAATGGGCTCTGAACTAAAGGAAATTTTGATACTGTGACCTCTCTCTCCCTCTCTCTCTGCTCTCTGTCTTCTCTCTCCCTCTCTCTCTCTCTCTTTCCCTCTCTCTCTCTCTCTCTATTTTTCTCTCTCTCTCCCTCCCTCTCTCCCTCCCTTTCTCCCCCCTCTCCTCTCTGTGTCCTCTCTCTCCCCCCTCTCTCCTCTCTGTCTCCTCTCTCCTCTCTGTCTCCTCTCTCCCTCTCCCTCTCTCTTTCTCTCTCTCCATCTCTCTCTCCTCTGTGTCTCCTCTCTCTCTCTCTCTCTCTCTCCCCCCCCCACTTCTCTGTCTCAAAAAAATTAAGGACAAGAGAGTTGAAGTTCAAAGACTTAAAATTCCCATATAGTTTGCATCTTGTTCACCCATAAATGAGTTTGCATCTCACTACTCCATAGTTGAACTAAGGGTCAGGAGATATCTGAGGCCCTGAATTCCAACCAAGAACACCATGGGCAGAGCCAAGAGAATTCTATGGATAGAGCAATGCTTTATTCTCTCTTCTCTCTCTCTCTCTCTCTCTCTCTCTCTCTCTCTCTCTCTCTCTCTCCCTCTCTCCCTCTCTCTGCAAGCATATCCAAAAAAATTGGACTGAGGGAGTCGGGAGATAGTGCTGCGGGTTAAGTGCACATGGCACAAAGCACAAGGACCAGCAGAAGGATCCTGGTTTGAGCCCTGGCTCCCCACCTGTAGGGGAGTCACTTTACAAGCGGTGAAGCAGGTCTGCAGGTGTCTTTCTCTCCCCCTCTCTGTCTTCCCCTCCTGTCTCCATTTCTCTTTGTCCTACCCAACAATGACGACATCAATAAGAACTACAACAATAAAACAATAAGAGCAACAAAAGGAATAAATAAATAAATAAATAAAAGGTTTAAAAAAAAGAAAAAGAAAAAAAACTGGACTGGAAAAACCACTCAGCAATTCTGCACATGTGTGAGGCATTTGGTATATTTCTCATTTCTGAAATTAACATATATATATATAAATACACATATATATATTTTAATTAAGGTGAAATTTAAGATGCTGCAACAAATAAACCCAACACTGAAGAAACTAAAAGAATATATATGATTTCCCCCCACTACTCATGAAATAGTCACAAAATTAGTGAAATAGTGGCTAATTCCCCCCAGGAACTAGTCTGACAAAGTGATTTGCTCTCCATAGATTCACAAGGCAGTGATTTCCAGAGCAACAACTGGACAGAAGGTTTGTTGCAATTGGAACAGAAGTTTCAGTCAAGACCACAGGAGCTCTTTAAGTAGGGTGACAACTGTTCAACAAGAAACAAACATCTTGTCTTTCCATGTAACATTGACCAACCACTAATTGTCAGCTGTCTTTGTAGAAAGGGGATGGAAATTCAAGTGAAGCAGCTTTCTTTACCCAAGACTTATTCCTGAAGAAAAATTTAAATGTAAACCATCAACCTGTGTTTTCAGAAGTTGAAACGATATGTGTTTCAGTCTTGAAAGGGAGATCTAGGCAGCTTGTCACAGCATCTACCTTAATAGACCAGGCTTGGGAACAGCAGCCCCTCTCCACATGGCCATTTATAGGTTCAGTCACTATTTGGTCAATCCTCAGTGAATCATCTTTGTCCACATATCCAAAACTAAGTCATCATAATAACTGTCTGAACTCATGTCATCCAAAGGAGAAAGAGAACATAGTGGATGTACACCAGGATCTTAAGTAACATTTCTGAAAGTGGTTCAGATTCCATTGACAAGAACTCAGCCACATTTATCCTTAAAATATGAAAACAATCAGAAGAATATATGCACCCCTATAATCATAGCCTCAGTATTCACAGTAACCAAAATATGAAAGCAACTTAAATGTCCATTGAGAGATGAAGCTATGAGATATATATATCACATGTTATATTATTATGCAGTTTAAAAAGATGATATTATGACCTTTGGGCCAAAGTGGATGGAGCTGGAGGTGATTATGTTTAGTGAAGTTGTTGCAAGGGAGTGATAGAGACTTGCCCTGAGAAAGCTTTACGTAAGTCATAATTTAAGATTAAACCATTGCTCTCTCCCTAAATCTGGCTAGTCAAAAGTCAGCAATTCTTCAGTTCAACATTCAATCTAACCTGACTCTATTTCATATCAAAACCTAACTGCTTTTAAAGAAAACTAATGTTTTCAGGGTCCAAGAAATGATTTTTAAATATTCCACTCAAATCCTAGAACTGTACTGATACTTTTAGATCCCTGAAATTTAACCAAACCTCCCAAAGTCACAATGCAGATATATTTTTCTTTCTTCCCATTGATAATTATACAGTCACACAAAGTTGTCTTCCATCTCTGGGGAGGGAGTAGGAAGGTAACAGAGACAAGTACAGGATCTCAAGTGTACATGATGCTGTAGAGCCTCCTCTCTGGATCAATTTTTATTCTATAGATTTTAGAGGGGAGTGGTAGGAAAGACAGCAATGCCACACTTCGCCATCCATGGAGATCCACTTGCTTTCATCCTCAGTGGTGTCCATGGTGCTCTCATGTGGTGCTGGAGATTAAACTCACGGCAGCCATTTTTTCCATTTTAGTGGATAGTACAGAGAAAAACTGAGAGAGGAGTGAGAGGTAAAGAGAAAGACAGAAGGGTACCTGCAAAGATTTTTCTCCTCTTGTGGGGCTTCCTGCTTTAGGTGGGAAATGGGGGCTCAAAACCGGATCCTTGCTCAGGTTCTTATACTTAGTGCTATGTGTACTGTACCAGGTACGTTACTGCTCAGCTCCTGTATTCAGAGACCTTTAGAGTCTTGATGGGTATAACCTGCCCAAGAAGATATTCTTCTCTAACAGAAGTAGAACCTGAACTAGAGTTGGCGTATTGCACCAAAGTAAAAGACTCTGTGGTGGGTGGGGGGTAGAATACAGGACCAAAAAGGATGACAGAGAACCTAGTGGGGATTGTATTGTTATATGGAAAACAGGGAAATGTTATACATGTACAAACTATTGTATTTATTGTCCAATGTAAAACATTCCCCAATAAAGAAAATTTTAAAAAAGATATTCTTCTCTAAATATACATCCTCATTTTTGTTTTCATTTTAATTCTTTCTTTGCAGCTTATAAAGCATAATTACATCTATTAACAAAGGGAATTTCAAAAAAAATGTTCAGGATGTATCCCTGGAGATATTCAGTAAAAACCAGGGCCTGTATTCTCCTAAATATGAGGAAGAAATAAATTTTTGTTAACATTTAATATATGGACTGACACTGATGACTTTTTTGTTAATTGCCATGAGCCCAGGTATCACTTACAGAAAATGTTATCCTGAGGAGTTATCCTGAGAGTTCCACAATAGAAAGGGTTAAGTAGCATTCAAAAGTCAATTCCACCTCCTTATCTAATGTGTGTAAGGCTCTGTCCTGTTTTATTCCCAGCTGATGATACCAGGAAAGCCAGCATCACAAAGACTCTATTACCGTATTATGCTGAAGGCTATCACCCTGAACCCTGGAGACCCAGAGAAACAGCCCCTTCTATGAAAAAAAAAAAAATCCATGCACTTGTCATATTATTCTTTAAAGACCCTGTCACAGTCCTCATCAACAAATACAAATGTTGCCTTGCATCAGCATCTGGAAGCAAAATAACAATCCCAGATGATTCAATGTCAACCTTACAAGAGAGGGAGGTAAGGGTTGTGATCTTGGAGGAAGCCAGGGTTTTTTCAAAGTCATCCCTTTAGGGAGAAGTGGTATTTAAAAGTAAATTTCCTCCCTACCTCTACAACTCTGCTGGCTAGAAATAGCCCTGGAAAGAATGGAAACCCATTTCCCTCTGCAGCTCCCCAGGCTGCTTCCCAGAATTGAGAAATGTGCTGTGCTCAGCAATTCTATGCTGATGCAGCATCCACGGTGGAAAAGGCAGGCGCTGTCGCAGTCCTTCTTGGGGGTGAAAATCAGATTGCACCATTTCTACCTCATTTGGCAGCAGAAGCACCAGGTCACACGGAGGGTGAGGTTCTAATCCAGCAGCAACTGGGCTATCAAACTCTAAAGATGGTGAGTAAAATGGCTCTTCACTGGGGCATCAGGGTTTTGTGCTGTTTCCCTCAATGAGGATGCTGGGTGCTGGGTCTAAGGGTGTGTGTGTGTGTGTGTGTGTGTGTGTGTGTGTGTGTGTGTGTGTGTGTGTGTGTGTGTACAGGGGTGTTTATGTGTGTGTGATTGCATACACATATAAGCATTGCTATTTTCACTGAGCAGCAATACTTGGAAAGCTGTGAGTGGAATAAATAAATAGTTGTGTTGTCATGCAGGCGGGAGGGTAGAGAAATCACGCATTCTGAGCCCACTTATGCCACAGAAGAGGAACCTGAGGTTCAAAGAAGTGGAGTCTTGCCTGAGCTTACAGAGGTGATCAGCAGCTAGGTTTGGAAACTGGTATCCCAAATCCCAGTGTAGGGTTCTCTCTTCTGCTCTTTAATGGTATAAAGGGACTAACTACCTCTAATGCCAAATGGCCCAGGTGCCAGGAGAAGGTGACTGAAACTTGCAGCCACAGCATTCATGTTGCAGACATACTCCATCGTGTGAACGCAGGAAGCCATTTCAGGATAACTGCAACCTGGGGGCACAGCAGCTATAAATTGCTCTGGTCCTAATGGCTGCCTCCTCCCCTGAGGTTATTCTCCGGGTCCCACTATAAAGTGTATCCAGCTCCAGCCAATCTTCCCAACAGGGTCAAGTGGCTGCTGATGGAGCTGGAGAGCATGTTTCATCAATAAAAGCCCCCTTTTCTGGGAATACATATATGCTGGATGCCATCCCTATGCCAGGCATCATGCAAGCCACTTTTGCAATCTTTATCTACTAATACTCCAGCTTTGGGAAAATACTACTACTCAATCCTGGCAAGAAAAACTGAAACCAAGTGAGGTTAAAATGTGTGGAGTGCTTAACGTATTTTTAAAAATTCCAAGCTCTTCCAGAAGTCGTGATCTGGAATGTAATTATTTTCTGTGACTTTCTTTACTCAAATGACCATAACCTCCTGAAATTAAAGGAAGTGCTCTCTTGTTCGAGAAAAGCAATAACCTGCAACATTCTAGATCAAGTGTGTGGCCAGAGCAAGGAAAATGATGTTGAATATTCACATACTTGGACTCTAAATTAGACATTGTATGGGTCTTTCAGGTTTTCTGTGATTTTGCTCCTTTTTTTTTTTTCAGTGTGAGGGGGAAGGGGTTCTGTTTCAAGTTGGGATTGTTCAAATTAGGACAGTGCTTAGGAACCTTGGCTCCTTAATATAGTTCTACCCTAATGGCATGATCCAGAATAAGTCACTTCTTTCCCAAATCTGTTTTCTCACCAACAAGCCGACAACTAAGGTAACCTCTAGCCTGCCCTTGAACTTGGAATGTTCCTATATGTATCCACTCATTCATTTGTTCAAATTCTTCTTGAGTTTTTATGACTGCAATTGTAGCCTGGTGATGGAAATAATTTTAGAGATAACTTCCTCTAGCTCCACACCTTTCAAACCTGGAGAAGAAATTTGTCAATAGGTAGATGCCTAGTCAAGTGCCATCAAAAGACTTGTCCACTTATTTCTCATGTGTGAGATACACCTTATTTGGAGTCTGCTTCCCAGCAGTAAGTGATCTGCATTGTCTTTTCCCTTGCTCTTTTCTCTACTAACATTAATTCAGTTCTTACTCAAAGGAACACACAGCCAGGTACTAAGCTAAGCAGTTTTTATGCTTTGCATCATTTAAACCAGACAATAATCCTATTCAGTAGATAATATGATTATCTTTAATGTACTGATTAAGAAGCTGACAGCCTAACCAAATTGCACAGTTAGAAAAGTTTTTTTTGTTTTGTTCTTGTTTTGTCATTTTTGGGTCTTCACTGCAACAGACTAGTCTGGCCTATTTTTTTCTTCAGATAGAGAGAGACAGACAAGGAAAAACACCACAGCACTGAAGCTTTCCCCAGTGTTGTGGGGACTAGACTTGGGCCTAGGTCTCAGGCATGAGAAAATAGGCATGCTCCCAGGTGAGGTATCTTGCTGCCCCTGCCCAGTTAAAAAAGAAATGGAATAGAGTTTCTGTTTAAAATGACAAAAAGTTCTAGAAATAGATATAATGGCAGTTGTACAACATTATAAACATACCTCGTGACAATTTAAGATGGTTAAATTATGTTTTGTGATATACAGTTTTATTACAGTAAAATCATTTAAAGTAGTAGGGAGCTTAAATCTAAACAGTATTCAACTCTAGAACCTTTTATTCCTAACCATTCCTTATCCGTCTCAACAACAGACAAGATAAAATGAAATGTATTCCCTCTACATGGGAAAGCTTAAGAAATTCACTATTTATTATTTGTTTGTTTTTATTAAGAAACCCCCAAATCATGTCCATGCATCACAAAAGTTCCTCTCTGTTGAAGGTCAGCAGTAGCCTCTTCTACATTATGATTAGATAACCTAGTCCAGAAGAGTGAGAAACTATCCCCATCTTCATTCATTCATTTATCTCCCAGCGTGTAAGCTAAAGTTCTGTCTGCAAACTCAGTGCAGCTTCAAATACATGGAAGTCATTGCTTATTCCTTTAAGCCAGGTTCTGGCTCACACATTGCAGAGAAGCAGAGATGAGAAAGATTGAGTTTTAGCCTCAAAAAAGTTTACAATCTAGCAAGAGGGTAAATACAGATAACTACAGAAGAGAAGTCATTTAATAGAATCACCTATGCAGGATGTACATGCTTTAGAAGTGAAGCAAACACCATCTTAGTCTACTGTAACGATGGCACAAATTCAGTGAGAAGCATCTTCAGAGGAGAAACTATATTCTGCTAATGAAAAGTATCAAATCTGAATCTCTCCACCTGTTCCTCTTTTCTCTCTTTCATTATTTACCCTTCTCCTTTTCTTTCTACTTTTCCTTCCTTCTTTCTTTTTCTTTATTTATTTGCTTATTTTCAAGTCTTTTATTATTATTATTTTATATTTATTTATTCCCTTTTGTTGCCCTTGTTGTTTCTTATTGTTGTCGTTATTATTGATGCTGTTGTTGGATAGGACAGAGAGAAATGGAGAGAGGAGGGGAAGACAGAGAGGGGGAGAGAAAAACAGACACCTGCAGACCTGCTTCACCGCCTGTGAAGTGACTCCACAGCAGGTGGGGAGCTGGGGGATCGAACTGGGATCCTTATGCCGGTCCTTGCGCTTTGCACCACATGCGCTTAATCCGCTGCGCTACCCTTTTATTATTATTTTTATTATCACCAGGGTTATTACTGGGGCTTGGTGCCAGCACTATGAATCCACCAGTCCTGGCAGTCTTTTTTTAGGTGAGATAGAGAGAAATTGAGAGATATTAGGGAAATAGAGGGAGAGAAAGATAGACACCTGCAGACCTGCTTCACCTCATAAAGCAGACCCCATGCAGTTGGGGAGCAGGAGTTTGAACCCACATATGTGCGTTTAACCAGATGTGTCACTGCCAGCCCTCAAGCCATTTTTATTTGTATTTAACAGTGGATTACAAGATTGTAAGATTACCGGGTATAGTTCCATACCACACCTACCACCAAGTTCTGTGCCCCCACCCTCCTACCTCTTTCTTCCTTCCTTTCTTGTTTCCTTCTCTTTTTTCCTTTCCCCTACCTCAGGGCTTCACAACTGCTGGATTCCACTGTTCCTAGCAGACTTCTTTTTCTTTTTTCTAGATTAAGAGGGAGAGATGAAAAGAGAGGGAAAGAGAGAGAGCATGAATGGGGGGGGGAACACCACAGCACAGCTTCACCACTCATGAAGTTTACCTTGTGCATGATGATCCCATATGGGGTCAAACCTAGGTCCTCAGGCATGGTGGAATGTGTGCTCTATTAGATAAGCTCTTCTTAGCCTCACTTTCTCTTTTCTTTCTTTCAGTTCTCTAATTCATTCTCTTCCCCATCATCATCATCTCCACCTTCTCCTTCTCCTTTTCCTCCTCCTTTTTTATCAGTAACCAAAATTAGTACATTAAATTTTCTATTTTCATCCCTAATTAGTAATTTTCTCCCTAAAATTATTTCTTGTTTTGCTCTTCCATTTTAAAGCAATGTTTCTTGGGGCATACAAGTTTAGCACTATTCTAAACTATTAACCTTTTTACATCATTCATTGCCTACAGGCCGTCTTTATTGCCAATAATCTTTTTTTCCCCAAGTCTACTTTATCTGATATTAATAAACACCAGGTCTTGTGGTTTGTTTTGTTTATTTGGTTGGTTGGGTGGGTGGTTGTTTGGTTGGTTGGTTTGTTTTCTGCCAGAGCACTACTCTGCCCTAGTTTATGTAGTATGGGGGACTGAGCCTGAGACCAAGTCTGTTTGTATAACCATTATGCTATCTCCCCCACCCCATCACTGGTTTTCTTCTTTTTTCTTGTTCTTTCTTTTTTTAAAATATCTTCTCCCCCCCCCCCCAGAGCATTGCTCAGCTCTGGTTTATGGTGGTGTAGGAGATTGAACCTGGGACCTGGGAGCCTCAGGCATGAGAGTCTGTTTACATAGCCATTATGCTATCTACCACCACCCTTCTTTTTTTTAAATGATTTTACTGGTAATTTAATATTGATTTACAACTTTATAAAATAGTAGGGGGGAAATTCCCACCATTCCCACCACCAGTGTATTTCCAACCCCTCCTTTGGAAACTGCAATAGTTCTCCCAAGGTCACAGGTATGAGTTGAGTTGACCTTGTATCTATCACTATCTTTCTATGGTCCAGCTTTCACTTCCTTTCTAAGTCACACTTACACTTACTAATACTTCCAAGTGTCCTTTCTTTTTTTTCCTCTTCTCTCTTAGATAAGAGAAACAGTGCCTGATTTCCTCTGGTATTTTCCAGATTTACCTCCCTCTTGGTGATGACAAACACTTCAGATCCTGATGGAATTGGGGTTCAGAGCCCTCTGATCACCTTCCCTATCATTTACCTCTGGGAGTATGGGTCAAAATTCTTTTTGAGCTATAGAAGGTGGGAATTCTGGCTTTTGTAGTTACTTCTTCACTGTACATAGATGTTGGTGGGTTGATCCATACACCCAGCCTATTTCTACCTTTCTCTAGTAGAGTGGGGCTCTGGAGAGACCACAGATTTTCTTTTGGTTACTATTTACTTACTATTTTTTCATACTTTTCATCTCAATTTTTCTGTTCTATTTTTTTATTTGTTATTATCTTACTTAATTATTGGGTAGAGAGAGCTACAAATCAACAAGAAAGGAAAGATAGAGTGAGAGAGAAACAGAGAGACACCTGCAGCTCTGCTTTACCACTCTCAAAACTTCTCCCCTGCAAGTGGGGACTGGGGAATTGAATCTGGGTCCTTGTGCATTGGAACATGTGAGTTCAACCAAATGTGCCACACCACCCAGCCCCTCTGTTCTATTTTTTATTTATATATTTATTTATTGAATAGAAAGTGACAGAGATCAACAGAAAAGGGGAGATAGAAGGAGAAATAAAGAGAGACATCTGCAGTACAACTTCACCATTATGAAACTTTCACCCTTCAGGTGGGGGGGGGGGGCCGGGTGCTTGAACCCAGGTCCTTACACATTATAACATCTGTGCTCACTGTATGTGCCACTGCCCAGCTCCTCTGTCTTGCTTTTATGTATCACATGAAAACAGAGTATGCCTAGATTTCATTTCTGGTCCAGCTATGTGTATTTCCTTCAAGTTCTACCATGCAAGTAAACACACACACACACACACACACACACACACACACACATCTTTTGGGAGTCAGGTGGTAGCAGCAGGTTAAGCGCACATGGCACAAAGTGCAAGGACCGGTTCAAGTCACCCCACACACACACATGCAGGAGAGTCGCTTCACAAGCCTTGAAGCAGGTCTGCAACTGTCTATCTTTCTCTCCTTTGTTTTCCTCTTCTCTCTCCATTTCTCACTGTACTATCCAACAATGAAGATATCAATAACAACAATAATAACTACAACAACAATAAAAAAACAACAAGGGCAACAAAAGGGAAAATAAATAAAATTTTAAAATTTTAAATCTTTTATGAATTCATTTCAGAATATTTTCAGTTTTCTTACTGACATAAATGAAAAGTCTAGGACCCCATTCTTTAAGAACTATTTTTTTAATATTTATTTATTTATTCCCTTTTGTTGCCCTTGTTGTTTTATTGTTGTAGTTATTATTGATGTCGTTGTTGTTGGATAGGACAGAGAGAAATGGAGAGGGGAGGGGGAGAGAAAAATAGACACCTGCAGGCCTGCTTCACCGCTTGTGAAGTGACTCCCCTGAAGGTGGAAAGCCAGAGGCTTGAACCAGGGTCCTTCCGCCGGTCCTTCAGCTTTGAGCCACCTGCGCTTAACCCGCTGCGCTACTGCCCAACTCCCTAGAAGTATTCTAAGGATGTTTTTTACATTGTTTCCCCTAAGATGTTTTAAAGGGGGGGGGAGTCCGGCTGTAGTGCAGCAGGTTAAGCGCACGTGGCGTAAAGCACAAGGACCGGTATAAGGATCCCGGTTTGAGCCCCTGGCTCTCCATCTGCAGGAGAGTCGCTTCACAGGCGATGAAGCAGGTCTGCAGGTATCTTTCTCTCCTCTCTCTGACTTCCCCTCCTCTCTCCACTTCATTCTATCCTATCTAACAATGACGACATCAATAATAACTACAACAATAAAACAACAAGGGCAACAAAAGGGAAGAAAGAAAGAAAGAAAGAAAATTTTTTTTCAAAAATGACCCTTCCTCCCACTCAGATTGTGTCATTGTTCCATTGTGACAAACAAGTCCTATAGTTTATATTGGTGGCCTGGAATAAAACTTAGCTGTGAAACAAAGGATTTTCATGCATCAGGGTCCCAGTACTGTGTAAGCTAAATCTGAGTGATATTCAGTCTCAAAACCCCCCCCACCCTCTTCAATTTTTTTTCCTCTCCTCTAGGATTACCACTAGGGCTCCATACAGGCAATACGAATCCACTGTGGCCATTTTTTTTTCCATTTTATTTGATATGACAGAGAGGAATTGAGAGAGGAGGGGAAGAGAGAAAGATTGATGCCTGCAGACCTGCTTTGCTGCTAGTGAAGCATACCCCCTAGGTGTGCCACAGCTCACTCCTCAAATCTTTTTGAAAGATACCCAAATAAGTAAATCATCTTGTTTCTCTCAGCTATTGCTAAAGAACTTCACATTCACACATTCTCTGTGTCTCCTCTTGCTCCTGCTAATAGATTGTACTAGAAGTAAAATGATGACAAAGTAGATGCTGTGGGTTACCACTTCCTTGAAAACAGACCTTAACTTTCAGGCTCAGGTTGCCAAAGAAAATGGTTAAAGCCCTGAGAAAATGTGGTTACTATCACCTTCTTCTGTTAAACCGTTGTTCCCACACCACATGGAGGAATTTCTCTGACTTCATTGAGAGCAAAACAAGTTTTAAAAGTCTTTTTTTGCCCATGGAAACATGAGTTCTGTTGGTATTTGTCTGTATATCTATTTGGAGGCAAAGATAGATAGATAGGTAGATAGATAGATAGATTGATTGATTGATTTCAGTTAGGGTTAGATAACATAATGGTTATGCAAAGAGACTCTCATCTCTGAAGCTCCAAAGTCCCAGGTTCAATCCACCACCACCACCACCACCAGATGCCACAGCTGAGCAGTGCTCTGGTAAAGAAAATAATAATAATAATAATAAAGATGTATATGTATCTATAAAGAGATAGAGGAGGATAGATGTGCATACAGATATACACACTAATATTTGTTGAGCACTTACAATGGCAAAACACAGGGCTAAATGCTTTCCTGTACTATGTCAGTAGATCCTATCAACTCTCTAAAGTACTTGTATCTATAACCCCCTAAAAAGCTGGGATTTCTGTCAGAGCTGTGCTCACATCCAGTAAGAAAACAAACCAACAAATTCTAATATGTTCCCCCAACATAAAATTCTACCTCTTATCATCTGAGCCCTCCTCTAGTTTCTCACACAGTTCTGCAGCCCTTTAATCTTTGGGTTCCACTGACTAAGTAACTACGAGGCTTTGGGCAAGGGCCTTCTCTCCCCCGGGCCTTAATGTTCTCATATTCCAGCTCTAAGACTCTCATCTCTAACCATTCCACACACAATGGGTTAAGGCTTCTGGTCAGTTGAAGGAGGTAATAACCACCCCCCAATACCTGCTCAAGTTCCATTTCTGTGGAAGCTCTTGAGACCCCCTAGGATTCCAACCCCACTCCCTCAGAATTTAGTTCTTAGCTGCTCTGCTCACCTACTTCTTTCATAATATGCTTTTTGAAGAATGCTTGTTAATTCAGATTGTATGGCAATGGTGGAATCCATCATGAAATAATCCCTCTGCAGTCTCCCCTTCAATTCAGCCAGGATGTAACCATGTACTCCTTCACATACTGCTCCCTCTTTTTCCAGAGTTTGGAAAGAGATAAAAGAGTAAGAATAATCCTTGGCTTATCTTTTTAAAAAGAAAATATAATGACTAAGAAGATATGACTGTCATTTGCAGAGTGTACTCTCAGTAAAAAACAGTCTTGTGGTATCAGTATTGCCATTGTCCCCATATTGCATAGGGAAAGCCCACTCAAAGTTACCAAGCATGTACTTGGTGGAATGTAAGGGACATAGCTGGTAGAGCTCCAAGACCCATGCTCTTCTCTTCTCTGTAGACCCATGCTGTGTAACAGAAGAAGACAAGGGTCCATGAGAAACCAGCACAATTTCACATGGCAGGAAGCACCCTCCATTTGTCTAACTACAAACCCTTCCTTATAAGCTAAGGAGTCCCCAAGATGTTATTGGTTGATGTCAGAATCTTTTTAAAATCACCTTAAGGGAGTGAACACAATCAGAGGTCCTAATTACTGAGCTGAGTTTTATTTATTTATTTATTTATTTATTTATTTATTTATTATTTTGCCTCCAGGGTTATTGCTGGGGCTCTGTGCCTGCACTACTAATCCACTGCTCCTAGAGGCTATTTTTCCCATTTTTGTTGCTCTTGTTGTTGTGCTTGTTGTAGTTGTTATTGCTGTCATAGCTGTTGTTGTTGTTGGATAAGACAGAGAGAAACGGAGAGAGGAGGGGAAGACAGAGAGGAGGAGAGAAAGATAGACACCTGCAGACCTGCTTCACCACTTTTGAAGCAACCCCCCTGCAGGTGGGGAGCTGGGGTTAGAACTGGTATCCTTATGCCGGCCCTTGCACTCTGAGCTGAGTTCTTAACCTATAAGCATGGAAAGGGATATTCAGAAGGAGGGAGAAAGTATGAAGGAGGAGGATAAAAAAAAAAAAAAAAAAAAAAGGTTAGGCTTTGGAATAAGTAGGGGGAAAAAATTATCCCTCCATTACCAATAGGAGAGAAATTGGGCTAGGAGGGGAAGACAACTTATCCTGAATCACTGTAACACACTTAAAGCATAGGCCTGCAGAATCCCAAACACACTGCAGCTTGCTGGCTGGTTCCTTTCTGTAATCTTGTGTTAGCTGAGATAGGGCCAGAAAGACATTTGGAATGAAATGCTATATTTTCCTGTCCTAGGAAAGCTCAATGAGTGTGTGTGTGTGTGTGTGTGTGTGTGTGTGTGTGTGTGTGTGTGTGTGTGTCTGTGTGTGTGTGTATATGTGTAAACAAATCCCATAAAACTACTACACCTTCATCATTTTTTTTTTTATACCCTCCTATCTCTTCCATAAATTGCTTTAGTCCCTGGTTCCTTTTGTGTTCACTTAGCATCAGTTCAGGGAATCTCATCGTGCACTGAAACCAGGGCACATCTCTGCCAAGCAGGAGTTTTGCCTCTTCAGCCCTGCTTTGGCCCCAAACAAAATGTAAGTGTGTTCACCTTGATTTGCAGTCCTCCATCCCAAGAATTCCCCTGGCCACTCTGCCCCTAAATGAGTCCCTAAGTCCCTGATCCCTTCCCCCACTCCACCCCAGTGACAAAACGCTGTGATTGGTAAGATGCTGTTTAAATGCAGAATGTTATCATCACTATATATCATACAGATCAGTTTTCTAGGTCACACTAAGATGTCAGAATGATGCAAGCTAACATTTTTATTATTTAGGGATACAGTATCCAAAGTTTATGTTGATTACTCTAAGTATCATTTTGAAAGATAACTAGCATTAAAGTGTTGATAATGTCCCACTTTTGCAATCATATCTGCATAGTGTACAACAGAGTTTAGCAGGAAAAATTATCTTAAGTGGTGTTTCTCATCTGCCCTGTCACACGCTGCCTGCTTCAACTTGGTTCATGAGGCAAGACAAATGTTGGTCGCACACACACGCACACACACACACAAACATAGTTTTACATCAGCCTTCCATTCTATAGCATAATTCTCATTCCTTCTGGAAAGCCAGAATCATGGAGTTTTAATAGGAAAAGCAGTCTTGGGAGCCTGGTCACCACCGGATTCTACTTCTAGCTATTGCACTTGAGAAAGTCATTTAACTGCACAGGGAAGAGGATGCCTCTTTTGCAAAACACAGTAGCAAGGTTCTGAGGTTGTGGAAAATATATGAAAAACACCTAAGAAGCCTGGAACCTGTATGACTGGCTGGCATGCAATGAGCCCTTTGTTTCACAGACAGCATTTTTAAATGCCCAGTTACTGCATTTCAAAATTAAAGATTGAAAGTAAGCTGCCTTCCCTGAGCTATGTGTACTTCTAGCTGCCGATGCTTCTGCTTCCCAGCAGAGTTCTATATGCAAATAATCTGTTTGATGCTGCTCAACACAGAAGGGACACTGATTTTATTTTATGAACAATAGTTGAATGTCTCCTGAGTGTCGGCTACAGGGAAATAAATATTCTAGATTTCATCTATTCGTTCACTCATTACAAACAAGCTAGCCTCCAAATGACCCCTCCTCCTTCTCCCTCTCATGTCTTGATATTTTTTTCCCTTTCATACCCCCCTGTAGGCACACTATAGTCTTTTTGCCCAATTGAATGTTATTTTTTATTTTCGTCTTGTTACCACCTAATGTCCAAATTTATTTAAATCATTCTCAGACACAATCCTGCAAGATATGGATCACATCTGAGGCTTTTTTCCCCTTTCCTTCTGACTTGTCAGCTGTCTCATTTATGATTGACAAGACTCCCATTTCTGTAATTTCCACTAATTCTGCTTCAAATCTGTATATTTAATGAACACACCAATCGGTACCTCATTATCAGCTGGGGCCCTTTTTTCAAGTGCAATGCGCTGATTTCATAATTTATAGTACACGGCGGCTGCTTCTAAATGAAACTCAAAGAAAGCCTTGTCCAGCGTGCACATCAGGTCCTCTCCATCAGCTCATCCTTTATGCACATAAACTCCCTGTTCAGACTCAGAAATACAAACAAGATTTTTTTTTATTTGTGAAGGTATGTTGATTGTTTATCTCCGCATAAACACTAAAAGCAAAGTGATAAATTTTCCTTTAAAAAAAAAAAAGTTCTCCAAAGCAAATACAATGTGACACATGCTAAAAATTGCCTGAAGCACTGGTGAGTTATAGATCTTCTCCCTGGGGCAGATCATTCATTAGGATGGAGCCTCCTGGCCCCTGTTGCAATTGAACAAAAATATTTACTTGTGGTAATAATCAGATGATTAGGGTAACAGGGCTTGGGGGGAGGGGGAGGAGAACACATACACCTTCTACAGTAGCTGCCCATCATAAGCACTGCAAATGAATCACTAGTCTTCATCCCACAATCTAGGTCAGGATGGAGCTCAAGGGGAGAGAGCTTTTAAATCTGGGACTCAGGTCAGATCTGCTTATGTGAGGATGTAAGAGGCAGGCAGTTGCATTGTGGTATGCTATTCAAAATGGAACAGAAAAATGCTTTCACCTGATAGAGGAACATTTTTCTGACCCAGAGGGTAATCAAGAATTAAGAGGGTTG
Organism: Erinaceus europaeus; assembly: GCF_950295315.1. Taxonomy (NCBI): domain Eukaryota; kingdom Metazoa; phylum Chordata; class Mammalia; order Eulipotyphla; family Erinaceidae; genus Erinaceus; species Erinaceus europaeus. Next base: position 110,326,490 of record NC_080163.1, on the reverse strand, counting down.
TGCTTTCAAATGAATACCATTGAAATACAAACACACACACACACACACACACACACACACACTTTTCTCTAAGCTCTCCATGTTCAACTTTTCAGGCACTGAAGGGTGTGTCTGCCTACTAGATTTTTAAAGGGAAACAGTGTCTTCCAGGCTCAGGAACATGTGTATTTTTTAAACAATAGAACTGCACACTATTCCTGTTGAAAAGGACCTTAGAAATCATAGCCTCCAAGCACCTCCTATTGAAGAAAAGAAAGAGAAAGAGAATGACTGCCCAAGGTCAGACAACTCTCCTACACCAGGCCATTTTAATTTTCTTTGGGAGTGTGTGTGTCTCTGTGTGTGTGTGTGTGTGTGTGTGTGTGTGTGTGTGTGTGTGTTTAAGATTCCTTTTTTGGTACTATATGAATAATTTATTAAATAATGCAGAAGCAAAACCAAATTGACTTGGTAACAGGCACCTGGTAAACTAGCTATGTATCTCATCCATCCCCCATAATGATTATGAAAAGATGTTCTAGGCCATCCCCATGTCTTGGGGTGGAGGTAGTTTATGGGGTCCTCTTTCCAAACCCAGGCTCTGTATTATATATGATACTCTTCTAGGTATGTTATGGCTCCAGAGACTCTGAAACTTTTATGTGGCCCTTACCCTCCCTCCCCTCCAGGGTCACAAGAAGCTGGAAATAATGTGTTTTCCTAAATGTGTTCTGCACTGTTGCTACAATTAAAGAAATGTAAATGGAAACACTTGAAATTTTTAACTTCAAAATTAAACACAAAACCCACACTACATTTACTCATAGGTCAGCAATTTATTTTATTTAAAATCATAAAAGAACGGGCTTTGTTCTTAACTTGACTATTGAATTTACTACATATGTAAGATCTAAAAACCAGTTTTTCTGCTTTCTAGGCCTGGCATTTTCCTCTTTTAAACCAAACAGACCATTTGCTGGGTGGGAGACGACAGAGTGAGGACTTACCATAAGTTACAGCATTCAAATGTGTTGAACTTATCTAAAGCCCCTGTAGCTGCAGATTCACCTGCAGCTAACTCCAAAGATGTGAACTGATACTGAAGGAGTACTAGGTTATGTTCTGAACCTATGGAAAGCTCTTAAAGGAGATAGTTTCACTATTGAAAAAATGCTTCAAAATACTGTTGACTGACTTCAGACTAGCCCTGTATTTTTTTCCCATGCCACTCACTCTCTCTTAAAATATGTGGTAAAGCCTGAACTCAGAGTATAAGGTCTGCATATGTAGATGAGTAAAGCTTGGTGAGCCTGGTTCTTATCATCAAGCTGGAACACTTCCATAGAAACAGAGTTCTGCATTCAGTTTCTCCAGTCACCCTAAGCTGAAGGTTATAGAATATTCTATTTCAGGATACCTTTAAAAACAAGTAGCCTGTTGAAAAGTACTGCAGGGTGTTATTTTGATTTCTGCCACAGAATGAATCACTGCCGCTGAATGCAAACACCAGCAAAGAATGTGTGAGAGGATCCGCCATCATATTAAAAATTAAATCTGTCTGCATTTCATAATGGGCTTTCCTTTTTTAAAGCACATTTCATCTCCTCACTATGGAAATCGCAGTCTGATGATCATTCTTTATGGTTAACACTGAAGCACTGACTGAGGTCAGCACCCTGCTTCTCTGACCAGGGGACCAACAAATGTCACCGACACCTGGCATGCTTGGCAAATCATCTATTTTTCTCTTTCCCCAATCTCCTATGCCTTCAGTTTGCCTGACGTCATGCAGATGGTAAGCTGGGGAGAGTTGATTTCTCCCATCTTCTTTCCTTCCTTTAGTGGGACCAACGGGGAGGCTTGAAATTGACAATACATTTCAAAGTGCACCTCTTTTGATTTTGGTTGTTGTCTGTATTTTAACTTCCAAGGAGAGCTGAGGTTTAACTCAGTCTTCACCCCAGGCGAAGCTAATACTTAGGTCATGTCTGAGCTCTCTGGGGAACCCGGCTTTATACCATCAGAGGGGCAATGGTGTCTTTTCACGTGGAGCAGCACAGCTGTCCAGCCATATGGGCCCCAAACAGCCCAGTCAATCGGATTTGGGGAGGTTTTACAATGTAATTTCTTAACATGTTAGTATTTGGGGTGAGTTTGATCAGGAGTATAGAAAGCACTTAAAAGCCCAAGGGTTTAGATTTAGATTTTATGAAGACATCATAAATGCCCAAGCTTCTGATCAAACTGATTAAAAACAGATAAGAAATTTGTGAGTGGGGGAAGGGAAAAGGACTCCTGACCCTCTTGCTGGAGAAAGCCCCAGGGGGCTTCTATAACTATTAATTCAGCATCAGCTGCTTCCCCCAACCCTATTTTTCCCCTTTCCATTTTTTTTTTTAAACCCTGGGCTCATCATTTAAGGCGTTCCCACTCAGGCCTGCAGAGCCTGTTACAAAACCATGGCTCTGCTCCCCTCCCCCCATGCCGCAAGATGAGAGAGCAAATATCCTGCATTGCAGCAAGGCGCTGAACTGCATTGAAACGTCCTCCAGCTAAACAAAACCCTCTAAGAAAAACCTAGGCCAGGGCAGCAGGACATAACTGCTGCCCTCCAGTCCAGACTACCAATGGCAGCTCCACCCCTCCACGCAGATGGGATTCAAGACTTATCTGTTTAAGCAATCCTTAGTGACCAGAAAAAAGAATAATCCTAAATCTAAAAATCCCCTTGTCAACATGGTGAAGGTCTTGAACCATGCCACCGCCACTCTCATTTTTCCACCAAGGAAAGTATTTTAGTTTGAGGGTATGATATCAAAATGGTAGCTCCCCTCTCCATAGAAGCCTGAGAGGGTGGCTCTTTCCAGCTAACCAGTCTCTAGACATTAAAGGTCTATGATGGTCTTTTCTTCCCTGTCCCTATCTCTCTCTTAGGCTGTCTTATCTCTCTCAATTAAAACCAAAGCATTCTGCTTCTTAGGATTTTGAAGGGTGGGGCGACTGGTAATTTTTAAGCTTCTGGGGCTGCATTGTTGCAGGGGAAGTAGTAACAATGCTAAAAGGGTTTGAGAGTGTTTTTCTTCCACTGAAGCTAATTGACAAAACTCGTAGTGGTCTTGCAACCGGCAGAGCAGCGCCCAGCATCTCCATTTGGACCATTTCTTCTCGGCGGGCTCGCCATGGGATTTGAAGGAGTTTGACTGCCAGGCACTTGTACTTCCATCCCATCTTGAACCTAGCGCTGCCCCAGAGACATTTAGCCTTATTGTTGTTGTTATTGTTATTAAAGTCCTCCAAAAAGAAAGGCGGGAATAGGGGGAGCAAATAGGCCCTGCGTGCGTGAACGTCCTTTGCCCGTCTTAGGGAGGACTCTTCGCGGCTACAGAAACGTCTATTTAAGAAAAATCTTAAGCTTGGGGTTTTGTTGGGTGCCAGGCCGGAAGATGGGGAGAGTGGTGGAGGGTGCGGGAGGCGCAGGGTCTGGGGGGGGGGGTTGTTCTTAAGGGGAGCAAGTTCATTCTGAGTCATTCCTAAAAGGCCAAGCTCACTCTGTGCGTCCGCAAAAACATACAACCACCCTAACAAAAGACCTCCCCGAAGTGAGTCTAAATACACGCGGGATGGGTGGCTGCCGGGCGGGGAGACACACTTTTGTGCCCACCCCACCCCCCATCTCGGGCGTCTGTCTGGTCCGGGCGGACGCGGGAGGGCTGCAGGGCGCTGGGGCCGGGAGCTCGGAGCCCGGGAGCTGGCGGAGCGCGTGTCCTTCTCCAGAGGCCGTGCACGCGCACCCGCTCTCCTTCACGTTCACCTTGACTGCGGGGTGTGGGGGTGAGGAGTGCAGGACACTACCTAGCGGCCCCTCTAGGAAGCCCACAGATTCTCCTCTCCACCCCCCACCGCTGGCCTGCCCAGGCGCTAGCCCGAGGGGAGGAGGGGGCGCAGGGACTGCAAAAGCGCTGGGGTCGCGGACCAGGCTGGACAGCGCAAGCTTGCTCTCCGCAGTGATGTCAACCACAGCCCTTCCCCCCTCCAACCTCCCCAACCCTCTCTTCACAACCCTCAACCATTTCTACCCTGGACCTGGCCTGCAGAAACCCCCATCTCGGCGTCTCGGGCCCGCAAACCAGAAGCAGAGGGCATGCTGGTGCCCTAGTTCTCCCCCCCCCCCGCCACACACACACACACACACACACACACACACACACTTGCCAAAGTGGCCGAGACTGGGAATGTTACCCGCCCGGGTGCAGCAGCCACTGGGGCGCAGGAAGCGGGGTGGGGGCGGTGGAGCCATGTGCGAGTTTGACAGCCGGGACAGCGGGGAGCTGTCAGCTCCGGGACCAGTGCTGCCGCGGTCTGGTTAAGGGGGCGAGAGACCGGGTCGACAGAAGTGGGGCGAGTGGGGCACCTCCAAGGAGGCCCCCGCTCCCATGATAGAAACCGATAAGCGGAAGCGAGGAAGTGCCGGGGGGGGGGAGGGGGGTTGGGGTGCGAATCGCCACCTCAGGCCTTGGCTTTCCCGCTCTTCCGAGAGCTCCCACTTCTCACTTTCCCCCCAAATCCGCTTTTTTTTCTTCCTTCCCCCTTGGCACAGCACTCCTGGAGCAAGAAGGAGAGGGAGGGACCCGGGGGCTGTGAGAATGACGTGTGTTGGTGCCGAGAGAGGGTGGAGAGGCTGCGGGCCGGGCACTAAGGACCGGCTCCTAATCCTCTTGTTTTCGGTACAGTCAGCAGATGTGGTTTCTTTTAGCTGAATAATTTGCTAAAGGAATAATATATTTAAGTGGTAGTGGGGGGTGGCAGCATCTACCTCACCCAAAGAGGATGGCGACCGAGAGTAGGACTTGGTAAGTCTAAATAAAAAGGCTCCAAATTCTCTGTGTCCCCATCTTCTCCCCCCTCCCCTCCGCCCTCCTCTTCCTCCTCCCTCTCCTCCCTCCTCCTCCTCCTCCCCCTCCCCATCCCCTGCAATCCGCACTCGATGCGAGTTCACGCGTAGGGGTGGATTTCCAGGCTGCGCCGCAACTAGCGCTGCGCTTTATTATTATTCATCCGAGGATGCTGCCACCACAACCTTTGCCTCCTGAGCTGCGCTCCTTCCCCCACGGCCGCCGCCACCAGCAGTGTGGTCCCTCCTGCACGCATGCTCTGGTTTACCAAGGGGAGATCTTGATTTTTTTTTATCATGTTCACGATCATCGTGAGGTTTCTTTGCATGGTTATCATTTCCTCCAGGCAGGTGGAACGACCGACCGACCACCAGCACCTCGGCTGCCGCCCGCCCCTTCCCGGGCTGGACCGGGGCGAGGGCTCATAGGATCCTCCTCCCTCCCTCCTTCATCAGCTTGTTTAGTCTCTCCATCCTTTTTATTCCAGTAGATCTACCGCCTTTCATAGGGTTGGCTGGAACGCTGCGGGTAGCAGTCTCTTAAAAGAAAGAACAAAAAGAAGACGATCTGAAGTGGATCCCCATCCTCCCTACACACACACACACACACACACACACACACACACACACACGGCACCTGGGACTCAGGGAGAAGAGTGAAAACAGCACCGGAACGCAGACTCAGCAGCACCAGAGACCTCGGCATCCAAGGGAACCTGCCTGGTACGCAGACTGACTGCCGAGGGTATTCGGATGTATCCTTAATGTCCATTTGGCATGCTTGCACTGTGTCGTTGTTGGGAAGGGGATGGAGTGTGTGTTTTCTGGGAGAGGGAGTGGAATCCTGGAACATCAGGTAAACATGCACCTGCTTGCCTTCTCAGGATCCGGGTGTTTGACTGGAAATCAGGGAGCAGAAGGACGGGGGTGGGTGGGAGCGGGGGTGGAGCGCTGAGCCGCTGGGGTGCCCGAAGGCTAAAAGAATAGTGGGATGAGGGAAGACATAAGGTGGGGGCAGGCCGATTAGAGGAGGGGTGCCAACAGAACAGTTGTTTTGAAGACTCTCCTCTTGGGGAAACATAGGACGAGTTTTGCAGGGCGAGGGTGGGGCGAAATTGAGAATTTGGGTGTGTGTCAGTCCACAAGAGTTCTGAGAAATTGATGAAAAAACAAATGATACATCCAATAAGAAGGCATCCTATCTGTGTGTGAACAGAGTGAAGAGGTGATGGAGGGCATGTGGGGTGAGAGCTTAAAATAATGTATTCTTATCCTTCTGCTTTGGGGACGCTTATCCTCTGCAAACCCCCCCCCCTTTTATTTCCGGACCCAGGGATCCAGTCGCATTAGACTCCAGTGACCTTTTAAATCTACGCCAGCCCTTTATCAGGTAAAGCTCGTTGACAATTTAGTTGGAGGTGGGGCGGGGTGGGGTGGGGTGCGGAGAGTGCTCCGGTTTCCAAGATGTGTATATTCTCTCTCTCTCTCTCCATCTCTCTCTCTCCATCTCTCCCTCCTCACTCCTCCCTGTCTCCTCCTCCCTGCCCTCCCCCTTTTCTCTTCCTCCCACCACCCTCTCTGCTGCATTTTGCATGAGCTATCTAGGTCATTAGCATTTTAGCTTATGCAAGACTTGACAAAGCTGATGAGGGGCCAGATGGGCCTCGCTCTTATGTGTTTTTTTTTTTTTTCCGTCTTTTTTTTCCCCCTCTTTTCCTTTTTCCCCTCCACCATTTGGGACTGAGCGACAGGACTGCAGCAGGCGAGTTCCGTACGGCTGACTCTCGGGATCCCTCCCCGGAGCGCGGCCGCTTGACCCAGCGGCACGCCCGGCCTGGGCTGCGCCAGGACCCCGCCTGCGAGGTAAAAGTGACGGCAGCCTTCCAGCAGCTGCCCGGCCCCTGCTTGCCCTGCGAATGTCCGGTGCTCCTCTCCCCCCACCCCTTCTTGACGCTGCCCCCCCATCAGTTTCCTGGGCAAAGCTGGGGGGCGAGGTGGGTGGGTAGAGTTTGCTGAGCCTGGGGTACAGTGGACTTGGTGGTGGTGATAGATTTTTTGTTTGTTTGTTTGTTTTTCATTAGGTAAAGCTGCCGGGAATGCGGGGGGAGGTATGGAAAACGGGGTAATTAACAGGGGTGGGGGGAGGCACCCCTTGAGCTCCCACTTCCACCCACATCCCCGACCCTCCACCCCTCCGCTCTGCAGGAGAAAAGCCTGGATCCGAAAGGATGGGGGAGAACAAAGAGCCTTTGGAAGACGTCGCTGTTATCTCATTGTCTGGGTGATGGGGGAGCTGCGGTTCTGGAGGATGCTGCGGTCCTCTCTCCCTGCCGCCCCCGCCCCCAGCCCTCGCCCCGCTGTCAGTGCGCACGCTCCTGCGCCGATTTTTTCCTTCTTTCTCCTTGTTTCCTCTTCCCCGCCCCCTTCCTTTCTTTCACCTTTTCCTTCCTCAGGAAAAAGGCCTCTCTCTCCGTGTTCACAGCGGACCTTGATTTAAATGTCCATACAATTAAGGCACGCGGTGAATGCCAAGAATGGGGCCGACTGAGCACCGTCGGTCCGCGAGGGCCCGCCACACCAGAAGCCACCGAGCCGGGGCGCCCTCCGCTGCGGGGTGCGGGCTGCGGGCTAGGGGAGGAGAGGGAGGAGGTCACTAAGCGCCCTGCTACTCGAGCCCTGCGGGTGGGGGTGGGGAGTGGGGAGGTGTGTTGCTTGTGACAGACAGGGGTTGAGGGATACAGACTTGGAGGAGGGGAACAAGTTCTGTGACCAAAACCCAGATAGGTGCAAGCATTGCAGCTGGGGGGGGGGGGGGGTTTGGGGGGGATAGCCTGACAGCGCATTGCGGAATCCTTCTGCGAGCTGCTTCTTTTTCTCTGGGCTAGGGGGCTGCATTGTAGGGAAGCCCACAACGCCTTCCTCCGTAGCTGTGGCTTTTGTTCTTGGGTGAGCTTTTGGTTTGCCCTTTAAAAATTTTATATATACACATACATATACATTATACATATACATTATACATATACATATACATATACATATACATATACATATACATATACATGGCGGATATCCAGTATCTTGGCGTAGATACCCAGGGCCTAGGCTGCGGGCATATTGGGCTCTGCTTCGGATTGCAGGTGGGGAGTGGTGAGCCAGTTGCCAGGGAGGAGGAAGGTGTTTGTCACCATTGCTGAGAAAGTTACTGAGATATGTAGGGACCTCAGAACCACTCAGAGATGCTTCACCAACTACATCAGGGCTGAAAGCATGGTCAGGGCTCCAAGAAACAGCTCGCTTCCTCCTTGCGGCTGTAATTACAGTTTCGGGCAGAGATCCAAAAGATGCAGAAGGGAGAGGCGAGAGGCGCAGTAACCTCCCTGTGCCCAAGGAGAGGATGGATTCCTTTCAAGACCCAAAGCAAAAGGGAAAGACCCAGTGCATACAAGTGGGGAGTCCAGGGAGAGGCTGAATGGAAAGAGGCCATCTGGCAGTGAAAGGGGTTAACCCTCCCTCCTTGTGAAGTGCCTGCTATCCAAAGGCAACCTTTCTCCCCATCACCAGTGCTGAAGCAGCAGCTGGTCCCAGGTACCCTCCCTCCCTTGGCACTGCCCCATCCCATCTCTTACAACGTATTAACCCTCCCCATTACCCCCAGCTGCAGTGTGGATGGTGGCAAAACCAAAACCCATTAATTTATAGGTGGAGAAGGGGCAGGTCCCTGCAGAAAAAGAAGGCCAAACATTGCATCTTCCTACTCAGGAAGCCCTGCTGCACCCCCCCCACCCCCAACCCTCCAACCCCCCCACCCCACCTTGGGCCTTAGCAGAGGCTTGTCTTTGCAAAGTCATAAGAAACAGGGATACTTATGACTTCGGTTGCATTTCTGACACAGGAATCTCAGCCTAAAAGAGAATCTCAGTAGACCCCTACTGAGAGTTCTGAAAGCCCCAGTCTGGTTCATTTAATAAATCAGTATTCAAGGGGTGCCTTCTCAATACTTATTGAGATTCTACTATGTGCTGGTCCAAGCGCAGTTATTCTACCTGGAGTTCTTCCTTTGCCCTCCTAAGGGCATTCCTGAAATCATGGGAAGTCTTATGTGTTGTATCCCACCTTGATAACTCCCAGAACCTTCTCCAGATCTGCAAAACTGGGGCACAGCCTGCTCACCCTTGCAGAAAGGAGGCTGCAGTCACATCACAAAAATGCACAGTGCCTGTCCCTCAAGTCCCAGAAGGCAAACTAAGATGTAGGACAGAAAGGAGGGCAACTTCTGGTCCCAGAGTCCTAGCCTTAAGACTTAACCTAAGATTCACTGGTAACCACTGCCTCCAAAAATAGACCTTCCTCTAAATGTTGCCTCCTTGGGGGCATGAATTGCCTTGCTTACTGCTTACTCTCCCCTACTTCCTCGACAAAGGCTATTCCTCAGCTCCTCTGGGCCATCAGCTTCTCTGATGACCAAACTCCTTGCCCCATCACTGTCCACATTAGTTGAGTCTTATCTCATCTCTAGTCACTTCCCCATCATTCCATCAGACTGTACCCTTCATTGATGGGCCTGTACCCTTCACTGGTGGGCCTGTCCACACACCAATACATCTCCAAGGCCTCCCCTATTAGTGCCCCTTTTAGGTGGAAACCAAACCCACTCCTCTCTAAGAGCATAAACCTCAGGCACCATGGACAAGACCTGCCCAATTCCTGTTGCTCTCAATCTCTGATGGAAGGGTCATAATTTTTTTGTTGTTGGTTGGTTTTTTGTTTGTTTTTTAGTTTCATTACTTAGGTTAACTCTTGTTCCAGCAGGCTGTAAAGTGTGATAAAGTGTTGGAGGTTTGCCAGGATTGTGTGTATAAGTGTGGGTGGGAAGGGGTCTAATTAGGCTTTCCTGTATTTACCAAGTAACACTACAAAAATGTGTTTTTATGTGAGGATTTACTGGCTAAAATAGATGTCCCTGTATCATTTGCAAATCCTTTATGTGTTACCTAAGAGGTAAGAATGAAGGTCAGTCCTAGCTTCTCTTGTGCAGGACTATGCAGTCTTATGTAAGAAATTCTTTCTGCTCTTTCAAAAACATTTCTTTAACTTAACATTATCTTCTCCATCTGTCTAATTAGATCCTCTGCTTTCATTGAAGGGAAAACTATATGATTTTTAAATATGGAATGCATTTGAGGCCATTTGCTGACTGAATCTGCAAAAAGAGAGAGAGAGAGAGAGATCCCCATCCATTCATACAGCACCATTTTGATTCTCTGAATGGGGGAACATAAGTTTCTTAGATATTTTAGGGTGGGTTTAGAAATGTATCAAGGGGAAAACTCATAATACTCTTCTTTCCCCTGCCAGAGACTGCCCAGGCCCAGTTCTCTATTTCAGCGGAAAAGAAAAATGATCTTTTAACAAAGACAAAGGTAAACTCTCTCAGTTCCATCATGAAGGGTGGGTGAGGGACAATTTTTGTGGTTCTCAGAGGAGTCTTAGCCAGGAAAGTAAATACTTGGGAGGAGGAATATTTCTCCAGCGGGTTGATGCCCATATACACCTATATCTACATACAATTTCTGGCACCATTATAACCATTACTAACATTTCTAGAAAAGCATTTATCCAAGAAAAGAGCCATCTATACTGTCTCCAGAGGGAAATGAGTTTTGTCTCCCCCTCTACTGAACTTACATAATCCCCCACCCCCACCCCTTGTTCCAGCCTTAGAATGGAGTTCTCTGGGGGCAGCTGCAAAGCATTCTCCCTAGGACAGATGGTGCCTCCCTTCTCATCTCCTCTGTGGGTGGTTTTAGAGCCCCATGAGTCAACTGGGGCTGAGGGGTGTGCTGGTGGTTTTGTGTGTTTGAGGCTTGCCTGACTGAATCACCAAGATAAGTTTGTCAATAACCAAGATGAGAATGATGATGCTGAATAAAGATTTTTTTTTCCTTCCAAGTCCCATCTACAATTCTTTCATGTGGGTGTTTTTGCCAAATCTCAGTGAAGGTTGAAAAAAACATTTCATTCTCAATCAGATTGCAACTGTAGACCTAGCACAAGAAAAAAAAAATCTTCAGATAGGGTTCGTGGGGGAAGGGAGTGGGGACACAGTTCCCCATTATTTTGTGAGAATGGACCTCAAGCCTGCAGAAAAGGGAGAGGGCAGCAGACCAAGATGGGGAGTGGAGGGGGGGGAACTGGTCTCACTGAGAGCAATGACTGTTCCAGGTCAGAAATGAAATATCAGCAGCTCAGCTCTCAATAGATTCACCTTATCTTTCTTCCCCTTTTGTCTTCACTCACAAATGTTATGCATAAATGAGACATTGCGTCAAGCCTGCAGAAACCCTAAAAACAAACCTTCAGCATCACTATGGACTTTTGAATATTAAAACGAGAAGGAGGCTTTTCAAATTAATATTCCACCTATTTGTTTATTTACTTATCATACAAAAATATGGAGCCTTTAGGACCCAGTGGGCAATTTTTTTCACTGAAGTTTCTTTTGGTTACTTCATGCAACCTTGTTGAAGGATTCTTGGGGGGAAAAGTGATGAGGGTACCCCCCTCCTCCCACCTACCCACTTACCAGCCTTCTTAGTCACCCCTCTTTCTATTGCACTAGAGGCTTTCTCTTCCTTTTAAGGGACCCCAGAACGTCTAAATTGAGCAAGGCAATAAAGAACAGAAGCTGTTTTCTTCTTTGCTCCCATATTTCTAGGTTTGGTTTTTCTTTTTTCTTAGGAATAATCATGCATTTCCTTTAGCTTTGGTCTGACAGTCCACACAGAGCTTGTCTCCTCTCCCCCTTTTCTCAGCACCAGATGGACATTTGAAGGTCAACGTCAGAGATGATAACAGTCGGGGGTAGAAAAAGAGCAGGGTACATTGGGGGTGCATCATACCCAAAGCCATGCAGAATGAAGTATTCTCCCCTGGAGGCATCTAGCACTTCCTACTCATCCACCCCCAGATCCTTGGCCTAAAGAACCTCACTCATACCCTGAAAACAAGGAGCTAGCACCACTCAGGAGGGGGTACACGAAAGAAGGAGGTTTGAAAAAGACTCAACATAAGAAGTGTCACATCTTGGGCACACCTTTGGTTCCCCCACCTACTGGTGAAAGCTCTTCAGGAATGTAGTGTGTGTGTGTGTGTGTGTGTGTGTGTGTGTGTGTGTGTAGTTGGAGGGTTGGAGAGAGAGAGAGAGTATGTTGGAGGATGTTTTCAATTTCAAGCATCTGACTCCCTTACACCCACCAAACCTACTGCATCCTCCTATACCTGCCAGGCCATGGGGTAAGACCCAGTCATCTGTCCCCCCCAAAAGCTACACAGCCTAGTCCAAACAGCCCTGACAATATCCTCAACAGAGGCAGAAAACAACACATCTCTCCATTCCCCTTAGGCAACTCTTGTCCCAGATCCGTACCTGGGGTGGAGGAGAGGGGGAGGGGACAGAGCCACCACAAATGGAGCTGGTTGGAGAGAAGACAAGATGCTTTCTTGGTCTCAGTGCCAAACCTTGTTCTAGTCCCAAGAGAGCTGGGACAGGTTTCTGTGTTAAAAAGAATTTGTCCTCCTTACCCTCAAGGGTACAGCATGAACCCTACAGAGGCTCCTTTAAGTGAACAAGCCAGTGCTCTGAAATAACCTTGAGTAGGTTAACCTACTCAATACATAACCTCTTATGTATTAAGGAAAGGGGGCCAGCTGGGTCTGCTGGTTTTTAGAATCCATATGTCACCACAAGCTTCCGACCCACAAGAAGGTGCATCTGGACTTCCCCGGGAGGGGGCGTGCTGGAGGAGGGGGGAGTCTGCTTTGGGGCCACCCCCTCCCAAGACTTCCCAGATTGATGTGGCAATATTTATTCCCATTTAATTGAGACACTGGTTTAATTTCAGATTGCTTCGGCTCAAGGCCCAATGGGGTTTTCTGCAGTGCTTTCCCCCAGTGCCTCTACAGAAACTAATTGCTGTTAATATCCAATTTTGGCTTTATTATTCGTTAGCCAATTATGTATCCCATAGCCCAGGCCCCTTGCTGCTCCCAGCTTCTGCAGGAATCAGCCTGCTTCTGCTTCCCTCCCACCTCTACTTAAACCCTCTCCTTACCCCAAGAGGGCTTCCTGGGTACACCAGTCATTTCCATTGTTTGTCCCAGCACTTAGCCCAGTTTTTGTTGTTGTTGTTGTTGTTGTTTTGATTTTTGGTTTTTTTTTTTTTTTGGTGGAAGGGGTATTTTAGTCTTTTTCCCCATTTGAGGGAGATTTTTATTTTTCTTTGCAGTTGCAGTTAATCCTTCCCATTTTCTCAGCAAGTAAATTTTAGTTTTTATACTCTCTCTTCATCACCTCTGAGTGGTTTTGTTTGTTAGTTTATTTCTCGAGCCACTTTTAGAGGGGTATTTTTCAGGCCAAATAAAGCTCAAGGCCTGCATCTCCATTTCTTCTGCTCCCCATGGCTCCTGTCCTGCTTCTCCTGGGACCAAGTCCTAGGCTGAAAACGACCACATCTATGTAACACATCCACTCAGATGGAGTGCTTGGCCTCCTTATTTTACATTTACAAAAAGGAAACTTGCAAAAGCGATCTGGGGGAAAGCCTCACTGGGAGGGATGAGGAAGGAAGCTTTTATCTCTTCTCCCCTGATGCACTGGAAGTGGCTTCTGCTTTATTTCCTTGATGTCCTTATCATTTGTAGTCAGACAACAGTCTTCCTTCCCTCCCCCCACAATATTTATTTATTTTATTAGTGAGAGATCAGAACAGTGCTCTGGTATACGCAGTACTAGGGCCTCAAGCAAGTAAGACCCATGCTTTCCTTAATGAATCACTCTACCACTGCCTCAATAGTCATACTTATTTTTCCAGATATACATATTTTTAAATATTTATTTATTCTCTTTTGTTGCCCTTGTTGTTTTATTGTTGTAGTTACTATTGTTATTGATGTTGTCATTGTTGGATAGGACACAGAGAAATGGAGAGAGGAGGAAAAGACAGAGAAGGGGAGAGAAAGATAGACACCTACAGACCTGCTTCATCCCTTGTGAAACAACTCCCCTGAAGGTGGGGCAGATATATTTTTATTAAAGAGAGAGACCAGAGCACTGTTCAGCTCTAACGCATGGTGGTGCCAGGAGATCAAACTGGTGCCCCTGGCCTCAATCATTTGAGGCCTGTGCTCTGCACTGACAGAGTAAGCTTCCCAACCACTGCAGCAGATTTCTTTTTAAAGATTTATTTATTTAAAAAAAAACTGGGGGCTGGGCGGTAGTGCAACAGGTTAAACTCACATGGTGCAAAGCACAAGGACTGGTATAAGGATCTGGTTTGAGCCCCCAGCTCCCCACCTGCAGGGGAGTTGCTTCACAAGCAGTGAAGCAGATCTGCAGGTGTCTTTCTCCCTCTCTGTCTTCCCCTCCTCTCTCCATTTCTCTCTATCCTATCTAACAACAACAACAGCTATAACAGCAATAATAGTAACAACTACAAGGCCAACAAAATGGGGAAAATGGTCTCTAGGAGCAGTGGATTCATAGTGCAGGCACCAAGCCCCAGCAATAACCCTGGAGGCAAAAAAAAAAAAAAAAAACAACAACACAAGGCGTGGTCCAGGAGGTGGCGCAGTGGATAAAGTGTAAGTCCTGAGTTCAGTCCCCAGCAGCACATGTACTAGAGGATGTCTGGTTCTTTCTCTCTCTTCTCCTACTTTCTCATTATTAAATAAAATCTTTAAAAAAAAAAAAAAAAGAAAAGAAAAACAGGGAAAGAGAGAGGGAGAGAGAGAAGCAGAGCATAAATGACACATACAATGCTGGGAATTGATCTCAAGACCTCATGCCTGAGAGTTCAGTGTTACTGGTTTTTTGCTTGTTATTCCCAGAGCACTGATAAAATCTTCTGGTGGTGCTAGAAATTGAACCAAGGGGGCCTAGTGGTGGTTGAGCACCTGATTGAGCATACCTGTTACAATGCACAAGGACCCAGGTTCGAGCCCCCTGTCCCCACTTGCAAAGGGAAAGCTTCACAAGTGGTGAAGCAGGGCTGCAGGTGTCTCTCTGTCTCTCTCCCTCTCTATCTTCCCCTTCCCCCTCGATTTCTGACTATCTCTAGCAAATAAATAAAGATAGTTAAAACATTTTTTAAAAATCTTTTAAAAATAAAAAAAAATTGAACCAAGGACCTTTAGTGCCTCAGGCATAAAAGTCTTTTTGCATAACCATTATGCTATCTACCCAGCCCCTTGGTGTGTGTGTGTGTGTGTTTCTGCCTCTTTTACCTGTGTGCCCCAAGTGTGTGGATCTAGAGAACTGAGTGCTTCCCATTCTGGAAAGAGAAAAAAAAAACTTTAAAAAGTCAGGGGTCAGGCAGTGGCACACCTGGTTGAGCACTCACATTTCAGTGTGCAAGGACCCAGGTTCAAGGCCCTGGTCCCCACCTGCAGGGGGAAAGCTTCATGAGCAGTGAAGTAGGGCTGCAAGTGTCTCTCTGTCTCTTTCCCTTTCTATGTCCCCCTCCCCTCTCAATTTCTCTCTGTCCCTATCCAACAATAAATACATAAATAAAAATATATTTTTAAAAAGTCAGCAAGATAATGCCTTTGTCTGCTTCTCTTTATCTGCCATCTTGAAATAATGCTTTAAAGGCTGCACCACACCTTTACATACTCATCTCTCACAGTTCTATAGCAACCTGCATGGTGTCAGCCTCAGAATGGAATGGAAGAAAACAAAATATGAAAGCAGCTGCCAGTGGCAGAGGACTGCCATTGCCAACTGGATGTCCAGCCTTCTGACAGAACTAAGGGAGGTGGGGAGGCCATCATCACTGCCCAGGTGTCCTATGGTCAGATTCTTCATTTGGATGGGGGCAGGAGGGTGGTTGGGATGAGTGCTGCATAGGGCTGAGACACTCTTGAGAAGATGCCTTACACATTAAGGGTCAATAAATACCACCTGAATTGGATGGACTGAAATTAGCAGCAGCTGTCCTTCTGGTTTTCCTACAGAAAATGCTAACATTAGACATGAAGGCCTTTTGGCAAAAATGGATCAGTGGAGTGGCTTCATACAGAAGAACGGGGCTAAAAAATGACTGAATCACTCCCAAGCCTCAGCTTGAGTTCACTTATCCAGATGTGTGCTGTTTGATTTTCAGAGACACTGCAGATACACGCAGACTCAGAACCAGGTCCTGAACACAAACACCTGTTCTAGAGACTGGGGCAGTAGCTTAACTGGTGGAGCATAGTACCTGTATGCCTGAGGTTCCCCACCACTACACCCCATGCCTCATGTACCAAAGTGGTGCTCTGACCCACTCTCAACTTCTGCTCTTACTGTTTACGAACAGGAAACTCACCCTTCCTTTCAGGCACACCAGCGCTCCAAATGCATAGATATGGCATAGCTAACAAGAATCACTAGTGGGTGAGGGAGATAACATCATGGTTATGCAAACAGTTTCTCACACCTAAGGCTCCAAGGTCACAGGTTCAATCCCCTGCATCAATATAATCCAGAACTAAGCAGTGCTCTGGAAAAACAAAAACCAAGACTCCTCATGGATCCTTGTTGGCTCCCTCTCCAAGCTCATTCCCAACTGAAGGCAAGTAGAAGCACCAGGGTCTTGAACAAAGACACTGGTAGTTTTGTATTAGAAATGCCTATGGATCTAATTAAGGCCACCAGCTTAAAATCACCTCTTGCATGCTACTCTGTATCATTCTGAATCATCATTTTGCTATGCCACAAATCATAATTAATTGTTTGACTGAATACTGGGCTATGTGGATAGAGCACTGGATTTGCATACATAAGCCCCAGGTTTGATCCTTAGTACAACATAAGCAAGAGGACCTGGGAATACCAAAAAGAGACAGATGAAACTCCATGGAGGGTGGAGGATGTCTTTGATATCCCTCTCCCTCTCCCCCACACCCGTGTGTGTGTGTGTGTGTGTGTGTGTGTGTGTGTGTGTGTGTGTGTGTGTGTGACTGACAAAAGTATTAAAAAAAGGGACAGCTGGAGAGGTAGTTCATTGGCAGAACATATGCACAAAGCCCTGCACTCATTTCTTAGCATATAAATAAATAAATAAATTCTCTAGTAGTCACATTTTAAGAGGTAAAAAGAAAATTGACACTAAGGAGTCAGGTGGTAGTGCAGCAGGTTAAGCACACATGGCGCATAGGACCTGTGTAAGGATCCTGGTTTGAGCCCCCCGGCTCCCCACCTGCTGGGGAATCACTTCACAGGCGGTGAAGCAGGTCTGCAGGTGTCTTTCTTTCCCCTTCTCTGTCTTCCCCTCCTTTCTCCATTTCTCTCTGTCCTATCCAACAATGATGGCATCAATAACAACAATAGTAACTACAACAATAAAACAGCTAGGGCAACAAAAGGGAATAAATAAATAAACAAATAAATATTTTTTAAAAGTGACACTATTGCGTAAGGAACCTGGTTCAAGCCCCCGGCTCCCCACCTGCAGGAGAGTCGCTTCACAGGCAGTGAAGCAGGTCTGCAGGTGTCTATCTTTCTCTCCCCCTCTCTGTCTTCCCCTTCTTTCTCCATTTCTCTCTGTCCTATCCAACAATGATGACAATAATAATAACAACAATAATAACTACAACAATAAAACAGCAAGGGCAACAAAAAGGAATAAATAAATAATTATTTTTTAAAAAGTGACACTAATTATATGTTCTCTTTAATTCAACAGATATAACTGAAGTATTATAATGTTTGTATGCAACTAGTGTATAAATTATTAATGTGATATTTCAGTTTCTTTATTGATATTAAATCTTCAAAATTGGATCTGGCCTTATATTGAGAGCTCACAAATGCTATAGTTGAAGATGTAAAGTCACACACCAAGTTAGTTCTAACTATCCACAGTTCAAGACTTCCGCCCCCCCCACAGGTAGGGAACTGGGGGCTTGAACCGGGATCCTCATACAGGTCCTTGCGCTTCAAGCCATGTGTGCTTAACCCACTAATAGGCTCCCTAGAATTTTTAATAACTAAGTAGAGTGTCTGTTTTCAGGTTTAAATTAAATGAATGATTCCAGTTTGCAGTTGCTGGGGCTCCGTGCTTACACTATGAATCCACTGCTCCTGAAGGTCATTTTTCCCCTTTGGTTGCCCTTGTTGTTTATCATTGTTGTTTTTATTATTATTGTTATTGCTGTCATCATTGTTGGACATACGAGAGAAATAAAGAGAGGAGGGGAAGACAGAGGGGGAGAGAAAGATAGACACCTGCAGACTTGCTTCACCACTTGTGAAGTGACTCCCCTGTAGGTGGGAGTCACTTCGAGCTGGGGGCTCGAACTGGGATCCTTATGAAGGTCCTTGAGCTTCAAGCCATATGCGCTTAACCTGCTGCACTACTGACCGGCCCCCTAGACCTTCTAATAACTAAGTAGAGTGTCTGTTTTCAAGTTTAAATTAAATAAATGATTCCAGTTTTAAGTTGCAGGAGACATGTTTCAAGACTTCAATGGCTATGTGTGGTTTGTAGCTACCACATCAAGCTTTAGGATGTACCTTATAAGTAGAAAGTGCTCAATAGATGTTCGCTAGCCATCAGTCCTGGCACCCAGCCTTCCCCAGATACAGGGAACAGCTATTTCACCCGCCCCCCGAAGACTCCAAATCTGTCAGACATTGCATGCATGATCTGTGAGATAACCCCAGACTTGTCTGGGGATAACTTCAGTCATCAGTAGTTTGCCAAGAACACTTTTTTGACTTTCCCAACCTTAATTCTAGGAAGGCTTTCAGAATCGCCAGGATCTTTTTGCTCAGTGCATGTGTGCAAGGCGTGGGGAGAGCTGGGCTTTTGTTGGAAATAATACCTTGGTACATCTGTGCAGCCAAAATGATAAGACTTACATGGTCGCCTTAGTGACTCACATTTGTTCCTATTCACAGACCAAATTGCATACAGAAGAAAATAGACATGAGAGTGGGGCAAGCTCCTAAATTTTGTTCTGTGCTAATTTCTCAGGCTGTTAATTACAAATCTCCTCAGCCTCCTGATGTTCATTTTCTAGCCATCGCTTCTTAAAAACTCCCTGTGTGTCACAGATATCAGCTAAGAGGATATAGGGGATGGTAATATTCACTCACTCCCTGCCCTCAGTAATCTTACAGTCAGTAGATAAAATGCTAAATACATAAACAATGATGACAAAGTGAGACGTGATTATGATGTACAAGAGAAACACTGAAAATGCTCAGAGAATTTAAATAAAAGAAGTGTCTTTCCCATGAGAAGACAAGGAAAGCTGGAAGAGACAGACAGATGGGATTTGGAGCAAGGCAAGATTAATTAGAGGACTCACTATTGCAGGGGTGAGGGAGGTTTGCAGGACTAAGCATCTGTATAACAACAGTACGTCTGAGAGAAAGTCTGGGGCCAGACTGCATGTGGGAATCGCTGGATCATAGAGTATCTTTGTCAGCTCAAGCTGCCATAACGAAATGCCAAAGACCAGGTGGTTTAAACCACAGAAATGTGTTTTCTCATGATTCAAGAGGCTGAAAGTTCAAGATCAGGGTGCCAGAATAGTTGGGTTCTCTCTCTTAGCTCTCTTTCTAGCTTGCAGATGGCTATTCTCTTGCTGTATCCTCACATGGCTCAAAAGGAAAGGGTTCTAGTCTTCTCTTCTTTTTGAAAGGACACTGATGCCCTCAGAGGCTCCCCACCCTTATCTCTCCTAAGCCTAACCATCTTTCAAAGGCCTCATCTTCAAATAGGAATGTAGAAATCAGTGGGTTGGCCCCCCACTACCCAGGGATGAAATAAAAGTCCAACCACAGAATATAACTTATTTTTGATTTTTTTAAATCTAACACATTTTTTAATATTTATTTATTTACTTTTGTTACCCTTGTTATTTTATTGTTGTAATTATTATTGTTGTTGGATAGGACAAAGAGAAATGGAGAGAGAAGAGGAAGACAGAGAGGGAGAGAGAAAGATAGACACCTGCAGCCCTGCTTCACTGCCTGTGAAGCGACTCCCCTGCAGGTGGGGAGCCAGGGGCGCAAACCGGGATCCTTATGCCAGTCCTTGTGCTTTGTGCCACCTGTGCTACCGCCCAACTCCCAACATGGTTTTTTAATATTTATTTATTTACATTAATGAAAATGAGAACCAGAATATCATTCTGGTATATGTGGTGTCAAAGATTGAACTCAGAACCTCATTCATACACAAGCTACATTCGACCACTGTATACAGCCACCACCCAGAACACCTATTTTTAAAGTTTTGTTTTTTTTTTAGAAACTGCCATACTGTCTTTCATAGAGGCTGCACCATTTTACACAATGTACAAGTGTTCAAATTTCTCCACACTCATAAACACTGTTATTTTCTATGTTGTGTTTGTTTTCTCATAATAGCCATCTTAATAAAGATGAGGCAAATCTGAGGTTATTTGTACAAATGAAGTGGAGTCAATAGTCCCTCACCCATCAAAAAAAAAAAATTATTGAGGAAGGAGGTTTTAGATCCTGGAATATGATAGCAGAGGAGGACCTAGTGGAGGTTGAATTGTTATGTGGAAAACTGAGAAATGTTATGCATATACAAGCTATTGTATTTTACTGTCGACTATAAACCACTACTCCTCCAATAAAGAAATTAAAAAGAAATTCTTGTCTTAAGTCTAGTATTAGGATATCCTGGCTACTGGCAAGTCCATGGATAATCATATGCTTACTGGATGCTTGTGCTTAATTCCCCAAACCTCCTTCCTTGGTTGGGTTTATATAACCCTTCCTACATCTTGCCTGCCTCTAACTCCTAAGAACTAAGCTTGCCGTCCTCAGGGCTCCTATTCCAAATTTGATGAAAGAATGAAAACAACACTTGCACATTTCTAATTTTGACTGCTAGCATATTATTTCAAACTCTGAGGATTCCAAGTGATAAGAGACCTAACTGGGTGATCTGGGAGATGGCACAGTGGATAAAGTATTGGACTCTCAAGCTTGAGGTCCTGAGTTCAGTCCCAGGCAGCACATGTACCAGAGTGATGTCTGTCTCTCTTCTAATCTTTCAAATTAATTAATTAATTAATTAATTAAAATATTTTTAAAAGAAAAGAAACCCAATTGGAACTGGCTTAAACAAAAGAGGAGTGTACTGTCTTCTGGCATCCTGTATAACAGTGTCCCTTTATCCACAGTTCTGCTTTCAACAGTTTGTTGCCCATGGTCAACCAAGGTCTGAAAATATTACATACAATAAAATACTTTGAGAGAGAACACAGTCATATAACTTTTATTGACATATATATATATATATATATATATAGAGAGAGAGAGAGAGAGAGAGGGAGAGAGAGAGAGTAAGGGGGAGTGGGACCAGGCTTAAACTTGGGTTGTGCCCATGACAAAACAAGTGCACTACCCAATTGAACTATTTAGCTGGCCCTTTATATATATTACTTATGTTAAAATATTGGTTGGGTGGAGGTAGATGGCATAATGGTTATGCAAACAGACTTTCACACCTGAGGCTCCATAGTCCCAGGTTCAATCCCCTGCACCACCATAAGCCAGAGTTGTGCAGTGCTTGGGGGGATATATATATATTTGTTTATTTATGGGAGGAAAAAAAAAAAAAAGAAAGATCCAGAGAATCACTCTAGCATATGCAGCGCTAATGTTTGAACTTAGAACCTAATGGTTGCAATTCCTATGCTCTACCCACTGTCCCACTTCCTACTATAATTGTTCTGTTTTATTATTAGTTGCTACTGTTAACATTTTTCTATGTCTAATTTATTCATTAAACTTTATCATGTATAGTAAAAAGCATAGTTTATACTAGATTTCATGATATATATTGTTTCAAGAACCCACTTGAAACATACTTTCTTGGATAAGGACAGGTGACTGTACAAGAATCTAGTTGTGGAGGCTGAGAGGTGGCACATCAGTTAATTATACATGTTACCATGCACAAGGACCTGGATTTGAGCCCCCTGCTCTCCACTTTCAGTGAGGATGCTTCACAAGTACTGAAACAAGTCTGTAGGTATCTGTATTTCTCTCTCCATATCTTCCCATCCTTCTCAATTTCCTTCTCTCTCTCTCTCTCTCCCTCCCTCCCTCCCTCCCTCCCCTAAACAGAAAAAAAAATGACCTCTGGAACTACGAATCCACTCCTCTGGGAGCAGTGGATTCGTAGTTCCAGCACAGAGCCTCAGAAATAACCCTGGTGGCAATAAAAATAAAATAACTTAGTTGCAATTCATAAAGAGCTGGGAACACAGACTCAAACATCCTTCTCTGAATCTCCTGTCTCTGCTCTTCTCTACACACATTCCATTCTCTTTCTATGAACTTCCTTTTTTTTTTTTTCCAATTACACACAGTAAGAACTATGGAAAGGCTTCAAGTGCCCACTCCTGCACCAATTAGTTAACCAAAACCCTAGTCGGTCAAGGGTGAGCTGGATGTGTGCATGGAGCACCCAGTGTAGTGGAATGAGAGGAAGAGTAGCCACCTAGGAACAGATGCTGGCTGGTTAGTAACTTAGGTGTCCACTAAACCACCCTGTCTTGTAAATAGCACTCCTAGAGGTATGTGATTTGATGGAGGTACTGGTAGAATATCATCATGCTAAACTCAAACTCTCCAGATAGTGATCTTCTAATATCCTCCTTCTTCAGAAGATCTTGATAGTACTCAAGTCCATGGTGTCCCTTGGAGTCATACAATTTGAAATGTTAGCCACCTTTTTCACCTTCTAGCCTGATGACAAGCTCCTGCCTGCCCCAGGATCCACACTCACTTAACAATAACCCTCCAGGGTTATCGCTATGGCTTGGTGCCTGCACCAAGAATACACTATTCCTGGCAGCCATATTTTTCCATTTTTTGTTAATGTTGTTATTGTTGCTGGATACGACAGAGAGAAATGGAGAGAGGAGAGGAAGACAGACAGGGAGAGAAAGACACCTGCAGACCTGCTTCACCACTTGTGAAGTGTCCCCACTGCAGGTGGAGAGCCAGGGGCTGGGACCAGGATCCTTGCACATATCCTTGCATTTTGTACTATATGAGCTTAACCTGGTGCACTACCACCCGCCCAACCCCTCCCCCCAATCACTTGCTGACAAAAGCTGATGAAGACACAAATCTTTGTATTTCTTCCACCAATTGCATAACATTTGGTGCTTTTCACAATACCACACTGCGTCTGTGTTACTGTGCTGTTTCGCTTCTGAGCAAGCCCCAGTACTTCTCCCTGAAAAAAGAAAAGGAAAAAGGAAAAGGAAGCAGTGGACCAGAAATACCTATGGCTCTCCCCTCCCCAGGGCTTCTTGATGGAGAGCAATTTGGGACCTACAGGAAACCCCATGGAAAGGCTCTGCTCCCAAGTCTCCCTAATTCTGGGTCTAATTCTCCCCTGTGAACCAGGCATTGAATTACCACCACACTCCTACCTTCTGTGTTATATTGTCTCATCTAATAAAGGTTCCAGATTTGAAAGTCTCTGAAACCCTAACCCTAATCCAATTAGACTCTACAAAAGCATTGAGACTCCTTGAAAGACAAAGAGGTGAGGAGGTTAATAGCAGACAGAACCGCCTCTGACAAGCTAAATTAGCCTTGCCCACCTCAGGAGAAATGTTAAAAGCAGATTATTAAGACTGCTGTTGGTGATTAACATTTGCTCAAAATTTTAAGTAGCTGTTTTTTTTTTTTTTTTCTCCAAGTTAAATGTTAACCTAGAGAAAGAAAGGCGGCACCTACCAGGAAAGGAGTTTGAAGAAGGAAATGGGGCGTGGGGATGCCAGAGGTGACTCAGAGGATAAAGTATACACCTTAGTTTGTGTGAGACCCTGGGTTTGATTCCGGGTACTACATCAAAGCACCATGGACAGAACCAGTGGGAACTCTGGATGATGGAGCTGTGTCATAGTTCATGGTTATCTTCCTCAACCCCTTAAAAAAAAAAAGTACTATATATATGCAGACTAAAATTAAACCAGGAGGTGATTCAGCAGTATTACATATGTGTAAAGCCCTGGGTTTGTAATCCTCTGGCACTGCATTAAAAAAGGAGGAGCAGCTAGGAAAATAGTTCAATTGGTAGACTGCAGGACTTGCATGCCTAAGGCCCCTGGTTCAATACCTGGTGCCACATATACCAGAGTGATGCTCTGGTTTGTCTCTTTTATGTGAACACACACACACTTTCTCTCCATACATATTTATGTGCTATACATAAAATAATTTTTATTTTAATAAAAATTCTTTATTATTTTCCTTTTGGTTGCCTTTGTTGGTTTATTATTGTTGTAGTTATTATTGTTGTCATTGTTGATGTCGTCGTTGTTGGATAGGACAGAGAGAAATGGAGAGAGGAGGAGAAGACAGAGAGGGGAAGAGAAAGAGAGACACATGCAGACCTGCTTCACCGGCAGTGAAGTGACTCCCCTGCAGGTGGGGAGCCAGGGTCTTGAACCGGGATCCTTACATCGGTCCTTGTGTTTGCACCACCTGCACTTAACCCGCTGTGCTACTTCTGACCCCCAAAATAAATTTTTTTTACTTTTTTTTTGGATTTTTTTCTTTATTTATTTCCTTTCGTTGCTCTTGTTATTTTATTGTTGTCAATGTCGTCGTTGTTGGATAGGACAGAGAGAAATGGAGAGAGGAGGGGAAGACAGAGAGGGGGAGAGAAAGATAGACACCTGCAGATCTGCTTCACCACCTATGAAATGACTCCCCTGCAGGTGGGGAACCGGGGTTCGAACGGGGAACCGGGATTCGAACGGGGATCCTTCCACCTGTCCTTGCACTTTGTGCCATATGTGCTTAACCCCTGTGCTACTGCCCGACTCCCAAATAAATCTTTTTTAAAGGAAGGGTTGGGAGACAGCTCATGCTTTAACACTCAAGGTTCTCAGTTGGAAACCCAGCATCACATGTGGGCATCATGGATAGCAGAATGGTACTACAGAATGGTACTATAATGTCTCTCTTTCCATAACTCTATCTTTATATATATTTGAAATTTAAAAATGGAAAAGGTTAGCCTGGGAACAGTGCAAAATCATCCATGTGTGAGGCTCCAGTACTGCTTAATAAAATAAAAAATAAAAAAAGGAAGCTGACTTGGATCCCTTCTTGCCAAAGTCAAGAGGCACAATGTTGAAGGATTCCCCATTCACCCTTTCTTCTTTCTCAAGTAGAGGAAAAAATATATAAAGATTCCCCTCATCTCTATTCCAAAGAGAAGCTGTGAAATGGAATGAAAATGGGAGGAGGGGCAGACGGTTAAAGTATTGAACCTAAGCGCAAGAGGTCCTGAGTTTGATCACTGGAAGAGCATGTATTACAGTAAAGCTCTGGGTCTCCCTCTCTGTGTCTCTGTCTCTCTCAGGACCTTTTGTATGCACAGTATCACCAAGGGTCCTTTTACAGTCTCTATATTTTTTAATCCATTCTTTTTAAATATTTATTGCCCTTGTTTTTTCTTATTGCTATGGTTATTATTGTTGTCATCATTGTTGGGTAGGACAGAGAGAAATGGAGAGAGGAGAGGAAGAACACCTGCAGACCTGCTTTACTGCTTGTGAAGCGACTCCTCTGCAGATGGGGAGCCAGGGGCTTGAACCAGGATCCTTACGCTGGTCCTTGTGCTTTGCGCCACCTGCACTTAACCCACTGCACTACCACCTCTATATTCCCCAGTCTCTATATTCTTAGAGAGAGGGAAAAAAGAAAAAAGGAGAGACAGCAAAGTACCACTCCACCATCTGAAGTTCCCTTTGGTGCTATCCATAGTGCTCCCATGTGGTGCTGGGGATCAAACCCAACACACTATTCCACAGCAAGGCCTGTGCTCTACCCACTGAGATAACTCCCAACCATATTCAATTATATTCTTTTATTTACCATCCAGATCTTCTTGACATTATAATCAATTTCCTGTCTTCAGTGGCAGAGCCTTATAAATTCCTCCTGACCTAAAGACATATAAAGTAAAAGATCTTCTAGACTGTCATCTTAGAATTTATTGAGTTAGTGCTGCATACAAACACACACTGTTAAGTCCTGGAGTGCCGAGATAATAAGACAGGAGCCCTGTTTTCTCCGAACTCTCAATCAGCTCTTTCACAACCCTCGCGCTCCTCACAGCATTTGGAGTGCCAGGGTCTAAATTATTCACAGAGGATAAAATGGTCTATTTTGGGGTAATTCCTATCACACTACACGGTGACTACTTCCATTTTTAAAATAGCCTCAAGTGTGACTATTAATCAGGATATCATTAAAAATAATATCTGTCAGGATGACATTCATTTCTGTTCCATAAATAATATCACCCACATTGAATTCCTGAACAGTAGAACATTTGCAGAGTTACATGAGAGTCTTAGGTAGTGGGTTTCTGAAAGATAGGGTTGGGCCTTTCGCCTTCCTGACATGCAGCACCAGGGACAGTGCCTGGTGAATGACAGGAGCTCAGCAAGTGCTCGTTGAGTGAATTCTGAAATTCAGACATCTCACATTCTGACCTTGTTGTGACAGTACATGTGGTTCTTTATGATGTCAAGTTACAAGTTGAGAAAGGCTCCCAAAATATCTTCATGTGCCTTAGAGACCCATGGCTGCTTTAAAAAAAAAAATGTGTCTATATCTTTATGCTCTTAGGCCTCTAAAGCTAGTACATTTCATCAGTTCATCACTTAATATGTAAAAACATACTTAGTGTCATTGGTTTAATGTGTGTGTGTGCGTGTGTGCGCGCGCACGAGCATGCGTACGTGTGTGTGTGTGTGTGTGTGTGTGTGTGTATACACTCAGGGTCAGATTTCACCGCTCCTAGGCCAATTTTTTTCAGTGAGAGGGAGAGAGAGATATCTGAAAATATAGTATCTATCTTATGCTAATGAAACAGAGAGTCATAAAGGCAATTATGAAGTAAGTCTTTGATGATTCCATAGAAACACAGCACCAACTGTGGACTGCCACCCTTCAGATTGGTCTACAAAGAAAGGGGGGTGGAGGAGGAGAAGGGAGGGAAAGAAAGAGGGAGGGGAGAGCAGAAAAGGGAAAGAACGGAAAGGAAAGGAAAGGAAAGGAAAGGAAAGGAAAGGAAAGGAAAGGAAAGGAAAGGAAAGGAAAGGAAAGGAGGGGTTGGATAGTGGCACACATAATTGAGCACACATATTACAGTACCCAAAGACTTGGGTTCAAGCCCCTGGTCCCCACCTGCAGTGGAAAAGCTTCATAAGCCATGAAATAGTGCTGCAGCTGTCTCTCTCTCTCCCTCTCTATCTCTATCTCTATATCTAATAGTGCTGCAGCTGTCTGTCTCTTTCCCTCTCTATCTTCCCTTTCAACTTCTCTCTGCCTCTATCCAAAATAAATAAATAAAATATAAGAAAAGAAATTCCCACCTGCAGAGAAAAGCTTCACATGCAGTGAAGCAGTACTACAGGTGTTACTCTTTCTTCCTTTCTCCCTCTTCAATCTGTTTCTCTTTCTCTGTCCAATATATAAATAAAATAGCTTTTTTAAAACAACTCTAAGGAAAAGAGGAGAAGGGAAGGGAATGAAAGGGAAGAAAAGGGAAAGAAAGGGAAGAGAAGAGGAGAGAAGGGAAGGGAAGGGAAGGGAAGGGAAGGGAAGGGAAGGGAAGGGAAGGGAAGGGAAGGGAAGGGAAGGAAGAGGGCTGGACAGTGGCACACTGGGTTAAGTGCACATAGTAAGTAGCACAAAGACATGCACATGGATCCCTGTTTGAGAACCCACACCCCATTCCACACCTGCAAGGGGGTCACTTCACAAGCAGTCAAGCAGGTCTGCATGTGTCTTTCTCTCCCTTTCTTTGTCTTCTCCATCTATCTCAATTTCTCTGTCCTACCCAATAAAATGGGGGGGGGGGGAGAATGGCCACCAGAATTTGTAGATTCGTAGTGCTGGCACTGAGCCCCAGCAATAATAAGCCTGGAGGGAAAAAAAAGTAAAGAAAGAAAGAAAAATGAAAGGAAGGAAGGAAGGAAGGAAGGAAGGAAGGAAAGAAGGAAGGAAGGAAGGAAAAGAAAAATGCTCAGTGATGAGGGATAGAGATAATCTGGTAGGTTTGTATCTTGAATCCAAGATCACTCCTGAAACCTGCTACCACCTGCCCTCACCCTTTGCAATGATATATCCTGTGTTTTCTCATGAGCCCTCTTTTCTTTGCCTCAAACAAACACACTGGGCTCCTGTTCTTACAACGAAGTGTCTCACCTGAATCAGGACCTCGGCTCTGTATTATCCTCAATGTATGTAATTTGTCTGTAACCCACCAAGGAAAGGTTAATAATACATTAGGTAATCTCTGATTTGTAAAAAAAAAAAAAAAAAAAAAAAAAAGTAGAACAGTTACTGTTATTGCTCAGTGCTAACAAAGAGATGAGCTTGGGAGTTGGACAAAATTGGATTCAAATCCCCATTCTAGCACACCCCAACATGTGATTTGAGCCAAGCTGCATAAGTTCTCTGAGCTTCCATTTCTCTTACTGGCTGTCAGTAATAACGCCTACTTTCCAGGGCTTGTAAGGCTGACTGCAGTGATGTATAGAAAGGGCTGGCAGATCTCAGCACTCCATAATGGCAGTGTTAGAAAAGGGTGAGGTATGTATTTTGCATTAGATATTAGATATAATTTAAAATGATTCTTTTAATGGCTTCATTTTAGAAACAAAATCACCTTATTTCCTAATGAAGCCAGATGGTAGCTGATGCAGTCACTCTCAACCCAACTTGTAGTATTTCTGAGTATCAACAAACCATCAGAAAAACTATGCACAGGCAAAATGATATCCTCCAAATAAGATTTCTGAATTTCATCAGCACTGTGTAAAGAGACTGGCAGCCCAAGGCTGCTCCTTGCTTCCTCTGCCAGAGCTTAGGGACAAATCGGGTGTCTGGGGAACACCAGATGACTCTACAGACCGCTCGCCTCCCGCGAATGTCTGAGCACGGGAAGCTTGGTGCAAGCTCAGGATGAGGAAGCCATATTCACAGGTCTGCGCTTCTGCCTGGACAGCCCCAAGCTTAAAATACAACACAGTCCTTGACAATCAAACAAATCCAGATGGACAGCTCTTCTAAAGCCAGATCTATACCCAGGACACAGATTTCGAGAGGCAAATGTAGCCAAGACAGACACAAAAAAACAACCCAGGGAACACAAAGTCCCAGGCATTACAAAGCCATCCATCATACTGCTGCTTGGCATTGAGCACCAGCAGGCGTGGAGTGGTAGTGAGGGGACCCTAGGCCAGAGCCCACCCAGAAAATGCAAAGAGTGAGATCAGCAGAATACAGGAAGACACAGGCAGGCCTCTGCCCCCTAGCAGCCTCTCCCCAAGTCAGAAATGACACATCAAGGAATGAATTAAATAGGATATTTCCATCTTCCAGAGGTTTCTGCAGCTCTAACATCACAGGCCAGGGCCTCAATGTGATCAGTTTGCTCAAAATTCCTGTAGGCCTGATCACACTTGCAAGGGGCATGGTAAACAAGATGTCTCCTAGTGTGCAGGATGTTTTATTCTCTTTAACAACCTGAAATGATGTTTATTAGAGGATTCCCCTCAATTAGGTTTCTCCTAGTAGATAACTTTCCTTGTATTCCAAACCTTCTCATCTGATCGTTAACCTAATTCCAGGACTTTAAACCTTTCCTCACTGAAGCTAAACTAACAATCTGATCAACAGTTCCTGATGATGACAAGTGATCAAGGGTAGATTTTTTTCTTTCCTAATTCCAATGATAGTTGTAGCCATATTTTAAAAAGATTTATTTTCACCAGAACACTGCTCACCTCTAGTTTATAGTAATGCTGAAGATTAAAAGTGTGACCTTTAGCACCTCAGGCACAAAAATCTTTTTGCATAAACATTATGCAATCTCTCTACCCCCAAATATGTATCTTTTAATTTATAAAGAATCAAAATATCACTATGGCACATGCAATGTTGAACATCAAACTGGGGACCTTATGCATGAGAGTTCAACACTGTTTCACAATATCGCTTTCACCTAGGCTGCTACTATTCTTTGTTTGTTCTAAGATTTACCTTATTAAAGAAAGAGAGAGAGGGAGTCTGGTGGTACTGCAGCGAGTTAAGCGCACATGGCACAAAGCTCAAGGACTCCGCATAAGGATCCCGGTTCAAGCCCCCGGCTCCCCACCTTCAGGGGGGTCGCTTCACAGGCAGTGAAGCAGGTCTGCAGGTGTCTGTCTTTCTCTCCCCCTCTCTGTCTTCCCCTCCTTTCTCCATTTCTCTCTGTCCTATCCAACAACGACATCAACAACAATAATATTAACCACAAAAAGGCTAAAACAACAGGGCAACAAAAGGAAAATAAATAGCCTCCAGGAGCAGTGGATTCATAGTGCAGATATGGAGCCCCAGCAATAACCCTGGAGGCAAAAGAGAGAGAGAGAGACCAGAGCACCACTGCAACATGTGGTGCCAGAGACCTAAGCTGAGGCCTTGAGTACACAAGTCTTGTGCTCGACCTTGGAGTCACCTCCCTGGCTACTCATTACCACTGATTGATTAACTTGGGCCAGGCATTAGGATAAGTATTTTATATGCATAGCCTCATGTAATTATTACCCCCATATAAGCATGCTCTATTTTTCTCACGCTAATTTTTCTGAATGAAGAAATGGCAGGGCTACAGAAAGAGCTCACCAGGGAGGGTGCTAGGTCTGCAACTCTGCTTCAACACAGGGAAGGTGCTGTGGCAGTGGAGGAAGTTTCTTGCTGTGGTGTCTCTCTCTCTTTCTCTCTCTCTCTCTCTTTCTCTACATCCCTGTATATTAATGAAGGATTGGAACAGAGCAGTAAAATGATTCATGCACCAGGCCCTAGTCAGACAAGAAGAAATAAAAAAGGAAAGAGGAGGCTGGGTGGTAGCACAACTGGCTGAGCATACATGTTACAATGCACAAGAACCCAGGTTCAAGCTCCCCCCTCCCCACCCCTATCCCCACCTGCAGGGGGAAAGCTTTGTGAAGTGATGAAGTGGTGAAGCAGTGCTGCAGGTATCTCTCTGTTTCCCTCTCTACCAGCTCCTCCCCTCTCGATTTCTGTCTGTCTCTATCCAATACATAAATAAAGATAATATAAATTTTTTAATGAAAAAAAAGAAAGAAATGAAAACTCAAAATGATTAAGCCACTTAATTGCCCCAGGTCAAGCTCCTCAGGAAGTGACATTACAAATATTGCTGTAATGGCCAACAATATAGAAAGATTTTATTTGTTTGTTTGTTTATTAAACTGCCACCAGAGATATTGCTGGAACTTGGTACTTACATGACAAATTCATTGCTCCCAGTGGCTATTTTTTCCCTTTTTCATCCCCCGCCCCTTATTTTTGGTAGGACAGAGAGAAATTGAGAAGAGTGGAGGAGATAGGGATACAGAGAGCCACCTGCAGCACAGCTTCATGACCCATGAAGCTACCCCACTGCAGGTGGGGGCCAGGGGCTCAAGTCCAGGTCCTTGAACATGATGACATGTACACTCAACCAGGTGCACTACTTCCTGGCCCATAGAAGAATTTTTAGAGAAAGTATGCAGTGGCTAGGTTGTGAGGCAATGTTAGTACAAAAGACTTCCAAGCATGAGGTCCAAATTTCAATTCTTGGCCTTGCATATGCCAGAATGATGCTCTGGTTCTCACTCTTTAACAAAAATAAATAAATAAATAAACCTTTAAAAAAAAGAAAGAGAAAATCAGGGAGGTCAGGTGGGGGCACACCTGGTTAAGAGCACACATTACAGTGCACAAGGACTCAGGTTCAAGACCCTGGTCCCCACCTGCTGGGAAGAAAGCTTCATGAGTGGTGAAGCAGGGTTACAGGTATCTGTCTCTTTCCCTCTCTCTTCCCCTCCTTACTCAATTTCTCTGTCTCTACCCAATAACAAATAAATACATTTAAAGTATAGTAAGAAAAGCATACACCATCACATTTTTTAGAAGGTGAGAGAGAGAAAAGGAGGATTGAGAGGGAGACATACCACAGAGAAGCTCTACTATCCATGAAGTTTCCCTCATGTTGGCTGAGGGCTCAAACCTGGGTTTTTGCACATGCTCAAGTGCATGTTCTCCCGACCCCTGCTATCTTGAAGAACTGTAAGTTACCCATCCAACAACCCCCCCGCCCTTTCTATATCTTCACCCTGCCCCTGAGCTTGGTGCTGATGATGTGTAGGTGAGTGGGTGACCCCAAGAGAAAGGAAAGAATCAAAGACAGCCAGGGGAGTGTTTTACAACCTGGCAGGCTCTCCATTCAAAGGGAGGAAAAGTCACCCGGTTTAGCACACACCCACCCACACAGATGAACTTGCTCTTGCTGAATGGGTCTGCTGAGCTGGGCTGTATTCTCAGGGGCACCAATGATGGGGCACAGCAGTAGAGGCACAGATCAGCAGAAAGCCCCACCTTTGGGTCCCACACCCTCCACACCATTCAGAAAATCTTGCTTTTTCCATCATGATCTTCTCAGACCTGGGGCCATGAGCAAAGGAGGCCAGAGAACCCCACCCTTTTCCAACCATCTGGGATTAGGCAGCCACATTAGCAGGGGTTCCCCAGAGACACCGCCGTGGAACTGCTTATGCCATCTCCAAATGTCAAATGCAGAATGAATTAAAGCTCATTGATAGATGCTTTTCTTTGAAGAAACATTTTAAGAAGAGGAAAAGGTCACTGTCTACCCCTAGCTATCCTTTCTCACTCATTTCTTTCTCCCTCTTTATTTCTTTTGTTCTTTCTTTCATTTGTTTGTTTGTTTATTCATTTATTTTTGCCAGACTATTTCTAGAGTCATTTCAGGTACCCTGAACAATGGATAGAGTTCCCACTTACCCCCTCACACACATAGATGGTCCCTCATATCCCCATCCCACTACTGATTTTATTTCTTCTTTGGAGATATATATAAATGAAACATTGACAAAACCATAGGATAAGAGGGTTACAACTCCACATAATTCCCACCACTATATCTCTGTATCAGATCCCCTCCCCTGATAGCTTTCCTATTCTTTAACCCTCTGGGAGTATGGACCCAAGGTCATTGTGGGATGCAGAAGGTGGAAGATCTAGCTTCTGTAATTGCTTCCCCACTGAACATGGGAGTTGACTGGTCGATCCATACTCCCAGCCTGTCTCTCTCTTTCCCTAGTAGGGTGGGGATCTGGGGAATCTGAGGTCCAGGACACATTAGTGGGGTTGGGATTATTTTTTTTTTAAGTCTCAAAACTCCTTACTCTTCCAGCAATGCTTCTCTCTTCATTTCACACTTTAAGTCTTTCTGGTTTTAGCCTCTTATCCCTGGCCTAGAACACCAAAGGCTTCTCCCATGGAATCTGAAGGGTTTGTTCCCTTCTTCTTCTTCTAGCATTTGCCCTTCTTCCGTAGCCAGTCAACAGCGTCAGATTGAGCCTGATGTAAAGTTTCGAGACCTCCTTTGAATCTGGAGAGGTTTGTTCCCTCAATCCAGCTAATAGGACTTTTCTCATTATTTTCTGTATTACAAATACAGTTTCTTCCTATTGTATTTTATTTGCTTTTGTTGAAAGAGTAACAACATGAACCCAGTGCATCTCAGCATTTATTTATGACCAAATATACCACCTATTTACCCCACAGTAACTAACCATCACCATCAACTACTCAAATCAATAAACACCAGATTCTGACTCTGAGGTAGGAAACTTCCTAGGAATCTGCATATGGCAAAACAGCATGGTTATAAATTGGATCAGATGAGATTTTTAAGAACTAGAATAGCCAAGGTTTTCATATGCAATCCCATTTACAATTTTACCACAATTCTGTAAAGAGCTCCTGGGTCTGCTGGTGTCTGTCTCTCTCCCTCCCTATCTTCCTCCCCTCTCAATTTCTCTGTGTCTTTATCCAATAATAAATAAATAAAAGTTTAAGTTTTTTTTTAATTTATTTAGGGACTGAGGAGAGAGCATAATGGTTACCTTCATGCCTGAGGCACCAAAGATTCCAGGTTCAATCCCCAGTGCCACTATAAACCATAGCTCAGTACTGCTCTGGTAAAAAATAACTACATATATATATATATATATATATATATATATATATATATATATATATATATATGTATGTATTATTGGATAGAGAAAGAGAGAAATTGGGGAGATAGAGATGGAGAGAGACAGAGAGACAACTACAGCCCTGCTCCACCACTTGTGAAGCTTTACCCCTGCAGGTGGGGACCAGGGCCTTGAACCTGGGTCCTTGCACACTGTAGTGTTTGCACTTAACCAGGTGCACCACCACCTGGCCCCTATGAAATGTCTTCTTATGTAATATTTTGAATATTTTACTTTAGTGATAGAGATTAGAGATAGAGAACCAGGGGGCTGGGCTGTAGCGCACCAGGTTAAGCGCACATAGTACAAAGTGCAAGGACCCTCCCAAGGATCCCAGTTCGAGCTCCCAGCTCCCAGCTCCCAGCTCCCCACCTGCTGGATGGAGGGAGGGGGGGTCACTTCACAAGTGTTGAAGCAGGTCTGAAGGTCTCTATCTCTCTCCCTAACTCTCCCTCCTTTCTCAATTTCTCTCTGTCCTATCCAATAAAATGGAAAAAAACAGCCTCTAGGAGCAGAAGATTCATTGTTCGGGCACTGAGCCCCAGTGATAACCCTGGAGGCAAAAGAGAGAGAGAGAAGAAAAGAGAGAGAGAAAACCAGATCACAGCTCAGCTCTGGCTTATAGTGGTGCTGGGAAATGAACCTAGAATCTTATAATTTAAAGCATGAAAGCCTTTTGCATAACAATTATGCAATCTCCCCAGCCCACATAAAATTATTCTAATAGTAAAAAATATTCATTATTTTATTTTATGAGAACAAGAAAGCAGTCAGAACATCACTCAGCTGTCGTATACTTTACATTGGTTTGTTCTAGCCCTCCCCCGCCAAGAGAATTGGATCAGTCCAGTTAATTTCGCGGGCCCACTTGGCCCCGCCCCAAGGGACCCCAGGAGAGGGTTCCTGAGTTCGAGAGTGCCAGAGTTTTCAGAGGGTTCCCCAGTAAGAGAGTTCCAGAGTTCTAGAGTGAGAGAGTTCGAGGGTTCCTGAGTTCGAGAGTAAAAGAGAGAGTGTTTGTGCCGCCGCAAAGAGACAGCAGAGTTCTGTTTGGTGATTAGTTTGTCTTAGTTTATGAATCGTTGTTCCTGAATAAAGAAATACAGCTTCCCTGCCCAGCCGTTGTCTCCACGTCTCTGTTACCCGCCGTGAAGCTAGACCGGCCGGCAAGAGCCTCTGAAAATTTAACAACAAAGCCCGGCTAGCTCAGTCGGTAGAGCATGAGACTCTTAATCTCAGGGTCGTGGGTTCAAGACCCACGTTGGGCGCCATTTGTTGTTAAAATTTCGGAGGCTCTTGCCGGCCGGTCTAGCTTCACGGCGGGTAACAGAGACGCAGAGACAACGGCTGGGCAGGGAAGCTGTATTTCTTTATTCAGGAACAACGATTCATAAACTAAGACAAACTAATCACCAAACAGAACTCTGCTGTCTCTTTGCGGCGGCACAAACACCCTCTCTTTTACTCTCAAACTCAGGAACCCTTGAACTCTCTCACTCTAGAACTCTGGAACTCTCTTACTGGGGAACCCTCTGAAAACTCTGGCACTCTCGAACTCAGGAACCCTCTCCCGGGGTCCCTTGGGGTGGGGCCAAGCGGGCCCGCGAAATTAACTGGACTGATCCAATTCTCTTGGCGGGGGAGGGCTAGAACAAACCAATGTAAAGCATACGACACTCAGCTCTGGTATTTGGAGAACTGGGTATTGAACCTAGAACCTCTTTCAAGTCCTTGCCAATAGAATAAGTAAGCAGGAAAATCTGACTTCTTTTTTATATTTATTTATTTTATTTATTTATTTATTTATTTACCAAAGCATTGCTCCGCTCTGGCTTATGGTGGTGCAGGGGATTGAACCTAGCACTTTGGAGCCTCAGGCATGAGTCTCTTTACATCACCATTGTGCTATCTGCCCCTCCATATATTTATTTTTTATTTTTTATTTTTATTATCTTTATTTACTGAATAGAGACAGCCAGACATTAAGAAGAAGGGGGAGATAGGGAGAGAGACAGAGAGACACCTGCAGCCCTGCTTCACCACTTATGAAGCTTTCCCCCTGCAGGTGGAAACCCAAGTCCTTGTAATATGTGCACTCAACCAGGTGTGCTACCACCCAGCCTTTCCTATATTTATTTATTTTTTATATATATATTTTTTTATTTAAGAAAGGATTAATTAACAAAACCATAGGGTAGGAGGGGTACAACTCCACACAATTCCCACCGCCCAAACTCCATATCCCACCCCTTCCCCCGATAGCTTTCCCATTCTCTATCCCTCTGGAAGCATGGACCCAGGGTCATTGTGGGTTGCAGAAGGTAGAGGGTCTGGCTTCTGTAATTGCTTCCCCACTGAACATGGGCGTTGACTGGTCGGTCCATACTCCCAGTCTGCCTCTCTCTTTCCCTAGTAGGGTGGGTCTCTGGGGAAGCTGAGCTCCAGGACATATTGGTGGGGTCTTCAATCCAGGGAAGTCTGGCCGGCATCCTGATGACACCTGGAACCTGGTGACTGAAAAGAGAGTTAACATACAAAGCCAAACAAATTGTTGAGCAATCATGGACCCAAAGCTTGGAAAAGTGGAGAGGAAGTATTAGGGAGGTACTCACTGCAAACTCTAGTGTACTTCTGCTTTCTTACTTTGGTGCCATACTCCAAACTCAGCCAATTTCTGCTTTGCGTTTCTACTTCTTTTTTTTTTTTTACATGCATAACATTCCCCAGATTCCCATTTAACAATACAACCCCCACTATTTCATTCATCATTTTTCATGGACCTGTATTCTCCCCACCCACCCACCCACCCCAGAGTCTTTTACTTTGGTGTAATACTCCAATTCCATTTCAGGTTCGACTTGTGTTTATATTTATTTTTTTAATGTATTTATCAATTAATGTGAGAGAAGAGAGAGAGAATCAAAGCATCACTCTGACATATATGATACCAAGGATCAAACGTAAGGCCTCAGACTCTTTTTTTTATTAATGTTTTACATTCAACAGTAAATACAATAGTTTGCACATGCATAACATTCCCCAGTTTCCCATATAACTATACAACCCCCACTAGGTCCTCTATCATCCTCCATGGACCTGTATTCTCCCCACCCACCCACCCCAGAGTCTTTTACTTTGGTGTGATATGCCAAATCCATTTCAGGTTCTACTTGTGTTTTTTTCTTTTCTGATCTTGTTTTTCAACTTCTGCCTGAGAGTGAGATCATCCCATATTCATCCTTCTGTTTCTGACTTATTTCACTTAACATGAATTTTTCAAGGTCCATCCAAGATGGGCTGAAAACGGTGAAGTCACCATATTTTATAGCGGAGTAGTATTCCATTGTATATATATACCACAACTTGCTCAGCCACTCACCTGTTGTTGGACACCTGGGTTGCTTCCAGGTTTTGGCTATTACAAATTGTGCTGCCAAGAACATATGTGTACACAGATCTTTTTGGATGGGTGTGTTGATTTCTTTAGGCTATATCCCCAGGAGATAAATTGCAGGATCATGGGGTAGGTCCATTTCTAGCCTTCTGAGAGTTCTCCAGACTGTTCTCCACAGAGGTTGGACCAATTTACATACCCACCAGCAGTGTAGGAGGGTTCCTTTGACCCCACACCCTCTCCAGCATTTGCTGTTGTTACCTTTTCTGATGTGTGGCATTCTCACAGGAGTGATGTGGTATCTCATTGTTGTCTTCATTTGCATTTCTCTGACAATCAGAGACTTGGAGCATTTTTTCATGTGTTTCTCGAGGGCCTCAGACTTTCAGTTCCAATGCTTTAGCCCCTGCACCACAGTCTGTCTTTCTTTAATGTGAGAGTGAGCAGCTTCTTATGCTGATTGCTGTTGGGATTTTGTTCCTATGAACTGCTTCCTCAGGGCCTTTGCCCATTTTTCTACTGTTACTTTTTCCTACTGATTTGTATCTATTTTTCTTTCTTTCTTTCTTCCTTCCTTTCTTCCTCTCTTTCTTTCTTTCTTTCCTTCTTTCTTTCTCTTTTTCTTTCTTTTTCTTTACCAGAGCACTGCTCAGCTCTGGTTTATGGTGGTGCGGGGATTGATCCTGGACCTTGGCGCCTCAGGCATGAGAGTCTCTTTGTATAAACATTATGCTATCTACCCCCATCCTATTTGCATATTTCCCTGGCATAGATCTCCAAATATTCTCCTTGCAATATCTTCCTGCAAATATTCCATGTAAATGTTCTTAAAAATGTACTTGTCTTTCAGGTATAGAATGACAACCCTTCAGCTTCATTACTCAGGTGAGACTGTTCCTTTCATAGTATTCTCTGATTTCATTCCAGGT
The DNA here is from genome assembly GCF_950295315.1 of Erinaceus europaeus. NCBI lineage: Eukaryota > Metazoa > Chordata > Mammalia > Eulipotyphla > Erinaceidae > Erinaceus > Erinaceus europaeus. The sequence goes on along the minus strand of NC_080163.1, from coordinate 110,288,113 downwards.
GGTTCACTTCCTAACAAAGTCCCAAAACCTACATATAGACCAGGTCCCCTGAGATAGAGCATATGTTCACATGTACCCATAAACTAGGGCAAAACATATACCTGAAAGCAAAAGTACACAGTAGTCTGCAGTGAGTACTCCCCAACACTTCATCTGCACTATTCCAGCTTTTGGGTCCATGATTGTTCAATAATTTGTTTGGCTTTGTATGTTAATTCTCTTTTCAGTCACCAGGTCCCAGATGCCAGCAGCATGCCCACCAGACTACCCTGGACAGACAACCCCACCAGTGTGTCCTGGAGCTATGCTTCCTCAGAAACCCACCCTACTAGGGAAAGAGAGAGGCAGACTGGGAGTATGGACTGACCAGTCAACGCCCATGTTCAGCGGGGAAGCAATTAACAGAAGCCAGACCTTCCACCTTCTGCATCCCAAAATAACCTTGGGTCCATACTTTAGAGGGATAAAGAATAGGAAAGCTATCAGGGGAGGGGATGGATGTAGAGATCTGGTGATGGGAATTGTGTGGAGTTGTACCCCTCCTATCATACGGTTTTGTTAATGTCTCCTTTTTAAAATAAATAAACAAATAAATGTACTGTCTGTTTACTGTGAAAGATAAAGTGGGGGGGGAGAAAAGAGAGGACCAGAGCACTGCTCAGTCCTGGTATAAAGTGGTAGGTGCTAAGGGGGCTGAACCAGGGACCTCTGGAGCCTCAAGCATCTAAATTGGTGCTTCAAGAAACTGAACTACTCCTCTGGTTTACCTGAAAATATTGTCTTTTCATCTTCTATTTTTTTTCTATTAGTGTATTTTTCATCTATTTATTTACTTCTTTATTATTAGATAGAGGCAGATAGAAATTGAGAAGAGAGGGAGAGATAGACCAGGAAAGAGAAGGGCCAGGCAGTGGTGCACCTGGTTAAACACACACATTACAGTGCACAAGGACCTGGGTTCAAGCCCCTGGTCTCCACTTGCAGGGGGAAAGCTTTACAAGTGGGGAAGCAGGGCTGCAGGTGTCTCTATATCTCTTTCCCTATCTCCCCCTCCCTTATCAGTTTCTCTCTGTTTCTAATAAATAAATAAATAGAGGGAAAGAGACAAACAGATACTAGTAGGCCTGCTTCACCACTCATGAAGCTTTTCCCCTGCAGGTGGGGACCAAGGGCTTGAACCTGGGTCCTTGCACACTGTAATGTGTGCACTTAACCAGATGTGCCACCACCTGCCCCCACCAAAAATATTTTCTATACATGTATTACTAGAGACACATCATTCACATTTTAAAAGTTCTATTTAGGAGTGTCACACTTGTCTCCCCAGTCAGATTGTAAATTCTTGACAAACAGACCAAGATCTATTGTTGCCTGAGGATGCATGGCACATGCTGGTTCATCAGCCGTGACCTTTCTTCTTAGATACCTGGCATGGACCAAGATCCTCCAGGGAAGAATTGCATCTTCTGGAGTTACAGAAGGAGATGAGATTTGCCTTCTGGGGTCAGCCCTTCCATCGATTTGGTCTAGCTTTCTATTTGACATCTGCAACAAGAAACATGTTGAAGAGAATCCAATTACCCTCTTTGACATCCGCTTCAAAAGGTTAGGAATTTATCCTATGTGTCACCATTTGAGATCTCACTTCTATCCATTCGTCTAGACTCTTTCTACAGTTGCACACAGTCCTCTCTAAGCACCACAGGCTCCTTTGTTTAACATATGCTTTCAACCAGGCCTGGCTCCCAGGCTCCTTTGTTTATAATGAAACATTTCAGCTTCTGAGGGCAGGTTGGGGTGGGTAGTATATGTAAGTACCTTAATCCTCCCACTGCACTTTAATACCGACAGATAATAAAAGTAGGTTTAAATTTTAATACAGACCCCAGCAAATCCCTGCTTGTATCCAAAAATTGTTAAAAATAGGAAAAACTGGGTGCGTTTTGTCATGCTCATGACTCAGGTTTAAGCCACACACCCACCGTACTGAAGAAAGCTTCAGTATTGAGGTGTGTTTCCCACACTCCCTCTGTCTTTTTGTCTCTATCTGGAAATTTTGGGCATCTCAGAAGGTGGCACAGTGTATAAAGTGTTGGACTCTCAAGTGTGAATTCCTAAATTTAATCCCTAACATGACGTGTGCTAGAGTCTCTCTCTCTGTCTGTGCCATTAGTTAAACAGATCAATAAATCTAAAAAGAGGGGGGCAGGTGGAGGCACACCTGGTTGAGTGCACATGTCACAATGCATGAAGACCTAGGTCCGAGCCCCCAGTCCCTATCTGCAGAGGGATAGCTTTGTGAGTGGTAAAGCAGTACTGCAGGTGTCTCTCTCTCCCTGTCTATCCCCTCTTGATTTCTGGCTGTTTCTATCTAATAAATAAATAATGATAATGATAATGAAAAATTAAAAAAAGAAAAATAAAGACTGTTGTCCTAGAGTCACGGTGGTAAAGCCCTGGAGAAGTGATGACAAGATAAAATAATAATAAATAAAATGTTAACACAATGTTGCCTACATGCATCTATATAAAAATTTATTTTTATTTTATTGAGTTGAGACAGAAATCAAAAGGGATAGGGGAGGTAGGGAGAGACAGAGAAAGAGAGACACCCCTCATGAAGCTTTCCTCCTGTAGGTAGGGACCAGTGGCTTGAACCAATGTCCTTGCACACAGTAATGTGTGTGCTGACTTAAATATGTGTGTGTGTGTGTGTGTATACATATACTTAAATATAGCATATAGCTAAACTTTAGTTTTAAACTATAGATACTTTTGAATTACCAGTAGACTAATTTGGCTTATATTTTTTGCATCTTGTTTTTCACTCAACATTCAGTCTTTAAGGTCAATCCTTAGATACTGGGAATAGATCTAGGTGACTCATTTCTTTACTTGATAGTCTTCCAATTGTATGACGTTTTGAGTTGTGTTCGATTTGAAGTTATTATAAGAGATGTTGCTATTCTGCTAAGTATCTCTTGAGGCCTGTGTATCCATATTCCCTCCAGGGGTATATTCAGGAGTGAAGGTGCTGAGGCAGAGGGCTTCCTCCCTCATTGTCAAGCACCTTCCCAAAGATGGTTTTTAGTATAATCAACGAATTGGGTTTCATCATGACAGTCAATGTTTGAACATTTTCCCCTCTTTTGTTGCCCTTGTTGTTTCTATTGTTGTTGTATTTATTATTGTTATTGATGCCATCGTTGTTGTTGGATAGGAAAGAGAGAAATGGAGAGAGGAGGAGAAGACAGAGAGGGGAAGAGAAAGAGAGACACGTGCAGACCTGCTTCACCGGCAGTGAAGTGACTCCCCTGCAGGTGGGGAGCCAGGGTCTTGAACCGGGATCCTTACATCGGTCCTTGTGTTTGCACCACCTGCACTTAACCCACTGTGCTACTTCTGACCCCCAAAATAAATTTTTTTTACTTTTTTTTTGGATTTTTTTCTTTATTTATTTCCTTTCGTTGCTCTTGTTATTTTATTGTTGTTGATGTCGTCGTTGTTGGATAGGACAGAGAGAAATGGAGAGAGGAGGGGAAGACAGAGAGGGGAGAGAAAGACAGACACCTACAGATCTGCTTCACCACCTGAGCTTAACCCACTACACTACCGCCCCAACCCCCTTAGAACATTTTTAATTCTCTCTCCCCCCTCTATCTATCTCTCTCTCTCTTTCTCTCTCTCTCTCTCACACACACACACACTCACACACACACACACCACCACCACCACCACCACCACCACCACCACCACCACCACCACCACCACCACACCACAATCTACAGACTATGTGAATTTATGTTAAAGCTAACATTTTAAATCTAACTGGGAAAAGATCCCAGTTCGAGCCCTCCCCTCCACCTGCAGGGGTGTGGCTTCACAGGCGGTGAAGCAGGTCTGCAGGTGTCTTTTTCTCCCCCTCTCTGTCTTCCCCTCCTCTCTCCATTTCTCTAACTACAGCAATAAAACAACCAGGGCAACAAAATGGAATAAATAAATATTAAAAAAAAGAAATTGAGATTTTTTTTTTTTTGCCTCCAGGGATCCTCAGTGCCTGCACCACAAATCCACTGCTCCTAGAGGCTATTTTTTCCATTTTGTTGCCCTTGTTGTTTCATCATTGTTGTGGTTATTATCATTGCTGTTGAATTGGATAGAGATAAATGGAGAGAGGAAGGGAAGACAGAGAGGGGGAGAAAAAGATAGACACCTGCAGACATGCTTCACTGCTTGTGAAGTGTTCCCCCTGCAAGTGAAGTGAGGGGGCTCGAACCAGGATCCTTATGCTGGTCCTTGCGCTTAGTGCCATGTGCACTTAGCACGCTGTGCTACCGCCCAGCCCCCGAAATTGAGAAATTTTAAACATATATTAGTAACTATAAACCATTAGTTTCCCCCCAAATGATAAATAAATAAATGCTAGTGGATTCTCTAGAATTTTCTATATATGAGATCATGTCATCCACAAATAGAGATGATTCTACTTCTTGCTTTACAATTATCTTGCTGAAATGCCCTGCTAGAGTCTCTGGGACGATGTTGAATAGAAGTGAAAGTAGATATGCTGATCTTGAGGAGAAAGCAGCACACCGAGTTAGTGTTAACTTTGAAGTTCCCCACTGATGTCCTTTCTCAGATGAAGGAGTTGCCCTTGTCTTTCAGGTGTGTAGAGTGCTATTACCATGATGTGGTGCTGGATTTTGTCAAATGCTTTTTCTGTGTTATTGAAATGATAGTATGATTATTGTCCTTGATTGGCATGGCATATTACATTGGTTCTTGAATGTTAAACCAACCTTATATTCTTGGGATAAATCCCACTCAATCAGTGTATAATCTTTACATAAATCTCAGGATTTGATTTTCTCATATTTTGTTGAGGATTTCTGTGACTACTTTCACAAAAGAGAGTGGTCTATGGTTTTTGTGTTGTATCTCTATCTAATTGGCAACAGAATAAATGACCGTCATAGAAGGTTCTTTCTCTTCTTCTGTTGTTATGAAGAGTCTATGAAGAATGTATAATAATGTACCTTTAAATATGTGATAGTTGTCATAGGATCCCAGTATGAGCCCCCAGGTCCCCACCTGCAGGGGGGAATTGCTTCACAAGCAGTGAAGCAGGTCTGCAGGTGTCTTTCCCCCTCTCTGTCTTCCCCTCCTCTCTCAATTTCTCTCTGTCCTATCCAACAACAACAATAACAACAGCAATGGGAAAAAAATGGCCGCCAGGAGCAATGGATTCATAATGCAGGCACTGAGCAAGTGATAACCCTGGAGAAAAAAGAAAATAAAATAATTAAAAGAAAATTTTAAAAATTAGCAACCAGTGACTGACTATATATTGCTATCCCACAATAAGTTTAATTTGCATTCCCCTAATTACTAAGGTGATACTTTATCTTATTTTTAAATATTTCATTTATTTTTTTGAGAGTCAAGTAGCCCAGGAGGTGGCTCAGTGGAGAAAGCATTGGACTTTCAAGCGTGAGGTGCCAAGTTCAATCCCCAGCAGCACATATACCAGAGTGATGTCTGTTTCTTTCTCTCTTCCTAACATTCTCATGAATAAATAAATAAAATATTAAAAACAGAGAGAGAGAGTTGGGCAGTGGTGCAGCGGGTTAAGTGTACGTGGCACAAAGTGCAAGGACCAGTGTAAGGATCCCGGTTAGAGCCCCCGGCTCCCCACCTGCAGGGTGGAGTCACTTTACAGGTGATGAAGCAGGTCTGCAGGTGCCTATCTTTCTCTTTCCTTCTCTGTCTTCCCCTCCTCTCTCCATTTCTCTCTGTCATATCTAACAGTGATGACAACAATAATAACTACAACAATAATAACTACAATGATGTCATTCACCATCTTTCATGGACCTGTATTCTCTCCACCCACCCACCCACCCCAGAGTCTTTTACTTTGGTGTAATACTCCAATTCCATTTCAGGTTCGACTTGTGTTTTCTTTTCTAATCTTGTTTTTCAACTTCAGCCTGAGAGTGAGATCATCCCATATTCATCCTTCTGTTTCTGACTTATTTCACTCAACATGATTTTTTCAAGGTCCATCCAAGATCGGCTGAAAACAGTGAAGTCACCATTTTTTACAGCTGAGTAGTATTCCATTGTGTATATATACCACCACTTGCTCAGCCACTCATCTGTTGTTGGACACCTGGGTTGCTTCCAGGTTTTGGCTATTACAAATTGTGCTGCCAAGAACATATGTGTACACAGATCTTTTTGGATGGATGTGTTGGGTTCCTTAGGATATATCCCCAGGAGGGGAATTGCAGGGTCATAGGGAAGGTCCATTTCTAGCCTTCTGAGACTTCTCCAGACTGTTCTCCACAGAGGTTGGACCAATTGACATTCCCACCAGCAGTGCAGGAGGGTTCCTTTGACCCCACACCCTCTCCAGCATTTGCTGCTGTTACCTTTTCTGATGTGTGACATTCTCACAGGAGTGAAGTGATATCTCATTGTTGTCTTGATTTGCATTTCTCTGACAATCAGAGACTTGGAGCATTTTTTCATGTGTTTCTCGGCCTTTTGGATCTCTTCTGTGGTGAATATTCTGTCCAAGTCCTCCCCCCATTTTTGGATGGGGTTATTTGTTGTCTTGTTGTTGAGTCTGGCAAGCTCTTTATATATGTTGGTTATTAAACTCTTATCTGATGTATGGCATGTAAAGATCTTCTCCCATTCTGTGAGGGGTCTCTTGGTTTGGGTAGTGGTTTCTTTTGCTGTGAAGAAGCTTTTTAATTTGATGTAGTCCCATAGGTTTATACTTGCCTTAGTCTTCCTTGTAATTGGATTCGTTTCATTGAAAATGTCTTTAAAATTTATGCAGAAAAAAGTTCTGCCAATATTTTCCTCTAAGTATCTGATAGTTTCTGGTCTAACATCCAAGTCCTAGATGCACTTGGAATTTACTTTTGTATTTGGTGAAATACAGTGGTTCAGTTTCATTCTTCTGCATGTTTCAACCCATTGTTTCCAACACCATTTGTTGAAGAGACTCTGTTTTCCCCATGCAATAGTCTGGGCCCCTTTGTCAAAGATTAGATGTCCATACGTGTGGGGCCTCATTTCTGGGCTCTCAATTCTATTCCACTGGTCAGTGTGTCTGTTCATGGTCCAGTACCAAGCAGTTTTGATGACAATGGCCCTATAATACAGTTTGAGATCTGGCAGTGTGATGCCTCCGGTTCTGTTCTTTTTTCTCAAGATTGTTTTGGCTATTCTAGGTCTTTTCTGGTTCCAGATAAACATTTGTAGCATTTTTTCTATTCTCCTAAAAAATGTGCTTGGGATCTTGATGGGGATAGCATTAAATTTGTAGATGGCTCTGGGTAATATATTCATTTTGATGATGTTAATTCTTCCAACCCATGAACATGGAATATCTTTCCACTTCTTTGTATCTTTTTCAATTTCTTTGAATAGTGACTCATAATTTTCAGTATACAAGTCTTTCACTTCTTTGGTTAGGTTTACTCCTAGATATTTTATTGTTTTTGTTGCTATAGAAAAAGGAACTGATTTCTGGATTTCAATTTCTTCTAACTTAGTGTTTGCATAGAGGAATGCCACTGACTTTTGAATGTTAATTTTATAGCCTGACACATTACTGTATTGTCTGATGATTTCCAAAAGCTTCTTGCTGGATTCCTTAGGTTTTTCCATGTATACTATCATGTCATCTGCAAATAAGGAGAGTTTAACTTCTTCTCTTCCAATCTGTATGCCTTTAATTCCTTGCTCCTGCCTGATTGCTATGGCAAGAACTTCCAACACTATGTTGAATAGTAATGGTGATAGTGGGCAGCCCTGTCTAGTACCTGATCTGAGGGGAAATGCTTCCAGTTTTTCACCATTGAGTATGATGTTGGCTGTAGGTTTGCTATATATAGACTCCACTATCTTCAGGAATTTTCCATCTATTCCCATTTTTTGTAGTGTTTTGATCATAAAGGGATGTTGTATTTTGTCAAAGGCTTTCTCTGCATCTATTGATATGACCATGTGGTTTTTGGTCTTGCTTTTGTTGATGTGGTGGATCACATTGATTGATTTACGTATATTAAACCAACCTTGCATGCCTGGGATAAACCCCACTTGGTCATGATGAACAGTCTTTTTGATATACTGCTGTATCCGGTTGGCTAGAATTTTGTTCAATATTTTCGCATCTATGTTCATCAGAGATATTGGTCTGTAGTTTTCTTTTTTGGTTGTGACCCTGTCTGCTTTTGGTATCAGGGTGATGTTGGTTTCATAGAAGCTGCAGGGAGTATTCCAGTGTCTTCAGTCTTCTGGAAGACTTTTAAAAGTAGAGGTATTAGTTCTTCTTTGAAAGTTTTGTAGAATTCATTTGTAAAACCATCTGGTCCAGGACTTTTATTTTTGGGAAGATTTTTGATAACTGTTTCAATTTCATTAGCTGTGATGGGCCTGTTCATATTATCTACTTCCTCTTTACTTAGTTTTGGAAGTTGGTAGGTATCTAGGAAATCATTCATTTCTTCCAGGTTCTCTAGCTTGGTGGCATATAGTTGTTCATAGAAGCCTCTCATGATATGTTGAATTTCTGCAGTGTCTGTTGTGATATCTCCTCTTTCATTTACTATCCGATTTATTTGGGTCTTCTCCCTTTTTTGTTTTGTGAGTCTGGCTAAAGGCTTGTCGATTTTGTTTACTCTTTCGAAGAACCAACATTTACTTTCATTGATCTTTTGTATGGTTTTCCTATTCTCAATGTTATTTATTTCTGCCCTAACTTTAGTGATTTCTGTCCTTCTGGTTGCTTTAAGATTCCTTTGTTGTTCTTCTTCTAGGTCTTTAAGATGTGCAATCAGGCTGTTTATTTGTACCTTTTCTTGTTTCCTAATGTGTGCTTGTATAGCTATGAACTTCCCTCTTAAGACTGCTTTAGCTGTGTCCCAAATATTTTGATAGCTTGTGTCTTCATTTTCATTGAACTCTCGAAACATTTTGATTTCTTCCTTGATTTCCTCTTTGACCCAGAAGTTGTTAAGAAGTGTACTGTTGAGCTTCCACATTTTGGGACTGTTACTAATCTTTTGTTGATTGTTAAGTGTTAGTTTAATTCCACTGTGGTCTGAGAAGATGCTTGGGGTGATTTCAGTGCTCTTGAATTGGCTGATGCTGTCTTTGTGGCCTAACATATGGTCTATCCTTGAGAATTATCCATGTGGATTTGAGTAAAATGTGTATTCCAGTTTCTTGGGATGAATGACTCTGAAAATGTCCAATAGTTCTAGTTAATCTATCTCTTCATTTAGCTCCCTTATGTCTTTACTGATTTTCTTCCTGGATGATCTGTCAAGTTGAGATAGTGGGGTGTTGAAGTCCCCTACTATGATTGTGTTACTGTTAATATATTGCTGTAGCTCTTTCAGTAGAAGTTTGATGTATTTAGATGGCTTCTCATTGGGTGCATAGATATTAATAATTGTTAAGTCCTCTTGATTGACTGATCCTCTGAGCATTAAGTAGTGTCCATTCCTATCTTTTTTAATCTTATCTATTTTCAAGTCTATCATGTCAGATATGAGAATAGCTGTTCCTGCCCTTTTTTGTGGGCCATTGGCTTGTATGATAGTTTTCCATCCTTTCACTTTAAGTCTGTGTTTGTCTTGTTGAGTTAGGTGAGTTTCCTGTAGACAACATATTGTTGGGTTGTGTTTTCTGATCCATCTTCCTACTCTGTGTCTTTTAATAGGTGAATTCAGGCCATTGACATTTATTGATATCAAAGATTGAAGATATTTTAACACCATTCTTGTAGAGTTTTAGAGTGTTTTGATATATGTCCTATTTGTGGTGGTCTGGTTGTTTATAGGAGACCTTTCAGAACTTCTTTAAGGGCAGGCTTGGTGCGGTTGCTTCCTTCAACTGTTGCTTGTCTGAGAAGGTTTTGATGCTTCCATCTAGTCTGAATGACAGTCTAGCAGGATATAGTATTCTTGGCTGAAAGCCTTTTTCATTGAGCACTCGATAGATATCTTGCCATTCTCTTCTGGCCTGTAGTGTTTGTATGGAGAAGACTGCTTCTAATCTTATGGGTTTTCCTTTGTAGGTGACTCTTTGTTTTTCTCTTGCAGCCTTCAGGATCCTTTCTTTATCCTTATTCCTTTGCATTCTAAGTATGACATATCTTGGTGTCTTTAGGTCTGGGTTAATTCTGTTTGGGACCCTCTGGGCTTCTTGAATCTTTATGTCTTTGGTGTTGTCTAGACTAGAGAAATTTTCAGCTATTATGGCCTGGAGAATGCTTTCTTCCTCTCCTTCTCTTTCTTCCTCTGGTAAGCCAATAATGCATATATTGTTTCTTTTGAAGTCATCCCATAGGACTCTATTGTTGTTTTCAGCATCTCTTAATCTCTTTTTGAGATCTCTTACTTCTTTTTTAGTTGTCTCTAATTCATCCTCAATCTTGCTAATTCTGTTTTCAGCCTCATAGATTCTATTCTCTCTGCCCTCTACTGCTTCCTGGAGTTCATCTATTTTGTTGCCCTGCTCTGATATTGTTTTAGCTTGTTCAGCTAGTTGCCTTCTTAGCTCAGCGATTTCAGCTTTCAGCTCTCTAATAACCATGAGATAATTAGAATTTTCTTCCATATTCTCATTTGTTGTTCCTGCATTTCTGATTACAATTTTTTCAAATTCTTTACTCACTCCTGTTATTATTTCCTTAGCTAATGTTTGGATGTTGAACTCGTTGTTTTGTGCTTCACCCTCTGGAGGACTTTTAGCTGGACTCTTGTCCTGGTTCGAGTCTCCAATATTTTTTCTTGTTGTTTTAACCATTTTATATATTATGTTATGAGCTCCTTTTATCAGTACTTTTCAAATTATTGATCACTATTGCCTGGATTGACTTGTGTCTAAGTAATTTAATTAAAGGGTTTACCGTGGTAGAAGTTAACAGTTTTTTTCAATCCCTGAGTTGGAGCTCAGTGGTGTAAAAGCCTCTTTTTTTTCTTCCCTGTAGGCTATGGGTGCCTGAGGGCTTTTAAACTATCAATAGGCTTCTTCGCTTAATCACTGACTCCTGACCAAGAGATAAAGCAGGGTGTGGCAGAGATAATCCAGTGGTTATGCAAAGAGACTTTCACAGCCCCTCAGCTATGCCACCGAGGTACAGGTCTTCTCCTGAGTTTCCCGGTTAGATCTCTGTCCCCTGGTGTCCCTCCCTGTTGCTGCTCCAGATTCTGAGGGTAGCAGCAATGGAGACTCAGAGTTACACTTGGTGAGTCTCTGGGGAGTTCTTTCCTCCCTTCAGCTGTCCCCTTGTTGTGGAGCAGACTGGAGGTGATGTCTCCACTGATAAACTGTTGAACTGTTAGCAGTCACTTAATCTCTCCTTAGGCCCCTCTCTCCTCTCTGTCACCAGCCACGCGTGTTTGTACTCATGGGTGATTTACTGGGTTCCTGTGGTCATTCTAGTCCTGTCTTGTTTCGGTCCGGGTGGTCTCCTTTGGTATTCCTAGTTGATCCGGGAGAGGAGAGGAGAGGAGAGAGGAGAGGAGAGGAGAGAAAGCAATCTGCTGCTCGTAGCTCTGCCTCCGGAAGTCGAATCCTAAATAAAATTTTTTAAAAAGATTTTAAAAACAGAGAGAGAAGAGTGTGCCAACAGCATCACCAGGCCCTAGTGCTGAGGTTCATGGTCAATCTCACATATGTGTGCCTTTCCTCTGCCAGCTGAGCCCCAGATCAGGGCTGCATGATTTGCATTTCCCTGATTATCAGTAATCATCTATTATAACTAATACTGTATTATCTTTCTGATAGACTGCTGATTCTATTCACTAACATCTTAGTTAGAATTTTCACATCAGTGTGTAAGACTGGTCTGCAATTTTCTTTTCTCATATTGTCTTGTCAGATTGCTACTAAGGTTATATGACAGCTTCAGAGAGCAATTAGAAGGAAATCCTTTCTCTATTTTCAGAAAAGTTTCTGTAAGTTTAGGACTGTTTGTTGCTTTTCATTGCTTGAATGCTCAGGTGGACTTTCCAGTGCAGTTTTCTGGACCTGGAATTTTATGGGGAGTTGTTTTTTTGTTTTGTTTTGTTTTTTTAAATTATTAGTGATTTAATAGTAGTTTACAAGATTATAAGATTACACTGGTGTTGTTCCACATATATACCACCAAAGCTTAGTGCCACCCCCCCCCCATACACACAGACACATACACAACAATAACCACTATGGTTCTCATAAAATCTTTTTTTTTTAATTATTTCTTTATTGGAAAATTAATGGTTTACAATTGACAGTAAAATACAATAGTTTGTACACATGTAACATTTCCCAGTTTTCCACATAATAATTCAACCCCAACTAGGCACTCCTCTGCTATCATGTTCCAAGACCTGAACCCCCCACCCCAGAGTATTTCCTTTCTTTCTTTTTTTCTTTTTTTCTTTTTTAAAGTTCAGGTGTTATACAAGCAAGGTGTAGTGGTGACTCCTGAAGGGAAACAAAGGGTGACCTCTCTCCTGAGCCCTGACAGGCCATGAAAAGCTTAATTCAGTTTTTTTTTTTAAGCAGTGGCAATTTTTAATTTACCATATGTTTCATCCTAATACAAATGTTAATGCTTTTCATAGGCTTGAAGTCGTATACAAATACCTGACAGAAAGTAATCAGGTTGAGAGGCTGGACGGTTCAAGCCCCCGGCTCCCCACCTGCAAGGAGTCATTTCACAGGCAGTGAAGCAGGTCTGCAGGTGTCTATCTTTCTCTCCCCCTCTCGGTCTTCCCCTCCCCTCTTCATTTCTCTCTGTCCTATCCAACAGTGACGACAACAATAATAGTAACAACAATAATAGTAACAACAACACCGATAAACAACAAGGGCAATAAAAGGAAAAAAAATGGCCTCCACCTATGGACATCTAATCTTTGATAAGGGGGCCCAAAGGATTAAATGGAAGAAGGAGGCTCTCTTCAATAAATGGTGCTGGGAAAACTGTGTTGTAATATGCAGAAGAATGAAATTGAACCACTTTATCTCACCAGAAACAAAAATCAACTCCAAATGGATCAAAGAACTGGATGTCAGACCAGAAACTTAGAGCAAAACATTGGTAAAACAGTTTCCCACCTACACCTCAAGGACATCTTTGATGAATCAAACCCAATTGCAAGGAAGACTAAAGCAGAAACAAACCAGTGGGACAACATCAAATTAAAAAGCTTCTGCACAGCCAAAGAAACTATTAAACAAACAAAGAGACCCCTCACAGAATGGGAGAAGATCTTCACATGCCATACATCAGACAAGAAACTAATCACCAAAATATATAAAGAGCTCAGCAAACTTAGCACCAAAAAAGCAAATGACCCCATCCAAAAATGGGCAGAGGATATGAACAAAACATTCACCTCAGAGGAGATCCAAAAGGCTAACAAACATATGAAAAAATGCTCTAGGTCACTGATTGTCAGAGAAATGCAAATTAAGACAACACTAAGATACCACCTCACTCCTGTAAGAATGGTATACATCAAAAAGGACAGCAGCAACAAATGCTGGAGAGGTTGTGGGGACAGAGGAACCCTTTTACATTGCTGGTGGGAATGTAAATTGGTACAGCCTCTGTGGAGAGCAGTCTGGAAAACTCTCAGAAGGCTAGACATGGACCTTCCATATGATCCAGTAATTCCTCTCCTGGGGTTATACCCCAAGGACTCCATAACACCCAAGCAAAAAGAGGTGTGAACTCCTATGTACATAGCAGCACAATTCACAATAGCTAAAACCTGGAAGCAACCCAGGTGCCCAACAACAGATGAGTGGCTGAGAAAGCTGTGGTATATATACACAATGGAATACTATACAGCTATCAAGAACAATGAACCCACCTTCTCTGACCCATCTTGGTCAGAGCTAGAAGGAATTATGTTAAGTGAGCTAAGTCAGAAAGATAAAGATGAGTATGGGATGATCCCACTCATCAACAGAAGTTGAGGAAGAAGATCTGAAAGGGAAACTAAAAGCAGGACCTGACCAAATTGTAAGTAGGACACCAAAGTGAAAACCCTGTGGTGAGGGGTAGATATGCAGCTTCCTGGGCCAGTGGGGGGTGGGAGTGGGTGGGAGGGGTGGGTCACAGTCTTTTGGTGGTGGGAATGGTGTTTATGTACACTCCTAGTAAAATGTAGTCATATAAATCACTAGATAATTAATATGAGAAGGGGAAAATTAACTGTATGTCTCGAAATTTTTAAAACACAGACTGAGTCTTTTTAATATATAGGATGTGTATTTGATATGTGGACTCTCTCAAAAGCCTAGACCAAGTAGATCAGGAGCAACCAATAGCACAGCTATATACAAGATACTGGGTACTGTACAGCAAACCATACAAAAGGACTTTTCAAAGTTAACCCAATTACCGAATAATGTGATGATAACATTAACTATCCATTGTCTTTTTGAATCCTAAGACAGCAGGAACCTCACATCTCCACTATAGAGCCTCTACTTCCCCCAGTCCTGGAACCTTTGGATAGGGCCCACTTTCCCACATGCCTCTCCCAATCCATATCAAATAATATTGCATCTGCCAATCGCAACCTAATCAACACAACGATTACCACCTCAACATGCTTCAGCTCAGACTGTGTCCAGAGACTTCACATGTGGAATGACAACCCTTCAGCTTCATTACTGGGGTGAGACCTTTCCTTTCATAGTATTCTCTAATTCCATCCCAGGTGGTTCATTTTCTAACAAAGTCCCAAAACCTAGATATACACTAGTTTCGGTGAGAGAGAGCATATGTTCACACGTATCCATAAACTAATGCAAAATATATATCTGAAAGCAGAAGTACACTAGAGTTTGCAGTGAGTACCTCCCTAACACTTCCTCTCCACTATTCCAAGCTTTGGGTCCATGATTGCTCAACAATTTGTTTGGCTTTGTATGTTAACTGTCTTTTCAGTCACCAGGTTCCAGATGCCATCAGGATGCCGGCCAGGCTTCCAGGACTGAAGACCCCACCAATGTGTCCTGGAGCTCCGCGTCCCCAGAGACCTACCCTACTAGGGAAAGAGACAGGCAGACTGGGAGTATGGACCGACCAGTCAACGCCCATGTTCAGCGGGGAAGCAATTACAGAAGCCAGACCTTCTACCTTCTGCAACCCACAATGACCCTGGGTTCATGCTCCCAGAGGGATAGAGAATGGGAAAGCTATCAGGGGAGGGGGTGGGATATGGAGATTGGGTGGTGGGAATTGTGAGGAGTTGTACCCCTCCTACCCTATGGTTTTGATAATTTATCCTTTCTTAAATTAAAAAAAAAATGGCCTCCAGGAACAGAGGTACAGGTACTGAGCCCCAGCGATAACCCTGGAGGCAAAAAAAAAAAAAAAAAAAAGTAATCAGGTTATAAATCAACAACAAAAGCTTTTTTTTTATTTTTTTATTGGGGGATTAATGTTTTACATTTGACAGTAAATACAATAGTTTATACATGCATAACATTTCCCAGTTTTGGGAATGTAAATTACATTAAATGTGATGCATATTAAGTGTAATGCATTTAGTATAAATTATTTAAATATAGCTAATTTGCAGTTAAATATACATCAGAACTTCCCTACTGCTGGCTTGCTAAAGAAAAAGATAAAATTCCAAAAGAAAATCAAACAGAGATAGGGAAATAGCATGATGGCTATGCAAAAAGCCTTTCAGGCCTAAAGCTCCAAAGTCTCAGGTTCAGTCCCCAGCACCATCATAAACCAGAGCTGAGCAGTGCTCTGGTAAAAGTAATATATATACTTTAAAAATAAAAGAAGTTTAAAGACATATTCAATGAAATGAATCCAATTACGAAGAAGACTAAAACAAAAATATACCAATGGGACTACATCAAATTAAAAAGCTTCTGTACAGCAAAAGAAACCAATACCTAAACAAAGAGACCCCTGACAGAATGGGAAAAGATCTTTGCATGCCATACATCAGACAAGAGGCTAATAACCAAAATATATAAAGAGCTTGCCAAATTCAGCAACAAGAAAACAAATAATCCCATCCAAAAATGGGGAGAGGACATGGACAGAATATTCACCACAGAAGAGATCCAAAAGGCCTACAAACATATGAAAAAATGCTCCAAATCACTGATTGTCAGAGAAATGCAAATAGACAACAATGAGATACCACTTCACTCCTGTGACAATGTCATACATAAGAAAAGGTAGCAGCAACAAATGCTGGAAAGGTTGTGGGGTCAAAGGAACCCTCCTGCACTGCTGGTGGGAATGTCAATTGGTCCAACCTCTGTGGAGAACAGTCTGGAGAACTCTCCGAAGGCTATAAATGGACCTACTCTGTGATCCTGCAATTTGTCTCCTGGGGATAGATCCTAAGGAACCCAACACATCCATCCAAAAAGATCTGTGTACACATATGTTCTTGGCAGCACAATTTGTAATAGCCAAAACCTGGAAGCAACCCAGGTGTCCAACAACAGATGAGTGGCTGAACAAGTGGTGGTATATATACAAAATGGAATACTACTCAGCTGTAAAAAATGGTGACTTCACTGTTTTCAGCCCATCTTGGATGGACCTTGAAGAATTCATGATAAGTGAAACAAGTCAGAAACAGAAGGATGAATATGGGATGATCTCACTCTCAGGCAGAAGTTGAAAAACAAGATCAGAAGAGAAAACACAAGTAGAACCTGAACTGGAGTTGGTGTATTACACCAAAGTAAAAGACTGGGTTGGGTGGGGGGAGAGTACATGTCCAAAAAGGATGACAGAGGACCTAGTGGGGGTTGTATTGTTATGTGGAAAACTGAGAAATGTTATGCATGTATAAATTACTGTATTTACTGTCGAATGTAAAACATTAATTCCCCAATAAAGAAATTTTTTAAAAATAAAATAAAATTTCCTGAAAAAAAAAAACCTCCCTGGAAATCATGTATCTGCCAAACAGGATTTAATAAGAAATTATATTTATAGGGAGTCAGGCGGTAGCGCAGCGGGTTAAGCACACGTGGCACGAAGCGCAAAGACTGGCTTATGGATCCGGGTTTGAGCCCGGGCTCCCCACCTGCAGGGGAGTCGCTTCACAGGCGGTGAAGCAGGTCTGCAGGTGTCCATCTTTCTCTCCCCCTCTCTGTCTTCCCCTCCTCTCTCCATTTCTCTCTGTCCCATCCAACAATTAATTGCGTCAACAAGGGCAATAATAATAACCACAACGAAGCTACAACAAGGGCAACAAAAGGGGGAAAAAAATGGCCTCCAGGAGCGGTGGATTCATGGTGCAGGCACCGAGCCCAGCATTAATCCTGGAGGAGGAAAAAAATTTTAAAAATTTAAAAATAAATAAATAAAATTTTAAAAAAAGAAATGATATTTATTCTTTAATATTTCTTAATGTTTATTAGTGTGAATGGCCCACCCATAGGCAGCGGGAAGAAGCTGATGAGGAGTGTATCCACCAGAGAATTACAGATATTTTGTGACCTTTGGTATGTTAAGGGAGATTCAACAGATAAAGGAGAATTTTTCAGGGGCCGGGGGAGTCTTCAAAAGAAGACAGTGTTGAAAAAGCGACATTAAATCCATCTTCATGGGCTGCCATGTCGCTTTTGTCCACGAGAGGGCAGCACTCCCGTTAGCTGAAGGAGAGGGGTGGGGAGGGCAAATAGTATAATCGTCAGGCAAAAGCTTCATGCCTGAAGCTCTAAAGTCCCAGGATCAGTCACTGGTACCACTGTAAATCACAGCTGAGTTGTTTTCTTGTGAAAGGAAAGAACGAAGGAAAGAAAGAAAGAAAGAAAGAAAGAAAGAAAGAAAGAAAGAAAGAAAGAAAGAAAGAAAGAAAGAAAGAAAGAAAGAAAGAAAGAAAGATAGATAAATACATAAATGAAAGTAATCCTCCTGGAGGTTATGTACCTACCAGAGTGCATTAAGAGGTTTTATTTATTTACTTATTTATTTATTTACTTTGCCTCCAGGGTTATTGCTGGGGCTTGGTGCCTGCGCATGAATTCACTGCTCCGGGAGGCTATTTTTCCCCCTTTTGTTGCCCTGTTTGTTTTATCGTTGTTGTGGTTATTGTTATTACTGTTATTGATGTCGTTGTTGTTGGATAGTACAGAGAGAAATGGAGAGAGATGGAGAACAAAGAAAGGGGGAGAGAAAGAGAGACACCTGCAGACCTGCTTCACCACCTGTGAAGCGACTCCCCTGCAAGTGGGGAGCCCAGGGCTCCAAACGGGATCCTTACTCCGGTCCTTGGGCTTTACGCCACCTGCGCTTAACCAGCTGTGCTACCGCCCGACCCCAGGTTATATTTATTTCTTATTATTTACTCTTTTTTTTTTTTGCCATGAGAGTTTTACACCTACACGATTTCGCTACTCCAGTAAACTTTGTTTTTTCCTTTCATTCACAGTTGGAAACAGAAAGAGAGAGAGAAACTGCACAGCAGAACTCCGCCGATTGTAAAACTTCCCCTTGCACACTATGTTCCCAGGTGGTGCAAGAGGCTCCAGGTCCTCCTGTGAGGCAAAGTGAGCGTGTGCTCCATCAGGTGAACTATTCTCCAGATGGTTAATATTTGCTTCTTAATATTTACTAGTTTAGTCGGCCTACACATACATAGGCAGAGGGGAGAAGCTGGGTAAGGAGTGAAAGGTTGTCTCTTATTAGCCAGAGAACAGCAGGTGTGACCCCTGGGATGTTCAAAGAGATACGGAAGATAAAGGAGAATTTTTCAGGGTCTTGAGGAATCTTTTCTTTTCTTTTTTTTTAATTTAATTTTATTTTTTTTAGTATTTATTTATTTATTCCCTTTTGTTGCCCCTGTTTTATTGTTGTAGTTATTACTGTTGTTATTGATGTCGTCGTTGTTGGATAGGACAGAGAGAAATGGAGAGAGGAGTGGAGGAAAGAGAGGGGGAGAGAAAGACACCTGCAGACCTGCTTCACCACCTGTGAAGCGACTCCCCTGCAGGTGGGGAGCCGGGGGCTCGAACCGGGACCCTTACGCTGGTCCTTGCGCTTTGTGCCACCTGCGCTTAACCCACGGCGCTCCTGAATTTTTTCTTTTCTTTTAAGATTTTATTTATTAATGAGAAAGAGAGGAGGAGAGAAAGAACCAGATAATTACTCTGGTACATGTGCTTCCGGGGATTGAGCGCAGGACCTCATGCTTCACAGTCCAGTGCTTTTATCCGCTGCGCCACCTCCTGGACCACCTGGGGAATCTTCATAGGAATGAAAGCAGCACCACTTGCAGAATGCACGCAGAGTCACATTCCCAAGCAATTTCTCTTTGAACCTTCATCATGGGCTGCAGTATCGCCTGTGTCCACAAGTGAACAGCACTGCCCTAGCCAAAGTGGTTTCCTCCTTTTTTCTAAAGCACAACCTCCCTAGAAGAGTATGTATCTGCCAAACAGAATGCATTAAGAAATGTTTGCTGCGGTCCGGGAGGTGGCGCAGTGGATAGAGCATTGGATTCTCAACCATGAGGTCCTGAGTTCGATCCCTGGCAGCACATGTACCAGAGTGATGTCTGGTTCTTTCTCTCCTCCTGTCTTTCTCATGAATAAATAAATAAATTCTTAAGGAAAAAAAAAAGAAATGTTTGCTAAGAAATTATACTTATTTCTTAATGCTTATCAGGAGATAATTGATTTTCATTTATTTAAAATCATTTTTAATTATCTTTCTTTATTTACTGGATAGAGATGCCAGAAATTGAGAGGGAAAGGACAAGATAGAGAGGGAGTGAGAGACACCTGCAGCTCTGCTTCACCACGCACAAAGCTTTCCTCCTGCGAGTGGGGACCAGGGGCTCAAACCCAGGTCCTTGCACATTGTAACGTGCACTCAACCAGGTGTGCCACCATCTAACCCCAATTGATTTTTATTTATAAGAGAAGGGAGTGTGCTATATTGCCCCAGAGTAAAAGACTTTGGGGTGGGGAGGAGGGCTTAGGTCCTGGAACATGATGGCAGAGGAGGACCTAGTAGGGGTTGAATTAGTATGTGGAAAACTGAGAAATATTACACATGTACAAACTATTGTATTTTACTGTTGACTGTAAACTATTAATCCCCCAATAAAAAAAAAAGTGTTGGTCCACGAGGTGGCGCAGTGGATAAAGCATGGACTCTCAACCATAAGGCCCTGAGTTCAATCCCTGGCAGCATATGTACCAGAGTGATGTTTGGTTCTTTCTCTATCTCCACCTATCTTTCTCATGAATAAATAAATAAAATTCTTGGGTGGGGGTAGATAGCACAATGGTTACACAAAGAGACTCGTGCCTGAGGCTCCAAAGTCCCAGGCTCAATCCCCCACACCATAAACCAGAGCTGAGCAGTGCTCTGGTTAAAGATAAATAAATAGGGAGTAGGGTGGTAGTGCAGTGGGTTAAGCGCACATGGCGGTTGGAGCCCTCAGCTCCCCACCTGCTTCACAGGTGGTGAAGCAGGTCTACAGGTGTCTTTCTCTCTCCCTCTCTGTCTTCCCCTCCTCTCTCCTTTTCTCTCTGTACTATCCAACAACGAAGACAGACAACACTAATAACTACAACAATAAAACAAGGGCAACAAAAAGGGAATAAATAAATAAATATTTAAATAATAATAATAAATAAATTTCTTTTAAAAAATAAAATAAAAACAACTGTACTTAAAAAAAATAAATTGAGAGTAATGACCATCATACTTGACTAATCACTCTGAAATAACCAATCTCATAAAATTCTCAAAGCACCCCAAGAGTATTTTATTTTTTTGTTAGTCTTTCCACATGGAAAATATAAAATATCCACTGGAGGGAGTCGGGCGGTAGCGCAGAAGGTTAAGCGCACGTGGCGCGGACCTGCATAAGGATCCCGGTTTGAGTCCCCGGCTCCCCACCTGCAGGGGAGTCGCTTCACAGACAGAGAAGCAGATCTGTAGGTGTCTTTCTCTCCCCTTCTCTGTCTTCCCCTCCTCTCTCCATTTCTCTCTGTCCTATCTAAGAACGATGACGAAGACATCAATAACAACAACAATAATAACCACAACAATGTTTTTTTTTAAAGGGTAACAAAAGGGGAAATAAATAAATAGAATATCCGCTGTGGGGGAGAATATCCACTAAGGCTCTAAAATGCTAAAAATGAAAAGAACAGTGATCAAGCAAATAGCTCAGTGGGCAGAACACAGGACTCGGTAGCCTGGAGCACCCGGTTTGACCCCCAGTCCTGCAGGTGCCAAAGTGGTGCTTTGACTTCTCTCCCTTTTTCTCTCTCATATAAAAATTTTTTTTAAAAAATTCTTTGTTTAAATTAAAAGGACAGGAGTTGGGGAAGGGGTGGTGGCAGCATTAGAACACAGAGCATCTGGGCCTGTGGCCCCAGGTTCCATCCCTGGCACCATATGTGTCAGAACTGAACCACGATCTGTCACTGCTCTCCATTCTCTAGCTCTCATAAGTAAACACTTTTCAAATAAAAGGAAAGGACAGTGGCCCACAAGGTAGGTCAGAGTGCTGGACTTAATAAGGAAAGGACAACCAGGAAGGTCTGCAGTAGGCAGAGCACTGGACTTGCATGCGTGAGGTCTCAAGCATGTCTGGCACATGGTCCTTAGCATGTGCCAGAGTGCTGCTCTCATAAATACATAAAACTTTTTTTTAAAAGATTTTGTTTATGAGAAAGTTAGGAGGAGAGAGAAGGAATCAGACATCACTCTGGCACATGTGCTGCCGGGGATCGAACTTGGGACCTCATGCTTGAGAGACCAAAGCTTTACCACTGCGCCACCTCCCGGACCACATTATAAAACTTTATAATAATGGAAAGACAAGGAAAGAAAGGGCCAGGTGGTGGAGCACCTGGTTGAGCGCACACATTACAGTGTGCAAGGACCCAGGTTCGAGCTCCCAGTCCTCACCTGCAGAGGGGAAGCTTTGTGAGTGGTGAAGCAGGGCTTCTCGCTCTCTCTCCATCACCCCTTTCCCTCTCAATTTCTGGCCATCTTTACCCAATAAATATATAAAGACAATAAAAAAATTTTCAAAAAAAAGACAAGGAAAGAAGGGAATAAAAAGAACAAAGGAGAAAAATAAACCAAAGTGGGGGGGTGGGGACTGTCTGAAAACGTATAGCTTCCGGTTCTCTTGGGCTCCAAGGACTCTTTGGTTTGAAGAAATATCACCTTCAGCCAGAGGAACCAGGCTCCTTCACAAGGTCAGATGGCATTGTTCTCCTTGTCCTCTAAGCCAGCCAATGTCCTTGGACAGAGTTCCTCACTGGATCCTTGGTCTGGGAAAGGACTAAACATGAAATGAAGATGCTTCTTGCTCAGACAAGCTCTTAGTCACATGTTTTTAGTCAATGACGTACATTTGGTGTTGACATGGGGGTATTTGGCATCAGTTAAATTCAGTGTCTGCCCACAGTTTAGGCAGCTATTGGGGTGGAGGTATCAGAAACCACTGGAGGCAAGTGTGACTGAAACACCTGGGTCAGGTTGGCATCTGCTTGAAGTCAAGAGGTTTTGTGCTGCCTATAGTTTTTCCCTCGTTTTACTAAGAGAGGTTACCACAGATTATAAATGGCTGGGTGGTAACATATTAGAAGATAAAAATGAAGAAACGATGGAACAGGGGCTAGGTGGTGGCACACCTGGTTAAGCATACATGTTACAGTGCACAAGGACCCTAGTTCAAGCCCCTGGTCCCCACCTGCAGGGGGAAAGCTTTGCGAGTGGTGAAGTGCTACGGGTGTCTCTCTTTCTCTCCCCCCTCTATCTCCCCTTTCCCTCTTGATTTCTGGATGACTCTCTTCAATAAATAAAGATAATAAAAAAAATTTCTTAAAGAATTCTTGGATGACAGAGGGCCTAGTGGGGGTTGTATTGTTATATGGAAAACTGGGAAATGTTATGCATGTACAAATTATTGTATTTACTGTTGAATGTAAAACATTAATTCCCCAATAAAGACATTTTAAAAAAAAGGACAGGACAAATGAAGAAAATAAGTACATAAATACATAAACACAAGAGTCAAATAAAAGCCAGGCTGAGCTAATAAGCCACCTAATTATATAACAGCATCAGTCCTCCAATCTGTGACTGAGATTTCTGCACATCAATGGCTTAGTATATGGCCCACTTTATTTTCACAAAATATAATCCTTTATTTTTGAATATTTTGTGGTGCATTGATATCAGTAACTGGTCTTCCACTTTTTTTTTTTAATTGATTTAATAATGACCAACAAGACCCTAGGATAAGAGGGGTATAATTCCACACAATTCCCACCACCATATCTCTGTATCCCATCCCTTCCCCTGATAGCTTTCCTATCCTTTATCCCTCCGGGAGTATGGACCCAGAATCATTATGGGGTGCAGAAGATGGAAGGTCTGGCTTCTGTAATTGCTTCCCCGATAGACATGGATGTTGACAGGTTGATCCATACTCCCCGCCTGTTTCTGTCTTTTCCTAGTGGGGCAGGGGTCTGGGGAGGTGTGTGGGGTTCCAGGACACATTGGTAAGGTCATCTGTCCAGTAAAGTCAGGTTGTTATCATGGTAGCATCTGGAACCTGGTGGCTGGAAAAGAGCTAAGATATAAAGTAAAGCAATTTGTTTAATAATCAGGAATCTAAAGTAAGACAATAGCAGATGAGATTTGGGGCCACCATTTTGGAAAAAGCTAGTAGGCCTATTTTATGTATATTCCAAGGGGTCCGTGACTTTACTAATTTTGGCCTGAGTTTGAAAGCTAACATGCAGGTGGTCTGAAGATATTGTCTGGGGAGATGGTGTCAGAACTGGAAGTAGGACTAGAAAGCTGCATCAAGAAAGAGAGTAGCTCCCAAATATGGGAAAAATATATAAATATTGTCCATTGTAAACCCCATTCGGTCTGATCTGGAGCCCACATTCAGCACAGGAGCGTGTGTAACCTGTGTATCCCTGTAGGTCTGAGCTCATATTCTGTGGTCATAGATAGGAACATTGTAGACTGCATGCCAAGTAGCAGAGTATGTTGACTCAACTTCCCTTTGGATGATGGGGAAGTCTCTACCAATGTTGATCCACATTGAGGGCAAGGTCCTATAGAGGCCCACAAGAGGGTCCACTATGTTATTCCTGATGGAAATGACCAGTGACAGTGGAGAGAGGGATTTGTTAGAGATCCATGATGTCTATGTGGTATTCTCAGGATTCCCTGACTAGGGCCCTGGATGATGGGGTGACAGCCCATGTTTATGCCCAAAGCTAAGACTTAACAGCTGACAAAACTCTGAAGAGGTAGCATAATAGTTATGCAAATTCTTTCATGCCTGAGGCTCCAAGGTTTTAGGTTCAATCTCCAGCACAACCATGAACCAGAGCAAGCCCCTCTGGTAAAATTTTTTATTTTATTTTATTTATTTATTCCCTTTTGTTGCCCTTGTTGTTTTATTGTTGTAGTTATTGGATAGGACAGAGAGAAATGGAGAGAGGAGGGGAAGACAGAGAGGGGGAGAGAAAGACAGACACCTGCAGACCTGCTTCACCTCCTGTGAAGCGACTCCCCTGCAGGTGGGGAGCCAGGGTTCGAACCGGGATCCTTATGCCGGTCCTTGTGCTTTGCGCCACCTGCGCTTAACTCGCTGCTCTATAGCCCGACTCCCCTGGTAAAATTTTTTAAAAGGAAGTTCTGAAGTTTGTTTATTAGCCAGAGCATTGCTCAACACTGGCTTATGGCGGTTCCGATAGAACATGAGAATTCACAGGCTTAGGCATGAAAGTCTGTTACATAACGATTATGTTTTCTACCCGGTTCAAATTCAGAACATCAAAAAAAGGAATATTGTGCAGTTTTTCTCAAATCACTTTATGGCGTTGCACTATGAAGGGCTCGGACGACAGTAAAAGATTACCCACAAGGTGGTGGTGTTGCCTCATCATCAATCTGTCCTCCTCAGTACATGTTCTAAAATTATTAACCACCAGATGGCGACATTGCCTTACCCTCTGCTTTTGTATTCGCGTTACTTGGGTCCTTGAGTGTTTTGTCCCAATGAAAATGTTTAATGCCCCCAAATTCGTTTTAATTATTAACTCAAAGAAGAGGTAGCAGGAATATGGGCAGAAAGATAAAAATCAAAGCCAGACTCTACCATATCAGAGAAAAAAAGAGAAAGGTCCTATTTCTGCAGGAGTCCTCAGATTATTCTGAGTGGTGGGGTTGGATGGTAGCGCAGCGGGTTAAGTACACATGACATGAAGAGCAAAAACCGGTTAAGGATCCCGCTTGGAGCCCCTTCTCCCCACCTGTGTGTGTGAATGTTACTTCACAAGTGGTGAAGCCAGCCTGCAGGTGTCTACCTTTCTCTCCCCCTGTCTGTCTTCCCCTCCTCTCTTGATTTCTCTCTGTCCTATCCAACAACAACGACATCAATGACGACAACAACAATAATAACCAAAACAATGATAAAACAACAAGGGCAACAAAAAGGGGAAAAGTAGCCTCCAGGAGCAGTGGATTCGTGGTGCAGGCACTGAGCCCCAGCAATAACCCTGGAGGCAAAAACTATATATAATAATAATTAAAAAATAATAAAATAAAATAACTTAAAAAAGAATATTCTGGTTATATTATGGTATTGTTTTATATTGTAATCGCTATATATCATAACCATCATATGTACTCTTTTTAAATATTTTATTTATTTATCTATTTATTTATGAAAAAGATAGGAGAGAAAGAATCAGATATCACATGTGCTGCTGGAGATTGAACTCAGGACCTCATGCTTGAGAGTCTACTGCTTTACCCACTGCATCACTTTGCAGACCACCCATCATATGTATTTTATTATAATGTTATTTATATATCATTGCTACAATATTATATATAGTTACGATAAATGTATTTTGTTCAAGTTCAGAATAACCATATCATCTGTCCTTTGGAGAATGGGGGAAGAGCTACCAATGTCCCTTTGGAACAGGGGAGTGGGCGCCAAAGAAGTGAGTTCAAACCAGTTCCACTGTCTTTCTTTCTTTCTCTCTCTCTTTCTTTACTTCTCTTGATATTTACATGTAAACGAGAGACAGGAGAAATTGAAAGGGGAGGGGAAGATAGGGAGAGACACAGAGAGAGAGAGAAAGACCTGCAGGCCTGCTTCACCACTCATGAACCACAGGTGGGGAATGGGGCTTGAACCTGGGTCCCTGAACATGGTGACATATGCACTCGTCTAGGTGTGCCACCCAAATATAATAATATAATAATAATAATGGAATCAGAAAGTTCCTAAGTGTAGAGGAGTGATCAACAAGGAGGCTCCGAGATAGAGCACTGCACTTGCATGCATGAATGATGTCCCAAGTTTAATCCCAGCACCACATATGCTAAAGCTGAGCAGTGCTCTGGTATCTCCCTTTCATAAAACAATCAAAGAAGTAAACATTCTTAAAGGAACATTGAGAAGAAGGGCTTGGAACCTATGTCAACAGGAAAGCACTGCTCCTCCCTTAAAAGAGGGAAGATAATGGATGCCTGGGTGGTGGAAATACAGCTAGAGAAGACAGATACCCAGCATGAGTCATCGCAGATAGGAGGAGAGATAGGTGATGGTTATGGGGGAAGCAAGCAGGAGAGAGGTAACAAGTTAGTCCGGAAAGGGAAAGCAGACACCAAAAGCAGGCTTGCCTTAAAGAATACAGTATTTAGTGTCATACTCCAAACCGAGTAACTAAAGTAAAAGACTCTGGGGGATGGGTAGATTTTCAGGCCCACTATAGCAGGGTGGGAGTAGGGACACACACTTTTGGTGGTAGGAATGGTGTTTTAACTATACTCTTATTAACTTGTGATTTTATAAGTCACTGTTTATTCAATATATAAAGGGAAAAATAGATTGAATGTCTCAAACTCTTTTAAATACCTAGAGTTTAGTTCTGAGTATATATTCCTTTAGTCTAAGCACTTAAAGTCTCAAATTTGTAAACTGAATTCTGACACTGGGCTTAAACTGTTAATGCATTTTTAAAAGTAACCTTTTATTTCTAATACTAAGAACATGGAAAGCTTTGTGAGAGGTAAACAGTGCTCAGATGTCTCTTTGTCTTTCTTCCCTCTCTATTACTCCCTTCCCTCTTGATTTCTGGCCGTCTCTATCCAATAAATAAATAAATATATTTGAAAAAAATTTTAAAGAGGTCATAATATTACACTAATACATACGATGTCAGGACTTGAACTGGGAACTCTAGAGAGAGCCCTTCACTCTACCAATTGAATTGTTTCCCCATCCAGAGGATGCAAAGTCCTAGATTCAATCCCCGACACCACCATAACCCAGAGCTGATCAGTGCTCTAGTTAAAAAAAAAAAAATTGATTTTGCTGCAGCAGTGAATGGGAGTGATATCTGGATGTCCTTTTCTTCGGATTTAGTGTTTGCAAAAGAAGTGCCACTGGGGAGTAGGGCAGTAGCTCAGCGGGTTAAGTGCAGGTGATGCAAAGTGCAAGGACCAGCTTAAGGATCCCTGCTTGTCCCTGCTTGAGCCCATGGCTCCCCACCTGCAGGGGAGTCGCTTCTCAGGCAGTGAAGCAGGTCTGCAGGTGTCTATCTTTCTCTCCCCATCTGTCTTCCCCTCCTCTCTCCATTTCTCTCTGTCCTATCCAACAACAATGACATCAATAACAACAACAATGATAAGCAACAATGGCAACAAAGGGGAAAATAAATACATAAATATAAAAAAAAATTTTAAAAAGAAATGCCACTGATTTTTATACATTGATTTTGTAGCCTGACACCTTGCTATATTGCCTAACAACTTCCAGTAGTTTTCTGCTAGATTCTTTAGGTTTATCTTTTTTTAAATAATTATTTATTCCCTTTTGTTGCCCTTGTTGTTTTTTTAATTGTTGTAGTTATTATTGTTGTTGTTATTGATGTTGTCATTGTAGGATAGGACAGAGAGAAATGGAGAGAGGAGGGGAAGACAGAGAGGGGGAGAGAAAGACAGACACCTGCAGACCTGCTTCACCGCTTGTGAAGTGACCCCCTGCAGGTGGGGACCCAGGGGCTCAAACCTGGATCCTTGAGCTGGTCCTTGCACTTTGTACCACCTGAGTTTAACCTGCTGCCCTACCGCCCGACTCCCTCTTTAGGTTTTTCTATGTATACTATCATATCATCTGCAAATAGTGAGAGCTTGACTTCTTTCCTTCCAATCTGTATTCCTTTGATTTCTTTCTCTTGCTTATTGCTATGGCGAGAACTTCTAATACCATGTTGAAGAGTAATGGTGATAATGGACAGCCCTGTCTCGTCCCCGATCTGAGGGGGAATGCTTTCAGCTTCTGTCCATTGAGTATGATGTTGGTTGTAGGTTTGCTATATATGGACTCCACTTTCTTAGGGAATTTCCTGTCTATTCCCATTTTGTGTAGTGTTTTGAGCATGAATAGGTGTTGGGTTTTGTCAAAGGCTTTCTCTGCATCTATTAAGATAATCATGTGGTTTTTGGTTTTACTTTTATTGATGTGGTGAATGACATTGATTGACTTTCGTATGTTGAAACAGCTTTGCATTCCTGGGATAAATCCCACTTGGTCGTGATGAACAATCTTTTTGATATACTGCTGTATCCGGTTGGCCAGGATCTTGTTTAATATTTTGACATCTATGTCCATCAGAGATATTGGTCTGTAGTTTTCCTTTTTTGTTGTGTCGCTATCTGCTTTTGGTATCAGGGTGATGTTGGCTTCACAGAAAGTGGAAAGAAGTGTTCCTGTTTCTTTGATCTTGTGGAAGATCTTTAGAAGTATATGTATTAACTGTTTCCTGAAGGTTTTGTAGAATTCATTTGTAAAGACATCTGGTCCAGGACTTTTGATGTTGAGAAGATGGGAAGATTCTTAATAACTATTTCAATTTCTTTGTCTGTGATTGGTGCATTTAGGTTTTGTAGTTCTTCTTGGTTCAGTTTTGGAAGGGCATATGTTTCTAGGAAACCCTAAGACGGCAGGAACCTCCCACTTCCTCTATAGAGCCTATATTTACCCAAGTCCTGGAACCTCTAGGGTGGGGTGCACTTTCCTGCATGCTTCTGTCAATTCATACCAAATGATATTGCATCCACCAATCCCAACTAACCAAAGTTAATGAGTACCACCTCAGCATGCTTCACTTCAGACTGTGTCCAGAGACTTCAGGCATAGAATGTCATCCCTTCACCCTCATTACTCGGTGAGAACTTTCCTTTCATAGGATTCTCTAATTCCATTCCAGGTGGTTTACTTCTTAACAAAGTTCCAAAACCTAGATATAGACCAGGTCCCATGAGATAGAGCATATGTTCACACGTATCCATAAATTAGGGCAAAATATATACCTGAAAGCAAAAGTGCACAATAGTCTGCAGTGAGTCAGTATAAAGTTAAAAAATAAAATAGTGTCTACTTAGACTTAGATAACCTCCTCACCTACTTTCTGTTATATTTCCCTCACTCACTCCAAAGCTAACTTTATCAAAGCAAGGACTGCAAAAGTTGAATAAGAGCAAGAGACTGGCATACTTTAACAATGACTCTTTAGTCACTATCAGGCCACCCCATCAAGTGGGGCGCTATTTGGGGAGTCCTGAGATTCCCAAACAGACATGATGGACCTAAATCTCGAATAAATCCCTCTCTCCATAGCTACTGGTCATCTATATCAGGAACAACAACCCTAAGCTTCAACATGGATCAACAACAATAGAGAATGTTCCATCCTCCAAAGGGAGACTGGACAAACATACTCTATGCTACACCTGAGGAAGATGGGTCCTGATATTGGGGCAGCTTGGAATGTTCCTACTCATGACCATAGAGTGTGAGCTCAGATCTACAGGGATGCAGAGGCTCCTAAGGTGAATATGGGCCCCAGGTCAGATCAAATCAGTGGGATTTACAGTCAACACTATTTATACACCTTTCCCATATTTGGGAGCTACTCCCTTTCCTAATCCAGCTTTCTGGTCCTTTTTCCAGCCATGACATCATCTCCCCAGACAATAACTTGGATCTACTTGCATATCAGATTTCAGGCTCAGGGGAAAAAAACAAAGAAAGAAAGAAAAACTAGTATAGCCACAGGCCCTTTGGAATATAACTAAAATATGCCTACTAGCTATCTACAAAACGGAGACACCCCCAACTCTTCATCTGCACTATTCCAGCCTTTAGGTTCATGACTAGTCAACAATTTGTTTGGCTTTGTATGTTAACTCTATTTTCAGCCACCAGGTTCCAGATGCTAGCATGAGGTCAATCAGACTTCCCTGGACAAACAACCCCACCAATGTGTCCTGGAGCTCTGATTCCCCAGAGCCCCACCCCACTAGGGAAAGAGAAGCAGGCTGGGAGTATGGATCGACCTGTCAACACCCATGTTCAGCGGGGAAACAATTACAGAAACCAGACATCCCACCTTCTACATCCCACAATGACCTTGGGTTCATACTCCCAGAGGGTTAAAGAAAGGAAAGCTATCAGGGGAGGGGAGGGGATACAGAGTTCTGGTGGTGGGTATTGTGTGGAGTTGTACCCCTCTTATCCTATGGTTTTGTCAGTGTTTCCTTTTTATAAATGAAATAAAAAAATTAAAGTAAAAAAAGGGTGGGGTAGATAGCACAATGATTATGCAAACAGACTCTCATGCCTGAGGCTCTGTCAAGTCCCAGGTTCAATCCACCACACCACCATAAGCCAGAGCTGATAAGTGCTCTGGTAAAAAAAATAAATAAAATAAAAAATAAAAAAAGAATAAACCAATTTTAAATACATTATTGTTATTATCAGACACAGGGATTATTCTTTGTGTTGCAATACATGAATGTTTTAAATTTTTTAATTAAAGGCTGTAGGGATAACATGATTATGTAAAAAGCCTTTCTTGTCTGAGGCACCATAGTTCCCAGGTTCAATTCGAAGCACCACCATAAACCAGGGGAGAGCAGTGCTCTGGTAATTACAAAGCAAAACAAAATCAAAAATGAATCTGTTTTCTTAGATGAGAGACTATGTGTAGGGAATCAGTGGTTTCTATGTAAACACTTTATTTACCCTTTTTTGCCTCCAAGATTATTGCTGGGGCTCAGTGCCTGCACCAGGAATCCACTGCTCTTGGCAGCCATCTTTTACCATTTGTTCTTATCATTGTTGTTGGATGGGACAGAGAGAAATTGAGAGAGGAAGGGAAGACAAAGATGGGGAGAGAAAGATAAACACCTATACACCTGCTGCACTGCTTGTTAAGTGATCCCTCTGCAGGTGGGGAGCCAGGAGCTGAACCAGGATCTTTGTGCTGGTCATGAGGTTAGTACTGTGTGGCTTAAGCTGGTACACTGCTGCCCAGCTCCCAAAGATTTACTTATTTGTGAGAATAGGGGAAAGAACTAGAGCACTGGTATATGTGTTGTCAGGTATCAAACTCAGAACTTCGTACTTGTAGGTTGCATCCACTACATCAACTAACTCTAGGGCTACTTCATAATTTTTAAAGTGTGGAATTTCCTTCATAAGACAGCATAGACATTTTTAAAAGAAGAAGAAAAAGAAAGGAAGAAAGAAAGTAATAAAAGGGAGAGAGAAAGAAGAGAAGAGAAGAGAAGAGAAGAGAAGAGAAGAGAAGAGAAGAGAAGAGAAGAGAAGAGAAGAGAAGAGAAGAGAAGGGAAGGGAAGGAGGGAAGGGAAGGGAAGGGAAGGGAAGGGAAGGGAAGGGAAGGGAAGGGAAGGGAAGGGAAGGGAAGGGAAGGGAAGGGAAGGGAAGGGAAGGGAAGGGAAGGGAAGGGAAGGGAAGGGAAGGGAAGGGAAGGGAAGGGAAGAAGGAAATATTCTGTGGTCATGAAGGTGGCTCAGTGGGTAGAGCACAGGACTTAGATGCATAAAGCCAAGGGTTAAAACCCCAGCAGTGCTTATGCCAGAACTGATTAGAGTCTCTTTCATGAAACTGATCAATTATTTTACAAAGTATTTAATGAGAGAGACCAGGGTAGCATTCTGCAATGTTCAATGCAGGGTGTTGAACCTGAAATCTCACACATGTAATAAAACTGTTTTTTAATCCCTTTCAATAGCAGGCCTTTTTTTTAAAAAAACTTCTTTTAAAATTTTTATTTATTTATTGGATAAGGAAAGAGAGAAATTGAAAGAGGAGGGAGAGATAGACATGGAGAGAGACAGAGAGATACCTGGAGCCCTGCTTCACCACTTGTGAAGCTTCCCCCTGCAGGTGGGGACCAGGAGCTTGAACCTGGGTCCTTGCACACTGTAATGTTTAACCAGGTGTGTCACTACCAGACCCCCCCTTTTTTTTGACATGGGTTTCAGTGCTTGCACAACTACTCTACCATACCCAATGGACCTTTTTTTTTTTTCATAAAGGTTGATAAACAGAGTTAGAAAAAAGATACCACAGCACCACTCCAATGCTCAGGAAGTCTCCCCTGTTCAGGGCTCCCATGTGGTGGCCAGGGGCTCAAACCCAGATCCTAGTGCATAATAAAGTGTGGGCTAGTTCAAGCCCCCAGCTCCCCACCTGCAGGGGAGTTGCTTCCCAAGAGGTGAAGCAGGTCTGCAGGTGTCTATCTTTCTCTCCCCCTTTCTGTCTTCCCCTCCTCTCTCCATTTCTCTCTGTCCTATCCAACAACAATAACAATAACAACAACAATAATAAAAAGAAAACAAGGGCAACAAAAGGGAATAAATAAATATTTAAAAATAAATAAATAAATAAATAAATAAAGTGTGGGCTCTATTAAATGAGTCATCTCCCAGCCCCCAGTGGTTATATCCTATGATACAAAGACTCAGGAGTCGGGCGGTAGCCCAGCAGGTTAAGCGCACATGGCACAAACCTCAAGGACTGGCTTAAGGATCCCGGTTCGAGACCCCTGCTCCCCACCTGCAGGGAAGTCGTTTCACAGGTGGTGAAACAGGTCTGCAGGTGTCTATCTTTCTCTTCCCCTCTCTGTCTTCCCCTCCTCTCTCTATTTCTCTCTATCCTATCCAACAATAACAATAACAGCAATAATAACAATAACAACAAGAGCAACAAAATAAAAAAAATAAAATAAAAAGAACCAGACATCTCTCTGGTACATGTACTGCCAGGAATTGAACTCTGGACCTCAGGCTTGATTGTCTAGTGCTTTATCCACTGCACCATCTCATGGACCACTCTTCTTGCTTGCTTGCTTGCTTTCTGGCTTTCTTTCTTTCTCTTTTTTTCTGGCTTTCTTTCTTTCTGGCTTTCTATCTTTCTTTCTTAGATGTATTTACTTCTTTTATGAGAGTGGGGAGAAAGAGAGAGATCCAGACCAGCAAAATAGCTTGCTTGGACAGTGCACTGCTCTGCCATATTCATGACTGAGGTTCCAGTGTTATTATCTTTCTCTTTCTCCATCTAAAAAAAAATTAAATAAAGCCAGGCAGTGGCACACCTGATTAAACACTCACATTACAGTGCACAAGTACCCAAGTTCAAGCCCCTGGTCCCCACCTGCAGGAGGAAAGCTTCACGAGTGGTGAAGCAGGGCTGCAGGTGTCTCTCTATCTCTCTCCCTTTCTCTCTCTCCTCCCCCTCTCAATTTTTCTCTGTCTCTATCCAATAATAAATAAAATAATTATTAAAAAAAATAAATGAGGGTGGGGGAGATAGCAAACTGACTCTCATGCCTAAGGCTCCAAAGTCCCAGGTTCAATCCCCACACCATTATAAGCCAGAGCTGAGCAGTGCTCTAGTATTTCTCTCTGTTTCTCTCTCTGTCTGCATCTCTCTCAAAAATAAAATAAATAAAATATTGTTAAAAATTTTAAATGAGAGAAAGAGAAGAGCACCACTCCATCATATGTAGTACCAGGTATCCAGGTATCAAAATAGGAGCTTCACACACTAAAGCCCTGTGCACTACCGACTGAGCCACTGCCCTAACCATCTGCTTCTTTCTTCTTCCTTTAGGACCAGAACCAAATTCACCATTGCTTTTCCTCCTGCATCAATTCCCCTGGCAGACTTAGCACATCACATTAAGCACTTATCACCAGCAATGTGGCTGTTTCCCTCTATAACATCCCTCCTCCTTTGAGCAGAGGCTGGGAGAGGAAGCTGGAGAGGGAGTTCCGGAGTGCACTAAATCCTAGTCCCCATTGCTCTTACCATGACTCTGGAGAAGACTCTTGACTTTGTCACCCCTAGATTCCCCATCTGTTAACTGTGGGAGCCAAACTACCCTCCTCAGGAATGTCTGGGTATTTGTCTCGACCCAAACCAACTACTGTTATTAGTGTTTGCTGAACTGAATTGTCCCCGCCCTGCACTGTCATCACTTGTCATCTCACTGTCTTGCTCAATTTGGGGTGGAGGTGGGGGGGAGCCTGAGCTCCTTAGTTGGAGCAGATCTTGCTTTATCTGTATCTTAAAAGCATGTTTGCTCTGGGAAGTGGCACAGTAATAAAGCTGTGGACTCTCAAGCATGAGGTCCTGAGTTCAATCCCTGGCAGCACATGTGCCAGAGTGATGTCTGGTTCTTTCTCTCTCCTCCAATCTCTCTCATTAATAAATAAATAAAATCATTTTTTAAAAAATCATGTTCATTATTTTTTAATGCTTCTGTAAACACTATTTTTTAAAAGCCTGTTCTGTAATTACTAACTCCTCCCAAGAAAAGGAATCTCTGAGGATTAACTTTTTAGGGTGCAGACCTGCGTGCTGCCCTGTAGCTGGGTGGGGGTGGGGTGTGTATGGTGAGGAGCAGGTCTCTGCTCTGTGTGTTCACACCGCAGGGAGCTTTTCCAAGCAAGCTGTGTCCTGGGCTGGGCTCCCAGACATTCCACTCTAATAGATCTGGAGCATAGCTGGACTCAGGGGTGGGGGTGGAGGTGGCAGGTTGAGAAGGTTCCCTAGGTGAAACTTCTACGCAGCCAGTGTCAATGGACACCTTGTCACCTCTGTTTCCTCACACCTGGTAGAACCTACTGGCGACTCACCTGCAATCAGCCAGTTCTTGGGCACTTGCTTCTCAGGCTGTCTGTTCCTGTTCTCAACCCACCTGAGATGGCCCAACTCTGTTCCTGCCAAGGATTTACCAAGCCTCCTCTGATGCAAAGAGCCTTGTCCTCCAATTAGGCCACAAACACACCCAGACTCATTCCCTCAACTTCCTGGATTCTTGAGTGGTTTATGGTTAACAACCTGATAACATACTGGATGGAGACCCAGTTTCGATTCTCTGTGACCTGCTCACCTCAGGGCTGTGGCTGGAATGCTTACCCAGGGGCCCAAGCCAAACCGTCTCTGGCTCCTAATACTTTGCCTTTTGATCTTCACCTTGAAGGATACTAACCTGCTGAGTTCTTAACACCCCTCCACTTCCATTTCTTAGGTCTAACCCCATTCCAACCCTTACTGACCACTGCAGCCCTTGAGGGGGCCCAGCTGCCATTTAATTTCTTCTGAAAGAAAGTGAGTTGCGAAGCTGAACATTTAACAATAGGAAGAGAGACATGTTGAATTAATTCATCCATAGAAAGAGGGTAGATGTTGTTTTAGGGTAGTTAGTCCAACACAATAGACTTAAAAAAAGAAAAAAGAAAAAAAGTTGAGTACACACATTACCAGGCACAAGGACCCAGATTTGAGTTTCTGGGGTTCACAAATAGTGAAGCATTGTTGCAGGTGTTTCACTTTCTCTCTCCCTCTTTGTCTACTCCTCCCCCTCTCGATTTCTCTCTGTCCCATCAAATAAACAGAAGGAAGAAAAATAAATAAATAAAAAGAAAAGTGGTGGTCCGTGAGGTGGCACAGTGACTAAAGGGAAAAGTGGCCACCACAAACAATACATTCTTTGTGCAGGCACTGAGCCCCAGCAGTAGAACAGTGCTGTAGTGTCTCTCCTTCTGTTAAGAACATATGTGTACACGGATCTTTTTGGATGGGTGTGTTGGGTTCCTTAGGATATATCCCCAGGAGACAAATTGCAAGATCATAGGGCAGGTCCATTTCTAGCCTTCTGAGAGTTCTCCAGACTGTTCTCCGCAGAGACTGGACCAATTGACATTCCCATCAGCAGTGTAGGAGGGTTCCTTGGACCCCACAACCTCTCCAGCATTAGCTGCTGTTCCCTTTTCTGAGGTATGACATTGTCACAGGAGTGAAGTGGTATCTCATTGTTGTCTTTATTTGCATTTCTCTGACAGTCAAAGACTTGGAGCATTTTTTCATATGTTTCTTGGCCTTTTGGATCTCTTCTGTGGTGAATATTCTGTCCATGTCCTCCCCCCATTTTTGGATGGGGTTATTTGTTGTCTTGTTGTTGAGATTTGCAAGTTCTTTATATATTCTGGTTATTAGCCTCTTGTCTGATGTATGGCATGTAAAGATCTTCTCCCATTCTGTGAGGGGTCTCTTGGTTTGGGTAGTAGTTTCTTTTGCTGTGCAGAAGCTTTTTAATTGGATGTAGTCCCATAGGTTTATGCTTGCCATAGTCTTCTTTGTAATTGGATTCATTTCATTGAAGATGTCTTTAAAATTTATGTGGAAAAGAGTTCTGCCAATATTCTCCTCTAAGTATCTGATAGTTTGTGGTCTAACATCCAAGTCCTTGATCCACTTGGAATTTATTGTATTTGGTGAAATACAGTGGTTCAGTTTCATTCTTCTGCATGTTTCAACCCATTGTTTCCAACACCATTTGTTGAAGAGACTCTGCTTTCCCCATTGACTAGTCTGGGTCCCTTTGTCAAAGATTAGATGTCCAGAGGTGTGGAAGCTTACTTCTGGGCTCTCAATTATATTCCACTGGTCAGTGTGTCTATTCATGTTCCAGTACCAAGCAGTTTTGAGGACAAACCAGGGGCCTCAGCATGCAAGTTCTGTGCTCTACTTGTTAATCAGTCTGTTGTTGTTGGCCAGGGAAGTAACCCAGCAGACACAGCATAGGACTTGCATGCACAAGCATGAGTGCCCTGGTCTCTCTCTCTCATAAAATAAATTCATCTTTAAAAAAAAATTGTAATGGTCTGGGAGGTGGCACAGTGGATAAAGCATTGAATTCTCAACCATAAAGTCCCGAGTTTGATCACCGGCAGCACATGTACCAGAGTGATGTCTGGTTCTTTCTCTCCTCCTATCTTCCTCATGAATAAATAAATAAATTCTTTTTAAAAAATTATAATGTAGGCATCCAAGTTAAACAAATCTTTCTCATTGCTTTACCAAAACTAAAACTAAACCAATTTTGATTTCACAAGTTTTGCTTGCATCTGGGATTTAAAACCATTTCCCTGAGAGATTTAACTTGTAAATACAGAGTGCTTTGGAAAGTTCAAGTTCATAAATGATGGTGTGTGTGTGTGTGTGTGTGTGTGTGTGTGTGTGTGTGTGTGTGTGTGTGTATCAGGGCTTTCATGACTAGGATGACCCAATGTTTATTCCATATTATTTTTAGAGGCAGAGGAAGAGAACCTCTAAATTACTGCTCCACATCTAAGAACCTCCAGCTATCTTGGTCCTTAAAGCTGTCCTTGGTGTTCTAATGTGGTGCTGGGAATTAAACCAAAAGCCTAACTCATGGAAGTCATAAACTCCACTTACTGAGTCATCTCCTGAGCTTTTATTGTATATTATATTGCATATTATCCTGTTTTATTAATTTAATTTATTTTTTATTGCTACTAGGATTATGGCTGGAACTCAGTGCCTACACAGCAAATCCACTGGTCCCAATAGCCATTTTTACCTTTTCCTTTTTATTAGATAGAACAGAGAGAAACTGAGAGAAGAGAGGGAGATAGGGAGAAAGACTCAGAGATACTTGCAGCCCTGATTTATCACTTGTAACCTGTAGGTGGGGAGCTGGTTGTAACATGGTTTAGCCCCCAGGAAGATACAGAACGTAGCTTTCATTTCATGTCTGAGGTCCAGGTTTGATACCCTGTACAACTTGTGACAGAATGGCATTCTGGTGTCTTTTTCCCTTTCTAATGTGTGTGTTTTTCTTTTTAATTTTTTAATTATCTTTATTTATTTATTGGATAGAGACAGTCAGAAATCAAGCAGAAGGAAGAGACAGAGAGGGAAAGAGACAGAAAGATACCTGCAATCCTGCTTTACTATTCACAAAAGCTTTCTCCCTGCAGGTGGGGACCGGGGGCTTTAACCTGGGTCCTTGCACATTGCTACACAAGCGTTCAACCAGGTGTGTCACCACCTAGCCCCATGTATTCCTTTTTTAAACTTTTTAAAAAATATGTATTTAGTTATTCCCTTTTGTTGCCCTTGTTGTTGTTATTGTTGCTGTTGTTGTTATTATTGTTGGATAAGACAGAGAGAAATAGAAAGAGGAGGGGAAGACAGAGGGGGGAGAGAAAGATAGACACCTGCAGACCTGCTTCACCACCTGTGAAGCGACTCCCCTGGAGGTGGGGAGCGGGGGGGGGGGGGGGTCTTGAACTGGGATCCTTACACGGGTCCTTGTATTTCATGCCTCCTGCATTTAACCTGCTGCACGACCATACAACTCCTACGTGTGTATTTTTTAATCTTTATTTATTTACTTATTATTGCATAGAGACAGAGAGAAATAGGGAGAGAAAGAGACAGAGAGACATGTAAAACTGCTTCACCACTTGTGAAGCTTTCACCCTTCAAGTGGGGACCAGGGACTTTAACCTGGGTCCCTGTGCACTGTAATGTGTGCACTTAACCAGGTGTGCCACCACCTGTCCACCCCCCCTTTTTTTTTTTTTTACGAGAACATTGTTCAGCTCTAGTTTATGGTGGTGTAAGGGTTGAACCTGGGACTTTTCAGGCATGAAAGTCTGTTTGTATAACCATTAACCCCTGCCATATATATACATATATATATTACACTTTTTATAGTTGCCCTATTTTCATTCTTTTTAATTTATTTATTTTTGAGAAAGATAGGAGGAGAGAGAGAAAGAACCAGACATCACTCTGGTACATTTGCTGCCGGGGATTGAACTCGAGCCCTCAGGACCTCATGCTTGAGAATCAAATTAATTATCCATTGCACCAACTCCCAGACCACCACGCCCTTTTTTTTTTTTTAACTAATAATTCTTTTTGTGGTTCCGGAGGTAGGTGACACAGTGGAGGTGGCACAGTGGACAGGTGGCAGGGGCTCTCAAGCATGAGATCCTGAGTTCAATCCCCAGCAGCACATGTACCAGAATGATGTCTGGTTCTTTCTCTCTCTCCTCCTATCTTTCTAATAAATAAAAATCTTTAAAAGAAATAATGCTTTTAGGAGTCGGGCATTAGCACAGCGGGTTAAGCGCAGGTGGCACAAAGCGCAAGGACCAGAGTGAGGCTCCTGGTTCGAGCCCCCGGGTCCCCACCTGCAGGAGAGTCACTTCACAAGTGCTGAAGCAGGTCTGCAGGTGTCTATCTTTCTCTCTCCCTGTCTTTCTGTCCTATCCAGTGACGACATCAATAACAACAACAATAATAACTACAACAATAAAACAACAAGGGCAACAAAAGGAAATAAATAAATATTAAAAACAATAAAAATACTTTAAAAAATAATAATTTTTTAAAAAAAGAAAGTCACGGAACCAATATATACCTTACCTTCTAGGAACACCATACACAGAGGAAGCTTTGTGAGCAGTAGAACAGTGCTGTAGTGTCTCTCCTTCTCTGTCTCACACCCTCTATCTAGAAAAAAAAAAAAGAAAAATATTCTGCTGGGAAGATCCAATAAAGCCTTGGTGACAGGAAAGAAGGAAGGAAGGAAGGAAGGGAGGGAGGAAGGGAGGGAGGGAAGAAGAAAGGAAAGGAGGGAGAATGGAAGGTAGGTGAGGTGCTGTTTCAACAGCTATTTCCTGTCTTCTTGGTCCTAGAAATCTTTTTTTTTTTTCATTATAAAATTTCTTTTGTCGGGGCCAGGCGGTGGTGCACCTTGTTAAGCACACACACTACAGTGCACAAGGATCTGGGTTCAAGCCCCTGGTCCCCACTTGCAGGGGAAAAGCTTCATGAGTGGTGAAGCAGGTCTGCAGGTGTCTCTCTATCTCTCTCCCACGCTATTTTCCCCTCCCCTCACAATTTCTTTGTCTCTATTCAAAATAAATAAATAAAGATTAATTTTTTTAAATTTCTTTAAACAATTTTCCAATATCAATAATAATAACAAGGTTAAGAAATGTTAACTGAAAATTTGTGAGAACATCATTATTGTGACCCAGCAGGTGGTATAGTAGAGTCTGGGACTTGCAGACCTGCCTGAAGTCCTGAATATTACTCAATCCCTGGTATTGTATATGCCAAAAATGATATTCATTCTCTCTCTCTCTCTCTTTCTCTCTCTCTCTCTCTTTTAACCAGTGCACTGCTCAGCTCTGGCTTATGGCAATATGGGGGATTGAACCTTGAGACCTGGAAGACTCAGGCCTGACAGTCTGTTTGAATAACCATTATGCTATGTCCCTGCCCTTCATTCACTCTGTGTGTTTCTCCCTGTACTCTTCTCCTTTTTCTGTAGCTCATGAAATAAATAACATAGCATTTTGTAATGGTGGGACTTCACCATTCCCAGTTGTTTTTCAGATAGAGAGAGATGGAATTCTGGGGAGATATGAGGGCATAGAAGCTTCATTGTATGAGGTGAAGTTCAGACTCAAACCTGGATCATACGGCATGGCAAAGCAGGCCCACTATCCACATGAGCTATTGGGTTGTTGAAAGTCATGATGTATTTTTCTTTCTTTCTTTCTTTCTTTTTTACCAGACTATTGCTCAGCTCTGGCTTATGGTGGTGCGTGGTGATGTGGGGGACTGGACCTGGGACTTTGGAGCCTCAGTCATTTGAGCCTTTTTGCATAACCAGTATGCTATCTACCCCCATCCATCATGATGTGTTTTTCTATTTTTCTGAAAAACTAAGATTTTGCAGGTCCAATTAAAATAAATCTTTCTTAAGAAAATAACACTATTGTGTTATACAATACAACATTCAGCATGCTTAAAAATCTCTCTTTGTGTATGTGTGACTGTTTTGCCAGAGCACTGCTCACCTCTGGCTTATCATGGTGTAGGGGATTGAACCTGGGACCTCAGGCATGAAAATCATATATATATATTTTTCCTTTTTGTTGCCCTTGTTGTTTTTTATTGTTGTTGTAGTTATTGTTGTTGTTATTCATATCATCGTTTTTAGATAGGACAGAGAGAAATGAAGAAAGGAGGGGAAGACAGAGAGGGGGAGAGAAAGATAGACACCTGCAGACCTGCTTTACTGCCTGTGAAGCAGCGCCCCTGTAGGTGTGGAGCTGGGGGCTCAAACCCGGATCCTTACCCCAGTCCTTGCTCTTTGCCCCACCTGTGCTTAACTAGCTACCGCCCTGATTCCTGGCTAGAAAATCTTTTGCATAACAATTATGCTACCTCCTCCACCCTTTTACATGGATTTTTTTTTTTTTAATTTAAGAGAGGATTAATTAACAAAACCATAGGGTAGGAAGGGTACAACTCCACACAATTCCCACCACCCAATCTCCATAACCCACCCCCTCCCCTGATAGCTCTCCCATTCTCCATCCCTCTGGGAGCATGGACCCAGTGTCACTGTGGGTTGCAGAGGGTAGAAGGTCTGGCTTCTGTAATTGCTTCCCCGCTGAACATGGGCGTTGACTGGTCAGTCCATACTCCCAGTCTGCCTCTCTCTTTCCCTAGTAGGGTGTGTCTCTGGGGAAGCTGAGCTCCAGGACACATTGGTGGGGTCTTCAATCCAGGGAAGCCTGGCCAGCATCCTGATGGCATCTGGAACCTGGTGACTGAAAAGAGAGTTAACATACAAAGCCAAACAAATTGTTGAGCAATCATGGACCCAAAGCTTGGAATAGTGGAGAGGAAGTGTTAGGGGGATACTCACTGCAAACTCTAGTGTACTACTGCTTTCAGGTATATATTTTGCAGTAGTTTATAGATACGTGTGAAGATATGCTCTCTCTCACAGAAATTGGCATATATCTAGGTTTTGGGACTTTGTTAGAAAGTGAACCACCTGAGATGAAATTAGAGTATACTGTGAAAGGAAAGGTCTTACCCGAGTAATGAAGCTGAAGGGTTGTCATTCCACACGTGAAGTCTCTGGACACAGTCTGAAGTGAAGCATGTTGAGGTGGCAATCGTTGCGTTGGTTAGGTTGTGATCGGCGGATGCAATATTATTTGATATGGACTGGGAGAGGCATACGGGAAAGTGGGCCCTATCCAAAGGTTCCAGGACTGGGGGAAGTAGGGGCTCTATAGTGAAGATGTGAGGTTCCTGCTGTCTTAGGGTTCAAAAAGACAATCGATAGTTAATGTTATCATCACATTATTTGGTAATTGGGTTAACTTTTGAAAAGTCCTTTTGTATGGTTTGCTGTACAGTACCCAGTATCTTGTATATAGCTGTGCTATTGGATGCTTCTGATCTACTTGGTCTAGGCTTTTGAGAGAGTCCGCATATCAAATACACAGCCTATATATTAAAAAGATTCAGTTTGTGTTTTGAAAACCTTTGAGACATACAATTGATTTTCCCCCTCTCAAATTAATTAACTAGTGATTGATATGTCTACATTTTGCTAGGAGTGTACATAAACACCATTCCCACCACCAAAAGACTGTGACCCACCCCTCCCACCCACTCCCACCCCCCACTGGCCCAGGAAGCTGCATGTCTACCCCTCACCACAGGGTTTTCACTTTGGTGTCCTACTTACAATTTGGTCAGGTCCTGCTTTTAGTTTCCCTTTCAGATCTTCTTCCTCAACTTCTGTTGATGAGTGGGATCATCCCATACTCTTCTTTATCTTTCTGACTTAGCTCACTTAACATAATTCCTTCTAGCTCTGTCCAAGATGGGTCAGAGAAGGTGGGTTCATTGTTCTTGATAGCTGTATAGTATTCCATTGTGTATATATACCACAGCTTTCTCAGCCACTCATCTGTTGTTGGGCACCTGGGTTGCTTCCAGGTTTTAGCTATTATGAATTGTGCTGCTATGAACATAGGAGTTCACACCTCTTTTTGGTTGGGTGTTATCGAGTCCTTGGGGTATAACCCCAGGAGAGGAATTACTGGATCATATGGAAGGTCCATGTCTAGCCTTCTGAGAGTTTTCCAAACTGCTCTCCACAGAGGCTGTACCAATTTACATTCCCACCAGCAATGTAAAAGGGTTCCTCT
The DNA here is from genome assembly GCF_950295315.1 of Erinaceus europaeus. Classification (NCBI taxonomy): domain Eukaryota; kingdom Metazoa; phylum Chordata; class Mammalia; order Eulipotyphla; family Erinaceidae; genus Erinaceus; species Erinaceus europaeus. The sequence continues at coordinate 110,244,845 of NC_080163.1, read as the reverse complement.
GTCCCCACAACCTCTCCAGCATTTGTTGCTGCTGTCCTTTTTGATGTATACCATTCTTACAGGAGTGAGGTGGTATCTTAGTGTTGTCTTAATTTGCATTTCTCTGACAATCAGTGCCCTAGAGCAGTTTTTCATATGTTTGTTAGCCTTTTGGATCTCCTCTGAGGTGAATGTTTTGTTCATATCCTCTGCCCATTTTTGGATGGGGTCATTTGCTTTTTTGGTGCTAAGTTTGCTGAGCTCTTTATATATTTTGGTGATTAGTTTCTTGTCTGATGTATGGCATGTGAAGATCTTCTCCCATTCTGTGAGGGGTCTCTTTGTTTGTTTAATAGTTTCTTTGGCTGTGCAGAAGCTTTTCAATTTGATGTAGTCCCATTGGTTTGTTTCTGCTTTAGTCTTCCTTGCAATTGGGTTTGATTCATCAAAGATGTCCTTGAGGTGTAGGTGGGAAAGTGTTTTACCAATGTTTTCCTCTAAGTATTTGATTGTTTCTGGTCTGACATCTAGGTCTTTGATCCATTTGGAATTGATTTTGTTTCTGGTGAGATAAAGTGGTTCAATTTCATTCTTCTGCATGTTACAACCCAGTTTCCCCAGCACCATCTATTGAAGAGAGCCTCCTTTTTCCATTTAATCCTTTGGGCCCCCTTATCAAAGATTAGATGTCCATAGGTGTGGGGATTTATTTCTGGGCTTTCAATTCTGTTCCACTGGTCTGTGTGCCTATTTTTGTTCCAGTACCATGCTGTTTTGATGATGATGGCTTTATAATATAGTTTAAGGTCTGGGAGTGTGATGCCTCCATTTCTGTTTCTTTTCCTTAAGATGGTCTTGGCAATTCTAGGTGTTTTTGTTATTGCTATCGGATAAGACAGAGAGAAATGGAGAGAGGGGGTGAAGACAGAGAGGAGGAGAGAAAGACATATGCAGACCTGCTTCACCACCTGTGAAGCGACTCCTCTGCTGATGGGGAGCCGGGACTTGAACCGGCTTCCTTATGCGGGTCCTTGAGCTTTGCACCATGTCTGCTTAACTTGCTGTGCTTCTGCCTGGCCCCCAATTGAATTTTTTTCTTTTCTTTTCTTTCTTTCTTTCTTTCTTTCTTTCTTTCTTTCTTTCTTTCTTTCATGTTTAGTTTAGTGTTGTAGGAGATTGAATCTGAGACCTCAGAGGCTCAGACATAAAAGTCTTTTGCATAACCATTATCCATTATGCTTTCTCCCCATCCTTAACTTTTTCCTTAAAGAAGCAGCTCTGAACAGGGTTCAATGCTAGGTTCTGATGTTGCATAGCTCAGGTTTAAGCCCCAACCCCCCTTCACGAACTCTGGACAAGTGTTATTAATAGGTGGCATTTTTCTTTGCTTGAGATGAACTAAATATTCACTTCCATTGTTCTCTTACTTTTCGTTTTGACATGCCAACATTTAATTCATCTGGAATTTGTATCAGCACCTGATGATTCATCGTTTTTTTTTTTACTGTTTTAAAAGTTGTTTATTTTGGCAACCTGAGAGATGGTTCCATGGTAGAATTCTGGATGTACAGGTATGAGGCCCTGAACTCATTCCCTGGCACTACATATGCCAGATTGATAGCTTGATAATCTGGCTTTTGTTCCCTTTCCTTTTTCCCTTCCCTATCTTTTCTTATTATTTCTTGCTCTCTCATAAAATAAATGAAAATAAGCATATTTTTAAAAATTAATTATTTTTGAAGGACTAGAGAGATATCAGCACCATTGGTACTACATCAGACCTGTATACCTGAGCCCCCAGAGACACCCCCATTCAAACTCTGGCACTACCAAAAGCCACAGCTGAGCAGTGATCTGGCCCAAAATTAATTATTTATAAGAGATCAAAGCACTGCTCAGCTCTGACATATGATGGTGCTGGGGATTGGACCTGGAGCTTCTGGGGTCTCATACATTCAAGTTTTATGCTGTAACATTGAGCATTTTTCCAGGGCCCATGACTGTCTCTAAAGAGGTTTTGCCCCTACCCCCCAATTTGCCCCCCCCAAAAAAAAAGGTGGAATGTGCAGGACCCACGCAGCTGCCTCTGAGTCAGGCTGTGGCACAGGGAGGACTTTAACGTTCATGGGTCCCTAGTGGCTGGAATAGCTTCCAGACTGGGTCCCAGCTGAAAAAGCCTCCCTTGATGGCATAGAAAAATGAACTCTCTGATATTTCCTATTCTGGAGTTTGGCTGTAGCTATATGAGCCCTTCTTTAACCACTTTGTGCCCAGTGTCTAGGAGATTGAAACCACATGTCCATGCCTGCTAACTCTGGGCTGCTTTCTCTGCACTTCTTTTCTCTCTAGGGGCAGCAGGATTTTGGCATCCCTAGCCTGTTATGTCCTCCCAAGGGACACCTAGATTTGAATAGAAGGGACCTAGAGGGGGGGAGGGGTGGACAAGGCTCTGCTCTGTAAACTGAACCACATGGTAATGAGCCAATCAGCCTGGAGACCCACAGGGACCTGAACTGGAGTCAGTAAAAAAAAAAAAAAAAAAAAGAAGGGACCTAGAATTGTCATTCTTTCTGATTAACCTGGATGAGACCTCCACCCCAGGCCCCTTTTAGCTGCAATCTGTGACAATCTGCCTAGGAAAATAGGACCTTAATTCCCCACCCAGCGTCCATGGAGGAATCCTAGGGGCACTTCTTTCCATCTTATTTTTATTTTGTTGCATTTGTTTGTGTTTGGTTTTTGGATAGAGACAGAAATTGGGAAGAGAGGGGAAACAGAGAGGAGAAGAAATACCTGCAGCCCTACCTCACTGCTGATGAAGTTTCCCCCTTTCAGGTGGGAACTCAAACTGAGGTCCTTTGCACTTTGTATGATGTGCATTTTACTGGATGAACCACTGCCAGGCCCCTCAGCTCTACTGATTTATTTATGAAAAAGAGAGAAGCAAAGGGGGGCTGGGCAGTGGCAAACCCGTTTAAGTGCATATATCACCATGAGAAAGGACTCATGTTCAAGCCACTGCTCCATACCTGCAGGGGAACCCTTCATGAGTGATGAAGGAGGTCTGCAGGTGCTTTCTCTCCCTCTCTGCATCTCCCCATCCCTCTAAATTTATCTCTGTCTTGTAAAAAGAAAGAAAGAGCCACCAGGAGAGGGGATTTATTGTGTGGGTACTGAGACCCAATGATAACCCTGGTGTTGAGAAAAAAAAAAAAAAAGGCCAGAGTATTACTCTAGTACAATTCAAACTAGGGATCAAATTCAGGACCTTAAGCTTGAGAGTCCAATGATTTATCCACTATGCCAGTTTCTGAGCAGCACATTTTGTTCCATTTTAACAACAAGATTATCTCTAAATAAATTGGAAACTTCTAGAAATGTAAAGTATGTCTCACTTTTTAAAATTGTTTATCAGGCAAGTGCCTAGCATTGGTTACATATGCAATCAAATAGTGGTTAGATTGATTTATATTTGACCTAAGGCAGGGAGACAGCATAATGGTTATGCAAAGAGACTCTCCTGCCTGAGGCTCCGAAGTCCCAAATTCAATCCCCTATATCACCATAAACCAGAGCTGAGCAGGGCTTTGGTTAAAAACAAACAAACAAACAAACAAAAACAATGATTGAAAAAAAAATCAAAGTATAAAAGGAAAAGTATACTCCCAGGTATATTCCTGGGAAATTTCTTCGAATTCTAACTTTATTTGAGCTCTCTCTGAGATTTTTTTTTTTTTTCCAAGAGGAAAAGAAAGTCTGTGGCTTCTCCTTCAGCTCAGAGCCCAAGGCAAAATAGTTTTTGGCTTGTCTCACCCTTTCTCCAGTGGTTTCAAAAAAATCCCTTTAAATTCTCAGTCAGAATTGCTGATGAGCCTTAGAAACCTGTGAGCGGAAGGTAGTAGACTGCTGCCACCTTAGAGCTAAAGATTCTACTCCCCGGGGTGCCGGTCCTCCAGGCAGCCAATGCATTTGTGGGACAGCCTCTGAATATTTTATCAAGGTCTTTTGTGCTCACTAATGGGGCATGAATTTATAGTCAGCCTCAAACAGTACTGAAGAATACTCTCTACTGACCTCCATCCCTACATGATTTATAGAGATGAACTAGGCACATCATAGATTCATTATTGATGTTCTTTAGAGATGCTTTTCAACAGAGGAGAAAGCTTATTTTGTAGATAGTGAACATTTCAGGACAGTTTTATGTGAATCTGTATATTTTGAAAGGACTTAAAAATTTGTGGCAGAAATAGAATTATAGCAGTGAGGGAGTCGGGGCGGTAGCACAGCAGGTTAAGAGCAAGTGGCGCAAAAGCATAAGGACCTCCATAAGGATCCCAGTTCAAGCCCCAGCTCCCCATCTGCTGCAGAGTCGCTTTATAAGCAGTGACACAGGTCTTCAGGTATCTATCTTTCTCTCCCCCTCTTTGGTTTCCCCTCCTCTCTCCATTTCTCTCTGTCCTACCCAACAACAATAAAAAAGGGGCAACAAAAGGGGATAAAAGAGTATATATTTTAAAAATATTTATAACAGTGGACTTTGCAAGACTAGAAAGAACTTAAGTTTGGACTTGGGAGGTGATGCAGTAGTTAAAGCACTGGGCACAAGGTTCTGGGTTCAAATTCTGACAATCCATATGCTAGAGCAGGACTCTGGTTCTCTGTCTCATTAATAAATACATATAAATAAATAAACAAATAAACAAGAAAGGTAGGCAGGAAACAGAGGACAGGCAAGCAGGAAGGAAGGAAACTGACAAAGTAGCACATTTGTATGACATGCTGCTTTGTCATGTGAGTGACCCAGATTTGGCCCTGGCCCCTGCCACACTGAAGTGCTATGATCTCTCTTTGCCTGTCTATAGTGGTGCAGAGGGAGTGAACCTGGGACTTTGGAGCCTTAGGCATGAGAGTCTGCTTTCATAACCATTATGCTATCTACCCCTGCCCACTGTCTTATCTTTAAAATTGAAAAAAAATTAATTGAAAGAGGAAGAGATAAGGAAGAAAGGATTTAAGTTTCCTCAGGGCAAAGTAGTGTTAGATATCAGACTTGAGACCTCATGCTTGAGAGTCCAACACTTTATCCATTGTGCTACCTCCCAGGCCCAAAATAACTCTAACTTCCCCCTCTTTGTTTCTTTGTTTTCCACCAAGAAGCCATTTCACTGAAAACTCAAAAATTCAGTCACCTAGTAGATATAGTCTTTGAGCAACCCCAAAGTGAAAAGACATCATTCCTGCTCTTGAGAATTCCTTATTCTAACGGGAGAAGACAAACACTATGTATATCACTTAATTCAACTTAGAACCTAAATTTAACATGGTACAGAACTTGAGAAATTTCTAGAAACACTAATTCTTATCAGATTAGTGGAGAATAACTTTATGGAGAAAAGGAGGCTTGGAAGGTTAGATTTTACTTTATTTATTTATTTTTTTACTTACCTATTTTTCTTTTTAATTTAAAAAAATTTTTATTATTGGATAGAGACAGAGAGAAAATGAGAGGGGAAGAGAAGATAGAGAGGGAGAGAGACAGAGAGACACCTGCAGCCCTGCTTCACCACTCGTGAAGCTTTCACCCTGTAGGTGGGGACCAGAGGCTTGAACCCGAGTCCTGTGCACTGTGGTGTGTGCACTTAACCCGGTGCGCCACCACCTGACCCCACTTACTTTTCAAAAAATACTTATTAATTAGAGAGAGAGAGAGAGAGAGAAAAAAAGAAAAAGAAGCAGGGGGTAGGGGGCCGGGCAGTGACACACTGGGTAGGAAGTACAAGGATCCGGGTTACAGACCCCAGTTCCCCACCTGCAGAAGCTGTGGTGGGTTATGTCAGGGAAGAGATTTTCCCCCACAAGTGTCTCTGCAAGTGTCTCTCTGTTTCTCTCCCTCTCAAGCTTCCCTCCCCTCTCAATTTCTCTTTGTCCTATCAAAAAGAAAAAAAAATGGCCACAGGAGCAGTGGATTCATAGAACAAGCACTGAACGGGGGGAGGGAGGGAGAGGTAAGCAGAATATGCAGTGCTAGGGATTGAATTTGGATCTCATGATTGAGTGCCCAAGCCTTTATCCACTGTGCCACCTTCTGGGCTATTCTTCGTTTGTTTATTTATTTATTTTATTGCCAACAGGGTTATTATTATGGCTCAGTGCCTGCACATGCACAACAAATACACTACTCCTGGATGTTTTTTTTTTCCCTCCCAATTTTGATAAGATAGATAGAAATTGGGAGAAGATAGAGAGGAAGAGGAAAAGAGAGACACCTATAGCACTTCACGACTCGTGAAGCCTCTACTTTGCAGGTGGGAAGCAGGGGTGTGAACCCAGGTCCTTGCAAATGGTAATGTGTGTGTTCAACCAAGTGCACCAGCACCTGGCCACCTAGAGAACTAGAGTACTATTCACCCATCCAGGGATCAAACTTAGGACTTCATGCTTGGAAAGCCTGTGCTCACCTCCCCAGCCACAGAAAGGTTAGGTTTTAGTTGGCAGGAAGCCTTCTGGAGAGTGTCAACTGTAGCAAGAGTGTAGGCAGACAGACACTACACCAAGGGTAATGGCGGTGGGCTAAAAAGGGAAGAGACCTTCCCCCACAAAGTGAAACCCAGGGTTATGAGGTTCTTCTGAAGAGAGGACTCTCTAGGAGCAAGATCTTGTCATCTCAAATCTGTGCTTGTGACTTGACTTGTGGTCTTTCCCTAGTCCCCACACTGTGACCATAGTGGCCTCAGAGATAGACTTCTTCCCTATGAAAGAAAGCTCCATTTAAAATACTCTTTCTGAGCTTCCCCTTAACAGAGGTCAAATAAACATTAGTTTAAGAAGTTTACTACACGAGAGAAAATGAATGCAAAGTAACGTAATATATGAATACTGGAGTTTACACGGTACACATTGCTCTGTGAAACAAGCAAGAATCTTCCTCTTTCCAAAAGAGACTCCAGGGAAAGAGGAGCTTGCCTGGACACCACCTTCCTCTCCCAGTAGGACTCTTCCTAACATCTAAGTCTCTCTCTTCAGGCCCAAGAAATAGCTTACTGAGTAAGGCATACCTTGTAGCCCACTTCAAGCCCCAGCACCATATGGGAGGTGCTATATATAACTTGGGGGTGGAGTGGGGGAGACTTTAGTGTTGTGATGTCTTTCCCTCTCTCTGTTTCTCTATCTGAATGAAAGAGTAGTGAATTCATGCATAAGCTCCAGTCTCCATAAGATTTATTTTATTTATTTCAAGGAGGGGAGGGGGGCTGTGGGTTCAGCACAGTGGTACTAATGCCTCATCCATGCAAGTCTTACTCTTTAGCTACTGAACCACCTTCTAGTTATAACATCTTATTAATTTATAATGAAACCCCGGGGACAGGAGATAGTTCACCATAAAGAGCATGTGCTTTATGATGTATAAGGAGAAGGCTCCAGCACCAGCACTATACGCACCATATCAGCTTTGGATGGTGCAGTTCCATGAATGGTGGAGCTGTTCCTGTGCCTCTCACCTCTCTCTCTCTCTCCCTCTCACTCTGTCTCTCTCTCTCTCTCTATCTCTATCTCTGTCTCTCTGTCTATTAAAAAAAAAAGAAATTAGAAAATTGTCAGATGAAGTCTACTTAGCCATATCTGCATGCAGAGGTTATGAGTTCATTCTCCGAAGCGCGCACACACACACACACACAGACTGAAATTCCATTCATCCTCCTAAACCCACAGGGTTTGTAATTATCTTTTCTGGGGAAACCCAATTCTGTGAACCTCAAAATGAATTTCATACAAAGTATAGATATATACTTTCCGTTCAAAGGTAGCTTTGTGGAAGTGGCCATACAGAAACTGTGAAAGCAAAAATGGCTGAAGTCTTTGAATAGAATCTTGGCAGTGGGGATAAACGAACAAGTACAAGAAACAGGCTTTGGACATCAAGGAACCCACTGAACATTTTTGTAAGGTTGCCCCTTTGATGCAAACTGCCTGCTGGTTTATTATTATTATTGTTGTTGTTGTAGTTATTATTGTTGTTTCTATTGATTTCATTGTTGTTGGATAGGACAGAGAGAAATGGTGAGAGGTGGGGAAGACAGAGGGGGGGAGAGAAAGATAGACACCTGCAGACCTGCTTCATCACTTGTGAAGCGACTCCTGTGCAGGTGGGAAGCCAGGGGCTCGAACCGGGATCCTTGAGCTTTGCGCCATGTGCGCTTATGTTTGTTTCTTCTTAGAACTTAAGAACAGGGGAGTCGGGAGGTAGTGCAGCAGGTTAAGCGCATGTGGCGCAAAGCACAAGGACCAGCATAAGAATCCCGGTTCAAGCCCCCGGCTCCCCACCTGCAGGGGAGTCACTTTACAAGCGGTGAAGCAGGTCTGCAGGTGTCTGTCTTTCTCCCCCCCTCTCTGTCTTCCCCTTCTCTCTCCATTTCTCTCTGTCCTATCCAACAATGATGACATCAATAACAACAGCAATAACAACTACAAGGGCAACAAAAAGAAATAAATATTAAATTAAAAAAAAAACTTAAGAACAGTTCTTAGATTTTAATATATGTATATATCTTTAATCCCAGGCACCAAAGGCCCTAGTGCCAAGCATAATGTAAGGGTACTGTTAACTAGGATCATTTACCTTCTTTTTTTTTTTTTAAAAAAAAGATCTTTATTTATTTATTTATGAGAAAGATAGGGAGAGAGAGAAAGAACCAGACATCACTCTGGTACATGTGCTGCCAGGGATTGAACTCAGGACCTCATGCTTGAGAGTCTAGTGCCTTAGCCACTGCGCCACCTCCTGGACCACAGGATCATTTATTAATTTAAGCATAGAAAAATAGAGTGATGTCTGTCATAAAAAGTAAGGGATGTGGTCCGGGAGGTGGCGCAGTGAATAAAGCATCAAGTTGTAGTTATTATTGTTGTTGTCGTTGTTGGATAGGACAGAGAGAAATGGAGAGAGGAGGGGAAGACAGAGAGGGGGAGAGAAAGACAGACACCTGCAGACCCGCTTCACCGCCTGTGAAGCGACTCCCCTGCAGGTGGGGAGCCGGGGTTCGAACCGGGATCCTTCTGCCGGTCCTTGTGCTTTGCGCCACCTGCGCTTTGGTTCTCTTTCTTGCTCTCACTCTCTTGCTCCTACTCTTCTCTCCTTCTCTTTAGCTTGTGAAATAAATCTTCTGGGGATAAATCATAGTGGTTATACAAAAATCTTCCACATCTTAGGTTCTAAGGTCCCAGATTCAATCTCCAACATCACCATAAGCCAGTGCTGAGCAGTGTTCTGGTTAACATAAAATAAATGAATAAGGGAACTGGGCAGTGGCACAAGTGGGTTAAGCGCACATGGCGCAAAGCACAAGGACCAGTGTAAGAATCTCATTTCAGGCCCCCAGCTCCCCACCTGCAGGAGGATCACTTGGCAAGTGGTGAAGCAGGTGTGCAAGTGTCTATCTTTCTCTCCTCTGTCTCCCCCTTCTCTCTCGATTTGTCTCTGTCTTATCCAACAATAACAACAGCTGTGACAACAATAATAACTACAACAAGCTCAACAACAAGGGAAACAAAATGGGAAAATGGCCTCGAGGAGCAGTGGATTCGTGGTGCAGATCCCAGTGACAACCCTGGAGGCAAAATAATAATAATAATTTTAATTAATTAATTAATTAAAGAAACAAAATCAAGGGATTCAACAGCTCAAGGGCAGAGTGAAAACAAAAGATAAAACATACCAATAACAGAGAAATCAAGGTTCATTGTGAACTGAAAGGTGCAATTTGAATGTCAACGGTATACTTTGTCGTTAAGGTTTTACTGGCTGACTGAATGCCAGTGAAAGAAAAGCTTAATTAATGTTTGACTAATGACAAAAAAAAAAATGTTTGACTATTGACAGGTGATGAAGGAAAGACAGTGAGTGTAGGTTACTGGTGGGTGGGTGGTGGGTTAGACTATGGAGAAGGCAGAGAGCATGGTAACTCCAAGAGGTTCAAGTGCTAAGGTAAAGTCCTCTCTCTCTCCCTCTCCCTTCCCCCTCTCTAAGTTTTCTTTTCCTTTTTTTTTTTTTTAATTGCCACCAGAATGAATGCTGGAGCTTGGTGTCTGTACAACAAATCCATAGTTCCTTGTTGCCATTTATTTATTTTACTTTTTTATTATCTTTATTTATGTTTTAGATAGAGATAGTCAGAAATCAAGAGGGAAGAGGGAGACAGAGAGGGAGACAGACAGAAAGACACCTGCAGCCCTGCTTTACCACTCATAAAGCTTTCCCCCTGCAGGTGGTGTTGGGGACTTGAATCCATGTCCTTGCACATTGTAACACCAGCACTCAACCAGGTGTGCCACAACCTGACCCCTTACCATTTATATTTATTTATTTATTTTGATAGAGACAGAGAGAAATTGAGAGGGAAGGGAAAGCTAGAAAGGAAGAGAAAGGGAGACAGCTGCAATACTGCTTCATTGCTCATGAAGCCTCCCCTCTGCTTGTGGGGACTAAAAACTTGAACCCCAGTCCTTGAGCATGTGTACACTGTATTGGGTGTGCTACTGTTCAGCCCCAAATATTTCTTTTTGCTCTTATTTTCTCCATGGAAGATTCTCAGCTATGGGAAGGGACCAGTGGAGAAAGACAGGCTGAGTTGATTACATAGGAATGACAAGTAGGACATTACTATGGAACTGAAGACGCTCACCTACTGCTGAAGCTAGAGGGAAGTTGGTGCTGAGTATGGTTAGAAATGAAATCATGGGGGTGGGGCGGTAGCACAGCGAGTTAAGTACAGGTGGTGCAAACCTCAAAGACTAGCATAAGGATCCGGATTGGAGCCCCCGGTTCCCCACCTGTAGGAGAGTAGCTTCACAGGCGGTGAAGCAGGCTTGCAGGTGTCTATCTTTCTCTCTCCTTCTCTGTCTTCCATTCCTCTCTCCATTTCTCTCTGTCCTATCCAATAACAATAGCATCAATAACAATAACAACAACAACAAAAGCAACAAGAGCAACAAAAATAGGGGGGAAAATAGCCTCCAAAATAGCCTCCAGGAGCAGTGGATTTGCAGTGCCAGCATCAAGTACCAGCAATAACCCCGGAGGCAAAAAAAAAAAAATGAAATGAAATGAAATCATGGGCATAAGAATTTTGGGTAGTTCTCACCAGAAAGCTGAGTTTTTTTTTTAATATTTATTTACTTATTTATTTTCCCTTTTGTTGCCTTTTTTATTGTTGATGTAGTTATTACTGTTGCTGTTATTGATGTCGTCGTTGTTAGATAGGACAGAGAGACACCTGCAGACCTGCTTCACCGCCTGTTAAGCGATCCCCCTGGAGGTGGGGATCCAGGGGCTGGAACCGGGATCCTTACTCTGGTCCTTGCACTTCACACCACCTGTACTTAACCTGCTGCGCTACCACCAGACTCCCTGAGCCTTGGTTTCTGCAGTGATGTAGAGACCTGTTCTGAGAGTAGCTGTGTTGGATGTGTGACCATAATGAGTTGGGCAGCCATGTTGCAGTGGCTGGCTGTGTTTGGTGAAGACTTAAGAGAACAGGGAAGATGGCAAAGGTCCCTGGAGCGATGAGAAAAGATGATCTGGGGAAATAAAAGATGATCAGGGGAAATAAACAAATAAACTAACTTGAAGTGCTCCTGGGTTTGGTTGCACGCCTGGTTGAGTGCACATATTACAATGTGCAAGGACCCAAGTTCGAGCCCTGGCTCCCCACCTACGGGGGGAAAGCTTTGTTAAGCGTTGAAGCCAGTGTTTCAAGTGTCTCTTTGTCTCTCTCCCTCTCTATCTCCCCTACCCTTTCAAATTATGATGGTCTCTATCCAATAAATAAATAATGATAATAAAAAATAGATAAAAACTTGAAGTGCTCCTGAGGGTCACACTTCTTCTTCTAGCGTTTGCCAGGGTCACACTAAGATCAAAGGTAACAGACTTGTGAGGTCAGCAGTGTGTAGGAAAAGATGACTTCCTCTTCCTGGGCTCCTGGCCAAAAATAGCAGCCCAAGAAAAAGGAAATTACCTATATTCAGGGATTAGCAAGCAATGAGTGGTGCTGACCACATGACCAAGAGAGTGATTTAGGATAGAGATGTAAGTAGAACCTGAAATGGAATTGGCGTATCGCACCAAAGTAAAAGACTCTGGGGTGGGTGGGTGGGGAGAATACAGGTCCAAGAAGGATGACAGAGGACCTAGTGGGGGTTGTATTGTTATATGGGAAACTGGGGAATGTTATGCATGTACAAACTATTGTATTTACTGTTGAATGTAAAACATTAATTCCCCAATAAAGAAATTAAAAAGAAAAAAAGGAAATTACCTATATATAATATTATATATTATAAATTATATATATATTATATTATATATAAGCTTATGTGTGTGGAAAGAGGGTTGAGTTGAGGAACTGGAGTCTTAAAATCCCTGTGCTGGCATTTGGGAGTAGGAAAGTAAGTCAGATTGACTGTGATTGAGATTACAGATGAGAGTTAGTACATTTCATAGGCAGAGAAGTCCTGGATCATGGCAAGATCTGGGAGTGGCATGTTGGTTGGTAGCTGATGAGGATTACCAGTGAAGGCAGCCCACCAGATACAGCAAGTTTCGGTAGGATGATGGATTGACAGTCTAGACAAGAGCAAACGGGGTAAGCACAGACCTGGGATTTTGCATTCTGTGATCTCTTACTCAGGCCGGTATGCATGTTAAGTTGCCTCCATTAAATCTCAGCTGCTTCTCTGTCAAAAATTGTAATAACAGCACCATCCTCATGAGATCTGTTGTAAGCATAATTTATACAGATAATTATAAGATAATTTATACAGAGTACCACCAGCACAGTGCCTGGCACATAACAAATGCTGCATTCTCAAACAGGAAGTCTTGTGTTCATTTCTGGGATGGAATATGCCTGAGTTATGCTCTGGTGCCCCCCCATAAATGAATAAATAAATCTAAAAAAGAAAGAAAGAAAGAAAGAAAGAAAGAAAGAAAGAAAGAAAGAAAGAAAGAAAAAGAAAGAGGGGGTGGTGTGGTAGCACAGTGGGTTAAGCGCACATGGCACAGAGCACAAGGACCAACGGAAAGATCCCAGTTTGAGCCCCTGGCTCCTCACCTACAGGAGGAAAGCTTTGTAAGTGTTGAAGCCAGTGTTGCAAGTGCCTCTTTGTCTCTCTCCCTCTCTATCTCTCCTACCCTTTCAAATTATGTAGGGAGTCTCTTTACAAGCAGTGAAGCATATCTGCAGGTGTCTATCCTTCTCTCCCCCTCTCTGTCTTCCCCTCTTCTCTCAATTTCTCTCTCCTATCCAACAACAATAACAGTAATGGCAACAATAACTATAATAACAACAACAAGGGCAACAAAATGGGGAAAATGGTATCTAGGAGCAGTGGACTTGTAGTGCAGGCACCAAGTCCCAGAGATAACCCTGGAGGCAAAAATAAAATAAAAGAAAATAGAAAAGAATTATGTAAATGGGTGGGGGGTAGATAGCATAATGTTTATGCAAAGACTCTCATGCCTGAGGCTCCAAAGTCCCAGGTTCAGTCTGTTGCACCTCCATAAGCAGTGCTCTGGTTAAAAAGAGAGAGAGAGAGAAAGAAAGAATTATGAAAATGAGATTTATTGTGGTCCAGGAGGTGATGCAGTGATAAAGCTTTGGACTCTCAAGCATGAGGTCCTTAGTTTGATCCCCAGCTGCACATGTACCAGAGTAATGTCTGGCTCTTTCTCTCTCCTCCTATGTTTCTCATTAATAAATAAATAAAATATTTTTAAAATAAAATAAATAAATAAAATCTTTAAAAAAAGAAGAAAGAAAGAAAATGAGATTTATTTTTGCTATTAAGGTTATATAACTGGAGCCTGGTTTCTGCATGACAAATCCACCACTTTATAAGGCCATTTCCTTCTTTCCTTCTTTCTTTCTTTTTCTTTAAAGCTTTTTATTTCACTTTTACCAGACCCTTGCTTAGCTCTGGCTTAGGGTGGTGTGGGGGATTGAACCTGGTATTTTGGAGCCTCAAGCATGAGAGTCTCTTTGTATAACCATTATGCTATTATCCTCACCCCCTTCTTTCTTTTCCTTTATGTCTTCCTTCCTTTCTTTCTCTTAATATATTTTTTTAAATTTATTATTGGATTGAGACAGAGAGGGAGGAGAAGGGAGGGTGGAAATTGAGAGGAAGAGAGACAGAGACACCAGCAGCCCTGCTTCACCACTTGTGAATCTTTCCCCCTGCAGGTGGGGACCAGGGGTTTGAACTCAGTCCTTATGCACTGTAATGTGTGCACTTAACTGGATGTGCCACTGCCTGGTCCCACTTTTTTCTTTTTCTTTTCTTTTCTTTCTTTCTTTCTTTTTTTATTAGATAAAATAGATAGAATGAGAGAGAGAGAAAGAGAGAGAGACCAGGTGATGACATATCCGATTAAGCACACATGTTACCATGCACAAGGACCTAGGTTCAATCCCCCCAGTCCCCACCTGTAGTGGTGAAGCAGTGCTACAGTTGTCTTCTTCTCTCCCTCTCTATCTTCCCTTTCCTTCTCAATTTCTCTCTGTTTCTAGCCAATAAATAGAATATATAATTTTTAAAAACAAAGATCTTCTTTCTAAAAAAGAAAGAGGTGAGCCAGGCTGTGGTGCACATGGTTAAGTGCACATATCATCATGCATTAACGGGTTTGAGCCCTTGCTCCCCTCCTGCAACGGGGATGCTTAAGAAGTGCTAAGCAAGTGAGTCGGGCGGTAGTGCAGCAGGTTAAGCACACGTGGTGCAAAGCGCAAGGACTAGCCTAAGGATCCCGGTTCGAGCCCCCGGCTCCCCACCTGCAAGGGAGTCACTTCACAGGTGGTGAAGCATGTCTGCAGGTGTCTTTCTCTCCCTCTCTGTCTTCCCCTCCTCCCTCCATTTCTCTCTGTCCTATCCAACAACTACGACTTCAGTGACAACAACAATAATAACTACAACAATATACAACAAGGGCAACTAAAGGGAATAAATAAATAATATCTTTTTAAAAAAGTGGTAAAGCAGGTCTGCAGGTATCCATCTTTCTCTCTCCCTCTCTATCTCCCCATCCCCTCTCAATTTCTCTCTATCCTATCCAGTAAAAACAAAACAAAACAAAAAAAAAGGAAAAATGGCCTCTGGGATTTATAGTATAAGCACCAGCTGCAACTATAACCCTGGAGGCAAAAGAGAAAGAGACAGCTGACATCTGGGGTGGGGGAGATAACATAATGGTTATGCAAACCAGTTCTCATGCCTGAGGCTCCCGGGTCCCAGATTCAATCCCCCATACCAACAGAAGCCAGAGCTGAGCAGTGCATTGGCAAAAAGGGGGGGGGGGGGGAGAGACAACACAAGCAGTATTGGCAGACCTGTTTCACCTCTAGTGAAGCTTGCTCCTGAAGGGGGGGCAGGGGACAGTGGGGGTGGGTGGGAGGAGGAGGGTGTTCAGGTCCTGGAACATAGTGGAGGAGGACCTACGTGGGGAGTTACAGTACTATGTGGAAAACTGAGAAATATTACACATGTACCAACTACTATATTTTACTGTCGATTATGAACTATTAATCCTCCCAATAAAGGGGGAAAAATGAAAGTCTCAGTGAGTGCCTTATCAGTTCTTTATCTCTCTTTATCCTCTAGTCGGAGGAAAGAGAGAAAACAGGATTTCCATCTCTTGTTGGGCTACAGCTGCTTGCTGCTCTCTGGCTTCACCTGGTGTGGAAACATCCAAGCTTGAGTCTGCTGATTGTAACTCATCCCAGTCCTTCCTCTCTCCTCTATTTTAGAAAGGTTTTCCAAGGAACAGACAGGTGTTTCTGATCTGAGCACAGTTTACTGGGAATCTTCTCTCCTCACCTTTATTGCACAAGCTGAAAGTGGGGGGAGGAGACAGACATATCAAGAGAGGGAGTAAAGAAGCCCATGGGTTTTCCCTTGGCCAGTCTCTTGGGAAACTACTACCCCTTGCTTTCAGTCAAATATTTCCAGGTGAACTGAAATGCTATGATAACTCTGGAGAAAAGTTCTCACAGGTGGTGGCGAGCCTGGTTGAGCACATGTGTTACAATGCTTGAGGACCCAGGTTTGAGTCCCCAGTACCCACTTGCAGGGGGGAAGCTTTGCAAGTGGTGAAGCAGTGCTGCAGGTGTCTATCTGTCTTTCTCCTTATCTTCCTCCTTCCCTCTCGATTTCTGGCTGTCTCTACCCAGTAAATAAAAAGATTAAAAAAAAAATTTTTAAATATGAACTTAAAAAAAGAAAGAAAGGGGCCAGATGGTGGCACAGCTGGTTAAGCACACACATTATAGTGCACAAGGACCTGGGTTCAAGCCCCTGGTCCCCATCTACAGGGAAAGCTTCATAAGAGGTGAAGCAGGATTGCAGGTGTCTCTCTGTCTCTTTCCCTCTCTATCACCCCCTTCCCTCTTGATTTCTGGCTGTCTCTAATAAATAAAGATAATTTTAAAAAAATTTTTCAAAAAGGCCAAGCAAGTTGTGGTATATATACACAATGGAATACTACTCAGATATAAAAAATTGTGACTTTACCATTTTCAGCCAATCTTGGATGGACCTTAAAAAATTCATGTTAAATGAAATAAGTCAGAAACAGAAGGATGAATATGGGATGATCTCACTCTCAGGCAGAAGTTGAAAAACAAGATCAGAAGAGAAAACACAAGCAGAACCTGAACTTGAATTGGCATATTGCACCAAAGTAAAAGACTCTGTTTTTTTTTTTTTTTTTTTTTTTTGGGGGGGGAGAACACAGGTCCAAAAAGGATGATAAAGGACCTAGTGGGGGTTGTATTGTTATATGGAAAACTGGGAAATGTTATGCATGTACAAACTATTGTATTCACTGTCGAATGTAAAACATTAATTTCCCAGTAAAGAAACAGAAAAAAGTAATAATAATAAAAAGAAAGAAAAAGTTCTCACCTTTTGCCTATTCATCCCCCATCCCTCCCTTCCACTCCCCAGGGACCTCCTTTGCTCTGTAATTTGAGTTTACATTTAAATACAGTGTTCCCATAGAAACTGCAAACTGCATAGTCCTCCCAGCCCCCCTTGCCAAAAAGAGCTGGATTCAAACGATCTTCAGAACATGCCTTTTCAAAACAAAAGTGAGCGAGTTATAATGGAGATTGAAAGCAATGGGCCTGGGAGCTTGGCACCCTGCAAGCCCTGGTGAGTTACAACCCAAGTGTGGCTAAGTGGTCATTAGAAGATATGTCTAAGCTGTGGTATCCAACTCTGATGCTCAGTCTGGGGGCCTTGTCAGATGTCTTCAAAGCTAACTAAGGGCAAAAGAACTGCAGTGAAGCTTTTTACTGAGCAAATGTTTTTGATATTAAAAGCATTTCCTTGTTGACTTGCTTTTATTTTTCTAAAGAATGACAGTGACAGTGCATAGTAATGGTTGTGTGCATTATCTCTGAAAGAATTTACTTCATTATTTCTGAGGGAACCCAGAGATATACCTAACACAATGTTTTCTGTGGGATCCAGGTTCAAATTCTGGCACTACGTGGGAGATGATGATATGGCAACAGATAAAAGTTTTTTTTAATTTAATATTTTTCCACTATGTTTTTTTTTTTCATTTGATAGAGACAGCCAAAAATCAAGAGGGAAGGGGGAGAAAGGGAAAGAGACAGAGAGACACCTACAACACTGCTTCACCACTTGCAAAGCTTTCTCCTTGCAGATGGGGACCAGGGTCTTGAACCCAGGTCCTTGTGCACTGTGAAGTGTGTGCTCAACCAGATGCGCCAGCACCCGGCTCCATTAAAAAAAAAAAATTAGGGGGACTAATGGTTTACAGTCAACGGTAAAATCTTCAGGGGAGTAACTTCACAAGTGGTGAGGCAGGTCTGCAGGTGTCTTTTCCTGCTGAGGAGACCCTCCAGAAACCTCAAAGAAAGTGCCCCAAAAGAAAATTTCTCTTCAACATGCTGAGGTAGTATTTTCTTTTCATTCCTTTACTTTTTTTTCTATTCCCCCAGCTTTCTTTATTTTTTTTTCTCCTGTGGCAAATATATATTTCAAAAACTTCTCGTTTTAATCATTTTACATACACATGCATGAAGTACACTCTCAGTACTGTGCTTATCTCCACCACTCATCTCCAAAACATTATTTATTTATTTATTTATTTTGTTTATAAAAAGGAAACACTGACAAAACCATAGGATAAGAGGGGTACAACTCCACACAATTCCCACCACCAGAACTCCATATCCTATTCCCTCCCCTGATAGCTTTCCCATTCTCTATCCCTCTGGGTGCATGGACCCAAGGTCATTGTGGGATGCAGAAGGTGGAAGGTCTGGCTTCTGTAATTGCTTCCCCACTGAACATGGGCATTAACAGGTCGATCCATACTCCCAGCCTGCCTCTCTATTTCCCTAGAGAGGTGGGGTTCTGGGGAATCAGAGCTCTAGGACACATTGGTGGGGTTGTCTGTCCAGGGAAGTCTGGTCGGCATCATGCTAGCATCTGGAACCTAGTGGCTGAAAATAGAGTTAACATACAAAGCCAAATTGTTGACTAATCGTGAACCTAAAGGTTGGAATAGAACCTAAAGGTTGGAATAGTGCAGATGAAGAGTTGGGGGTGTCTCCATTATGTAGATAGCTAGTAGGTGTATTTTAATTATATTCCAAAGGGCCTATAGCTATACTATTTTTCTTTCTTCCCTTTTTTTCCTGATATGCAGGTGGATCCAAATTATTGTCTGGAGAGATGATGTCATGGTTGGAGAAGGAACAGAAAGCTGAATCAGGGAAGAGAGTAGCTCCCTAATATGGGAAAGGGGTATACATATTGTTGACTGTGAACCCCCAAAGCATTTTTATCTTTACAAACCGAAACTAATTACATGTAACACTAACTCCTTATCGGTCCCTTCTCCTAACTCTGGGAACCTCTCTAATTCTTTCCTCTTTTCCCTTCTTTTCTCTTTATGTTTTTCTCTCTTGTCCTCTTCCTTCTTTCCTTTCTCTCTTTCTCTCTTTTTTTTTCCTCCTCCAGGGTTATTGCTGGGCTCGGTGCCTGCACCATGAATCCACCGCTCCTGGAGGCCATTTTTTTTTTCCCCCTTTTGTTGCCCTTGTTGTAGCTTCGTTGTGGTTATTATTATTGCCCTTGTTGACGTAATTCGTTGTTGGATAGGACAGAGAGAAATGGAGAGAGGAGGGGAAGACAGAGAAGGGGAGAGAAAGATAGACACCTGCAGACCTGCTTCACCGCCTGTGAAGCGACTCCCCTGCAGGTGGAGAGCCGGGGGCTCGAACCGGGATCCTTACTCCGGTCCCTGCGCTTTGCGCCACATGCGCTTAACCCACTGCGCCACCGCCCGACCCCCCCATCTCTTTCTTTCTTTCTTTCTTTCTTTCTTCCTTCCTTCCTTCCTTCCTTCCTTCCTTCCTTCCTTCCTTCCTTCCTTCCTTCCTTCCTTCCTTCCTTTCTTTTCTTCCTGACAAAGAAAAATTGAAAGGGGAGGTGGAGATTGAAGCTTCACCCCTAAAGGTGGTGACAAGGGGCTTGAACATGGGTCCTTGTGCATCTCTCCTTTCTACTTCCTATCTATGAATTTCCCTCCTCTAATCACCATGTGAATATAATCATATGGTATATATGACTTATTTCACTTAGTATCATCTTTTTCAAGGATCATTCATGTTGTGGTAATTATAACATTCCTCTTAAAGGTGTGGTTTGTCTGTTATTCCTAGAGCTCCTGCAGGGCTAGCTTTTTCAGATAGAAAGGGAGAAGCAGGGACAGGGGGTAGGGTAGGGTGGGGTGGGGGTGGGGGAGACAATACAACACCGAAACTTCCTCCAGTGTGGTTAAAGGTATTTTCAATCTTTCTGACCACTCTACTTGTATCCATGTAGTATGATGGGGAACTAGTGCAGTAGGTTAAAGCACAGTATTTGCATGATTGGGGTCCTGGGTTTGATCCTCTGGACTATCACATGCCAGAGCTGAGTGGTGGTCTGGTGGCCTCTACCCATATATGAATAACTAAGACAAAGGTAGAAAGACAAATAGGTGGTCCAGGAGGTGGTACAGTGGATAAACATTGAACTCTGATTTATGAGGTCTTGATTTCAATCCCCAGCAGTACATGTATCATAGTGATGGCTGGTTCTTTCTCTCCTATCTTTTGTATTAATAAACAAATAAAATCTTTTTTTTTTTTTTTTTTTTGCCTCTAGGGTTATTGCTGGGGCTCGATGCCTGCACTACGAATCCACTGCTCCTGGAGTCCATTTTCCCCATTTTGTTGCTATCCCTGTTGTCGTTATTATTGTTGTTGTCATTGCTACTGTTGTTGGATAGGACAGAGAAATCCTAGAGAGGAGGAGAGACAGAAAGATAAAACACCTGCAGACCTGCTTCACTGCCCGTGAAGCGACCCCCCTGCCAGTGGGGAGTGGGGGGCTGGAACCGGGATCCTTATGCGGGTCCTTGTGCTTTGCACCATGTGCGCTTAACCCGCTGGTGTTACCGCCCAGCCCCCGTGCCTGTAAGTTTTTAACTGACTTTGAAAGATGGTTTCATCAAATGAGGACTGTAGAGTGACTCTAGCAAAGGACATCATTTATTTGAGCCCAGTATCAAACACCAAGATATTGGTAGGAAATTAATCTGAAGAGATCATGGGGGTATCTCCCATGCCATTTATTCAAATTCTATTTTCTGGTGAGGCTTCAGTTTATTCACAACAGGGGAGGAGAGGGGTAGTGAGACAGAAGAGTAATAGCCCTGGAACTTTGGTGGTGTGTTTGGTGTCATGTACACATATGAAGGTATGAAAATTTACCCCTGAAGTCTTTTACTCATTTATTTATTTATTTTTATTTTTCCATTTTCTTGCCATTGTTTATCGTTTTTGTTATTATTGTTGTTATTGCTGTCGTTGTTGGATAGGACACAGAAATTGAGAGAGGAGGAGGAGACTGAGAGGAGGAGAGAAAGATAGACACCTGCAGACCTGCTTCACCACTTGTGAAACGTCTCCCCTGCAGGTGGGGGCTGGGGGGCTCGAACCCAGATCCGTATGCCGGCCCTTGAGCCATGTGCGCTTAACCCGCTGCACTACCTCCCAGCCGCCCCTCAAGTTGTTTCTATTCAGTAAAATGAATACATTTTAAAAAAGATGTTGGGGAGAGGGGAGCGAAGATAGTAGATAGAAGCAATGGAGCGCTTCAAAACACCAGAAGACCTTAGAGCTCTTCCACTCACCCTGAGCCTGTGGACCCCCACGGGACTACGAATCCCAGCATGCAGCGGGGCGCGACCAGAGAACCCCATTGCCCCGCCCCTGCGGGACCACGCCTTCCCCGTGGCCACGCCCCTCCCGCCCTCCCGGTTAGTCCCAGAGAGTATCCCGCCCGCCCGGTGGCCGCGGGCAGACGGAAGCCGAACCGGAGCCGCGGCGGCGACAGTATGGGCGACTCCAAAGTGAAAGTGGCCGTCAGAGTCCGGCCCATGAACCGGAGAGGTGAGAGCTGAGCCCGTCGGGGCCGCCGTGGTGCCCTCGGCAGGTGCCTGCCCGGCGCGCCCTTCTCTGCGCTGCTGCCGTCGTGTGGGGTCCGCGTCCACACTCCCTGAACCCGGGTCGCCTCGCGCCGGGACACCCCCCACCCCCACCCCCACCCCCTACCCCGCTTTCCCTCCCGCGTCCCCTCCCGCGTCCCTTCCCGCGTTCCCTCTCGCTGCCCCTCTCGCTGCCCCTTCCGCCCTCGCCTCCCCGCCCCGCCGCCCTTCGCCCGGTCGCCTCCAGCCCTTTGCAGGAGGGCGCCCCAGCACCCCTCCCCCCGGGCACCCCCGCCGGGCCGCCCCATCAGCTGTCAGAGCGCCCCGCCCACAGCTCGGCTCCCGGGACTCGCGCCGCACGCGGAGACCCCCTCCTCCCAGCCCTCCCTCTGTCACCCCCAACTCTGCACTCGCTTTGCTCCGCGTCTGGAAAAAAAAATGGCAGGACACTTGAGGTACCTCCTCCCGAGAAAGCCACTCGAATGCAAAAAAAAAAAAATCCTTTTTTTTTTTTTTTTTTTGTGTGTGTGTGTTTTCACGTGATATTCCAGGAGCCTGGACGGACCTAAAAGTTGTAAATAACTCTGGGTGAACTTGGGTGAGAGAGAAGGGGGTGCCCCTCTCCACTCAGCTATTGGTGGTGGCTGTTGAAAAAGTTGTGTTTTCTGTTTTGTTTTTGCTTCAAGTTCTCCTATTCGTCATCTTAACAATAAATAGTTGAAGTGCCAAGATTCTTGTGAAATTGTATCTTTCAGACATTCTTTCTGTTCAGGGAGGGTAGAAAAAGCAGATAAACCGGGTCCATAGGACATCATCGCAAAGGAGAGGTGGGGGGAGAACCCCAGCTCCAGTTAGAAGAGGATGTGAGCTGGATGTTAGCTTTCAGACTTCAGTAGCAGACTGTGTGACAGGTCGACTTACTTTAAATGGGATCATTTATTTGAGAACACTCTGTAAAAGGTTATGCCATTGAGGATATTCCCCTCATCTCAGCAGATGGCTTCTCCATTGGTCAGACTCTAAAGGAATCACAATCTTTCTGTAAACGCCAGAATCACTAAACGTGTTTGTTTGTTTGCAGTTTCTCTTCATAATCGAGTATTGCTTAAAGTGCACACTGGAGTTAGTTGTTTTCCCATTTCCCTCTCTTTTTTGTCTTTTGTATATCTTGAGGTACTGATCAGTCCGTAGACATCTGCTTTGTTGATTTGTCTTGGTAGTTGGTTTATTTTTTCTCTGGGAGTTAACCTCTTCTGGAGTTGGTGATTACTCCTTGGAAGACTGTCAGGTAACATAGGAGAGCTATTTTCCTAAGAACTTGATTAAGAGCAGTTCTCAACTGGCCCATGTTTCAGGTCTTCAGTATTTGCCTGGCTAGTTGGTGCTTTACTCTGATCAGTGAAAAGAGCTTAAATGAACTCTGCAAATTTCCCAAAGCTTCTGTTTTTAAGTGTTCAGGCAGTCCTTATTGAAATTCATCTAGACCTTATTATCATTACAATGATTAAAAACCCAAAGCATCTAGAATTTGATTCTGAAAGGATGATTTCAGCATATTCTTAAGCCCCCCCCCCAAACAAAAAATCTTGGAAATGTCATTTGCTAAAGAGATAGTTGACCAGCCACCACGTAACTGAGATCTTTCTCTTCCCCTCTCTGCCATAGGTTTCAGTTCTTGAGGGGCAAGTACCTGTCTTTTCCACTTATCAGTGGTCATTAATTAGATTGTAATGATTGTCTGCATCAGAGTTTGGAGGTACACATAGTACAATCATTTCGGCTATGAAATGGATGTTTGCTGTTCTTTTGGCTGAACTTACTTTAAATTAAGGTTTACACATAGACCCATTGCCCTATAAATAGAAATGCATTCTTTGTGGTAAACTGCCTCCTCATTCATTTAGTGTCATCTTACCTAACCTTACATTTCCTGAATGCCCATAGCCTTCTTTTTCCAGTGACTGTCACAGATCATCAAAATTAGTTCAGTTTCTCTTTCAGCACAAAGTAGTCCTTTTTTTAAAGAAATAAAAACAAAAACTTTATTCTCTTTTTGTTGCTCTTGTTTTATTGTTGTCTGTCTTCATTGTTGGATAGGACAGAGAGAAAGGAGAAAGGAGGGGAAGATAGAGGGGGAGAGAAAGATAGACACCTGCAGACCTGCTTCACCGCTTGTGAAGTGACTCCCCTGCAGGTGGGGAGCCAGGGGCTCAAACCAGGATCCTTCTTGTTCTTGTTCTTTGCGCCACCTGCGCTTAACCTGCTGCGCTACCTCTGGTCTCCCGAAGTAGTCCTTTATATACATATAAATGTTGTTATGGAATACAACATAGTGGAATTTGAAGGCCAGTGATTTCCTTCCTTCCTTCCTTCCTTCCTTCCTTCCTTCCTTCCTTCCTTCCTTCCTTCCTTCCTTCCTTCCACCAGAGCACTATTCAGCTCTGGCTTATGGTGGTGTGGAGGATTGAACCTGGGGCCTATGAGCCTCAGGTTTGGGAGTCTGTTTGCATAACCATTCTGCTATCTCCCCTGCCCAGGCCAGTGATTTTTTTAACTGATATCTAGAAATTGTTTTTAAAAAACTTCTGCAAAAACCATATTCCTTTCCAATAATTTTGAAAAGAACCACACTATTTGACCAATTACCACTGCTGGGAAAATTAATGTATTAAGTAACAGTGTGTAATTATGACAAATAGCCTTTTAGTCATAATTATTTCTCTTGTACTAGTGCAGGAAGTACCTCAAAAATCATCCTTTACAGTGGTCCGGGAGGTGGCACAGTGATAAAACTTTGGACTCTCAAGCATGAGGTTCTGAGTTCAATCCCTGGCAGCACATGTGCCAGAGTGATGTCTGGTTCTTTCTCTCTCTTATCTTTCTCATTAATAAATAAATACAATCTTTAAAAAAAAATCACCCTTTACAAATAGTGAGGGGGCAGGCAGTGGTTCATCTGCTTTAGTGCATATATTATAATGCGTAAGGACCAAGGTTCAAGCTCATGATCCCCACCTGCAGGGGGAAAGCTTCATGGCTTCATGAGTGGTGAAATAGGGCTGCAGGTGTGTCTCTCTGCCTCTCCTTCTCTATCTCCCCTTCCCTTCTTAATTTCTCTGTCTCTACCCAATAATAAATAAAAGTTAAAAAAAAGAGGTGAATTACAAATAAAAAAGAAATGAGAATGAGTTACTGTACTGACTCTGAAGATTGGAATCACATCACTGTCTTTTGAGGGAAATGCTGAAATTTGTAATAAGTTATCAGTGTACATTAAATTCTGCTGCTTTGCTTATTTATTATTATTGTTATTATTATTATTTTTACCAGAGTACTGCTCAGCCATGGTTTATTATATTGCTGGGGTTTGAATGTGGGACCTCTGGTGCCTTAGGTACAAAGTCTGCTGGGTAGACAGACCATTGTGCTGTTTATTTCAAGTGATTCAGTGTCCAGTTATGCCCAGATGTTAAAGTAGTTTATTATTTAATATTTTATCATGGAAGTAACAGTGTTTCAATTTTTTTTTTGGCTTAGATATATGAATTTGGGAGCTTAATTTTTTAGTATTTAACATAAGGCTAAATTCAATAACAGCAAAAGCTGTAATGGCTAGTGAACATGCTTTTTTGCTAGGAATTTAGCACTATATTAACAAAACAAGCAAAGAATAAAAGGATTAGGGTTAGGCTCTTCAGTGTTCTTTCATCAGAACAATTCATACTTGATCTTTTTAAAATTTTTTAATTATCTCGATTTGTTTATTGGATAGAGACAGTCAGAAACTGAGAGGGAAGGGAGGGAGAGAGAGGGAGAGAGACAGAGAGACACCTGCAGCCCTGCTTCACCACTTGTGAAGCTTTCCCCCTGCAGGTGGGGACTAGGGGCTTGATCCCCTGTCCCTGTGCACTGTAACAGGTGCGCTCAACCAGGCCCGTATACCCTTCCTTCCTTCCTTCCTTTCTCTCTCTCTCTCTCTCTCTTTCTTCTTTCTTTTTACTAGAGCACTGCTTAGCTCTGGTTTATGGTGGTGTAGGGGATTGAGCCTGGGACTCTGGAGCCTTAGACAGGAGAGTCTCTTTGCATAACCATTATGCTATCTACCCCTGTCCCATGCTCTCTTTTTCTTACTTCTATGCCAGCTTGTTAATATGCAAGTATCATTTTACAGGGTTTTAATATTACAATTTTCATTTTTGTTTATCTTCATCTAAGATATGAATTTAAACAGCTGAAGAAAGGGGATAAAGCACATTTGGTCGTGTGAGATCTCGAAGCTCTATTTACAATCTTTGTCATTTCATGTTATCTATTTTTTTTTTTTTTTGAGAGCGCAAAAGAGTTTATTTAGCAATTTGCATTTAGGAAAAATAGCAGCTCCTGCCTCAGAAGCAGCTTCTTAAATCAAAAGGTGCTGGTAGTCACACAGAGGAGCCTGAGGTCAGGTCTCAGGTCCCAGAACCATACCAGCGCTAATCAAGGGGCACAGAGACTGCCTGTCACAAGGCCCAGCCTTTCTCAAAGGGACAAGAACAAATGGATCCGTCATATTTGTCTGTGAAACAGTCTGTGGATCCTTCCTATATCAAGTGAGCAAGAAAAATGCAAAGGACCTGTGCTGATTCCACATTTACACAATTTCTACACTGAGATTTTAAACACCAAGCAAACTATGTTCCCCAGTAGAACCTACAGAAATTATTTCGTATGGATTTTTTTTTAATATTTAAACTTTTTTTTTTAGTCACTTTAGATTTTTAAATTTATATTTATTTATTATTTATTTTCCCTTTGGTTGCCCTTGTTTTTTTATTGTGGTAGTTATTATTGCGGTTGTTGTCGTCATCATTGTTGGATAGGACAGAGAGAAATGGAGAGAGGAAGGGAAGACAGAGAGGGGGAGAGAAAGATAGACACCTGCAGACCTGCTTCACCGCTTGTGAAGCAACTCCCCTGCAGGTGGGGAGCTGGGGGGGGGGCTCAAACCTGGATACTTAGGCTGGTCCTTGCGCTTCTTGCCATGTGTGCTTAACCCACTGCGCTACCGCCCAACTCCCAGTCACTTTAGATTTTAACAAGAATGTTGAGTTAAGAACAGTCAGTGAAACCTTAAAAGTTTGAGTCCAATAGAGTTTACAGTTTAATATGGCTGAAAGTCAAACATATTAATGACTGAAGATCTTTGTGTGTGTGGAAAAAAATAGTCAGGGACAAAAATATCAGATTCTAGATTTCCAATGATTTTGTCCAGGAATAATTTAGTCACTCTCCCACCCCACCCCCAAGATGTTACCAACTCCTTAAATAACATCAACTAGATTCCACTGTGAAAACTACCCACGAGCAAGTACAGCACAGACTGTCTTACAGAGTGCAGGCAATTCAGTTTCTCTGTGAGTGTCATTTCATGTTGTCTTTCAGATTCGTGCAACTCACAATTCTGGTTGTGCCCTGTGTACTATAAAGAACACCCATTCATGCATTATTAACCAAACTAATTATTAAATGAGGCAAAAGTTTTTTTTCTTTGTCCTTTTTTTTATTGTCTTTATTTGTTTATTGGATAGAGACAGGCAGAAATTGAGAGGGAAGGGGTTGATAGGGAGAGAGACAGACACCTGCAGCTCTACTTCACCACTTGTGAAGCTTTCCCCTTGCAGGTGGGGACCGGGGGCTCGAACCCAGATCCTTGTGCATTGTGACATGTTCACTCAACCAGGTGCGCCACCATCCAGCTCCTGAGTCAAAAGTTTTACAGGCATGATTGATGGTACTTGTTAGATCAGTGACATTCTCCTGTTCAGAAATTTGATGTTTTGTAGCTTTAGGTGGTTCAAAGAATATTAAATAACACTTAACTGAGTACCTGCCAAGTATCTAGTTGATATTAGGTAGTATGAAACGTTAGTGTCTTTAGTGAGGGACTTCCCATATTTAAATATGGATAAGATCTACATCCAAAATAAATTAATTTACATACAAAGTTTTTGGAAAATGTCTTTGCCTAAAGTGGTAAAACCAGAAATTACATTAGAAATTTAACTAGAGAGAAAAGAGTGATTCATTTGTTAGGAAACGTGGACAATACATTTATTTCAACAGATAGTTCTCAGAAGGCTTACTTTGCATTTTATGGTATGTGTTGCAGTGAAAGAAGCAGGGAATGTGTTGTCTAACAAAAGCCAGTGCTTAAGTAAAGCAAGGAGTACCCCAGTGGAAAGACCATTTTATATTACCATTAAAAGTGGCCAAATCACAGCTAACAAAAGAAGACTGTCAGTAGAAAAAACACAATTTAAAAATTAAACTTATTTCTCAATCTACAGTAACTATTAATTACTATGCAAAAATGTAAACAGGACTGGACACAGGCTGTACATAAACATGAACCAACTGAGGTTGAATTTGTTATGGGAATTCTATTTCCCAAACTTTCTCCTTGTATTGTCTAGTATTGAGTTCTTTTTTTAAAGTGCTCTTTATGATTCATGCTCATGAGGAAATGATTGCCACATGTAAAGATAAGATTAGAAGGTAAACACCTATAAGCAGATTGCTAGTTATTAGGTGCTAGGTGAGGGAGAGGGAAATGTAGGAATTTAGAGAACCTTAAGCCTGGTGATTAAGGAGGACTTCTCTGGTGGTAGATCTGGAGAGAGGGTTGCAAAGGGTGCATTGTGGGAGGGGGAGGAGGCTTGGGTCTAAGCAAGGCACAGAGACAAGAATGAGCCTAGCAAGTTTAGAGGAGAGAACCTCCAAGAAAGGAGGGTCTTGTGCCTTTTACAGTGGAAGGGTGAATTTGGAAAAGGTGGGGTGAAATTGCTTGACCCTACGAAACATTGTGACTGATAAAAGATCTGGCAGGGCAACATTTAAGAGTCCATGTGTGATAATTTGCTAAGTAAGAGCAGTGAAGCCAATCAAAACCAGGAAAGGAAGGTTAAGACAAGGTAAACAGATAAACTGGGAACAAATTTAGAAGACCGTGGTAGTTCTTTCTTCTTTCTTTTCTTTACAAATAATTTATTGAGAAGATAATGGTTTACAGTACAGATGTGGATACATGGGTACTCTTTCTTTTTCTTCTTCTCCTTCTTTTTTTTTTTTTTTTTTTTTTTTACCAGAGCACTGCCCAGCTCTGGCTTACAGTGGTGCTGGGGGATTAAACCTAGGACTGCGGAACCTCAGGCATGAGAGTCTCTTTGCATAACTATTATGCTATCTATTCCTGCCCACAGTTTCTCATATATCTCTATTCTTTCTCTCTTTCTTCCTTTCTTTCTTTCTTTCTTTCTTAGAATTTATTTATTTATTCATGAGAAAAATAGGAGAGAGAAAGAACCAGACATCACTCTGGTACATGTGCTTGCTGGGTATTGAACTCGGTACCTCATGGTTGAGAATCCAATGTTTTATCCACTGTGCCACCTCCCGGACCACCAGTTTCTCATCTCTCTATGATAGGTGTCTACAAAACACTATCACCACCAACTCAGTTCTCTTGCCACCATCATGCAGTAGGATGACAACTACCCTTCCCATCTTCTCCTTCCTCAGAGCCCTTTGTTTTGGTACAGTCAATACAGCACACTTAGTCCAAATTTCACTTTGTGTTTTCCTTTTCTTTCCTTCTTAAATTTCACTTATAAGTGAGATGATCAGATATTCATCCTTCACTCTTTTTTAATTATATTTATTTATTTTCCTTTTTGTTGCCCTTGTTGTTTATTGTTGTTGTAGTTATTACTGTTGTAGTTGTTGATGTCATCATGGTTAGATAGGACAGAGAGAAATAGAGAGGAGGGGAAGTTGGGGAGAGAAAGCTATATACCTACAGACTTACTTCACTGCCTGTGAAGTGACTCCCCTGCAGGTGGGGAGCCAGGGGGGCTTGAACCGGAATCCTTATGCTGGTCCTTGCGCTTCGCACCACGTGCGCTTAGCTAACTGCCTGACTACTGCCTGACTCCCTATCCTTCTCTTTCTCTCTCTCTTTTTTTTTTTGTCTCCAGGGGGCTTGGTACCAGCACTACGAATCCACTGCTTCTGGAGGCTGTTTTCCTATTTTGTTGCACTTGTTGCCCTTGTGGTTGTTATTGTTATTTGTTGTTATAGCTGTTGTTGTTGGGTAGGACAGAGAGAAATTGAGAGGGGAGGGGAAGACAGAGAGGGGGAGAGAAAGACAGACACCTGCAGACCCCCCCCCCCCCCCCCGCAGGTAGAAAACTGGGGGCTCGAACCGGGATCCTTACTTTGGGCCATGTGCGCTTAACCTGCAGTAGCCCATCGCCCTTTCTCTTTTGAAATAATTATTTTATTGATGACATATGAGAGAGAGAGTTTCCCACAGGGCAGAGAGAAGAGAGAAAAGAGCCAGAGCACACTCTAGTACAGGTGGTACTGGGGATTGAACCAGGAACCTCAGATATATCCACTAAAACTTTATATACCACAATGTTCTTAGCCACTCACTCATCTGTTCATCATCTGGGTTCTTTCTTTTTTTTTTTTTAATTTTTATTTATTTTATTTTTGAGAGAGAGACACACGGAAACACCAGAGCACTGCTCAGCTCTGGCTTATGGTGGTGCAGGGGATTGAACCTGGGATTTAGGAGCCTCAGGCATGAGAGTCTGTTTGCATAACCATTATGCTGTCTTCCCCACCCATATGGGTTTCTTCTAAGTTTGAGTTATTACCAATTGTGGTGCTATGAACATAGGTATACATAGATCAATGTTTTTGTTTCCTTTGGATAAATTCTCAGGAGAGAAATTTCCAGATCATAGGGTAGTTCCATTTCTAGGTTTATGAGATTTCCAGACTGTTTTCTACAGGGATTGAACCAATTTACATTCCTGCTAGCAGTATAGGAGAGTTCCTCCCCCCCCCCCCACATCCTTGCCAACACTTGTTTTTGTCTAATGTCTAACATTCTCACAAGAGTAAAGTGGTATCTCATTGCTGTCTTCATTTGCATTTCTTTGATAAGTTACTTTGAGCATTTTTTTTTTTTTCATATGGTTGTTGCCCCTCTGGTTCTCTTCACTGGTGAAGATTCGGTCCTTGTCCTCTCCCCATATTTTAATGGGGCTGTTTTGTTTTACTGCTGAGTTTAGTGAGATCTTTATATATTTTGGTTAGTAGTCCTTTATCTGATGTTTGGCCTGTAAGGATCTCCCATTCTGTAGGGTGTCTTTCAGTTTTTGTGATGGTTCCCTTTGCTGTGAAAAACCTTTTCAATTTGAAGTGGTCCTATTGACTTATTATTTTTTTATTTTATAAAGTCTTTTAAATTTTATTTATTTATTTTGAATAGAGGCAGAGTGAAATTGAGAAGGAATAGGGAGATGGAGAGGGAGAGAGAGAGAGACACCTGCAGCACTGTTCCACTGATACTGAAGCCTCCCCCTCTGCAGGTGGGAACAAAGGACTTGAACCTGAGTCCTTATGCACTGTAATATTTGTGCATAACCAGCTGTGCCATCCCCTGTTCCCTCATTGGTTTATTTTTGTTTTCTTGTCTGTTGGAATCTTTGAAGATGTTTCTAAAGTATAGATCAGGAAGTGTTCTGCCTTTTGATTATTTCTGGTCTAATGTGATGTGATGGTCCTGTTACATTTATGTTTCAACCCAGCTTTCCCAACACCATCTGTTGAGATTTACCATTCTCTGTTTAATATTTTGTTCCCTCCTTGTTAAAAACAGTTGGCTATAGGTGTGAGGACTTATTTCTGGGCTTTCAATTTTATTCCACTGGTTGGGTTGTCTATTTTTGTTCCTGGCAATCCTTCTTAAAGGGATTCTTAGGAAGTAAAGGGGAAGAATTGGTTTGAAACCGACAGATTTTATGTTGTTGTTATTATTACTTCCAGGATTATCACTGGGGCTTGGTGCCTGCTCTACGAATCCACTGCTCCTAAAGGCTATTTTTTCCCTTTTGTTGCCCTTGTTTATCATTGTTGTTGGACAGGACAGAGAGAAATTGAGAGGGGAGGGGAAGACAGAGACGGGAAGAGAAAGATAGACACCTACAGACTTGCTTCACAGGCTGTGAAATGACTCCCCTGCAGGTAGGGAGCCAGGGGCTCAAACCGGCATCCTTAAGTCAGTCCTTGCACTTTGCGCCATGTGAGCTTAAACCACTGTGCTACAGCCCGGCCCCCCTCAGTATTATTTTTTAAACCAGGGCATTGTTCAGCTCTGTTTTGTGGTGTATGGAACTAGGTACTTTGAAGCCTTAGGTATAAAAGTCTTTTTGCATAACCACTAAACTATCTCCCCAACCTGAAATAGGGAGACTAAAAAAAAAACCAAAAACTTTTTTATTAATGAGGGAAGGATGGATAGATGTTTTTGACTCTGAGGTCATAGGTCTTAATCCTTTTTAGAAGTTTGCTGCTGGTAGTGTTAAGGATGATCATGGATGGAAATTTCTGACATAGTTTCTAAACAGAATACTTGTTTTACTAAAATCTGCTTGGTATGCAGATAGAGAATGAGACACACATCTCTTAGGATATTCTTTTGTTTCTGCTTTTGTTTTTGTCAGCTCAAAGCTGAAATTGGGATTTCTACAAGTAGGGATGGAGGTTTGTTTTTGAGAAGTATGAGTTTATAATATAAAGTAAAATAAAAGTGGCGTGGGGGAGATAGCATAATGGTTATGCAGAGAGATGTTGCCTGAGGCTTCAAAGTCCCAGGTTCATTCCCTGAACCACCACAAGCCATAGCTGAGCAGTGAGTGCTCTGGTTAAAAAAAAAAGGAAAAGAAAAAGAAAAAAAAAGTAAAAGAAAAATGTATTTAAGTTGGCATTTTTTTATAGTACATCTGTTTTTAAAAATTATATTTCTTTATTTTCCCTTTTGTTGTCCTTGTTATTGTAGTTATTGATGTCGTTGTTGGGTAGGACAGAGAGAAATGAAGAGGGGGGAGAGAAAGACAGACACCTGCAGACCTGCTTCACTGCCTGTGAAGCGACTCCCCTGCAGGTGGGGAGCCGGGAGCTTCAACCAGGATGTTTACTCTAGTCCTTGCACTTTGCACCACATTCGCTTAACCACTGCGCTACTGCCTGACTCCCACAGTACATCTTTTTACAGTTCCAACTCTATAAAACATGACCAGTTTCTCATTCCTTTTCAGCCCTTGAACTCTGAGGATGAAAGAAACCATTGACAAAACTATTCATTAAACAGATGAATCGAGTTGTTTATTGTGTGGAAATGGATTATTGATCTCAGTGCTGGTTGATCAGATTCCCATTATATTTAAGAGTATGTTCTTAAAACAAACTTGGCAAAGATGAGCAGTGTATTGTGTGGAAATGTCTGTGAAAATACAGTATTAGCCTGGTAGATACAGATCTTGGACTTAATTGGTATGGGATTTAACTCCCAGAAGCCATGGATATATTTAAAAAGTGTTACTTATGAGCTCATGCACTTCAAAATGTGTTGATTGAAGAAAAAAAAATACTGGCTACTTTTAGAATGCTTGCTTCTCTTTGTGAGGTTTGAACTTTGGTATTCTTTCTTTTTTTAAAAATTTTTTAAAAAAATTTATTTTCCCGGGAGTTGGGCGGTAGCGCAGCGGGATAAGCGCAGGTGGCACAAAGCGCAAAGACCAGCATAAGGATCCCGGTTCAAGCCCCCGGCTCCCCACCTGCAGGGGAGTCGCTTCACAGGCGGTGAAGCAGGTCTGCAGGTGTCTGTCTTTCTCTCCCCCTCTCTGTCTTCCCCTCCTCTCTCCATTTCTCTCTGTCCTATCCAACATCAATAACACCAGTAACTACAACAATAAAACAACAAGGGCAACAAACGGGAATAAATAAATAAATTAAAAAATTTATTTTCCCTTTTGTTGCCCTTGTTTTTTATTGTTGTAGTTATTGTTGTTGTTGATGTCACTCGTTGTTGGATAGGACAGAGAGAAATGGAGAGAGGAAGGTAAGACAGAGAGGGGGAGAGAAGGATAGACACTTGCAGACCTGCTTCATCGCCTGTGAAGCGACCCCCCTGCAAGTGGGAAGCCGGGGGCTTGAACCAAGATCCTTATGCAGGTCCTTGCGCTTAGCGCCACATGCACTTAACCCACTGTACTACCGCCTGGCTCCCTATTTCTTTTCCTTTCAGCAAATTACAAGGTAAAGTAACCTTCTTAGAACAAGTAAGCCAGAGTCTGAATTTCACTGAAATTTTTGCTATCAAAACCCATATCTTAAAAATTAATTTACTTGGGTGCCAGGTGGTAGCTTACCCACTTGAAGGTGCACATTACCATGTTCAAGGACCGAAATTCGAGACCCCAGTTCCCACCTGCAGGGGAGAAGATTTATGAGCAGTGAAGTGGGTCTGCAGGTGTCTCTCTCTCTCTGTGTCTCCTCCCTTCCCTCTTAATTTCTCTCTTGTCCTATCTAATAAAAAAGAAAGGAAAAATGACTGTCAGGAGTGGTGGATTTGCTGTGGTGGCAATAAGAAATAAATACATTTTAAGAGTTTATTTATGAAATAAAGGGGAGGAGGCTCGAGCATCACTCTGGCGCATGTGTGCCAGCAACTACTATAGTTCTCACAGAGTTTTAAATATAGTTTGCAATTAGCCTTTTTTGTTTGTTTGTTTATATGTTTCATATCTCTATATTCCACATGATTGAAACTATCCTGTAATTGTCTTTCACCTTACTTTATAAGCATAACCACCTCTGATTCCATCCTTTTTTGTCCTGAAGGACACAATGTCATTTCTTTTTTTGCCTCCAGGGTTATTGCTCGGGCTCCTTAGGAATCCACTGCTCCTGGAGGCGATTTTTCCCATTTTGTTGCCCTTGTTGTTGTTATTGTTGCCATTCTGTGTTATTGTTAGATAGAACAGAGAGAAATCCAGAGAGGAGGGGGGAAAGAAAGATACACACCTGCAGACTGCTTCACAGCTTGTGAAGAGACCTCTTTGTAGGTGGGGAGCCCGGGGCTCGAACTGGGATGCTTCGGGCCATTTACGCTTAACCCACTGCACTACTGCCTGGCCCCCAATGTCATCTTTTTAAATTGCAGAATAGTTTTCTTTTGAAAATATGTCTCACAACTTTATTTATTCAGTCATCTGTAGATGGGACTTGAGATTGTTTTCACTTCTTGGTTGTAGATAATGCAGCTATGAACACTAGGATGCATATGTGCTTTTGAATTACTGATTTTATGTATACCTGTGACTTAATTGCTGTGGGTTTTGATTCCCAGAAGGCATGGATATCTCCACTTAATTGTTGGAGAAATCTCGGTGCTGCTTTCTATAGGGGCTGTACCAGTCTACATTCCTACCAACAGTGTGGCAGAGTTCCTTTTTCTCCACATCCTTTCCAACACTTCTCATCTCTCTCTCTTGTTTAAAGATTTTATTTATTTATTAATGAGAAACATAGGAGGAGAGAGAAAGAGCCCGACATCACTCTGTTACATGTGCTGCCGGGGATCAAACCCGGGACCTTGTGCTTGAGAG
This sequence comes from Erinaceus europaeus, assembly GCF_950295315.1. Taxonomy (NCBI): domain Eukaryota; kingdom Metazoa; phylum Chordata; class Mammalia; order Eulipotyphla; family Erinaceidae; genus Erinaceus; species Erinaceus europaeus. The sequence goes on along the minus strand of NC_080163.1, from coordinate 110,209,799 downwards.
TCTGATGCTTTATCCACTGCCCCACCTCCTGGACCACCTCATCTCCTTATTTATTGATATAAGCTATTCTCATAGGTGTGAGGTGATGTCTCTTTGTGGTTTTAATATACATTTCTCTAATGATAAGTGAAGTCCAGACTTTTATTCATATATCTGTAGGCCATATACTTTCTTTAGAAAATCCTTTTTTTAAAAAAATTGGATTAGTGGTCCAGGAGATGGCACAGTGGATAAAGTGTTGGACTCTCAAGCATGAGGTCCTGAGTTTGGTTCCTGACAGCACATGTACCAGAGTGATGTCTGACTCTCTCTGTCCTCCTGTCTTTCTCATTAATAAATAAAATATTAAAAATGGGATTATATGTTATTTTGTTATTGAGCTGTGTGAATCTTTTTAAATAGATATTTCATATCAATCCTTTATCAGATGTAAGTTTTTGAGGTGCTGATGGAAGACATGGGACTTTTGGCGCAGAGGTTTTCCTCCTGCGACAGCAAGCAGCATGGGCCTGTTCTCTTGCCCCCAGTCTCTGGGATAATGAGGAGTCCAGATGAACGCTGTGCACATAGCAGGTCTCTGTGTACCTGAGAAACTCTGAGCTTGGGGAATCTACTGCTTTTAGGAGATAAGCCGGCCATGACAAAGCCAGAGTCCTACCAAGTGAGCTATCCAGCTGACCTGAAGAATGTGGTCAGTCGGTCGGTCCTTCCTTCCTTCCTTTCTTTCTTTTTCCTTTGTTTGTTTCTTTTTTTTAAAAATTCTTTATTGAGGAATTAATGTTTTACATTCAACAGTAAATACAATAGTTTGTACATGCATAACATTCCCCAGTTTCCCATTTAACAATACAACCCCCACTATTTCATTCATCATTTTTCATGGACCTGTATTCTCCCCACCCACCCAACCACCCCTGAGTCTTTTACTTTGGTGTAATACTCCAATTCCAGTTCAGGTTCTACTTGTGTTTTCTCTTCTGATCTTGTTTTTCAACTTCTGCCTGAGAGTGAGATCATCCCATATTCATCCTTCAGTTTCTGACTTATTTCACTCAACATGATTTTTTCAAGGTCCATCCAAGATCTGCTGAAAACGGTGAAGTCACCATTTTTTACAGCTGAGTAGTATTCCATTGTGTATATATACCATAACTTGCTCAGCCACTCATCTGTTGTTGGAAACCTGGGTTGCTTCCAGGTTTTGGCTATTACAAATTGTGCTGCCAAGAACATATGTGTACACAGATCTTTTTGGATGGATGTGTTGGGTTCCTTAGGATATATCCCCAGGAGAAGAATTGCAGGGTCATAGGGTAGGTCCATTTCTAGCCTGCTGAGAGTTCTCCAGACTGTTCTCCACAGAGGTTGGACCAATTGACATTCCCACCAGCAGTGCAGGAGGGTTCCTTTGACCCTACACCCTCTCCAGCATTTGCTGCTGTTACCTTTTCTGATGTATGACATTACCACAGGAGTGAAGTGATATCTCATTGTTATCTTTTTTTGCATTTCTCTGACAGTCAAAGACTTGGAGCATTTTTTCATATGTTTCTCGGCCTTTTGGATCTCTTCTGTGGTGAATATTCTGTCCAAGTCCTCCCCCCATTTTTGGATGGGGTTATTTGTTGTCTTGTTGTTGAGTCTGGCAAGCTCTTTATATATGTTGGTTATTAAACTCTTGTCTGATGTATGGCATGTAAAGATCTTCTCCCATTCTGTGAGGGGTCTCTTGGTTTGGGTAGTGGTTTCTTTTGCTGTGAAGAAGCTTTTTAATTTGATGTAGTCCCATAGGTTTATACTTGCTTTAGTCTTCTTTGTAATTGGATTCGTTTCATTGAAAATGTCTTTAAAATTTATGCGGAAAAGAGTTCTGCCAATATTTTCCTCTAAGTATTTGATTGTCATCCAAGTCCTTTATCCACTTGGAATTTACTTTTGTATTTGGTGAAATACAGTGGTTCAGTTTCATTCTTCTGCATGTTTCAACCCATTGTTTCCAACACCATTTGTTGAAGAAACTCTGCTTTCCCCATTTAATAGTCTGGGCCCCTTTGTCAAAGATTAGATGTCCATAGGTGTGGGGGCTCATTTCTGGACTCTTAGTTCTATTCCACTGGTCAGTGTGTCTATTCATGTTCCAGTACCAAGCAGTTTTGATGACAATGGCCCTATAATACAGTTTGAGATCTGGGAGTGTGATGCCTCCGGTTCTGTTCTTTTTTCTCAAGATTGTTTTGGCAATTCTAGGTCTTTTCTGGTTCCAGATAAACATTTGTAGCATTTTTTTCTATTCTCCTAAAAATGTGGTTGGGATCTTGATGGGGATAGCATTAAATTTGTAGATGGCTCTGGGTAATATATTCATTTTGATGATGTTAATTCTTCCAACCCATGAACATGGAATATCTTTCCACTTCTTTGTGTCTTTTTCAGTTTCTTTGAGTTGTGACTCATAATTTTCAGTATACAAGTCTTTCACTTCCTTGGTTAGATTTACTCCTAGATATTTTATTGTTTTTGTTACTATAGTAAAAGGAATTGATTTCTGGATTTCAATTTCTTCTAACTTAGTGTTTGCATAGAGGAATGCCACTGACTTTTTTTTAAATAATTTATTTCTTTATTGGGAAATTAATGTTTTACATTCAACAGTAAATACAATAGTTTGTACATGCATAACATTCCCCAGATTCCCATTTAACAATACTCCACTGACTTTTGAATGTTAATTTTGTAGCCTGACACCTTACTGTATTGCCTGATGAGTTTCTTTCTTTCTTTAAAATATAATTTGTTTATTCATGAGAAGGAGAGGAAGAAAGAAAGAACCAGACATCACTCTGGTACATATGCTGCCGGGGATTGAACTCAGGACTTCATGGTTGAGAATCCAGTGCTTTATCCACTGCGCTGCCTCTGGGACCACAGGGAAGTGTTTCTTGATTTAGCCTCCAATGCTGGTTCCTGGCAACCACAGTCTACTTGTCACTGTAGATTTGTCTGTTTCGCACATGATATGTAAATGTAATCATACAGTGTGTAGACTTTCGTGGTCTGGGAGGTGGTACTGACTTTTGAGGTCCTGAGTTCCATCTCTGGTATCCTATTTGCCATAATGATGCCCTGGTTCCCTCTCTCCTCCCACTCTTTCTAATATGTAAGTTTGAGAAAGTATGTAGCGTCTGTATCTGACTTCTTTTACTTGGCATGATAAAGTCCGGATTTATCTATGTTTGAACATGAATTGATACTTTATTCCTTTAATTAATCAGTGAATAATACTCTGTTATATAAGTATAACCCATTTTGCTTATCCATTCATCATTTGATTTGCTTCCACTCTTTGGCTATTGTGAATCACAGTGCTATGAACATTTGTAGACAAATTTTTGTGAAGATACATATTTAATTTCCCTTGGATATGTACTTTCAGTGAAGGAGAGCACTAAAAATGCAATGTTTATTTATTTGGTATCAAAGAATTGCAATTGGGCCACTAAAATAGCTCACTTAGACATTGTACTGCTTTGCCCAGATTCTATCCTAGTCCCCACTGCCTGAAGCTTTGGTGCTGGAGTCCCACCTCCATCTCTTCCCTCTAGCGTGCACACGCACACCACACACACACACACACACACACACACACATACATACACACAATCTGTAAAAAAAAAGAATTGCAATTTGGTTTAAACAGATTTAGTTAGAAAACCTAAGACTGGGGCCGGGTGGTGGTACACCTCGTTGAGCGCACATGTTACAGTGCACAAGGACCCAGGTTCTAGCCTCTGGTCCCCGCTTGCAGGGGGAATGCTTTGCAAGTGGTGAAGCAGGGCTGCAGGTGTCTCTCTGTCTCTCTCCCTCTCTATCACCCCCTTCCTTCTCGATTTCTGGCTGTCTCTATCCAGTAAATAAAATAAAGATAATTAAAAAAAAAAGAAAACCTAAGACTGCCTCAAGGAGGGACAAAATTGGGTTCTTAGGGGATGAAAAGAGGAAAGTGAGTTGGTGTTAACAAGTTTAGACATTTTTTAAAAAAGGATAATTCTTTTTTTTTTTAAATTTCTTTTTATCTTTTTTTTTTTTTAAAATTTATTTATTTATTCATGGGAAAGATAGAAGGAGAGAAAGAACCAGACATCACTCTGGTACATGTGCTGCCGGGGATCGAACTCAGGACCTCATGGTTGAGAATCCAATGCTTTATCCACTGCGCCACCTCCCGGACCACTTTTTTTTTTTTTTTTTTTTTTGCCTCCAGGGTTATCACTGGGGCTCATTGCCCTTTTGATTTTTTATTGTTGTAGTTATTGTTGTTGTTGATGTCACTCGTTGTTGGATAGGACAAATCTATCCTCACCCTCCACCCAGAGATTTTTACTTTGGTGCAGTACTTCAATCTCAGTTAGATTCTGCTTTGAGTTTCCTTTTCCATTCTTCTTTCTCAGCTTCTGTTTATGAGTGGGATCATCCCATACTCATCTTTGTCTTTCGGATTTAGCTCACTTAACATAATTCCTTCTAGCTCCATCCAAGATGGGTCAGAGAAGGTGGGTTCATTATTCTTAATAGCTGAGTAGTAGTCCATTGTGCATATATACCATATCACAATTTTGTCAAACTGGCTTTTTTTTGTTTGTTTTAACTGCTGAGCTTTGGCTTATGGTGGTGCTGGAGATTGAACCTGGGACCTTGGAACATCTGGCATGAAAGTCTTGTATAACCATTGTGCTATCTTCCCAGCCCTCCTTGCTGACTTCTGTCTTTTTTTTTTTTTTTTTTGCCTCCAGGGTTATTGCCAGGGCTCGGTGCCTGCACCACAAATCCACTGCTCCTGGAGATCATTTTTTCCCCTTTTGTTGCCCTTGTTGTCTTATCACTGTTGTGATTATTGTTGTTACTGTTGTTGTTGCTGTCGTTGGACAGGACAGAGAAATCGAGAGGGGAGGGGAAGACAGAGGGGGAGAGAAAGATAGACACCTGCACACTTGCTTCACCGCCTGTGAAGCGACTCCCCTGCAGGTGGACAACCGGGGGCTTGAACTGGGACCCTTATGCCCTGTGCTTTGCGCTATGTGCGCTTAACCTGCTGTGCTACCACCCGACTCTCTCTTTCTTTTTAAAAAATATTTATGGGAGTCGGGCTGTAGTGCAGTGGGCTAAGCGCAGGTGGTGCAAAGCACAAGGACCGGCATAAGGATCCCGGTTCGAACCCCGGCTCCCCACCTGCAGGGGAGTCGCTTCACAGGCGGTGAAGCAGGTCTGCAGGTGTCTATCTTTCTCTCCTCCTCTCTGTCTTCCCCTCCCTCTCTCCATTTCTCTCTGTCCTATCCAACAACGACTACAACAATAAAACAACAAGGGCAACAAAAGGGAATAAATAAATAAAATAAATATTAAAAAAATATTAAAAAATATTTATGTTAGGGGCCAGGTGGTAGTGCACTGGGTTAACTGCACATAGTACAAAAATATTTATGTTAATGAGAAAGATACAGAGGTACACAGAGAAAGAGAAGGAATGAGAAAGACAAGAACATAGCTCAGTTCTGGCCTGCAGTGGTGCTGGGTATTGAATCTGGGACTTTGGGATCTCAGGCATAGAAGTCTTTTGCATAACCTTTATTACTGCCTTTCTAGCCCCCTTGCTGACTTCTTAAAATTGCATTTTAGTGCAGTTCAATGTCTATAGCTTGGTTCAAAGGAGACATGATTGCAGTTACCCTGTAGTTGCTGCTGGGTTCCATTTTAAAGATGGTTCCATAGATGTCATCTTTTCAGGGTATGTAATATAGGAGTAGAATTTCTGGGTCTTATAGTAATCCTACCTTTTGAGGAACTTTTAAATTTTTTCTTAAAATGATCACAACCTTTTTGCATTTCTAGCAGCAGTGTTTGAAGTTTTTAGTTTTTCATATATATATATATATATATATGAAAAAATAAATAAAATATATAAATAAATAAAAATATATTATATATAATATATATTACATACATATTTTTTCTTTTGTTGCCCTTGTTTTTTATTGTTGTTGTTATTGATGTTGTCGTTAGGACAGAGAGAAATGTAGAGAGGAGGAGAAGACAGAGAGGAGTAGAGAAAGATAGATATCTGCAGACCTGCTTCATTGCCTGTGAAGCTACTCCCCTGCAGATGGGGAACCGGGGGCTGGAACCTGGACCCTTAGGCTGGTCCTTGCGCTTTCTGCCACATGAATTTAACCTGCTGTGCTACCGCCCGACTCCCAGTTTTTAGTTTTTCTATATCTTCTCTGGCACTTGTTATTATCTGTTTTAGATTATTGCCATTTCCTTGTTTTGTGTATGTATTTGTGCTTTTTAATTTTTTTTTTTTACTTTATTATTTTGTATTGGATAGAGACAAAGAAATTTAGAGGAGAGTGGAAGATAGGGAGAGAGACAGAGAGACACCTGCAGCCCTGCTTCATCATTCGTGAACCTTTCCTCCTGCAGGTGGGGACCAGGGACTTGAATCTGGATCCTTGTGCACTGTAATGTATGCTTTTTTTTTAAATATTTATTTATTGCCTCTTGTTGCCCTTGTTTTATTGTTGTAGTTATTGTTGTCATCGTTGTTGGATAGGACAGAGTAAAATGGAGAGAGGAGGGGAAGACAGAGAGGGGAGAGTAAGATCCCTCCAGATCTGATTCACCACTTGTGAAGCGACTCCCCTGAAGGTGGGTAGCTGGGGGCTTGAACCGGGATCCTTATGCCAGTCCTTGCACTTTGCACCACCTGCGCTTAAAAATTGCTGTGCTATTGCCCGACTCCCTGTAATGTATGCTCTTAACCAGATGTGCCACTGCCTGGCCCCTATGTATGTGTGTTTTCTAGGGCACTCGTCAGCTTTGCTTTATGGTGGTACAAGGAATTGAACCTTGGACCTTACAGCCTCAGTCTTTTGCATAACCACTATACTTTCTTCTCAGCCTTCACTTGGTTTTGATTTACATTTCATCAATGTCTGATGATGTTGAACATCTTTTGTATATTGATTATTCATGTTTTTTGAGATATTCACATCATTTTCTTATTTTTAAAATTGGGTTGTCTTTTTATTGTTGAGTTATAATAGTTTTTGTGTTTATTTTAGCAACTGGTCTCGTCAGATACGTCATTTGCAGATTTTTTTTTTGTGGCGGTTTTTTTTTTACTCTTGATGGTGACCTTTGAAGCAAAAAGGTTTTCAATTTTGATGTGGTTTGCTTTATCTTTTTTTTTTTTTTCCCCTTTGTTACTTGTGCTTTTGATGTCACAGCTAAGAAATCACTACCTAATTCAAGGTCACATGGGCATATGCTTTTTTTTTTTTTTTATATAAATGGTAGTCTAGTTTTAGTTCTTAAGGCCATATCTTTGGTCTGTTGGAATTATTATTTTATTTATTTTACTTATTTATTGCCTCCAGGGTTATTGCTGGGACTTGGTACCTGCACTATGAATCCCCTGCTCCTATGACCATTTTTATTTCCGTTCTGTTTTTTGGATAGGATAGAGAAAATTTGAGGGGAGGAGAAAACGGGGAGAGAAAGATAGATACCTGCAGACCTGCTGTTTACTGCCTGTGACCTCCCCTGAAGGTGGTGAGCTGGGGGCTCCAGCAGGGATCATTACGCTGGTTTTTGCGCTTCGCGACATATGTGCTTTTTAAAAATTTATTTATTTATTTGAAATATAGGAGGAGGGAAAGAAGCAGACATCACTCTTGTACATCCCTGCCGGGATCGAACCCGGGACCTCATGCTTGAGAATCCAATGCTTTATCCACTGCGCCACCTCCCGGACCGCAGCGACATATGGGCTTGACCCGCTGTGCTACCGCCCGGCCCTCCTCCCCAACTTCACTTTTTTTTTTTTGCTTCAAGGGTTATTGCTGGGGCTTGATGCCTGCACTATGAATCTGCTTCTCCTGGAGGCCATTTTTTTCCGTTTTTGTTGCCCATGTTGTACTTATTGTTACTGCTGTCATTGCTGCTGTTGTTTTAGATAGGACAGAGAGAAATCGAGAGAGGAGGGGAAATCGGGGAGAGACAGACACCTGTAGACCTGCTTTCACTGCTTGTAAAGTAAACCCCCCCCACCCCCCCCCCCCCCGCCGCAGGTGGGGAGCCGGGGGCTGGAATCGTGATCCTTAGGCTCGTCCACGTGCTTTGCGCCATGTGCGCCCGCCCCCACCACCACTCCCCAACTTCACTTTTTTAATGTGGTGTTGGGAAATGGACCTTGAGCCTTACAAGTGCACAGTACCACCACAAAGCAGATTCCTTAGCTCAGTTTTCATGTTCTTTATATTTTAGGAGACTGAAAGTAAGGTGAGACAAATATAGAAAGAGGAAAGCCATCTTAGCACTGCACCACCATCTGTGGAGCTTCTCTCTTCCATGGTACTTGCATGTTGTGCCGGGATTTGAATCTCTGACCTTATACATGGGAAACCTGACCGCTGCAACTGTGCACTTGGATATCCATTTGTCCTGGCAGCATTTATTGAAAAGACTTTACTTGTTATATTGCATTGTCTTGGCATCCTTATTGTAAGTCAACAGGCCACAAATATGACAGTATAGTTCTGGACTCTGAATTATAACCCATTAATTTCTGTATCTGTCCTTACTTAAATATACCCCACTGTTTTGTTTGACTACCATAGTTTTGCTCTATGTCTTAACATTGGATAGTGAGTCTTCCATTTTCATTGTTTTGTTTTTTATTTCTTTATTGGGGAATTAATGTTTTACATTCAACAGTAAATACAATAGTTTGTTCATGCATAACATTTCCCAGTTTTCTTTTTTTTCTTTTTTTTTTTAAAAAAATTTATTTCTTTATTGGGGAATTAATGTTTTACATTCAACAGTAAATACAATAGTTTGTACATGCATAACATTCCCCAGTTTCCCATTTAACAATACAACCCCCACTATGTCATTTATCATCTTTCATGGACCTGTATTCTCCCCACCCACCCACCCCAGAGTCTTTTACTTGGGTGCAATATGCCAATTCCAGTTCAGGGTCTACTTGTGTTTTCTTTTCTAATCTTGTTTTTCAACTTCTGCCTGAGAGTGAGCTCATACCATATTCATCCTTCTGTTTCTGACTTATTTCACTTAACATGAATTTTTCAAGCTCCATCCAAGATCGGCTGAAAACGGTGAAGTCACCATTTTTAAAAGCTGAGTAATATTCCATCGTGTATATAGACCGCAACTTGCTCAACAACTTATCTGTTGTTGGACACCTGAGTTGATTCCAGGTTTTGGCTATTATAAATTGTGCTGCCAAGAACATATGTATACACAGATCTTTTGGATGGGTGTGTTGGGTTCCTTAGGATATATCCCCAGGAGAGGAATTGCAGGATCATAGGGTAGGTCCATTTCTAGCCTGCTGAGAGTTCTCCAGACTGTTCTCCACAGAGGTTGGACCAATTGACATTTCCACCAGCAGTGTAGGAGGGTTCCTTGGACCCCACAACCTCTCCAGCATTTGCTGCTGTTCCCTTTTCTGATGTATGACACTGTCACAGGAGTGAAGTGGTATCTCATCTTTTTTTTTGCATTTCTCTGATAATCAAGGACTTAGAGCATTTTTTCATGTGTTTCTCGTTTGGATCTCTTCTGTGGTGAATATTCTTTTTTTTTTTTATTTCTTTATTGGGGAATTAATGTTTTACATTCAACAGTAAATACAATAGTTTGTACATGCATACATAACATTCCCCAGTTTCCCATTTAACAATACAACCCCCACTATGTCATTTATCATCTTTCATGGACCTGTATTCTCCCCACCCACCCACCCACCCCAGAGTCTTTTACTTTGGTGTAATACTCCAATTCCATTTCAGGTTCTACTTGTGTTTTCTCTTCTGATCTTGTTTTTCAACTTCTGCCTGAGAGTGAGATCATCCCATATTCATCCTTCAGTTTCTGACTTATTTCACTTAACATGATTTTTTCAAGGTCCATCCAAGATCAGCTGAAAATGGAGAAGTCACCATTTTTTACAGCTGAGTAGTATTCCATTGTGTATATATACCACCACTTGCTCAGCCACTCATCTGTTGTTGGACACCTGGGTTGCTTCCAGGTTTTGGCTATTACAAATTATGTTGCCAAGAACATATGTGTACACAGATCTTTTTGGATAGATGTGTTGGGTTCCTTAGGATATATCCCCAGGAGAGGAATTGCAGGGTCATAGGGTAGGTCCATTTCTAGCCTGCTGAGAGTTCTCCAGACTGTTCTCCACAGAGGTTGGACCAATTGACATTCCCACCAGCAGTGTAGGAGGGTTTCTTTGACCCCACACCCTCTTCAGCATTTGCTGCTGTTCCCTTTTCTGATGTATGACATTGCCGCAGGAGTGAAGTGATATCTCATTGTTATCTTTTTTTGCATTTCTCTGACAGTCAAAGACTTGGAGCATTTTTTCATATGTTTCTCGGCCTTTTGGATCTCTTCTGTGGTGAATATTCTGTCCATGTCCTCCCCCCATTTTTGGATGGGGTTATTTGTTGTCTTGTTGTTGAGATTTGCAAGTTCTTTATATATTCTGGTTATTAGCCTCTTGTCTGATGTATGGCATGTAAAGATCTTCTCCCATTCTGTGAGGGGTCTCTTGGTTTGGGTAGTATTTTCCTTTGCTGTGCAGAAGCTTTTTAATTGGATGTAGTCCCATAGGTTTATGCTTGCCTTAGTCTTCTTTGTAATTGGATTCGTTTCATTGAAGATGTCTAAAATTTATGTGGAAAAGAGTTCTTCTAATATTCTCCTCTAAGTATCTGATAGTTTGTGGTCTGACATCCAAGTCCTTGATCCACTTGGAATTTACTTTTGTATTTGGTGAAATATAGTGGTTCAGTTTCATTCTTCTGCATGCTTCAACCCATTGTTTCCAACACTATTTGTTGAAGAGACTCTGCTTTCCCCATGTAATAGTCTGGGCCCCTTTGTCAAAGATTAGATGTCCATAGGTGTGGGGGTTTGCCCCAACTTTAGTGATTTCTGTCTTTTTGATTGCTTTAGGTTTCCTTTGTTCTACTTCTTCTAGGTCTTTAAGTTGTGCAATCAGGCTGTTTATTTGTGCTTTTTCTTGTTTCCTAATGTGTGCTTGAATGGCTATGAACTTCCCTCTCATTACTACCTTAGCTGTGTCCCAAATATTTGATAACTTGTGTCTTCATTTTCATTGAACTCTTGAAACATTTTGATTTCTTCCTTTATTTCCTCTTTGACCCAGTCGTTGTTAAGGAGTGTACTGTTGAGCTTCCATATTTTGGGACTATTACTTATCTTTTGTTGATTTTTAAGTGTTAGTTTAATTCCACTGTGGTCTGAGAAGATGCTTGGGATTCAATGCTCTTGAATTTGCTGATGCTGTCTTTGTGGCCTAACACATGGTCTATCCTTGAGAATGACCCATGTGGATTTGAGTAAAATGTGTATTCTATTTTCTTGGGGTGAATGACTCTTAAAGTGTCCAATAGTTCTAGTTTATCTATCTCCACATTTAGCTCCCTCATGTCTACATTGTTGATTTTCTGCCTGGATGATCTGTCAAGTTGAGAGAGTGGGGTGTTGAAGTCCCTTACTATGACTGTGTATCTGGTAATATGTTACTGTAGCTCTTTCAGTAAATGATGTATTTAGATGGCTTCTCATTATGTCCATACATATTAATAATTGTTAAGACCTCTTGATTGACTGATCCTCTGAGCATTAAGTAATGTCCATCCCTATCTTTTTAAATTTTATTTATTTTAAAGTCTATCATGTCTCATGTTAGATATGAGAATAGTTGTTCTTGCCCTTTTTTGTGGGCTATTGGCTTGTATGATAGTTTTCCATCCTTTCACTTTGAGTCTCACTTGTTGAGTTAGGTGGGTTTCCTGTAGACAGCATATTGTTTGGTTGTGTTTTCTGATCCATCTTTCTACTCTGTGACTTTTAATAGGTGAATTCAGGCCATTGACATTTATTGATATCAAAGATTGAAGATATTTTAACGCCATTCTTGTAGAGTTTTAGAGTGTTCTGATAGATGGCCTATTTATGGTGGTCTGAAGATACCTTTCAGAACTTCTTTCAGGGCAGGCTTGGCGATAGTTGATTCCTTCAGTTATTGCTTGTCTGAGAAGGTTTTGATGCCACCATCTAGTCTGAATGACAGTCTAGCAGGATACAGTAGTCTTGGTTGAAAGCCTTGCTCATTGAGCACATGATAGATATCTTGCCATTCTCTTCTGGCCAGTAGTGTTTGTGTGGAGAAGTCTGCTGTTATTTTATGGGTTTTCCTCTCTAGGCGACTCTTTGTTGTTGTTCTCTTGCAGCCTTCAGGATCCTTTCTTTATCCTTATTCCTTTCCATTCTAAATAGTGTGTGTCTTTACGTCTGGGTTAATTCTATTTGGGACCCTCTGGGCTTCTTGAACCTTTATGTCTTTGATGTTGTTTAGGCTAGAGAACTTCTCAGCTATTATGTCCTGAAGAAAGGTTTCTTCTCCTCCCTCTCTTCCTTTGGTAAGCCAATAATGTGTATATTATTTCCTTTGAAGTCATCCAATAGGTCTCTGTTGTTGTTTTCAGTATCTCTTAATCTCTTTTTGAGATCTCTGACTCCTTTTTTAGTTGTCTCTAATTCGTGCTCAATCTTGCTAATTCTTTCTTCAGCCTCACTGATTCTATTCTCTCTCACCTGTACTGTTTTCTATAGTTTATCTATTTTATTACCCTCTTCTGATACTGTTTTAGCTTGTTCAGCTAGTTGTGTTCTAAAGTCAGCTATTTCAGCTTTCAGCTCTCTAATAACCTTGAGATAATTAGTGTTTTCTTCCAGAGTCTCATTTGTTGTTTCTGCATTTCTGATGACAATTCTTTCAAACTCTTTACTCACTCTGTGATTATTTCCTTAACTAGTGTTTGGATGTTGACTTCATTATTTTGTGCTTCACCCTTTGGGGGGCTTTTAGCTGGACACTTGTCCTGGTTCATTTCTCCAGTATTTCTTCTTGTTGGTTTAACCATTTTATATAGTATGTTAAGAGGTCTCTCTCTCAGTACTTTTCAAATTACTGATCACTCTGGCCTGGATTGACTTGTGTCTAAGTACGGTAATTAAAGGGTTCACAGTTGTGGAAATGACAGTTGTTTAAATAGTATTTTAATTCCTGAGTTGGAACTCAGTGGCTTAAAATCTCCTTAGGTCTTTTTCTTCCCTATAGGGTATGGGAGCCTGAAGACTTTTAAACTATAAGTAGACTTCTTAGCTTAATCACTGACTCCTGACCAAGAGATAAAGCAGGGTGGGGCAGAGATAATCTACTGGTTATGCAAAGAGCCTTACACAGCCCCACAGCTAGGTCATGGTGGTATAGATCTTCTCCTGAGTTTCCTAGTTAGTTCTCTGACCCCTGGTGTCAGTACAGGGCCCTCCTCCACCCAGATTCTGAAGGCAGTAGTAGTGGAGCCTCACAGTTGCAGTTGTTGAATCTCAGTGGAGTCCTCCCTTCCCTTCAGTTGTCTTCTTGTAGGTGAAACAGACTGGAGGTCGTGTCTCAACTGGTAAACTGCTGGACTGTTACCAGCCACTTAATCTCTCTCTAGGCTCCTCTCTGTCCAGGAGCTACACGTATTTGCACTCACCAGTGATTTGGTGGATTCCTGAAGTTGTTCTAGTCCTGTCTTGTTGAGGTCCCAGGTGGTCTCCTTTGGTATTCCTAGTTGACCTGGGACAGGAGAGGAGAGAAACACAGCTGCTACTGCTCCGTAGCCCCACCTCCCACTTTTATTCTTTCCTTTCCTTTCCTTTCCTTTCCTTTCTCATTTTTTTTTTTTAAAGATTTTATTTATGTCTTAATGAGAAAGTTAGGAGGAGAGAGAAACAACCAGATATCATTCTGGCACATGTACTCCCAGGGATTGAATACGGGACCTCATGCTTGAGAATCCAGTGCTTTATCCATTGCGTCACCTCCTGGATCTCTCTTTTTTAAGAGAGAAAGGGAATAAAGCCATTGTACCATGTGTCTTTCAACACAGTGAGGACTGGGGTCACAAATAATGGCAAAGCAGTGTACTATCCACGTGAGATACTTTTCTGGTCTTTTTTTTTAAGGTTGTACTGAATATTCTGGTTCTACCTTATTCATTTCATTTATTTAGTTTTAAAATAATTATCTATTAGAAGACAGGTGGGCTGTGAAATAGCTAACTGGGATATTGTGCTGCTTTGCCATGTGAACAATCTAGGTTTCAACACTGCCTCCACTACACTAAAAGAATCTTGTCTGGCCAAGATCAGCTATTTTTCTGTTGCTGTCACCACCGCCACTACCACCACAAAAACTACAACTTACATGGAAAGATAAGTACAGAAATGAGCTTGGAGTTCAGATGAACTTACACCAAATGAAAAAAAGCATAGATTCTAGACAGTGAGGACAGAGAGGTTCTCACAAGTAAAAATCTGCTCCCTTACTATCTGGCTAGGATCTCACTGCCATAGCCGTCTGCCCTACTGAGCTCTCATTACTGCTGGCAGACTGCTTCTGCCATGGTGGCACACTATGGGCCCACCTGCAGCTGTGGTGGCTAATTCTGCCCCCCTTGGTTCCAGTTAGACCTAATACCTCTGTCACACCCCATCAGGTTCGTTAGGTCCTTGCACCCACTACCTCATTTCCTACTGCAGCCAGCTTCTACACAGACTGATGGGCCTAGTCTTCATGGAGAATCAAACATAATGGGAAGACAAAGTAAATCAGGTGATTTACTACAGTGATTTACCTACAGTGTTGGAGCAGGACAACAGCTTGATGAAAACCCAAATTCAACAGGGCTAGGAAACAAGTACTGCAGGTCTCTCTTTGCCTCTGTCTATACCTCTTCCACCCCTCTCAATTTTGCTCTGTCTTATCAAGTAAAGGAAAAAGAAAAAGAAAAAAAAAGTCATTGGGAGTGGTGGATTCATCATGTAGGCACTGAATCCCAGTGATAACCTGGTGGCAAAGAATAAATAAATAAAACAAAAAGAAATTTTAGCTGGAATTTCCCCCCAAATTAAAGGAGGAGATAGACCCTCAAACCTACTAAGTTCAGACAGTTCCAGGAAAAATGTATCTAGTCTTGAATTCACTAAGGTATGTAATAGTTAAAATGGTCTGTTAGTAAAAATAATTCTGAAAACTAAGAGAAAGCAGAGAATTGCTTGTAAGTGAGACTCTATATAACTATCAGCTAGTTTCACAGTGTAAACTCTATAAAGACTAGAAAGGACTTTCAGGAAATATTCAAAATTCTGAATGGGAAAGACCTACACTTAAGAGTATTTTACTCTGCTAGGTTATCAGTCAGGTTTGAAGAAGGCAGCAAGAGCTTTTCAGCAAAGCTGTAAGAATTCATTACCACTAAACCAGACCTAGCAGCGATACTAGAGGGACTCCTGTGAAATTAAAATGTAGAGTGACCTCACCCATAGCTGGCAAATGAACAGCTAGGAAAATGAGCAAAACCCAGTGAAGACTTTGGACTGAGACAAAACAACTGAGGTTACAAAGGATTGAGGGAGTGGGGGCATGACAAGGAGATAGTCCACTGTACTTTGGAAGAGAAATATTGATGCTTTGGTTGGGTAACACATTTTGAGGAGGTGAGAAATTGTGTTTTTAAAACATTAAAGGCTTATAAACCAATGTTACCTCAAAAACCAAAAACCAAATTTTAAAATGGTTAAACCATATAATTTACTGCTTTTAAAAAATGGACCCTTGTGAATTTAACAATAAGTTAATAATTTTTTGTTTTTTTTTAATTTGCTTGTTTTTGATAGAGAAATTGAGAGGAGAGACAGAGAGGGAGAGAAAGAGAAATACCTGTAGCACTCCTTCACTTGATCATGAAGCTTCACCCTCTGCAGGTGGGGACTGGGGACTTGAACCCAGGCCCTTGTCCAGGTGCACCATCCAACCAGCCCTCTTATAATTAGCTTTTTAGAACTATCATGGTAAGTTAAGGGAGATGTTTGTATTTCTCTGGTTTATGGTGGTGCAGGGGCTTCGGAACCCCAGGCCTGAAAGTCTATTTGCATAACTATTATGCTATTTCCCTCGCCCCATTTGTATTTCTTCTTCTTTTTTAAAATTTTAATTCAACTTTATTTATTTTTAATTTCTTATATTTATTTTCCCTTTTGTTGTCCTTGTTGTATTTCATTGTTGCTGTAGTTATTATTGTTGTTATTGGTGTCGTTGTTGTTAGAAAGGACAGAGAAAAATGGAGAGAGGAGGGGAAGACAGAGAAGGGGAGAGAAAGAGAGACACCTTCAGACCTGCTTCACCGCCTGTGAATTGACTCCCCTGCAGGTGGGAGCTGGGGGCTCGAACCAGGATCCTTATGCCGGTCCTTAGGCTTTGCACCACGTGTGCTTAACCTGCTGGGCTACTGCCTGACTCCCTGTATTTCTTAATAGTAAATTTGGCTTAAAATTATTAATTTTCAGTAGAATTAGAAAAGCAGATTAACGAAATAGACAGCTCAGAATTATTTTGTTGGCATCCATATATGCTGTATCTCCCCAGACAGAACATGAGTTATATAAAGGGAGTCTCTCAGGCCCTACCCATATTTTACTGTGATATCACTAGGGAGTGAGCCAAAGCTGACTTGTACATTGAAGAAAGACTTGTTCCAAAGTATTGTTCACTTTTACAAGGTGACTCATTTGTGAATGAGTAAGCTGAATTGTCAGTTGTTGGTATTTTAATATTCATCATGAGGAATTTGACCTGGAAAAGATTCCAACTAGGAAAATAATAGAGGGTCTGTAATGTCAGTGGAGTAACTTTCTTTCTCTTTTCTTTTCCTTTTTTTTTTTTTAACTTATGATACAGCAAAGCTTTGTAGATTTTGAAGTACTATAAACCTTGATTAGGCATGACAAACTTGCAGTACTACTTTAAGATCACTCTTTTTTAATTGATTTTTAAACAGTACTAATTAAATTCAATGCCATTATTATAAGTTTCGCTGGGAATAAACTACTGACCATGTGTTACTTATTATAATAATGATGAGTATTTATTGCTTTTTTATTGAGGCAAATTATGACTAATGTGAAGCTATTTTAACAATTTTTTATATTGCTATAAGGTGACTTTTTTTCAGAAAGATTAAGAGACAGATAGAGAGATCCCCCACACCTATGGACATCTTATCTTTGACAAAGGTGCCCAAACTATTAAATGGGGAAAGCAGTCTCTTCAACAAATGGTGTTGGAAACAATGGGTTGAAACATGCAGAAGAATGAAACTGAACCACTATATTTCACCAAATACAAAAGTAAATTCCAAGTGGATCAAGGACTTGGATGTTAGACCACAAACTATCAGATACTTAGAGGAGAATATTAGAAGAACTCTTTTCTACATAAATTTTAAAGACATCTTCAATGAAACGAATCCAATTACAAAGAAGACTAAGGCAAGCATGAACCTATGGGACTACATCCAATTAAAAAGCTTCTGCACAGCAAAAGAAACTACTACCCAAACCAAGAGACTCCTCACAGAATGGGAGAAGATCTTTACATGCCATACATCAGACAAGAGGCTAATAACCAGAATATATAAAGAACTTGCAAATCTCAACAACAAGACAACAAATAACAAAAATGGGGGGAGGACTTGGACAGAATATTCACCACAGAAGAGATCCAAAAGGCCGAGAAACACATGAAAAAATGCTCCAAGTCTCTGATTGTCAGAGAAATGCAAAAAAAGACAACAATGAGATACCACTTCACTCTTGTGAGAGTGTCATACATCAGAAAAGGGAACAGCAGCAAATGCTGGAGAGGTTGTGGGGTCCAAGGAACCCTCCTACACTGCTGGTGGGAATGTCAATTGGTCCAACCTCTGTGGAGAACAGTCTGGAGAACTCTCAGCAGGCTAGAAATGGACCTACTCTATGATCCTGCAATTCCTCTCCTGGGGATATATCCTAAGGAACCCAACACATCCATCCAAAAAGATCTGTGTACACATATGTTCTTGGCAGCACAATTTGTAATAGCCAAAACCTGGAAGCAACCCAGGTGTCCAACAACAGATGAGTGGCTGAGCAAGTGGTGGTATATATACACAATGGAATACTACTCAGCTGTTAAAAATGGTGACTTCACCGTTTTCAGCTGATCTTGGATGGACCTTGAAAAAATCATGTTGAGTGAAATAAGTCAGAAACAGAAGGATGAATATGGGATGATCTCACTCTCAGGCAGAAGTTGAAAAACAAGATCAGAAGAGAAAACACAAGTAGAACCTGAAATGGAATTGGCATATTACACCAAAGCAAAAGACTCTGGGGTGGGTGGGTGGGGAGAATACAGGTCCATGAAAGATGATAAATGACATAGTGGGGGTTGTATTGTTAAATGGGAAACTGGGGAATGTTATGCATGTACAAACTATTGTATTTACTGTTGAATATAAAACATTATTTCCCCAATAAAGAAATAAATTAAAAAAAAAAAAAGAAAAGGTAAGAGCAACAAATGCTGGAGAGGTTGTGGGGTCCAAGGAACCCTCCCGCACTGCTGGTGGGAATGTCAATTGGTCCAACCTCTGTGGAGAACAGTCTGGAGATCTCTCAGAAGGCTAGAGATGGACCTGCCCTATGATCCTGCAATTCCTCTCCTGGGGATAGATCTAAGGAACCCAACACACCCATCCAAAAAGATCTGTGTACACATATGTTCTTAGCAGCACAATTTGTAATAGCCACAACCTGGAATCCACCCAGGTGTCCAACAACAGATGAGTGGCTAGCAAGTTGTGGTATATATACACAATGGAATACTACTCAGCTGTAAAAAATGGTGACTTCACCGTTTTCAGCCGATCTTGGATGGAGCTTGAAAAAATCATGTTGAGTGAAATAAGTCAGAAACGGAAGGATGAATATGGGATGATCTCACTTTCAGGCAGAAGTTGAAAAACAAGTTCAGAAGAGAAAACACAAGTAGAACCTGAACTGGAATTGGCGTATTGCAGCAAAGTAAAAGACCTTGAGGTGGGTGGGAAGAATACAGATCCAAGAAGGATGACAGAGGACCTATTGGGGGTTGTATTGTTATATGGAAAACTGGGAAGTGTTATGCATGCACAAACTATTGTATTTACTGTTGAATATAAAACATTAATTCCCCAATAAAGAAATTTAAAAAAAAAAGAGACAGATAGAATGATACCACCATAGCACTGAAGCTTCCAAGCAAGTGAGCTATCTTGCCACCCATTTTCTTTAAAAAAAATTTAATTGATTATTATTTCTTGAATATTTATTCCCTTTTGTTGCCCTTGTTTTATTGTTGTAGTTACTATTGTTGTTATTGATGTCATTGTTGGATAGGATAGAGAGAAATTGAGAGAGGAGTGGAAGACAGAGGGGGAGAGAAAGACAACTGCAGACCTGCTTCACTGCCTGTGATGCGACTCCCCTGCAGGTGGGGAGCTGGGGGCTCAAACCAGGATCCTTATGTTGTTCCTTACCCTTTGAGCCACCTGCGCTTAACCCGCTGCACTGCTACCCGACTCCCAAATTAATCTATTAATGGATGGAGATAGAAATTAGAGCAGAAGGGGGAGATAGAGAAGGAGAGAGACAGAGAGACACCTACAGCCTTGCTTCACCACTTGTGAAGCTGTTCCCCTGCAGATTGGGACCAGGGGTTTGAACCTGGGTCCTTGCACACTGTAGTCTGTGCTTAACCAGCTGTGTCTTAACAAAAATTTTAATGTGGTGCTGGAAAGCCAATTCAGGTTATTTTACATATATGAGATACTTTGAGCAGCCTCCCCAGTCCAGTTTTTTAGAATTATATATTCTTGAGTGTGTATGTGTGAGGGGGCGGGTAGAGAAAGACGGAGACTATAGCCTTGTTCTACCTCCCATGACTGGGGAGATAGCATAGTTGTTATGCAGAAAGACCTCCATGCCTAAGGCACTAAAAGTTTTAGGTTCTGTCCCCAGCACCAGAAGTCAGAGTTTAGCTGTGCTTTGGAAAAATAAACAACCCTAGAAAACTAACCAACCAAATAAAAAATTTAGGGCTTCATACATGGGAGGAATATACTTTACCTGCTAACTCATCTCCTGGCTTCATTTAACTATTTTTGTGTGTTACTTACCTTTATTTATATTTTAAAAGTAATCTTGGTATAAGACTATAAATATTTTAGAAATGTAATTTCACATGTCTTTAATATATACTATGCCATACCTGCCAAAGTACTAATATCCTGTTCTCCAAGTGTACTGGATGCTCTCTCCCCTTGCAGACCAATTTCCCTCCCCGCCCTCCATGACCCTAATTCTGCAGTTCATAGGCCATTTAAATCCTTCCCCCCAACTTATTTTTGTCACCAGGGTTATTGCTGGGACTCAGTTCCTACATAACTTAATTATTCTTGGTAGCGTACCTTTCCCCCCCTGCTCCTATACATAGAGGGTGAAAGAGAGGGAGGGATGGAGGGAGGGAGGGAAGAGAGAGAGGGGGGGAGAGAGAGAGAGAAGAAGGAGGAGGAGGAGGAGGAGGAGGAGGAGAGACATTAATTTGGAACAGCACCAGTCTGCCACTCTTGAAGCTTTTTCCTTGAAACTGCTCCCATGGGGCGGGGGTAGATAATATAATGATTAATCAAAGAGACTGTCATGCCTGAGGCTCCAAAGTCCCAGGTTCAGTCCCCTGCACCACCATGAACCAGAGATGATCAGAGCTCTGGTTAAAAGAAAGAAAGGAAAGGAGAGGAAAGGAAAGGAAGGGCTCCCATGTGGTGATTCTCGAACCCTTATCATCATGCATAGTAGTGAGTGTGCTCTTCTAAATATGCACCTGCTGACCCCTTGCCCCCACCACTGAAACCATTTTTTAAAAATACTTTTTATATTTATTTATTCCTTTTTGTTGTTTTATTGTTGTAGTTATTATTAATATCATTGTTATTGGATAAGACAGAGAGAAATGGAGAGAGGAGGGGAAGACAGAGAAAGATAAGATACCTGCAGATCTGCTTCACTGCTTGTGAAGTGACTCCTCTGCAGGTGGGGAGACGGGGACTCGAACTGGGACCTTTATGCTGGTCCTTGCGCTTTGCCCACCTATGCTTAACCCACTGTGCTTAACCTGTTGCGTTACCGCCCGACTCCCTATTGAAACCATTTTTAAGTGCACAGCTCAGCAGCATGAAGTATATTCACATTGTTGTGCAACAGCCACCACCACTGATCTCCAGGATTTATCTTATGAAACTGAAACTCTGTCCCCATGACAGCTGTCCAATACCCCTTCACCCAGCCCTAGGCAATCACTGTTCTACTTCCCATCTCTGAACTTGACTGCTTTAAGAACCACATATAGGTTGTTTGCATATTTTTAGCTATCTTAAATAGTGCAGCTATTTACATACATAGGGGTGCATATGTCTCTTTGGATTTGTGTTTTTATGTTCTTTGAATATATGCTCAGGAAGAGTGATATTGCTGGATTGAAAGGTATTTCCATTTTTATTTATTTGAGGACGCTATATGTTTTCTATAGCCGCTGTACCAGTTAGCATTCCCACCAACAGTGTATTAGGGTTCCTTTTTCTCCACATCCTTGCCAATCAATACTTGTCATCTGGTTTGTTGATAGAGACAATTCTCAGTGATGTGAGGTGATTTTTCATTGCGTTCCTTTATGATGATGAATGATGTGGAGTATTTTCTCATGTCTGTGGCTCACTGAATGTCTTCTTTTGCCTACTTTTTTTTTAACTGGGTTGTTTATTTTGTTATTGAGCTGTTTGATTTCTTTATAACTTTTTGATATTAATCTTTTAGTGGTACCAAGCCATTTCTTGGACTTGGTGACAATTATGGTGGCTTTTGGAGGTGGAGGGGAGACAATTTCAGTGGAGGTTGTGGTAACTCAGACTTACCGTGAATGGGTGTGAAATCATACCCCTGAAATACTATAACTTAGTAAAACTACGTTAAATCACTAAAACAAAAATAAAACAAATAAGCAAAAAAAACACACAGGTAGTCCAGAGAGTGGTGCAGTGGATAAAGTTTTACTTTCAAACATTGAGTCCTGAGTTCAATCCTTGATATCCCATATCCTAGAGTGATGATCTCTCCTCTCTCTCTCCTCTCTGTCTCCCCTTTCCTCCCTCTTCCATTATTTAATAAGTAAGAAGATCTTAAAAATAAAAAGATAGGGAGTCGGGTGGTAGTGCAGTGGGCTAAGGACACATGGAGCAAAGCGCAAGGACCAGCGTTAAGGATCCTGGTTCGAGCCCCCGGCTCCCCACCTGCAGGGAAATCGTTTCACAGGCAGTGAAACTGGTCTGCAGGTGTCTTTCTTTCCCCTTCTCTGTCTCCCCCCCCTCTCCATTTCTCTGTCCTATTTAATAACGATGACATCAATAACAACAACAGTAATAACTACAACAATATAACAACAAGGGCAACAAAAGGGAATAAACAAATAAATATTTAAAAAAATTAAAAGATAGTACCATGCCAGTGAAATAGCTCACCTTATCTGCATGCAGTCCAGTATTATAGCACTGGAGACAGCTCCTGTGTTGTGGTTCTCCCCATCCCTCCCTCCTCTTTCTTTCTCTCTGGTAAAATTGGCAGTGAAGCCTCTACTACCACAAAAAATAAGAAACCACATGTAAGTGAAATCATACTATGTATTTTTGTGACTGCTTCTTCCATTTAGCATAATGTCTTCAAGGTTCATTCATTTTCTAGAATGCCCTTCCTTTTTAAGATCAATAGTCCACTGAATGTGTATACCACATTTTGTTTACCTTTCATTTGTTGGTGGATGCTTGGATTGCTTCCAGTTTTTGACTATTATGAACAAAACTGCTGTAAACATGATTGCACTCTAGTGTTTTTGTGAAGGCAATACACAGCAACTAGACCTATGTCTTAAAAGACAAGTATTCCAAGTTAAGAGGAAGATGCTTTTCTTTTGGAGTTTTGGTAGATGGCTTTTAATTTGGCTTCAATTTAAGACCTAGACTTGCTCATGCTATCTGTCCCTACGTTGATTTCTTTTCTTTTTTTTTTTTTAATATGGAACGCTTCACGAATTTGCGTGTCATCCTTGCGCAGGGGCCATGCTAATCTTCTCTGTATCGTTCCAATTTTAGTATACGTGCTGCTGAAACGAGCACCCTACGTTGATTTCTAACAAGCACAGTTTTCAGTGTCATTTAGAATATTGTAGCAATATAACTTTATTCAACCAGGTGGTAAAAGTTGATAGCACACTAACTATAACATTTAAAAAAATTATTTATTTATTAATGAGAAAGATAGGAGGATAGAAAGAACCAGGTATCACTCTGGTACATGTGCTGCCGGGGAATTGAACTCAGGACCTCATGCTTGAGAGTCCAAAGCTTTATCCACTGCGCCACCTCCCAGACCACTAACTATAACATTTTATATTAAAATTATTTTCATGTATTTGAACCTTGAATTCAGATTTTATTGCTTTTATTTGCTTGGGTGTATGTCTTAGATCTTTTCACCTGTCTTCTGAATAGTCTTGGTAAAAGTCACCTCCTAATAGCTAACCATCAATCAACAGACTGGTTTGGAAATTTTAATGATAGAATCCAAGATATCGAAGTTTTTTTTTTTTTTTTTTTTTAACCTCCAGGGTTATTGCTGGGGCTCGGTGCCTGCACTACGAATCCACTGCTCCTTGAGGCCGTTTTTTCCTCACTTTGTTGCCCTTGTTGTCATCATTATTGTTGTTATCATTGCTGTTGTTGTTGTTTGGATAGGACAGACAGAAATCGAGAGAGGAGGGAAGACTGAGAGAGGGGGAGAGAAAGGCAGACACCTGCAGACCTGCTTTACCGCCTGTGAAGCGACCCTCCTGCAGGTGGGGAGCCGGGGGCTTGAACTGGGATCCTCCTGCCGGTCCTTGCGCTTTGCGCCATGTGCGCTTAACCTGCTGCACTACCGCCCGACCCCCGTTTTTTAATTTTTTAAAATATTTATTTTCCCTTTTGTTGCCTTTGTTGGTTATCGAAGTTTTTAGTTTCAGGCACATTTGTGAATAATGTAATCTTTAGGGCAAAATGAGTTTAGATTGAATATATTGGTTATTAGGTGATTCTTAGTATTGTATAGGATTTTCCAAGTGTTTTTTTTTTTTTGTCTTTAATTGTGCCATTTAATGTTTCTAAACTATTTGTTGTATTTATTGGGGCAAGATGTGGAATAAGAAGTGCCATGAAGAAGTGAGGAGGAAATCATGCAAATATCAAAGCAACATGCTTAGATCTCTTCTCAATTCAAGATCATTTGAAATGAAGACAAAGGGAGGAAATAGCCAGAATTTCAGGCATGTGCTCTACATACGTACTTCTTAGGCACCCTTCTGCATACATAACTACAGTGCAGCATCTCTGCTCAGACAAAATGTCAGAAGCTATTAAAGAACGTTAAAGTGGATGATGTGATAGCTTTTGAGTCATAGTACAGTTTCCGGAGAGTTGATAACACATTTGTATCAACTACAGATTTGACTGTAAAAGATGAGCCAATGCAGTGTGGTCAGAGACCAGAAAAGAATGTTTGATATTGGCAGAGTCTGATGATTACAAACTTTAAGCCTAAGGAAAGAAGGCACCTGGGAGATAGCACAGTGGTTACGCAAAAGATTTCCTCCACCCCAACCCCCACACCTTCAGTATCACTTTATTGAGGGGATGTTGACTAATAGAATTGTTACTGTCTCAGGAGTACATTTCCATATTTCCCTAAGATATGTCAGTACATTTCACTCTCTACCAAACCATCTTCCAGTTTCACTTTAGGTACAATGGACTTTCAAGCCTGAGGCTCCAAGGTCCCACTGTAGTCAAGAGCTGAGCAGTGCTCGGATTAAAAAAAGAAAGAAGAAAAATAAGGGGCGGGGGTGTGTGTAAAAAAAAGTCTCAGGAAAGGAAGACATAAAAGTGCATGTCTGACATGTTTTTGCACTGTGGTTGGGACTTCCTTGTAGCTTTTCTTTGTTTAGAGTGAATGGAGCTAAAAGCAAAGCAGTGGAAATAGTCTTTAAGGCTAGTTGGTCACATTGGAACTGTTGCTTACCTTTGGAGATGGTGGAGGTGGTAGTGGGGTGTGTGTGTGGAGGGGTAGCCACGCTTAAGCAAAACTTAACTCTAAAATTTCTTTTCAGTTCTCTTTGTCTGAAAAATGCCCCCCCCCACCCTTTTACACCAAAGCACTGATCAGCTCTGTTTTATGGTGGTGCAGGGGATTGAACCTGGGATCTCAGAGCCTCAGGCATGAGAGTCTCTGCATAACCATTATGCTAGTGATTTTGTGTACTTCCAGAATACAGCTTTGAGAACAACTGAAGAATAATTGTTGTGAGGAAAGTATTGCTGTGACAACATGGAATACGTTTTTTTGTGTATTTGTTTCAGTTGTATAAAACAAACAAGCTGTTTTTTTCAGGCAGTAGAGGTGCTATTAAGGTATAATAATGAGTATGACATCGACATTTGGCCAACGTCCTTTGGGAAATATAAAATGAATGCAATGTCGTACATTTCCTTTCCTTAGAGCTTATCTTTTGTTAGTGCAGTTAAGGCAAACAGGAGCAGTTTCACTATTATTGTTCAGAAAACATAAGGATATAAAAATATAAACAACAGAGGGGGCCAGGCAATGGCATATATTACCAAAAACAAGGACTTGGATTTGAGCCCCCACTCTTCACCTGTAGTGTGTGTGTGAGTTTCACTAGCCATGAAGCAGGTTTGCAGGTATCTATCTTTCTCTGTCTCCTCCTCCTCTCTCAATTTATCTCTGTCCTATCTAATAAAACAGAAAGGAAGGAAGAAAGAAAGAAAGAAAGAAAGAAAGAAAGGAGGAAAAATGGCTGCTGAGAGTGGTGGATTCATAGTGCTGGCACCCAGCCCCAGGGATAACTCTGGTGACAATAAAAACAAACAAATGAAAACATGACAACAGAAACATGATGTAGCCTACACTTAAAAGAATAGCTTTATTGAGATATAATTCATATTTTACACAATTTAGCCAGTTTAGTGGTTTTTTTTTTTTTAAGGTATGTTGACAAAATTGTGTAACTATTAGCACTATGAATTGCGTACCTATTAGCAATTTTAATTTAATACATCTTTATAATTTCTGAGAGAAAAGTGTAGCCATTAGAGTCCCATAACGCTCTAGGCAATCAGTTGTCTGTTTTCTGTCTGTGCCTGTCTAGACATTTCAGGTAAGTGGAATCATGTATTGTATGCTCTTTTATGACTAGCTGCTTTCTCTTAGCAGAAACAAAATTCATGTTGTAGTAGCTATCAGTGCTTTGTCCCTTTTAACTGTTAAACTTTATTCCATTTTATGGTTATACTACATTTACCCACTTACTAATTGATAGTCATTTGTGTTTTTGGCTATTATGAATAGTCACATAATACTGCTATGAACAACCAAGTTTATTCTCTTGTGTGGGCCAGTGGGGTTATTGTTGGGCCTTGTTGCCTACATGATGAATCCAGCACTCCTGGTGGCCATTTCTTCCCTCCCCTCCCCTCCCCTCCCCTCCCCTCCCCTCCCCTCCCCTCCCCTCCCCTCCCCTCCCCTCCCCTCCCCTCCCCTCCCCTTTTCTCTTTCTTAACAAAGCATTGTCCAGCTCTGGTTTATGGTGGTGTGGGGGATTGATTGAACTTGGGATCTTGGGGACTCAGGCATGAGAGTCTCTTTTCAAAACCACTTTGTTATCTATCCCCCCTTCTCCTTTTCATCTTTCTATTTTATTTGATAGGACAGAGAGAAATTGAGAGGAAGGGGAGGGGAACATCTGCAGAGTAGCTTATTAAGATTCCAACCCTTGCGGTAGGGAGCAGGGACTTGTGCATGGTAATGTGTGTGCTCAACTAGGTGTGCCGCTTCCCGGTCCCCCTCTTGTGTAGATTTCTAGGAGTGGGAATTGCTGGGTCATATGCTAACTCTGTAATTAACCTTTGAACTGCCAGACTATTTCCTAGAGTGACTATACTGTTCCTACCGATAATATATGAAGCTCCAAATTCTCCATATCCATATGCTAAATCCTTTGCTATCTGTCTTTTCGCTTATAGTTATGTCAGTGTGAGGTACTATCTCATGTGGCTTTGTTTTGTACTTCCCTTAGTGTTTTATGATTTTTGAGAATCTTGTACATTTTGGCCTCTTTTATTTTTTAAGATTTTTAAAATACTTATTTCCTTTTTGTTGCCCTTGTTTTTATTGTTGTTATAGTTATTATTATTGTTGATGTCATCGTTGGATAGGACAGAGAGAAATGGAGAGAGGAGGGGAAGACAGAGAGGGAGAAAGAAGACACCTGCAGACCTGCTTTACCGCCTGTGAAGTGACTCCCCTGCAGGTGGGGAGCCGGGCACTTGAACTGGGATCCTTAGGCTAGTCCTTGCGCCACGTGCGCTTAACCCGCTGCGCTACAACCCGACTCCCGCCTCTTTTTTTTTTTTTTTCCTTTTTCTTTTTTTTTTTTTGAGAGATGATCTGCTTAGATCCTTTACCCACTTTATTTACTTTTTTTTTTTTACCACTAGGGTTATGACGGGCTAGGTGCCTGCATGATGACTCCACCACTCCTGACAGTTACTGTTTGTTTGTTTCTTTCTCTCTTCATTTTTATTATTTTTGTATTTGATAGAGACAGAAATAGAGAGGGAGTGGTGGTGCACCTGGTTAGTGCACATGTTACAATGTGCAAGGACCTAGGTTCAAGTCCCTGGTCCTCACCTGCAGGGGGAAAACTTCACAAGTGATGAAGCAGGGCTGCAGGTGTCTATCTGCCTCTCTCTCTCTCTCTCTTCCTTCCTCTCAATTTCTGGCTATCTCTATCCAATGAATAAATAAAGATAAATAAAAAATTAAACAAAACCCCAAATAATAATATCTTCTTAAAAAAAGAGAGAAGGAGTGAGGAGGAAGAGAAAGAGACTTCTGCAGCACTGTTTCACTGCTCATGAAATTCCCCCTCTGCAGGTTGGGTGGGTACCAGAGGCCTGAACCCAGGTCCTTGAGCTTGGTAATGTGTGTATTCTACTGGGTGCACCACTGCCCAGCCCCTATTATTAAGTTTGTGTGTATGTGTGTGTGTGTGAGAGAGAGAGCAGAGCATCACTCTTACGATGATTTCTTTCTTTCTTTTTTCTTTGTTGTTGTTAGACAGTGCCTATCTAGCCCAGGGCCTCTAACATGCAAGGCATGTATTCTATTTCTGAGCCACCTGGTACAGTGGGGGGGGGGGGCAGGCAGAGATGACCCTCCTACTTTTGATTGAATTGTGTGCCTTTTTATTATTGAGGTGTAAGTTCTTTGTATTTTTTCATATAATTTCTTTCAAAAAGATGAGATTCATATTTATTTTCTTAAGTTTGTACCTTGCTTTTGTACTCACATGATATGGTGCCCTTTGCAGTCAAATGCTCTACCACTGAGCTATACCCCCGATAATGGTGCCCTTTGAAGCACAAAAAGTTTTCTTTTTAATGTGGTCCAATTTCATTTATGCATTTTATTTGCTGCCTGTGGTTTTGGTATCTAAGAAACTATTAGCTCAGGCATGGGCATATGGATTTATCCTTAGGTCTTTTTCTAAGCGTTTTATAACTTTAGCTCCTACAGTTTTATGTCTACAACTCATTAGTTTTTATATATGGTGTTAGAAAGTTTTCCAACTTCATTGTTTTGCATGTGTCCCAGCACTGCTACCACTTACTGAAAACTATGTGTGTCTCTGTGTGTTTTTACTGGAAAAGTCATGATGTATTTTTTCTTCGTTTTTCTGTGTAAAAATATGTCATGATTTTTTCTACAACATCTCCCCAGCGAATTATCAAAACATCATTATTGAAATAAAGTGGTTGTAAATTTGACATTATGTATCAGAATCTGGTTGCATCTACCTACATTTCTGCGGTTCTGTCCTTATGGCAGTATCCTGTTTGCTCAAACTGAAAAACATACTACTGTTGGGAAGGCAGGACCAAGGAAATAGCTAAGTGGTTGTGCAAAATGACTTTCCTGCCTGAGGCTCCAAGGTTCTAGAGAGTTCCATAACACACACATGAGAAGGGGGGGGGGAGAAAGAGAGAGAGAGAGAGAGAGCCAGCCCATAGCACCACTGTAGTACATATGGTGCTAGGGATCAAATTGGGAACCTTAGGCTTTCAAGCTCAATACTCTACCAGTTGAGCCACCTCCTCAGCTAGCTGCTTGTCTTGTCTTTTTTCTTTTTTTCTTTTTTCTTTTCTTTTTTATTTCTTCCTTCCTTCTTCCCTTCCCTTCCCTTCCCTTCCCTTCCCTTCCCTTCCCTTCCCTTCCTTTTCTTTTCCCTCCCCTCCCCTCCGCTCCCCTCCCCTCCCCTCCCCTGCCCTGCCCTGCCCTGCCCTGCCCTGCCCTGCCCTGCCCTGCCCTCCTCCTCCAGGGTTATTACTGGAGCTTGGTGCCTGCACTAGGAATCCACTGCTCTTGGAGGCTATTTTTTCCCTTTTTGTTGCCCTTGTTGTTTATCGTTGTTATTATTATTGTTGTTGGATAGGACAGAAAGAAATGGAGAGAGAAGGGGAAGACAGAGAAAGGCAGCTGCAGATCTGCTTCACTGCTTGTGAGGCGTCACTGCTGCAGGTGGGGAGCTGGGGTCCCAAACCAAGATCCTTGTGCTGGTCCTTTGCGCTTTGCACCATGTGCACTAAACCTGCAGTGCTACTGCTTGCCCCTGCTATTTTTTTTTTTTTTTTTTTACTTTTTTCAAGATTATTTTGGCTTTTCCAAGTTTCGTGCATTTTACATGTAGAGTTTAGGATTGACCTGAGTTTTGTTAAAGCAAACAAAAATCTAACCAGCTGGGATTTTGACAGAGATTGCTTTAAACCCATCTTTGTTTTTGGAGGAGCTAGGACTATGAGCACATCTTACTTCACTACTTTGGCCTGCTTTTCATTCTAGAAGCAAGGGGTGGGGGCAGGTGGCATAAAAACACCAGAGCTTCCTCTGGTGCTGTAACTACTTACATGTGGTGCCAGGGTTTAAACCTAGGCTTCAGGAATGATAAGGCACACACCTGATTCCTTTTAATCAAACTGGCCATTTGGGAAGTGTTTTTGGGGGCTGGGTGGTGTGTGCACCTGGTGGAGAGCACATTACAGTGCGCGAGCCCTTGGTCCTCACCTGCAGGGGGAAAGCTTCATAACTGGTGAAGTAGGGCTTCAGATGTCTGTCTCTCTCCCTCTCTATTTCCCTCTTCCTTTCAATTTCTGGCTCTCTCTCTCTCTCTTTTTTTTTTCTTCTGGCTGTCACTATTCAATAAATAAATAAAGATAATAATAAAAAAGGAAGTAGGTTTTGTTTGTTTGTTTCCCTCTCTCTCTCCAGAACACTACTCAACTCTGGCTGTGGTACAGAGATTAAACATGGGGCATTGGAACTTCAGGCATGAAAGTCATCTTGCACAAC
The DNA here is from genome assembly GCF_950295315.1 of Erinaceus europaeus. Taxonomy (NCBI): domain Eukaryota; kingdom Metazoa; phylum Chordata; class Mammalia; order Eulipotyphla; family Erinaceidae; genus Erinaceus; species Erinaceus europaeus. The sequence continues at coordinate 110,179,199 of NC_080163.1, read as the reverse complement.
CACTATATTATCTCCTTGGTCTTGTCTTAACAGTAGTATGTTTTTCACCTTGATCACATAGGATGTCTTACCTTTGATTAACTCTTTAATTTCATTCAACACTAATTTGATTTTCTCGCTCTCATATATATACTATATTTATTGGATAGAGATAGCCAGAAATCAATAGGGAAGGGGGGTGATAGAGATGGAGAGAGACAGAGAGAGATACCCACAACACTGCTTCACCAAATGCAAAGCTTTCTCCCTGTAGGTGGGGACTGGGGACTCAAACCAGGGTCCTTGAACACTGTAACAGTATGCTTAACCAGGTGCTCCAGCACTCAGTCCAATATATATACTTTAACCAGAGCCCTGCTCAGCTCTAGCTTATGGTAGTTCGGGGAATTCAACCTGGGACTTTGGAGCCTCAGTTATGTGAGTCTGTTTGCATGACCATTATGCTACCCCCATCCCTTTATTTGAATTTTCTAGATACAAGGTTATATCATGGGGCTGGGCGGCGGTGGTGGTGGTGGCGGCGCACCTGGTTGAGCACACATGTTACTATGGTCAAGAACCCAGGTTCAAGCCATGATCCCCACCTGCCTGTGTATGTGTGTGTGGGAGGCTTCATAAGTGATAAAACATCATTACAGCTCTCTCTCTCTCTCTCTCTCTCTCTCTCTGTGTGTGTCTCCAGTTATTGCTGGGGCATGGTGCCTGCACTATGCATCCACTGCTTCTGGAGGCCATTTTTCCCCTTTCTGTTGCCCTTGTTTATCGTTGTTATTATTATTGTTGTTGTTAATGCTGTTGTTGGTTAGGACAGAGAGAAATTGAGAGAGGATGGGAAGACAGAGGGAGAGAGAAAGATAGACACCTGCAGACCTGCTTCACTGCTTGTGAGGCGTCCCCCCTGTAGGTGGGGAGCCGTCTCAAACTAGGATCCTTACGCCACTTCTTGCACTTTGTGCCATGTGCACTTAACCTGCTGCGCTACAGCCTGGTCCCCAGGTATCTTTCTCTATCTCTCCCTTATCTCTATCCAGTAAATAAATAAATAAATAAATAAATAAGAAATATTGTGTCTTTATTCTTTTTAAAAATTTATTAGTGATTTAATAATGATACACAAGATTGTGGGATAAGACTGGTACAATTCAATACAATTCCCATCATCTTTGTTCTTATACAACTAAACTTTTTTTAAACCCTCTAGTTCAATGTTGAGAAGTTACAGTATCAGAAATCCTTCTCCTACTCCTGATAGAGAAGGAAATTGTTCTCCCTGACAGCCATCAAGTATGTTAATTTCAGGTTTTGCAAATGTCTTTTGCCAGACTGAGGAATTTCCCTTCCATTCCTAGTTTGTTGAATGCTTTTTAAAATTATTATTATTTAGTGGTCTGGGAGGTGGCACATTGGTAAAGTTTTGGACTCTCAAGCATGAGGTTCTGAGTTCGATCCCTGGCAACACATGTGCCAGAGTAATGTCTGGTTCTTTCTCTCTCCTATCTTTCTCATACATAAATAAAATCTTTAAAAAATAAAATAATTATTATTTAAAGGCAGAGACAGAAATGCAGAGAAGGAGAGACAGAGAGACACCACAGTACTGGTGCTTCCTTTAATGCATTGGGGCCTGGGCTTGAACCTGGATCTCAAACATGGCAAAGCAGTACAGTATTTTGCTGGCCCGTTTGCTGTATGTTTTTATTATGAAAGAGTGTTGGGTTTTGTCAGATGTCTTTTCTGAAATAAATTCCTTTAAACAGTTATTTTCTTCTTTTTTTCCTATTTGCAGAAATTGATTTGCACACGAAATGTGTGGTGGATGTAGATGCAAACAGGGTTATTCTCAGTCCTGTAAATACTAATCTCGCCAAAGGAGATGCCCGGTAAGTTCATAAACACTGCTGCTTTGATTAATGGAGTTTTACTTACTTGTTTTCAATGTCTGGGAATGAACTTAGGGCCTTGTGTATGCACAGTGTCATCAACAGAGTTTTATATGGTTGAGAACAACAATGGCTGCTGAATTGGGTTCAGTTTAACCAATATTGTGTAGTCAGATTGCTGTCAAATCAAAGACAAAATCAGTTGATACAATATCGAATTACTCAGTGCAGAATGGATAGTGTAGATAATTGTCTTAGAACTCAGAGAGAATTTGTCTTCTTTCTTTCTTTCTTTCTTTCTTTCTTTCTTTCTTTCTTTCTTTCCTTCTTTCTTTCCCACAAAGGTTATTGTTGGGGCTTGGTGCCAGCACTATGAATCTGCCACTCACTGTGGCCCTGTTTTCTTCGTTCTGTTTTATTTGATAGGACAGAGAGAAATTGAGAACGGAGGGAAGGAGAGAGGGAGACAGAAAGACAACTACTGACCTGCTTTAATGCTTGTGAAGTGTCCCCCTTGCAGGTGGGGAGCAGGGACTTGAATGAGGATCCTTGCACGTGGTAATATGTATGGTGAACCAGGTGTGCTACCACACTTCCCCTACCCCATCCCCACCCCAGCCTAGTTTTCATAGTGAAGTAGCTGAGAGATATTTTTTCTTAAAGGGGATAGTGCTGCTGAAGGTCTAGCTAAGATGTAAATGAGAAGGAAAGCTTTTAGGTTGTTCTTCAGCTGAGTGGCTTTTACTTCCATCAGTAAAAGGAATTCTGCCCTTTTTTTTTTTTTTTTTTTTTGCATCCAGGGTTATTACTATGGCTCAATGCCTACACTACAAATCCACTGCTCCTGAAGCCCCCCCTTTCCATTTTATTTGCTAGAGAGAAATTGAGAGGAGGGGGAGATAGGGAGAGAGAAAGACAATGCAGATCTGCTCCACTACTTGAGAAACATCGCCCATGTAGGTGGGGGAGTAGGGGACTTGAACCCGGATCCTTGCATTTTGTACTGTGTGCACTTAACCAAGTGCATCATTGCCTGGCTCCTTCAGTTGAAATTCGGTGTGTCAGCAAGAGCTTATTTAAAATGTTGTCTTCTTCCTGGAGATATTCCTATAGTCTTCAGTGAGTGATTCCTCTCCTTTTGAGTCCTATGAGTACTAGTCTATATCACTGCCACTTAATTATTTTGTTTTGCATAGTTAATTGTAGCTCTGCAGTGGCTTTTAAAGTTTTCTAGAAGAAATATTTTCTGTCTGGTTGGGCAAGAATTTCTGAGCATCTGAATTTGGAAGGTAAGGTTAATGAATAGGCAGGAAGGTGTAAAAGTGAATTGGGGATGAAGAAAGAGGTGATCTGACTTTTGGTAAGTGCAGGAAAATTGATTGAAGCCATTAAACTGGGATCAAATTACAGAAGACCTTGAAAGCAGATAAGGACATTTAGCTGTTTTTGTTTTTTTTTTTATTTATGGGTAAAATATCACTGTTGAAGTTTTATAAGACTTACTTAGGAGGTAAAGAGAACACCAGAGCATCGCTCTGGCATATGTGATGCTGATGGATTGAACCTGGAACCTAAGACATGCAAGTCCTGTGCTCTACCTGTGGAGTCTCTTTCCTAATTGCTTTGATAATACGTCAATGCTAAAACTAATGCAAGTGGATAGAAAGCACACATTTAGAGAAACAGTGCCAATCATGATACTGTGTGTGTGTATTTTAATTTTAAAGATACTGTTTTTCCTTTTTTAATAATTTTTTTCATTTGCTAGAACAGAAAGAAATAGAGAAGAGTTCCCCTCTTTTCTCAATAGACAGGTAGAAGGAAGCGTCCTTCCCGGGCCGGGCAGTAGTGTAGCAGGTTAAGTGCATACGGTGCGAAATGCAAAGACTGGTTTTAGGATCCTGGTTTGAGCCCCCGACCCCTCACCTGCAGGGAGGTCGTTTCATCGGTGGTGAATCAGGTCTGCAGGTGTTTGTCTTTCTCTCCCCCCCCCCCCTTTTTTTTTTAAGAATTTATTTATTTATTTATGAGAAAGAACCAGATATCACTTTGGTATATGTGCTGTCGGGGATCGAACTCAGGACCTCATGGTTGAGAATCCAATGCTTTATCCACTGCGCCACCTCCCAGACTACTTTCTCTCTCCCCCTGTCTCTCTCTCTCTCCCCCTCCTCTCTCAATTTCTCTCTGTCCTATCCAATAGCAACAGCAGTGGTAACAATAACAACAAGGGCAACAAGATGGAGAAAATGACCTCCAGGAGCAGTGGATTCTTGGTGCAGGCATCCAGCCCCAGTGATAACCTTGGAGGCAGGGAAAGAGAAAGGGAGAGAGGGAGAAACAGAGAGAGGGCGAAAAGGAGAGAGAGAGAGAGAGAGAGGAGGAGGAGGAGGAGAAGGAGGGAGAAGGGGAAAAAAATAAAAATAAAAAAAGAAGAAAAAAAAAAAGAAGCGTCCTTCCCTGCAGGTGGGGACTGTGGGCTTGAACTTGCATCCCCCCACATAATAGGTGTTTCATGAATACTCGTAGAGATGATTGTAAATAAGGAAATACACATAGAAGTCATTTCTCACATTTCCTTTTAGTTACATTGAATTAAATTGTAAAGAGCACTAAACTTGGAGTCAGAAAATCTGAAATTGAATTTCTACTTAACTATTTTTGTATATAGTTACTTTTTTTTTTTTCCCCACATGGTATGAGGGATTGGATTTAGGGCCTTACTTATGGGTACTACTCACTGAGTCACTTTCAGGGATCAGGTTTTATTTAATATTTTAAGAGAGAAGGAGAAAAAGGGTTGGGGCTAGAGGGGTTTTGGCAGAGGAACTAAAGTGCCATCTATGGAGCTTCTGTTTCTGTCTGTAGAGCCTTCATGTGTTACTGGGGGGTGGAATCCAAGGCCTCACATGAGAGGATTATGCTCTACCTGATGAACTACCTAGGAATTTACTGCTCCTGGGTGTATATGTATATGTATATGTATATGTATATGTATATGTATATGTATATGTATATGTATATGTATATGTATATGTATATGTATATGTATATGTATATGTATTATGGATAGGATAGGGAGAAATGAAGAGAGGAGGGAAAAATAGAGAGGGGGAGAGAAAGACACCTGCAGGCCTGCTTTACTGCCTGTGAAGTGACTCCCCTGCAGGTGGGGAGCCAGAGGCTGGAACCGCGATCCTTGAGCAGGTCCTTGCTCTTCATACTATGTGCACCACCACCCTGCCCCCAAGACTACTAGTTCTTCATGTGGTGGTGACTGCTAGGAACTGGTAGAATACTTTGATGTCCTTGTGCCAAGGGCTCAGCAGATTTACCCACCATTACTTGTGTACCATCAGAGCCAATGTCACAGCGAGTAAGGCATATATTATTAGGAAAATAGTTTTGACTTAAAGACCTGCTGAAAGGTTCTGAGGGCCTCTGGAGTCCCCAGACCACAATTTGAGATCTATTGCTTTACAGAATAATCTAATTCACAAAGTAAGAACCAAAAGGATGCTGTTGATTAATTTTAAAATATTTTTTTGAGATATAATATATATGCCATATTCTTTACCCCTTAAAAGTCAGCAGTTTGGTAGTCTCTACTAGATTGTGCAACCAATACCATTATCTAATTTTATCACATTTTTTTATTACCCTGCTGGGTTACTTGGTCTTTCTGTTCATTTGAGATTTTGGACATTTCATATAATTGGGATCATCATATGTATACTTTTGTAGTTGACTTCTTTTACTTAGTATATTTTGGGGATTATTCATGTTTAACATTTTCAGTACTTATGTATTATTATTATTTTTGTTGTGTGTGATGGAATAATACTCCTTTGTATTCTGTTTATCCATTCATTGGTTCATGGACATTTGGTTTATTTCCACTTTTGTTGTTGTTGTTGTTGTTGTTGGCTATCATGAATGATACCACTGTGAACATGTGTGTAGAAGGCTTTATGTGAATATATGATTTCATTTCTCTTAGGCTATAAATTAGGAGTAGAATTACTGGGTCATATTGTAATTCTATTCTCAACATTTTGAGGAACTTCTGAGAAAATTTCCAAAGTGGCTATACCATTTTACATTCCCATCAGCAGTACATGAGGCTCCCAATTTCTTTAGCTTAAAAATCAAAAACCAAAAAAAACTTATTCACTGTAAGGATAAAGATGATAACTCTGCATAGCCTGTCTGAAGGCACACAAACTGCAGCTACACAGCAAAGCAAAACATTGTGCAGTTTAAACAAAACAAACCTTGGCCAGACTTAATTCTTGGATACTTACTTAAAATTTTTTTTAAAAATTATCTTTACTGGATAGAGACAGTCAGAAATCGAGAAGGTAGGGGGAGACAGAAAGAGGGAGAGAGAGAGAGGGGAAGAAGAGGAGGAGGAGAGAGGGAAAGAGACAGAGACATTTGCAGCCTTGCTTCACTACTCGCAAAGGTTTTCCTCTACAGGTGGGGATTGGGGGTTTGAACCTGTGTCCTTGAGCTTTGTAACATATGCACTCAACCAGATGTGTCATCAACTGACCTATGGATACTGATTTTTTAAAAACATATTTTCTTTATTAGATAGAGAGAAATTGAGAGGGGAGGAAAAAAATATATAGAGACCTTCAGCCCTGCTTTACCACTTGGGAAGCTTCCCCCCTTGCAGGTAGGGATTAGGGGCTTGAACCGAGGTCCTTATGCATCATAACATGTGCTCAGCCAGGTGCCCCACCACCTGGCCCCTGGATACTGATTTTTTTTAATTTAAAGAATTTATTTTTTTATTCATGAGAAAGATAAGATGAGAGAAAGAACCAGACATCACTCTGGTACATGTGCTTCCAAGGATCGAACTCAGGACCTAATGGTTGAGAATCCAATGCTTTATCCACTGTGCCACCTCCTGGACCACTGGATACTGATTTTTTAAAAACAGATATATTTATTCATTAATTCATGAAAGAGGGAGAGAGAACTGGGCCATCACTGGCCTGTATAGTGCTGGGAATTGGACCCTGGTTTTAATACCCATGAGTGGGGCATTTTATTTTTTCCACTTTTTTATTATTTTTGGTTATTATTGTATAGAGACAGAGAAATTGAGGGGGAGGGGGAGATAGAGACAGAGAGACACCTGCAGCCCTGCTTCACCAGTCACAAAGCTATGCCCTTGCAGGTGGGGGCTGGGGACTTGAACCTGAGTCCTTATGCACTGTAATGTGTGCACTTCACCAAGTGCACCACTGCCTGGCCCTCCTGGAACCTCAGGTTCTAGCAGCCTTTTCCTTGTAATTTTTTTAAAAAGATTTTATTTATTAATGAGAAAGATAGAGAGAGAAAGAACCAGACATCACTCTGGTACATGTGCTGCCAGGGATTGAAGTCAGGACCTCATGCTTGAGAGTCTAGTGCTTTAGCCACTGTGCCACCTCCTAGACCACTTTTTTTTTCCTTCCTTGTAATGTTTTTAAAAAGAAAACTTGAGACAGATTTTTAAAAATATTTATTTATTCCCTTTTGTTGTCCTTGTTTTTTTTTTGTTGTTGTAGTTACTATTGTTGTTGTTAGATAGGACAGAGAGAAATGGAGAGAGGAGGGGAAGACAGAGAGGAGGAGAGAAAAACACCTGCGGATCTGCTTCACTGCCTGTGGAGCGACTCCCCTGCAGGTGGAGAGCTTCGGGCTGGAACCAGGATCCTTACACTGGTCCTTGTGCTTTGTGCCACCTGTGCTTATCCCTCTGTGCTACTGCCCGACTCCCCTTGAGAGATATTTAAGGTTTAAAGAATTAAACACTTATGTACTAGGTCACGTAGTTAACAACTTAATGTCAATACAGTGTAAACCTTTTGTAAACTACTTCCCAATTTTTCCTTCCTTCCTTCCTTCCTTCCTTCCTTCCTTCCTTCCTTCCTTCCTTCCTTCCTTTTTTTTTTTTTTTGCCTCCAGCTCCTGGGGCTTGGTGCCAGCACTACTAATCCACCACTTCTAGTGGCCTTTAAAATGTTTTTTCTTTGGGGGGAGGTTGGGAGGTAGTGCATCAGGTTAAGCTCACATGGCGTGAAGCGCAAGGACCTGACTAAGGATCCTGGTTCGAGCCCCTGGCTTTCCACCTACAGGGAGGTTGCTTCTCAAGCGGTGAAGCAGGTCTGCAGGTGTCTGTCATCTCTCCCCCTCTCTGTCTCCCCTCCCCTCTCAATTTCTCTCTGTCCTGTCCAACAACAATAACAACAATACTAATAACAATGATAAACAACAAGGGCAACAAAAGGGGAAAAAATAGTCTCCAGGAGCAGTGGATTTGTAGTATAGGCACTGAGCACCAACAGTAACCCTGGAGGCAAACAAACAGAAATTTTATTGGATAGGACAGAGGGAAATTGAGAGGGGAGGATAGATAGAAAGGGGGGGGGGGAGTAGGGCGGTAGCACAGCAGGTTAAGCACAGGTGGTGCAAAGTGCAAGAACCAGTGTAAGGATCCTCGTGGTTTAAGGATCCTGGTTCCAGCCCCCGGCTCCCCACCCAGGGGAGTTGATTCACAGGCGGTGAAGCAGGTCTGCAGGTGTCTTTCCCCCTCTCTGTCATCCCTTCCTCTCTCCATTTCTCTCTGTCCTATCCAGCAATGACAACATCAATGGCAACAATAATAACCACAGTAATAAAACAAGGGCAACAAAAGGGAATAAATGAATATATAAAAAAATTAAAAAAATAAAGGGGAAGAGAAGAGCAGGGAAGATAGGGTAATGGTTATGCAAAGAGACTCTGATGCCTGATGCTCTGAAGTCCCAGGTTCAATCTCCTGCACCACCATAAGCCAGAACTCAGCAATGCTCTGGTTAAAAAAAAAAAGGGAGGGGTGGTGTTGGTGGAGAGGACGACAGACACCTGTAGACCTGCTTCACTGCTTATGAAGTGATCCCCCTGTAGGTGGGAAGCCTGGGCTTGAACAGGGATCCTTTCTTGGGTCCTCATGCTTAGTACTATGTGCCCATAACCCAGTGCACCACTGCCCAACCCACAAACCCCTTTTCTTTCCCCCACAGTTAACCATTTCCTGAGTTTGTGCATCTTTTTTCTATGTTTATGTGTATAAGTTCACGTGGGTATTCAATACAAGAAAAGAGCTTTTTGAAGTACAATGGATGGTTTTTATTTATGTTCTTGTGGTCTGGGACCTTACATGTGCAATTCCATTCTGATTTTTTTTTTGCATTTATTTTTCCTATGAGAGAGAGAGAGAAACAGAGACAGACAAGGTCCAGGACTGGGTTTGGAGTAGAAGTAGGGCACAATAGCACTACTTTATCATCCATGGAACTTTCCCCTCAGTGCTGTTACCATGGTGATCCATGTGATTCTGGGCCTCAAATCTAGGACTTTTCATTTGTTAAGGCTCGCATCATGAACTGTCTCTTAGTCTCACAGTCCTTTATTATTTTTCCTTTTTAGTGAAAGAAACTCTTATTTTATTTGTGTGTGTATGTGTGAAAGAGAGAGAGAGAGAGAGGAATGATATATCAGAGCATCGAGAGAGAGAGAGAGAGAGAGAGAGAGAGAAGGGGATATATCAGAGCATCACTTTGTCTTATGTGATTCCAGGAATTGAACTCAGGAACTCAGAGAATTCATGCTTGAAAGTCAAATATTTTATCGATTACACCATCTCCTGGGCCAGTCATGGCTTATGGTAGTTCTGGGGATTGAACTTGGGACTTCAGAGCCTTAGACATGAAGGTCTTTTGGCATAACCATTATGCTCTTTCCCCAACATGTGATGTTTGATTTTTAGAGGGGTGAAAAAAAAGTGTGTTAAAAGGAGCCAAAAATAATATTATAAATTTATCTGGAGGAAAGTTAAAAGTTGGTGTTTTATCAAATACTGCTTGTCTCTCTTTTATCCTTTCCTTTAAAAAAGCCAAAACAAAACAAGAAAATTTTTCTCACTCCTCTGATGTCTGTTGTGAATTCCAAGCAACAGTGGCAGTGAGGATTGTTCCAGTGTTGTAGCTCCAGCTGTTTGAAGACTGTTATCAGTGAGCATTTCTGTAACCTCAGGACTGAAACCTAGAAGGAAAATAAATCCTGTATCAGTTGCAATTTTCAGTTCTTTGGTTAGTTAGCCTTTCTTCTTTAGGTCTCTCTCTCTCTCTCTTTTTTTTCCCCCCAAATCTGTGTTTTAGAAATTAAAGTGTTTATACTTGGAATTTTCTCTTAGCAATTTTTTAATTACCCTGCGTGTGTGTGTGTGTGTCTGTCTGTCTGTGTCTGTATCTGTCAGCACTTACTGTGTTAATATATTAACATGCAGTTTCTATTAGAGTTCTTTATTACCTGCCCCACTTAGTGTAATTCCGAACACTAGACTTTTCTGAAGTAGGAAACACTTAGAATTTAAAGTTAGATTTAAAGGTTCTAATATATCTGGTTTCTGTAGCATTTTGGGAAATGACCCTTTCTTTAGTACATGTGGAGGAGACCCTCTGGCATTGCTGGGATTAGACAAAGATGATGCAGACTTGCAGAGACTTGTCTTTTTTTACAGAGTAAATATGGTGTTTTTCTCCCCTTTCTATTATTGTGTTGAACCCAATGATTAGTTGGTAGTAGGGAGTCATAACTGCCAGTTTAGTGAGAAGGATCTCTGAGATGTTGCTGTCAACCAGTACTATTTAGTAAGGTCAGGAGAAATCTTTAATTTCTTCTGATTTTCACTAGACATCTGTTTAGTCAAGATCACTAGGTAATTAATGCGTGCCTAATAGGAAAAGAGCATATCTAATACTTTGTGGATTCAGGATACTCTGATCCCAGTAGATGAATGAATGTGTTTGAATATATACTTATATGTGTGCATGTGCTTTTATATACAGAATGAATTGAAGTCACCGTGCACATGTTTTTTTTGTTTGTTTTTAACAAAGGTTTTGCTACCAAGAGGAAGGCCTGATGCTAATAATTACTTTAAAATAAATGAAATCATTTTCAGGCTAATTTCATGTTAGTGGAAGGCATTGCTAGGTCATATTAGATTATGACTTTAAGTCTTCATACTGCTATACGGATGCTAATTTAAATTAAAAAAAGTTTAATTGAAGGAAGTAATGTGAAATGTAATTATGATACGCACAATAGAGTCACTTGTTCTCTGTGCTATGAAGTGACTCAAGTGAGGCTAGTACTTCTGTCCAAATAGAATTTGCTCCTCGGGGAAGTAGTCTGTAATATGCTTTAATTTCCTAAGATGACTCCTCCTCAGGGGGCCTGCCTATCCTGGTCATGTCAGCTTGAAGTGTGCAGAGCATTGTTCTATGTTCTTAGAAGTAATAAATGACTCTACTGTCCCCTTCTTTCAGGAAAACATTGATCATTGAGTGAGCAGAACATTTACTTATTATTTAACTCAATTTGTTATTTTTTTAAAATTTATTTCTTTATTGGGGAATTAATGTTTTACATTCAATAGTAAATACAATAGTTTGTACATGCATAACATTCCCCAGTTTCCCATTTAACAATACAACCCCCACTATGTCATTTATCATCCTTCATGGACCTGTATTCTCCCCACCCACCCACACCAGAGTCTTTTACTTTGGTGCGATACGCCAATTCCATTTCAGGTTCTACTTGTGTTTTCATTTTTTATCTTGTTTTTCAACTTCTGCCTGAGAGTGAGATCATCCCATATTCATCCTTCTGTTTCTGACTTATTTCACTCAACATGATTTTTTCAAGGTCCATCCAAGATCGACTGAAAACGGTGAAGTCACCATTTTTAACAGCTGAGTAGTATTCCATTGTGTATATATACCACCACTTGCTCGGCCACTCATCTGTTGTTGGACACCTGGGTTGCTTCCAGGTTTTGGCTATTATAAATTGTGCTGCCAAGAACATATGTGTACACAGATCTTTTTGGATGGATGTGTTGGGTTCCTTAGGCTATATCCCCAGGAGAAGAATTGCAGGGTCATAGGGTAGGTCCATTTCTAGCCTTCGGAGAGTTCTCCAGACTGTTCTCCACAGAGGTTGGACTAATTGACATTCCCACCAGCAGTGCAGGAAGGTTCCTTTGACCCCACACCCTCTCCAGCATTTGCTGCTGTTACCTTTTCTGATGTATGACATTCTCACAGGAGTGAAGTGATATCTCATTGTTGTCTTGATTTGCATTTCTCTGACAATCAGAGACTTGGAGCATTTTTTCATGTGTTTCTTGGCCTTTTGGATCTCTTATGTGGTGAATATTCTGTCCAAGTCCTCTGCCCATTTTTGGACGGGGTTATTTGTTGTCTTGTTGTTGAGTCTGGCAAGCTCTTTATATATGTTGGTTATTAAACTCTTGTCTGATGTATGGCATGTAAAGATCTTCTCCCATTCTGTGAGGGGTCTCTTGGTTTGGGAAGTGGTTTCTTTTGCTGTGAAGAAGCTTTTTAATTTGATGTAGTCCCATAGGTTTATACTTGATTTAGTCTTCTTTGTAATTGGATTCATTTCATTGAAGATGTCTTTAAAATTTATGCGGAAAAGAGTTCTGCCAATATTTTCCTCTAAGTATCTGATAGTTTCTGGTCTAACATCCAAGTCCTTGATTCACTTGGAATTTACTTTTGTATTTGGTGAAATACAGTGATTCAGTTTCATTCTTCTGCATGTTTCAACGCATTGTTTCCAACACCATTTGTTGAAGAGACTCTGCTTTTCCCATTTAATAGTCTGGGCACCTTTGTCAAAGATTAGATGTCCATAGGTGTGGGGCAATTTGTTATTTTAAAGTAAATCATTTCTTTTGAATATAGTTGTAAAAATGAATCAAGGAAACTTTAAAAAGCTAAAACAAGAATAAAATGTGTATGATTGACTACTTATCATTGTGCAGCTAATAGGAAGAGATAATCAATTGGCAGTAAATATAGATTTTTAAAAGATACCTTATCAGCAAATACTGGCAGGTTGTTAAAGTGAGCTGTTGGTAGCTGATTAGTAGTAAATTGCTGAACAAGAATTCCACTGTTACAGTAGAATTGTTGATATATGTGTGTGTGTATAAAATTTTTATTTTATTAATTTTTAAAATATTTATTTATTCCTTTTTGTTGCCCTTGTTTCATTGTTGTAGTTATTATTGATGCTGTCATTGTTGGATAGGACAGAGAGAAATGGAGAGAGGAAGGGAAGACAGAGATGGGGAGAGAAAGATAGACACCTGCAGACCTGCTTCACCACTTGTGAAGTGACTCCCCTGCATGTGAGGAGCCAGGGTCTTGAACCGGGATCCTTACGCTTTGCTCCATGTGTGCTTAACCCACTGCACTAGCACCTGACTCCTAATATTTTATTTTTTATTGCCACTAGAGTTATTACTGGGGCTTGGTGCCAACAGTATTAGAATCCACAGCTTTCAGTTGTCATTTTTTCCTTTTTTTTTTTTTTTTTTCTTTTTTCTCAGGACAGAGAGAAATTGAAAGATGACAAGATAGGGAGAAGGAGAGAAAGATACCTGCAGACTTGCTTCACTATTCATGAAGCAGACCTCTTCCTCCCCCCAGCCCCCCACAGATTGGGAGCAGGGCCTCAAACCTTGGTCCTTGTGCTTGGTAATTAGTGTGCTTAACTGGGTGTGCACATCCTTATTGATGACGTTTTAACCTCATCATTGGATGGATATATATTATACAGTCTGGTCTCAGTGGTCCAGGAGGTAGTGCAGTGGATAAAGCAGTGGACTCTGAAGCATGATATCCTGAGTTCAGTCCCTGTAGCACATGTGCCAGAGTGATGTCTGTTTCTTTCTCTCCTTCTATCTTTCTCATTAATAAACAGATAAAATCTTAAAGAAAAAAATCATTCATGTTCACTGTTTTTATTGACATAGGAGTAGGAAGTAATAAACTTTTATTTATTGATTGATTTTCTTGCTTCCAGATTATCGCTGGGGCTCTGTGCCTGCACTACAAATCCACTGCTCCTAGAGGCCATCTGTCCCCTTTTGTTGGCCTTGTTGTTGTTGGATAGGACAGAGAGAAATCAAGAGAGAAGGGGAAGACAGAGAGGGGGAGGGAAAGACAGACACCTGCAGACCTGCTTCACCCCTTGCGAAGTGACCCCCTGCAGGTGGGAAGCCAGGGGCTTGAACTGGGATCCTTAGCCAGTCCTTGAGCTTTGTGCCATGTGCGCTTAACCAGCTGCACTACCACTTGGCCCCCAACTTTTTTTTTTTAATACTCTTACAAAAAAAGAAAGAACTGTTTGTTGGATTCTTTGTAAAAACTTAAAATTTCTGTAAGTCTGGATTAACAAGACTTGGGCAAACATACCCTGCTTAAGGTGTATGAGATCTTCCTATATCATATATCAGCCTACAGTTATGATATTCTTCATTCCTCTGTTAGAATTAGATAATCAGGTGGAGCTGTGTTTCTACTACAAATATGCTTAACATATGACTTGCATGTAAAGTAGGACTGAAGTCTGTATATGTTTGTTACTATACTAAGCAAGCAATAGCTAAAAGGAGTGAGATGCTTTTAATTTCCCAGAATTCTGCATTTACTATATTAGGTGGTAAATGATATGCTGGATACCTAGTTAGAAATAACCTGAGGGGGGAGTCGGGCTGTAGTACAGCGGGTTAAGCGCAGGTGGCGCAAAGCACAAAGACCGGCATAAGGATCCCGGTTCGAACCCCGGCTCCCCACCTGCGGGGGAGTCGCTTCACAGGCGGTGAAGCAGGTCTGCAGGTGTCTATCTTTCTCTCCTCCTCTCTGTCTTCCCCTCCCTCTCTCCATTTCTCTCTGTCCTATCCAACAACAATAATAACTACAACAATAAAACAACAAGGGCAACAAAAGGGAAAAAATAAATAAAATAAATATAAAAAAAATTAAAAAAAAAAGAAATAACCTGAGGGCAAAACTACCAAGTTTTCACTATTGAGGTTTTAAAATTTTGCTTTGTGTCTTGTTTGCTTGACAATAGTTATTTTTATGGGGTGTGTGGGGCACCTGGTCCTTGTGCCTATGTGATTCCACCATTTCTGGCAGACTCCTTTCTTTCTCTCTCTCTTTTTAAAACAAATCTACATAAAGACACAGGGAGAAAGAGACAGAGGTAGAGAGAAGGAGAGCTACCGTGGTTCTGTTCTACCATCCATGAATTATCCTTTGGTGCTGTGCATGGTGCCAGGGAATTGAACCCAGATACTCATGCATGGTCAGATATGCACTGTGCTGGGTGAGCTATCTTTTAGCTCCATTTTATTTTTATTTTGCTAATTTTTTAAATTTTCTTTTTGTTGCCCTTGTTTTTATTGTTGTTGTAGTTATTGTTGTTGATGTCATCGTTGGAACCGTGATCCTCATGCTGGTACTTGTGCTTTGCACCACATGCGCTTAACCCACTGCACTACTGCCTGACTCCCAAGGATTTGAACTTTTATTTTATTTTTTATTTATTTCTCTTTTCTTTTTAATTTTCTTTATTGGGGAATTAATGCTTTACATTCAACGGTAAATACAATAGGTTGTACATGCATAACATTTCTCAGTTTTCCATATAACTATACAACCCCCACTAGGTCCTCTGTCATCCTTCTTGGACATGTATTCTCCCCACCCCCACCCCCCAGAGTTTTTCACTTTGGTGCATGAACTTTTATTTTAAAGAAGAAGTAGCAGTGCTTCTGAGGAAATAAGCTATAAGGAACCAAGTCAATGAAAAAAATAGTACCAAGTAACACAAAACCTTAGGATCTACTTATCATTTGAACTTTAGATCTGCCCAGGGCCAAACTACATGTTATATTTATTACTCTTGAGATTCATTGAATTATTTTTGTCATACTTTTTTTTTTCTTTTACATTCTCCCCAGCAGTTTTATCACTGTGTCTTGGTGCCTGCTCCACTGCTCCTGATTGTTTTTTTTTCTCTCCTCCAGATAGAGAGTGTGAGATAGAGTGAGATAGAAAGCGAGAGATAAACAGAGAAGTAGACACCTGTGTCACTGCTCTGCCACTCATGAAGCTTCCCTGTCCCTACAGGTACTTCCTTGTGGTGACCCAGAGTTCAAACCTGAGTCACTGCTGCCTGCACCCATACTATCTGGTTTGACATGCTAATAAAACAAACAAAAATCAAAACAAAAATTGAAAAATAAAAGAATTTTGAATTATTCTCTTGTGAACATGGTATGGTTAAATGTTTGTGCACTAAAGTTTGAAATGACTGTTATTTAATTTTGAGCACTATACCTTTTCTTGTAGGAGTGAAATGTAGCCAAAATGCTAAATGATATATTTTGTAAATAAAAGTTTAGGGTTCTGGAGCCCTTTAAACTTCCTTGTTTATTTAAAAAAAGTACCTAATATGATCATTTTAACTTAAAAATTATTATTATTATCTTTTCTGTCCCTCTGTGTGTGTGCATACACACGCGCACGTGCACATACACACACACACACACACACACACACACACACACACACACACACACAACACACACACACACGGGTTCTGTGTATATCTTTCTTTCTCATCCCCCCCCCCCCTTTTTACCAGAGCACTGCTTAGCTCTGACTTATGGTGGTATGGGGGATTGAACTTGAGACTTTGGCAACTCAGGCATAAAAGTCTCTTTGCATAGCCATTATGCTATCTACACTCCCCCCATTTTAACATTTGCTTCAATCACCAAATTTTAATATATACTTATAATTAAAAAATTGAATAATAATTGTTAAAAGTAGTGATATTTATGTTTTCAACCATATAAGACAAATCATTACTGATTTTTTGTTTTTAGGAAAACGAATAAAATATAATAATTTTTCCTCTTGTTAGTAGCTTTAAAAAAATTATGTTTATTTATTTTCCTTTTTGTTACCCTTGTTGAAGTTGCTTATAGGCAATGCCATAGAAACAAATGTATCCTCTCTAGGTCTCAAGCAAAAGGCCATTTAATCAGCCCTAGTACTTCTGAAGTACAAAACACTATGGAACAAGGCACTTTGATTAAAATAATTCCATGAGGTAGATTGATTAGCAGTAGTGCAGCAGGTTGAACCCCTGGCAACACCACAACACACTGTACCAGAACCAAGCCAGCTTGCACATGTGGTCTATCTACCTTTAAAACCATTAAAAAAAATTTATTTATTTCCTTTTTGTTGCCCTTATTGTTTTTATTGTTGTTGATGTAGTTGTTGTTAGATAGGACAGAGAGAAATGGAGAGAGGAGGGGAAGACAGAGGGGGAGAGAAAGATAGACACCTGCTGACCTGCTTCACCGCCTGTGAAGTGACTCCCCTACAGGTGGGGAGCCGGGGGCTCAAACCAGGACCCCTTACGTTTGAGCCCCCTTACGCCGGTGCTTGTGCTTTGCTCCATGTGTGCTTAACCTGCTGTGCTACCTTTTTTTTATATTTATTTTATTTATTTATTCTCTTTTATTGCCCTTGTTGTTTTATTGTTGTAGTTATTATTGTTGTTGTTGTTGGATAGGACAGAGAGAAATGGAGAGAGGGAGGGGAAGACAGAGAGGAGGAGAGAAAGATAGACACCTGCAGACCTGCTTCACCGCCTGTGAAGCGACTCCCCTGCAGGTGGGGAACCGGGGTTTGAACCGGGATCCTTATGCCGGTCCTTGTGCTTTGCGCCACCTGCGCTTAGCCCGCTGCACTACAGCCCGACTCCCTGTGTTACCATTTTTTTAAATAATGGGACTGGAGAGATGGCTCACGGAGTAGGACATTGTCATGTGCCAGTGACCCTGGTTTAGGTCCCAACACCACATGGAATGTGTATCATTCCACCAGCCCCACCAGCCGCCATCTGAATGAAAAAGCATCCTGGAGTGGTGAAATTGTATACATGTGAGGCCCTCGGTCCTCAAATAAATAAAGCCTTAAATTCTCAGAATTCCAGGAAATCACCTACCTTCGGGGCAGAGGTCAGGGATTTCCTGGTTTTAAGCCATTCTGATTGTTGTCTTCTCTTAGTATAGGTTTTTTAAAAAAAATTAGGCATATTAGTGGGAAGAGGATTTGAAGAACTAAGTTGGTATTGTCATGGGAGGGTTTGCCAATGAGACTCAGATGCTAAAAGGAAAGAATGAACGGGCAGTTCAGAAGAAAACCTTGGTTTTCTTGAAGAGTTGGACCTAGAAATAGTCCAGTCTCTTTTCCTGTGAGTAGCAGATGACCTGGAAAAGCAGGTGCTGTGTGTCCTCTTTCCTCATTCCTTTCTGCCCACCAGTAACCCTTTCCTGGTCTCCATCAGAAGAGTTTAGGTTTACTCTGTCTCATTATTGCATCCTTATCTTATAATATCAGAATAATAAAATAGTCAAAGCAAGATAAAGCGAAAAGGAGTCACCTTTGTTCTGCTTTTACTGTGATGAGACAGAAAGGGAGAAGAGCTAGATAGGAATTCCCAGCAGCTCTACCAAGGGAGGGGGAATTCCCTGCCAGTTCTGTTGGGCAGCTATCCAAATAGGACGGGATGTACAGTCAGGACACGTGGCAGTGCCTTTTCTCCTCTGGTTGCAAACCGCTGGCTTGTTTCTCTAACTACTTTTTAGAACTCTTTGGGAGAAGGAATTCTTGGTTTAAATTCAAGGGATCTTTAGGTGTTTATCTGACTCAGGATTAGGATTAGGCAGACAGATACTCAAGCATTATCTTCAGGTGGGGGAATCTTTTGTACCTGGCACCCTGAGAGGACAGTGGGAAGTCCCTAGCAAGCAGTTAGAATAGATGAGGCAGCCTCGAAGAAAAGTCTTAAAGAAGTTTATGTGGGAAGAGAGATGGTAAGTATAGTATTTATTGTTGAAGGGACTTTGTCTTGCTATTTCCAGTGCTTAAGGAAAGCTGGGTCTCATTTGATCTGTGCTGCACCTTCAGATAGGTGGGCCATCTCCCTGCCCTTAATTTTATTTATTTATTAAAAAAATTTTAATCATCTTTATTTATTGGATAGAGACAGAAATCAAGAGGGTAGGGGAAGAGAGAGAGAGAGAGAGAGAGAGAGCGCGAGCTGCAGACCTGCTTTACCTGCAAAGTTTTCCCCTGGGGACTTGAAGTCTGGGGCTTGAACCTGGGTTTTGCTATTGTAACACGTGCACTCAACCAGGTGTGCGACTACCCAGCTCCCCTGCCCTTATTTTTACATTCATCCAATTGAGAGGTGGTGTGGTAGTTAAGGTATTGAGCTGGCAGGCATGAGGTTCTGAGTTCAGTACCTGGAATTGCATGTACTATAGTGATGCTCTGTTTTTCTTTCTCTCTCACACGTAAAATAAACCCTTTAAAGATTATTTTTTTACATAAACTTGTAAGTATAGTATTTCAAATATTCAAATATTTGTTAGGTTTTATGTTGCAGGAAACTTAGAGATATTCTTTGGAAGTTGAATTTGTCCTGCGTAATTGGTTTTGAGGTTCTTTGTTTTGCAAACTGAAATTTTTGTAGCAATTTCATCTAATAATTATATATATATATATCTTTTTAAAGGCAAATCACTTCCTTTTTATTTTCTCATTTAAAATTTTTTTCCTTTTAATTTTTTTAATATTTCATTTTTTAATCTTTATTTATTTGATAGAGACAGTCACAAATTGAGAGGAAGGGGGAGATAGAGGAGACAGGAGAGACACACCTGCAGCACTGCTTCACCACTTGTGAAGCTTTCCCCCTGCAGGTGGGGACTGGGGACTTGAACACGGCTCCTTGAGCACTATAACATGTGCGCTCAACCAGGTGCGCCACCACCAGGCCCCTTTATTTTCCTTTTTTTTTTGCCCCAAAATACTTATTTATCATCAGATAGACACACACACACACACACACACACACACACACACACGGGGGGGGGGGGAGACAGAGAGACACCTGCAGCCCTGCTTCACTTGTGAAAACCATTATAAGATTCAGTACATAGTAGCTGATATATATATATTTTTAAATTTATTCCCTTTTGTTGCCCTTGTTTCATTGTTGTAGTTATTATTGTTGTTACTGATGTCGTCATTGTTGGATAGGACAGAAAGAAATGGAGAGAGGAGGGGAAGACAGAGGGGGGAGAGAAAGACACCTGCAGACCTGCTTCACCGCTTGTGAAGTGACACCCCTGCAGGTGGGGATCTGGGGGTTCCTGGGGATCTGGGGGCTGGAACCCGGATCCTTACACAGGTCCTTGCGCTTTGCGCCACATACGCTTAACTCGCTGCGCTATTGCCCGACTCCCAGTAGCTGCTTATTATTATTATTTTTTAATTGTATATTGTTTTGCTAGGCTCACACTTTTCTCTGGGTAGAAAGTTGGGTGACTGGGAGTGGGGCTGTAGCGCAGCGGGTTAAAAGACCAGAGTAAGGATCCGGTTGGAGCCCCCGGCTCCCCACCTACAGGGGCGTCGCTTCACAGGCGGTGAAGCAGGTCTGCAGGTGTCTGACTTTCTCTCCCCCATCTGTCTTCCCCTCCTCTCTCCATTTCTCTCTGTCCTACCCAGCAATGACATCAATAACAATAGCAATAATAACCACAACAACGATAAAACAAGGGCAACAAAAAAGGAAAAAAATAGCCTCCAGGAGCGGTGGATTCATGGTGCGGCCACAGAGCCCCAGAGATAACCCTGGAGGCAAAATAAAAAAGAATAAAAAGAAAAAAAAAAAACAAGAAAGTTGGGCGATTGGTGTATTTTCCAAGTGTTACTAGTGAACTTCCTTGTTTGGTTTTCTTCCCTTTGGGTGCTACCACAACAAAAACTCCTAGTGTAAGCAAATCTTTGCCTGTCTAGCTATTCCTCCCACATAGTCACCAGTCAAGTCAGAGCCACTCTTGCAGTCTGCTGCCTTCTTGGGAATTGAAAACTGCAGTGTAATAGGAGGGTATATAAACATCTGGTCTTGCTTCCATTAGTCATTCTGATTAAGTTATGTAAGAAGAAGGAAAATCCTACTTGTGTGGAAATTTTTTCTCTGAAAGTTGGATTTTTTTTTTTTTTTGGACTTGAAAATAAGATCCTGGTACAGAGACTGACTTTGAACTAGAACTCTACTCTGTGCCTTGCCATTTCCATAATTTCTCTTAAGTTTTCTTACTCTGATTGCATTGTTATGCCCTGTATTTACCACCTTTATGTGCCACTTCAGATCCTCTTGGCTTCACTCTCAGACTCTTTGATAACTTTTCCACTCTGACTGTTGCCAGCTTAAACTGGACTCTGACCAAGTTCACGTGGACATAATGTGACACCTCAGGCCTCTCTTTTCTTGCCTTTCCCCCCTCAGTCTAGATGCCATGATAAGCCTTAGGCTTTGCTAATACATCTTGGCATGTCTTTGGTTTATATACTGCTTAGTGTTCAACTGAGCATCAGTTGATTTGACTGACTATGACCTGGTTTGGTACTAAGAGAGACCTGGATTTGAAAACTAAGAAGAGATAGCCCTACTTTTTAGTGGACTGTTACTTTGTTTTTTAAGATTTTATTTAATGAGAGAGACCAGAGCACAACTCAGTTCTGACATACTTGGTGCCGGGGATCAAACTTTTGACTTTGTGCATGTAAACCCTTTTCACCACTGAATCACCTCCTCAGGCTGTAGGGTTAACTTAAATTTCTCTACTCCATAAGCATTAGAAAGAACCTATGACTGAGGTGCTGTGAATAGCACTGAAGCATCATCATTGCTCCAGAGGGCAGGAAGAGGCAAGAGAGCTGGTTGAAGGCATCAGGCAATTGTGACTTAGACTAGGGTGTGAGTTCTGGGACTGCCATTTACACTTGTGCGAATTTAAAATTTTGCCATCACCTCCATGAGCTTCAGTTTTTTTAATAGAGTTTACATTGCCATATGCCTCTTGCAGAAATAATTTATGTTAAAAACATAAGTACTTAGTAGGAGGTTGCTCTGTTACCCTTTGATTTGTTTATTTCATCAGTCAACTTCCTTTTTTAAAAGACTTATATCAGGGGCCGGGTGGTGGTGCACCTGGTTGAGTGCACATATTACAATGCGCAAGGACCCAGGTTCGAGCACCCGGTCCCCACTTGCAGGGGGAAAGCTTTGCGAATGGTGAAGCAGGGCTGTGGGTATCTATCTGACTCTCTCCCTCTCTGTCACCCCCTTCCCACTTGATTTCTGGCTGTCTTTATCAAATAAAGATTAAGAAAAAAATTTTTTTAAGACTTATTTCATATGAGAGAGTTTTATATATTAGAGAGAGTGGAGAGAGAGAGAGAGAGATGGAGAGATGTGTGAGAGAGAGATAGATGTTAGAACACCACTTCAGTATGTATAGCACTGGGGATCAAACCACTAGCCTTAGGAAAGCAAGAGAGTTATGCACTACTGCTGTGTTAATTTCCAGGGCATGCATCGATAAACTTTTTTTTTTTATGTAGCCAGAGCCTCACACATGTGAAATTTTACCATTCAGGCCACTTTTTCGTGTAGATAGAGAGAAAAGGGAAAGATATCATAGCACTGTAGCGTCTTCTGGTGCCATAGCACCTCCCGTGTCATGTCAGGGCTTAAACTTTGATTGATTGCAATATTGCAAGGCACTCACCCTACTTGATAAGCTATCTCTCTAGTCCAATTTTCTTTATAAAAAGAAAATCCCCAGCTCAGTAAGAGAAAAAAAATCTATAAAAATATCTCATATTTTAAGATATTTGTCTATCTATCTATCTATCTATCTATCTGTCTATCTATCTATCATCGTTTCTTCTTTCTTCATGCCACTTGGTCATTGCTGGGGCTGTGTGCCTGTATGAGGATTTTACCACTCCTGGTGGCCATTTTTTCATTTTATTTTTCTTTCTTTTATTTTTTTGGGGGATAGAGAAAATTGAGGGGGTGTTAAGGAGAGAGAAAGAGAGACACCTGTAGCTTCTCCCCTATAGGTGGGGACTTGAACCCAGATTCTTTAGCATAGTAATATGTGTTGTGAACTGGGTGTACCATTGCTTTTTTAAATTTTTTTATTTATTTTTAAATTTTTTATTTAAGAAAGGATTAGTGAACAAAAACATAAGGTAGGAGGAGTACAACTCCACACAATTCCCACCACCCAATCCCCATAACCCACCCCCTCCCATGGTAGCTTTCCCATTCTCTAGCCCTCTGGGAGCATGGACCCAGGGTCGTTGAGGGTTGCAGAAGGTAGAAGGTCTGGCTTCTGTAATTGCTTCCCCGCTGAACATGGGCGTTGACTGGTCGGTCCATACTCCCAGTCTGCCTCTCTCTTTCCCTAGTAAGGTGTGTCTCTGGGGAAGCTGAGCTCCAGGACACATTGGTGGGGTCTTCAATCCAGGGAAGCCTAGCCAGCATCCTGGTGGCATCTGGAACCTGGTGATTGAAAAGAGAATTAACATATGAAGCCAAACAATTTGTTGAGCAATCATGGATCCCAAGCTTGGAATAGTGGAGAGGAAGTGTTAGGGAGGTACTCACTGCAAACTCTAGTGTACTTCTGCTTTCAGGTATATATTTTGCAGTAGTTTATGGATACGTGTGCACATAAGCTCTCTCTCACAGAAACTGGTGTATATCTAGATTATGGGACTTTGTTAGAAAGTGAACTACCTGAGATGAAATTAGAGTGTACTATAAAAGGAAAGGTCTCACCCGAGTAATGAAGTTAAAGGGTTGTCATTCCACATGTGAAGTCTCTGGATACAGTCTGAGGTGAAGCATGTTGAGATGGCAATCGTTGCTTTGGTTAGGTTGTGATCGGCGGATGCAATATTATTTGGTTTGGATTGGGAGATGCATGCGGGAAAGTGGGCCCTATCCAAGGGTTCCAGGACTGGGGGAAGTAGGGGCTCTATAGTGAAGATGTGAGGTTCCTGCTGTCTTAGGGTTCAAAAAGACAATCGATAGTTAATATTATCATCACATTATTTGTTAATTGGGTTAACTTTGAAAAGTCCCTTTGTCATGGTTTGCTGTACAGTACCCAGTATCTTGTATATAGCTGTGCTATTGGATGCTTCTAATCTACTTGGTCTAGGCTTTTGAGAGAGTCCTCATATCAAATACATAGCCTATATATTAAAAAGATTCAGTTTGTCTTTTGAGAAACTTTGAGACATACAATTGATTTCCCCCTCTCATATTAATTAACTACTGATTTATATGTCTACATTTTTCTAGGAGTGTACATAAACACCATTCCCACCACCAAAGGACTGTGACCCATCCCTCCGGCCCACTCCCACCCCCCACTGGCCCAGCAAGCTATATGTCTACCCCTCACCACTGGGTTTTTACTTTGGTACCCTACTTACAATTTGATCAGGTCCTGCTTTTAGTTTCCCTTTCAGATCTTCTTAGTCAGCTTCTGTTGATGAGTGGGATCATCCTATACTCATCTTTATCTTTCTGACTTAGTTCACTCAACATAATTCCTTTTAGCTCTGTCCAAGATGGGTCAGAGAAGGTGGGTTCATTGTTCTTGATAGCTGCATAGTATATCACTGCTTTTTTTTAAAAAACCACATGGTGTTGGGGATTGACCCGGCGGTCTCCAAGCAAGTCTATTATTTCCTTGACATAAGTAATATTTTTTTTCAAGCAGTACTGGTACATGATAGATACGTAGTAAGTACTATGTTAGACATATATTAAATATTACATATTTCTCCATACCAGATACTGCCCTTGAATGTTATGGTGTGGTTATGTATGTTCTTTTGTTTTATCAGAGCACTGCTCAGCTCTGACAAATGATGGTACTGGGAATTGAACTTGAGACCTCATTGTATTAACAGGAGCCCTTGTGCTTTTCTTTTTTTCTCTCTCTCTCTCTTTCTTTCTCTTTCTTTCTTTCTTTCTTTCTTTCTTTCTTTCTTTCTTTCTTTCTTTCTTTCTTTCTTTCTTTCTTTCTTTCTTTCTTTCTAAACTTATTGTTACCTGAGCACTGCTCAGCTCTGGCTTATGGTGGTGCAGGGGGTTGAACCTGGGACTTTGGAACCTCTGTCATGAGAGTCTTGTTTGCATAACCATTGTGCTATCTGTCCCTCCCCCCCTTGGGCTTTTCAGTGTTAACATCTTGATTACTTAAACTGAAGATATTTTTTAAAAATATTTATTCCGGGAGTTGGGCGGTAGCACAGCGGGTTAAGCGCAGGTGTCAAAGTGCAAGGACCGGCAGAAGGATCCCATTTGAGCCCCAGGTTCCCCACCTGCTGGGGAGTCGCTTCACAAGCAGTGAAGCAGGTCTGCTGGTGTCTTTGTCTCCCCCTCTCTGTCTTCCCCATCTCTCTGTCCTGTCCAACAATGACGACATCAATAACAACAACAATAAAACAACAAGGGCAACAAAAGGGAATAAATAAATAAATAAATATAAAAAGAATGAATTAAAAAATTATCCCTTTATTTTTTTATTTGCTGGGACAGAGAGAAATGAAGAGGGAAAGCGAACTGGGGACTTGAACCCAGGTCCTTGTTACATGGTAGCATGCGCACTCAACCAGGTGTACCACCACCTGGCACCAAGTTGTAGATCCTTTGAGTGTAGTTTCTTAACCCTCTGGGGAGTAAGTGCAAGATGTTTATTTCAAGGAGATTGTGGGTTTCCGTTCAGAAGCATCAATTTGCATAATATTGCCCAGAGTTGGTTTTCTGTTCTGAGCTCAGTGCTATTATTACCATAGTAGTGTGAAGTATATTGACTGAAGAGTGCATGCTTAGAAGGTGTAAATAAATAATGCAGGAACAGCTACTACTGAGTTCTTAGAAGAAAAAAAAGATAATTTATTTGGGATCTAAGTTTTTATTTGAGATATTATTATTGTTTATTTTTTGAGATACTGTTTATAATGTGTTAATATCTTAGCAAGGGTTTTACCTACATTTACAACAAAATATTCATTACAAAAGATACAAAAGATACAGCATTTTTACAACGAGAGGCAGGATGGTGTTAATTGATATTCCAAGATCATAGGAATAATAGAGATTGAGATTTGAACTCAGGCCTAAGCCAGATAAATTCATTGTTTCTCATTGCTCTCTTAAGATTTTGTGTAAGAGTAAAAATAGCTGATTTTTGTTGGTGGTGAAGTCACTGCCAATATTACTACTTGCCTTGATAATTAAGGGTAACTACTACATTTCAATTAGAAGTGAAAAATAAAAATGTAATTTTTTTCTCACCTATTTTCACAAACTCCATTCTATTTAGACTAGAAATTCTTACCTTAACTTATGCATTTTATTGGACTCTTCTTTCACATGCTACCTAATCATCTCTGGAGCATATATATTCATTATTAGGAAATCAAATGTTACTTAATTGTCTATGTGGGTTAAAATTAATGACTGAGGGGGTCGGGCAGTAGGGCATTGGGTTAATAAGCACACATGGCGCGAAGCACAAAGACATTGTAAGGATTCTGGTTCGAGCCCCCGGCTCCCCACCTGCAGGGGTCGCTTCACAAGCAGTGAAGCAGGTCTGCAGGTGTCTATCTTTCTCTCCCTACTCTGTCTTCTCCTCTCTCCATTTCTTTCTGTCCTATCCAACAACAATGACATCAGTAAGAACAACAATAATAACCACAACAATGATTAAAAAACACACACACAAAAAAATAAGGGCAACAAAAGGGAAAAAAAATAGCCTCCAGGAGCAGTGGTTTCATGGTGCAGGCACCGAGCCTTAGCAATAACCGTGGAGACAACAAAAAAGAACATGTTCATTATTGGCCATGTTTTTTAAAAAAAAATTAAATTAATGACTGAATTTGTCGTATATTTTGTGGTATAGTTTAGTCGAGCTGATGAGATTATACAAATAACAAATACTGTGTGAGGAGTTTCATAGGAGAGTGCT
Organism: Erinaceus europaeus; assembly: GCF_950295315.1. Lineage (NCBI taxonomy): Eukaryota > Metazoa > Chordata > Mammalia > Eulipotyphla > Erinaceidae > Erinaceus > Erinaceus europaeus. Next base: position 110,152,457 of record NC_080163.1, on the reverse strand, counting down.
GTAAGTACCTGAGATTATGTTGAAGTGTTTAAAAATAGTGATAAATATAGGCCCTGGAAAAGGATGACAGAGGACCTAGTGGGGCTTGTATTGTTATGTGGAAAACTGAGAAATGTTATGCATGTATCAGCTGTTGTATTTACTGTCAACTGTAAAACATTAATCCTGTAATAAAGAAATAATAATAAAAAAGAACTAGGATTTGAGATACCTAAGATATAGTAACCTAAAAAAATAATAAAAATAGTGATAAGTGATCTTGGCTAACGTAAAGACAGTGTGCTAGGATCTAGCTCAGTAATAGAACACTCACTTCACATATATGAGACTCTGGGTTCAATCCTAAGTACCACATGTAAGTGAAGACACTATGATAAGAGGATTTAGATGACCTGAATTCAGTAAACCATGATTTGAATGTTCAAAAAGCCATATGCTGTGTGGAGAAAGGAGTTGTAATTACTTTTATTCTTTTTTTTAAGGTTTGAAAAAGATATCATAGAGAAACACATGATTAGAGCTTTCTTGTGTCCAGTTCAGAAGTAAAGCAGTTTCAAATATCGAGACTAGCATGACAGTATGGGCAAAAGGGGAGCAGGGGTGGTGGTGGGAGGAAGGCAGTGTAGAGCCATGAATGAAGAATGGGAAGGCCCAAAGGTTCTTCCTCATGTCAGTGACACAGTTACCCAACCATAGTTATACATGTTAAATTATTTACTCCGCACGGTGGCCCTATTATTATTTGCATTTTATAGGTGGAGAAGCAGGCATCAAGAGATTAAATATCTTACCCAGAGTCTATAGTAGACTGGCTGGCTCCTCCCAACTCGGTACAAGATTACACTGATGACAGTGTGGCAGGTAGTTTAGATCTGAGAGAAGAAAAGCAGGTCAGAGACTGTTCAGGTGATAACAGCAAGAGATGAGAAAGGTGACCTCAGTTCCCAGCAGCAAAAGCAGGTGAAAAGAGTTTTCCAGCTTAGGCATCTCCATGTTCATGTTTTCTAGCTGGACACTGTTCATACAGGAGGCTCTAGAGCTTCTGAAGTAGAGACTTTTCCACATCCAGTTTTATATTTTCAGATTTATTTATTTATTTATTTTTAATGAAAGAGGAGAGAATGAGGAAGAGAGTGAGATCAGTAAGTACATTGTTCAGCATATGGTGACACCAGCGATCGAGACTGAACTTGGGCCCCCCCCAGGCAGTGCAAGTCCAGTGCTCAGGTACTACGCTATCTCCTGATCCTCAGCCAGTTTTAGCTGTGGAGTTTGGCTAGGTCAGTTCTTGTGTTACAAAGTGTCTCTCCCTGACTGAATGTTCACTATGAGAAGGATTTTATTGTCATTGCCAATTAATGTTTACAGCCAATGTTTCTGTTAAGTCACCTGTCTGGCAAGAGTGTGGTTGGAATTGTTTCCAAAAGTCTTAAAGACTAAGCTTACAGTTGTATGATGTTTTCACTTTACCACAGCAAGGGGAAACATTCAGAACCTGGCTCATTTGCTATTGGTTTGTTTGGAAAAACTTGAGAGAAGTGGGAGATAAAGTTTTAGGTCAAGGACAGACACTGGAGAAGAAAATTGATTCAATTTTGATGTAAAATAGAACAAGTGCCCCAGGAAATCCTAATCTTCCAGAGGCCAGAGCAGAGGCTCCTGTTGGTGAATTCTCTAATAAACAGCTTCATGAGGGCTCCAAAAATGTGAATTTACACAATTGTTGGTGGATAAATAGACAGTATTATTATTACTATCTGTTCCTCTACTTTGTTATTTAAGTATACTCTTAACATCTCTAACTACATTATAACTCTCCACATTGTAGATAAATTGGAGCTACATGGAAGTTTATATATAGCAAGTCTACATTCTGCTTGCACTGAAAGGTTAAGTTAGTTGTTTCCTGAGCACAAACCTTGTTTCTTCTTCTAAAACTGATTACAAGGGAAATAATGATTTACAAGGCTATTGTCACATGGGTACAGTTTCTTCTTTTTTTTTTTTTTAATATTTATTTATTTATTTATTTTCTCTTTTGTTGCCCTTGGTTTTTTATTGTTGTAGTTATTATTGCTGTTGTTGTCATTGTTGTTGGATAGGAAAGAGAGAAATGGAGAGAGGAGGGGAAGACAGAGAGGGGGAGAGAAAGATAGACACCTGCAGACCTGCTTCACCGCCTGTGAAGCGACTCCCCTGCAGGTGGGGAGCCGGGGCTCGAACCGGATCCTTATACCGGTCCTTGCACTTCGCGTCATGTGTGCTTAACCCACTGCGCTACCGCCGGACTCCCATGGGTACAGTTTCTTACCTCTCTGTAATAGCTGTCTGTACATCACTCCCATTACCAAGAATGTTCCTCCATCATCATGCACTGGATGCACTGAGTTTCCAGTGCCCTCTCAACCCCCTCAGGATTGACTTTGCCACAGCAAACCACACCTAGTCCAATTTCACCCAGTGTTTTTCCTTTCTTTCCTTGTGTCTTAAGTTCTACCTATGAGTGAGATCATCTGGCATTTGCCTTTCTCCTTCTGGCTTATCTAATTTAGCATCCTTTCTTCAAGTTCCATCAAAGATGTGGCAGAGGAGATGTCATCATTTCTTATAGCTGAGTAGTATCCTGTTACATATTGTCTCTCTCTCACAACTTTCTTAACCACTCATCTGTTGTTGGGCATCTGGGTTGTTTCCGTGTTTGGACTTTTACAAATAGTGCATTATAAGGAGCCAGGTGGTGGCACACCCAGTTGAGTGTACATTACAATGTGCAAGGTCCCAGGTTCAAGGATCTGGGTTCACTCCCCCCCCCCATACCCTCCCCACATCCCCACCTGCAGGGGGAAAGTTTTGCAAGTGGTAATAAAGCAGTGCTGTAGATGTCTCTTTATCTCCCTCTTCTTTCTCAATTTCTCTTTGTCTGTAGCCAATAAATAAATATTAAATATTAATGTGCAGCTTCATTGTTTTGAGAAAAAAATATAGATTAAGTATTCTGTACAATGAAGTAATTTTGTCCAAATAGTGTTATTTTGTCAAAGGGATAATGAAGTTAACCATATATATATATCCCTTTTTGAGACTAAGAGGTTAAATAAAGTTCTGCTCAGTAAAACAGTGGCAGAGTGATAAACTTGATAAGTTATGAGAAAGTTTTTGGTATACAGCCAAGAATCTGAAAATGAATGCTTTATGATTGTGTCACAGACTTTTTTTTTTTTTTACCAAGTAAGATAAGTTTCAAAATCTTTGTTTTTAGGAGACCAAATTGATTACTGATGATTAAAACTAATAGATGGTTTTAGACCAGCATGTTTATTTGTTTTTGTTTTTAAATTTTATTTTGGCATGTACCAGACCACTGCTCAGCTCTGGCTTACGGTAGTGTGGGAGAGTGAACCTTGGACTTTGGAGCCTCAAGCATGAGAGTCTGTTTGCATAACCATTATGCTATCTACCCCGGCCCCAAAATATATTTATTGATCAGAAGAGAGAGAACCATAGTATCATTTAGGTTTGTGAGATCCCTAGGATCAAACTAAGAACCTATTGCTTGACAGTCCAACGTTTTATCCATTGTGCTAACTCTAGCCTCTGCCCCCTTCTGCTCTCATATCTTTTAACATTTTTTTTTTTCAGTAGTTCTTAGTGAATTCAGCCTGGGAAGAGGCCTAGATCAAGCCTGTCACTTCACCTTCCAAATGTGTTGGACTTCTCATGTCTTCTTCTAGTCTCCCCTATTCCAGGCTACTTGTTTTGGGTTCTTTGACTTCTTTCAGTGGTGACATTTGCAGATCCCTCTGCATAATTCTTAGTGATGTTCTTCCAAACACTCTTCAGTATCCATGATGCCTTTAAAATTTATACATCAAAGTTGAGTGGAGTGTTCCAGCTGTTGAGTAAACCACAAAAGGTGTTTACAGTGATATTTGTACGTCTTGAACTTGACTACATCAGCAGACATTGTACAGCGATGTTTGTATGTCTTAAGCTTTGCTGGATCAGCAGACATTGTAAGCTTCCTTTGTGAGTCTAGCTGGTGTCTCATTTTTAGTCAGGCCAGCTTTCTTCCTAGTGAGGAAGGCACATTGAGAGAGGGTGATAGAGGAAATAATGATCACCATACAGACTGTTGTTAGGTTGCTGGTACTGCCAGCTAAGCCAGAAGAAGCAACAACATGATGACATAGCCTGGCAGTACTAGAATGAACTCCTTGTAGTGTAGACATCCATTGTGGAGTAGATTCAATGGGGATCAGGGACATCAATAACTTTTTAATTTATGCAAATATATCTTTTTTTTCCTTTTTATCATTTTTTGTGGGGGAGGGGAGTTGATTGTTCATAGCACCTCCCCATGGTAGGTGTCTGTAGAACACTGTCACCCCCAGCATAGGTCCTTTCCACTATCACACACTGGGGCCCCAAAGCCTCTCTCCTTCCACAGAGTCCTTTGCTTCAGTGCAGTATACTATACCCAGTCCAGATTTTACTTTCATTTTCCCTCTTTCCTACCCTTTTCCCCTCCTTCCTTTCCTTCCTTCCTTCCTTCTTTCCTTCCTTCCTTCCTTCCTTCCTTCCATCCTTCCTTTCTTCCTTTTATTATTATCTTTATTTATTTATTGGATAGAGACAGTCAGAAACTTAGAGGGAATGGGGAGATAGAGAGGAAAGAGCCAGAGAGACACCTGAAGTCCTGCTTCACTACTTGCAAAGCTTTTGCTGCAGGTGGGGACTGGGGACTCAAACCCTGGTCCTTGTGCATTGTAATATGTGCACTCAACCAGGTGTGCCACCACCCAGCCACCTGTCCTAGTTTCTCAAGTTTTACATATAGGTGAGGTCATCTAGTATTTTACCTTCTCTTTTTGGCTTATCTCTGTTGTATGCTTCACATTGGTTTGGTCTCACTCTCCCCCCGCCAGGAGAATTGGTTTGGCCCTTGCTAGTTACGCGCCTCTCTTTCTCCCTGCCCCCTATGCTACATAGTTCTGGAGTTCTTGGCGTGGCGGCCGGAGGAGAAGGATGCAGGACAGATCTGTGTGGTGACTGGTTTGGGTTAGTTTATGAATCGTTGTTCGTGAATAAAGAAATAGAGCTTCCTGGCCCAGCCGTGTGTCCGTGAGTCTCTGTCTACCGCTGCGAAGCTAGCCTGGCCTGCTGGAGCCCTGAATTTTAATGACATATCTCACTTAATAGGATTCTTCTAAGTTCCATGCAAGATCAGGCAAAGGTGATGACTTCATCATTTTTAATAGCTGAAAAAATATATATATAAACAAACTTTCTCATCTGTTGTCCTCAACAAATCTTTAACATTGAGGTGATGACATTTGGATATACTGTTTGCTTTTAGTGGTTGCTATTAGTCATTAATGTATAATTTGCAATTCTGTTAACATTACATTTTGTTTTAAACAGACCTCATACTTTGTGGTTTGCTTAGGCCCAATGCTGATTTTCTTATAGTCCTGGTCGGAAATATTAATGAAAATAATCAAAGGTATCTAACATAAAAAATCTTCACTAACTTTCTTCTTAATATCATAGCATATGATAGGAAAGATTAGGAATATATTGTTGGGCATTAAGCCAGCCCCCCCCATCCATCCTCCATTGCTGACACTGTGGCCTATTTACATAATCATTGATTTGCCTAAAAGATTCCCACCCATTCCATTGATCTATCTTCTTTCTACCTGGAGACCCGCTCTGCCTGCAGCGTAACATTAATCCCACCAGTTAAAACCTCGCAATAGTTGCTAAGGAAGCTCCACCTTTCCAGCATGCTTTTACCTCTCTCCACCCCCTTTCCTAGCCATTTCCATTTCTGACTTGCCACTTCTGGTTTTATCCTATAAAAGTCACTTCTGTTTCTGGTTTCTCTCTCTTTCTGTGTCCTGTCCTGGAGGAAGGCAGGTGTGTAGACAGGGAGGTGGACACTGGCCATTGAGGTTTGGCGCCACATGGCTTAACCCGCTGTGCTCACACCCGCCTCTGGGACTCCCGCATGAATAAAGATTTGTATTGCTACTGCCACTAGCTTGGTTCCTGGGTCCATCTCTCCCGCCTGTAAAGCTAGCCCGGCAGTATATTTTTATTGTGATTAATGGTTTACATCCAGTAATAAAGTACAGTAACAAAAAAATAAAATACACTAGTTTGTACATGTATAACATTTCTCAGTTTTCCACATAATAATTCAACCCTCTCTAGGTCCTCTGACAGCTTATCCTAGGACCTGAACCTCCCACCCCAGAGTCCTTTACTTCGGTGCAATACACCAAAGAAATATACTTTTTTTTAAACAAGATTTCTTTTTTTAGTTTTTGTTTATTTATTTATTGTATAGAGACATCCAGAAATTGAGAGGGAGAAGGAAACAGAGAACGAGATAGAGACATCTGTAGCACTGCTCCACCACTTATGAAGCCTCCCCCCTGAAAGTGGGGACCAGGGTCTTGAACTCAGGTCCTTGCTCCTTGTAACATGTGTGCTCAACCAGGTGTGTGACCATCAGGCTCCAGGAATATAATTTAACTTAATCTTATGATACAGTTTATTATTGAATTGGGATGCGAACAGGAGCCTCTATGCCAAGTTAGTAAGAAGGAAGAAGAGAGTGCTTAGTTGATAGATAACATTCTATTCAAAACAGGCGACCAAATCCTTGTCTCTCAAGCCATCTTCTTTTCCTATAAAAGCAAATCTGTCTGTTGGATCCAATGGACAGTTCACCTCTCCAGTAAATGGAAACTCCCCATTCAGGAAGCAGCATTTGCAGTAATTGCAGACGAAAATTGTCAAAAGGATATAAAAATCCTTGTGTGAAAGCCTGATGAGAAATGGTATTTATATATTCTCATATCTTTTACCCACAAGATGAATGAACAAAAGGGAAATAGTTATATTGTACTGAAAAACCCTAGTAAATATGACCATAACCAAGTGACCAGTACACCATCATGAATATTGAAATTTGAGCATTGTGTCTCCTGGCATGACTCACTGAGGGGCACAATGCCACTTCTAGTTTGAGTTGTGCTTGCCAAAATATATCACCTGACTTTAATCAAGAGGAAGCATTGGACAAACCCAGATTGGGGAATATTCTTTGAGATAGCTGGGTAATACTCTTCACATGTTAATCCTTTAGGGGAAGGCGACAACTGCATGCAGTGCATGATCCTTGAGGAGAAAAAAACAACAACTGGGGGGGGGAACAAGCAAAGTTTACATAAGATTGGCTCTATATTATCTAAAACATCATATGTGGCCGGCTAATTTGTTGTTTTTGTTCATCGTGATTGTGGTTGTGTGGGATTTTAACATAGCTGGGTGAGGAACACACAGGGATTCTTTGTGCTATTTTGGGAACTTTTTTGTAAGTCTGAAAGTATTTCAAAATGAAGCTAAGCAACATCACAAGCAAGAAAGACTCCAACTCAGATGAGAAACTTAAGACTCATACTTCTACTTTTTGTCTATAGTTTGGTTGGCATTTGACTTGGCTTTCTTTGCTTCCTGAACAACTGAGGTTCTAAATCAGTGATTTAGGAATAAGTGAGGCATTATCATGATGCATTGCGACTACTTGTTGAAAGGTTTTGCTTAATTAATTTACCTATTTATTTTTCAGAGTTGTAATTACATCTGTAGATTTCCAGTGGCTTTGTAGGTTACTTGAGCTTTACTCTCCTGGACACTAATTCCTAGCTGGAAACTTAAGTTCTGTAATTAATTTAATGGCTTGTTTCTGTTTTTATTATTATGTCCTGATCAGGTTAATCCCATGGATTCTTCTGCTACACACCATAGATTGAATTTTGTATTTGTTGATTGTCTCATAGGAGAACTTTTTTTTTGTTGTTTACTTAAAAGTATTTAAATGTGAAAGGTCATTCTAAATGTCTTTCTCTTAGAAAAGGCAACCTAGAGTTTTTAGAATTACAATAAATAAGTAAAGTTACACTGGCTTAAGCACCTTTTATCAGACAGTTAGAATGGGTGGAGGGTACCAGTACATTGGGAGGTGTTTCTGCTAGCTGGTATGACTCAGACTTTTAAGTCTGGAAGATTTAACTTAACTAGGCTGTTTTTACCAGTGTGAAAAAAGAAAAGACATAGACTTGGAAGCCAGGAGACAGAGTTTTGTATCCCAGATCCATTGCTGCTTATTATTGTGCTTTAGATAGGTCATTCAGCTTTCCTGAGCCTTGAGTTTCTCATCTGTAAAACTGGAATGAGTACAGCAGCTGCACAGTCATGGTGATAGTAAAGTGGCTTGCACCATAGCTAGCCAGTGTGGGTACTTCCTGTTGGCTTTGTTCTTGCTTCCTACTAGGTGTCTGCAATGGATGAAAGTCACTTTGCTTAGAAAGACTTATAGTGATTGATAACACATGATTTTCAGTTTTACCAGTATTTCTCAAGTCATTTCTTATTCTGGGGAAATTATTTTCTGTTTTATATTAGCTTTTGCTCTAAAATTCATAAACAGGTGCCATTAATTTGATAGACTTTTCCTTCCATTGGGCTCTAGTGTATTCCTCTGAAATAACTTCATACAGACAAATATTAAATTTATTTTAGAAGAAAATCTGTTAACACAAAGACAGGATATATAGAGACAATTAGAAGGAAGCATTTTCCAAGTATAGCTTCCTTTTTTAAAAATTTTATTTAAGAAAGGATAAATTAACAAAACCATAGGGTAGGAGGGGTACAACTCCACACAATTCCCACCACCCAGTCTCCATATCCCACCCCCTCCCCTAATAGCTTTCCCATTCTCTATCCCTCTGGGAGCATGAACCCAGGGTCTTTGTGGGTTGCAGAAGCTGGAAGGTCTGGCTTCTGTAATTGCTTCACTGCTGAACATGGGTTGACTGGTCAGTCCATACTCCCAGTCTGCCTCTCTCTTTCCCTAGTAGGGTGGGTTTCTGGGGAAGCGGAGCTCCAGGACATGTTGGTGGGGTCTTCAATCCAGGGAAGCCTGGCCGGCATCCTGATGACATCTGGAACCTGGTGACTGAAAAGAGAGTTAACATCCAAAGCCAAACAAATTGTTGAGCAATCATGGACCCAAAGCTTGGAATAGTGGAGAGGAAGTGTTAGGGGGATACTCACTGCAAACTCTAGTGTACTTCTGCTTTCAGGTATATATTTTGCAGTAGTTTATGGATACGTGTGAACATATGCTCTCTCTCACAGAAACTGGTGTATATCTAGGTTTTGGGACTTTGTTAGAAAGTGAACCACCTGAGATGGAATAGCTTCCTTTTAAGTTTCAAGTGTGAGCTGGCTTTTTGATCCTCTGAGAAGGACCAAATTATTCCTAAAGTTCTGGTTCCTGTTTGACTGCAGTGTCAAAAGTAACTTTCTTTTACTAAATTTTCTGATTTTGGAATTATACCATGGTTGTGATTATACATTCAAGTGTTTAGGGCTGAAGGAACATGTCTGCAAAAGACTCTGACATGATCCAGATAAAAATCTGTGTGTGTGTGTGTGTGTATCCATGGAAAGTGTGTGTGTATGAGGGATTGATGAAATAATCCCCAAGGGGTTAGCAGCTGGTGAATTTGTATGAAAAGCGGGTTTTTTTTTTTTTTTTTGGTGCTTTTCTTATAACGTTAAAGCAGTCTCAATTTTTTATTGACTTGTTATGTTCATATGCTCAGAGAAAATGTAAGCAAGTAGCAGTTTCAGAGGAAGAGAAGGAAGGGATGAGGGAAACTGGAATCCTTGGATGAACAAGGAGGAATTAAAAAGTGAATAGTTCATTGCAATAATAATAGTAATAATAAAAAGTAGCCAAACCTCTCTAAGATGTTGTGAGAGCTATGGTGGTTATCTCTGCAGTGGAGGGCAGAGGAGGCACAGAACTTTGGTGGTGTGAAACTATTCCCCCGTGGTCTTATAATCCTGGAATCATTATTAAATCACCAATAAAAATGTTAAAATAAAAAAATGATTAGTTCAGTAAGTAGAAATTCAATACAAAGAAGCAGAACAAGATTGTTCTAATGTACTTTTTTCTTAAGCAAATAAATCTTTTATTTATTTTTTTTTGATAGAAGGATATGGATAGTTAAAAGAGTATGCTGCTGCTGTATTAAAACAGAGAAAACTCCTTGGACATGAGGTCATATGATAGAAAGAAAAGTATTTTTAAATGTGTATTTACAAGAAATATATATAAGGACAAAGTGCATAAGACAGAAACACTAGGGCTTTAAAAAGTATCCTACCTGAAAATTAAACATTAAACATTTTTTTAAAACTAAATATAAAAGAAATAAAATCCTTTCTCTTTTCTTTCATGTCACTGATGATACCTCTTTGGGGACTTCAGAAGCCAGCCAAAGGTAAGAAGAGATTTGGTTTCTTATGTGATACCTGTAAAGATAATATGTTCCTTTTTTTTTTTTTTTTTTAAGATTTTATTTATTTATGAGAAAGATAAGAGGAGAGAAAGAACCAGACATTACTCTGGCACACGTGTTGCTGGGGATCAAACTCACGACCTCATGCTTGAGAGTCCAAAGCTTTACCACTGCACCACCTCCCGGACCACAATATGTTCCTATTTTTGAAGACCTGGTGATTTTCTTCTGAGAAATATTTTCTCAGTTACTTTTTAAAAAAAGTAGCTCAAACTGACAATCTATTCATAAATCTTAAGCCACTCATTGGCATAGAAGGGACTGAGGTGCATGGAAAAGCTATATTTGTGCTTTGACCAATTCTGACCAGTCTCCTGGCAACTACACACAGATTCCTTTTGTCCCCTGCTGTTCACCATGGACTGGCTCAAAACTGGTTGTTCCAAACTGGCTAGAACTGTCCTAGGCAGACTCATCCTCAGCCCTCCCTTCTTCCTAGGACAGCTTGGATATATTATATTCTTAGGCCAACAGAAGCCTGCTCTCCCTTATTCCTAGGACAGCTTGGATATATTATATACTTAGGCCAACAGAAGCCTGCTCTCACCAGGGGTTTCCTCTTAGGAAAGAGTTTGTATTTGAGCTTTGAATACTCTTCAAAAGAAACTAATGTGGGTTCTTCTCTCCTCTCTCTCTCTCTCTCTCTCTCTCTCTCTCTCTCTGTCATTACCTTCATTTATTTATTGGATAGAGGCAGCCAGAAATTGAGAGGAGGAGGGGAGATAGAGAGGGAGGGAGACAGAGAGACACCTGCAGACCTGCTTCACCACTCACAAAGCTTTCTCCCTGCAGGTGGGGACCGGGGGCTTGAACCCGGGTCCTTGTGCACTCAACCAGGTGCGCTACCACCTGGCTCCAGTTCTTGTATCTCTTTAGTTGCATGCTAAGGCAGACACCTGGATTACATCTTTCTTTCTTTCTTTCTTTCTTTCTTTCTTTCTTTCTTTCTTTCTTTCTTTCTTTCTTTCTTTCTTTCTTTCTTTTTATTTAACAAATTTAATTAATTTTGTGGGGAATTAATGGTTTACAGTTGACATTAAAATACAATAATTGGTACATGTATAACATTTTCAGTTTTCCACACTCTAACCCCACCCCAGAGTCCTTTACTTTGGTACAATACACCAACTCCAGTCCAAGTTCTGCTTTGCTTTGTGTTTTCCCTTCTGTTCTTATTTTTCAACTTCTGTCTGTGAGTGAGATTATCTCATGTTCTTCCTTCTCTTTCTGACTTATCTCACTTCACATGATTCCTTCAAGCTCTATCCAAGATGAGGTGAAGAAGGTGGATTCACTATTTTTAATAGCTGAGTAGTATTCCATTGTGTATATGTACAACTTTATCTCATTTGTTATTGGGCGTCTAGGTTGCTTCCAGGTTTTGGCTATTACAGATTGTGCTGTTATAAATGTAGGTATACACAGATCTTCTCCCACTCTGTATGGAGTCTTTTTGTTTGGTGGTGGCTTCTTTTTGCTGTTTGATGTAGTTTTTTGATATTTTTTTTCAGTTTGATGTAGTCCCATTGGTTTATTTTTGTTTTTATCTTCCTTGCAGTTGGATTTGTATCATTGAAGATGCCTATAAAATTTAGATGGAAAAGAGTGCTGCCAATATTTTCCTTTAAGTTATTTGATAGCTTCTGGTCTAACATTCAAGTCTTTGATCCACTTGGAGTTTATTTTTGTGTCTGTGAAATGTAGTGATTCAGTTTCTTCCTTCTGCATGTTTCAGCCCAATTTTTTCATTAGCATTTGTTGAAGAGACTCTCCTTTCCACATTTAATAGTCTGGGTACCTTGTCTAAAGATTTTTCAATGCAGGTACCTGAAACTTTCCTGGGAACTCTACATTCTTGGAGTTGTTGTGGTAGTTTTAAGATGAAGACAGAGAGATAGAGTAAGTGAAAGAGACCACAGCTTGGAAACTTACTTTAATGCTGTGGGGACTGATCACAAACCTGTATTGTGTATATAGCAAAACAGTGCACTACCCAAGTGAGCTACTTTGCTGGCCCTGGAGGGTTTTTTTTTTTTTTTTTTTATTTCCCAGTTTAAATTTAATTTAATTTCTCTTTTTATTATTGAAGTGTGTATGTAGGCAATGATATTTGGGACCAAACGATTTTTCAGAATAGTTCCATATGGCATTGCTTTCCATTTCTGTGTGAATGTAGTTTTATTTTAGCCTATTTTTTTCCTATGGAAAGCCTCTGGCTTTTCTGTTTATTTATTTATTTTTTTCTTAAGGAACAGAAGCTGGAGGTTACAGTAAAGATATGAAACCTTACATATTAATTTAAAATTGCTCTTGTTTCGTTTAATTCAACTGTAGCTTTATAGGTTGACATAAAAAAATGGGGACTGACCAGTACCACTTATTAGCATAGTAAGTACCTCTTGGAAGAGATGTACTTCTTGAACAGGACACTTTCCCCCTTTCTTCTGGACAGGAAACTTTTCTTTTTCTTCTTTTTTTTGAACAGGACCCTTTTCTTTCTCATTTTAGGCTTGTGTGTCATTTGATTTTGTTATAATGAGTTTCTTCTCTGGTGCTTGTAAAAAAAATTTTTTTTGATCTTAAAGGAAAATGTTACTTTAGAAAGGAAACAAGCTGGTTTGCACTATGAAATCCATGGCTGAAAGATTCCTTAAATAACTTATAACATTACTAAAATGTTGTGTTGTTAGTAAAGTAGAACTAAGTATCTGTTAGTTCCCACCTTTGTATCAGGTGGTGGCACTTACACCCAGCTGAGAAGTAGAGGGACCTGGCCAAATGATGAAGAACTTTGTGGTTCAGAGAGCAGACTCCTGGCTCCATGGTTGGGTCAGATGCCAGCTTCTCCACCTGCCAGCCTTGAGTCCCTCCCTCCTTTGTATGTCAGTGTCCTCTGAACAGGGCCTAGCTCCGACTGTCAGCTGTTGTTATGATTGCTTTAGTGATAGGTTCTCTACTGGAATTAGAAATATAGATGCAAAAAAAAAAAAAAGAAATATAGATGCAATTGTTAAATCTCCCAAAAGAAAGAAAGGAAGGAAGGGGAAAAAGAAAAGAAAGAAAAGGGAAACCCTATAATAATGGGGAAACCCTATAATAATGGGGAGCAAAATTCACATCTAGAGGCTGCTTTCTGATTGGTACATATAAGGTGATGGGAATGTTGGAGGTGAGAGCTAGGGTTTATTTATTTATTTACTTTTTATTGTTGTTGTAGTTGTTGTTGTTATTGATGTGGTTGTTGGATAGGACAGAAAGAAATGGAGAGAGGAGGGGAAGACAGAGGAGGAGAGAAAGATAGACACCTACAGACTTGCTTCACTGCCTGTGAAGCGGCCCCCCTTCCCTTGCAGGTGGGGAGCCTGGGGCTCCAACCAGGATCCCACGCTGGTCCTTGTACTTTGTGCCACGTGCGCTTAGCCTGCTGTGCTACCGCCAGACCCCCAAGAGCTAATAATCTGCTGCTACCGCCTGATCCCCAAGAGCTAAGGTGATTTCTGCTAAGTCTTGTTATGAACAGAATTAATAAAGTGATAAGACACGTGAGTTGAAAGCTGGAACAAAAGAGCTTGATGTGAGCATCACATTTTATTTCATCTTAATCCGCTGCCTCTACCAGAAAATTTTTTGGGTATTTATTTGTTTATTTATTTAGTCCCTTTTGTTGCCCTTGTTGTTTTTTATTGTTGTAGCTATTATTGTTGTCATCGTTGTTAGATAGGACAGAGAGAAATGGGGAAGACAGGGGGGAAGAAAGATAGACACCCGCAGACCTGCTTCACCACCTGTGAAGCGACTCCCCTGCAGGTTGGGGAGCCTGGGGATCCCTACACGGGTCCTTGCACTTTGTGCCACCTGCACTTAACCCGCTGTGCTATCGTCCCACCTCCTTTCTGTGCTTTTTAAGGCTAATACCTTGATAGTTTGTTTGCTTTTTTATTTTTCTTCCTGTTTTTTTCAACATGCTATAGATATTATATTTACATTTTATTCAGTAAGATATTTTTCTCTAGTGAGAAAAAATATTGAATATAAAAGCAAAACTATAACACTAGTAATCTCACCATGTAGCCATAGACTATGTAATGATATTGTGTATGTATCAAATAGCCATTATATTATAGATATTGTATTGTAACTCCTCTTTCTTAAACTTAACAGTATGAAAAGTTATATTTGTGAATTAAAATATCTATTATCCATAGTTGTCTATTATAAAAGATTGTGACATGAATAGTTAAAATTAATGTTTATTTAAAACAGCATGTCTGGGGCTGGGTTGTGGTGCAGTTGGTTGAGCGCACATGTTAGAAAGTGCAAGGACCCAGGTTCCTGCCCCTGGTCCCCACCTGCAGGGGAAAGCTTCATGAGTGCTGAAGCAGGGCTGCACGTAGCACCCCCCTCCTCTTTCTCTCTCACCCCCCTCCCCCTCAATTTCTGGCTGTCTCTATCCAATAAACTAATAAAAATTTAAATAAAAATAAAACAGTATGTTTGTATTTCACTGTTATGAATGTTAATGACATTGTTTTAACCTAAACATTAGGATTTTGTTCTTAATGCATACTGTTGTTTTTTATTTTCAACAGGTGTTTGCATATGATCACTGTTTTTGGTCTATGGATGAATCTGTCAAAGAAAAATATGCAGGTAATAGAATACAGTGTCTTATTATGTACAGATAATATAGAAGTGATGTGTTCTTTTTTCTCCCACAAAATATCACAGTATCATTTTGTATAGCTTTAAAAACTATATAGAGCATCCTGTGATCTTTGCTGAATCACTTCATTTTGGATGGGGTGTGAAGAAACCATATTAAGTGAGATAAGCCAGGGGCTGGGTGGTGGCGCACCTGGTTGAGTGCACATGTTACAATGAGAAAGGACCTGAGTTTGAGTTCCCAGTCTCCACCTACAAGGCAAAAGCTTTGCGAGTGGTGAAGCAGTGTTGCAAGTATATCTCTCCCTCTCTATCACCCCTCCCCTCTTGATTTCTAGCTGTCTCTATCCAATAAATAAGTAAAGATAATAGCGAGATAAGCCAAAAAGAGATGAGTGAAATGAGCTCACTTGTATACAGAAATTGAGAAATAAAAACAGAAGGGGAGACACAAAGTAGAACTTGGACTGGTTTAGTGTAGTGCACCAAAGTAAAGGATTCTGGGAGGGCAGTGGGGCTTTTAGGTGAATAATGAAGGAGGAGGTAGACTAGGGGTAAGAGTGTTTTGCCAAAAACTGAGAAGTGCCACACATGTATCAACAACTGTATTTACTGTTTATTGTAAATCATTAATTCCCCCAATAAAAATCACAAAAGAAGTTTTTTTATTGATTGGGAAATAGGTTAGTTCTGTCTTTAGAATAAGATGTTAAAGTTTATAGGGTATAGGAATGGGTCTTCATATAAGCTCAGAAGCACAGAGAACCACTTAAGTCCCCTAGAGAGGCATTGTGTTGGAATGAAAGAGTGCCAGCCAGGGAAAAAAGGAAAACTTCAAGTTTAATCTGAGTTCTACTCCCAACTGCCTCTTTGACTTTGAGTTAATCCTTTAAGCTGAGTTGTATTTTTATCTCTTTGATGCAAAGGAGTATATGATGTTCTTTAAATTGCTTTTGCATGTGTTATTATTTTTTCTCTTCTTTTAAAAATATTTATTCCCTTTTGTTGCCCTGGTTTATCGTTGTTGTTGTTGTTATTATTATTGTTATTGCTGTCATTGTTGAATAGGACAGAGAGAAATGGAGAGAGGAGGGGAAAATAGAGAGGGGAAGAGAAAGATAGACACCTGCAGACCTGCTTCAATACCTGTGAAGCGACTCCCCTGCAGGTGGGAAGCCGGGGGCTTGAACTGGGATCCTTACGCTGGTCCTTGCACTTTGTGCCACATGCGCTTAAACCGCTGTGCTACCACCTGACTCCCAGGTTCTATTATTTTACTCTTCTCAGTGATGACTATCTCAGACTTCCTTTCACCATTAGTTTAAGACTACACTGACAGCCATTTATTTCCTTTATTCCTAACTGCTTAGTACTTCCTTTTAAAGTAAAGCACATTGTTTTAGTGTCTGTTTCAAAATATTAAAATCTGGCTAGCCCAGTGATAACTTTAAGCTTTGGTCAATACTGGAAGTGTGTAATGTGCTAATATGGGGGTTTGTCTGGGAAATGAGGCATAAGTGGAATGCTATTGAAAATTTTTGTTGTTATTTTATTTTAATGAGAAATATATAATGACAGAAAAAATACATGATTTTGAGAAAATTTTGCTCATTTTCTGTTATATGCTAGCTAGAAGGACATAAGCCTTTGAAAGCATTCATCAGGTTAAAATTTTTGTTTAGGGATAAACAAACTTTAAAAAAAAAGTGCAATTTTGAGGGTTTAAATGCTGTTTGCCATGGAGGTTATTTGGGTAGGGGCATAGGACTGGGGTGTTAGGTACAGTGTGAAACTGTACCCCTACAATATTATAATCTCATAAACTACTATAAGGTCACTATTGAATCACCATAATAAAGCTTTTAAAAATGTTCATAAATAGTTTAGGCTTCAAATAATCAGTTCTCATTCTTTCAGGTCAAGATGATGTTTTCAAATGCCTTGGGGAAAATATCCTTCAGAATGCTTTTGATGGCTATAATGCATGCATCTTTGCCTACGGACAGACAGGTAATGTTAAATAATGTGTAAGGGTCATAATTGAGAAAATACCCAAAGAATCTTATCAGTTATGATGGGCTAAGAGTGTTTTGACTTTGTACCTCTGGTTGACAGGATGGAAAATCTATTTAAAGTGAAGGAAACACTTTTGTAATAGTATACCATATAGCTCACCCAACTGAAAACTATTCTTTTTACTTTTTAAATTTTTATTATTATTTTTTAAATACGAGAGTACTACTCAGCTCTGGTTTATGGTGGTGTGGGGATTGAACTTGGGACTTTGGAACCTCAGGTCATGAGAGTCTCTTTGCATAACCATTATGCTATCTACCCCAACTCAAAACTATTCTTCATAGGAATATGTTTATGATGTTTTCATGAAGCAGAAAGCTGTATTGGTTCTAGGAATAGGAACTCTGAGTCTGATCATCCCAACTCCAGCTCTGCTACTTCTCCTGCGTAGCTGTGAAGCTGGCATTTCAGTTTCCATATTTGTCAAATGGTAATCTTAGGGTTGTTTAATTCACTTATAAAACTATCAGTTCATTAGCTTTCTGCATTGCAGAAGATTCTTGACCATGCCATTTACACCAAGTACATGTGGGGGTGTCATAATGAGTTAGAATTTGAAAAGTTTTTTAAAGTGTTGTAAACATTTTAGGTTTATGGTCAATCGTTAAGTAAGAATAGCAGCAACCTGTTTGATTGGAAGAGTGTTTATAGAATTGCTGCCATTGAGAAATGAAAGTTATTCTTCACTACTTCTGTGGCTTCTCTTTGCAGACGGGGACACGGGCTTGAACCCAGGTCCTTGAGCACTGTAATGTATGCATTCAACCAGGTGCACCACTGCCTGGCCCCTGAAAGTTATTCGTGCACCACTGCCTGGCCCCTGAAAGTTATTCTTAAATTTAGACCATCAGTGATCTTAATTTTTTTCTGTTTTCCTTTGTTTTAAAAGTTGGCTTTAATGAATATGTATTTCTAAAAAAATAAATAAATAAAAGTAAGAGTAGAGAAAGAAGATTGCTTTTTGGTTTTTATACCCTTGCCAAATGGTAGTAAGTTAATTTTCTCTGGGGCATTTTGGAATGGCCTACATGCTGTTGCTGTGGTTAGTGGTTGGAACAGTGTGCATCTTAAGTATCTTCCCAGTTAATTTTAGAAAACTGTTCAGACCCCTTTCTTTCTTTTTTTCTTTTTGTCATCCTTAGGGCTTGACTATTCTAGATTGATTTTTCTCAGAGAGATAGGAGACAAAGAGTGGTCTGGGAGGTGGCTCACTGGATAAAGCACTGGACTCTCAAGCATGAGTTTAATCCTCCGAAGCTCATGTACCAGAGTGATGTCTGGTTTAGTTAACCTAAAACTATGTTGCTGACCGACCTTCCTTCCTTCCTTCCTTCCTTCCTTCCTTCCTTCCTTCCTTCCTTCCTTCCTTCCCTCCCTCTCTCCCTCCCTCCCTCCCTCCCTCCCTCCCTTCCTTCCTTCCTTCCTTCCTCTTTAATGTGGTACCAGTAAGTAAACCCAGGACATTATGCGTGATGATACTTCTGAGAGGCATCCAGTCCCAATATTTTATTATTTAGAAAGAGAGAGAGAGGGAGGGAGGGAGAGAGATTAGATAGAAGACAGCATATGGAGCTCGCTTGGTGCTGTCCATGGTGTTCCCATGTGGTTCTGAGGCTTGAACCCAGTGTCTTCCATACAACATGGCATATGCTCTTTTGGCCAAGCTGTCTCTTAGTCTCCTTTCAATTATTTTTGGTAATTTATTTTTGATGTATGACTGATTGAAGAAGGAATTTTTGTTTCTTCTTATTGAGTATTTGCTTTTGACTTTCAATCACATGCCATAGGATTTTTCTGTGCTTAATTAATCTCATATTTGGGTGTATTATTAAATTTGGGGCATTTTCTGAGCAATATTTTCTTTTTTCTTTGTTTAGTTATTCCTAGGATTTTTTTTCAAGCACCATCCCACTGCTCCCACAGAACCTTTTTTATTTTACTTTCTTTTTTTTTTCATTTTCAATCTCAGATTGAACAAGAGAGTGCAAGATAGACTGAGAGAAGCGACACCACAGTACTACTCTACCACTCATGGACCTAACCCCTTGATTCTGTGTATGGTGCACCTATGTGGTCCTGGGGGCTTGAATATCCTGTTCTCATGTATAGTTAAGTGTGGTTTCTCTTGACCTGAGCTCATTGCTAAGTAATTTATGATGATCAGTAAAAATATGCTTATGTATTTAAGCTTCTCAAAGATATAATAACTATGTTCTCATCTTTTTCTTTTTTAGGCTCGGGAAAATCCTACACCATGATGGGTACAGCTGATCAGCCTGGATTAATCCCAAGACTTTGTAGTGGACTGTTTGAACGCACTCAGAAAGAGGAAAATGAAGAGCAGAGCTTTAAAGTGGAAGTGTCCTACATGGAGATTTATAATGAAAAAGTTAGAGACCTTCTTGATCCTAAAGGGTACGTAACCTTAAGACTTTAAAGCTATAGAATTATGGACTAAAGCAGACTTACTGAACTGCATTAAGTGAAATATTTGTGTTGTACTCCAGTAGAGAATTGTCTAGTTGTTATCTTTGTGTTTTGTGCGTAATTACATTAAGTGCCTTTGCATATCTAATTCCATTCTTTTGAATTAAGAACTGATATGAGGCTGGGGTTTGGGGATAGAGAAATTTGGCTGAGAAGTTTATATTTGGTTCATATTGCCTTTTTCAGACACATCCCAAACCACAAACACAATCTATGTGATAAAAATTAACTTACTTAGCATCAGGTAATCGATATCTTTAATTATGTAGGTTCATTTTTAAGGTTTTATTTATTTACATGAGAGAGAGATAATAGAACACTGCTCAGCTCTGACATATGGTGGTGCTGAGGATTGGATCTGGGATCTCCATGGCTTTAGGCAGGTGAGTCTACTGCATTACTACCTCTGTGCTATCTTCCCACCTCCCAAGTAGGCTTTTTAAAGAAAAAAAACTTTGATGGTTATACAAAGAGACTTTTTCTTTTCTTTTCTCTTTTCTTCTCTTCTCTTTTTTTAAAATAGAGCATTGGCTTATCATGGTGCAAGGGATTGAACCTGGAACTTTGGAGCCTCAGGCATGAGCATTTCTTTGCATAACCATTATGCTATCTACTCCCACCTTAAGGAAATTTTTTAAGTTAGAAATTTCTGGGAAGAAATCCTTCCTTTTTTTTTTTATTCTAAGAGGGAGAGGCATAGAGATATGAAGCCTGAACTTTAGAACTGCTAATTTTAAAGATTCCCAGAGCAGAAAAGTATGCCTTTGAATGAGAAGTGGTGGTGAAATCTTAGAAATCTGTCTTCAGAAATGTGGCTATTATTCTGCAGTCATATCTGACCCTAATGAGAAAGATAGGTATCAGAGGAAGTCTGCTCATGGCACAGAGAGTTCTCTGAGTTCAGATTTTTCAGGAAGTATAACAGTGGTGAGTAAGATGCAGATAGTAATGATATACTGTGGCTTATTGATGTAATAACAGTCTTGGGAAGGTCAGGGAAAGTCATGGGGTCAAACATTCAGAGACTCACAGAAAATGTATGGAATGGTTAAGGAACAGTTTAGAGGAAGAAGACTACCTAGGATTGATGGTCTTCAGGCCCTGAGTCATAGTGAGGTTCAGTCACAAGAAATAGTTGCTCAGCACTTCATGACATCTCTTTTTTTGGACAAAGATAATGATCTTCAGGGTTTCACAGTGAGATTGAATTGGCACTTAGTGTTTCTGGATATAACTTAATTTACGGACTTGGGTGATGGCATACCTGGTTGAGTGCATATGTTGCCTTGCATAAGGATCGAGGTTCAAACTCCTGGTCCCCACCTGTGTGTGTGTGTGTGGAGGGGACTTGACGAACAGTGAAGCAGTACTGCAAGTGTCTTTCTCTCCTCCTCTCTATCTTCCCTTTCCCTCTCAACTCAAATTCAAACAAAAAGAAAGAACAAAAATAAACAAATAAGTAAATACAAAAAAGAAAATGGTCATTGGGAGTGGTAGATTCATTGTGTAGGTACATAGTCCCAGAGATAAACCTGGTGGCAACTAAAAAAACAAACTTAGTTTATACTTTCAGGAACTATGCAAGTCAGAGAGAGGTAGAGCTCACAGTGTGAGAACTTTTGAAACAAGCCTCATATCCCTCTCCCTCTCCCTCTCCCTCTCCCTCTCCCTCTCCCTCTCCCTCTCCCTCTCCCTCTCCCTCTCCCTCTCCCTCTCCCTCTCCCTCTCCCTCTCCCTCTCCCTCTCCCTCTCCCTCTCCCTCTCCCTCTCCCTCTCCCTCTCCCTCTCCCTCTCCCTCTCCCTCTCCCTCTCCCTCTCCCTCTCCCTTCCTGGCCTGTTAGATCAAGTCTTTATAACCCAGTGCACTGATACACAGTGTGAAAGAGGCTTATACAAAATAGGTGAGTCTGAAGGGGAAATAGCTCCCCTTTGCCCACAGAAGAGGGAAGATTCCACTAGGTACCTGGTGAGTTTTGTGGTCAGTAGGAATTTGACCCATTAGATATTAAGTGAGAACCACTCATGCTTTGAGGACTGCTGCACCGAAGCCTGGAGGCACAAGAGAGTCATTTGTTTGGAGAATGATCCAGCTGTCCAATGTGGCTGGAGGGCAGCATGCATGCAAGCTTAAGTAGGGAATAGAAGGAGGTCACAGGTTGGAGGTCATGACCCACATGTTATACCTGGCTGGAATGTGTGTGCTTGTGCTATTTTTATTCTGCCTCTGCCATGACTCCTTGTTTTTGCACTTTTAATTCTGTGAAGACTGTCAATTTTCTTTGAGATCCTGCCAGACTACTTTTCCCAGAAATTCTTAACAGACTTTGTTCTTACATTTTGTATTCCATAGTGCTTATGTGGAATAGTTTCCTCTCCAATGTCTACAGCTGGCATGTAGTCTTTGGAAATGCCTTGTGTTTTTGTCTTGGTCTACAGCTCAGTAGTTAACAACTTGGAATTTGGATTTTTGTAGCTCTACATTTAGGTCCTCTAATTGCTACCTGTTGAGCAAGTTTCTTTGTGTTTTGAAGGCCTCATTTGAACAGGGGGGAGATACTAGATAGAATCTCAGAGGCTTGTAGAAATAAACTGGAATGATACACTCAGGGTCCTAGAACATTTATTCAGCACTTAGTGTTAAAAACTCCATAGTGTTTGCCCTTTAAAATTTCCTTGTAGTTTTTGTAGTATTTTTGGAGAGTTATCGTACGTGGATTAATAACTAAAGGTTTTCTTGCAGTGAAAGGCTATTTGAGAGAATTTAGTCTTTTTTATTCAAGTGCTGATTATTTTAATTCAGCACCAAAAAATATGTGTAGATAATGCAATTTACAAATTTTTTTTTTTAAGGAAAAAGTGAAAGGAAAAGGTTGTAATAGGTTGTATCCTGAAATGAGAATTAACTCAAATATCTATTTAAATTTACTTCACTTACAGTTTTATAGTGGTAAGCAACGTTATCAATGCTTGATCATTATGGAGTTATAAGATTACATATCCACGTTAGAAATAATTAATTTACATAAAGTAAGTAGTGGAAATCCCAACATTAGCAAATACTTTTTCTTTTTAGTTTTTTTTTTTATCATGTTTATTTATTGTATAGAGACAGCCAGAAATCAAGAGGGTGGGGGTAATAGAGAGGAAGAGAGACACCTGCAGCAGTGCTTCACCACTTGGGAAGCTTTCCCCCTATAGGTGGGGACCGGAGGGCTTGAACCTGAGTCCTTGAGCATTGTAACGTATGTGCTCAATTAGATGGGCCACCACCCAGCCCCAACAAATGCTTTTTCTTATTTTTATTGTAATGCTTATGTTTTTAGAAAATTCATTTATTTAATGAGAGAGACTGCTGGGCTAGCTTTGCTAAAGAGAGAGACAAGGAACTCGTGGTGGTGTGGTAACACAATTCTTTATTGATGCGGGTGCCCCAGAGTCGGGTGTGAGCACAGTGGGTTTAGGCCACGTGGAGCTAGCAAAATGGCCGCTTCCCACTATGCATGCCAGCCCTTCTCCAGGTCGGGACGTGGAAGAGAAAGAGAGCGAAACCAGGAATAGCAGCAGGCTTTATAGGGTAAAAACGGAAGTGGCAAGTCGGAACGGGATTGACTAGGAAAAGAGGAGGAGAAAACAAGGCATTCTGGGAATGTAGAAAGCTGGTGGGATTAATGTACCCTGCAAGCATGGGTGGGGATCTTTCAGGCAAAACAATGATTATGTAAATAGGCCATAGTATCAAGCAATGCAAGGGAGCTGGCATAATGCCCAACAAGAGACTACCAAAGTTTGATTCTGGTATATATGTTGCCAGAGACTAAGCCTGGAGTCTCATTCATTAAAGCCCAGCACATTTCCACTGAACCACCTTCCTGAACACTAAGGCTTTCATTAAAATTTTTTTCTTTATTTTATTTTCATGAGAGAGAGAGAGAGAGAGGAAGAAGGAGGAAGAGGAGGAGGAAGGCGGGAGGGGGGCAAAGAGGAGGAAAGAGAGAAGAGACAGAAATGGAAACACCAGAGCTACTCTGCTCTGGGACATGGTAGTATTGGGAATAGAACTTGGGAATCTCTGGAACCTCAGACATGCAAGTCTATTGTACTATTACTGTGACATCTTTTCATACTAATGTTTGTATTTTAAGGAGTTTTTTAATTTTGTTTTATTTTTGCATTTTCATTAGGGGGGTTAATGTTTAATAATAAATAAATTATTGGTACATGTGTATGCTGGGTTATCATTTCCTTGATAAGAGAGGCTTGATAAGAGACTTTAAAAAAATCGTGAATTCATATTTAATTTTACTGAATCCTTTTTCCTACATATTGAAATAATCATGTTTATGCATATTCTCCTCATCAGTTCATCAGTGCAATAAAAGTCTAGAATCAGTTCCTATTGTCTCCCAGACCAGGCTACCCAAGGATAAGCCCAGCTTTATGTTTTAAAATCATTATTAGGTACTATTTATGGCCTTCGGCTTGTCATTTTTCATGATGAAGTTGGTCTGTAGCTTTCCTTTCTTGTAGTTAACATTTGTTGAGAGCTTGTGCTCTTTGTGCAGCAGTTGGTGATATGACAAGTAGATTGTTTGCATTTATCTGACTCTGCATTCTTTGTGGTTGTAAAGACATCCCACAGTGTACCCTTTTGAGTGATGTGATATGTTACCATTGTGTGAAGTTTTACTTACCAGTCAAGATTTTTAATTTTGGTTTAAATTCTTATGGAATCAAGTCAGTTGTTTCATTTATTTGGAGTCACTGTTGAATTCAGTATACATTTTACAGAGCACAGTTTCATCTTTTTAAAGATTGATTATTGTTTAACAATTGTTTCTTTATTTTAAATGAACAGAAGTCGCCAGACACTGAAAGTCAGGGAGCACAATGTGTTGGGGCCCTATGTGGATGGACTTTCAAAATTGGCTGTCACAAGTTATAAGGTAACACTTTTCTTTGTATAAACTCTTTATATTTAGTGTAGCAAAGCTTTTTTTGTTTGTTTAATTTGTGATGATTTTTCTGAAATTAAAAAACTTACAGTAACATCATTTAGAAATCATTTGCTAGAAAGTGTTTTTTATTTTAAAAATTATCATTACTCTTAAAATAATTTGATTTCGAGAGGTTACATATTTTCTCTTAGTAGTATATAAAATAAGAAAGTTACTTATGATTTTGTTGATTTAATAAAATAGTATTAATAGGCTTGCTTAAGCCTGTTTCAAATTTGAGAGAATCACTCATTGACCTTTTTAGTTAGTAATTCTTTTCATTTTCAGATTTCACAGTTCTTCTTTGTGTAATTCCATCAGGCGTGTTAGGGGAATGGGGTGGGGTGGAGTGAAATGCTGTGATGTGATGCACATTGACTTAGAAGCCAGAGTGTTGATCTAGTGATAACAAGTTCTCTTGTAAGACTTCTGTATGACTCTGGATCAGTTTAGACTATCTCAGCAAGCCTTTTTGCTCTGATTTTTAATATGGCAATTTATTATTATTATTATTATTACCACCAGAGCACTGCTCAGCTCTCGCTTATGGTAGTGCAGGGGATTGAACCTGGGACCATGGAGCCCCAGGCTTGAGGGTCTGTTTGCATAACCACTATGCTCTCTAGCCCTGCCTTAATATGGCAATTTTAACTGTATTATTTTTGTCATCATAGCAGATAGGTTCATGTGACCAATCAAACCTATCATTTGGTCAGTGAAGCTTCATTCTAGTAAACATCTCCTACCAGATATTGTGCTAGTTTCTGGGCTATAAGAAATGGAAGAGGTATCCATTCTCTGAAGATGCTTACAGATATTGTAAACTAGCAGATTTAAGTGCAGTCATAGGTTTGTATTCTGGTTTTGAGGTAGCTTAGAAGAGGGGCACCCAATCCCAATACATATGACATTGTCTGGTCATACCCCATAGGTGGCACAGTGGTAAAGTGTTAGACTAGTAATCATTACACCTCGAGTTTGATTCCCCAGTATTACAAGTGCTACAGTAATGCTCTGGTTCTTTGTTCTTTCTCTGTCTCTCTCTCCCCCACTCTTCTCATAAATAAATAAATGAATCTTTTAATCATCATCATCATCATTATCATCATCATCAAAGTAAAAAGAAATTGGAAAGGATAATGATGTTTAGGCAGACTTCTGGAGGAGGTCTAATAAGATAATGTATGTGAAAAGTCTTTTTTTGGAAAGTGTGGAGAGGGACCACATGGTGGCACATCTGGTTGAACACACATATTATTGCAATGCTTAAGGAACTGGGTTCAAGCCCTTGGTCCCCACCTGCAAGGGGGAGCTTCACTGCTTGTGCTGTAGTGATGCAGGTGTTACTCTTTCTCCCTCTCTCTCCCCACTTCCTTTTAATCTCTCTCTATCAAATAAATAATATTTTTAAAAAAAACTGTAGATTGCTTATAAATGTTCCATGTTTTGCTATTTTAATAATGATCATTTGAAGACTTATTCAGGCAACCTTAGAGATCAGGATTTATCAAGTGATAAGAGGAGACTGGAAAATATGAAAAGATGTTTAGCTTGTTTAAAGAATTAAAAAATTCAGTGTAAACATTATGCAAGAGATAATGAATTAGAAAGGAACAAATAAATAAGAATAAGTCTTTCATGTTATTTATTTTTTAATTTAATTTAATAATTAAAACTTTTTTTTGCCACCAAGTTTATTACTGGTGCTTAGGCCTGTTTATTTCCTTTCCCTCTCTCTTTCTTTTCCTTCCTTCCTGCCTGCCTGCCTGCCTGCCTGCCTGCCTTCCTCTCCTCCTTCTTCGTCTATGTCTCTGTCCCTATCTCCGTCTCCGTCTCTCTCTTTCAACAAAAGCTGAGAGACAGAGAGACAGAGTGTATACAGCACTTTCCACTGCATGTGGGGATGGAGATTTGAGGGTGAGTCCTTGTGCATGGTAATGTGTGTGCTCTACCAGATGAACTACCACCTAGATCTTAATTTAAAACGTTTTGATGAGGTCTAGGGAGATAGTTCAGCTTTTTAAAACACCAGCGTTAAGGTTAAGCGCATGTGGCTCAAAGCGTTAATAGACTGGGGTAAGGATCCCAGTTCCAGCCTCCGGCTCCCCATCTGCAGGGGAGTCGCTTCACAGAAGATGAAGCAGGTCTGCAGGTGTCTATCTTTCTCTCCCCCTTTCTGTCTTCCCCTCCTCTCTCCATTTCTCTCTGTCCTATCCAACAACGATGACATCAATAAAAACAACAATAACCACAACAACAATTAAAAAAAAATAAGGGAAACAAAAGGGAAAATAAATTAAAAATAAATAAAAATTAAAAAATAAATCTTTAAAACAAACAACAACAACAACAAAAAAACACACCACCAGCTTGTATACCTGAATTCTTAGAAGTTGAAGGTTTTATCCCTGACATCACCTTACCCCACAGCTGAGCAGTGTACTGGACTTTCCATTCATTCTCTCTGTTATAATAAATTGAGAAATCTTCTTAAAAGCTTTGATGAGATACAGAGAGTTAGACAGAGTACAAAGCAGTGTTCCAACATTCATGGAGTTCTAACTCATTTTCTCATTTTGTTTTCTCACATTGTACTGAGGATTGAACCAAATTCTCATATATTGAAGTCGGTCACTTTACCACCGAGCTACTTCCATTACCCATAAATCCCAGGATTCTCAGGTTTTAATATCTAAAATAAATTTGGAATGGATATGAAAATTGTGAACTCTAACATTTTTTTGTTGTTCCTTCCTCCTCAAACCCCCCCCCCCCTTCTCCCACCAGGGTTTATGGTTGAGGTTTGGTGTGGCAGCACTCCTGACGGCCTTTTTTTTTTTTTTTTTTTTTTAAAGATAGAACAGAGAGGAATTGAAGGGGGCAAGGAAATAAAGGGCGAGAAAGATAGACACCTGCAGACCTGCTTCATCTTGCAGGTGCAGAGTGGGGGTTTAAACCTGGGTCCTTGGGCTTGATGTTTTGTGTGCTTAACCCAATGTGCTACCACCTGACCCCTTCTTTCTCTCTCTCTTAAAATATTTTATTTACTTCCTTACTTATTTATTATTGGAGAGAGACAGAGAAATTGAGAGGACAGGAGGAGATAGAGGGAGAGACACTTGTAGCCTTGTTTTACCACTTGTAAAGCTTTCCCCCCAGCAGGTGAGACCAGAGGCTTGAACCTGGGTCCATGCACACTATAATGTATGCGCTTAACCAGGTGTACCACTTCCTGGTCCCGCTCTCTGTTTTTAATGAATACAAAAAAATTACTTAACTTTGTTTGTTAAAAGACATTTATGAAAAGTAACTTTGTTCAAATTAAGTAGGGCTCCATGTTTGCCCTCTTGTGTCTTATACCTCTTTTTGTGTTTTTTATACTTTGAGGTATTTTATTTACCATATTGAATTTATTCTTTATTCTTTTTCATTTATATAGCATAATTAAATATTCTCCTTTTAAATGTTTTCCATGTATTGGGTTGTCAGAACAGTCAAGATGTATTTTTTCTAAGTTTTACTATGTAAAAATGTGTCAGGGGCAGGGGTAGATAACCATTATGCAAAGAGACTTTGTGCCTGAGGCTCTGAAGTCACAGCTTCAGTTCTCTGCATCACCACAAACCAGAGCTGAGCTGTACTCTGGTAAAAAAGACAAAAATGTGTCAGGACTTTTCTACCAGGCTAATATTTATTTGTTTGTTTGTTTTTGAGTTTTAAAATTTATTTTCCCTTTTGTTGCTCTTGTTTTTTGTTGTTGTAGTTGTTGTTATTGATGTCGTTGTTGTTAGATAGGACAGAGAGAAATGGAGACAGGAGGGGATGACAGAGTGGGAGAGAGAAAGATAGACACCTGCAGACCTACTTCACTGCCTGTGAAGCAATTCCCCTGCAGGTGGGGAGCTAGGGGCTCCAACCAGGATCCTTAATGCCGGTCCTTGCGCTTTGCGCCACATGTGCTTAAACTGCTGCGCTACTGCCGGACTCCCCAGCCTAATATTTATAACAGAAAAAAAAAATAGGATGTTAATGTGAATTAATATCCTTTTGTTCTTTATGTGTCTTCATTTTTTTTTCTTTTTTTTTAAATATTTATTTTATTTATTTATTCCCTTTTGTTGCCCTTATTGTTTTATTGTTGTAGTTATTATTGTTGTTGTCGTTGTTGGATAGGACAGAGAGAAATGGAGAGAGGAGGGGAAGACAGAGAGGAGGAGAGAAAGACACCTGCAGACCTGCTTCACCGCCTGTGAAGCGACTCCCCTGCAGGTGGGGAGCCGGGGTTCGAACCGGGATCCTTATGCCGGTCCTTGTGCTTTGCACCACCTGTGCTTAACCCACTGCGCTACAGCCCGACTCCCATGTGTCTTCATTTTAAAGTATGCCTGATATATGGCAGGTGCATTCAATATCTATATGAGTGAACACATGAAAGAAAAAAAAAGAATGATATTTAAATAAGGTTTCTCATCTAAAAGCCCCCCCAAATCTAGATTTCATAACGATGATGTGGTATATTTGATTATTTTATGGGATTCAGCTTGAAGTTTCTAAATTGTCCTGATTCTCAGTCACTTTATTCTGCACCTATATAAAATATTGTATTTTCAGAGATATCATTACTATTGTATTCTGTAGGGCTTATTGTTTACTGAAAAGCAAGGTATAATCTCCAAGTACCATTTGTTGGGGTACTTGGGCTCCAAGTACCCCAGCTTCCTCCTTCTTATCCCTGAGGTCTATTTACATAACCAGTTACCTAGGAACCGCCCTGCCTGCAGGGCATTGGTTTAATCCCCACTGGTTCATGATGTCTTCTTGTTCCGCCCCCTCTAGTAGTCACCCTGATTTCCACCAGTCTCTTTTCGCTGCACCCTCTCTATGTCACATCCTGTTTCCACCCTACTTGGCGAGTATATATACAGCTGCTCTTCTGTTTTAACACACTTGGAATTGCCTTCTGACTCTGAGAGTCCCAGTCTCTCTCCTGCGAAGCTAGCCCAGCAATACAGATTGAACTGTGTC
Organism: Erinaceus europaeus; assembly: GCF_950295315.1. Lineage (NCBI taxonomy): Eukaryota > Metazoa > Chordata > Mammalia > Eulipotyphla > Erinaceidae > Erinaceus > Erinaceus europaeus. The sequence continues at coordinate 110,122,765 of NC_080163.1, read as the reverse complement.
CCACTCAGCCATGAGTCCCTGGTCGTCTGTCTCTCACCCTTGAAGCTAGACCGGAAACTGGCGCCCCGAACTGAGCCCGGCATAAATGGTGCCTGAACAGGGACTGGCACCAGTGAAATATCGAAACTTATACACTAGTAGTACTTCGCAGTACAGCTGTTTTAATATTTATTATTACACAAATCATGAAATGTGTGTCTATGATTGTTTCCACTTAGGATATTGAATCTTTGATGTCTGAAGGTAACAAATCTCGTACTGTTGCTGCAACCAACATGAATGAGGAAAGTAGCCGGTCCCATGCAGTCTTCAAAATCACCCTCACACATACTTTATATGATGTAAAGTCTGGGGTAGGTTTCAGATACATGCCTTTGTTTCTGTTTTCTTTCTTAATTTTTTTTTCCTTATACTTTCTAAAGTGGATCAGGATTTGTTGTATTTGTTTCACATATAGTATTTAAGTCCTAGTCAGTGTGCATCAATTGGAACTCAAGACAAAAAGCAGAAACCTGTATGTAAACAGAAAGGGATTTAATAGGGAACTAAGTGATTACAAAGTTGTTGGAACACTGTGCTCCATACTGAATCTCTGGAAATACTACAACAGCTGCTATCAGAATTGCATTAGAGGCTGCCACCATTGCTTTTGGTTCTAACGCCCAGGAAACTGGACTAAACCTTGGAGGTTGTACAGTAGACACTCACGTACTCTAATAAGAAACCTCTTATTTCCATGAACCTGCTCACCCCCAGAAAAAGCCAGAAAGTGTAGGGGATGGGCTCTGCTTCTGCTTTTATAAATCTTAAGCAACTAACTATTTGATAGAACCTAAGTCCCATCTAGAATCCTGGCTCCTAGGAAGTCTGAAAAATGTGCGTGTTAGCTCTCTATCCACCCCAAGTAAAGGGAGGTGGGAGAGAAGTTATACCAACTGATGGTGTGTACATATATATTTGATCCTGACAGTTTGAAAACTTCACTAATATAGTTGTGTTTTCTCTCTTACTTTTTATATGACATTGGGCATATTTGTTATGCTTGCCCCCAGTGAATAAGTTTCAAATACCAGATAGTAAAATTATCACAGTGGCAAAATGCTATATTTTGGCAAGATTTTCATTTGCTGAAAGCATATTTTCTTTTTTTTACCACCACAGCAGATTAGTTTAACAACAGTGAGCTCTTTGTTTTCTGTTTCCTTTGCAGCACAAAATAAAAAACATACTGAAGAGGTTTTGTTTTGTTTTTCTTAACCCAAAAGCACTTTTGACTTGGGAAATTCAGTGTCTTCTTAGTTTGTAGCATGTTTATATGTGGAGATAAATATACATGTATATTATAATGGAAAGTTTTTACAAAATGATTCAATCTATCGACTTTGGAATTGGTTTCTCCCATGTTTTGTGTTGCTGCTGGATATAAACTGTTATTTATTTATTTTACCAGAGCACTGCTCAGCTCTAATGGGAGATTGAATTTGGGACTCTTAAGCCTCAGGCATGAGGGTGTTATTGCTTAACTATTATGCTATCTACTCCTACCACTGTCCGTTTTTTTGTTTTTTTTATGTGTGATTTGATAATAGAAAAATTTTGATAAAGGAAAATATCAGTATGTATATATCTTTTGGAATTAAAAACCTTTATTTACTTATTATCGAATAGATAAAAAGAGAAATTGAGAGGGGAGAGCAAGATACAGAGAGGAACAGAGACAGAGAGATACACACCTACAGCCCTGCTTTACCACTCATAAAGCTGGCCCCCTGCAGGTGGGGACTAGGAGCTTGAACCTTGGTCCTTGCGTATGTGCACTTAACCAGATGCTCCGCCATCTGGCCCCAGTATGTATATATCTTAACTAGAAAAAATGTATATATCTTAACTAGTTAATTTAATGTCTTGAAATTATGAAAGAAGGGGATGCTTTTCCATGAATAATATGAAAACTTTTAGATGTGGTTGTGTTTTTGAGAGAGCCTTCTACAATAAAAAAAATCAGATTAATTCTTTTTTAACATCAGTAAAATTATATTTTCCCTCACTATTACTATTGAATAGTCACAGTCTTTTAGGCATTAATTCATACCAGATTAAATTTATTATAACTGCTTATTTAGTTTTCTCTATGATAACTCCTTTTCAAATATTTTTATAGAGACAGAAATTGAGGAGAGGAGGAGATAGAGAGGTAGAGAGACAGAGAGATAGAGAAACACCTGCAGCCCTACTTCACTGCTTGTGAAGTTCCCCCCATGCAGGTGGGTACCAGGGGCTTGAACCTGGGTCCTTGCACACTGTTATGTGAGCATTTAACCAGGTGTGCCACCACCTGGCTCCCTCTATGATAATTCTATTGAGTTCAGAATGCCCCATTTTTTTTTGGGGGGGGGGCTCTTTTCTTTTTTAGATTTTTTTTTTTGATAGGAAGAAAGATGGGGAGAGAACAAAGGAAAGATAACTGCAGCACTGCTTCACCACTGTGAAGCTTCTCCCCACAGGCGGAGATCAAGGGTTTGAACCCAGATCATTGTGCATGATAATGCCTCATGTGGTGTACCATATCCTAGTTCCTGCAACATTGTGATTTTGAGATAACTTTCTTTCTAGGTTGGTAGAGTTCTGTGTAATTTCTTGTATAATTTCTTTTTTTTATATTTATTTTATTTATTTATTCCCTTTTGTTGCCCTTGTTGTTTTATTGTTGTAGTTATTATTATTGTTGTTGTCATTGTTGGATAGGACAGAGAGAAATGGAGAGAGGTGGAGAGAGGAGGGGAAGACAGAGGAGGAGAGAAAGACACCTGCATACCTGCTTCACCGCCTGTGAAGCGACTCCCCTGCAGCTGGGGGTATACTTTCTTCAGATTGTATTGTTTTCTTATATTCTTTTACAGTATCACAAAACTCATTTTGAATTACCAATGAAGTATTAGCTTTAATAAAATATTTTGATACTGAAGATCATACAAATCATTTGTGCTAAGATACTGAGTGCAACTCTCTCGCTTCTGTAATTCTTTATTTGTATTTGCCTATTCCGTTTTTCAGACATCTGGAGAAAAAGTGGGCAAACTGAGCTTGGTTGACTTGGCTGGCAGTGAGAGAGCCACCAAAACTGGAGCTGCTGGGGACAGGCTGAAGGAGGGGAGCAACATCAACAAGTTAGTTCCTCAAAAAGTTTGTTGTTACTGCTTATTTACTTCCTAACACAACTGGGAAATTTCTGTGGTTGTAGAAAGAGTAAGATTCTGGAATCACTACAGCTGTAATGAATCCGTGGTTTAGAAATCTTTGCATATATGGGCCTGCGCCTTCCATGCTTGATGGAGACTTTCTTACATCAGGCTCAACCTGACGCTGTTGACTGGCTACGGAAGAAGGGCAAACGCTAGAAGAAGAAGAAGGAGCACAGCCTCAGTTGAGGCACAGCTTTATCAGTAGGGGCTCTTTAGAGATGTGGGGTAGAGAGTTCTTTGTCCCTGGGAGTGGTCCCCTTTATGCTGATGCTTAGCTGCATTGTTGGCTTCTGTCTTATAAATGATAGTAATACCCACCACCTCTCTTTTCCATTCCTCGTTGTGACAATCCATAATACCTACAGACATTAGCATCTGCCTATTCTGGGAACTCAGTCTCCCTTCCAGCTGAAAACCACTGCAATAGGTATGATCAAATCAGATTTCTCCAAGTTCAGTTGTTGATCCTAATTCCCAAGTCACTGAAGAAACAGGGAAGTTAGGGTTTGGGGGCTCTATGAAGGTATTTATTTATTTATTTATTTTGCCTCCAGGGTTATCACTGGGGCTCGGTGCCTGCACTATGAATCCACTGCTCCTGGAGGTCATTTTTCCCATTTTGTTGCCTTTGCTGTTGCCCTTGTTGTAGTTGTCATTGTTATCATTGTTATAGCTGTTGTTGGTGTTGAATAGGACAAAGAGAAATTGAGAGAGGAGACAGAGGGGAGAGAGAAAGATAGACACCTGCAGAATTGCTTCACTGCTTGTGAAGTGACCTCCTCTTACCCCCCCCCACCCCCCCAAGGTGTGGAGCTGGGAGCTCAAACTGGGATCCTTGCACCAGTCTTTGTGCTTCGCGCCTTGTGTGCTACTGCCCAGCCTTCGAAGTAATTTTTTAGCCCCCCCCTTTTTTTTTAAACCAGAGTACTGCTCAGCTCTGGCTTCTGGTGGGGGTGGGGGTGGGGGTGGGGGGGATTGAACCTGGGACTTCGGAGCCTCAGGCATGAGTCATTTTGCGTAACCATCATGCTATCCACCTGCGCCCTATCATCATGTTTTGTTGTTTTATTTTGTCTTGTGTGATATTTTCTACATCAAGCTGAATTGCCAGCTGCATGTGGGAAGGAATCACTTCTATTCTATTTCTTTTTTTTTTTTTTTAAGGATTTTTAAAAAATTAACTTTTAATTTTTTAACTTACTTTTTTATTACACAGAAATAGAAACTGAGATGGAGGGGGGAGATAGAAAGAGAGACACTTATAGTACTGCTCTACCACTTGTAGAGCCTTCCTGAAGGTGGGGGCTTGGGGCTTGAGCCCAGTCGCTGTTGCATGATAAGTTGTGCACTCAAACAGGTCTGCCACCACCTGGCCCCCAGAATCATTTTTATTCTTGTAGCTCCCAGAACATACAGCAAGGTTGTAAATTACTAGTAATAGTAACCAGCTGAAAATGACAGGGCACCATCATCCAAGTATTGAATAGTTGTGTGAGTATTGAATACTCACACAAATGAAAGATAGTTTGGCCTATGTGGTTTTATTGCTTGCAGCAGTATAAGAGGGATGTCAGTTTTCAGAGTTTATCTGTTTTCAAATGAGCAGCAAAATGCTGATGGCAGTGTTGCTTTCATGCAGGTACAAAGGCATCTTGATGTTGGATCTCTGTATACTGAAAGGTGTATTTGATAGACTCTGTTTTTCATGATTTTCCTGGTTCATTGCACCATGCAGGTCTCTCACCACGCTTGGTCTGGTTATCTCAGCCCTGGCAGATCAAAGTGCTGGCAAGAACAAGAACAAATTTGTTCCATATCGTGACTCAGTTCTCACTTGGCTGCTCAAAGTAAGTTGCTTTTTGTTTTTCTGAGATTGGTATAAAGAACAAATATGGAGTAGACTATTCATCGTTTTACTCAGTGATTATTTCCTCCGTCAGGACTCAAATTTATAGTCACTTGGATTTTCAATGTAAGCATAATTTTAATGGGTGGAATCATGTTTCTTCCTAATTCACCAGAACCTGGAAGCAGTGGGAATTGGGGTACACTGCTTTTGCACAATTGGGGAACTAGAGATGCGACTTAGTGCTAATCTAATGGGTAAGTCATAGAAAGGGAGAATCTGCTCTCTTACAGATCCAGTTGGATGCTTCCTCTCTCACTGATTTCTTTTATTTGACTGACATTTTGAACCTTGTTTTTCTGTTTAGTAGTTTCAAGACTACTAATGATCATCTTGATTAATTTCATCTTAAATGTGTTTAACATTACACAGGAGAGCACAGCCATTCATTCATTGGTTAACTGATTCAGAATGATAGTGAAATGGAAATGAAAAAGAAAAAACACTGTAGGGAGTGCTATGAGGAGAAGGCAAAGAATGTAAAGCACTCCTTACCCTCTAAGTGGAGCCCAAGAAGGGAGATTAGACATGTACACAATACAGAGCCTTACCTAGTGATGTCACGAGCGAGATTATAATGATGTGTAGAAGGAGGATGGTGAAGGGAGTGACTGTTTTCTCAAGTTTTCTCAAGTCTTCATATTCCTTTTAATCTTGGTAGAGGTGCTTTGGCCAACTGGTTATTGGACAAAAAGTTGATTGACCTTGTGACAATTTAAGCCCTTGTTGAATTGAAACAAAATATTTTATCATATATATGATCTTTTTTAATGAAACAATTTCATGAGCTCTCATTAGTCTTGTGATAACTTATTTTCTCACTAATTGGGTTAGAAGGATAGTTCACTGGGCTGGGTGCCTGCCTTGCTATGTGCATGACCCAAGTTCAAATTCTAGTACCACAAGTAGGAGGAGTGCCACAGCATGGGGACATATCTGGCATTGTACCTCACACTCTCTCTTAATCTCTCTGTTTCTCTGTTTGAATGGAAAAGTGGCCTGGGAGTGGTGAAATTACATACGTGGGAGGCCCTGGCTTGTGAGAAAGAAAAACAACGTTTTTGTTGTGTGTTATGTTAGAGTTTACTTTATAAAGATAAGTTAAACACCACCCTCTTCGCAGTTAGTTTAAGTAGAGGACACAACTTTGGACTTATATTATGACATATTTAGAAAACTTCATTTGTAACAGGAAAAGACCTTTCTCCTATTTTCTGTATATTCTCAAGAGAGTACTAGTATTTAACTTGATGTTCTAAAACACTGTGTGCCGTTTGTACATACCTTATTAGGTGAAATTTGCTACAATAGAAAAATTTAGGAGATTATTTTCTTTAGCTAAAACACAGTAGGTTTAGACATTCAGACAAAAGAATAAACAAAATTTGGTTGTTAAAAACCACTTTGTATATGACTCTAATTAAAAAGTTATTACAAAATATTTTATTACCAAGGAAATAATTGTATTAGTCTTTATTTGTTAATAATTAGCCTTGAAATCTCATTTGTCTAATTTCCAGAAGAAACCTCACTAAGATACTTTATTATTTTTCCTCCCAAACTTTCTATGGAAACATTTTCAGATCATTTTTGATTAATTCCTGCATGGGCCTGATTTGAAGACAGGATATTTATTTTCTTTTTGTTTCAGTGTTTACAATTCAGTCCATTTAAATCACAGTAGGAAAAATCATCTGTTAAATTAATTGACATAGTTGAAATGACATAGGTAAATCATTAAATGGCCATTAGTTTAAATAATGAAATCCATTGCTAAATGCTTCCCATCCTACAGATAATGGCAGTGGGAGCAATACTAGTAAATGGCAGAAGCAAGACCATCTTCTTTTGGCTGAACTCTGTGCTCTTAGAAGGAGAACCATTATTAAATCAATAATAACACTAAACCCTCCCCCCCCAAAAAAAAGGTGTGAGGGGACCTGGAGAGGGCATCTGACTTTTACCAAACATTGATAGAAAATTGAAAATTCTTGAAAGTGGTGTGGGAGGTGATACATTTGCTAGAGCTTTGGATTTAAAAGCATGAGGTTCTGAGTTTGAATACCAGCATTGCATGTGCCAGAGTGATGCTCTGGTTCGTTCCCTCTCTCTCTCTTCTCTCTCTCTCTCTCTCTCTCTCTCCATCTCTCTTGGCTCTCTCATGTTAATAATGGAATACAAATGTAAAAAATATATATAGGAGAAAAATTGCTAACTTAAAAAATTCTTGAAGAAAAAAAGTAGACACATTCTTTAAAAGCTCACTTGTATATCTGTTTCAACCAACTGGGCTGTAATTACAATTTCTCTATGTTAATTCTTAGGTGTGAAAGCCAATTGTGCTATTGCTACAGATGGTCCTGTCTCCCCAGCCCAGTCTGTTTCATTCTTTACAGTTAGGTTACAACATCTCTTTAAATAAATATTCAACTTATTTTTTCCCCTTAAAGATAATTTATTTTAATGAGAAAAAGAGAGAAAGAACCAGAGTATCATGCTGACAAAGTATCTTGTGGTACTAGGGATCAATCTCTGGACCGTAGACATTCAGATTCTGTACTCTGCCACTGACCCATCTCCCTGGCTGCATAACTTTCTTTTTTAAAAAATTTGTTTATTTTATTATATTTATTTATTTTATTATTTTATTATATATTAATAATATATAATATTATTAATATTATATATTGGGGAATTAATGTTTTACATTCAACCGTAAGTACAATAGTTTGTACATGCATAACATTCCCCAGTTTCCCATATAACAATACAACCCCCACTAGGTCCTCTGAATCCTTCTTGGACCTGTATTCTCCCCACCCACCCACCCCAGAGTCTTTTACTTTGGTGAGATATGCCTTGGCTGCATAGCTTTCAGCAGCTCTCTTGTAGGCCCTTACAGTGTAGTCCTTGAGTTTAATGACTCCTGTCTTAGTTGGCCCTTATTAATCTGACTCCTCCCTACCTCTCAGTGTTCATTGTTAGCTTTTATTATTATCAATTCTAGTCTAGTGGTGAGTAATTTTACTTATCAGATGTTACTAGGCTTTGTTGGAATTTTCTTCCTTTTTTAATCTCTTCTCCAGCTTCCTTCCTCTCTCCCTTCAGACTTAACTCATCACTAAGTTTCAAATATCACTATCTCTGGGATTCTTCCTTAACCTTTTAAGAGTGGGCTTTCCTGTGTTTTCCCAGAACAAATCGGATTCATCCTTCCTTTAGTTCTTATACAGTATTAACTTATTAGCATTATCCTCTAGATAGTAAGCTCCATGAAGTGGTGAATGAATGAGTAATTTCATCTCTGCTGTGAGCTAGCATTTTGACCTTTGGTAAGTCTATCAATCTTCATAGGCCACAATTTCTTGCCTGTAAGATGAAATAATTTGATTAGATGATTCTCAAAAGAGTTCTTTCAACTTTGAAAAATGATGGCTTCCAAAATTAAATTTTTCCTCTCTGTCCATTTAATTTGCAGTTGCTGCATTTGAAACAAAGCTCATTTGATTTGACTAATTAAACAATTAATGAGTAAACAAGTGGCTTTCTACTTTTTCCTTGAATGTGTGCCAGTTCTTTTGTTGCTGTTTCCTTTTTGCTCGTGGCATGAGGTCACTTTGTAATAAAAGCATATTGTTGTTCATATACAAGGGTTTTTAAACTATCTAGTATTTGAGGTTTGCCAGGTTTCCTTTTCTCAGCATCAATTGAAACACAGTGTGCAGGCTTTTTGTTTTTGGTAGTGGTTGTTGCAAATCCCCTTTAGCAGACAGCATATGCTGTACATTGGGAACTAACAGACTATAGTGCTGGGAGGGCAGCACCCCACCACGGTTCGACTAGTGAACTGTACTACAATCTGAGTTGCAATTCCTGTGACATTTGTGTATACCATTTGAGTTTCATAAATGTGGTTAAATGTAGTTTGTGGTTCTTTCTCAATCTTTCCCTTCCTCCTCTTTTTTTTTTTTTTTTTTTTCTCCCCTTACCAGAGCACTGCTCAGCTCTGGCTTATGTTAGTACAGGGGATTGAACATGGGATTTTGAAGCCTCAGGCATGAGAATCTTATTCTGTAACCAGTATGCTGCCTTCCCGGCTCATGTATGAATTTTATCTTTGTGTTTTTCAGGCAGTTGCCAACACTAGGCACAAAGATGGGAGTAGTGCCCACCAAGTGAAGAATAAAAGCAAGCTTTCACACAGGATTTTCAGAAATAGTGCTGCTTCCTAAAGTCTATATTGTATTTTCTTCCTTTTTGTGCATGAAAGTCTATGTCCTTCCAAGATATAATTATCTTAGCTGTATTTTCTGTGGAAAACCCAAGTTTGAGTAATGAATGAATAAATGGACATATTGTCCAGCAGGAGTAGATAGCATAATGGTTATGCAAAGAGACTCTCATGCCTGAGGCTCCAGAGTCCCAGGTTCAATCCCCCGCACCACCAAAAAGCCAGAGCTGATCAGTGCTCTGGTAAAAAAATGAATAAATAAATGGACATATTGTCTGTGATTGCATTGAACCACTGGCAGTGCCTGGGGAATCATTTTGTTTCTGAAACTAAGACAGAATAACATGGAAAGATGTTGGGACCCCTTACTTATTTCTCTATATAATAGGTAGAAAAAGCAATAATTCCCTGAGCCTGAAATCTAATATGCAGGTGTATCCAAGTTATTGTCTGGGTAGATATTGTCATGGTTGGAAAAAGGACCAGAAAGCTGGATCAGGGAAGAGAGTAGCTCCCTAATATGGGAAAGGTGTGTAAATATTGTTGACTGTAAACTCCATCAATTTGATATGATCTGGGGCCCATATTCAGCTTAGGAGCCTACGTGGCCTCTGCATCCTTGTAGATCTAAGCTCACATTCTGTGGTCATGGGTAGGAATGTTCTAAGCTGCCCCAATGACCTTGGGTCCATACTCCCAGAAGGTTAAAGAATAGGAAAGCTATCAAGGGAGGGGATGGGATACAGAGTTCTGGTATTAGGAATTGTGGGACTTGTTCCCCTCTTATCCTATGGTTTTGTCAGTTTTTCCTTTTTATAAATAAAATAAAATAAAAAAGCAATAATTCGTCACCTCACAGTATCTATGAGTCAGAATTCTTAGTGTGACTTAACTGAGTCTTGCTGGGGTTCCCCAGTGTGAAACTATCAAAGTGTCATGTCAGGTTTGACAGTGGTACTGAGGGTTTGGAGGGCTGGAGGAAGCAATGTATGATGTAGTCTTCTAAGTAGCTGTCAGCAGACCACATGGTTTGCTCCAAAACTCACTCCTGTGGTATTTTTTGTGTAGGGTGTTCTTCTTCATGGCAGTAATTTCCGCTAGAGCTAGAGAAAACACCCAGTACAGAAGCCAGCCTACTATAATCTAATAGAAGTTAATTTTAAAGATTTTATTTATTTACTAGAAAGGTAGGAGGAGAGAGAGAAAGAACCAGACATCACTTTGGTGCGTGTACTGCCAGGGATCAAACCCAGGACCTCATGCTTGAGATCCCAATGCTTTATCCGTTGCACCACCTCCCAGACCACAATAACAAGGCTTTTTCTTCTTCTTCTTCTTTTTTTTTTTTTAAGTATCAGAAATCCTTTTTTCTTTTTTAAAAAATATATTTTATTTATTCTGGATAGAGATAGAGAAATTGAAGAGGGAAGGGGAAGATAGAGAGGGGGTGAAGCACTGCTTCACTACTCTTGAAGCTGTTCCCCCTGTAGCTGGTGAATGGAAGCTTGAACCTTGACTTTTTTGCACTATAATTAGCACATTCTACTAGGTGAGCCACCACCCGGCCCTCAGATCAGCAAGTTTTGCCACAGTTAGGGTAAGTGGGTGACAGAGTTATGAATGCCAGGAGACAGATTCCTTGGGGGCATCTTAGAGGTTCCTGCCTGGGTTGAATTACCAACAACCTTTGCATAGTGACTTCAATAAAATTGGAGGTAGAATTGATTTCCCATTTTTAAAAAATAATTCTGAATTACATCTAGTTATTTTTTTATGTCCCAAAGAGAACATATTTTTTAAATTTGTAGAAAGATACATCTGAAGCTCATTTTTCTATACTTTTTAGTTTTAGTATAACAATGAATATCTCTTTTTCAGCACGTTTGTCTGAACTCTAGACACAGTAGTGGAGAATGTGAAACCTGTTTTATTAGTTTCTGAAGTGCTGTCAGAAATAAAATGAAGTACCTTCAGTGTGTCTTTTCTTTTATAAGACTGTAATTGTATTGTACATTTTTACAAATTTATAAGGTACTTGCTGTTGTAAGTTTATAACAGCAGTACTTTGTGGACTATTAAGAGTCCAACTATATGATCTTGTGGAGGAGATTATAGGTAATCACTTGATCAGATGGCAAGTAATATAATTTTTTACTTGCTCTAAGGAAGATTTTGTTGTTGAACAAATCACTCCTTTTATTGTGAGTAGTTTGATGATTTCTGATGCCATTCACTTAGAATTAACTTTTGTCAGGGCCAGATTGGGGTGCTCCTGGTTGAGCACACATGTTACAGTGTGCAAGGACCCAGGTTCGAGCTCCTGGTCTCCACCCGCAGGGGGAAAGCTTCAAAAGTGGTGAAGCAGTACTGCAGGTGTCTTTCTCCCTCTCTCTCATCCCCTTCCCTTTCAATTTCTGGCTGTCTCTATCAACTAAATAAAGATAATAAAAAATTAAGAAAAAAAAGGAATTAGTGGTCTGGGAGGTGGCTCAGTGGATAAAGCATTGGACTCTCAAGCATGAGGTCCTGAGTTCAATCCCTAGCAGCACATGTACCAGAGTGATATTGGGTTTTTTCTCTCCTCCTATCTTTCTCATGAATAAATAAATAAATTCTTAAAAAAAAAAAACTTTTGTTAAACCAAAATAAATGGAGGCTTCTCTATATTTCCATGTGCCTCCCTCACACCCCTCCACACCCCTCCCCTTCTTAGCCCTCCTCCTCCTGCTACCATGGTTATTAGCCTGTACAATGAATGTACTGCTCCTAGAGACCTTCCTCCCTTTTCTTTATTTTTTGACAGAGAGAAATAGGTTGTGGGGGTGGAGAGAGGGAGAGAGAAAGAGACACCTGCAGCATTTCTGTACCACTTGTGGCACTTTTCCCCTTTGCTGTTGGGTACCTGGGGTTTGAACTTGGGTCTTTATACTTGGTAACTCGTATGCTTTATCAGGTACACTGTCACCTACCTGGCTTCTCTTTGTCCTTTCTTAATGCATCCAGGGCACCTGCATTTTACTTCTTGCTTTGACCCAGGCCTTTTAATCTTGGAGAATTATTTAACCATTCCTGACTTCCACTTTCTCATCTGATGTTTCCTTCCACCTTTAAAATGCTACTTTATTTCTTCTCTCCTCCAGGACAGTCTTGGGGGTAACAGCAAGACAGCCATGGTAGCTACTGTGAGTCCAGCAGCTGATAACTATGATGAAACCCTGTCAACTCTGCGGTATGCAGACCGTGCCAAAAACATTGTGAATCATGCTGTGGTGAATGAGGATCCCAATGCACGGATTATCCGAGATCTGCGGGAAGAAGTAGAAAAACTCCGAGAGCAACTCACCAAGGCAGAGGTAGGAGGCCCAGTTGAGCGGTGCTTTGTGTGTCTGGCATAATAAGTTTAGTAAGGATAGAGCTTGTATTTTCTTTCCCATAACCATACATGCTAAGTGTTCCACAGGAATGTTTGAATTTCCCACAGGAAGAAAAATTTGAGTATGAGTAAAGGAAGACAGGTGATTACAGTTGAAAGTTATAGGTGTTAAATTTTATTGGTGTTAGGTAGATAAGAAAGGGAATTGAGGGAGTCGGGCTGTAGCGCAGTGGGTTAAGCACAGGTGGCGCAAAGCACAAGGACCGGCATAAGGGTCCCGGTTCGAACCCCGGCTCCCCACCTGCAGGGGAGTCGCTTCACAGGCGGTGAAGCAGGTCTGCAGGTGTCTGTCTTTCTCTTCCCCCTCTGTCTCCCCCTCCTCTCTCCATTTCTCTCTGTCCTATCCAACAACAACAACAACAACAATAATAACTACAACAAAACAACAAGGGCAACAAAAGGGAATAAATAAATAAAATAAAATATTAAAAAAAGATTTTAATAAAAAAAAGAAAAAAAGAAAGGGAATTGAGATATGTTTTCACAATATAGGAAGTAGACAGGGGCAAGGGTAGAGAGCATAATGGTTATGTAAACAGACTCTCATGCCTGAGCCTCTGAGGTCCCAAGGTTCAATCCCCCACACCGCCATCAGCCAGACCGGAACAGTGCTCTTATAAAAAAAAGTTAAAATAAAAATAAAGGAGGGAGTTGGGCGGTAGCTTAGCGGGTTATGTGCATGTGGCGCAAAGCACCTCAGGCAAGAGAGTCTGTTTGTATAAGCTTCATATTCTCTCTCCTGTCCTTTTTTTTTTTCTTCTTCTTCTTTTTTTCTCTTCCCACTAGGGTGTTTGCTAGGTCTTGAGTGCCTGCACAACACTCTTTTGCTCCCAGTGGACATTGTTTTTTCCCCTTTTAGAGACACAGAGAAATACAGAAAGAGAAGGAGAAAGACACCTGCAACAGTATTCCACTATTTGTGAAGTTTCCTCCCAGCTTGTGGAGGTCAGGGACTTCAATCTGGGTCCTGCCACATGATAACATGTGCACTCAACCAGGTGCACCATTGCTCAGCCCCCCATTTATAATATGTGGGATTTCTGCTCCATCAGAGTATAAACACCTATATGATTCTCATTTACAACTAAATAAATGTTTATTCTTTTGTTGAGAGTAGAAGAAGACATTACATTCAGGATCCCATCTTTAACATTTCTGATCCTACAATTTCCTAGCTCTGTGGGTCATGTATCTGGGGATTGGACAATAGCCTCTTCTTTTTAGTAACCCATTTTCTTTTCTTTTCTTTTCTTTTCTTTTCTTTTCTCTCTCTTTTTTTTTTTTTTGCCTCCAGGGTTATTGCTGGGGCTCAGTGCCTGCACCATGAATCCACTACTTCTGGAGGCCATCATCCCCCCCCCTTTTGTTGCCCTTGCTGTTGTAGCCTTGTTATGGTTATTATTGTTGTTGTTGAGGTCACTCATTGTTGGATGGGACAGAGAGAAATGGAAAGAGGAGGGGAAGACAGAGAGAGGAAAGAGAAAGATAGACACCTGTAGACCTGCTTCACTGCCTGTGAAGTGACTCCCCTGTAGGTGGGGAGCAGGGGGCTCAAACTGGGATCCTTATGCTAGTCCTTGCGCTTAAGCCGCTGCGCTACCACCTGATCTCCTAGTAACCCATTTTCTGACAGTAAGTCACTGAAATACATAGTCTAAGCAACTCAGTTTTATCCTATTTTTAACAGGAATGATCTTTATAGTTAAAGGTTTTTTTTTTTTTTTTTGCCTTTAGGATTATTGCTGGGGCTTGGTGCCTGCACTATTAATCCACTGCTCCTGGAGGCATTTTTAAATTAATTAATTAATTTATCTGTTTTATTTTCCTTTTCCATTTTGTTGCCATTGCTGTTGTTGTTGCTGCTGGATGAGACAGAGAGTAATCGAGAGAGGAGGGGAAGACAGGGGGAGAGAAAGGCAGATACCTGCAGACCTGCTTCACCACTTGTGAAGTGACCCCCCTGCAGGTGGGGAACCAGGGGTTGGAACAGGGATCCTTAAGCTGGTCCTTGCACTTTGTACCATGTGCGCATAACCCACTGTGCTACCACCACCTGGTCCCCATTTTATCAATATTTTTTTGAAATTTTGTTTCTGTCTTTCTGGTACTAATCACATTATATCCATTTTGCATTGTGTACAAATTTAGTTTGTATTTACTTGACTAAATACCTATAGTCATTACTGAAGACTAAAATGAATTGTTCATATGAGTCTAGATGTGTGATCTATTGGTCTTTTTAAAAAAAAAAAAAAGTCTCAGAGCTTGAAGTTTCTATCCCTGTGATATTACCAGAGCTTTATAGTAACAGTGGGTTGGAGTAAAAGGGAAAAAGTTGAGTCTTTCTCTTCAGCCCCCCTTGGCTTCCAGAGTGAGTGTGTGATACTCAAGAGTCAGATTCTGTGCTGGTGACAGCCACTGCCAGGTCCTGAGTAGATTAGAAACTCAGTGTAGCAGAACTAGTTGAGGCACATTCTTCTGTCTTTTGGACTTAACTTGTTCCTTTTTAAAAGCATCTTACGGGCATTTTGTGAAATTGACATTTTGATTGTAGGCAATGAAATCTCCAGAGTTAAAAGACCGGCTGGAAGAATCAGAGAAGCTGATTCAGGAAATGACTGTGACCTGGGAGGAGAAATTAAGGAAAACAGAGGAGATTGCACAGGTTCGTATTTCCGGTTATTTTCAGTTAGAGAGAAGAGAAAGCTGGTGGTAGTCTGTGCCTTGCCTCTCAGGTGGTGTTACTGGTACCTTTTGGCTTTTCACCTTTGAAGATGGTAACTATGACACCATTATTAAGAATCTAGGTCAAGTAGATGCTGTACATTACAAAATTAATTGGAAGTCTAAAGAGGATGTAATTATAGTTAATTAATTGTTCATTATATAAGAAATAGGTTTTTAGGGACATGCTTTTTAAAATGAAATTACATAATGTCACCTCCGGCTCCATACTTATAATTTTATTAACAGCTTTATAGACCTAAGGAACTCACCTGAACTACAAACTCATTACTTGTAATAGAAGGTTTTGAACTTCTTTCTTCCCTATGACAACTTAGTAAAAGTAATGTGAAATACCTAAATCTGTGGTGATTCATTTTTAGAGCACTTAACATAGTGTTGTGAAATCGTAAATTAGGAATATTAGCATTTTGGAAAAAAATCCTAAAATATCCAACTGTCTGCAGAGTAAAAGACATTTATTCTGTGGTTTATTAAAGACTTAAGGCTTAGCAAAGTCTAACTTTAAAATCCCAATCTATGACTATCCTGTTAAATGACACCTATCCGATTTTAGCAATACGTATGAGTAACTTAGGGAGCTCAGTATCCCATTGAGTGGTCATTTCATGACTGAACACCTGTTGTAATTGCTATTGCATCAAAATCTTTTTTTTTTTTTTTTAATTTAAGAAAGGAGACATTAACAGAACCATAGAATAAGAGGGGTACAATTCTGCACAATTTCCATAACCTGATCTCCACATCCCACCCCCTCCCCTGATAGCCTTCCCATTCTCTATCTCTCTGGGAGTATGGATCCAGGGTCGTTGTGGGTTGCAGAAGGTGGAAGGTCTGGCTTCTGTAATTGCTTCCCCGTTGAACATGGGCATTGACTGGTTGATCTATACTCCCAGTCTGTCTCTCTCTTTAGGGTGGGGCTCTGAGGAAGTGGAGCTCCAGTACACATTGATGGGGTCATCTGTCCAGGGAAGTCTGGTCAGCATCCGGAACCTGGTGGCTGAAAAGAGACTTAACATATAAAGCCAAACAAATTGTTGAACAATCATGGACCTAAAGACTGCAATAGTGCAGATGAAGTGTTGGGGGGTATTCCCTGCATGCTCTTGTGTACTTCTGCTTTCAGGTATATATTTTTCCCCTAGTTTATGGGCACGGGCGAACCTATGCTCTATCTCAGGGGACCTAGACTATATCTAGGTTTGGGGACTTTATTGGGGAGTGGAACACCTGGAATAGAATTAGAGAATACTATGAAAGGAAAGGTCTCACCCGAGTGATGAAGCTGAAGGGTTGTCATTCCACACCTGAAGTCTGTGGTCACAGTCTGAAGTGAAGCATGCTGGGGTGGCACTTGTGTTGATTATGTTGCGATCCGCGGATGCAATATTATTTGATTTGAATTGAGAACAGCATGCAGAAAAGTGGGCCCCACCCTAAGGTTCCAGGACTGGGGGAAATATAGGCTCTATAGTGGAAATGTGAGGTTCCTGTTGTCTTAGGGTTCAAGAAGACAGTGGATAGTTATTGTTATCATCACATTATTTGGTGATAGGGTTAACTTTGGAAGGTCCCTTTGATAGGGTCTGGGGTATAGTACCCAGCATCTTGTATATAGCTGTGCTGTCGGTTGCTTCTGTTCTCCCTGGTCTAGGCTTTGCATCAAAATCTTTTATTTGCTTTCTACAATACTAATAGGCCTTACTTCATTCTTCCAAAGTGGAAAGAATATGTGTTCCTGATTATATGCAGTAACTAATAATTAATTACACTATTTATTAGGCCTTATGCTAAGTACTTTTTCTCCCCAAGTCATTTTGTTGGGGGACATAATGGCTTACAGGGAAGTTCTTGTTACTTGAGTACAATTTCTTATTTCTCTGTCATATATGTCTGCACACTATTCCCACTTCCACCCCAAGTCTTTCTCCATCATTGTGTCCTGGAGCCCTGATCTGTAGCCCGCCTCCCCCAAATTCCCCTACTCCAGAGGCTTTTGCTTTGCTGGAACGCTAAATACTTTAAAATAACAGTATTTTATCTAATCCTTCCATCAGCCTTAAAATTACCCTATATTTATAGTTAACTCTGTTTCTTCTCTCTCTTTTTTTTAAATTATAAATCTCCAGTGTTTTTAACTGTTTCTGGTATCAGATTCTGTCTTTTAAAAAATATATTTTGATTGAGATTAATGGTTTATAGTCAACAGTAAATACAGTTGTTGGTTCATGTGTAAAACTTCTAAGTTTTCTGCAAAATACTCTAACCCCCTCTTGTATCATAGTACGCCAGGACTTGACACCGTGCCCCTTGAGCTCTTTACTTTGGTGCAATTCACCCAACCCAGTCCAAGGTCTGCTTTATGTTTCCCCTTCTCTTCTTATTTCTCACCTTCTGTCTATAAGTGATATCCCATATTCAGCCTTCTCCATCTTTAATAAATGCTGTCCAGAATCAACCTATACTTCAGCTGATATAGGGCAGTGCTTTCTTTTTTTACTCCTTCCCTACCAGTCTTTCTCTTCTTCGCTCTCTCAGTTTATTCCCCCCCCCCCCAACACTGCCCAGTTCTGGCTTGTGCTAGTACTGGAAACTGAACTGGGAACTCTGGTGCCTTAGGCACAAAAGTCTGTTGCACTGCCAGTGGTGCTTCCTGCAACCCCAAGACTGTTACGTAATATTAAATGTTAGATTTACATTAGTGCAAACTAGGATCTAAGTTGGTTTTTAAATGATTTTTGTATGGCTTGGAGAATTTAGTTGAAATTTTGAAAAAAGTTTTAAAACTGCAATAATCTATAATAACCTATCTAAAGATACCATTTAAAACATAAAGCTATTTATTAATTATACTGAGTTAAGACTTTAATCTTAATAACCATGGAGTTAATACTTCTCTAATACATTCACAGGAGCGACAAAAGCAGCTTGAGAGTCTTGGAATATCCCTTCAGTCTTCAGGCATCAAAGTTGGGGATGATAAATGCTTTCTTGTCAATCTGAATGCTGATCCTGCTCTGAATGAACTTCTGGTTTATTACTTAAAGGTGAAGTAGTTTATTTTGCCATGAAATAGAGTAAATTGTATAATCTTGTTATTTTTTAAAGGTCTGGTGTCATGCTTGTATTTAAAAAAAACTGCTATTTTTCCGTGTCTTCTTATTTTATTTATTTATAAAAAGGAAACATTGATAAAACCATAGGATAAGAGGGGTCCAACTCCACACAATTCCCACCACCAGAACTACATATCCCATCCCATCCCATCCCCTCCCCTGATAGCTTTCCTGGTCTTTTTTTTTTTTTTTTTTTTTTTTTTGAGTTATTATTGATGATGTTGATAGAACAGACAGAAATGGAGAGAGGAGGGGAAGACAGAGGGGGGAGAGAAAGATAGACACCTGCCAACCTGCTTCACCACTTATAAAGCGACTCTCCCGCAGATGGGGAGCTGGGGCTAGAACTGGGATCTTTATGCTGTTTCTTGCGCTTTGCGCCACTTACGAACTTTCCTATTCTTTATCTCTCTGGGTCTATGGACCTAAGGTCATTGTGGGATGCAGAAGATGGAAGGTCTGGCTTCTATAATTGCTTCCCAACTGAACATGGGCATTGACAGGTTGATCCATACTCCCAGCCTTCCTCTCTCTTTCCCTAGTGGGCTCTGGGGAAGCGGAGCTCTGGGACACATTGGTGGGGTTGTCTGTCCAGGGAAGTCTGATTGGCATCATGCTAGCGTCTGGAACCTGGTGGCTGAAAAGAGAGTTAACATATGAAGCTAAACAGGTTGTTGACTAATCACAAACCTAAAGGCTGAAATAGTGCAGATGAAGAATTGGGGGTCCTCCATTTGTAGATAGCTAGTAGGCATATTTTAGTTATATTCCAAAGGGCCTGTGGCTATACTAGTTTGTTCTTTTTTTTTTTTTTTCCTCTGAAATCTGATACACAGGTGGATCCAAGTTCTTTTTTGTTCTTTTTTTGAGCCTGAAATCTGATAATGCAGGTGGATCCAAGTTATTGTCTGGGGAGATGATGTCACGGCTGGAAAAAGTACCAGAAATTTGGATCAGGGAAGAGAGTAGCTCCCAAATATGGGAAAGGTGTATAGATATTGTTGATTGTAAAACAGCTTTTTTTTTTTTTTTTTAAACAATGCTAGAATGTGGAATATAAAAAAATTCTGAGCTGTGGTCCGGGAGGTGGCGCAGTGATAAAGCTTTGGACTCTCAAGCAAGAGGTCCTGAGTTCGATCCCCAGCAACACATGTGCCAGAGTGATGTCTGGTTCTTTCTCTCTCCTCCTATCTTCCTCATTAATAAATAAATACAATCTTAAAGAAAAAAAAAACACCCAGACACAACAAAAGATTAAAAAAAAAAGAAAGAAACTAAAACCTAATTCTCTCCAACTGTTAGCTAATGTCCTACATTTAGTTCAAGAAAAGAAAAATTCTGAGCTTAAGGTGCCAGTTTCCTTTTCGGTGTTTGAGTAATATCTTTGAGCCTAGTAATATGAAAAAGATATACTGATATTTCAAAAGCATTAAGTCACTGACCATTATTTAACATGTGTATGCCCAGGAATTAAGTAGATAACTCTGTTTTTACATTTTTATATGAAATAAGTTTTTATAAGTGGTCTGTTAACTCAGGAGGAAAATTTTAAAGAAAGTAATGATCTTTGGGTCAACATGATAAGAAATTTCCAGTGACTTTTAGGAAAATAAAAAATTAAGTTTATTAGCATGCAAAAAAAAGAGAGTAAATGTTTTACAGAGAATATGAGACAAATACTGAAATGCATGTTGGTTTACATTTAAAAAAATCTGTAAATTATAGGACATAGCAAGAAGACAGGAGACTTTCAAATGAGCATGAATCTCACGACAATACATAAAAGATGAGGAGCTCATCTAACATAATTGTCAATCCCAGAGCACAAATGAATCATACTGGAATATATAACTCTAACATGCAATGAATATTAGGAAAGCTCATGCACACCAATACATAGGTGCTATATATATGGATTTAAGTTATGTGACTAGGAAAGTAAAGATGAGCTAAAGTCACCTCTACAAGTAGAGAATTGTATGATTCATTTTTAAAAATAATTTTTTAAATTTATTTACTTTCTCTTTTTATTGCCCTTGTTTTTTTATTGTTGTTGTAGTTATTATTATTTATGTCTTTGTTGTTAGATAGGACAGAGAGAAATCAAGAGAGGCAGTGAAGACAGAGGGGGAGAGAAAGATAGACACCTACAGACCTGCTTCACCGCCTGTGAAGCGATTCCCTGCAGGTTGGGGAGCCAGGTGCTAGAACTGGGATCTTTGTGCCTGTCCTTGTGCTGTGTACCACATGCGTTTAACCTGCTGTGCTACCGCCCGACTCCCTATATGATTCATTTTTAAAGACATTGAGTTCATGATACATTGACTAATTCTCCAATTTTTATGGAAATATCTTGGATTACTGGCTTTCTGTAATAATAGGGAAGACCCCTGCATTAATAAGTATTTTACCCTTTTTTTTTTTTTTAATGTTTTCAGTCAAATCCTGCCTCTGATACACATGATCATGTTGTTCTCTTGGTTTTGTAATAGTTGTAGTATAATAGGAGTCAAGAAGTAGTAGGGAAATCCCCTGCTCAGAGTTTAGTACTAGTACTTCACAGATGGCTGATTATGGTCAAGTTCTTCTGCCTATAGTGCATGGTCTTTCATAGGAAAGTTTTCTCTGTCTGACGGCCTCAGGGTTCCATGAAGATTAAATGAGACTTGATACATAGAAGCACCTTATAAACAAAAGCACTCCACATGTAAAAACTATTCCACTTGCCATTTTAAAAAAGGAATGCTTTTAAAAAGATTTGCTTATTTCATATGTGGTGGAGAGGATTTTATGTAAGAAAGAGAAGCCAGTACATGTAGTGCCAGAGATTGAATTGGAAGCCAAAGGCTTGCAAATCCTTTTTTTAAAAATTTTTATTTCCTTTTGCTGTCCTTGTTGTTTTATTGTTGTAGCTATCATTGTTGTTATTGATGTCATCATTGTTGGATAGGACAGAGAGAAATGGAGAGAGAAGACAGAGGGAAGAGAAAGACACCTGCCTATGTACTTCACCGCTTAAACTGCTGTGCTACTGCCCCACTCCAGGCTTGCAAATCCTATGCCATTATCAGCTCAACTATTTCCCCAGCCTGCTCACATGCCTTTTAAAAAAATTTATATCCTGTATAATATGCCTTATATACTTTATGTTTTTATTTATAACAAGAACACTGCTCAGCTCTGATTTAAAGTGGTGGTGCCTGGGATTGAACCTGGGGCCTTGGGTACCTAGAGGCATTAGAGTTGTTTTGCATATCTTTTATGCTGTCTCCCCAGCCTTGTGTGATTCTTAACTATTTTTTTTTCTTTCTTTATTTCCTTTTGTTGCCCATGTTGTTTTATTGTTGTAGTTATTATTGATGTTGCTATTATTGGATAGGACAGAGAGAAATGGAGAGAGGAAGGGAAGACAGGGGGAGAGAAAGACAGACACCTGCAAACCTGCTTCACAGCTGATGAAGCAACTCCCTTGCAGTTGGGGAGCTTGGGGCTTGAACCAGGATCCTTAGCTGTCCTTGCACTTAGCACTACCTGCTCTGAACCCACTGCGCTACTGCCTGACTCCCGATTCTTAATTATTAAAGAGTTTATATATCATCACATCCCTTACTTGTTTCTAAACAATGTTGGTAGTGTTTTCTATTAGAATTTCAGTTGTAGATATTTGTTAAGTACAAAAAGAGAAAGATGCAGAGTTAGAATTAAATTTGCTTTCTCTTTATGTCCCCAAATTATGAATTATTTCTGAAGTGATGAAGTTCAAATTGGAACACACAAGCACATAGAGTTAACAAGAACAACAACAAACAAACAAACAAAAACCTAATTCATATCTGTCCTTTAACTGAAAAAAAATAAACAAAGAAACTATAGAAAACTTTTTGGAGGGTAGTCAAAGTATTTCTGGTCATCTTGTGTGGAGGTGTTGGGATTCTGTTTCAGACTGTGTGGTCAACCCTGTTTTGGCAGAATTTGAGGGCTTGTTGATTTCACTCCTCAAAGCTAACCCCAAGAGAAGAGGATATTCATGACAAAGCATATTTGGAAGGATGATCTCAGTCCAAGAACACTTTTGACTCAGTAAAGCATGTGGAATGGAGGAGTTTGGAGGCTGTGTTTTTATTTTTAAAATTCCTTTGCCTTCAGATTTCCTAGTCAATTTAGATACCAGGCATATGACTTCTTATCTTTAGTGACTTTTGGCACCTCCTTTGTAAAATGAGGGCCCTGGATTAAACATTCTCTAGTGTTTTTTTCTAGTTCCAAGTTGTATGGTTCTCTTCCAGAACAGAATCCTCTATTTAATTGTTATGTCTAGAACTGACTAAAGGGGGGGGGGGGTTTCTGCTTGTGAAACATATGGACTATAAATTATAATTTTTTTCTAATGCATATTTTTATATATTTATATCTACATGTTTTAGATATACACATAAATTATTCTTACTTTGATTTAGTAAGTAATAACCTTATTACTGAAATATTGGAGAGAGGGATTTAGTGAAAGTGAATTTATTGACCTTGATAATTAAAGTGTTGATCAATAGGATGAAGATATCTCAAAGGGAGTGACAGTAGAAAAAAGTTTGCATTAAAGGAACTCTTGGAGACCTTTTACAGTGTTGAAAGCACAAAGGATAATGATAAACTTAGAAAGGAGTATGACATTTGCCAAGGCATGAAAATATGCTCACTCCATATTCTAAATAACATATTTGAAGGAAAGCATTATTCCAACTATAGTCAACAAACTTTTAACAAGGGCATAGAATTCCTTAACTTTGTGTTTCTATTTTTTTTTTAATTAGAATACATATATATTTTAATCATTTATTTTTTAAATTTTT
The DNA here is from genome assembly GCF_950295315.1 of Erinaceus europaeus. Classification (NCBI taxonomy): domain Eukaryota; kingdom Metazoa; phylum Chordata; class Mammalia; order Eulipotyphla; family Erinaceidae; genus Erinaceus; species Erinaceus europaeus. The sequence continues at coordinate 110,099,245 of NC_080163.1, read as the reverse complement.
GTATAGAGACAGAAGTTGAGAAGGGAGGAAGAGGTAGAAAGGGAGACAGACAAGACCTGCAGCCCTGCTTCACCACTCGTGAAGCTTTCCCTCTGCAGGTGGGGACCAGGGGCTTGAACCTAGGTACTTGAGCACTGTAATATGTGCACTTCACCAGGTATGCCACTTTCCGGACCCTTCAATATACAATACATTAATATATTAAGTATTAGTTTTCTATTTATTTTCCTATGTGCCATAGTAATGGAATTATTAAAGGTTTTACAGATGTTTTAATTTAATTTAATTTTATTTGGATCTTCTCTCCTCTTACCCCCACGCCCCCACCCAACCCCACCCCACCCCTCACCCCACCTTCTTTCTTTCTGCCTTTCTGTACGTGTGATATGACAGAGGAGGAAGGAGACAGGCATGAAATAGATTGCTTAGAATTATAGCAGTTCATAAATACATTTCATTTACCATCATCCCTTCATAAGGTTGACAAGAAAAAACACTTTCATCTGATAATTGAATAAAATGACACTATTCAAGGATTCAACTTCATAATAATTTTTTTTGCTTAAAGTTGGAGTTTCCAAGAGCCTATCAATGGCAGTAAACAAGAACTTACTCTAGTGGTAGTTTGTATCTAGTCAAGCCCCTATGTTAGAAAACATTTTGATCAGTAAATTTCAGCTAACAGTGAGAAATAGACATTTGCTTAGAAGACTTCTGTGTTCTATAAACTCATGGATCAAGTAGGATACCATGGGGACCAATCTGGATCCCAGCTCTCTTTCTTTGGAAACATCACTGCCAGAGCAGAGTTAAGAGAAGAAGTCTCTAGGAAAAGGGGAATGCTGATAGTAAAAGGGAGTGTGTTTTTAATAGAGACTGAAATCCTGGAATGTATGGGGAGAATTAGAACCCCGAGCATACACACACACACACACACACACACACACACACAATTTTTTAAATATTTATTTTATTTTATGAATGAGAGAGATACAGAGAGAAAGACACAGAGAAAGACCAAAGCGCTGCTTAGCTCTGGCCTATGGTGGTGCTGGGTATTTAACCTGGGACCTCAGAAACTCATGGCATGAACGTCTTTTGCATAACCATTATGCTGTCTCCGCAGCCCAAACATATGGGAAGAATTGGAACCCAGAATATAATTAGAAAGATTACCTACTAGAGGAGAACCATCTTCCTTTGAGTCTGGAGGAATACTGTAGAAGTGGGTGTTTGTTTTTCTTTTTCATTTAATGCTTGAGTGTGATAGGCCCAAGTTAAGTGCATGCATGATAGTGGGGAACAGAACAGACTGTTCAGTGGTCTGTGCTGTTTCCAGGCTAGCTGTGGCTGTGGACAACAGGTGCTATGTAAGGATGTGAAATAGTACAATGTGAGGTAAGTGAAGTGGCTGTTTCTGATTGTTAGTTCAGGATACACCTCTCTGAGACTGTGCCCTTAAACACTGAGATAGAAGTGATTTAAAAAAAAAAAACAACAAAAAGCCTACCATTATCAAAATCAAGGGAAGACTATTTTAGGCAACAACCAGTATGCTCAAAGAGAAGACCATAGGCTAAACTTTATTCCCAAGAAGGGAGAGAGTAATCTGTATTCTAAGATAAGCTGTAATGAGGGCAAAGACTACAAATGGCTTTGTAAACCTGGGAATGAATTGTACTTTACTAGATGTTCACCAGAAGGGAAACTACTGGAAGGCTTTAAAGAGGAAGACCACATGGTTAGCTGTGGCTCTAGGGATGGAAGGAGGGGAGGGAGTGGGAGTAAGAAATGGAGAAATAAGAGGCCTAGTGGTGGCACATTTGCAGCACATTACTATGCATCAAGACCTGATTCCCTGGTCTTCACCTGTGAGGAGGAGAGGGGACAGCTTTACAAGTGTCAAAGCAGTGCTCCAAGCATGTATGTATCTCTGTTGGAAAAGAAAGAAAACGGGGGGGGGGGGGGGGAGCATGTGGGGGTGGTGGTGAGGAAATGTCTCTGGGAGCAGTGGAGTTGCTCTGCAGATGTCTAGTTCCAGTAATAACCCTGCTGGCAGGGGTGGGAGAATGAGAAAACATATTGGTTTTGGAGTTGGCAATCTATTTCCACTGACCAAGTCTAGCTCCCAGCCTGTTTTTGCATGGTCTGGGAGCCAAGAATATTTTTTTACGTTTTTTTAAAAATGAATGAAAAAATAGAAAAGATGCATAAGATTTCAAACATGAGACAATATAAAGTGCAGATTTTAGTGTTCAGAAATAAAAAATTTTATTGAGGAGTAGCCATACCCACTCTTTTGTATACTAGCTGCTGCTTTCTCTCCACAAGGACAGAGCTGAGTAGTTGTGTATGATTCATAAAAAATAAAAGCTTTCTAGTCTGACCCCTGATCTAGGTGTGTAGGTGGAGAAAGGTGACTTTGGAACATGCCTAGGTCATACTGACATGTATTGCCTGTTCTTGATAGGGGCACAAGGGGAATTCAGTTTTTATGTTGTCTTGTTTTCTTAGCTCCTAGAATGTGAGGCTGGTGATTGGGGCATCAAAAATTCAGTAGTTGGGTATCTGTCTATGGTAAGAAGAACACATTTGTCATACTCTGTATAAAGTTTAGAGAGACTGCAATTCAGAAAGTAATTATAATCTTTCCAAATTCTTATATTTGAACAAGTTATATATTTATAGCTCAGTCATCTGGATTGAAACTAGGCACGCAACCACTTAAGTAACTATAGTTTTGAGATCAGTGATTTTGGTTGGTACATCATTGTCATGTCTTACATTCTGAGAGTAGTATGAAATATTTGGAATCAAGATTGCAATGAAATTAAAAAGTTACAATGGAAAATAATAAGTATCAGAGACATGAATGCGAAACTAGTTTCAGTACTAAAAGACATAGATTGATACATCAGCCTCCATCAGGAAATGGAACATGTTGAATAAATTTTAGAGAATGCCGGAAATGTCCTGTACCGTGTTCCACTGACTTTAATGACCTAAAAAACAAATTAAACACAAAAAATCAAAGGTAAGGTTTCTCTAAAAGAGAAATTCAGTAGATGATTTTGGCTTGTGTAAAATTATAATATTAATCGACAAATGTGATTCTTTCACAGGAACATACATTGATAGGCTCAGCAAATTCCCAAGATATCCAACTATGTGGAATGGGAATTCTTCCTGAACATTGTATTATAGACATCACATCAGAAGGCCAGGTTATGCTGACTCCTCAGAAGAACACTAGGTAATGTACTTGAATTAGTGTTAAAATCACAGTAACTTCTTCCTTCCTTCCTTCCTCCTTCCCTTCCTCCTTCCTTCCTTCCTTCCTTCCTTCCTTCCTTCCTTCCTTCCTTCCTTCTTTCTCTTATTTATTGGGGGAGGATTAATGGTTTACAGTTGACAGTGAAATACAATAGTTTATATATGCATACATTTCCCAGTTTTCCATGTAACAACTCAACCCCCACTAGGTCCTCCTCTGTCATCATGTTCCAGGACCTGAACACTCCCTCTTAATCCCCACCCCAGTCTTTTACTTTGGTGCAGTAGAGTCACAGTGATTTCTAAGGTGAAGAAAGTATACTGGTTGTGGATGGTGTGCAGGACATTGGGCCAGTTAAATTTAAAATTTAAATTTAACTGTTTATTTAAGCTTTCTAGTTGGTTATCAAGTCATTATATATATATATATATATATATAAAACCTTTCACTCTTTCAAACCCATCTCTTCCTTTTTGTACCTACTACCTTGGCTTTCTTTAGACCTTCATCAACTCTGGATCAGAATCCCTAAATCTTTTTCCTAGTGCACTTACTAGTAGGATGGCTTTCTGCTATTTTTGGTATAAATACTTTATGTCTTTCCTGTTTGTCTCCTTTTCCTTTGTCTCTGTTGTTCCTTTGGCCAATGAACATCTATTTGATCTTCAAGGTTAAGCTGTCATCTACTTGGGGGGTGGAGGGCTGGAAATGGGTTCTGTTTCTCAGTACACCTGATACTGCAGTGTGTTAACACTTCATAGTATGTTTTTTCATGCTGTTAACCTTTATTGCCCCAAGAGATTATGAATTCTTTGAGAACTGAGCTCTCTATTTTTGGATTTCTATCTCTGATACATGCTATAAAATGAGTATAGAAGTGCTCAAAAAGGGCTGGATAAGTGAAGAGACCATTATATCAACTGCTTATCAATGTGCTTGTTTCAGTGCTTAAACTGTTGTCTTACATAACTGTCTATAATTAATATAGATGATGGTTAACTGCCACATGTTAATTTTTGAAATGTCGATCGCGTTCTTATCTGTCATTAATAACATCAGTTTCATCCACAAAGGGATGGGGTATATGTGTTTTCACTGTGGGGCAGGAGGCAAATGTTTTTAGTACACAGTAAACAAACTCTTTTCTTTTTTTTTCCAGGAGCTGAGAGTTCACTAGAAAGGAGAAGTGAGGGCTTCCTTTTGTAGGGCCTATAGTGTCAAGTTAAAGAACTTGACCTTTATCTTATATCTTAGCAGATGAGTCATTCAGCAATTATGATTACTGTGGTATTCCAGGAATGTTACTCTTAACAGTGCTAAGCATAATTTTCTATATATTCCTTAATTTCTCCCTTAACATCCTTCTACTGGATTGTCAGAAAATTCATGATGCATTTTTTGCATGGAAAAACATAGAAAATACATCATGACTTCCAACAACTCAATAATATGTTGAATTCGGTTGCTAAGAATAGCAGTAAAGTGGATCTGAAAAATCATTGCCTTATTACTAGGGTATAAACATTTTTCTTGGCTATAGGAAATTTTAGGTGGATTTAACATGTCTTGCTTCTTGTCACTGGTATCTATACCTATTTCTAGAGTATAGTTGTTTGTTTTCTTTTATCCAAATTTTACATACTTTATAAAAATCGCAATGTATAATGTAAACCATCTTTTGATTCTTGCCTGTAATGTAAAACTTAACACTTACTTTTTAATATGCTGTGTAACAGACTTGGAACTTAAAACAAAACTGAGAACACCAGTCTGTTATACTTAGCTTTATACACTTAACTTTAGGTAAATCACCAAAGAGTGAATACAAATAATAAAATATACCAGGGATACAGTTTATTTGAAGTAATTGACTGATTTATTTATTTATTTAGTAACTAGGCCTCTAAGAACTGGAAAAATTAAAGGTGAACATGATAATCATTATTGACATACTTGACCTCTTCTTCCCACAGAACTTTTGTAAATGGCTCTTCTGTATCCAGTCCTGTACAGCTACACCACGGAGACAGGATATTATGGGGAAATAACCACTTCTTCCGGTATGGCATTACCCAGGGTCCTTAACGAGAGAGAATATTGAATATTATACTAAGAAATAGAGCTGTATATACTAAAGAGTAAACTTCATAACATTATATATTAGGGCTAGCAAAATAGGTCCCTTGGATAGTGCTTTGCTATGTGCACAGTGTACGTTACAGCCGAGGCCTACCACACTGAGGGAAATTTCTGTGCTATGCTATCATTCTTTCTCCCTGTCTGTCTGTCTTTTTGTCTGTCTCTGTACCTGAAAAAGCTGGCCCAGGGTGGTGAAATCTCCTGTGACAATAGGAAAAGTTGTACTATGTGGCTTGAGCCACATGTACAAATTTATTTAAATATTTTTTCAGATTTACTTTTTAATGCATGATTATCTTGCTGTTTGGTATAATGATTTATTGCTTTTTTTTCTGGCATATTTTCCCCCCAATAAAACAGTACGGTTTTAATTTATCTACATGTAAAATAAGTTTGTATTTCATTTAGGAATGCTTTCAGATATAAATAATATCAAACTTGTCTGTAGTAGACTAAATGGTTTATTTCTGACCAGTTGGTAGTTATTCTTTGACAAAACCAGAAATCTTGAGGAAGATGGCTATTGTCATTAGCTAAGCCTCTCAAAAGTTCCATGGCAACAGTCTTGTCATTGTCTTGCATTCTCTCCTGTCTGAGGATGGCCTCACCATTCTAGCCTTTGAGTAGTCTCTCGTCCTATGGCAAGGAAACTGTGGAGAGTTGCTTTTCTGAATGCTGACCATCCTGTCAGAACAAGCAGAAGCCTTCCCAGAATCCTCAGCAACCTTCCACATATATCTTGTGTGCTATAGTTTGCCTTTTAGTTACAAGAAAGGCTGAGAAAGAAATTATCTGAGCAGAGCCTGCATATTTTATTTCCTAAATAAAATTGGAAAGGAAGGTTGGCAGGATATTGTATACAATTAAAAGCTTGGTCTGTTCTTCCTGTCACAGGACTTTAGCTACAAAATCGTGTTCCTACAGCTAATCAAGATCCTTGCTTGGGGTGGTGCAGTGGTGAACCCAGTAGAATGCACACATTATCATGTATAAGGATCCAGGTCCAAGACTTTAGTCACCATCTGTAGGGGGATGCTTCACCAACGGTGAACCATGCTGCAATTATCTCTCTTTCTTTCTCTTCTACTCTTATCTCCTTCTCCCAATTTGTCTCTGTCTCTGTTAAAAAAAGAAAGAGGGGGGTCAGGCGGTAGCACAACGGGTTAACCGCACATCGTGCAAAACGCAAGGACAGGCGGAAGGATCCTGGTTCGAGCCCCCAGTTCCCCACCTGCAGGGGAGTTGCTTCACAAGTGGTGAAGCAGGTCTGCAGGTGTCTATCTTTCTCTCCCCCTCCCTATCTCCCTCCTCTCTCCATTTCTCTCTGTCCTATCCAACAATGAGGACAACAAGAATAGCTACAACAGTAAAACAACAAGGGCAACAAAGGGGAATAAATAAATAAATATTAAAAAATGTAAAAAGCACAGAAAGGGGGTCGGATGGTAGCGCAGCAGGTTAAGCGTACGTGGCACAAAGTGCAAGGACTGGTGTAAGGATCTTGGTTCAAATCCCCGGCTCCCCAACTGAAGGGGAATCACTTCACAGACAGTGAAGCAGGTGTCTGCCTTTTCTCCCCTTCTGTCTTCCGCTTCCTCTCTCGATTTCTTTCTTTCCTATCCAACAACGAATGACATCAACAACAATAATAACCATAACAAGGCTATAACAACAAGGTCAACAAAAGGGAAAAAAATGGCCTCCAGAGACGTGGATTTATGGTGCAGGCACTGAGCCCCAGCAATAACCCTGGAGGCAAAAAAAAAAAAAAAAAAGAAGAAGAAGAAGAAAGAAAGATAGAAAAAGAAAAATGAGGGAGTCGGGCTGTAGCACAGCGGGTTAAGCGCAGGTGGCGCTAAGCTCAAGGACCGGCGTCAGGATCCCGGTTCGAGCTCCCGGCTCCCCACCTGCAGGCAGGTCCCTTCACAAGCGGTGAAGCAGGTCTGCAGGTGTCTGTCTTTCTCTCCCTCTCTGTCTTCCCCTCCTCTCTCCATTTCTCTCTGTCCTATCCAACAACAACGACATCAGTAATAACTACAACAATAAAACAACAAGGGCAACAAAAGGGAATAAATAAATAATTAAATTTTAAAAAAAGAAAAAAAAAAGAAAAAGAAAAAAGAAAAGGCTGCAGAAGTGGTAGATTCATAGTATAGGTATGAAGTCCCAGTGATAAACCTGGTAGAAAAAAAATTGTTTTGCTTTTTCAGGAAGAGAAATGTGTACACAAAGTAAGTGGGAAATACTTTTCCATCCTTCTCCTCTCCCTTCCTTCCCTTTTATTGAGGGTATTAATGGTTTAGAGTAGATATAGTTGTTGGTACATGTGTAAAATTTCTCATTTTTTCTGTAAAACACATCCACAGCCTACGTCCTCCTCCACCATCATGCAATAGGACCTGAAAGAACCGCCCTCCCCACCTCCTTTACTTTGGTGCAATACACCAAATCCAGTCCAAGTTCTACTTTGTGTTTCCCCTTTTTGTTCTTATTTCTCAATTAATGTCCACGAGTCAAATTGTCGCATATTCATCCTTCTCTTTCTGGCTTATCTCACTTAACATGATTCCTTCCAGCTTCATCCAAGATGAGGTGAAAAAGGTGACTTCATTTTTAATAGCTGAGTAGTATTCCACTGTGTATATATACCACAATTTTTCAGCCACTTATTTGTTGTTGGACATCTATATTGCTTCCAGGTTTTGTCTATTACAAATTGTGTTGCTATGAACATAGGTATACACACATCTTTTTGGAAGGGTGTGTAGGTTTCCTTAGATTATATCTCCAGGAGGGGAATTGCTGGGTCATAGGGTAGGCCCATTTCTAGCTTCTGAGACTTCTCCAGACTTCTCTCCACAGGGGTTAGACTAATTTACATTCCCATCAGCAATGAAAAGGGTTCCTTTACCCGTGCAACCTCTCCAACATTTGTTGTTACTATATTTTCTGATGTGTCTTCACAGGAGTGAAGTGGTATCTCGTTGTTTTTATTTGAACTTCTGTGATAATGATTTGGAAGTATTTTTTCATATGTCTATTGGCCTTTTGGATCTCTGTGGTGAATATTCTATTCATTTGTTCTCCCCACTTTTGGATGGAGTCTCTGTGTGTGTGTGTGTCTCTCTCTCTCTCTGAGTTTGGTATGTTACATATTTTGTAGCCTTTTGTCTGAGTTAGGGCATGTAAAGCTGTTCTATTCTGTAAGAAGTTTCTTTGGGTGGTGGTTTCTTTTGCCCCGAATAAACTTTTCTCTTCTTTTTAAATTTCTTTATTGGAGGATTAATGATTTACAGTTGACAGTAAAATACAATAGCTTGTACATGCATAACATTTCCCAGTTTTCCACATAACAATTCAGCCCCCACTAGGTCCTTCTTTGCCATTATGTTACAGGACTTGAACCTCCTCCTCTACCCCAGAGCCTTTTACTTTGGTGCAATATGCTAACTCCAGTCCAAGTTCCTGCAAAGCTTTTCAATTTCATGTAGTGTCAATAATTACTTTTGTTTTTGTGTTCCTTGCAATTGGGTTTGAGTCATTGAAGATGCCTGTAAAACTTAGATTGAAAAGAGGTCTGCCTGTATTTTCTTCTAAGTATGTGATAGTTCTTGGTTTAACATCTAAACTCTTGACCCTTTTGGAGTTTACTTTTGTATGTGGTGAAACATAGTGGTTCAACTTCATTCTTCTTCACATTTCAACCCAATTCTCCCAGCACCCTTTGTTGAAGAGACTTTTCTCTGTATAATAGTTTGGACCCCCTTGTCAAAAGTTAGAAGTCCATATATGTGGGGGCTTATTTCTGGTCTGTCAGTTCTGTTCCACTGGCCAGTGTGTCTATTTTTGTTCTAGCACCAGGCAACAACAGTAGCCCTATATTACAGTTTTGGATCTTAGAACATGATGTATTCAGTTCTGCTTTTTTTTCTCAAGATTGTTTTAGTGATTCTGGATATTTTCTGATACCAGATAAATGATTGTAGCTTTTGTTCTATTCTCCTAAAAATTTTTGGTGGGGGAGTCGGGCAGTAGCGCAGTGGGTTAAGCACAGGTGGCTCGAAGTGCAAGGACCTCTGTAAGGATCCCGGTTTGAGCCCCCCGGCTCCCCACCTGCAGTGGAGTCGCTTCACAGGTGGTGAAGCAGGTCTGCAGGTGTCTATCTTTCTCTCCCTCTCTCTGTCTTCCTCTCCTCTCTCCATTTCTCTTTGTCCTATCCAACAACGATGATTTCATCAACAATAATAACTACAAGAAAAGAAGGGCAACAAACGGGAAAATAAATAAGTGATTAAATATTTTTAAAAATTTTTGGTGGGATCTTGATGGGGATTGCATTTACTTGTATATTATTTTGTATATGTAATTGTATTAATTTGCTTATGGCATATGCATATAAGATGTTAATTATTCTAATCCATGAACATGATACATTTTTCTACTTGTTTGTAACTTTTTATATTTCCTTGAATAGTGACTCTTACTTTTCAGTATATAAGTCTTTCACTTCTTGTTAGACTTATTCCTACATATTGTATTGTTTTTGCTACTATATAGATTTTTTTCATTATCATTCCACCCACCCCCAATGAAATCAAATATAAATTGCTTAACTTAGTGTTCAAAACCTATTTTGGGTTTAGTTGATTTTTTAAAAAAATATTTATTTATTCCCTTTTGTTGCCCTTGTTGTTTCTTTTTATTGTTGTAGTTACTGTTGTTGTTGTTGTTGTTGGCTAGGATAGAGAGAAATGGAGAGAGAAGGGGAAGACAGGGGGGGGAGAATGACAGACACCTACAGACCTGCTTCACTGCTTGTGAAGCAACTCTCCTGCAGGTAGGGATCTGGGGGCTCGAACTGGCATCCTTATGCCAGTCCTTGCACTTTGCACCACGTGTGCTTAAACCACTGTGCTACCGCCTGACTCCCAGGTTTAGTTAATTTTTTTAAAATATTATCTTTCCTTCCTTCTACTACATAAATTTTGTTTATCCCCCGTTGCTTTATTCACAGTTGATCCAGAGATTGACATTTTCCATTTTATATATTTTCTCATTTTGTTTCCTGAGTCTGAGTATCCTTCTTTCTACTCATTGTTTTAAGCTGCTATCAAATAGTTTCTGCTTCTTTTCTTTTCCTTCTGTTGTTATTTGTTATCACTGGGGCTGGTGCCTTTACTATGAATCCACTGCTCCTGGAGGCCATCTCCCCCCCCCCCCCCCATTGTTGTTGCTGTTGTTGTTGCTATTGCTGTTGTTGGATAAGACAGAGAGAAATTGACAGGGGAGAGAACAAAAGGGGGGGAGAGAAAGATATACATTTAGATCTGCTTTGTGAAGCGACCCCCTGCAGGTGAGGAGCTGGGGGCTCACACAGGGATACTTGTGCTGGGCATTGCACTTCTCACTATGTGTGAGCAATCTGGTGTGCCATTACCTGGCCCCCACCCACAGCTCTTTTTTAATAGCATATATCATACTCTTTTATAGTTACTTACTTGTGTGTGCATGTATTGTTTTTTAATCTTTATTTATTTATTGGATAGAGAAAGCCAGAAATCAAGAGGGAAAGGGATGGTAGATAGGGAGAGAGACAGAGAGACACCTGCAGCACTACTTCACCACTTGCGAAGCTTTCCCCCTGCAGGTGGGGACTGGGGCTTGAACCTGGGTCCTTGCACATTGTAACATGTGCACTCAACCAGGTGCACCACCTTGTTTTAACTGCTATAATATGAATGTCTAGAGAACAGTGATAGCCATATACTTTCATGGCATCCCTTTGGACTTTAGTAAATGCCAGTATTTAATGGATGAAATGATCCAAATACATACCTTTATTTAATTTTTTTTTCCCTTTTTTCACTGTCTGCTCTATCCTCAGACTTAACTTGCCTAAAAAGAAAAGGAAAGCAGATCGAGAAGATGAGGAACAAGACTCATCTATGAAGAATGATAACAGTTCTGAGCAGCTGGATGTAGATGGGGACTCGTCCAGTGAGGTGTCCAGTGAGATCAGTTTCAACTATGAATATGCACAGATGGAAGTCACCATGAAGGCACTAGGCAATAATGGTGAGCAGATCTGTTGTACATTTTAGAACCTTTTATAGTTGGTGGAATGCTAAAAATGTTTGTGACAGACCTTTTGAAAGTTAGCAACAGGGAGTCGGGCTGTAGCGCAGCGGGTTAAGCGCAGGTGGCGCAAAGCACAAGGACCGGCATAAGGATCCCGGTTCGAACCCTGGCTCCCCACCTGCAGGGGAGTCGCTTCACAGGCGGTGAAGCAGGTCTGCAGGTGTCTATCTTTCTCTCCTCCTCTCTGTCTTCCCCTCCTCTCTCCCATTTCTCTCTGTCCTATCCAATAACAACAACAACAATAATAACTACAACAATAAAAAAACAACAAGGGCACCAAAAGGGAATAAATAAAATAAATTAAAAAATAAAATAAAAAAAAAGAAAGTTAGCAACAAAGGAAATCTTAATTTTTTTGTACTCTATTTTTTTATGTTTGTCTTTGATTTATCATATACATGTATTTGTTCATTTTTTATTGATTTATAGTACTATAAAATTTGGGGAATATCACATCACAGCACACTGTATGTATGTAAGACTCACACGAGTTCAGCACTTCATCTACTGCACCAGCATCTGAACTTCTTTTTTTTGACTCAAGGATTGTCACTGGAGCTTGGTGCCTGCACTACAAATCCACTGCTCCTGGCTGCCGTCTTTTTCTATTGTTGTTGGATAGGACAAAGAGAAATTGAAGATGGGGGGTGGGGGCAAGAAAGACGCCTGTAGACCTGCTTCACCACTTGTGAAATGACTCCCCTGTAGGTGGAGAGCCAGGGGCTCGAACTGGGATCCTTGTACTGGTCCTAGCGCTTTGTACTATGTGCACTTAACCCAATACACTACTGTCTGGCCTTTCCCACCTGGACTTGTGTGTGTGTGTTTTTTAACCAGAGCATTGCTCAGCTTTGGTTTAAGGTGGTGCCTGGGATTAAACCTTGGACCTGAGAGTCTTAGGCATTAAAGTGCTATTCTCTGCCCTAATTATTTATCATGCTTATAAAAACATTGTAAAAGGTAATAGTAATGTACACCTGAAATACATCTCAGCTAAATTTTTCCTTTTTAAAAAAAAAATTGGTGTGGAGCCAGTTCTTTAAAATTTTTGTTATTAACTTCATTTAATTGTTGGATAGAGACAACCAGAAATTGAGAGGAAGTGGGAGATGGAGAGGATGAAAGACAAGAGAGACACCTACAGTGCTGCTTCACTACTTGTGAAACTTTCCCCCTACAGGTGGGGATTGGGGATTCAAACCCAAGTCCTATAACATGTGCACTCAATCAGGTGCGCCACCACCTGGCCCCAGTATTTATTTTTTTAAAAGTGAAATTTTACATTCTATTTTAATTATAATTAATTAATTTATTTTGGCTAGAGATAGAGAGAAATTGAATGGGGAGACAAAGAGAAACACATTTAGCATTGCTTCACCACTGATGAAGCTTATCTCCGTCAGGTAGGGACCAGGGACTTGAACTTAGGTCCTTGCACACTTTTTTCTTAAATTTCTTTATTGGGGAATTAATGTTTTACATTCGACACTAAATACAGAAGGCTTTAAACTCCATCTAAGGCTAAAAACCAGCATGAGACCGATAGTCAACAAGTTCCGTAAGGGAAAGTTGAAAAGAACTTTGAAGAGAGAGTTCAAGCTTTCTGATTGAGGCCCAGCCTGTGGACGGTGTGAGGCCGGTAGCGGCCTCCGGCGTGCCAGGCCTGGGTCTTCCCGGATAGCTCAGTTGGTAGAGCATGAGACTCTTAATCTCAGGGTCATGGGTTCGAGCCCCACGTTGGGCACCAGTATGGTGGATTAGCTTCGCTGGCAGGAGAGAGATGACCAGGAATTCATGGCTGAGCGGGAATTCAATCCAATGTTTATTGATTAGAAAAAAATGCCTTTATACATTAAAATTTTTTTTTAAGGGGCCAGGTGGTGGCGCACCTCGTTGAGTGCACATATTACAATGTGCAAGGGCCTGGGTTTGAGTCCCTGGACTCCACCTACAGGGGGTAAGCTTCACAAGTGGTGAAGCAGTGCTGCAGGTGTCCCTCTGTCTCTCTCCCTATCTCCCCCATCCCTCTCAATTTCTGGCTGTCTCTACTATCCAGTAAGCAAATAAAGATAATAAAAATGCTTTTAATGTTTTATATTGTAATGTAAAATGTCTTTCATGCCTGAAGCACCAGAGGTCTCAGGCCTAAGCACCAAATCCCCAGCTCCACTACACCACCATAAGCTGCAGCTTAGAGGTGGTCCAGCAAAAGCAGAAAATGAAAGGAGAAGAGAAGAGAGGAGATGGGAGGGGAGGAAAGTTTTATATTGTAGAAACAATAGCTAACATTTGTTAAGCATTTATCATGTGACACATGATAAATTCTAAGTGTTTGACAGATGTTTGTACATTCAATTCTTACTATTACATGGAAACTTATTAAAATGCCTTTCTCCCCATTCTTCCTGCCTTGATATAAGTCACTGTAGATTTTGTTCTTATTTGTAGAAATTTCCAGGTTTGAAATTTGACTACCATTGAGTTATTATTGTAATGGATTCTGGGAGCATCATTTATATCTTAGGTTCTGTGCAGAGTTTCTAGTGGACTTTCTTTTCCTATATGGAAGATAGTTTGGAATATATCCAGTGCAGTGTATAATGGGATACATAATTGAAGTAAGGAAATCCATGATTATTCTAAGCTGTCTCTGGAAACATTGTTTTATTAATTCGAATGACAGTTTAATAGTGTAGAACAGTATTTGTGACTTAGTATCATGTACCTTTCATTTAGTCTTTAATTTTTTTCCAGATCCAATGCAGTCAATATTGACCAGTTTAGAACAACAGCATGAAGAAGAAAAACGGTCTGCATTAGAGCGCCAGAGGCTCATGTATGAACATGAATTGGAACAGCTCCGAAGAAGGCTGTCTCCGGAGAAGCAGAACTGCCGCAGTTCAGACAGATTTTCTTTCCACTCACCCAGCGCACAGCAGCGCTTGAGACAGTGGGCTGAGGAGAGGTAGGTGGTACGGCCGGTCTTTGTCATATATAGAGCATGTACTCATGTACTCAGTGCTTGTAACCTGCCTCAGGAGGGCATAGGATGGAAAACCCTAGTCCTTAGAGGGAGAATGAGATATTAAAAACAAGGTAAAGGGGCTGGGTAATAGTGTACCAGGAAGAGCAAACACGTTACCTACCATGTGCAAGGTCTCTGGTTCAAACCTCTGGTCTCCACCTGCATGGAGGAAGCTTTACAAGTGGTGAAGCAGTGTTGCAGGTGTCTCTCTTCCTCTCTATCTGTTCCTTCTCTCCCAATTTCTGTCTCTATCAAAAAAAAGTAATGAAATTTGGGCACTGGGAACAGTAGACTCGTCTTGTAGGCACCAAGCCCCAGAGATAACCTGAGTGATAATAAAAACAAACAGTGTTATAGCAATGAACTACTTGACATTTGGCATTATCTTTATTTTTTTTTTTAACTATGGAAATTTTCTATTCATTTCTAAAATTGCCTATGTAAGGTGCTGCCCTGTTTTTTAGTTTGTTTTTGTTTTTGTGTGGACAAATATTTGTATTTAGAAGTTATACTATATATTATTGCATTATACTTTAGGTTCTGAAGTTTGTGTAGATGCTTTTTAAAAAAGGAAAAAAGTGTTTTTCTGGACTGATTAGCTCAGGTAGGTATAGCATGATGCTTACGAGATTCAGATTGCAAGTTTGATTTCTGTCCAGGCTAATTAGCATTGCTACAACATGTCTTATTCCTGGTTACAGACTGTACTCAACTAACCTCTCCATACTATTCAGAGTTTGCTCTGTGGGCAGGCAGCATCTCTGTCACCTGGAGATTGGTAGAAATAATAGCATTTCAGGTCCTGACCTACTGAGTAAAAACTTTCGTTTATTAAGATTCACTGGTGATTTGTGGCTAAGGTCAAGTTAGCCAAGCATGACCCTCATCTTCAGCCAGCCTGTCAGATGAGCATGTACCTGCCAGACACAAGCGCATGCATGGGTCTGTGTGCAGAAGACAATTGTTAAGATTTGGTTCAAAGTTCATCATTTGGCCCTTATGTACAATTTAATATGTGATATGCTGCTTGATGTGTTATTCTGCCCCTACCCCACTCCCCACCTCTCCCGTCTTCTTTTTTTGTTTAAAGAGAAGCAACACTGAATAACAGCCTGATGAGACTGAGGGAACAGATTGTTAAAGCCAATCTGTTGGTGAGAGAAGCCAGTTACATTGCAGAAGAACTGGATAAAAGAACAGAGTACAAAGTCACCCTCCAGATTCCGGCTTCAAGCCTGGATGCCAACTTGAAGGTGAGGTTACCATTAATGGAAAAAATCAAATGATTAGATGCAATTGCTTTCTGTTTCCTACTATAGACTTATAAAACCATGGGTTGTTCTCATCCCCATCTCTAGCATCCTCCATCTAGATATTTTTATGTGTGTCTTCTCTCAATTAGAATTTACTTCCTCTCTATCTTCCTTTGTGTATGTTCTTTTTTATCGCTGGGGCTCGATGCCTGCACTATGAATCCACTGCTTCTGGCGGCCACACACCCCCCCCCCCCATTTTGTTGTTGGATAAGACAGAGAGAAATCGAGAGAGGAGGGGAAGACAGAGGAAGGGAGAAAAATAGATACCTGTAGATCTGCTTCACCTCTTGCAAAGCGACCCCCCTGCAGGTAGGTGGGTAGCCTGAGCTTGAACTGGGATCCATATTATGCCAGTCCTTATTCTATCTACCATCCAGCTCACCCACAACACAACCAGTTTATTTCACTTACTTTCTTCAGGTAAATTGTATTAGAGAAACCTGATGAATCTTCCTTCCTGATGTGATTTTTCCTTTAATTTGGTTGCCAGTCTATTTATGCTCCATCCCCAAGTTAGGTGGTTGTTTGATTTTCAGCATGTTTGTTTTATTGGGGGTAAAAGAGCATCAGGGACCTTACATATAAAAAAATGCACTCTAGCACTGAGCTATATATCCCCAGCATTTTCTGTTTGCTATTAGATTATTCTGGAAAGCTTTTAATTAGTTGTTTACTATGTGTATTTAAGACCCCAAATCTTTATTTATTTGATATAATATGATAAGCTTAATAAAATAAAAATGAAAACAGTTTACCTGAATCTTGTATGCTTGTCATTTGTTTTCTTCAAGGTTCTTTTCTCTCCTTCATACTCATCCTTACCTTTTGATGGATTATGTAGATTTTTGTATCAGGTAAATATTTTGAGGCTGGATGTATTTTCTTTCTCTGATAGTATTTGACACAACAAAAATAAACCAATGAGACTACATCGAATTAAAAAGCTTCAGCACTGTCAAAGAAGCCACTATACAAACAGAGAGACCCCTTACAGACTGGGAGAAGATCTTTACATGCCCATAGTATTTGACACAGAAAGCAGTTGGATGTTCTCTTCTAATGCTTTACCTAGGACCCTATCTTTCGTTCTCTTTATATCATTGTATCAGTGTCAGTGATTAGCATAGAGTAGATATTTGCAAATAACAATATTTGATGTTTTGAGTATTACAA
Organism: Erinaceus europaeus; assembly: GCF_950295315.1. Classification (NCBI taxonomy): domain Eukaryota; kingdom Metazoa; phylum Chordata; class Mammalia; order Eulipotyphla; family Erinaceidae; genus Erinaceus; species Erinaceus europaeus. Next base: position 110,082,180 of record NC_080163.1, on the reverse strand, counting down.
AGGCTTTATAAAGATAACTTTGATTACTTTATGGGAAGATGTCTTGTACTATGTGTCTTTTCTGTGTATAGTTTGAAACATTCTCACTCACTTAAAACTTTACTTGGCCTATAGGTTTCTATGAGGCAATCCCTGGATACAGGGGAACTATTACATAAAAAAAGGTGTCTTGGGCAGAAAGGACAGGACTATGTTCTAGAAGACTGCCAAGAATAAGATCTTATCTCATACTGTGCTGTTTGAATTGAACAAATAAGATCTTACTTCATACTGTGCTGTTTGAGTTGAACAATCAGAAAAGTGCACTTTTTTTTTTTTTAATTTCTATCATACTTGACTGTAGTGCCTTTCTCTGTATCTTGGCTCAAGCTTTGTTGGAAGGAGCAACACTGTGTAGGTTACCAAAGTCCACTCCAAGTCCCCGCTCCGTCAGATTCAGCATCTCTCCTCTCAGGGGCCTGGTAATGTGTTCTGTGGCTAGTAGAGATGATAGGCACTGCTAGAGTTGAAGCAGCCACCTGTAATAGTCTGCTGCTAATTTCCTCTACAATGATTCAATCAGTATATAAGAATTTCCAGTTTTCAGCCAGAGAAAGAAGGAGGACAAAGAAGTATTTCCCAAGGAGTTCATTTCTGTTATCTGAGTTAAGTCTTATACTTTTTTTCCTTCCACTAAAACTTTTCTTACTTTTATATTTTGTATATTTGAAATCTTATTTCACTGATTAACCTGTGCTTTCTATGAACATGCTGTTTGTTCTGGTCTCTGCTTCTGACCTTGCACTCAACCATGCCTGGTGATTTCTGGTAAGGGGCAGAAATTTCTTGTTTTCCTTTTAATCCCTCACCCAGTTCCTGTTGTAATTATTTGCAGGAGGATCATGTCACAGTGTTGTGGCATATGGCTTGATTCCATATCCTCTCAGTTTTAGCATTCTATCCTTGAAAAGCCATCATCCACACTTTACAGCTGAGGCTGTCATGTATGTTCCCTAGCTTGCTAAATATAAACTAGAGAGGCCTCCACAGTATGTGAAAGAAAAGCAATTTTTGACCCCCTTAACTCTAAAATGTTTTGTATTATTCTATTTCTTTGGGCATTATCCTAGGCAAAAATGTTAATATAGTATTGGTATATAGTATAACTCTTATTAGCACAATTGATGATTTTATCCTGTGATTCTATCAATAGATTGGCTAGACATTTCTGATAGGCATGTTTCTCCAGGGGTGATGTAGTTGGGCATCTTTATTTTCTACTTTGTGGTTTTAAGAAAATTTCTACATTAATAACACATTTCTGCAGTCCTGTTGCATAACTTAGCTCCTGGAAAAAGACCTTAGATGGGGGTGAGAGCATTTTGCAGTCACCTGTCACAGAGAGATGGGACCCATAGCTCTACTGTAAACCATTATCCCCACAGAAAGATGACTTTGAAAAATAACCATTGCTTTTATATGCTAGAAAACTTTTTCAAATAAAATTTACATAATGAAATTAGTTATTTTAAAGTGAACTTTTGTTTTGCTTCATATTTATTACATTCACAATATTGAACTGCTGGCATTCCCTATAGAGTTCTGTATAGTTATAGTGGTATTAGTAGATTCAAATTGTATGTGCCTGGAATTTGGTATCTTTTATTATCTTCAGCTGGGTAAATTGAAACTTACCAGGTTTCTAGAATTTCTCTTTCCTTTCAAACACTTTTGTGCCACAATAAGATGCTTATCCATTCAGAAATATTTTTAAATTTGAATTTTAGAAAATTAGAAGATAGTTTGTTACTGTCCATCTTAGCAGACTTTCCTTTGCTATTTAAGTGCTTATGATTTTCTTTCTACTAATTGGTAGTCTCTGGACTTTTGAGGACCCAAATCAGACATTTTTGTTTGACTTCCCTTTAAACAAGGTCTAGTATTTTTAGACTTGGAATTTTTTTCAATTACTTATTTTTGCCTCCAGAGTTACCACTGGGGCTTGTTGCCTGCACTATGAATCCACTTCTCCTGGCTGCCATTTTTCCATTTTGTTGCCCTTGTTGTTATTATTGTTGCCAAATAAGACAGAAATCGAGAGAGGAGGGGAAGACAGAGAAAGAGAGAGAAAGATAAAAACCTTCAGACCTGCTTCACCGCTTGTGAAGTGACCCCCCTACAGGTGGGGAGCTGGGGACTTGAACTGGGATATTTACTCTGATCCTTGCACTTTGCGCCCTGTGCACTTAACCTGCTGTGCTATCGCCCGCCCCCCCACCCCGATTTGAAATTTAAATTTATATCAGTCTTGTAAGACTTCTGAGTAACTTTGCAATGAAGAGGTTAGAGAATGATTGCAATTTCAATTTGGGTTGACATTTGATTGGTAGGTACCGAATATTCAGGTTTTACTTCCAGGGAGGACATTGCTGTGTTTTTCATGCTTTTTCAGCGAGGCTCTCTTCTAAGTGAACCTGCAATTCAAGTGCGAAGAAAAGGAAAAGGAAAACAGATTTGGTCACTGGAAAAATTGGACAACAGGCTGTTGGATATGAGAGACCTCTATCAGGAATGGAAGGAGTGTGAAGATGATACTCCAGTAAGTTGTTGTTATTTTTCTTTTTAAAGTATTTTTTATTTTATTACTGATTTAATAATGATCGACAAGATTGTGGGATAAGAGGGGTATAATTCCCTCTTATGGACCAAAGATCTTTATGGGGTGGCAGAAGGTGAAAAGTCTGGCTTATATAATTGTTTCTCCACTAGACATCGGTGTTAGTTAATAGGTCGATCCATACCCTCAGCCTGTCCCTATACCCTCAGCCTGTTTCTGTCTTTCCCTAGTAGGACAGGCTCTAGGGAGGTGGGTTTCCAGGACACACTGGTGAAGTTGTCTGCCCAGGCAAGTCAGGTTGGCATCTCAGTAGCTGAAAAGCATTAAGATATAAAGCAGAACAAATTGTTTAATAATCAAGGATCTGAAGGTCAGAATGTAGCAGACAAGATCTGGGGTCTTATGTTAGAAGAAGCTAGGAAATCTATTTTAGGTATATTCCAAGGGGCTCATGACTTTCCTCATTTTTGCCTAAGCCCCTACAGCTAGCATACAGGTGGGCTAAGAATATTGTCCAGGGAGATGATATATATATATAGACTAGACCTCTGACGATCCCCCTTTCCACTATCACTGGTTATCTCCATCAGGAACATCATAAACCCTCTTATTGGGCCTCTATAGGACCTTGCATTCAATGTAGAACAACAGTGGTAGAAATTGTCTCACTCTCTGAAGGGAGGCTGGGTCAACATACTCTGCCACTCAAGGAAGACTGATCCTGAAATGAGTGCAGCCTAGACAGTTCCCAGCTGTGACCATGGATTGCAAGCTCAGAGTGACCGGGATACAGAGGTTACTTAGGCTCCTGTGCTAAATACATGGGCACTAGGTCACACTGATGGGGTAAACAGTTAACAGCACTTATGTACTTTTCCCATATTTGGGAGCTACTCTCTGCCTTGATCCAGCTTTTTGTTTTTAAACTTTTTTTTGTTTGTTTATTATGAGAGACAGAATGAGAAGAGGATAAGATGGGGGGGGGGGCAGCTTAACTCTGGCATAAAGCCGTGCTGGGGATTGAATCTATAGCCTCTGGGTCTCAGCCATGCAAGCTGTTGCTCTTTTAGACTAAGCCAGTAAGTTCTTTGAACAAAAATTAGTTATTCATAGATAAAACTAAGCAGAAGTGAGCATATCCATTTCAGAAATCAGTATTCATTTATAAAATAATAACCCTATTTCTAGAATAATCTTTGTTTTAATCCACTAAATTATCTAGTTGATCACATATTTCAGTAACCTATTCTCTTTCTCATTACTTAGATTTCTTTTTTTTAAATATTTATTCCCCTTTTGTTGCCCTTGTTTTATTATAGTTATTATTCTTGTTGTTATTAATGTCATCATTGTTGGATAGGACAGAGAGAAATGGAGAGAAGAGGGGAAGACAGAAAGTGGGAGAGAAAGATAGACACCTGCAGACCTGCTTCACCAACTGTGAAGCAACTTCCCTGCAGGTGAGGAGCCGGGGGCTCAACTTGGGATCTTTATGCTGGTCCTCATACTTTGCGCCACCTGCACTTAACCCTCTGTGCTACTGCCTGACTCCCAGATTTCTATGTTCTGTTCTATCTTGAATGTTATACATGATCTCTCTCCTGTACTGTACTATGAATTTATTTAGGGCAGAGATCATACCTTATTATCTCTGTTCCCATTTCTCAACATGCTTCACTTTGCAAGTAATTAGCATATAACATATATGTGTGTATTTCTATTATTGGAATTCATTGGTACCCTAGTATTTCTACTGTTAGGAACTTTAAAAAAAATTATCTTTCTTTATTGAATACAGATCGCCAGAAACCAAGAGGGAAGGGGTGATGGAGAATGAGAGAGACAGAGAGGCACCTGCAGCACTTCTTCACCACTTGCAAAGCTTTCCCCCTGCAGGGGGGGACCAGGGTTTTGAACTTGGGTCCTTGCACATTGTAACATGTGTGCTGAACCAGGTGCAGCACCACCCGGCCCCTTAAGAACATTATTTTTAAAAAAAATATCTTTATTTATTGGATATACATACCCGGAAATCAAGAGGGTGATAGGGAGAGAGGCAGAGAGACACCTGCAGCACTGCTTCACCACTCACAAAGCTTTCCCCCTGTAGGTGGGGACTGGGGGCTTGAACGTGGGTCCTTACACATTGTAATACGTGCACTCAACCAAGTGTGCCACCACCTGGCCCCAGGAACTTTTTTTAAATGAAATTTGATCCTAAAGTAGGCACCATAGATTTGTATTCTTGTGTTCTTTCTCCAAGTTGCTATTTTTCCCACTGAGTTCAACCATGTACGTATACATATTAAAATGGAAATATTAATAATTTGTATCTTTCAACACTATCTTATTTTCCTTAGCCTTTTATAAACCTGTTTATTTTCATATCTTCACCAGTAGAAACAACTTCTTACAGTGTTAATTGGATGACATTTTTGCTTGGCCCTTGCTTTTATTGTTTTCTGTGTTCATTTCCTGTTTTTATCTTAGAAATAAAAGTCCAAAGGCAACAAAAGCACAACTCTTCTGTAAGGCAAACACATTTAAGCAGCGTATCTAATGATTTGGTGAGACAAGTAGAGGAGATGTGAATGAAGAGTAGTTTCTACTTTTACTAACAAATATGTGTTATTTCTTTATCTTCAAGGCAAGATTTATATGTGAAGAATAAGAAATGACAAAAGTAATGATATATTATTAGAATTCATTAGTCAAGAGTGTTAAAAAGGAATTGAGGAAGGGAGAGGAACTCAGTGCTATATATCAGCCTAGCTTAAAGACATTTTTTAGTGTGAAACCAAAACAACAGTACATTGAATTCCTTTATTTAAAGTGATTTTATGAAGTTGTTTGTTCCAAATCTCTGTCTAGGTAATCCGGTCTTACTTCAAACGTGCTGATCCATTCTATGATGAGCAGGAAAATCATAGTCTCATTGGAGTAGCTAATGTCTTCCTTGAATCTCTCTTCTATGATGTGAAGTTACAGTATGCTGTTCCCATTGTCAACCAGAAAGGAGAGGTCAGTTTTCTCTTTGTACCCTGTATTTTGCAGAGAATAGTTCAAGAAACAGTAGAATGCTGATTGTATATCATTGTTACTTTTTTTTTTACACCGAAGCACCACTCACCTTTGAGTTATTATGGTGCCTGAAATTGAACCTGCCATCTCTAAGCCTAAGGCATGAAAGTCTCTTTTTAATTTATTTTACCAGAGCACTGCTCAGCTCTGGCATATGGTGATGTTGGGGCTATTGAACCTGGGACCTTTGGTGCCTCAGGTATGAAAGGCTCTTTGCAAAACAATTGTGCTGTCTCCCTAGCCCCACACTAATTTTTCTTAATAATGACTACTGCTTTTTATGTGTATGGATAGTATTTAGTGTTTCTTTATTGATTATGGTGATTAATGCGTGTTCTTTGAAGGAAAGTGTTCTAGGAATTTACTATTAACCTAACTGTATGTCTCTAAATTTGAAAATATAACCTTATCTGGAAAATGTGTTTGTTTTACCCTCCATGGACATAGGTGGCGGGTCGGCTTCATGTAGAGGTAATGAGAATCAGTGGTGACATTGGTGAGAGAATTGCTGGAGGTGATGATGCTGCGGAAGTTTCCTTTGATAAGGAAATCCAGGATAACAAACTTGTATGCATGGTAAGTCACTGTTTCATTTACAAGTAGTAGCAATGTAGCTGGTCTTGAGGATTGTGGTTTTTTAAAGATTTTATTTATTAGTTTTCTTTGTTTGTTTGAAAGATAGAAGGAGAAAGAACCAGGCATCACTTTGGTACATACGCTCCCAGGGATCGAACTCAGGACCTCATGCTTGAGGGTCAAATGCTTTATCCACTTCGTCACCTCCCAGACCACATGATTTATTATTATTATTATAAATATTATTATTTATAATATAATTTATTATTATTATAAATATTATTAGTGATTTAATACTGCCTTACAAAATCATAAGTAAATGGGTATAATTCCACAGCACATCCTTACCAAAGTTCTGTGCCCCTCTTTCCCACCACCTCTCCAGCAATAACCACCATAGTTATCACAAAATCTTACCGTTTGACTGTGTCTTTTTTTTTTTTTGGCAAGTTCATGTGTTTCAGTTCTCTAGATTTCACATCTGAACAAAGCCACCTGGTAGTTTTCTTTTACCTCTTATTTTGCTAAGTCTAATCACCTCCATTTTATCCCAAAAGACATAATTTCTTCCTTTAAAATTGTGAAGAAGTATTCCATAACTTCTTTATCTATTCATTTGCCCCTGGACATTTTAAGCTAATTCCATTCTTTGTTTATTGTGAATAATGTAACACATGGGTGCATATGTTCCTTTGAATTAGTATTTTCTTGTCCTTTTGGTATTTGTCTACGAGTGGTATTGCTGGGTCATAAGGTATTTCCGTTTTCATTTAAGAGCTCTTCATACAGTTTTCCATAGGGGCAGTACCACTGTGTATTCTTTCCAAACAGTGTAGCAGACTGCCCTTTCCCCCATATTCTCGTCATTTAGACAGTATTATCCCGTGTGTGTGTGTGTGTGTGTGTGTGTGTGTGTGTGTGTGTGTCTGTCTGTCTGTCTGTTTCATGTTTCATGTTTAGCTTTCTTAGGTATAGACAGAGAAAGGGAGAGACACCATAGCACTAAAACCTCTCCTATATTATTCCTGTATGTTATTCAGGGCTCCATACCTTAGGCACATATGGCAAGGTAGGTGCCTACAAAGTGAGCTATCTTGTACCTTACAGATTAAAAAATATCTGTCAACAGGAGATAGCTCAGTGGGTAGAGCACATAGCTTATCGTTTGTGAGATCCTGGGTTTGATCCCTGTGTGGATAGCAGTGAAGGAATTCCTTGGATGGTGGACAAGTGTGTTGGCGTCTCTCCCTCTCCTCTACAGTTTTTTCTTTTTCTACACCAAAACTAGTATATAGAATAAAGGAATAATTGGGCCAGGAACACTCAGCAGCTTCACATATACATGAGGTCATTGATTTCTTCCCCAGTGCTAATTTTTTTTTTAATATGACTGGAAGCGAACCTTTAGTGTTTCGTATTCTACAGCCCCTATTTTATGGTATATTTTGATGTTCTAGTTTTCCAGGTACCCCTGTGAGCCTTGTCTAAGTCACCTCTTTCTGAAAGACATTCTATTCCACACCTTTATGGGAAGACTTTATTTATTCATTTATTTATTTATTTATTTATTCCCAGCCATGACATCATCTCCCCAGACAATAACTTGGATCCACCTGCATATCAGATTTCAGGCTTAGGGAAAAAAAACAAAAACAAAAAACTAGTATAGTCATGGGCCTTTTGGAATATAACTAAAATAGGCCTAATAGCTATATATAAAACTGGAGATTCCCCATCTCTTCATCTGCACTACTCCAGTCTTTAGGTTCATGATTAGTCAACTACTTGTTTGGCTTTATATGTTAATTCTCTTTTCAGCCACCAGGTTCCAGATGCTAGCATGATGCCAACCTTACTTCCCTGGACAGACAACTCCACCAATATGTCCTGGAGCCCCGCTTCCCCACAACCCCGCCCCACTAGGGAAAGAGAAAGAGACAGGCTGGGAATATGGATCGACCTGTCAACGCCCATATTCAGTGTAGAAGCAATTACAGAAGCAAAACTTTCTACCTTCTGCACCTCACAATCACTTTGGGAACATACTTCCTGAGGGTTAAAGAATAGGAAAGCTATCAGGGGAGGGGATGGGATATGTAGTTCTGATGGTTGGAATTGTATGGAGTTGTACCCCTCTTTATCCTATGGTTTTGTCAATGTCAATGTTTCCTTTTTTGTAAAAAGTTTTTAAAAATTGGACTTCTCCCCCAAACCCCAGTTTTTCACACAAATTGTTTTTTTTTATTGTGACTATTGATTCCTTCTGCTAATGGAGATTTTTCCCAGCCCTGGTTCTGTTCTAAATTCTTTCCAGTCACTCTTCAGTATTTTCATATATGTTCCCTCCTCTCTTCAGTTGACACAAATACAACATTGGTGGAACAGCAAAAGAAATCAGTCTGGGAAGACTTAGGATATCATGAGTGATGAGCATCACCACCCAGAAAAGAAATCAGGATTTATTTATCCATGACAAAATATGGAATTATTAGCACATTAATATTTTTTAAATATTCATTCCTTTTTGTTGCCCTTCTTGTAGCTACTATTGTTGTTGTTATTGATGTCATCATTGTTGGATAGGACAGAGAGAAATGGAGAGAGAAGGGGAGAGGAAGATAGACACATACAGACCTGCTTCACCACCTGTGAAGCAACCTCCCTGCAGGTACGGAGCCCGGGGCTCGAACCGGAATCCTTATGCCGGTCCTTGTGCTTTGCACCACGTGCACTTAGCCTGCTGCGCTACCGACTGTCTCCCAGCACATTAATACTTTTAGTTATATTAAGCACAGTTAGTATATTTAAAATTTTCCAAACATCAATGTCTTCTGACCTTCTTGCCTCTTATATCAGTAGCAAGTTGAAAGCTGTGTTACTCTGACACCTTGTGGCCATTTTGATTTTTGTATGCAGAAGCTTAAACTAAGAAAACAATCTATGTTCTAGATCTAATTCATATTCCTGGTTATTTCATTCTTGAGAACTTTACCTATAAAGCTGGATATGATATATTAAATTTTGCTTTATGGTTTTAGTTCATTCTTAATATTGAGATTTATCTTTTTTAAAAATAGTTATTTATTACCTTTTGTTGCCCTTGTTGTTTTATTCTTGTAGTTATTATTGTTGTTGTTATTGATATCGTCATTGTTGGATAGGACAGAGAGAAATGGAGAGAGGAGGGGAAGACAGAGAGGGGGAGAGAAAGATAGACACCTGCAGACTTGCTTCACTGCCTTTGAAGTGACTCTCCTACAGGTGGGGAGCCGGGGGCGGGGGGGGGGGGCTCAAACCAGGATCCTTACACTGGTCCTTGTGCTTTGCACCACCTGCACTTAACCCTACCGCACTACCGCTAGACTCCCGAGATTTATCTTTTAAGAAAAGCATAGACTTAGATAAACTTCAATGACAGAAAGGTACAGATTGACGTACTGTCTACTCAATAACTTATTGTTATGTATTTCATTCCATTACCATGGTCAGCCCTCATACTAGTATAATTACATAACTATCCCATTTTGATGCAGAAATATAGCCCCAGTTTAAATGGGTCTGGTCAACATAAACCATAAGTTAGTGACAAAGCAAGGATTGGAACCCATGGCTGACTCAAGTTGTTACTGGAATGATTTTCTCTTCCTTTCCTCCTCTCCTCTCCTCTCCTCTCCTCTCCTCTCCTCTCCTCTCCTCTCCTCTCCTCTCCTCTCCTCTCCTCTCCTCTCCTCTCCTCTCCTCTCCTCTCCTCTCCTCTCCCCTCTCCCCTCCCATTCCCTCCCCTCCCCCTTCCCTTTCCCCTCCCCTCCACTCTCCCCTCCCCTCCACTCTCCCTTCCCCTCCACTCTCCCCTCCCCACCTGTCCACTCTCCCCTCTCCTCTCCCCTCTCTCCCCTCTCCTCCCCCCTTTCCTCTCCCCTCTCCTCTCCCCTCTGCTCTCCCCTCTGCTCTCCCCTCTCCTCTCCCCTCTCTCCCCTCTCCTCTCCCCTCTCTCCCTCTCTGTCTCTGACTCAAGTTGTTACTGGAATCATTTTCTCTTCCCTTCTACCTCTCTCTCTTCCTCTCCCCCCCTCTCCCTCCCCCCCTTTCTCTCTATCTCTCCCTCTCCCTCCCTCCCTCTCTCTCTCTCTCTCTGGACCACACTTGGCCTATCTCAATATTTTTTTAGGGAGAGGTGATTTTCAATCTGTTTAAAACATAGCATGTTAAAGATCAATAGAGAAAGAAAGAGGAGACGAATCCCATAACTTTTTTTTAATTTTATTTATTTATTCCCTTTTGTTGCCCTTGTTGTTTTATTGTTTTAGTAATTATTGTTGTTGTTATTGATGTCATCATTGTTGGATAGGACAGAGAGAAATGGAGAGAGGATGAGATGACAGAGAGGGGGAGAGAAAGACAGACACCTGCAGACCTGTTTCACCGCCTGTGAAGCAACTCCCCTGCAGGTGGGGAGCCAGGGGCTCGAACCGGGATCCTTCCTTATGCCGGTCGTTGTGCTTTGTGCCGCCTGCGTTTAACCCACTGCGCTGCCGCCCGACTCCCTGAATCCCATAACTTTTAAGAAGTAACGTTATAGTTTAAACTTAGTTATTGTGAAAGGCTGTTTTTTTTTTTTTTTTTTGCCTCCAGGGTTATCACTGAGCCATTTTTTCCATTTTTGTTGCTCTGGGTGGGGGGGGGAAAGAGACCATAGTATAGAATCTTCCTTCTATGAAGTAGGGGCCAGGGTTGAACCTGGGTTCTGTACATGGCAACATGGCATACTCTCCAAGCGAGATATTACAGCAGCAGTTCTATTTTGAACTTTCTGAATTAAAAATAAAGCCTTTTCTTCCCACCAGGTTAAAATACTCCAGGCCACTGGGTTGCCACAGCATCTTTCCCACTTTGTGTTCTGTAAATACAACTTCTGGGATCAACAGAATCCAGTGACTGTAGCACCGGAAGTAGATACCTCCTCTTCTCCTGCCAGCAAGGAGCCTCAGTGCATGGTGGTCTTTGATCATTGTAATGTAAGTTTGTTTTCCAGACTCAGTAAATATTTTACTCTTTGGGTGAAAATGAGCCTAAATAATATGAACTCTGTTTTATTAAGTAACTTTATACTAACACAAGTCTCAGATCAGAGTTTACTTAGAGGAGAGGTAAAGCCCCAAACCAAAGCAGCATCAGTGCATTGTTCACCACAAACGTGTCAATTCATTATATTAGTAAAGTTAGGGGGCGAAGCTTAACTGTCAGTTCACTGGAGAAGTGTATCTATAATAGCTAAGAAACTAATGTCTTAGAAAATATAAAGATAGAAAAAAAGACAAAAGCTAACCTTAGTGCTTAATGTTCTGCTAAATATGTATGTAAATTTTTTAGGACAGGTGAGGGATTTTTTTTCATGGGGGCCAGGCGCCAGGTTAAGCACACATAGTACAAACTGCAAGGACCCATGCAAGGATCTGGGTTTGATCTCCTCGCTCCCTACCTGCAGGGGGGCCACCTCACAAGCATTGAAATAGGTCTGCAGGTATCAGTCTTTCTCTCTCCCTCTCTATACCCCTCTCTTCTCAATTTCTCTCTGTCCTATCCAGTAAAAAAAAATGGAAAACATGGCCACCAGGAGCAGTGGATTCCTAGTGCCAGCACTGAGCCCCAGTGAGAACCCTGGATGCAAAAAGAAAAGAAAGGAAATATTCATATTAATTTTATTGTGTTAATGAGGACCAGAGTAGTATTCAGCTCTTCCATATGGTGTTATTGGGCATTGAACCTGCTGTCTCTCGGGCCTCAAACATGCAAGTTAGTGCTCTAAGAGGCTAAGCTATCTTTTTCTTTTTCTTTTCTTTTCTTTTTTTTTTTTTTTTCAGTATTTGTTTCATGGTAAAGTTTGTTTTTAGCTGAAGAATTGAGTTTAGAGAGACCAATTTACTGTGCCTAGTAACAGAGCCAGGATTGTCAGACTCTAGGTTCTTCCCTTCCTTCCTTCCTTCCTTCCTTCCTTCCTTCCTTCCTTCCTTCCTTCCTCCCTCCCTCCCTCCCTCCCTCCCTCCCTTCCTCCCTTCCTCCCTCCCTCCCTTCCTTCTTCTTCCTCCCTTCCTCCCTCCCTCCCTTTCGCTTCCCTCCTTCCTTCCTTCCTTCCTTCCTTCCTTCCTTCCTTCCTTCCTTCCTTCCTTCCTTCCTTCCTTCCTTCCTTCCCGCCTTCATCTTTTGACTGGACCACACTTGGTCTATCTCAATTTTTTTTGAAGGAGAGGTGATTTTTAATTTGCTTAAAACATATCATGTTAAGGATCAATAGAGAAAGCAAGAGGAGACAAATCCCATAACTTTTAAGAAGTAACTTTATAGTTTAAACTTAGTTATTGTGAAATGCTGTTTTTGTTTTTTTTGCCTCCAGGGTTATCACTGGGGCTCAGTGCCTGCACTGTGAATCCACTGTTCCTGGAGGCCATTTTTTCCATTTCTGTTGCCCTTGTTATTGTTGTTGGATAGAACAGAGACATTGAGAGAGGAGGGGGAAGAAAAATAGGGGGAGAGAAAGATAGATACCTGCAGACCTGCTTCATTGCTTTTGAATTGACCCCCAGCAAGTGAGAAGCTGGGGGCTCAAACTGAGATCCTTGTGTCAGTCCTTGTGCTTTGTACTACAGGTGCTTAACCTAGTGCGTTACTGCCTGGCCCCTGTAAAATGATGTTTTATATCTATCTTGTAAAGATGGACAGGTTGAAGAAAAGAATTTTTTTTTTATTCCCACTAATGATTACCCTTTCTTTTTTCCCCATTATTGGAGATAGTTAGCTTCCTAACAACTGGGAAATTTTGTTTTTCTAACACACCTGCTACCTTATTGTAGTTTCTTTTATATTCAGATATCATACATAATTAATTATTGATATAATTATTTAGGCTTTAAAAATAACTCCCAAAATATTGTTAATCAGATAGAAAATAATAATGGTCTCCCATAGAAAACTTTCAAGATGAAAAATGTTAAATTATCAGATTTACAAATCACCTTTGAGTCAAAAGCCTTCAACTGTTTGCACATTTGTTTTCTTAGTCTCTCTCTGTACTACAGGATGTAAATGATATCAGTTGCACATAAGCATGAAGTTAACAGAAAGTGCTTCCTCTTCTGTTACTATGTCTTTCAGGAGTTTTCTGTGAACATCACTGAAGATTTCATTGAGCATCTGTCAGAAGGTGCATTGGCAATTGAAGTTTATGGTCATAAGATTAATGACCCTCAGAAAAACCCAGCACTGTGGGATTTGGGAATTATTCAGGCCAAAACACGTAGTCTTCGGGACAGGTGAGTTAGATTTCCAGGTGACTCCATTTTCAATTTTTTTTAAAGTTTTGTCAGAACTTTTATAATTGTTAGCAGGTCTTCTGAGAAACTCAGGATAAGGTAGTTTAGCTCCAGGGTACTAATAGTATAGCTATACTATCTTAGAGATATGAACTTGGAAGAGTAATGAAAGAGAATATAATTATTTGAGAATAAATAGTGAAGTAAATTTTTAGAGAATAGATGGCTTATCACTATGTATATCTTCTTAGTAATTAGTTATAGAGAACGTGAATCATGTTATACTCTAGGAATTAGGCTTGTTTATTTTACTTTTTCTTTTTTCTATTGAGAGAGCTTAGTTTACTCTTTCATTATTTATTATCTTTATTTATTCGATAGAGACATCCAGAAATCAAGAGGGAGGAGGAGATGGGGGGGCGACCTGCGGTACTTTTTCACCTCTTGCGAAGCTTCCCCTCCCCCCCCACCGCAAATGGGGTCTGTGGGCTTGAACCTGGGTTCTTATGCATTGTAACATGTACGCTCAACCAGGTGCGCCACCCTCCACCTCCCGGTTCCTTTACACTTAACTCAAATGTCTTCTTTAGTGACATTAGTGGTGTAAGAGGCAGACTAGATTGTTGTCTATGATTTTAAAAAGAAGAGTTAAAAGGATTGACTTAAAGACCATATGTTTGTACCTCTCATCTAATTATAAATGAGAACTAGCTTTTTCTTTCTGCACTTAGAAAGTTTTAACACATACTAAATTAGATGTTGCGAATTTTTTTCTTGATTCTCCTATAGATCTGAGCAGAGATGCTTATCAAGTCACTAAAGCATACTGCTCTAACTTTACCAAAGAGCAGATAACCACTATACTTGATGATGCATGTTTGATTACAGTGTTTAAATTTTTGAGTATCCACTTTGAAATCGATCTGTAATTATCAGTCCTTTGGGGGTGTGGGGAAAGCAAAGCATTGCTCAAGTCTGTCTATTGGTAGTGCCTGGGATTAATCCTGGGATTTTTTTTGCATAAAAATCCTGTGCACTTTGTGGGACTGGGTGGTAGAGCACCTGGGTGAGTGCACATGTGACAATGCGCAAGGACCAGGGTTCGAGCCCCCAGTCCCCACCTGCAGGAGGAAAGCTTTGCGAGTGGTGAAGCAATGTTGCAGGTTTCTCTCTGTCTCTCCCTCTCTATCACCCCCTTCCCTCTAGATTTCTGGCTGTCTCTATCCAATAAGTAAAATAAAGATAGTAATAAAAAATTCTGTGCACTTCGTTATATCTATGGTCTTTTTATTACCTTTTGAACAACAATAAAAGAACCACTTCTAATTCTGATAGTAAGTTTGCTCAATGTTGCTTTTAATTATATTCACTAGTATGTACTTACGTATCACTGTCTGAACCAGGGATCATCCTACTGTGTCAGTCTACAGGTTATTATCATTGTTAGTTCTCATGAGTACTATCCTGATTATAATACTATAGACATAGTATCCTGTCTGTATTGAAATAGAAGTGCCTGGATTTTTTTTTTTCTTTTTAAATAATCAGGTCTTCACCACCCTGAATTAGCTTTTTCAGATAGAAATAAAGAGATAGATGTAGAAAGGGAAAGATAACACAGCACTGAAGCTTCCTCAGTGTAGTGGAGTCTGGGTTTAAGCCTGGGTCATGTGTATGACAAAGCAGATGCATGATCCAGGTGAACCCACCTTGCCCAGCCCAGAGACATGATTTTTTTTTTTTAATACCTTGAACTATTTCCCAGGTGGAGTGAAGTCACCAGGAAATTGGAGTTCTGGGTTCAAATATTAGAGCAGAATGAGAATGGCGAATACTGTCCTGTAGAAGTGATTTCTGCAAAGGATGTGCCAACAGGAGGGGTTTTCCAGCTCCGGCAGGTAACACAATTGTGAATGTCATCTTCCTGAGTGTGAATGTCATCTTTCTGAGTGTGAATGTTTTATTCTTTTGGGGTTTTTCTTTTTCTATTTTTAAAATTTTTTATTTATTCCTTTATTTACTGAATAGAAATAGTCAGAAATTGGGAGTCAGGCGGTAGCGCAGCCGGTTAAGTGCACATGGTGCAAAGCGCAAAGACCAGCATAAGGATCTCAGTTCGAGCCCCTGGCTCCCCACCTGCAGGGGAGTCTCTTCACAGGCGGTGAAGCAGGTCTGCAGGTGTCTGTCTTTCTCTCCCCCTCTCTGTCTTCCCCTCTTCTATTTCTCTCTGTCCTAACAACAATGACATCAGTAACAACAATAACTACAACAACAATAAAACAAGGGTAACAAAAGGAAAAATAAATAATAATAAAAAGTTTAACAAAAGAGAAATAGTAAGAAATTAAGGGGGAAGGAGGATCTAGAGAGCAAGAAAGACAGACATCTGCAGCACTCTACTTCACCATTCACAAAGCTTTCCTCCTGCAGGTGGGGACGAGGGGGCTTGAACCTGTATCCTTGTGCACTGTAACATATGTGCTTGACCAGGTGTGCCACCACCTGGCCCCAGTGGCTTTTCTTTTCTTGCTTGCTTCACCACCCCCCCAAATAGTCAGTGATAAGGAAGTCTAGTTTCACCAAGTTTATTTCCTATATTAAAATTAACTCCTTTTCTATGTACTGTTACTTTTCCTTTTAAAAAATGTTGCTATTTATAATATTATAAAACCAACTTCTGCTAACCTTCTAAAATTCATTTTGTTTTATCTCTAGTTTACAAGACTACAGATGTTTTAGAAGTACAAGTTCACACCTCTTCAAAATCACACCCACCGCTAGAGTACTAGCATCCCTTCACCAAAGTCCATTGGACCCCTCTACCCTGGCAACCCAATTCTTCCTTCCTGCACTGCCACTGTGACTCTCTCCTCCCTCTTTACAGTTTTAATTTTCTATTTTGCATTGCTGTAGAGTTGTAGTTCTGCAGTTGGGGGTGCTAGGGATTCAGTACTTTTCCAAAGTCCTGTGCCTTATATACCTCTTTTGCTTGCAGTTTGTTTTTGTGATGGTGTGGGGTGGGTGGGCAGGGGGGATTTTTTAACCTTCTTGGGAGAGGGTATTTTTCTGTGTCCTACTGCCTGGATGTTGAACTTTTAGTCTTTTGCTCTGGAAAGTCTGTTTCTTTGTATGTTACTCCATGTACTGTGGCTTTGCTGTCAATGCCAGGAGGAGGAATGTGCAAGTCTGTTCTATTCAGCCATCTTTTGCTTCTGTTAGCTTTAAGTAAGGAAAAAGTAAGCTATAAAGAACAGTTTGGAATTGAATTGTAGGACATAAAACAGACATCAAGAAGCCCTGGAACATTTCCTAAGACAAAATGAACTGTGGCATAGCAGAAAGAACAAATGGTTCCGAGGCTGTCATGCTAGGGTTCGATTCTGGCTCTACATTGGTCAGGCTGTCCAAGTCCAGCTGCTTCTTAGAGCCGTTAGTCAAAGGTGAAGTGGAGGTGGTGTTGACTTGATGGATTTGGTAATGGTTTCAGAGAATGTGTATAAAATCCACTGCTAGGTGTTGGCGCACCTGGTTAAGTGCACACATTACAGTGTGCAAGGACCCGGGTTCATCCCCTGGTCCCCACCTGTAGGGCGATAGCTTCATGAGTGGTGAAATAGGGCTGCAGGTGTCTCTCTGTCTTTCTTACTCTCTGTCTCCACCTCCCCTCTCAATTTCTCTCTGTCTATATCCACTAATAAATAAAATTTTGAAAAAGCTATTCTTTTATTTATCTATTTTCCCTTTTGTTGCCTTTGTTGTCTTTTTATTGTTGTTGTAGTTATTATTATTGTTGTTATTGATGTTGTCATTGTTGGATAGGACAGAGAGAAATGGAGAGAGGAGGGGAAGACAGAGGGGGAGAGAAAGATAGACACCTGCGGTCCTGCTTCACCGCTTGTGCAGCAACTCCCCTGCAGGTGGGGAGCCGGAGACTTGAACCAGGATCCTTCTGCGGGTCCTTGCGCTTTGTGCCATGTGCACTTAACCCGCTGCGCTGCCGCCCGACTCCCAAAAAAGCCATTCTTTAAAAAGTAAAATAAAATAAAACACATTGCTTAATTTATGGTAGGTGAGAAGTGTTCGTTCCTTGTAACACCAAGTGAATCTCTGATTTTTTGTGGATACTAGTAGGATACCCTACGGTGTATTTGGGATCCTGACTGCACAGAAAGCATCAGGCTCCAGAGGTTTAGAGAATCAGATTTCAGCACTAGATGGCTTCACTTCAGATGCTAGTTTCAAACACTAGGTGCCAGGTTATTCACTTCTGTCCATGTTGGCTGCAAAATTGGTGGTTTCTACCCCGCCCCCCCTTTAGATTTAATAAGTTGCTAGAATGACTCATAAGACTTGGGAAAGCCCTCTATTTACTCTGACCATCTTATTAAATATAAAACTCAAGAATATCCAAATGGAAGTATGAGGCACAGAGCAAAGACTGGGAGAGAACAGAGCTTCTGTTCATCTCTGTGACACCCCCTCTTGGCACCACCTTCATGATGTCCATTGTTAATGTGTTTTCATTTTTATTTTTTAATGAGAAGCAGAGAGAGAACCCAACCACCAGTCTGGTATATGTAGTATTGGTAGTTGAACTGAGGCCTGAAGGTTCCAACAGTTTATACACTGCATAAAGGCCTCATTAATGGGTTTTTATATCTGTTTCATTAGGTATCACTGGTAAAAGCATTGGCTGTTGGTAATTAACTCAATTTCTAGTTCCACTCTCATTCTCTGAGAATTGTAGGGGGAAGGGGCTGAAATTACCAAGCTTCTAATTTGTTTGTTTATTTACTTGTTTTGTTTATTCCTGCCAGGGTTATTGATGGGGCTCAGTGCCTGCCTCTCCTAGTGGCCACTTTTCTTTTTTCTCCTCCATTTCTCCCTCCCCCCATTCCATTTGTCTCCAGGTTTATTGCTGGGGCTTGGTGCCTGCACCACAAATCCACTGCTCCTGGAGGCTATTTTTTTCCTTTTTGTTGTCATTGTTGTTATTGATGTCACTGTTGTTGGATAGGACAGAGAAATGGAGTGAGGAGGGGAAGACAGAGAGGGAGAGAGAAAGATACATACCTGCAAATCTGCTTAACTACCTGTGAAGCTACCCCCTTGCAGGTGGGGAGCTGGGGGCTCAAACTGGGATCCTTACAATGGTCCTTGTGCTTCGCTCCATGTGCGCTTAACCTGCTGTGCTACCTCCCGACCCCCACCATTCCCCTTTTTATTACATGGGACAGAGATAAATTGAGATGGGAAGAGGAAGATGAGAGAGAGAGAGAGAGGGAGATGACTACAGACCTATTTCATCTCTCATGAAGTGTCCTCACTGCAGGTGGGGGGAGTGGAAGCTTGAACCCAGATCCTTGTGTATGGTAGTAAGTGCTACTGCCCAGCACCTTTGATTATTTTTTATTGCCACCAGGGTTATTTCTGGGCTTGTCACCTGCAAGACAAATCTACTGCTCCTGACTACTCATTTTTGGGGGGGTGGGGGCGGGGAGTTAGAAACAGAAATTGAGGGCTGTAGCACAGCAGGTTAAGTGCAGGTGGCGCAAAAGCGCAAGGACCAGCGTAAGGATCCTGGTTCGAGCCCTGGCTCCCCACCTGTAGGGGAGTCGTGTCACAGGAGGTGAAGCAGGTCTGCAGGTGTCTATCTTTCGCTCCCCCTCTCTGTCTTCCTCTCATCTCTCCATTTCTCACCGTCCTATCCAACAATAATGACAACAATAATAATAACTACAACAATAAAACAAGGGCAACAAAAGGGAATAAATAAATAAATATAAAAATAAAAAAAAATAAATAATGAAACAGAAATTGAGGGGTATGGGGAGATAGAGAATGGGAGACACCTGCAGTACTGCTTCACCATTTGTGAAACTTATGTCTGCACCCCCTGCAGGTGGGGCCCAGGGCCTTCAAAACAGGTCCTTGCATGCAGTTACATGTGCACTCCACTGGGTGTACCAGCACCCAGCTCTGTTTCTTTCTGAGACCAGTCTCTGTGAAATTATTTAGTTATCTGCCAAGATCAGATTAAAAGTAACATCATTAAGATCCTGTCACCTTTGTCATTCAGGAAATGCCTCTGATTTAGTGACACAGTTCTAGGAACTGAGGACAAAGACCAAATATCTTTGTATCTAGTGTCACAAGAGGCATTAAATTACTGCAGCGGGGTGGATATGAATACCTCCCAGAAATCAGTATAGCACAGAATATGTGGAATTCATCACCAAACCCCAGATTATGATCTTTTAAAGTTTCTGTCATCTGTAGATGAGAAAGCATCTCTTTTGTGATCTAATTAAACAACATATATATATACATATATATTTAACTTTTGTTTTTAATATTACCAAATTTTAGTAGTATAGTTTAATACGTGTGTATAGGACTCATACATACACTATAATCACTACAAAAGAGAGAATATCTTGATAATTGGGTTGTCATGATATGTATGTGTATATCAGCCTAAATACATCATGCTTTTTCAAAAAAAAATTCACATATAATATTTGGAAATAATGTATATTTTGGTATACATTGCATTAATTCAATGTCTAGTATACCAGTGTATCTCTGTGTAGTTTACATACTTGAGAACGATAGTGAAATATTGAAATAGCTAAAAACTGTTAAAATTATTTAAAGCAAAACATGAGAAAAAATTAAAGAATAAACAGTATATTTAAATATTTAAGTTTCTGAATGTTTTAGTAGGAAGAAGATGATAAACACTTTGACTCTGGTAAATGAATTTTAGTATGACAAGGAACTAAGAGCAAATGGAAATTTGTTATAGATGAGATATATGCAATAAATAGAATTTTAAGGCTGTGAAGAACAGCTTTTTCTGAACATCTGATATACATATACATATACATATACATATACATATACATATACATATACATATACATATTTGAATGCCTTAGAAATTCATTTCCTGCCAGACAAAACCAGGTAATTTTTGGGTGGTTTGGTATAAATTGAATATTTAAATATTTGTCAGACTTCTAATACCTTTACTAAAAGTATTCAGAGATGTGTAGCGTTTATCAGGAAAGGCTTTTTTGGGGAAGACTTTTGTTTCTTGGCATGGTGTTGAAAGAATCAAGCAAAAGCTGGACATATTTTTCTTTTAAATAAAGGATTAGAATAAAGCTACAGTAGTTGGAATTAAGTGAGAAGCACTGTGTAGGAAGGACTGGAAGCAGCAACAGGAAACTGGAGGAATCCCTTTGGCCACTAGTTCCCAGAGGGCCTGGCCTCTCAAGCTCCTTTGAATTCAGTGTGTTTAGAAATTGGGGGAGTAGGGCGGTAGCACAGCAGGTTCAGCACAGATGGCACAAAGCGCGAGGGCCAGGCAAGGATCCTGGTATGAGACCCCCCCCCCCCCTCCCCACCTGCAGGGAAGTTGCTTCACAAGGAGTGAAGCAGGTCTGCAGGTGTCTATCTTTCTCTCCCCCTCTCTGTCTTCCCCTCATCTCTCCATTTCTCTCTATCCTATCCAACAATGACGACATCAATAATAACTACAATACAATAAGGGCAACCAAAGAGAATATATAAATAAATATTAAAAAAAAAAGAAATTGGAACCTCTTGTTCTTAAACCAGAATATAGCATAGGAAAATTGATTTGATTAGTATGAAATGGCTGGATTTTGTAGGTAAAAAATGAGGCAAAGATCAGCTGCAAGAAGTCCAATCCAATAGTTCTTTTTTTAAACTTAAAAAAAGTCCTTATTAATTCATTATTAGATATAGAGAAATCAAGACTAGAGAGGGAGAGAGACAGAGAGACACCTGCAACCCCCCATCACCACTCATGAAGCTTCCCCCTGCAGGTGGGGGAACCTGGGTCCTTGCACACTGTAGTGTATGTGCTTAACTGGGTGCGCCACTGCCTGGCCCTACAGTCCAATCGTTTTAAGTTTTAAGCATACTATTCAGAGTTTCTCTGTGGAGCATTTGCTAATCCCAGTGCTTCTCTCTCCTTTGCATCTCACTCAGTCTTCACTTTCAGTTCTTCCCCCAAAGTGTTCTCTTTAGAACACAGGTTCAAAATCAGTCACTTTCTAACTCAGGCAAATCACACAAACAAAAGGCAGTTAGTAGAAGCTACTAAACTATTTTACACAATTCGAATGTTTCCTAATCTGAATATCTAATGCATAGGCCTTGGGAATTATTAAATCAAAAGACATCTGTAATCCATCTCTTCAAATCTATTTTGATAGGGTCAGTTATGCCTAAGTTGATTATCCTGGTGATGCAATGCTCTCAGGAATTAAAATCCGGTGAATGAGGGAAGGGTAACTGACTTGAAATTGTTTATTCCAATTTCATTTTATAAATTCTTCAGTTTACTCTTAAGCATTATGTCTGTTGTTTTTGTGAGTGTATATTAATGATTATAAAGCAGGAGTAGACATTTTTAATTCCTAAAAAAATGTAGATCATGTATCTATAGTGAATTTGGTAACTTGCTTTTTAGCTTAACATAGCATTTATGCTTTTTAAAAATTATTATTTATTTATTTATGAGAAAGGTAAGAGGAGAGAGAAAGAACCAGACATCACTCTGGCACATGTGCTGCTGGGGATCAAACTTGGGACCTCATGCTTGAGAGTCTAAAGCTTTATCACTGGGCCACCCCCCAGACCACACATTTATGCTTTTCTACAGTAACATTTTAGTGATCAATATTTTATTATATGATACAGAGAAAACAGATATTAAATCAGTCACCTCAGTTTTTCATTGTTGTTACTTTGTACTGATTTAATATTCTTGATATGTATCATTATTTACTAAGAATAGAATTCTACCAAACTGAATTCCTGGATCAAAGGATACCTAAATTTTTAAGGCAATTACCCTGCCGTAAGCTTGGCTCAGTTTACATTCTCACCACCAGTGTATGTGATTGACTATTTCATAAACTTTGAGTATATTGAAAACTGCATTTTAAAAAAGATTGTTACTCTCTATTTGTGACCTTAGGAGAACCACTGTAGTTTCCAATGGAGGCAATAGGGACACAGAACTCTGGTAGTGGGGATGGTGTGGAGTTATGCCCCCGTTATATTATAATTTTGTAAGTAAATATTAAATCATTAAAAAAAAGTGAAAAAGGTTGTTGCTAGTTTTAAAAGTAAAATGGTATGTCATAATTTGTGTTTTCACATTTCCTTTTACAGTGATTCAAGCCTTTTTTTTTTTAAGTGAACCATGTATTTTTTCTGTGTCTTTCTACTGTTTAAAAGAAAAGTTTCCAGACAAGTTTTCAATTTATAGCTTGCTACTTAACATTTAAGAGGTTTCCAAAGTTTGTTGTTTTTCCCAACATCAACCTGTAGAGGTCTCCCTAAACCAAATTTTTGGAAGTCAATAACTGACAAACTCTTCAATTTGTGTGTGATACAGGGGCAGTCCAGGAGAGTTCAAGTGGAGGTAAAGTCTGTGCAGGAGTCTGGGACCTTACCCCTCATGGAAGAATGTATATTATCTGTTGGCATTGGATGTGTCAAAGTTAGACCCCTCAGGTCCCCCAAGACCCAGGAGAGCTTCCATGTAAGTTTCTATACCTACTTACGTTCTTTTTTGAACAGCCCAACCAGATAAGAGATCTTGGAACCTTCAGAAAACTGCCTTTTAAAACCAATTCTTTCGGTATTTCTCTGTCTTACTTTGCTATCTTAATATGCCCCCCCCCATTTTATTTGTGTAGAATCAGTGTGTTGACAATTGGTACAAGGCAAACTGAGGGTTAAAGCAGCTCAGCTCCAGGAACTCCTCAGTGATTAACTTCTACCAGTGATTAGCCTCCTCCAGCACCCACCCCTCACAGAACACCCCTGCTAGTGAGGAGAGTGTTTGCCAGCAGGTGTTTGATTTCCCCTGGGGAGTGGGACTATAAGCTCAGCAGGGGACCTATTGTACTGGTTCCTGAAAAGGTCAGAGGATGCTCTTCAGTGTTCCTGAGAAGCTCAAGATTTTTTTTTTTTTTTTTTTTTTTTTGCCAGCATAAAGCACTTTTATTGCAATAATAAAACTTGAAACTCAAATGTAGTGCAAGGGAGTGGGGGGAAGGTAGGCAGCAATAATCTCTCTCACCAAATCACTACACAGGACAGCAAAGGGGTGAGAGGGGAGGAAGAAAAAAGCCAAGAAACTGAGATTGGCAGGAGAGCAGAGCATCAAAAACAGGAGATGCTAAAGCTGCGATGACCAGCATCATTTTCTTAAGAGAACACTCAAGGATTTGTCATGATGACTGGGCTTTCATTGGGTATTAAGTGTCTACAAACAGCACCTTCAATTTAAACTTTCAATTAAAGTTCTTAAAATTTAGGAAATGAAGTTTGGATAGCTATGGCATTACAAAAATCCTGAATATCCATTAGAAAAACCACAGGATGAAAGAAATAAAGAAAAAAAAAGATCAGGCCAAACAAGACTTCAGCAGTCCCTACAGGCCTGAGGAGAAGCTCAAGATTTTATTCCAACTTCCTGAAAGCCACAAAACCTAGGATGTGTGTTGGTGGGAGACAGTAGGTGGGAAATTAAATAGTATTTTATTAAATTAGAAAATATAAAGTAGGGGAATAGATTCAGTTTTTTTTAACACTGGGATTTGGATAAATAATGATTTTTGGTTCTGCATAATTTATTTTTAGGAGGAAGAGGAGGACATGGACAGCTACCAGGTAATTAAACACTTGTCAGCTTCATAAATAAGCTTGATTACAGTGACAAATTACACATTCTTGCTATATTGCTACTTAATAATGATATAATTTTTATTTCACTGTTTTTCTTAAAACAGGGAAAGGAACAAGCTATGTTTCAGTAAAATCTGTTGAGAATAGGAAATCTCTCTTTTTTTTATTTCTTTATTGGGGAAGTTATGTTTTACATTCGACAGTAAGTATAATAGTTTGTACATGCATAGCATTTTCCAGTTTTTCCATATAACAATACAACCCCCATTAGGTCCTCTGTCATGCTTTGAGAATAGGAAATCTTTTATAACCACTAACTATGCTTTTTAAACCATGAGGTCCCCTGCTGGTTCCTGTAGATCTTCTGCCCTTGAGTAGAGTTAGGTGTCTAGCCTAACTCTCTCCCGAGTTTTAGTCAAGCCATAGCCTCTAGTTATTTTTTATAGTTTAAGCCATGCTCCCCGCTGTCTAGAGTCATACAAGGTTGATTTTGTTAGCTGCACCACCCACCCCGTCTTCTGTAAGATGTTATGTATTTTTATCTTGTTGGTCATGCTAATCATTGTTTAGGACTCTCAGAGTTCTTTTGATCCTGATTATGTCATCCCATGTAGTCTTGTGGTTTTGTATCCTCCTAATTTGATAAAAATGTCTGCCTTCCTATAAGTCACTGATAAAAATAGTGTATCAGATAGGGTTAGATGCAGAATCCTACGACACAACACTAGAATCTTCTTTTAAGCTGACATTATTCCATTAATCAGCCTTCTTTGGATGTGATATTTCAGCCATTTATGATTTCATTCAAGTAGATCCATTGCACATTTCTTTGTCTTGTCCACAAGAATGTCATGAGCCATTTGGTTAAGTGTTTTAGTGAAGTCCAGACCCACCCTGTATCTACAGCATTCCACTGATCTACCCAATCCTCTAACCTGATTATAGGAGGAAGTGAAGTAAGATTGTTGCACAGTCCCCTTGAGCCACCCCCACAGAAGCGCTTGAGAAAACATTTTCATGTTTGTGGAGACTAGTGAAAAATGATGATGGTTTTAATTAAAAAATTGGGATAATGCTCTTGGTGGTTCTAAAGGATATAAATTTGAAGGCTATTGAGTAATGTTTGTGATTTTTATATAGTCACCAGACCCCATGGGATGGATATCTTAGTTACTAGGTTAGAACCTTGCCCCTTTGGTAACTAGACATATAATTAGTTCTGAATAGAAGCAATTTGAAGAGTGTATCCTTTCAGAAGCACTCTTAG
This sequence comes from Erinaceus europaeus, assembly GCF_950295315.1. NCBI lineage: Eukaryota > Metazoa > Chordata > Mammalia > Eulipotyphla > Erinaceidae > Erinaceus > Erinaceus europaeus. The sequence goes on along the minus strand of NC_080163.1, from coordinate 110,056,616 downwards.
TAAAGCACAATAATGCTTTAGTTTTCAGAGAGTTTCTGTTCTTAAGAATGGTTGAAGTCAACTAGTGACAGAAATGAAGACATCAGCATATGTGAATTATGTTTTTTGAAGCATCTTAGGGTGAGATAAGATAGAGCTTTGGTGTCAGTTACACTGTATTGGCATTCCAGTTACTACCATTTCCCTTGCTTTATCTTAGGATCGGGATTTAGAAAGACTACGTAGAAAATGGCTCAATGCGTTAACGAAACGTCAGGAGTACTTAGACCAACAGCTGCAAAAGCTTGTCAGTAAACATGGTAAGGAAAAACAAGTTGAATACTTTCCTCCCTGCAGATCAGTGCATGAAACCCTTTTGCAGCCACATAAGTAAAAATGAACACATTAGTAATTTGGGTGGCAACAGTGAAGAACACTTACTGTGTCATATTCTTTCAAAAGAACACTTGTCCAGTTCTAATCAGTGATGTCATTGTGTAGATCCTCTACCCCCATCAAAGAACAAAGTGTAAAGTAAACCTTGTATCTCAGAAATTTTTTAGGGGACTGATAACATCTCTGACCCAAAATTGCATAGGGCAGGGGTAGACAGTATAATGGTTATGCAAAGAGGCTCTTATCCCTGAGGCTCCAAATTCCCAAAGTAGTGCTCTGGCTAAAAAATTAAAAAAATAAAAAAGCATAAACCCTAAGACTCTGGGAGAGGGAGTTGGACGATGGCACAGCGCAGGTGGCGCGAAGCACAAGACCAGCATTAAGGATCCTGGCTCGAGCCCCCAGCTCCCCACCTGCAGGGGAGTTGCTTCACAAGTGGTGAAGTAGGTCTGCAGTGTCTATCTTTCTCTCACCCTCTGTCTTCTCTTCCTCTCTCCATTTCTCTCTGTTCTATCCAACAACGACGGCATCAGTAACAATAATAACTACAACAATAAAACAAGGGCAACAAAAAGGGAATAAATAAATAAATAAGACTCTGGGAGAAATTATTCTTAAAGATGTTCCCCTGCAGGCCTTCCTTAAACTGAGGAGATCTCTCTGAAGGGGCACCTAAACTTCTTTAGCTTTTTTTTTAAAAAAATATTTATTTATTTTCCCTTTTGTTGCCCTTGTTTTTTATTGTTGTTGTTTTTGATGTTGTCATTGTTAGATAGGACAGAGAGACATGGAGAGAGGAGGGGAAGATGGGGGGGGGGAGATATAGACACCTGCAGACCTGCTTCACCACCTGTGAATCGATTTCCCTGCAGGTAGGGAGCCAGAGGCTCAAACCGGGACCCTTACGCTGGTCCTTATGCTTCACCTCTTTAGCTTTTATAGTTTTACAGCATGAGTTTTATAATTAATTAGGCAACTAGTTTTCTTTTTTATGTTTCTTTTTTAGTAATCTTTCCTTCCTTATTTCATTATTTTATTGTGATTTGTTGATTTTCCCATGATTTAACTTCTTTTTTGTTTTTATAGTTTTTATTTATAAAATGGAAACACTGACAATAAGAGGGGTACAATTCCACACAGTTCCTATCACCAGAACTCCGTATCCCATCCCTCTTCTGATAGCTTTCCTATTCTTTTACCCTCTGGGAGTATGTATGGACCCAGGGTCATTATGAGGCACAGAAGGTGGAAAGTCTGAATTCTGTAATTGTTTCCCCACTTTAATTATCTTTATCAGATAGAGACAGCCAGAAATCAAGAGGCTAAGGGGGAGATAGGGAGAGAGACAGAGAAACATCTGTAGCCCTGCTTCACCACTCGTGAAGCTTTCTCCCTACAGGTGGGGACCGGGGACTCGAACCTGGGTACACTGTAAAATGTACACTCCACCAGGTGTGCCACTACCTGGCTCCTGGAGGTGATTTTGTGAACCCTCACCAAACTAGAACTGAAATATAGGTAGGTTTTTCTGACTTATATGACAGGCAGTGTAAATAGCAGGTTTAATATCTGATTCAGTTCCCATGGCTGATGTTCTAGATAAGACTGAAGATGATGCAGATCGAGAAGCTCAGCTTCTGGAGATGAGGTTGACTCTAACTGAGGAGAGAAATGCAGTCATGGTCCCCTCTGCTGGCAGTGGGATTCCAGGGGCCCCAGCAGAATGGTATGTGTGCTATCCTGTGCCTGCTGGGCTTTTGTGTACACTAAGCCTCTGCTTTCTGTGTGAGGTATGCTCATGCTTCAGTGATTGAAAGCCTCAGCTTAACAGGAGGGAGAAAAAGTTGTTTGACTTCAGTGAAGTGTTAAATGATTTTCATGAGCTAGAACAACTCTGGCTTTTCTAAAACTGTGTTTTATTAAATAATATTGTTATTGGCCCAAGTAATTAAGACTTCTGAGAACCTAAATCAATATTTAGTACCAGTGCACATAGGATTTTAAAAAGTTAGTATGTTAATCACTTGGGTCATTCCCTTAAAGATCATTTGGTCATAATAAAATTGCATCTCCAGGAGTTTTGGATTTTGGTACTGGCTTAAACTGTGCTATCAGCAAATGTCCTGTGCCATTTTATGGAAATTAAAAGTAGTAAATTAAGCCCCCTGAGGTCCCTAGGTAGATAATTCTATGAGGAAGTAAGTTTAAACAGTGGGACCTCAATTATAAATACAGGTATATGTGTCCTGTAAGAATGAGTTCTGGTTTGAGAGCATATGAAAATTAAACACAAGTACCAGAGCTGTTATTGGTTTGACCTTTGATAGTTCTGAGTGTGTGGTAAAGCTGTGTCACCAAGTCTGCAGAGGAAGCCTGTTTTGGAGATGTTATTTGTCCTTGTAGGACTCCAGTGCCTGGGATGGAAACACACATTCCTGTTATATTCCTGGACCTGAATGGTAAGTGAAGAGGTGCTTTCTCTTTTAATATTTATTTGTTTTTAATTAGTGACTTAATAATGGTTTACAGGATTATAAGATTACAGGTTTATAGTTTCATATAGCACCCACCATCACAATTCTGTATCTCCCACCACCACCCAAAAAGTATAACCACCATACAAAGTCTCAACAGTTTGGCTAATTCTTATTTTCATTCCCTCCTTTCCTTTCCTTTCCTTTCCTTTCCTTTCCTTTCCTTTCCTTTCCTTTCCTTTCCTTTCCTTTCCTTTCCTTTCCTTTCCTTTCCTTTCCTTTCCTTGCCTTTCCTTGCCTTTTTTTCCTTTTCCTTCCTTCCTTCTTTCCTTCCTTCCTTCCCTTTCCTTTCTTTTTCCTTCATTCCTTTTCAAGTTTATGCATTTCAGTTCTTTACATTGCACCAGCAGAAAAGTCTTTGAACACAATAACCCCATCTCTACTTATTACTCTCATTTTTTTTTTTTTTAATTGCTGGGGATCAGTGCTTGCACTACAAATCCACTTCTCCTGGATCCTATTTTTTTCCCCTTTTGTTGCCCTTAGTATTTACCGTTGTTGTTTTTATTACTTTTGCTGTCATTGTTGGATAGGATAGAGAGAAATGGAGAGAGGAGGGGAAGACAGGGAAGGGGAGAGAAAGATAGACACCTGCAGACCTGCTTCACCGCTCATGAAACGACCCCCCTGCAGGTGGGGAGCCTGGGGCTCAAACTAGGATCCTTATGCCAGTCTTTGCACTTTGTGCCATGTGCACTTAACCCACTGCGCTACTACTGCCTGGCCCCTTATTACTAACATTTTTTCTAAATGCACAGCAATGGGGTGGGAGGTAGCACCATCACTGTATAAAAGATTTTTATGCCTGAGAAAAAGTGTTTCAAGTTCAATTATCTGGTGAAAAGAAGAAAAGGAAAAAGGGGGAAGAAAAAAAAAGTCAGGGAATGAACCTCTTGGATACATGGTGTCACTAAACTATCTCAGATCCAATTTTTTAAATTCAGTATGAGACAAGGAAAGAGAAAAGAAAGGGATAGTAGAGACATCACAGCACTGCTCCACCATCCATGGAGCCCCCCTGATCCCTTCCGCAGCATTCCATTATAGTTCCAAGGCTGAAACCCTAGCAATGAAGAGGTGCTCTCCAATGTGCTTCCTCAGATGTACCAGAACCCACTTAGATTTTAATCAAGTGTGCAGTCTGCAAGGTCTGTATGTCTTAGGGTTTTAGTTTATATTGTAATCACCAAAAAACTTTTTATGGTTGTGATTTATGTATTAGAGAGAGAGAGAGAACATTACTTCATCATGTTTGATGCCAGGGATCATACGTTGCCTCAAGCTTATACATTGGACATTCTACCCACTATACCACTTCCAAGACTGCTGTGAATAATACTTTCATAGCAGCAGTAGGTATGTTTTATTGGCTTACACATACTTTATTCTGTACCTTATAGTGCTCTGGGTCTCCTTTGTTTAATGAATTCTGGGTGGTAATAATGTTTTCCTGCACTTAAAAAAATATTTTTTTCTGTTTCTTCTACAGCATTAAGGGGAGATAAGTAGTTGTGCCTAAGTGTTAAAGACTATACTATAAACCATAAATCCCTCCCCTCCAAAAATAATTTCCTTCTGGAGTTTTTAGGGAATTACTTCTCTGGAAAGGACTAATAACTAACAATACCATTATGGCATGCTTGCATTTTTAGAGAGAAGCAGAGCACCTTTCTGGCTTATGCAATGTTGGAGATTGAATTCAGACCTTATGCTTGAGAATCTAACATTTTATCCATTGTGCTACTTCCCAGGGCACTGTAGTATGTTTTTTAAGAATTGCTTAATAAATGTCTCATTTTCTCTGACTTCTCATACCATTCCTTCCTGCATCACATACTTAAATACATACATATACACACACACACACACATATATATATATATATATGTATATGTATATATATATTGTTCTTCCCCCCTTTTTTGCCACCAGAATTGTTGCTGGGGCTCTATATCTGCAGGACTCCACCATTCCAAGTGCTCATATTTATTTATTCATTGTTAAGATACAAGGTAAGAGGTGGGGTGGGAGGAGAATGAGACAGAAGGAAAGACATTTGCAGCACTGCTTCACCACTCGTGAAGCTTTTCTCCTACACCAAGGGCTTGAACCTAGTTCCGCATATGTGTGCTCTGTCATGTGAGCCACCACCCTGCTCTCTTGATTTTTAAAAAAATTTATTATTACCTTTATTTATTGGATAGAGACAGTCAAAAAATTTAGAGGAAGGGGGGAAGTAGAGAGGAAGAGAGACACCTGCAACACTGCTTCACCACTTGCAAAGCTTTCCCCTGCAAGTGGGGATTGGGGGCTCAAACCTGGGTCCTTATGCATTGTAGCATGTGCATTCAACCAGGTGCACCATCACCCAGCCCACCTGATTTTTTTTTAATACTGACTTCCTTATCCCATGTAAAATGCTTTAAATAAAGCTACATTTTATATATACTTTGAGAAGGAAAAGTAAATAGGTAGACTAAAGAACTAAACTAGGTTAAAGTCAGCCAGTAAATTCTTAAAACACTTTCAAAAGAACTATGTGTTGAAATGAACTCTACCAAATTGAGAAACTTGAAGATCCTCAGTGGTTTTCTCCCACTGAACTGAAATAGGGTCATAACATCTGAAGAATTAAACATCTTGTGTCACTGAACCTATTTAGAGATATGGGAGATTTTCTTTTAGAAAATAATTCTTAGCTGCTGTCTGTCCAGCTGATGTGGCTTTAATATATTACATAGCATTCTCTACTACCTTGTTCACTTGAGCCTTAGAGACTGAGGGTGGCTGCTCTAGTTTTGTGTGTGTGTGTGTATGTGTGTGTGTAAAAGAGTAAGATTAAGGTGGTCTGGGAGGTGGCGCAGTGATAAAGCTTTGGACTCTCAAGCAGGAGGTCCTGAGTTCGATCCCTGGCAGCACATGTGCCAGAGTGATGTCTGGTTCCTTCTCTCTCCTCCTATCTTTCTCAAAAATAAAGAAAACCTTTAAAAAAATAAAATAAAAAAAAAGAGTGGTCCGGGAGGTGGTGCAGTGGTAAAGCTTTGGACTCTCAAGCATGAGGTCGCGAGTTCGATTCCCGGCAGCACATGTGCCAGAGTGGTGTCTGGTTCTTTCTCTCTCCTCCTATCTTTCTCATAAATAAATAAAATCTTAAAAAAAAAAAAAAAGAATAAGATTAGGGATGGTCTTTTAGTATTGTTCAAGTCTTTTCAGGACCCCATTTAGCCTTATGTTCACCCATGTGCACATACAAGTAATAATACTTTTAAAGCGTGTGTACAAAATCAAGATGAATATAGGGAGTTGTTAGGACTATATTGGGACATGAATAACTAGAGTCTTAGAGACAACCATCCAGTTTCTAGTCAGTTGGTTGTTTTGCTGAACTTAACTGTTATACAATTGGAATTGTTCTCATGTCTTGTTTCTTAAGTCTGCTAAAAGGAAAGGAATTTGGGTTATAATCCTATCATTAACATTTATGGACTGACCTCAGGAACCTACTGGGTATCTTGGCTTCTATGTAAAATAAGGCATAACAGTAGAAGATTGGATAGAAAAATTTTCAAGGCACTTTTCATCTCTAAGATCTGTGAACTGTTTAATGGTTATCATCCATATCACTTAAGATTTCAGAGCCAAAAGCAAATGAACTTTGAGGCAGAAGAATTTTAATACTAAGCACATGGAAATTTAGCTGGTAGAGGTTATCTTTTTAAAATGATCTTTGTACCTAATGGAACTTTCTTTACTTTTAGCTGATGACTTCAGCTCTCAGGATAATCTTGATGACCCAGAAGCTGGGGGATGGGATGCCACCCTGACCGGGGAGGAAGAGGATGAGTTCTTTGAGCTCCAGATTGTGAAAGAGCATCACGGAGAGGTAAATACAGCATAAGTCAGCAGGATCAGGTGAAAAGTAATTTCTTTAACCTCCCCCTGAGCCTTTTGAAACACCCAGCAAGGTAATGGTTTCAGAGCTTACATATCTCAAATATAAATGAAGTTCTTTTATTATGACTGAGAAAGACTGGAACCTGAACATCAGATCATGTACATTCACTCTTGTACTTCCTTTCCTGGTACAGAATTGGTATTGGTATTGGTACAGACAATTCAAAGTACACTTCAAATAAAATGACACCCTGTTTGTTTGGCCTTTGCTTTGAAATTCTCTAGTAGAGAAGTTTTAGAAAGGTTAGAAAAGGGGGCTGGGTGGTAGCACAGCGGCTTAAGCTCACATAGTCTGAAGCATAAGGACATGGGGGGTGGGGTGGGGAGAGATGAGAAGGAGAGAGACAGAGAGACACCTGCATCACTGCTTCACCACTTGCAAAGTTTTTCCCCTGTAGGTAGGGACCAGGGGGCTCGAACCTTGTGCATTGTAATGTGCACTCAACCAGGTACACCACTGCCTGGTTCCCATGTTTGAAAATTTTCTTTCTTTTCTTTTCTTTCTTTCTCTCTCTTTCTTTCTTTCTTCCTTCCTTTCTTTCTTTCTTTCTTTCTTTCTTTCTTTCTTTCTTTCTTTCTTTCTTTCTTTCTTTTTTACTGCCTTTATTTATTTATTGGATAAAGATAGCCAGAAATCGAGAGGGAAGGGAGGGGATAGAGAGGAATAGAGGCAGAGAGACACCTGCAGCACTGTTTCATCACTCACAAAGCTTTCCCCCGCAGGTGGGGACTGGGGGTTTAAACCTGGGTCCTTGCGCATTGTAACGTGTGCTCAACCAGGTGCCCCACCACCTGGCCCCGAAAATTTTCTAAAATCAAAATTTAAAAGCAAGGCAGCCAGCCACATGATGTTTTCTTGTCTCCATTCAAGTGATTGAATCCGCATTTACCATTCTGAGGTCTTTCTGGACAATTCTCCTGGCTAATATGCTGATGGGAAGTCATTAACGTGCCCCACTTCAGCCAATGTGCTTTCTCATGAGTTTTGTTTCTGAGAGCCTGGGAAAAATGTGTTTCTCTATCCTCTCGGCAGGCAAAAGCTGAAGCCTCTTGGGACTCGGCAGTACACAACTGTCCTCAGCTCAGCAGAGGCACGCCTGCGGATGAACGTGTATTCCTCATCGTGCGAGTGTCAGTACAGCTTAGTCATCCTGCCAACATGCAGCTGGTATTGCGCAAAAGGATTTGTGTCAATGTTCATGGCCGGCAGGTGAGTCCTCTGTCCTCCCAAAGAAATAACCTGAGTCGGGAGTCGGGCTGTAGCGCAGCAGGTTAAGCGCAGGTGGCGCAAAGCACAAGGACTGGCATAAGGATCCCGGTTCGAACCCCGGCTCCCCACCTGCAGGGGAGTCGCTTCACAGGTGGTGAAGCAGATCTGCAGGTGTCTATCTTTCCTCCTCTCTGTCTTCCCCTCCTCTCTCCGTTTCTCTCTGTCCTATCCAATAACAACAACAACAATAATAACTACAACAATAAAACAACAAGGGCAACAAAAGGGAATAAATAAATAAAATAAATATTTTAAAAATAAATAAATAAATAACCATTAAAAAAAAAAGAAATAACCTGAGTCAAAGTTTCACAAGAGAACACTGCCCTATGGATCACTACTCTGGAGTCAGATTGTACCAGCCTCCTTTCCCAACAGACACTGGGAGGCATCACATTCCCTTTTCCAAGGTGTCTATCCCCATCCTATCCCCGTTCTGTACCATGTTTGTTTCTGTCCTGGAGCCTGGCATCCTGACTTCTTCCAGATATAATGAAATTGCTGGACTTAGTTTTTTTTTCATGACATACTCTCCAGTACTGGCCATTCTTTTAGGGACCATGACTCCCTCATACAGAAAGTTTACTTTTTCCGTTTTCCATATAGCTTTGAGTTCAACAAGAAGAGAAGGTTCACTGCAGATATCTATTATCTGTGTGTGCTTCTTCCCCCCCTTCATTTTCCATATTTTCAGTCATTGCTGCTCATTCACTGCTTCAGTCATTTAGAACTAAAGATTAATTTTTAGAAAAATTTAAAATTTTTAGAAAAATTTAAAATTTAGAAAGAGAAATAATATTCTGGTAAACTTGGGGGTAAAAGAGTTGAATAAGAAACAGCCTGCCTCCTAAGAGCCAGGTTCAATTGTGCACGTAGACGGCCACTGGGCCTGTGCTGCTTTGCCGTGATGGTGCTATAACCAGTTGCTGCCCACATATCTGGTGGTTGTAAGTTAGAGTAGAGAAGCAAGTTTTCACACCGGAGATGGACAACAAGGCGAAGAGGAAGGTATAGCTCTGAGCTGCTCATTTGCATACAGTGGCAGTAAATTGCCAGAGAAGGAGTAAGTCATGGGAATAGGAAACTCTTGCTTGGTGGCTGCAAAGGAGGCTGGGGGACCATGCAAAGGTGCTACAGAGGCAGCACAATAATGAATCCTACAAAGGGTTTAGTGGGAAACTTGGAGACAAGAATATAAACTCTTTTCTGTTATTGGCTTTGCAAATACAGGATATGGGAGGTTGATTCTAAGGATTCTTTTGAACTATCTCTGTTCACTTTTCTGAGGCCTTCTCAACATACCGAATAAAACCAGGACAGATGAAAATAAATCTTTTCATTTAAAAGAGCACAGTCATGGTTGACAGAGTCCTAGATGTAATCTCCACCCCCTAAAAATTAATCTTTAGTTCTAAATGTCACACTGATATCAATCTTGGAAATGAAGACTGGCACTAATGCTGCTAAAATCGCAGCTCTTTAGCTTGGCAATCCAACCTCAATAAAAATCAGATCGTTGGGTTAGCTGTCTGTATATGGTGCCTCCTCCTTACTCCCTTTGCTCAGAAGTCTCTGTGGTACTGAAAACTACAGGCTGCTCCTGGGGGTATTTTAAAGAGTTCTTTGCTACATCAAATATAGAGATCCTGGCTGTCAGTGGGACTGATCCAGTATAACTGCTATTCCCACAGACTCCCTATCAGAAAAGGGTACATTCTAGGGCTCCCTGGTTTTCTCTGGTTTTTGATTTTTATTTTTCTTGTTATTTTAATGTTGGTTAGAATGAAGAGTTGCTATTCTTCCTCCCCTTAATTGATTTGACAATTTCAAGTTGATACTGAGTGAATGATAGTATTTTAGATTACACCACTTCTCTTCCTAGTTTCAAATATTTCAACTGTTTCTTTATAGCAAGATAAGGTCTTCTTTGTGATCATGTAGACAGTAGAGTAGCTTCCATAATTCCATACAAATAGCAAGAAACAAAGACAATAAGATCACTCCCCTACTGCATCCTAAAAAATATGTGACTGTATTTTGATTGGTGTGATTGGAAAAGACTCAGCATTGCAAGGTTGAATTCCAGAGAGGGATGGCATGAAATAAATGTTCTCTTTGCATTCTGAGAGGCAAAAGTCTTTTTAAAAATTAAGTTAAGATCAATGGATAGGAAATGGTTTTTAAGCAGGTTTGTGCAAATGCGTATGTCTAAAACTAAAACAGCTTGATTTTTCCATCTTCTTTTTCTTCTCTGCATATTTCTGACTTCCCTTTTACATGGGGAAGAGGTTTAGTATGAATTTAATATTCTCTTCTCTTCTTATCTTTATTCACCAATTGTATTCTGCCCTCACCGTTGCTCTCTTCAACCTCTATAGGATATTCAGTCTTAGCAGCATCTTCAAATGAGTCATCTATGCATTAATTCAACAGTTCAATTCTTAACTGTGCAAAGAGCTCAGTCAGCATAAACAATGACCATGCACTCTTAAATCATTCTTCATAACGATCCTGCTTTGGTCGAGAATTTAATGCCTGAACTTGTCAATATTCATGGTACAAGATGTCCATCGTGCTGAGGGGAAAAAAAGCATAAGAGTCACCAGTCCCTGTTTACAACTTACATCTTAGTTAGGAGGTCATTTCACTGTGTACAAGTCAACTAATTTCTGTGGCCTTAAAGCAGGGTTGAGCCAGATGCCTATGTTGGTTTCCTGAGTTTAAGGTGTGTGCTTTTAATGTATTGGGTCACATGTGCATGTTTCTGGTTTTTTGTTTGTTTGTTTATTTGTTTTGTTTTGTTTTTTTAATCCTCTTCTGATGACATTGGGAAGATTGAAGAACCTGTATTTGATTATTTGTATTTAAGATTGGAAATGTACTCTGCTTCTTTTTGGTTAGAGTGAATATAATGTCCTTTATCTCTGTTAATGTAAATTCACTTTTGGAGGTTGAAACCATATCTTTTTTTGTATGTGTGTGTATTTTTTAGGGTTTTGCTCAAAGTCTGCTAAAAAAGATGTCTCATCGAAGTTCTATTCCTGGCTGTGGAGTGACTTTTGAAATTGTCTCCAATATTCCCGAGGTGATGGATAATGATACAATTTAAATTTGCTAAAAATAAACATGTTAAATGCTCTAACTCCCTGAAAAGTTACCTACCCAAGAAAAAAATCCTGTGTTAAACTAATATGTATATTTAGGGAAATGTTACAGTTTCTTGGTGGAATTTTCTTTTTTTTTTAAACATTTTTATTTATAAAATGGAAATATTGACAAGACCATAGGACAAGAGGGGTACTACTCCACACAGTTCCCACCATATCCATATCCCATCAGAGCTCCCTATCCCATCCTCTCCCCTGATAGCTTTCTCATTCTTTATCCCTCTGGGTATATGGACCCAGGGTCATTATGGGATGCAGAAGGTGGAAGGTCTGGCTTCTGTAGTGGAATTTTCTAATCTTCACTTGATTCACAGTAAAATCTATGTGTGGCTCTATGGGTTCTGAGTATTCTCTTTTTCTAAAGTTTATTTTTCTTTTGAAAAAGGAAATCAGTACCTTTTCATTAATTCATAGCAGAAGATATAGCAGTATCATATGCCTAGTGGAGGGTCAAATTAACATAGCACAAAGATTCAGAGGCCAATTTTAGATCTAACAAAAGTCTTATTTCTGTCATTTCTTAGCTACGTGAACTTGGGCAAGTTACTTTGAGCTTATCCCCTAGTGTGGGGATGGTAATACCTCCCATACAAGTTTAATGAGATAATGTATACAAATTATGCACACACTAAACAATAAATTAATCACTTATTTTTATAACATTTAAAATTTTTCTTTCTTTATTGGATAGAGACAGTCAGAAATAAAAAAAAGGGGGGGAGATAGAGAAACACCTGCAGCCCTGCTTTACCACTCGCAAAGCTTTCTCCCTGCAGATGGGGCTGGGGGCTTGAACCTGGGTCCTTGCACATTGTAACATGTGCACTCAACCAGGTGTGCCTTCACCTGGCCTCCATTAATCACTGTTGTTATAGTTGCTAATATTTCTCTTTCTGAAGTAATTGGTAAAGCCACAGGCATCAAGGAAATGGAGCTTGAAATACGCCTTAGAGTAGCTTGTTGGCAGATGTGCCTTGTGTTTGCTTCCTGTGCTTCATCCCTGAATTAGATTTACTCACCTAGACATATGGAGGTCTTCACTGAAGACAAATGAGGGCTCAAAGAAAAGAGAAAGAAGGGCAGTTATTTCTCCCACACTCTCAAATGAGAGTTTAAATGAGGTTATGTGAGTCCTGTGGGTGGGGGGTGTCACATCCCTTCCAAAGACACCATCTTTATTCAGTAACAACTTCATCATCTGAGGACTTGGTAAACATGTTGACTGTTTTTGAGAAGTATTTGAATAATAGGTAGATAACATATAGAGAGCAGTTTTCAGAAAGGGGAAAAAAATACATGGATGAATAGTTTGTTTTAGATTTCTTGTATCGCTGAACACCCTTTCCTTTCAGTTAATGTCAGATAGTCCCTAGTTCTTTCCTGAGTCTTCAGTGTATTAGATGTGCATAGTAAATATTAACTATTTAACTTGGAACCTGAGTAACATTTAAGAATTAAGCCTGTTTTCTTTTCAGTAGCTGTGAAGTCTTGGGTTAGTCTGTAATCGATTACTTTTATATATGTACTTGTTTATCAGGAAACTTATTTATTCTCTGTATCTGAATGTCTTTTATGTTTTCCAGTTGCAGATCTTAACTTTATACAAAGTTAAAATGCAGTGGAGATACAGTGCCAGCTATAGTAAACTGTTCCTTTCTTCTCTTCATGTTCTTTCCCCTTCTCTTTCCTCCTTTTCCCCTGTGCTTTTCTTTTTCTTTTTTCTAATTTTTTTTATTATTGTTGTTTATTTGATGGAGATAGCCAGAAATCAAGAGGGAAGGGGGAGATACAGAAGGAAAGAGACAGATACCTGCAACACTGCTTTACCATTTGCAAAGCTTTCCCCCTACAGCTAGGGACTAGGGGATAGAACCTGGGTACTTATGCACTGTAGCATGTGCACTCAGCCAGGTGCACCACCACCAGCCCCCCTTCCCTTGTGCTTTTCTTGTTCTCTTTACAAGAAAGTGCTTTTGGGCAGGGGTAGATAACATAATGGTTATGCAAAGAGACTCTCATGCCTGAGGCTCCAAAGTCCCAGGTTCAACCCCCTGTACCACCACCAGCCAGAGCTGAGCAGTCCTCTGGTTAAAAAAAAAAAAAATCATTTAAAAATAAATAAAAAATAAAAGAAAGTGCTTTTATTTTTTGATATGGTTTTCAAAGGGAGAAAGTGAGAGATTTGGCTAAAAGAGAGCAGATAGCCTTATACAGCTGGGCCACCTGTTAATAATTAACTGACATCTATGTTTGCAAGTGTGCATTTTTTAATTTATTATTGGATAAAGACTGAGAGAAATTGAGAGGGGAGGTAAGAAGATGATAAAGAGGGAAAGAGAAAGGAAGACAGACACCTGCAGCCCTGCTTTACCACTTGCGAAGCTTTCCCCCAGCAAGTGGGACCAGGGCCTTGAACCTGGGTCCTTATGCACTATAATGTGTGCGCTTAACCATGTGCAACATCACCTGGCCCCCAGCAAGTATTATTTTTCACATTATCAAATCCTTATGATAAATAAAAAAGTAAAAGTGGACTTAAACAGATTATAATATAAGGATTAAACTTGATTATTTTACTTAAAAAATGGAATAGAAAGATCCCTTAATAAGTTAGATTTCAAAATGAATAAGTCTCCAAAAGTTCTGTGTTCCATATTACAAAAGCTATGAGGATTTGATAGTAAAAAGAAGTGGCTGGGACCAGACACCAAGAGACACTTCTCCCTCCTCCCCTCCCTCCCTCCTTAACTTTCTTCTATAATATTGTCACTACTAGTGGGAGTATAGAATGATACAAACACTCCCCCCCCCCTTTATTTGATAGAAATTGAGACAAAAGGGAGTTAGAGAGGGAAAGACACCCACAGCACTGCTCTAACACTAGTGAAGACCTCCCCTGTAGTTGGGGACCAGGGATTTTAACCTTGAATACTGTCGTATGTGCATTCTACTGGGCAGGTCACTATCCAGCCTGGAGTGATACAAACACTTTAGAAAATTATCTGTCTGTTTAAAAAAAAATGAAAAATAAAAATAAAAATAAATTATCTGTCTGTTTATTACAATGTTAAGTAGACACGTGCCCCATGACCGGTGCTAGGTACTTACTCACCATAAATGAAAGCAGATGCCCACAAAACCTTGCACAATAATACTCATAACAACTTAGTTCAGAGTAATATAAAGCTGGAAACAACCCAGATACTCTCCAGCAGATGAATGGATAAACTTATGGTGGGAGTTGGGCGTTAGCATAGCAGGTTAAGCGCACATGGCGTGAAGCGCACGGACCCGCATAAGGATCCCAATTTGAGCCCCGGCTCCCCACCTGCAGGGGAGTCGCTTCACAAGCGGTGAAGCAGGTCTGCAGGTGTCTGTCTTTCTCTCCTCCTCTCTGTCTTCCCCTCCTCTCCATTTCTCTGTCCTAAGATTGATGACATCAATTACAACAACAATGAAAAACAAGGGCAATAAAAGGGAAAATAAATATTAAAAAAAACTTATCATAGTATATCTATACTGTGAAATGCTGCTATTCACTTATGCAAAGAAATAAGATATAAGAAGATATCTTGGGGATTGGTGGTGACTCACCCTATAGAGCACAGGCATTACCATTCTTGAGGACCTGGATTCAAGCCCCCAGTCTCCACCTTCAGGGGGGATGCTTTACAAGTCGTGGAACAGTGCTACCAGTATCTTTCTCTCTCTCACCCTCTCCCTATTGTTCTCTGTCTGTCATCCTCTTTCAAAAAGAAGGAAAGAAAAAAAAAGCAGTGGGTGGGGCGTGGGGGAAATGGCTACCAGGAATGGTGGAGCTATGTATACTTTATGCCCCAGTGATAATACTGGTTGCAAAAAAAAAATAAAATAAAATAAAGAATGAATCTTATTATGGTGATGTTGCATGAAAGAAGCTAGACACAATAGAGTATAATTCCATTTATGTGAAATTTTCAAAAAGCTAAAAATGATCTATGGTATAAGAAGGTATCTTGTCTTCAGAGAAGAATAGGAATTGCTTGTGAAGGCCATAACTGAATTTGTGAGGCCATGGGAATGTTTTATAATCTTATAGAGGTGTGGGTATATGCATTTGTTAAAAATTAGTTTCTCCCTTTTGTGTAAAGCAGGGTAATATTGGTTTCCATTAGACATTAAAAAGTAACCTGTGTTGTGGGCATAAATAATATTTTATTAGGAGATACCTTTTGTTAATTTTGTGATAAAAGAAGAATCCTTTTTACAGGATTATTATTAAAAGGATCAAATAACTTTCAAATTCTTCCACATTTTGTTTTTTCTAATACTAATTTAAGAAAGTAAAATACCTTAGAAGTGAGAATGTGCCTTATAATGAATGACATCTTTAGTAAGCAGAACTCATTTTTCCCCCCATAGTTGATGGCATCTGAAAATGCAGGGTTATATAGATGTATATTTTATAGTCTTTAATATATATATATATGTGTGTGTGTGTGTGTGTGTGTGTTCATGGATCAGAGCACTGATCATATATCTCCCTAACCCTGTAGTCTTTGACATCATTATAATACATTCATAAGTAAATGAAGTGTCTGATTTTCCCCAAGGGAAGTAATTTGTTAGGAAGCAAGTTTGCTTCAAATAATTAAATAGTCACAATCCCCCCTCTTGTGACTTTTCCATTTATATGCATGACCGGTCCAGGTCAGAGGAGCAGAGGTGTGCTCATCCTGAAAATTCAGCTCATTACCACAGGGTCTAAGGACCGCCCCCCCCCCCCCCACACCCCACCACCACCACTACTGTAGAGGTGAGGAAAAAGATCAGTTGAGAAGTTGCCATGTTTTGTTATGTACTCGTAGTAGTCTGACAAGGAACCTTAAAACCCATCTTGACTTCCCACTTTTCATCTGTGTTCCTATGTCTGCTTCCATCTAGGGTTATCAGATCCCCCCTAGCTCAGCTGTTTCCCTAGCTCTATCCACACACATCCTACTCTCTTTCCCTTTAAATACATTTCTGCAGGGTCATGGTGGCTATATTTCCAGTTATCCCAGCAAATTCTTTCTGACCAGTAATGCTTTTGTTTGACATGGAAATGCAATAAAAGACACTTTGTTGAGAATATGCTATATTTTTAGACTTTTGACTTAACTACTTTTCAACTTAGGCTAACCGCCATTTCTGCTGGAAAATGCATTTCAAGTCCCCAAAGCAGATTTTAAAATGGAATTTTGGAATCCACCCCTCATCCCAGTTAGTTCAGAACCCTGGGTGTATATGTAATGTATATGTATATATCAAGAAGCTTTTGTTATGCTTTCTTCAGCAACTGACTTGATTTTAATATATAGCTTTCCATTTTTCAGGATGCCCAGGGAGTAGAGGAACGAGAAACATTAGCAAGGATGGCAGCTAATGTTGGAGACACAGCTTCTGCTGATTCAGAAGCTTACATTGAAAAGTACCTCCGCAGTGTGCTGGCTGTAGAGAACCTCCTCACTTTAGATCGACTTCGCCAGGTTGGCCAGCAGTATGGGGCATGTTCCCCCCCTCCCCACCCCCATGTCTCCTTCTGAAAGAGTCGCTGCTAAACTTTTGAAGTACCTGTAGAAGTGGAGCCTATAAATTTAGATGAAATTGCTTGTTAAATCTTTGAAGGTTTTAAAGGCTACATTTGGAAAGATACAAACTCCGAGACACTAAAAAAACTTGAGATGCCAGTAAGAAAATATTTGGGAGCTGGACAGTGATGCACCTGATTGATCACATATGTTACCATTTGCAAGGACCCAGGTCCAAGCACCTACTCCCCACCTGAAGGGGGGAAGCTTTGCAAGTAGTGAATCAGGTCTGCAGGTGGCTCTCTTTCTCCCTCTCTGTCTTCCCCTCATCTCTCAGTTTTGTCACGTAGGCACTGAGCCTTAGTGATAACTCTAGTCACCAAAAAAAAAAAATTAATTAATTAAAAAATCCCCACCTGCAGGGTGTATGCTTCATGAGTGGTGAAGCAGGTCTGCGGGTATCTTTCATTCTCCCTCTCTATTCCCCACCCCTCTCAATTTCTCTCTGTCCAACCCAATAAAAATAGAAAGAAGGTGGGGGGGGGGGGAGGATGGAAGAAGTGGCTACCATGAGCTGTGGTTTTGTTGTATAGGCACCAAGCCCCAGCAATAATCCCAGTGGCAATAAAGGAGGGAAGGAAAGAAGGAAGGAAAACAAAAAGTAAAATAAAAGAAGAAAATATTTAAAGCTGACTAGTTGAAGAATTGTGTTCGAAATTCTTAATTCTTAATATTGGAGAATACTGTTGCTGAATAAGATATGTAGTAATGAGGCAAAGTGGGCCTTTCTTTCCTGAACTAGATATGCCTGCTCCAACCTTAGAGTGGTTATCTAGAAGTGAAAACTGATATGCCAGTAAACCTAATACTAAGAGAAGCCCTAACCCTCATTTTTCCTAGTAACATTGAAACTTGGTTTTGTTTAAAACTAAAGATACTAGTAAAAAAGTAAAAGTGAATGGTCTTTCTTTCTCCTGAGACTAACTTCCAATCAGCTTCAACTCAGCTGTCAACAGATCTAATCAACCTCTCAGCTATACATTTCACTTTTAGCATTCTTGGGTACTTATAGTGGGTCTTTCTGTCATGTGTCATAGCAACTATTACGTAAAGTAGCAGAAATGTGTATTTGTAGATGGTAGCTGAGAACCTACTTTAGAGGTAGTCTTGCCTCTTCAGAGTCTCTAATCTATATTTTCCACCACATGTTTTCTGACTGACAGGAAGTAGCAGTGAAGGAACAGTTGACAGGAAAAGGGAAGCTGGGTAGGAGGAGCATTAGCTCTCCGAATGTGAACAGAGTAAGTACCTGGAACCCTCACTGCATGCTTGTCAGGCTTCTGTTTCTTCTCCTCTGTCTTTTCATAACTTTTTTCTATCTGTTGAGTCTCACTTCAGATATTATTTCCATCTCTGAACTGATTTATGTCCCCTGATTTCTATCCAGTGTCATTTATGTATGTCATCCCACCCCACTACAAAACTAATGTTCTTCGGAACATAGCCATTCAAGCACTCCTTGAATGCTTCCTGTGTATCTTTCTATCAGTAACGCCTAGCTTCTATGGCGACTGTAGGTGTTTGGTGAATGTTTGTTGAACTAATGCGAAACTAGCCAAGTGCCCAGGGCAAGCCATTGAAAATTTCTGGGCTTAACTTAATTTCTTTAAAATTGCGAAGAAGTCTGGACTAGATTTATGAACTCAATTTCTTTCAGACCTTCTAAATGAGTAAAGTAAGTTACGTTTGTTTCATAATTGTGTCTTCAGTTTGCTGTTTTTTTAAAGTAATATAATTGGTGTGCATATTTTATGTACAAGTGATTCATCTCAAAGAAACATGTATGGTCCTTTGATTTCTGCTCTCCTTACTTTTGATAAATGTGGATATGAGAAGTGTTTTATTACACTTTTGTCTGAATTTCACATGAGGCAAAGTCACAGTATAAGCATTGTACTGTAGAGCAGCTGTCCCTGAACCCGAGTGTTTGAGAAAAAATAAAAGAGACAGGAGAGAGATCAGCCTGTAGAACACATGTGGGTCTAAAGTGATAGAGAGACCTCACCAATGATCACAAAATAAGAGGCTGGGAACATTCTCAGACATTAAGAAATGCTATTTTAAGGAGTACACAGCTTATTCCTTCAGAAAACGATATACTCAAATGTACTGATGTTTGCAGAGATTTGAGATCTAGAATTTCACAGTTTAAAATAGTTTTTGAGTGTACATTGCTAGAGTATCTACAGAAAGGAGTTCTAGGATCAGGAGCTGGGAGGATAACCAGTAACCTGGTATTCCTAGAGAAGGAGATAAACAAGTGTCTTTCAATGTGCCAGCCAGTTGTTGGCTTCTGTAAACTGGACATCTGAACTTAGGTTAAACTTCCACTTTCAAATTCTTGATAACCAATTCAACTAAAATAATCATAATAATAATAAAGGAAACGTTCCTAACTATGTCCCAAAGGCCACAGTCTATTTTGCAACCTTGACTTTGACAACTTTTCTGCTGCCACCCAACAGTAATGCTCTGTTAATTATTCGAAAGCCTTATGTTTCTGTAACTATAGATCTGTTCATTTTCATAAAGAAGGGACTAATCCAAGTCTTTATTTCTTCTTTAGCTGTCTGGCAGTCGACAAGATCTTATTCCATCCTATAGTCTAGGCAGCAATAAGGTAAGTCTTTATCTGATTCATTTCCCTTTCAAATTTCCCCCTCAAATCCCCCACCCTGTACCTGAATGCGAGTGGTTAGAGTTCATTAAATTTATAAAAATATAGTTTTATTTATGAGCAAGAGAAGGTTGTGTATGTATGTATGGGGGTGGGAAAGAGAACTGGAAAATCACTATGACAGATGCACTGTTTGGAGTTGAAGTCAGGACCTCATGCTTGAGCGTCCAGCTGTTTATCTACTGTGCTAGCTCCTAGGCCACAGGTTAATTTTTTTTTATTTGTCAGTTAAAATAAAAGTAGCTAGACCATATTATTCTCCTTTTTTAAAAAACTTTTTTTTGAGAGAGAGATGTGGACACACACACAGTTAAAAGTAGCTAGACCGTATTACTCTACTTTTTAAAATATATATATATATATATATATATTTTTTTTTTTTTTTTTTTTTTTGAGAGAGATGTAGACACACACATACCCTCTCTGATTGAACCGGGAATGTTGGAGCCTCAGGCATGAATGGGTCTGTTTGCATAACCATTGTGCTATCTCCCCCCCCCCCAACCTATTACTCTACATCTTATGTGTTAAAAATTTCATTGCTGAACTTTATATTTCTGTTTAAAATATTCTTGTTCATGATAGCAAAGGTTCTCCAAACGAGATTTTTAAAAATATTAATGTATTATGTAATGACTGGCAATGTATGAGGAATAAGGTTATATCTAAAAGTTAATGTTTTGTTAGATGAGAACTAGGGAATAGAAATCTTACTAACTGAAATTAATTTCTTTACTTGGTACTATAACTCTCCCCATTTAGCAGTTTTAAGCATAGATTACTCAGCATTGTTTACATAATGGAACAAGACACCTTTAAACTGTCTTAACTAGATGTCACACATCACAGTTTTGTGCCTGTTGTTTTTTGGAGTGGCCTGGTTAGATGTTACTGCCAGTCATGGCCTACATGCCTTGCGGAGTTATCTTGACTCTTGAAGAGATTAATTGTGAATGGTGTCTTTTTAAAAAAAATTTTATTTATAAAAAGGAAACACTGACAAAACCCATAGGATAACAGGGACACAACTCCATACAATTCCCACCACCAGAACTCCATATCCCATCCCCTCCTCTTATAGCTTCCCTATTCTTTATCCTTCTGGGTGTATGGACCCAGGGTCATTATGGAGTGCAGAAGGTGAACGGTGTCTTTTAACCTAATGTGATCTTGGGGAGCTGACCACAGTGGTGAGGGATTCCCAGAGAGGAACCTGGGTATGGACCATCTTGAGTTATAAACCAAAGAAGACTGATTAATAAAGCCAAGACAGAATCATTATATTACTCTTTCTTTTGCAAATCTTTCTGCACCTTATTTTGTATTTATTGAAATATTCCTTATGAAAACTCAAGAAAAAGAACAATGAAGTTGATTGAGTAGAGTCATTTTTAAGATCTAGTTACTGGTAGTTTGCCTGAAATATGGTATACATTGATATATCAGTTTTTGTGGACATATACTGCTCTCCATCTTGCTTACCAGTTCCCTAATTACCTCCCAGATCTCTAAAAATGTGCTAAGGGTTAGTTCTCCTTTATACTGATCCAGTGATGGATCTGATTAGTTTTTGGTAAGAACAGCACAGGTAGAAGTTCCTTCCTTCTGAGCCACCTACCATCTCCTTAGTCATTTTTTTGATGTAAGGTATTGGTGCCACTGGAAGGGCCTGGATGTTAAGGGTGAAGACAGATTTGGGAGCTCAGCTGAAGTATTGTGAGGGATTGGATGACCAAGGCAATACTGTGAGGGCCTGACAGTGCCAGGCTAGCGTGAGGGTGTTTCTTCCCGGGCACGTGCTCTCTGGGTTGGAGAGAACTCGACCAGAGCCAACCTGGGCTGCTGCTTACTCAGCGACACGGGAGAGGTACCAGGAACTCGTGGCGGAGTGGGAATGCAATGCAATGCCTTTATTGACCAGAGACAACGCCTTTTATATCTTAGAAACCAGAAGTGGCAAATTGGAAAAGGAAATGGCTAGGAGAGGGGGTGGAGAAAAGAGTGGGAAGGTAGAAAGCTTCCATAGCAGTTGTTGCGAAGGTTCTAACCAATGGGATTAACCAGTATCCTGCAGGCAGGGCGGGTCTCAGCCAAAACAGTGATTATGTAGATAGAACACAGCATTAGCGATGGAGCAGGGGGGCTGGCCTAATGCCTAACATGACAGTAATACCCAGGGCATGAGCATGAGGAGAAGTGCACCACAGTAATGATAAATTACCAGAGAGGAGCCTTGAAGGAGGGTGCTCTAGAAATGGGGGGAAAGTGGAATTTTAGGAAAGAGTTTATTAGAGACCTTTCCCCCCCTTTCCATGAAGGGCTGGGGAGAAGTTAGCAGAATACATCCATTAGTGAGTAAATAGAACTTCAAACAGGCTTGTTATTCAACCTGGACCTTTTTATTTTGGGGGGGTTTCTTGGGGTCACTAAGTAACTGCGCAAAGATGAGGACTGTCTGATAGCCAGCCTTTCAGATGTTGCTGGTTTTATTCTGGAAACAAGGATATAGATTTCTCCACAGTTTTCACAGTATTTTGAATTGTTACTATCCCCTTTTCTGCTGTTGCAACAGTTTACAATCCTCCTCAAATGTTGGCACCTTCCATTCCTCCCCAAGCCCTCTGAGAACTAGTGAAACTTGTCAGGGAAAACAAGGTGCCACCTTGCTGATAACTACTTTGCGCTCAGTTCAGCTGAGGAGTATTTCACCCTCTGCTTTTGATGCTGCCCATAGATGCTGAAAAGGTTACTAAGTATGCTTGGACTCTAGTCAGATTATTTTTCATTGTTACTGTGCATGTCACTTGTGTCCAGAGCAGTAGATCTGATGGGTTTCCACATTTCAAAAGGAGAAGGCTTTTGTATTTCCACTAGAGGAAAGTTAGAGAGGAGTGTTCAGTGTTTATGGAAAACAGTTCATTAGTAGACCTGTTTAGTGACTGAGAAAATTGAAGTGGTAGAGGATGACAGCTGTGATGTTAGAGAAAGACAGAAAAGAACACAGAACCAACAAAGGGAATTGGATTCCAGGTTCACTGCAGAAGGGAGTAGAGAGTAGCTTTCTTGTTTCCAGATAAATAGCCCCTCTGTAATTATGTTACTTAAACAGGGCATCTAAAGCAATAATTAGGGAAAGTCACATTCCTAAAATTATATATACTATTTCTTAGTGAGATAAGAAGGGGCAGGGATAGGTAGCATAATGTTTATGCGAAGAGACTCTCATGACTGAGGCTCCGAAGTCCCAGGTTCAATCTTCTGCACCACCATAATCAGTGCTCTGGTTTAAAAAAGGAGAAGTAGGAGGAGAAGGAGAGGAGGAAGAGGAGGAAGAGGAGGAGGAGAAGGAAGAAGAAGAAGCAGAAACGAAACAGAAGCAGCAGCATTTCCCTCTTCAATAGCAGCAAGGAACTGTGGCCTCTCACTATGGCCTTTTAAATGAAACAGTGCAAATTAATCAACAAACTATTAAATCCCTTTAACTGAGTAGATGTATTATTATTATTATTATTTAAACAGCACTCATTAGCTCTGGTTTATGGTGGAGCAGGTTGTTGAACCTAGGGAATTCAGAGCCTCATGCTTGAGAATCTCTTTACATAATTATTATGCTATTTACCCCTGCCCCTTACCAGTACTTCTTTACATGTGAATTGATGTATGTACAAAGTGTCTGCTACCATACAGAAGCAAATGTCCATTGAATTGTTTTAGTTATATATAGAGAAACAGAAATGGTATGATATGGTGCAACTGTTAAAAAAAAAAATTAGCAACCTCTGTAGCCACTTATATGGAAGGATCACTACAATATTCTTAGTATTTTGGGTTTTTTTTTGTTTCTTTTATTTTTTTATTTAAGAAAGGAGACATTAACAAAACAATAGAATGAGAGGGGTACAATTCTGCATAATTCCCCTAACCTGATCTCCACATCCCACCCCCTCCCCTGATAGCCTTCCCATTCTCTATCTCTCTGGGAGTATGGATCCAGGGTCGTTGTGGGTTGCAGAGGGTGGAAGGTCTGGCTTCTGTAATTGCTTCCCCGCTTTTTTTTAAAAAGTAGGGCCTCGAGGTAGTTCAGCAGATAAAGTACCTACGTAGCTAGACTCAAACCAAGTGAAGCATCATGGACAGCACCAGTGAAGCTCCAGGAATGGTGTGGCATTGCTTTGATGTTTCTTCTTAACTCTTTTTCTCTAGGTATAAAGATTTGAAAAATTGGGTTAAAGAAGCCATTTGGCAGTATTGTTCATGCATATGCTCCTTGGGTTCATTCCCCAGAATTCCCTTAACAACCACACACAAATTAAGCACAGAACAATTATCTGCTATTTGTGTTGTGAAAGGAGGCACAGGAGAGGAGTGTGACTGTCCATAGATTGACTCACATCTATGAGGAACCCAGTGAGCAGATAGGAAGGACTAAGCCTGGGCAGAGACTGAGAGGATATAGGGAAGGGAGCAGACGGTACAGGCAGGAGACTTCACTGTGTTCCTTTTTTTTTTTTTTTAAATTTATTTATTTATTCCCTTTTGTTACTATTGTTGTAGTTGTTATTGTCGTTGTTGTTGAGTAGGACAGAGAAAAATGGAGAAGAGAGGGGGAGACAAAGACACCTGCAGACCTGCTTCACTGCTTGTGAAGTGACTCCCCTGCAGGCGGGGAGCTGGGGACTCTAACCAGGATCCTTACACTGGTCCTTCTGCTTTGCACCATGTGTGCTTAACCCACTGCGCTACTGCCCAACTCCCAGTAGTTTTTTTGGTTTTTTTTTTTTTTTTTGCTTGTTTTGGTCTCATGCATGGTGATTTCAGAATGCCTCCAAATACCTTATCCATAACAATTTGCATACAAAAATCCTATAGGAGAGATAATTGAAAAACTTGTTTTTGGAAATCTCAAAGATTCATGCTGTTTTCTTTTTTTTCTTTCAATTTTTTATTTATTCCCTTTTGTTGTCCTTTTTTATTGTTGTAGTTATTATTGTCATTGTTGGATAGGACAGAGAGAAATGGAGAGAGGAGGGGAATACAGAGAGGGGGAGAGAAAGACACCTGCAGACCTGCTTCACTACCTGTGAAGCGACTCCCCTGCAGGTGAGGAGCCAGGGGATCAAATTGGGATCCATACTCTGGTCCTTGTGCTTTGTGCCACGTGCGCTTAGCCCGCTGTGCTACCGCTGTTTTCTTTTCTTTTCTTCTAGGGACTTTCTGCATGCTTCTGTTTTCAGAGCTATAGGGAGAGGTAATTAATCCATTAGGTCTTCCTAATGAGTGGGATACAAGTACTACTATTGAAAGATTACCATCCATGGCTGTTGTTACTTTGAGAGTGAAGATGTCTGTTTATTATTTACTTGTATAATGTTTTTATATTCTACTCAAAGAAATTAACAAAACCATTTGAAAAATCAAGTTGGGAAGAATATGAGAAAATACAGTGAATTTATTAAGGCAAACAATGACAGTTACAGTGAACATTGGGCATCAATAAATAATACTCTACTGCAGATTTGTATGAGTAACCAATAGTGACACTAACATCACCAACTTTTCCTGAGATGCTGAGCAGCTAAGAGTTCTAGAGCTGAGAACTTTTAAAATAGAGCATGCAGTTTTATCAAGATGACTAAACTTGACACTGTACAGATTTTTTTTCCACTCTCACACTTTTGTAAAAATAACTTTGTTAGTCAGTATATATGTTTCCAGGATTTAAAGTTGCAATATATTTGTCTGTGAAAACTGACTATGAGTTATGGCATCTTCTGAATTTAGAAGGCTCTGGAAAGTGAAGAATGGGCCTTAATTCACACTAAGCAAGTGATACAAATATATACTTGAGAATGTGTAAATTGTTCTTTTCTGAAGCATGGTAAAGGGAGAGGGACACTAAAAACAAACAAACAAACAAACAAAAACCCTGCCAGAAATGCTTTGTTTGCTTCTTTGACTCCACGTGACTCCACGGACTTTGTTCAGCAGGACCCTCTTGTTTTCTCTGCATGAAATTATTTAATGTTCAAAAGAGAGTTCAGTCTGAAATGTAATTGTACCTTGGAATTGATGATGCTGAACATGCTAGATTATATGTTTTTTAGTAATAGTATCTATTTATTATTGTATAGAAACAGAGATATTGAGAGGGGAAGGGATGATAGAGAGAGAGAGGGAGAGAGAGAGAGAGAGAGACACACACACCTGCAGCCCTGCTTCACTTGTGAAGCTTCTCCCCTGCAGGTGGAGACCAGTGGCTCAAACCCAGATCTTTGTGCATGGTGATGTGTGCACTCAACCAGGTGTGCCACCACCCAGTCCTGAAAATGTGTTTTGAAACAACTGAAGATTATACTTGTATTTAGGTGGCATATTTGTATGTTCCTTTTTCTGAGTTCTCTCTGTTTTTGTTATTCTTATCTTGATTGCAAAGTGAGAACAACTAGTGACAGAACTTGATGTGCTCTGTCTTTCCTGTGTACTAGTGGATTATTTAATTGGGTCAAAGTCATGTTTAGGAATAGGAATAGGCCACCAGGTACATATGACCATCTTATTTTGCATACTTATTTATTGATGCATGATAACATGCTGATATTGGAATCGTCTCACAAGGCCCCACCAAGATTGGATTGATAACTATCTTAAAAACATAAGTTGAAAAAAAAAGCCATGTAAGTCGAGGGGCCCAGAAGGTGCCACAGTGGATAAGCATTGGATTCTCAAGTATGAGGTCCTGAATTCAACTCCCAGTATCCTGTGTATGAAAGTGATGCTCTAATCCTCTCTCTAGCAATTCCCCCCCCAATTTTATGTTTCTCTTTAATTATTTAATATGTTATTTACTTAATATAGAGAGAAGTTGAGAGGTGAGAAGGAAAGAGAGTGAGAGAGATACCTGTAATGCTGCTTTACTGTTCATGAAGCTTCCTCTCTGCAGGTGGAAACTGGGGACTTAAGCCCAGAATCATGGGCATGATAGTGTATGCTCTCAATAGGATGTGCCACCACCCCGTCTCTTAAAAAAACATACCCTTCTCGGTTCGAGCCCCCGGCTCCCCACCTTTAGGGGAGTCGCTTCACAGTCGGTGAAGCAGGTCTGCAGGTGTCTATCTTTCTTTCTCCCTCTCTGTCTTCCCCATCTCTCTTGATTTCTCTCTGTCCTATCAAATACCGAATCAACATCAACAATATCAATAATAACTACAGCAAGGCTACAACAACAAGGGCAACAAAAGGGGGGAAAAAAGGCCTCCAGGAGCAGTGGATTCATGGTGCAGGCACTGAGCCCCAGCAATGACCTTGGAGGCAAAAAAACAGAAACAATGACCTTGGAGGCAAAAAACAGAAACAATATATATATATATATTAAAAGAAAAATTTTAAAACTTTGTTTATTTATTGAGTAAAAACAGAGAAATTGAGAGGGAAGGGGAGGTAGAGTAGGAGAGTGAAAAGAGATACCTGTAGCACTGCTTAACTACTTGTGAAGCTCCCCCTGCCCCCACAGGTGGGGACTGAGTGCTTGAACTAGGTCTTTGCACATTGTAACATATGCGCTCAACCAGGTGTGCCACCTCCCAGCCCCTAAAATAATAGATCTTAAGAGGAAAAGACTTTTATTTAAAAAAAGTAAATTGAGAGTCGAGAAAGTAGTACAATATTGTATGCAGTGTACTTTCATGTCTAAGGGTGAGGTAGGTAGCAGCCTTACTTTCTAGCACCAGAGCCGAACAGTGGTGAGAAAGCAGGGGGCCAGGTGGACAGGTGCACCCAGTTGAGTACATGACGTAGGGGAGGCACTTAGTATGAGTGCCAAGACACAGCTCCTCACCTGAAGGGGGAAGCTTCATGAGCAGTGAAGCAGGCCTGCGGGTGTCTCTTTCTCTCTCCCTCCCTCAGTGTTTTCCCCTTCCCATCTCAATTTCTCTCTGTCCTTTTAAAAGAACAACAGAAAGAAAGGCAGACAGCAAACAAGCAAGAAAGAAAGAGTCACCAGGAGCAGTGGAATGTCCTGCAGGCACTGAATCCCAGTGATAACTCTGGTGACAATTTAAAAAGAAAAGAAAAGAAAGGAAAAAACCAAAAAGGGGGCAGGGAATGACGACAAACAAACTGGGATATAATTCAGTGGCTAGAGTTTTGGAGTTAAGAGCTTGAGATCCCAAGTTCAATCCCAGACATTGCATGTGCCAAAGTGATGCTCTGGTTTGTGTTCTCTCTCTCACTCTCTCTTTTATTAATAAATCTTTTTTTTTTTCCTCCAGGGTTATCGATGGGGCTCGGTGTTTGCTCTACGAATCCACTGCTCCTGGAGTGGATTCATTTTGTTGCCCTTATTGTTATTGTTGCCATTGCTGTTGTTGTTGGATAGGACAGAGAGAAATGGAGAGAGATGGGGAAGACAGAGGGGGAGAGAAAGATAGACACCTGCAGACCTGCTTCACCGCCTGTGAAGTGACCCCCCTGCAGGTGGAAGGCCTATTAAACTGCGATTCTTACGCTGGTCCTTGCGTTTTGTACTACGTGCGCTTAACCCGGTGCACTACCACCTGCCCCCCAATAAACAAATCTTTTATAAAAATCACATAAGGGGGCTGGGCAAAGTGCAAGGACCTGCTCAGGGATCCTGGTTGGAGCCCCCAGCTCCCCACCTGCAGGGGGGGGCCACTTCACAGGTGGTGAAGCAGGTCTACAGGTGTCTTATCTTTCTCTCCTCTTCTCTGTCTTCCCCTCCTCTCTTGGTTTCTCTCTGTCCTATCCAACAACAACTACAGCTATAACAACAACAACAAAATAGAAAAAAAAAATAGGCTCCAGGAACATTGGATTTTTTTGTGTAGGTACCAAGCCCCTGCGATAACCCTGGAGACTAAACAAACAAACCACATACATTTAATTTGCTAAACAGTGCCCAACTTTTAAATTCATTGTAGGTCTTATAAGAAATTACGGTTGAGATAGCTTTTCAGTTTAAAAAATAAAGTATCCCTAATTGTGGTGACGTTGCTGTTTATTAGTAACTGGATAGCTCATCATTACTATAAGGCTATTTTTAAACGCTATCAAGGTGAACCCTTGTTTAGGTCTAGAATTAATTTTAGCAGGTTATTTGTTTTTCCATCTCAGCTTTGTGCACTGAGATTTCTGGCAACACAAGGCATACTGTCAACCTAAAAATACTGGTAATTCTAATGCCATGTTAGGAGAAACTGTGTATTTGAGTAACTTAGTAAGATAAGTGCCACTGTCTGATTGGCATTTTTGATGCAGTTAAAAAGTAGCCCAACACCTAAATGAATATTCGGTTAACAAACTTAATTATGCAGTTTGGCTCCAGCACCTCCCGGAAACTGCCATTATTTAGCATGGCCCTGGAAAAGGCTGATGCCAAACATGAGTCACTACTTCTGTAGTTGCATTAGAAGCCACCTTTGGACCTGGAATGTCACTGGCACTTCTCTTTATTTACCTCTCTGTCACTTTCCTGAGAAGAAACAGACCTCTTTACGAAAAACCCCAAGATTGTATGTCTGGCAGAAGAGCAGTAACAGGAAAACAAGGAGCCAAACCTACTTCTCTGGTCAGCCAAGTACCTCCTGTGTTTTTCCCCTTTGATTTTGAGTGTACCTTTGGTGCTAGCTGTAGGTGCTACCTCATCTAGGGGTATATGTTTTTGGATCCAGCTTGTTAGCACAGACAGTCCCAAACAAATGTGATGCTAGCATAGGATAGAAAACAAAACCAAAGTTTTTCCTCTCTTGTCTGTCCTTATCATGATTCTGAATTTTGGTTGACTTAAGAATGTGGGGAGCAGATAGCAGATTTATCTTTTTGGATTCTAGGAGATGGGGTATAGATTATTATGATAGAAATTAAAGATTGGATTTGTCCCGTATTCTCTTCCATTGGGACAGCTGAGCTCATAAGAGAGCCAATATGTTACTACCTTTCTTTCATTTTCCTGGTTTCCTCATAGTCCCTCCCATCACCTGGAAAAAAATAAAATAAAAGAATTCCAGTAAAGAGAGAATAACATTGGAACAGCCAGCCAGGCTTATGCTATCTGTGTCAAAGGCATTCATTGCTTTGTCCCTGGGATGCAGTGCATCATTAAGAACCTGAACCCCAGTTTTCATTTCTGGGAAGAGAATGGACGTGTACTGCTGGTGGAAAAAAAAATAGTGAATGACTTCAGGGAAGTGTTCCTCCAGAGATCTGTGGGTATCAGTTTAGAGGAGGGAAGAGCATTGTACCCTATTTATAATCTGCATTTGTTGTTCCTTTTCAAACCAACAGTGATTTGAGGTGATTTGTGGGCATGAACTCTGGTCAGCAGTCTTTGGAACAGTTAGTGTGAGGTATTCCTCAAGGTTATATGACAGTTGTGATAGATGGATTAGGTGAGATATGTCTTCCTTTTCACAATCTGACAGACCTAGTGATACAGTTGCAGTAGAGCAGAAATATTGTGCACATCTTCCCAAATATTCTCACTGGAAGTCTTTGAATAGATGAGACAGAAGAGTTATTGCCTCCATTCTGATTTGATGGTATCAATGTGTGTGCGAGTGCCCGGTGGGAGAAATTACCCAGCAAGCTAACTGTACCCCAAGGGTGCCTCAGGGAAGAGGTGACACCTACATTATTTGTCATCAGACCATTATATGCAAAACAGTCAAGGTGCTGACTCCAAATCAGCCCCTTAGTTTTCCCAGGGGACAGAGTGCCACTGTGTCAGCTGCTGAACAAGAAAGCAACAAGGAAAATTGGAAAAGAAATTTATCCTCAAATTAAGTAAGTCATCTTCAAGACAACCTTGTATGAGTTTGACACTGTACACAAAGCTTAAGGAGCTCCAAAGATCATTGACCTTAACATTCAGCCACCTGATTGTGATGTCCCAGAAAACACATTGCTGCAGATAATAAAATTTAAATGCAAAAAACATTAACAAAACATTAAAGTATGCAAATCAGTATATGAATCATAGAACAAATGCTCCTACAGTGAATTCTTTCTTTTTTTAAAATCATTATTGTGGTTATTATTGTCGTCATTGTTGGATAGGACAAAGAGGAATGGAGAGAGGAGGGGAAGACAGAGAGGGAGAGAGAAAGATAGACACCTGCAAACCTGCTGCATTGCCTGTGAAGTGACTCCCCTGCAGGTGGGGATCCGGGGGCTCAAACCGGGATCCTTAAGCCGGTCCTTGAGCTTTGCGCCATGTGTGCTTAACCCGCTGCGCTACCGCCTGACTCCCTCAGTGCATTATTTCTACGTTCCTAGTTTTCCTAATCATCTTTTCTGTTCTGTTTGGTTTTCTTCACTTTATAATGTTAAACATCACACTATTTTTTTTTTTAAATATCAGGTACTGAGAGAGTTCCCAGGAAAAAGAGCCATTCTCTGAGGTAAACAGGATCCAGATCACTTAGGGCTTATTGATTTTACGATCAGTACTCACGTTGCTGCTAAAAGCAGATAGGTTTCCAATACATATCTGAAACCTAAGAGGTATCTCCTTCTCTATCCATCATCAAGAGTGGGAAAGACCTTGACTTGTAGGTGGTAACTAGCAAAAACTTGTTTATTCTTAGGTTTACTCACTGATATAAAATGTTAAAACTTCAACTAAAACAGGAGACCATTATTTAACTCGAATGAAAAATAAGTCAGAATAGCTATCAAAATATGAAAGGGGAACTCACAGCATAAGAAAGTTTTGCGGGATGAGATGCAGAGTTCTGATGGTGGGAATTCTGTGGAGTTGTACCCCTCTTATCCTATGGTTTTGTCAGTGTTTCCTTTTTATAAATAAAAAATAAATAAAATTTAAACAAAAGAAAGTTTTGCATTCTACTCCATTACTAGTTTTTTGGACTTGGCAACATTGGGTCAGGATGATGATGGGTGGGGTCAACTAGACAGGATCAATGTTAAAAGTACTTTGAGGCTACTACCATTTTTATGGATCACTGCAAAATTTAGGTTAGTAAATTAGTCCACCACCTGAGAACATTGCTTGTAAAATAAACAATGAAATCTCTTTAACAAGATTTTCAGAAACTAAGTTCAGTGAGTATACAATGAAACTTGTGAATTCAGGGACTTCTTTGTTGGGAAGTACTGAATTTTTGATTTAGGTTTAACTGAACCTTACCTTTAATGCACATTAAAATTGAGTGGCCTGGGGATATATTAAAAATGAGAGGCGAATTTAAAAAAATATAAAAAAAGTAGAATTTTAAAGGAGGGTTTCAGTTGGAATGTCCTAATCTATCCACACTCTATGGGAAGTAACATGATGAAGTAGAAAGAGTGAGTGTTTGGAGGGAATTTGAGAGATTGGAGATTGGAGAAGGTATCCAAACCTGAGATATTATTGCTATCAAGGGAGTTAACACTATAGATAAGAGGAAATGTACTTAATCAGATTTATCATGTTCCACAAAGGAATAAAGCTTTAATGATACATGAGAGCTTGTTCTCAGATGTTTTTAATTTTTTTGTTGGTTTGAGTTGGAATTACCTTTTTTTTTTTGTCCATCTGTCAATAGGGTCGTTGGGAAAGTCAACAAGATGTATCACAAATAGTTTCCAGAGGGGTAGCTCCAGTCACCCCTTCTCTTCCTGCTTCACCCCCAAATAGCCATTCCCCTAGTCCAGGTAAGTTATATTTTCATTTGTCATTTGTTTCGTTGCTGTGAAATTTGAGTGTATTTCAGGATTGCTTGAAATGAGTTTCTTCCCAGATAGTCACTATCCTACTTTTAAGCAACCAATCTGACTTACATACATGCTTAACTACCCTGATTTTGGAGTATTGATTTTATCTTGCATTCCAAGATTAATACCTCTTGATCCTAGGGTATTCTGTTTATATTGCTTGATTTTGTTTGGTAATATTTTAGCAATTTTTGGTCAGTGACAAATATCTTCTGTAACCTCCTTTTTCATACTAATATCTTAGGTTTGGGAATCCTAATTATATTGGCCTCATAAAAATGACTTGGAAATTGATCTTTCATCCTTTTTTTTTCCCCTTGAAAATGTTGATGAAGTCTTGGTGTTACTCTTTCTTTAAATGTTGACAAAGTTACCAATGATATTATGGGAACCTAGAATTTTCTCTTTGGGAAATTTTTTTAGCCTGATTTCAGTTTCTTTGATACAGAGTTATATATTTAGATTTAGATTTATTTATTTATTTATTTATTTATTTATTTATTGGGTAGAGACAGCCAGAAATCTAGAGTGAAGGGGGAAGTAAGAGAGATAGAGAGACAGAGAGATACCTGTAGCCCTGCTTCACTACTTGCAAAGTTTTCCCCCAGCAGGTGGGGACTATGGGCTCAAACCCAGCACCTTGTACATTTTATTATGTGCACTCAACCAAGTGAACCACCACCTGGGTCTATATGAGTTATTTTTCATAAGCTATGTTTTTCAAGGAATTTTCTACTTCATTTAAACTACTAAATTAATTTCTGTAATACACAGTGTTCCATTATTATCTTTTCAGTGTTTGTAGATTGGCTACAATATTTCCCTTTTACTCTGATAAAAATAATTTTGTCGTCTTCCTGTTTTTCATGAACACTTGCAACAGTTTTATCAGGTTTTTTAATCGCACAGAACTGACTTTTGGCTTTATTTCCCTAATTTTTTATTTTTAAATCTTCTATTTCTACTCTTTCCCTTATTTCTACATTTAATGAACTTTGGCATGTTGTACTTTAATCATCATTCTATAAACATATTCTTTGACTTGGGTTTATTCTT
Source organism: Erinaceus europaeus (assembly GCF_950295315.1). NCBI lineage: Eukaryota > Metazoa > Chordata > Mammalia > Eulipotyphla > Erinaceidae > Erinaceus > Erinaceus europaeus. Next base: position 110,023,245 of record NC_080163.1, on the reverse strand, counting down.
TGAGTTGTGAGTTGTTGGGTAGCATTTGATTCATTTTCAGATGTCTAGAGGGATCTTCATGATTTCCTATTTAATTTTAGTATAATAAAAAGTAGATTCTAATATTTCAACTTTTGAAAAATGTTTGAGACTAAATTCTTAGTGAATATCTGTATGTACTTGATAACAAGGTCCATTTTGTATTGAGGCTTTGTATTTTCTATATATCAGTTAAGTCAAAAAGACTGATACTGGGAGTCGGGCAGTAATGCAATGGGTTAAGCGCAGGTGGCACAAAGCGCAAGGACCAGCTTAAGGATCCTGGTTCAAGCCCCCTGGCTTCCCACCTGCAGGGGAGTCGCTTCACAGGCGGTGAAGCAGGTCTGCAGGTGTCTATCTTTCTCTCCCCTTCTCTGTCTTCCTCATCTCTCTCCATTTCTCTCTGTCCTATCCAACAATGATGACATTAATAACTACAACAGTAAAACAACAAGGGCAACAAAAGGGAATAAATAAATAATTATTTTAAAAAAACAAGACTGATATCTTTCATATCCTTACCAGGCTTGGGGGGGTCTATTTGTTATATAAGTTCCTGAGAAGAGAAGAAGGCATTCAGTCTCCAAATGTGATTATGAAAGTTGTCTGTCAACCCTTTAATATTTCATTTGTTTTTGCTTCATTCATTTGGAAACTTTATTATTTGTAATAGCCATATACAGGATTATTGTGTTTTTCTTCTGATAGAGTAGTCCTCTTATAAAATGTCCCTTTATATCTGCCAATACTCTTGAGATCTACCTTGTTTGATATTAGGTATAACTACATTGACTTTCTTTTGCTTATTATTTTCATGGTATATCTTTTTCTTAGTCTTTTAAATTTTAGCCATAACTTGTCCTCAAGTGATTCTTGTATAGACAGCATATAGTTAGATCTAGCTTTTTCAGAAATCTTGCCAGATAATTTCTACCTGTTGATGGGAATGTTTAGTTGCTGTCCCCCCCCCCCCACCTTCTTTTTATGGGGGAGGGTGTTTAGTGGCATACAGTACAGTTTTTGACTAATAGGCACAACCTGATAGGTGTCTGGCAGATACTTGCTTCCCCAACCTAGGGTCTCCTCACCCCATTGTAGACCAGTACCCCCATTGTTTCTTCACCACATTTTCCCCCTTCTTCCCTAGAATCCTTTCCTTTGGTACAATACACCTTATGTCCAAATTTCACCTCATGCTTTCCCTTATTGTCCTTTTTCCTTAAGTTTCACCTATGAATAAAATCATTCGGGGCCAGGTGATGGCACACCTGGTTGAGTGCACATGTTACAATGTGCAAGTAGTCAGGCTTGAGCCCCCAGTCCCCACCTGCAGGGGTTAAGCTTTGCAAGTGGTGAAATAGTGCTGCAGGTGTCTCTGTCTTTCTCTCTCTCCCTTCCTTCTCAATATCTGACTGTCTGTATCTAACAAATAAAAAGTTAATACTTAAAAAATATTTAAAAAGGGAGTCAGGCTGTAGAGCAGCGGGTTAAGGGCAGGTGGCGCCACGCAAAGCATAAGGACCGGCGAAAGGATCCCGGTTCGAGCCCCGGCTCCCCACCTGCAGGGGAGTCACTTCACAGGCGGTGAAGCAGATCTGCAGGTGTCTTTCTCTCCCCATCTCTGTCTTCCCCCTCCTCTCTCCATCTCTCTCTATTTTATCCAACAACAACGACAACAATAATAACTACAACAGTAAAACAACAAGGGTAACGAAAGGGAATAAATAAATAAAATAAATATTAAAAAAAATTTAAAAAAGAATAAGATGGGGAGTCGGGCGGTAGCGCAGCCAGTTAAGAGCACGTGGCACAAAGTGCAAGGACCAGCATGAGGATCCCGGTTCGAGCCCCCGGCTCCCCACCTGGCGGGGAGTCCTTTCACAAGCGATGAAGCAGGTCTGCAGGTGTCTTGTCTTTCTCTCCTCCTCTCTGTCTTCCTCTCTATCCGTTTCTCTCTGTCCTATCCAACAACGATGGCATCAATAACAACAACAATAATAACTACAACAATAAAAACAAGGGCAACAAAAACAGAAAATAAATACGTATTTAAAAAAAAGAAAAGAGAACGATCATTCAGTGTTGCTTTATCTCTTTCTGGCTTGTCTCACTCAACATTATGCCTTCAGGTTCTGATCAAGATATTGTAAAGGATATGACCCATCTTTTTTAACAGTTGCATCATATATATTTTTTCCCCTCCCCTAGCCATTTATCTGCCGTTGGACATCTGGGTTGCTTCCACGTTTGGGTTACTACAGACTGTGTTACTATGAGTATACATGTACTTAGGTCTTTTTGAATATGTATCTTTGTTTTCCAAGAGCATATCCCTAGGAGAGGACTTCCTGCGTCATAAAGATCCACTTCTAGCATTCTGAAGAATCTCTTGACTGTTTTCCACAGGGGTTGGACCAATTGAGAAATGTTTAGTTATTCTACATCCACTATTATCGGTTCTCTTGTTATATAACCTGCCGTGATGCTGTTTATTTCTACTTGGCTTTTTTTTAAAGATATGATTATCACCTTTATTGTGGTGGTGATTTTACAGATGTATACTTTTGACAATATCCATTATCCATTTATCCTTTTTTAAATTAAAAAAAAAGTTTTATTTAAGAAAGGATAAATTAACAAATCCATAGGGTAGGAGGGGTACAACTCCACACAATTCCCACCACCCAATCTCCATATCCCACCCCCTCCCCTGATAGCTTTCCCATTCTCTATGCCTCTGGGAGCATAGACCCAGGGTTGTTGTGGGTTGTAGAAGGTGGAATGTCTGGCTTCTGTAATTGCTTCCCCGCTGAACATGGGCGTTGACTGGTCAGTCCATACTCCCAGTCTGCCTCTCTCTTTCCCTAGTAGGGTGGGTCTCTGGGGAAGCGAAGCTCCAGGACACATTGGTGGGGTCTTCAGTCCAGGGAAGCCTGGCCGGCATCCTGATGGCATCTGGAACCTGGTGACTGAAAAGAGAGTTAACATACAAAGCCAAACAAATTGTTGAGCAATCATGGACCCAAAGCTTGGAATAATGGAGAGGAAGTGTTGGGGATGGTACTCACTGCAAACTCTAGTGTACTTCTGCTTTCAGGTATATATTTTGCAGTAGTTTACGGATACGTGTGAACATATGCTCTCTCTCACAAAAACTGGTGTATATCTAGGTTTTGGGACTTTGTTAGGAAGTGAACCACCTGGGATGGAATTAGAGAATATTATGAAAGGAAAGGTCTCACCTGAGTAATGAAGCTGAAGGGTTGTCATTCCACATGTGAAGTCTCTGGACACAGTCTGAGCTGAAGCATGTTGAGGTGGCAATCGTTGTGTTGATTAGGTTGCGATCGGCAGATGCAATATTATTTGATATGGATTGGGAGAGGCATGTGGGAAAGTGGGCCCTATCCAAGGGTTCCAGAACTGGGGGACGTAGAGGCTCTGTAGTGGAGATGTGCGGTTCCTGCTGTCTTAGGATTCAAAAAGACAATGGATAGTTAATGTTATCATCACATTATTTGGTAATTGGATTAACTTTGAAAAGTCCTTTTGTTATGGTTTGCTGTACGGTATCCAGTATCTTGTATATAGCTGTGCTGTTGGTTGCTTCTGATCTACTTGGTCTAGGCTTTTGAGAGAGTCCGCATATCAAATACACAGCCTATATATTAAAAAGACTCAGTCTGTGTTTTAAAAACTTCGAGACATACAATTAATTTACTCCCTCTCATATTAATTAACTAGTGATTTATATGACTACACTTTACTAGGAGTGTACATAAACACCATTCCCACCACCAAAAGATTGTGACCCACCCCTCCCACCCACTCCCACCCCCCACTGGCTCAGGAAGCTTCATGTCTACCCCTCACCACAGGGTTTTTACTTTGGCGCCCTCCTTACAATTTGGTGTGGTCCTGCTTTTAGTTTCCCTTTCAGATCTTCTTCCTCAACTTCTGTTGATGAGTGGGATCATCCCATACTCATCTTTATCTTTCTGACTTAGCTCACTTAACATAATTCCTTCTAGCTCTGTCCAAGATGGGTCAGAGAAGGTGGGTTCATTGTTCTTGATAGCTGCATAGTATTCCATTGTGTATATATACCACAGCTTTCTCAGCTACTCATCTATTGTTGGGCACCTGGGTTGCTTCCAGGTTTTAGCTATTATGAATTGTGCTGCTATGAACATAGGAGTACACACATCTTTTTGGTTGGGTGTCTACTTGGCTTTTTATTTAACTTTTACTCCTGTTCATATTCTTTTGGAAAAATAAAAATGGAAAAAGCAAAAAGTTGATAGAATATTTTTTAATTATTTCTTTTGACTTTTTGATTTGTTAGATTTATTAAAGTTTTTAGTCAAATTATGGTCTTGTACATCAGAATTAAAAGCTTAAGGGAGATGGGGTTGAAAGGATTCGGGGAACACAATGCACTTTGGTAAAAGAAGACTACATTTGGTGGTGGGAGTGGTGCACAGAAACCTAACATGCAGAGAAAAGAAACTGTACTTAGGGGAGTCGGGCGGTAGTGCAGCAGGTAAAGTGCACGTGTTGCAGAGCACAAGGACCGGTGTAAGGATCCTGGTTCTAATCCCTGGCTGCCCACCTGGGGGGGGGGTCATTTCATAGGTGGTGAAGCAGGTCTGCAGGTGTCTGTCTTTCTCTCCCCCTCTGTCTTCGTTCCTCTCTCCATTTCACTCTGTCCTATCCAACAACAACGACATCAATAAGAAAAACAATAATAACTACAACAATAAAAGCAACAAGGGCAACAAAAGGAAAAATAAATGAATAAATATTTTTAAAAATTGTCCTTTAGAAACTGTACTTAGGTGGTAGCAACTATCTTAGAAACTATTACTTCTCCCAATAAAATAATTTGAAAAAATAAACTCTCTAGTAAGGATTTTAATATGTCTTCTGAAATTATTATAGCTTAAGTAGAATTAGAATGACTGCATTGCTAGATATAAGAGCTTTTGCAGCAGTATAATTCCATTGGTCTATTTCTGATCCCTTTATTTTGTATTATGATATCTTTTATAGTTGCTGTTAATCACTTCACAATGGTATTCTTTCTTGCTTTAAAACAGTCACGTATATTTTAAGGAAATTAAGGAAATATAGATAATATTTTTCTCATTATTATATCTGCTACTATCTAGTTCTTCCTGATGATATTCTGTTCATTTCTTTTTATTATTATTGTTGTAGTTATTATTATTGTTATTGATGTCGTTGTTGGATAGGACAGAGAGAAATGGAGAGAGGAGGGGAAGACAGAGAGGGGGAGAGAAAGATAGACACCTGAAGATCTGCTTCACCGCTTATGAATCGACTCCCCTGCAGCTGGGGAGCCGGGGGCTCGAACCGGGATCCTTATGCCAGTCTTTGTGCTTTGTGCCACTGCGCTTAACCCACTGTACTACCTGCCTGTCTCCCCATCTATTCATTTCTCTTTAGCTTGAAGACTGTCCTATAGTATTTCTTCCTTTGTAGTTTTTTTTGAAAAGAATACACTCCATTTTGAGAATTTTTTTATTTCCTTTAAATAGAGACATAATCTAATTACATATACACTAGTTTGCTAAATACTGCCCTATATTTCACAGGAACTCTATTCTTTCTTACACTTTCTACTTTTTTTTAATCTTGTTTCTTCTGATTGGGTAATTTCTTCTGCCTCCTTCATTTTTCTGGTAGGCACATCTAGAGAGTTTTTCTTTTTTGTTAATCTTTTTTTTTCATTTAAGAAATTTTCACTTGTTTATTATAGTTGCAGATTCTTTAGTTATCTTCTGTGTCTACATTTTAAGCCAAATTCTTTAAATGTTTGGACGTGTTTAAAAGACCTGCTTTTTAAAAGCCTTTATGTGATAATTGCAGTATCTCACCCATCTCCTGGTCTGTTTCTATTGACTGCTTTTCTTGTCTTTGCTTCATAGTTAATGAATTTTGACAATTGGATTTTATCCATGTAACTTACACCTCAGTCAGGCTATAGTTTGCCAGTCTTCTGATTTTTTTTATAATTCCAGGGTAGCTTTACCTGTTGCACAATTTCATGAAAACTGTATCTCATAGAACATGTACTCACTATCTCTGGTTTTGTTTGCTCAACATATCTGCTCATGTCAATCATATTATTCGTGTATCAGTAAATTTCTTTTTATTACTGTGAAATGTTTCTCTATTCCTGCTGTATTTGTTACAATTTTTAATCATTGTTCTTGTTTGTGGTGGGTATTTTGGTTTGCTTTCACTTTGGGATGACCAAATAAAATTTTTTCTTAGATGTTTTTTTTTCCTTAATTAATCAGTTTAATGACAAAAATCATACGAAATTTATTGGACTTTATACTATATATTTATAGAAAAATATTAAGAGGAATTGTGAAAACTATCCTTTAAAAAAATTTCACTTAAAATTAAAATGTTAGAGATCAGAAAACAAGAACAAATACACGTTAGACTGTATCATCTTTAAAGGTTATGAAAATGTGCATAAAATGATACATCCCTCTTGCGTCTTAGTGAATGAACCTTTCTATCAACTAAATGCCTAGTAGTGAAATGACTGGATAATGAAATACAACTTTATTTTAAAATTCTCTACATTTTGTTGTTGTTGGTGGTGGCTTTTAAAGAAAATTGATCATATTTGATCCTAGAGCCCATTGCACTGGAGGAAAGCTTAGTGCTGTGGTCTCTCTCCCTCTCCCTCTATAGCTGAAAAAGTCGGCTTGCAGTGGTGAAGCTTCAATGACAACAAAAGAATAACAACATAAGAGAACAATTATAATCAGTGCTGACTTATGTATTTATCACTTGGGTTGATTTATTATTGCTTCTTGTACCCATTTTGTTGTTTTGTGTTTACTTTTTTGTTTAGTGAATTATAGCCATTATTAGTGATTTTTTGGGGGGAGTGGGCAGGTAATTTTGAATGAAGTTTCAAGGTTAGAAACTGATTAGGAGATGTCTCTTTAATATGCTTAGTCTACACTCTACTCTATCATTTTTCCTGTTGTGTACTATTCGTTGTAAGAATTCAAGTTTTTATGTAGTGGACTCTACATTCTTATCTTTGGCTGGTTATAGTCCCATGGAGTTGTTTAAACAAGATTTTCTATCCCTTGTATTCTTGTAAATTGGTACATAGATCTACAGCTTTGATCAGGCTCAGGCTATCTTGATAGAGGAGTGAAAAGTCAGATAAATTTATGGGTAACGTTGTATACTTATCTGGGGAGATAGACCAGATAATATTGCTCTCCATGTATGCAGCATTACAGACTGTGGTTGGTTATTGGCAAGATCTTTATATAATTAAGGATTGTGAGAGCTTTACCTTACGCTAGAATGGGTCATGATTTTTTTCTCATTTTTCTCACTATATTCTTCTGGTCCTTTGCCCATTTTAATCTGACTTTATTTTATTTATTATTTTTTAATTTTTCAAATTGTCACCTTGAATTCTTTAAGAAATATCTAATTTATTTATTATCTATATTTATTTATTATGAGGGAAGTACAAAGAGAAAGACAAGAGATACAAGAGCACTGTTTAGCTCTTATTTCTGGCTTCTGGTGGTGCTAGGGTTGAACCTGTGACCTCACAGCCTCAGGTGTGAATGTCTTTTTGTATAATCAATTGTTATGTTATCACCCCAGCTCTAATTTGATTTTGTTTTGTTTGTTTCCACTGTTTTACTTTCATCTGCTATTTCTGTCTTGTAAAATTTTTTTACCTCACTCACATCGAACAAATTTCTTGGCAATATAGCTATGTTTACTTTTTCAGTGACTGTTCTCTCAATTATAAAATATCCTTACCTTTTTACAGTCTATTTAGAGTTAATATCATACTGTCTCAGATAGGAACCTTGCAGCTGTATAGGTTCATTGAGTTTGGAGTCATTTCAAGAGCTAGCATAGGATAGACGTGTGGGGTTGGTTGAGGACTTCTGTTCAGGCAGTATCATTTACAGCTCTTCAGATTTACTTCTTCTTTGTAAAGTGTTATGTGGACCTGGTGTTGTATCACTTATGCCTTTGATTAGATTTTTCTTAAAAAATGTGTTTCTGTTCACTAAGGAGAAAGAATATTGTTGTATCTTACTTAGGCATGGTCTGTACCTTGTGATCCCAACCTTTGGTAACTCAGAGCAGGGGAGAACAGGGGTGGTTCAGGACATGTATTCAGCTCTTGTAAAATCAACTCAAATCTCACCCTTTTCCTGAAAGGTCAAGTTTCATTATTTTCATTCAGTAAGTAACTGTGAAAACTGTAAGTTGAGTAAGACTTGATCCCTGACTTAGAAGAGTTTAAAGCCTAAGTGGAGAGTTACGTGTTTGCATCACTGGCTACGTGATTTAAAAATGGAAAAGCACATTTTATTCTAGGGCAGAACTTAGCACTTGAACCAATTAATGACAAGGAGTGGGGTTCAATTATCCTGCAGATATTGTTAAGAGAGCTAAGTGTTAGAGCATTTTACACAAGTAAATTTTACACATTTTACACACCCCAATTGCTGTCCTTTTACTGGAAAATGACATACCATTGTGTTTGAGAGTAACTATAATAATTCCGATTTTTTTTTCTGGAATGGACCTCCCCTCCTCTTTTTCAAATCACTTTATTAGAAAAATAATGTTTATTTGACAGTTGTTGATACATGATAGTTTCTTATCTCCCTGTATAGGTGTCTGTGCACCACTCCCACCTCTAACCTGAGCCTTTCTTCACCATCATGTAGAATGGATTTAAGGATAACTTTTGAATTTTTGTTAGATTTTCCTACAAATGCTATTTGGTAATTTATAGGAAAGGAAATGTCAGTATACATATTTTGTTTGCTTGTTTGTTTAAACCAATCTCTTTTCCTTTTAACATTGTGGACAGGACTCAGTAGCCTCACAACCTCATACATGAATCCTGTGAAATCCTTTGTGCCCCAGATGCCAAAGCTCTTGAAGTCTCTCTTCCCTGTCCGAGATGAGAAGAGAGGCAAACAGCCTCCTTCCCTTCCGACACACCAGGTAAGAAGCACCAGGAAGCAAGCATGAACATTTTTTAAAAAATATTTATTTATTCCCTTTGTTGCCCTTGTTATTTTATTGTTGTAGTTATTATTGTTGTTGTCATTGTTGGATAGGACAGAGAGAAATGGAGAGAGGAGGGGAAGACAGAGAGGAGGAGAGAAAGACAGACACCTGCAGACCTGCTTCACCGCCTGTGAAGCAACTCCCCTGCAGGTGGGGAGCCGGGGCTCAAACCGGGATTCTTATGCTGGTCCTTGTGCTTTGCGCCACCTGCGCTTAACCCGCTGTGCTACAGCCCAACTCCCGAACATTTTTCTTAATGGATTGATGATAAAATAATGCTGGCATTGAAGTTGGAGATAGAGCTCCAGCAGTAAGTGGGGGGTGTGGAACTGGGCTTCCAGACCTTGTGAAAGCTTGTGATAATTTCTCTTCCACTCTCAGCAGAGATAACAGAACAGCTTAAACTTATTGACACTCTCAATCCGTTTTGCTTTTAAAAAATGCCAAGTACACTACTAATGTGATTTATGGTAATATCACTTAGAGCAACAATAGTAAAATTTATGAAGTGCACTTAGTGTTGTTTGTGTATTGCCAAACAGCAAATGTAATTCTATTTTTAATTTTTGATTTCATTTCTTATTTCAAACAATTTTATACCATCACTGTCCTTCCTTTTCAGTGCCCTCCCCCTATTGTTCCTTCCACTATGGCTTACCTGTTCTTTCACATACGATGTATTTAAAGTGTTCACTCTTTATATTTCCTTTATTTATTAAAATACTAAACTCAGCCTGAGGATAAGTTTTAGAAAAAAATGTTAAAGAATTTGAGTTTCCAGACAATCAAGAAACTGCTTTTATGTGATGGTGAATTGGGCGCCTATTGAAAATGCAGTTTCTAGCTCTATATAGGTATGAATTCAGCAGAAAATGATAAATGAGGATTTATTTATACTCATTCAAAAACACACACAGTGCAACTTCAGTTGTTGAAATAGGTCTTTTGACATTAGCCTCTCCACAATCACTTAAACATTTCAGTTGCAGAAATGCAAGTGAGCCCTTGTGTGTGATATTAACTATTAAAGGGAATTTTCTATATCTATAAATATTCAAGAGTGACAATGTAAGGGTGCTAGGCAGATATGTAATTTTTTCAAGTTACTTATATTATACATAAGAATACACATGTTGCAAAAAAAAAGTTAAAACATTGAGATTGGGGAAATGTTTAAACTCTTTGTAACCAGGTACATAGCAGGTGCCTGGCAGTTATCCAAGGGAGCCTATACCCACTAGAGTAAAAGAACTAGCATAGTGGTCCAGGAGGTGGTGCAGTGGATAAAGCATTGGACTGTCAAACATGAGGTCCAGAGTTCCATCCGCAGCAGCACATGTGCCAGAGTGATGTCTGGTTCTTTCTCTCATATCCCTCTCATAAATAAATAAATAAAATATTAAAAAACAATAGCATGTGTCATACTTAGTGGGGTAGGAGGTAGTTGATAATGATTTTTCCGAAGGTTTGTTATTGTCTATGTTACTCCTTTCCAAACTGCTGCATCACTATTTCATAAAATATGGTTCAGGGCTGGGAAGATAGCTTAACAGGTAGGTCACATGCCTTAGCATTCACATGATCCAGGTTCAGACTCCCAGTGCACCTATGGGCGTGCCTCAGTGGCATGTGGGAAAACGTTGGGGTTGTGATACTTTCTTTCTCTCCCCCCTTCCACTATTACATATGTGTAGATTTGGAATATACATATATACTGATTGGATAGAAACAGAGTGAAATCAAGGGAAGGGGAAGACAGGGAGAAAGACAACTGCAGCACTGCTTTACCATTTCCGAAGCTGCTGCTTCTGCAGTGGTGTTGGGTCCTGAACCTGGGTCCTTGTGCACTGTAACATGTATGCTTAATCAGATGTGCCACCACTTGTCCCCTCCCCTTGATGGTGTTTTTATTTTTGGAAACATTTTCCCCCCAGTGGCTCAGGAAGTTGTACATTAGTTAAAATCAGGGACTCTCAAGCATGAAGTCCTGAGATTGATCCCTCACGTCACATATGCCAGAGTGATGTTCTGGTTTCCTCTCTCTCATAAATACATAATTCAACCTAACCATAGTAACCCACACCCCACTCAGGTGCATTTATAGTGTGTACTCATAAACACCTTTTTTGCATTAAAATTTAATGACCTTGTTTTTTCCATTGTTCATTTGGTGAAACCATTTAGCTAAGTTGAAGGAAATAGGAACAGCATTAGAAACCAATGAATTATTGTGAAAAAGTTTTTTCCCCCCTTGGAACTTTTAAAAAAAATTTTATTTATAAAATGGAAATATTGACAATACTATCGGAGAAGAGGTGCACAACTTCACACAATTCCCACCAGATCTCCATATCCCATCCCTTCCCTTGATAGCTTTCCTATTCTTTATCCTTCTGGGAGTATGGACCCAGGGTCATTATGGAGTGCAGAAGGTGGGAAGGTCTGGCTTCTGTAGTTGCTTCCCTGCTGAACATGGGTTTTCTACCCCTGCCCTAACTGCACATTTTTAAAAAAAATACAAGTATTAATTTATTGTGTTCCATATCTATTCAAATTGTACCCCTCCCTTTATTTATTAATCAGTATTCTCATTTATTATTATCTTGTTTGATGTATAAAAGTTGTTTAGTAAGGAACTTACATTTCTCAAATTTTTCATTTGATTTTGTCATTCCTAAGATACCGACATTTTAAAAACATTTTGTTTATTTATTTATTTTAGATTTTATTTATTTACTAATGAGAAAGATAGGAGAAGAGAGAGAAAGAACCAGACATCACTCTGGTACATGTACTCCCGAGGATTGAACTCAGGACCTCATGCTTGAGAGTCCAGTGCTTTATCCACTGTGCCACCTCCCGGACCACATATTTATTTGTTTTTTAATAGGAACAGAAATTGAGAGGTGAAAGGGAGCTAGTGAGAGAGAAGACCTGCCCATCTCTGTTCGGGGAAGGTCATCCTCTTTGGCCGAGCACACAGCTTTGGGAGGGACGCACACTGAACGGCGGGAGAGAAAGGGGATACCCACCTAGCCAACCAAATCAGCCGAATCAACCCTGGCGATCAAGTTTCTGTAAATAGATTGCCATTTCTCTGCCTCAGAAGTTATTTAGTGAGAGAATGAGAAAGAACCAGGGCACCACTCTGACATACACAGTACCAGGGATCTTGGAACCTCATGCTTGCAAGTCTAGTGCTCTACCTGCTGTGCAGCGTCCTGGGTGCCGTGTACTAATTTTGATGGCCTCTATAAATAAATAATTGTAAATAATTGTAAAATAATAAGCATTGTCAGAAAATTGTATAGGTTTTATTTTATAATAATAAAGTTGAACCCAGAAGAAGTAAGGAATCAGTGCATATTCCTAAAAAGAATTTGGATTTATTCTCCAGTGCAGGAAAGGATTTCATAGTAGTAGTGAATAAGATTTAGGAGCATGACACCAAAGGTAGGTGGTAGCTAGAGTGCTGGACTTACATGTGTAAGGTCCCACAATGTAATTTGATCCCATGTTTCTCATATATCATAATGATGTTCCAGTTCACTCTTCCTCCCTCAGGTTAATAAATAAAATAACCTTTAAAAAGACTTAAGGACAATAAATAGATAGTAATCTTGCTTAATATTTATATTGTGTGTGTATATGGTGGGGGAGGGAGTGTTCCAGGTGGTGGCATACCCAGTAGAGCACACATGTTACAGTGTGTAAGAACCCAGATTCAAACTCCCCATTCTCCCACCTTCAGGGCAGGAAGCTTCACAAGTGGTGAAGAAGCAGTGCTGTAGATCTCTTCCTCTCCCTCATTCTCACCTCCCTCTCTTATTTCCAGGTCCATCTCCCCAATTCCTCTCAAGTTCTGTCTATCCAAAAGAAACAAATATATATATACTTACAAATTTATATATTTATGTTGTACAATAAAACCACAAAAAAAAAGATCTCAAATTGCATGCTGATAGTTTATGGTTAAAATAGCACATTCAGTGGTCTGGGAGGTGTCGCAGTGATAAAGCTTTGGACTCTCAAGCATGAGGTCCTGGGTTTGATCCCCGGCAGCACATGTGCCAGTGTGATGTCTGGTTCTTTCTCTTGCCTATCTTACTCATTAATAAATAAATAAATAAAATCTTTTTTAAAATAAAATAAAATAGCACATTCTAGGAGTTGGGCAGTAGCACAGAGGGTTAAGCGCATGAGGTGCAAAGTGCAAGGACAGGCATAAGGATCCTGGTTCGAGCTCCCGGCTCCCCACCTGCAGGGGAGTCACTTCATAAGCGGTGAAGCAGGTCTGCAGGTGTCTCTCTTTCTCTCCCCCTCTCTGTCTTCCCCATCTCTCTCCATTTCTTCTGTCACATCTAACAATGATGACATCATCAACAACAATAATAACTACAACAGTAAAACAACAAGGGCAACAAAAAGGGAATAAATAAATATAAAAAAATTGAAAAAATAGGACATTGTTCTATTTCTGTCACACCCCAAATTTCTCTTTTCACCATTTAAAATTCGTTTCTCAACCAACTATGATGAAACCTATCAATACTTCCTCTGCCTTCATGTGTTTCTGTGCCAGTTCAGTTTGGAGACTTAAGAGTATCAGAAACTCATACTCTCCTCCCTTAAACACCACCCTTCATTCTCTTTGGCATTGTGAGACCACACTTTGATTACCAGCCTTGCTTCTGGTACATACGACTAGAAATCCACTGATCAGCTGGAATTATTTCAGAGAATAACATCAGAAATGATTTATGAGGAAGGATTAAGGGAGTTATTTATAGCTTGAACAAACAATGATGTAGAGAGTTAACTGTATAAGCATTCAAAGGATATCAGCACCCAGCGCGGGAAAGAAGGTCCTATGGAGCAGTGGGGTGAAAGGAAATTCACAGAATGACAGAAATGAAATTAACCAAGAGAATGGCAACCACTGTGAATAAGTGAAATGATTTATATAGCCAAATGCTTTCTTTTTCTCTCTCGCTAAAAAAAAAAAAAAAAAAAAAACCCACACACATGATTTTATCACTTCTGTTTCTTAAAACTAAACTTTTATGAATACAAAAATGAGCCAGGTAAGAACTGAAGTATAGACGAGGCTTCCTTTCTACTAGTCATTGCTTATCTTTTCATTGTTAGATTAGGTGGGAGAGGGGCAGAAGTTAATGTAGTGAAGGAATGATTATTATAAAAATTACTTTTAATCAGAGTGCCCTTGACATTTCCAAACAAGCATGCTCAGTTCCCTCCCTGCAGCAGAGGTACAAACACATAACCCTGGTGAAATGCTAATGAAAAGATTAATGTTTATTAACTTGTTCTCTGGAATCAGCAGTTCTCAAATCAAGATGCTATTTCATTTTTGGCCTTCTATTTCAATATTTGAAAAGATTCATAGATCTTTCTTTGTAAGGTAGAAGTTAACAGATTATTCTGCAGATTTAAAAACACAGATGCCTTTATTTTATGGAATCACTTGGTTTAAACTTGGCCATAAAGACTTTTGCTTCTCATTTTTCATCAAGATTTGTTTTTGTTGGTAATCAGTTTTTGTCTGTATTCCAAAAGTGCAAAGATGCTGTACCAGAAGAGGTGACAGCTGACAAAATTGCTGTCTTTGACCTTCTGATGCAAGTTTTGTAACTAATCTGGAAAATAATGAACTGCCATTAATGAAATCTGTACTCATATTCAAGTGTGTTTCTCAGACAGCACATAAAATAATTGAAAGAACTTCCTGCTCTCTAATTAGTTAGATTGAATTAATTTGGCATAATAGCTTTTTTTATGTATCTAGAAGTTTGTGTTCAGATGATGCTATTTATGTACCTCAAAGTTTGGGTCTCCAAATGCTACCATTGATTTATCTGGGGCATTGAAGAGTTAACAGATTTAATTTCCACCATCAGAAACTTAGTCACATTTCCAGCCTGTTTCTCCTTGCTCCCTTTTCAGTGCCCTGCACTTTTCTTAGGTCATCCTTGGCAACCACAGAGAGATTCTCCTCCACTTTCAACCTGGCTTTCAGAGCAGCAGATGGACAAAACCTTTCCTTAACAGAATCTCTCACTATTGCCACTCGAGGAGTCTTGTGTGGCTAGCGTGTTTCCTTCCCTCTCACGCTCATTTCCCCATTCCCTCCATCTATACTTCCCTTCCTTCTTTTCTTTAGCTGGGACCTCACACATGTGTAATTTCAACATTCCAGGCTGCCTTTTCATTCAGACAGGCAGAAAAAGGGAGAGATACCACAGCATTTTGCACACAGTAGTTGTGTTTGAACCTGGACTGTGTACAATGCAGGGCATGTCCCTACCTAATTATAGTCCTCTCTAGCCCTGTGCCATCTCTTATATTGATGATTCTAATAAGCCATTCATTGAGTCTCCCTTCTGCACATAGATGTTATCCTGGGTTATTCCTCCTGTGCTACCCTTGATGAAGTGAGCATAGAAATGCTCATCCTTGTGGCTAGACTAAAGGTTCACCATTTTAGCTAACTTAAATAAGAACAGGAACTATAACTTGTGTTCTAAGCATTAATTGTTCTTAATTATTCACGTTCTTGAAAACATAAGGTATATGAGCCTTTCTCCCCAATAAATCAGTACCACACATAAAGAGCCCATTTGGATCTTTAGCTGTATTCCCTTGCACAGAACTTCTATAGTATAGACTTAAAAAAGTTCAAAATGTCTGTTCAACTGGATTCTTCGAGTACTTTTACTCCTATGAGCAACTCTTCTCTGTTTAAGCTTTCGGAACTCACGATGTTTTCCTATTGATCTTTTCTCCAGAAATGCATAGGTAGTTCTACATAGGGATACTAAGGTGACAAAAATGTCCACTGTGTCAATTTTAGAAACTAAAGTGAAAAATGAAATGAAGTAGTTGACTGAAGAGATTCTCAGCCTATCAGTTCTCTGAAACTGACATTAAATACTTTTGGTTGGATCTCTAGGTCAGATGTTGGCTAACTTTTCCTGTAAATGGCCAGAGAGCAAATATTTTAGACTTTGTAGGCCCCCCAGCCTTTGTTATAACTTATCTTTGGACAGTAATAACAGATGAACTTGATTGTGCTCCAGTTAAGTAATTTATAACCTTGAAATTGCATATCACGGAAAATTATTCTATTATTATTATTATTCTAACTATTTTAAGCTTACAGGGCATACTAAGCAGGTGACAGGCTTAATTTAAATTGTATTTTTATTATTTTATTTATTTTTTAATATATATTTATATTTATTTATTCATTTTCCATTTTTGTTGTCCTTGTTTTCATTGTTGTAGTTATTATTGTTGTTGTTATTGACGTCGTTGTTGTTGGATAGAACAGAGAGAAATGGAGAGAGGAGGGGGAGAGAAAGATAGACACCTGCAGACCTGCTTCACCGCTTGTGAAGCGACTCCCCTGCAGGTGGGGAGCCAGGGGCTCGAACCGGGATCCTTCCACCCGTCCTTGCACTTCGCACCACGTGCGCTTAACCATTGTGCTACTGCCCGCCTCCCTAAATCGTATTTTTAAACTTTGAAATCAGCAAGTATTTTTTAAACCTTTTATCTTTTGCCTTTATTTATTTATTTATTTATTTATTTATTTATTTGATAGAGACAGAGAAGTTGAGAAGGGAGGGGGAGATATAGGAAGAGGCAGAGACATTTGCAGACCTGCTTCACCACTTATGAAGGTTTCCCCCTGCAGGTGGGGACCAGGTGTTAAGCTAGGGTTCTTGTGCACTCTAATGTGTGCGCTTAACCAGGTGTGCCATGGCCTGGCCCTGCAAGTATTTTATATTGTAAGTAAATATCCTTCATTTACCAACTTAACAAAAGATGGAAATGGATATTGTGCCCTCTTTTAAAACTCACTTTATATATAATTTAAAAAATTTAAATTTTATTTGATAGGACAGAGAAAAAACTAGGGGGTGGGAGGGTTCACAATCCTTTGAGGGAGAGTAAAAGAGAGAGACTGCAAGTGGGGACCAGGGGCTTTAATCCAGGTCCTTACACATGGTAATGTGTGCACTCTACCCGGTGTGCTACTGCCTGGCTCCTTAAGATTAATTTAAAGACATTTTATTTTATTTGCATTAGTAATTGAGCAGTGTTTTATAAAATGATAAGACTTCAAGGGTATAATTTCACATCCCCACAGTTTGGCTACCAGTTATTTTTTTTTCTTCAAATTCATTTGTTTTTGTGAAAGACATTTTAGTAATTATCACGTTGAAGTTTTAGTAGTGAGCTATCTAAGTCTTAAAAATAAGAAACTATATTTTCTGCATCTCCAGAAGTCTTTCTATTTAAATTTTCTACTGATAATATCTCAAATAAGTTGGGCTAACATACATATGTAATGAAATACAAAGTCTACTTGCGTGGCCACAATTCATTAAATTTTTCTGTTAGTGATTTAATATTTATTTACAAAATTATAAGATAACGGGTATAATTCCACACCTTTCTCACCGCCAGAGTTCTGTGTCCCCATTCCCTCCATTGGAAACTACATTAGTTCTCCCAAGATCACAGATATGAGTTGACTATTACTTCTTTAACTATCTGTATATAAATATATTCCCTCCCACCCTCTGGTTATCTTCCCCTAACATTTAGCCCTCTGAGAGTATGGACCAAAATTATTTTTGGGGTGCAGAAGTTGGAAAGTCTAGCTTCTGTAATTGCTTCTCTGTTGCACATGGGCGTTGGCAGGTTGACCCATAGCCCCAGCCTGTTTTTATCTTTCCTTAGTGGGGTAGAGCTTTGGGGAGGTGAGGGTCTGAGACACATCGGTAAGGTTGTCTGCCCAGGAGATTCAGGACAGGATAATAGCAGAATCTACAACTTGGTGAGTGAAAGGCAGTAAGGTATAAAGCAGGATTAAGATGTTTAATAAATGGGGACCAAAAAGTAAGAAGAGACCATATGAAAATAGGGATTTTAGGGTGGTAAGAAGCTAGAAAGTATATTTAAGATACGTTCCTAGGGGCCATGACTTTGGTAATTTCTGCTGGAGCCCGATAGCTAACATGGAGGTGGACTAAAAATATTGTCTGGGAAGATGGTGTCAGAGTTGAGAATAGGACTAGAAAGCTGGATTAGGGCAGGGAGTAGCTCTCTCAAAATTGAAGAAAATAAATAAATACAATGAATTGTGTACCACATCAATCATAACCTGGGCCCGTGTATATTTCCCATATTCAGTACAGGAGCCTGTTTAACATTCAGGTGCCTGCTAGCCTGTGTTTCCAGTCCATGGTCACAGCTGGGAACATTCTAGGCTGTATTCATCTCAAGACCAGTTTTCCTCAAGTGACAGAGTAGGATGAACTAGCCTCTCTTCGAAGAGTGGGACACTCCTTATCATTGCTGGTTTATAGTGAGGATATGGTCCTGAAGAATCTCACCAGAGGGCTGATAATGACATTCCTGATTCAAGTGGCCAATGCTCAGGGAAAAAGGAATCTGTTGGAGGTCTAGGCCCATTCTAACTATGGGGGAATCCGAGTATTTCCTGACTTGGGATTCAGATGATAGGGTGGCCTGGCAGTGGCCTACAAGGCCATCATTAAGTGAGCCTGTCTCCTGTCCTTACCCAGCTTTTGTAGTCTCTTCTTTATCTGGCGAGCTTAGGCTTTCTCCCAGTTATTAAAGTGTTGATTATCATCTGTTGTATCCAAACTTAATTCATTTTTTTTATCTGTTGATTATCATCTGTTGTATCCAAACTTAATTCATTTTTTTTATCTGTTGTCTTCTTTATTGACAGAAGAAATGAGCCACTTAGTTGTCTTTGTGAAATGAAAATTAAATAGGTGTATCAGCTATTGAACATGAATCCCTGTCTCTGATGAGTATGGAATATTGACTTTTGCTGACACTGAGCCCTTGCTCCTGACTATCCTTAGATATTGAAAGTATGCAGTACATGTACATAAATGAGTAAGCTAATAAGGCCTAATGCTGTGTTTGAAAGAGAATGGAGTGAGTTTATCCCAAATGGCTGTGGGTCTGATTAATGTAAGTAGCAACTTTAGATTTTTAGATTACATAAAATCAATAATTGTTTCCAAATGTATATACAGATTGCCAACCTAGAAATATCTCAGAAGACAACATGCTAAGTTCCCATGATTAGAATAGTCATGATACTCTGCAAATGTACTGGATGCTTACTGGATACTAGGCATGTTAGGTACATCAGCTGAACAGCACTACTGTGTCAACAATTAGAAATATGTGAGCCAAGCACATAGCTTAAATATTTCTATTAGCCACATTTCAAAAAGGTTTAATTACTTTTAACAATATATTTAACCCAATATATTTGTAATATTGCCATTTCTACCCTGCAATTAATATTTTTTATTTTTATTTATTTTTATTTATTTATTTTTTTGCCTCCAGGGTTATTGCTGGGGCTTAGTGCCTGCGCCATGAATCCACTGCTCCTGGAGGCTATTCACTCCCCCCTTTTGTTGCCCTTGTTGTGGTTATTATTGTTGTTTTTTATGTCGTCGTTGTTAGATAGGACAGAGAGAAATGGGGAGAGGAGGGGGAGACAGAGAGGAAGAGAGAAAGATAGACACCTGCAGACCTGCTTCACCGCCTGTGAAGTGACTCCCCTGCAGGTGGGGAGCTGGGGGCTCAAACCGGGATCCTTAACACCAGTCCTTGCGCTTTGCGCCACGTGCACTTAACCCGCTGTGCTACCGCCCAACCCCTGCAATTAATATTTTTAAACTGAAATATTTCTATCTCTTGACTTCCCTGTACACAGTTCTCAAAATCAAGTGTGTTTTCACTTTGAACGCATCTCAATTCAGATACTACATCTTCATCGGAAATACTTGATCTGCATTTGGAGTTCCTCAAATTTATAGTTGAAAAACTTGATCTACATGCCCAGGCTGTTCCAGACATACTTAAAGGCCCTTTAATTTTGAACTGTACATATTGTTAATTAAAATTAAGTACAATAAGAAATTCACTTCCACATAACACCATCCCCTCAGGAACTGTAACTGACAGTTGACTGGTGGCAGGCATGTGGGGCAGTGCAATGGTAGAGTGATGATGAGACTGAGACGGACATCAGGAAGAGGATATCAGCTAGTTTAAGCATCCACCTAGTGTTAAGAGCCCAGGGAGTATTGGAACCAAGATTTATATTCAAGAAGCAAAATGTAATATACAATTGTGATCTTAAGAGATTTCATTGAATTTGATTAAAGAAACGAATGATTGTATTTGTAGCATAAGTGATTCAATAAAGGATTTGAAGGTCAGTTAAACTTTGAAAATATGCAGAGTAGGACCTATATGTATTTCTTTTCTTGCCTATTGATGAGAGATTTATTTGTTTTTCGGAGGGAGCGACCAGAGCACTGCTCAGCTCTGGCATATGTTGGTGCTTGGGGAGATTGAACTTGGGACCTCCCATGCCTCAAGCATGCAAGTCTGGTGCACTGTCCCTTGCCTGCTTCTTTTAAAAAAAGCTATCTCTGGGTTGCTGGGCAGTGGTGCACCTGAAAGAGGACATATGTTATCATTCACAATGACCCAGGTTCATGCCCCCCCCAGCCCCCACCCACAGGGGGGGAGCTTTTGGAGTAGTAAAATGGCTGCAGATGTGTATCTTCCTTTCTCTCTATTTCCACTTTTCCTCTCCATTTGTATCCTCCTTATCAATTAAAAGGAAAAAAATGGCCACTGAGAGTAGTGGATTTTTTTTTTTTTTTTTTTTTGCAGGCATCAAGCCTCTGCATTAGCCCTCTTGGCAATAAAAAAAATATTAAATAAGAATAAAAAATAAAAATTTATCTCTGGAGCAGCTGGGAGCACAGAATTGACCTGGTCAGATTTTTATTTTGGGAGGCTGCTCTTACTACAATTTGGAGAGGAGGCTGAAGAGGGTAAAACTGGCAGAATCTATTAAAGTTTATTTCTTTTTTTTTTCTTTTGCCTTCAGGGTTATCGATGGGGCTCAGTGCCTACATTATGAACCCATTGTTCCTGGAGGCCTTTTTCTCCACTTTGCTGTTGTTGGATAGGACAGAGAGAAATGGAGAGGAGAAGACAGAGAGGATGAGAGAAAGAGAGACACCTGCAGACCTGCTTCACTGCCAATGAAGCGACCCCCCTACAGGTGGGGAGCTGGGGGCTCCAACCTGGATCCTTATACCGGTCCTTGCACTTCATGCCATGTGCACTTAACCCAGTGTACTACCACCTGGCCCCCTTCAAGTGAATTTCCAAGCCTATGAGATAGGTAGTCACTTTCCCAACATTTGAATGCCACTGACTGGTAGGGGAACATGACAGGTAACAGCATCTCAGGTAGGACTGGCCTCTCAGATGTTGTTTAAAGAATTCCTGTGGGTTAGATGAAGTGCAGCTCTGGAGATGGTGGGCTCTCTAGCTAGATCTGATGCATAAATTAGAATGTTGAGTCACTCCTTTAAAGTGAGAAATACAACTATCAGATGGACAGAAGTGCTGTTGTCATCTTGGCTAACACACTCTCTAGGTCAGCTTGGAGCGTCATCTATGGGCCCAGGATACTGACTGAAATGATGCTTATTCATTAGTGTATTGCTAAGTCCCCATCTTTAAGTTACATATATATATATATATATATATATATATATATATATATATATATATGATTTTTATCCACTGTTTATTACTTTTATCAGAACAGAAGGCAGAGATTAGTAAAGTGCTTTGTTTTATGCACTGCCCTTACTAGGTTTTATTTCTTGTATTTTTTTTTTCTCAGTTTAGTAGCACTAATATTAGAAGTGGCTGCTGAGTGTAACCAAAAGTAACTCTTTCATTTCTTATAGTATATATATATTTTTTATTTTTATTTATAAAAAGGAAGCAGTGACAAAAACATAGGATAAGAGTTACAGTACATTCTTAAGTTTGAATTTAATTCATCCATTAATGTTTTTGTAAGAGAGTTGGGGATCATATTAACTTAGACACCATTAGAAAAATATAAAATTCAACATGGGGACTTTTTTTAAACAAAGTGATTTTTTTTTTTTTACTGTAACTGACCTTTCTTTTCTCATATACCTACACATAAGCCTCAAATTTGGAAAAAAAAAACTTCATTTCTAAATTTTGTGGGATATATATATATCACTTTTTAAAAAAAATTATATTTATTTATTTTCTCTTGTTGCCCATGTTTTTTATTGTTGTTGTAGTTATTGTTATTGATATCATTGTTGTTAGACATGACAGAGAGAAATGGAGAGAGTAGGGGAAGACAGAAAGGGGGAGAGAAAGACACCTGCAGACTTGCTTCACCACTTGTGAAGCGACTCCCCTGCAGGTGGGGAGCTGGGGGCTTGAACCGGGATCCTTAAGCTGGTCCTTGCGCTTAACCCACTGCGCTACCGCTCGACTCCCTGTAAGTCACTTTTCTAGGTGGCTTTTGTTGAGTGATAAATCACTTGTTAGTCATTCAAGAAGCATTAAAGATTTTATTTGAAAATAATCTTATCCTTCAAGGAGCTTGCAGTGTAGAGAAACTCTCTTAGATAAACGCAGATAAAGGGGGTCAGACGTTTTCCCAGCGGGTTAAGCGCACATGGCACAAAGCACATCGACTAAGGATCCTGGTTCAAGCCCCCAGCTCCCCACCTGCAGGGGGGTCGCTTCACAAGCGGTGAAGCAAGTCTGCAGGTGTCTGTCTTTCTCTCCCCCCCCCCCGTCTTCCCCATCTCTCTCAATTTCTCTATCCTATCCAGTAACAACAAGGGCAACAAAATGGCAAAGAAATGGCCTCCAGGAGCAGTGGGTTTGTAGTGCAGGAACCGAGCTCTAGCAATAACCCTGGAGGCAAATAAAATAAAATAAAAAAGAGAAATGCAGATAAATAGGATGATGTAATAGATGCTGTCATGTGAGTATGGGAATGGCTCTATGAATGGAGTGAGCATGTCTCACTGCAAGTTTAGGAAGTATAAACTATTTTTGAGGTCACACCTGAAAGTGAATCAGTATTCACAGGTGAAATGTACTTACTTAGAGGGAAGGACCAGCAAGAGGAAGGTACTAGAAAAGCATCCTATTCAGGGAGTTCAGAGTGCTTTAGAAGAACAAGCAAAGAAAGGATCAACCTCATATGCTCATATGTATTGTCAAGAAGTTCAAGTGTCACTGTCCCAGGCACAGGGATCTTAGGAATCACTTTTGTGCCTAGTGATCAATTTCTGAGAGTATCTGCTTTTTTCCCACTCACCTGGCCTCTGAAAGCCAGGCTGAAAACTTGAGGGGGTGGGATGTAAGAGGGACTATCATCTTTTCCTTGAAATGCTTCTGAAGTATTCTTTCTGTTGTTGTTCATCCTAATTACTTTATTGAGGACATGTTGATTTACAGAATTGTTGTCACAGTGCTGAGCCGTTCTACATGTGACCTGCTTGCCTCCCCGTCTCAGTGATGGGCACAAGAGAGTGTTTCCAGGCTTGGCTGCAGCCCAGCCTCTTTTCCTTTGTCGCTAACCCACCAGGCACCCCCAGAGCACTTACCCATTAGGTAAATGTCGCTGAGCTTCGGCTTGTATGGTGTGAAATGTAGATGATTATGCTTATATTCCTTTGTCTCATGGGACTGCTCCTTAATATTTATAGCTGCAAAATACTTTGCAGTCATTTTTATTAATAGTTACCAGATGTGTCGTAAGGATTAATGAACTTAGGATCTGAAATGTTTTGAGTGCCTGAAATAGGAGGTGACTGCCTGAGCAGGGGAGATGTAAAAGAACATTAAAATGCAAACAATATACACTTGGAAATTTGAGCTATTATGTATGAAGGATAAATGGCACACTTAAGATTCATTGTACTTGGTTGGTATTTCGGAGGGCCCTTATTGATGTTGCTGGAGTCCTCTTAGACCATTGCCAGATGCAGAAAGAAGCCTAGGGCTACCACTCCCCACCCCACTCGAACACACCCCTCCCCCCTCACTCTGTCCCTCTCCCCCACATGCACACACTTACACTGCTTCTGCTAATAGCATGCCCCATCATCCATGCTTCCTCAACACTATTTCTGACTCTTCCTCGCCTGCAGAAGCAGTTCTTTCCAGATACTCAACAACCTCCTTCTCATCTCCAAAATTTCATTTCTGTTTCCTTTTCCTCTTGCCATTCAAGTTCAGGCTCTTACCAGCTCTACAAAACCACCGGAGCAACTTGTTAATTGATCTCTCCATGTGTAGTTCCTCCCCCGATCAAGGATTATTCAGCTGTGAGCAGAGTTCTTGCCCCAGCCTTAGACTGAAATCTTCCTTTGCTCTTTCTTGTTTGTGGAAATTAGCCAAATTTTCTCTCCTGTGCAGTGCTAGTCTGTCTCAGTCATTCTCTCTCTCTTTCGAGACCTGTCACAAGAATGAGTGAGTTTTCCTGGGGCAGAGATAGGAGTAGCAGAGACACATCAGAAATACAATATGACTCCATTGCCACCCAGCCTTTGTCATGTCTCTCTGTTTGAACAGTTCCTTTGTTCTGGGAAAAACCGTCTTGTCTGAAAGATTTGTCACAGGGTAAAAACAGCCTCATGAAAGTATTCTAGGCCTGTTCTTGTTCTGAATCTATGCTTTTGAATTCAATTCAAATTTCTCTCATTTTACTGGACATTTTAGCTACTTGCATATGTGCCCTTGCCAAATCATACTTGCTCAGAGGATGGAGTGCACACACGCACGCTTTGCAAACCTGAGGCTCCTGGTGCTGCATTTGACCAATTAAACGTTAGTCTCTCTCTCTCTTTCTCTCATAAAATACATGTTTTTTTGTTTAAAGAACCCTTTTTGGGGTCAGGTGGTGGCACTCCTAGTTGAACGCACATGTTACAGTGTGCAAGAACCTGGGTTCGAACTCCCAGTCCCCATCAGCAGGGGGAAAGCTTTGCAAGTGGTGAGGCAGTGTTGCAGGTGCCTCTGTGTCTCACCCTTTCTTCTCAATTTCTGGCTGTGTCTATTCAATAGATTAAGATAATAAAAACTTTTAAAACACCTTTTTTTTAAAAAAAAATCAACTTTTACTGGTAAATACACTATCTTCTGACTTGTGGGGACTATAGTATCTGTATGTGGACATATAGCCCTCGATTTTCATGTATGTGATTGGACAGTGTATGTAAGCACATGTGCATGTTACTGCTTTTAGTGTGTGTCAGTAGCTGGGAGAAGGTAAGCCACTTCTGTAATCCCAGTGTAAAGTGTGTGTGTGTGTGTGTGTGTGTGTGTGTGTATGCACGCACATGCGCATGCAGTAAGTCCTCCCTTAATGTCATCGATTGATTCTTAGAAATTGCAGCTTTAAGCAAAATATCATATAATGAAACTAATTTGACCATGAGCAAATTGATACAAACAGTTAAGATACTCCAGCTGGGCTGGAATGCTAGATCTCTGGGTAGGATGAATGCCTGGCTATGTACACAAGCCCCACTCAAGCCCCAACACCAAATGCACGAGGCCCTGACTCCACAAAGAGTAAAGATACAGAAAGTTCCTAAGACTTTTTTCTTGTTAACAGAAGAATCACCAAACTTTTTTTTTTTTTCCCTCCCCAGCCCCATTCTTGGATTCAGTGCAGTCAATAGTCAGTGCTTCTAATACTCAACAGTCATTTTACTCATTTATTTTACTTTCCTATCTTGCATTGCAGTTGGGGTTTGGAGCCTCTCCTCACACCTTAGGGTCAAGGCAGGACCCCACCCATGTCAGCCTGCTGCATTCCATACACCCACACTCTCTCAGGGGAGGGCCTCTAAGATATGCTATGAGCCTCATATGCACGTCTTCGGGAGGTGAAAGGAAAAGAAACCAGAGTCCTTGGGAATGATCATAATTTTTCTTTACCTGTTTTTTTCTCTTTTTTGGTTGATTGGACCACTTCCATTGAGACAGAGAGGTAGAGGCATCATAGCACCAAAGCTTCCTCCATTGCCATAACCCCTCCTATGTGGTCCTGGGGCTCAGACCTGGGATCTGTACGTGACTGGGCACACACCTTACTCAGTGATTGAGCTCTCTGGTCCCTAACTATATATAGATTTTTTTTTTTTGTCTCCAGGGTTATTGCTGGGGATCAGCGCCTGCACTATGAATCCGTTGCTCCTGGAGGCCATTTTTTCCCTTTTGTTGTCCTTGTTTATTGTTGTAGCTGTTATTGCTGTCGTTGTTGGACAGGACAGAGAAATCGAGAGAGGAGGGGAAGACAGAGCAGGAGAGAAAGATAGACACCTGCAGACCTGCTTGACTGCCAGTGAAGCGACTCCTCTGCAGGTGGGGAACTAGGATCCTTACACCAGTCCTTGTGTTTTCATGCCATGTGCGCTTAACCTGCTGCGCCACCGCCCAGACCCCCCCTTTTTTTAAAGACATCAGAACCAGAGACATTGTCCTCAAAATTACTTCAGGGCCTGCTGTACATGTGGCACCCCAATTCTGGGGAGGCCTAGTTGCCTGCAACTTGGCAAGTTTCCTGGCAGTAGTAAAAGGTGACTTGAGTGGTCTTGCTGACAGTTCAATGGCTTGACCAGTTCTCATGCCCCCATCCTTCCTGTCCTGCCTTTCTCAATTCCTGATGCCTCTCTACTTGTTTTCTCAGCCAGTGCCCCGAATCATGGTGCAGCCTGTCCTCCCAGTTGTCGGAGCCACCAGGACAGCAGAGGTGAGTTAGCTGGGATGGGGGGGGTGGGGGGCTCCTTTGGCACCTTTACTGTCCCACATAGATGGTGGGTGACCCCGAGGTTCCAAGTGCTCAGTCCACACCCACGTTTTTATTTTAACACTCCTGTTTGGATAATTAACTCTAATATAGGTCACCATCTTCTCCCTCCCTATTTTCCTTGCTACACTTCTCTATTTTCAACTTGTTAATCATATGATTGCTAAACTTTTCGGTGCTTGACTGCTAATGTAGTCTGCTGCTTTAATAGCCCACTGCTAGGCAAAGGCGATTTCTATAAACAGAACAATCTCCTTATTCTGAGTGTTTGCTTAATTCTCAGTTTTACATTTCATTCTGATTCATGATATCAGCGTGAAAAGACTAATGCTAAGCTGGGGAGAAAATAGTCTCTTATGATCTCCCACAGATCAACAGCACTTCTCATCTTATGAATAGCAAATCTATTTTCTCCCACTGTGCCTTCATTCTCTTAGGAAATGCTGTATCTTCAGAGCAAATTTTTATTTTATTAAAACAACAGCACAGAAGGCCCAGTGGCTTGGAAGATAGTTCAACTCACCACAAATCCCCTTTTCTCAAAGGCCCTTGCATCCTGGGCTCTAACTGAAAGTTATACACTTCACTTCTCCTTGTAAGGAGGGTTATTATTTTAAATAAGACAGATGGACCCCACAGACTGGGGCAGCGAGGCCCCGTCCCTAGGGCTCTGTCATAACTCTGCTAACAGCAGCTCACTGCTCAGCATGGAGGTTTCTCAAGTCTGGGCTTCTCGGAAGTCTCTGGAAATGTCAATGGGAAGTGTATGCGCCCAAGAGGGCAATGCAATTTCCACTCAGGCAGCAGCTCCTATCAAGCAGGAGTGAGTGCCTGCAGTGAGAACAGGAGGGACTGTGTGCCAGGCTCAGCGGGCTAGCAGGTCACAATCAGTAACCCAGCTGCCCCTGGGCCCACCTTCCTCATTGTCTCTAGGGATCTGACCTCAGGGCCCTGGCATTTCAAAACACTTGGTGGCCAAACTTGTGTTGGCTTCAGGGAAATTCTCGAACTTCTCTGGGGCATATTTCTTCCCTCCCCTCCCCTCCCCTCCCCTCCCCTGCCCTGCCCTCCCTCTCCTCTCCCTCCCCTCCCCTCCCCTTCCTTTCTCCCTCTCCTCTCCTCTCCTCTCCTCCCCTCCCCTCCCCTCCCCTCCCCTCCCCTCCCCTCCCCTCCCCTCCCCTCTCCTCTCCTCTCCTCTCCTCTCCTCTCCTCTCCTCTCCTCTCCCTCCCTTCCTTTCTCTCTCTCTCCCTCTCTCCTTCCCTCCTCACCTCCCTCCCTCCCTCTTCCTTCCTTCCTCCTTCCTTCCTTCCTCTTCCTCTCCCTCCCTCCCTCCTTCCTCCCTCCCTTCCCCCTTCCCCAGAGAGAAGCAGAGCATCACTCTGATTTTTAGATGTATTAAGTTCTGTGCTCTACCACATCCTCCTTCCTTGGCCACTCTCTGAATCACACTGTAAAAGCAAGTGGGGTATATGCCATAGGAAGCAAAGTACTGTGGCTGCTGGAACTTGCTGGCCCCAGTGTCCATGTGGCCATGGTGGGGTCTCACCAGCAGGGATTGCAGGGGATGCACATGATTTCAGGGCCACAGTTATTGTTTGGACCTGGGGATTGTGGCTCTGCATTCTTCTTAGCCTGGTCAGCCACATTCATAGTAAAAGAGGGAAGAATACATAAACCACGTCCCAGTTGCAAAGGGGGAATGACTGAAGGATCACCTAATCTTTTAGAGTATTGATGCTGGTGACAGTTATTGATCTATTGGTTTTAGTAAATTTTGCAGCTTAGAGATCCATCACAAAAATGGGCTGTTAATCTCAAGAGGTGCTGTTAATTTTGTACCCTGAAAGTGTGCCTTGTGGGGGAAGGAGGGCCTCAGGAGACAGAAATATAAATGACAGTTCACGTGAAAAATGCATGATTTATCAAACTGCTGAGTTAAGCCAAGGAACTGTAAGAGACTTATAGATCTCAGCTGTTTCCCAGTTCAAATAAATCCTGCATTTCAAATGGAAAACGGCCATTCCTGTAATATAAATAATGTTTCTGTAAATATTGGAAAACATATTTCTTTCTCCTGAACAGCGCCCCTCACCTGGCATCCGGCCCAGTCCCCTTCCCATGTCTCTTTCCCCCCATCACTGTGACGCCGGGGTAGAAAGCTAACTGGCAGCCTGTTCAGAAGGCTGAAATTATCAAGGGGAGACACGTTTGGGTGCCCAGAGCAGTTTAGAATTGGGACAGCAGTGGCTGTCGTCATCCCCCATGAGATAGGCTCTTTGTGGGCCTGCCAGGGTGACTCAGGCAGAGTGACGTAAGAAGGACAGGGAGCCAGCCGCCTCTAAGGCTTCGGGCAAGGCCATTCCCAGCCAGGCGTCTCTACCAGTGTCTCCAGAACTGGAGGCCTCCTTTCCTGTGAAGAAGGACCAGCCTGTCACAACAACTTCTGTCTCCTGTCCTAACTTCCAACCATTGGATGAGGGGCACTCACTTCTCCCTGGAGTCCTGCAGGAGGAATGAAGTCAGGGTAGCCTGGGGATCTCATGACACCCCTTAGAGTCCCCGTGACACTGGCATGCAGGGAGAGCAGATTGCAGTGGAGATAAGGGGGGAGGGAAAGGGCACTGGGAAGCTTTTAGTGTGCTGTGCGCCACACCCTAGTCTCCCTGTCCTGCCACACCCACCCCACTGTAGTTCCCAGCTCAGTCTTACCCTTTCTTTAAGCAGTGCCAGGGAATGAGCTGAGGCCCACTTTTAGAATTCTGCATACTTAGGAGAAAGAGGAGAGAGATGTTAAAACACCCTGAGGCCTCACGAACAGTAAGAGGGAGAAGTGAGTGCCCCTCATCCAGTGGTTGGTTGGAAGGACAGGAGACAGAGGCTGTTGTGACAGGCTGGTCCTTTGTCACAGGAAAGGAGGCCTCCAGTTCTGCAGACACATGCAGAGCCACAGCCTGGCCCTTTTACCCAATTCTGACCTCACCTGTCCTGAGATGGTGTCAGAGTCTCACCTGACACTCGCCCCACTTTACCCCATATGCCAGTTGCAAGTGCAGGTTGTCATCTTGTGATTGAGGCTGTAGATGGGCGGTTCTCACAGCTCTCCTTAGCTTGGATGAATTTGTTAAAGTGGCCTCAGAGAGACATTTTACTCGTGGGTGACTGGTTTAAAAGTAGCAAAAAAGAGCAGCCAGATGGAAGAGTAGCTTGGGCAGGATATGGGGGAAGGACCTGGGCTGTTCATACCTGCTTCAGGGTCTCCCCAAATCTTTGTG
Organism: Erinaceus europaeus; assembly: GCF_950295315.1. Taxonomy (NCBI): domain Eukaryota; kingdom Metazoa; phylum Chordata; class Mammalia; order Eulipotyphla; family Erinaceidae; genus Erinaceus; species Erinaceus europaeus. The sequence continues at coordinate 109,993,058 of NC_080163.1, read as the reverse complement.
TGCTTACCAGCCTCCATGTTCTCCAAACCACATCCAACACACACACACACACACACACACACACACACACACACCTTTCTCCTCCTCCTCCTTCTTCCTCTTCCTCTTCCTCTTCCTCTTCCTCTTCCTCTTCTTCTTTTGGTTTTTTTGTTACTCTAGGGTTACCACTGGGGCTCAGTGCCTACACTCTGAATCCACTGCTCCTAGAGGCCATTTTTCTCCAGTTTTGTTGCCCTTGTTGTTGTTACTGGATAGGACAGAGAGAAATTGAGAAAGGAGGGGAAGACAGAGTGGGGGGAGAGAGAGACACCTGTAGACCTGCTTCACCACCTGTGAAGAGAAACCCCCCACCCCCGCACATGGGAAGCCGGGGGCTTGAACTGAGATCCTTATGCTGGTCTTTGTGCTTTGCACCATGTTTGTTTTAAAGATCTGCTTATTTTACATGAGATGGAGAGGGGAGCCAGTGACTGACTCTGGTATATGCAACACCTGACATGCGAGTCTCCACTCTGCCAGTTATTCCCCTGGCCACCAACCTCCTCTCTTAGACATTCATGGAGGCTGTATTGCACAGGCGCCATATATGAACTCATAGGCTGTTTGTGATGGTCCCTCTCTGTTAGTTGGGGTGGGATGGGAAGTCCTACTCCTCAGATGAGCCATCTTACCTCTAATTGCCTCCAGCAGTCACCTCATCCACCTGCTCCTGGGTGTAGTGAGATGGGGCTCCTAGAAGCAGTTCAACACCTTTCTTGCTCTCACTGCTCGGGAAGTTGTAGGAACTCCGTGCCAGAAATGGGGTGAAGAGCAAACACATTCTTCTAAACCAGCATATCACTGGCAGCTGTTAGAACCTCCTGGTGATGTAAATGAGCATAATTTGCAGGGGTTCTGCTGCCCTCTCAGCACTGCATGGTAACCTCAACTTGGGGTCTGAGTCCCAGGCCTGAGACAACTTTTGGAACTGTTGGGGACCCCCCTCCCCAATACTTCCTTTACTGCCACAGCTATCACAACTCAGCCCCCACACCCTCAAGTCCATCTGGCCTCCTGGAAGCAAAGACCTAAGTGACGTCTAACCAATATGCTCTCCTTCCTGCCCAGGCTACTCCAGAGAGCTTGGGGCTATCTGTGGCCCCAGAGGTGGCCATTCCTATGGTGAAGATTTGTGACCAGCCAGCCAAAGGACCTTCCCTGCAATCTGTGGCTACCCTCTCACAGGCTGCAGAAGGCCCAGATGGACCCCCCAGCCCCCTCAGTGAGGCCTCCAGCGGGTATTTCTCCCACAGCGTTTCCACTGCCACACTGTCTGATGCCTTGGTTCCTGGCCTGGATGCTGCAGCCCAGACACCTAGCTCTCCCCCGCCTGCCCTCCGCCTGGCTTCCCCCGAGACGGAGTTCCTGCCTCCCTCAGACAGGGGTTCCACCCTGCCTATGTCCCCAGAGAAACCAAACCAGGGACCTGGAAGCACTTCCTCAACACTCCCCCAGCCTCCTCCTGGCCCCCAGAGTGATTCCCCCAACCCACAGAGCCGAGGTGAAGTTTCCTCAGCCACTAGACAGCTGGGGAGAACCAGGGATCTGGTAAAGCCAGCCACAGGTCTGGAGCCAGATGGCTCCAAAGCACGCCTGCACCCCGACCTCCCATCTCTGTCACCTGCTCCAGCGTCTCCATTCCGAATCAGGAAGGTGCGAACGTCTGAGCTGAAGTCGTTCTCTCAGATGCTGGGTGCAGACCCCAGCAGCTCCTCCGCTACCGATGAGAACCTGCTGGTCCCCAGAGGGCTGGACCATGGCCGATCTGGGGGACAGGTCTCAGAGAAGCTGGAAGTTTCCTCAGACTCAGAAGAAGCCAGTGAAGTACCTGAGTGGCTCAAAGAGGGAGAATATGTTACTGTAGGAACCAACAAAGTGGGCATCGTGAGATATGTGGGGCCAACTGACTTTCAGGAGGGGACGTGGGTCGGAGTGGAGCTCGACTTACCTTCAGGTGAGGCTGCTGCTGCTTGGGACAGGTTTCTGGCACCAGAAAGATGTACATGCTGCATGGGATTTGTTGGGAATGTGGGATCCTTGCCCTGGCACAGCCAAGAAGATGTAGTTTGACCATAGAGCATCCCTTTACCTTTCTGAGTCTCTGGGGCTATGCTTTTCTTTTGGAAAAAAAAAATTTTTTTGAGGGACTTGCAAAATAACTCTTGGATAGTATTCAGTGACCCCATGGCATTCAAGGAAGTGTCAGCACTGTGGACTCTTTCACTCTCTCTACCTCTCTGTCTTGATCTGATATATATGTATATGTCTACATTTTCAGATAGAAAGGGACAAAGACAGAGACAGATACCACAGAACTAAAGCCGCCTCCTGTGCAGTGGGGTCCAGATCCACATCTGGGATGTTTGATAAAGCAGGAACACTAGCCAGCTGAGCTATCTTGCCAGCTCAACACTTCAAAATCAGGAAGAGTAAGAGTTTCCTAAGCATTTTAAGAGTCAGGTTCTCTTTAAATCAAAAAGAAAGAAAAAGAGAAGAAAGAAAGATAGTTAATGGTATGTTTGTGATCACTGGAACTAACTTGATCATAAAGAAAGGGGAAGAGAGGGAGCCGGGCGGTAGTGCAGTGGGTTAAGTGCACGTGGTGCAGAGCACAAGGACCAGAGTAAGGATCCCGGTTCAAGCCCCTGGCTCCCCACCTGCAGGGGGGTCGCTTCACAGATGGTGAAGCAAGTGTGCAGGTGTCTGTCTTTCTCTCCCCCCTCTCTGTCTTCCCCTCCTCTGTCCATTTCTCTTTGTCCTATCCAACAACAGCAACACCAACAATAACAATAACTACAACAACAATAAAACAACAAGGGCAACAAAAGGGAAAATAAATAAATATATTAAAAAAAGAAAGAGGAAGAGAGAGGTGTCACAGCTCTGCATCTCCCTCCCAGGGCCATCATACTCCCACGTGGTGTATGTACCAGGAGGTGGAACCCCATCACACACGTGACAAAAGTAGGTGCCCTCCCAGGTGAGATATCATCCTGGTGCAACATTATTCTTTTTAAAAGATTTTTTAAAATATTTATTTCCTTTTGTTGCCCTTATTATTTTTTTATTGTTGTTATTATTGTTGATGTCATCGTTGTTGGATAGGACAGAAAGAAATGGAGAGAGGAGGGGAAGACTGAGAGTGAGAGAGAAAGACAGACACCTGCAGACCTGCTTCATGGCCTGTGAAGCGACTCCCCTGCAGGTGGGGAGCCGGGGGCTTGAACCAGGATTCTTAAGCTGGTCCTTGCGCTTAACCCACTGCGCTTAACCCACTGCACTACCTCCTGACTTCCCTGGTGCAATATTATTACTAATTAGAAATAAATACTGCCACCGGGATTATAGCTGGGGATCATTGTCTGCACAGTGACTCCACCATTCTTGGTGGCCATTTGGAGAGGGAGAGAGGAGGAGAGACACCTGCAGGTGGAGTCTAGGGGCTTGCACCTGGGTCCGTGCATATTGTGCACTCTGCAGGGTGTACCACCACCCGGCCCCATATTTATTATTTTTATGTTTGCTTGTTTTATTGTTTTCCAGAGCACTGCTCAGCTCTGACTTATGGTGGTGGGGAGATTGAACCTGGGACCTTGGAGCCTCAGACTTGGGAGTCTGTTTGCATAACCATTATGCTAACTCCCCCACCTGTATGTGGCCTTTCTCTTTTATTATTTATTTACTTATTATTGGATAGAGGCAGAGAGGGTAGAAGGAGACAGAGGAATAAAGACAGAGAGACACCTGCAGCACTGCTTTACCGCTCATGAAGCTTTCCCCCTGCAGGTGGGGCCCAGGGCCTTAAACCTACATTCTTGCACTGTAACCTGTTTGCTTAACAAGGTGTGCTACCACCTGGCCTCTTGTGGCCTTTCTTTCTTTTAAAAAATTTTTTATGTTTATTTGTCGGGCTGAGCTTCACTGATGGGAGACAGACGACCAGGGACTCATGGCTGAGCTGTACTCAGTATCTCTTTATTCATGCAGGACGCAGTGCAATCTAAGCCAAGCTAAGCTAAAACTAAACTAAAAACTAAACTAAAAACACAATCCTATATATGCTCGCCAAGTAGGGCGGAAACAGGATGTGACACAGAGAGGGTGGAGCGAAAAGTGACTGGTGCAAATCAGGGTGTACTACAAGAGGGGGCAGAGCAAAAAGACATCATGAACCAGTGGGGATTAAACCAATGCCATGCAGGCAGGGTGGTATTTAGTTATGTAAATAGAATAGTGTTAAGCAGGGGGGATTAAACCAAATGAAACAGAAGGGGATTAAGCATACCAACATTTATTTATTTTATAGAGGTAGTGAGAAATTGATAGGAAAGGGGATATATAGAGAGAGACAGAGAGACACCTGCAGCCCTGCTTCACCACTTGTGAAGCTTTCCCCCTGCAGGTGGGGACTGGGGGGCTTGAACCCCGGTCCTTATACATTGTAACATGTAACTTGTGCATTGTAACACCCTGCCCTGTGGCCTTTTTTAATGTAGGCTTAAGGAAATACTTTGTGCTTTTTCTAAAAACCAGCTAGTAGAATTTATATAACCTAAAATCCACTTTTTGGAAGTGTGTAATTCAGTAACCACTGAATACTTACAGTACAACCACTAGTAAATTTACAGAGATTTACAACTTTCAAAATAATTTTCAAACATGTTCTTTACCCCCCTCCCCCAACAATCCCAAATATACACTAGCAGACATGTCCTAATCTGGATTTCTTTTTTTTAAAATTTTTTATTTAAGAAAGGAGACATTAATAAAACCATAGGATAGGAGGGGTACAACTTCACACAATTCCCACCACCCAGTCTCCATATCCTACCCCCTCCCCTGATAGCTTTCCTATTCTCTATCCCTCTGGGAGCATGGACCCAGGGTCGTTGTGGGTTGCAGAAGGTAGAAGGTCTGGCTTCTGTAATTGCTTCCCCGCTGAACATGGATGTTGACCATTCGGTCCATACTCCCAGTCTGGATTTGTTTCTAAATGATACTACATAGGCTTCTTTCATTTATAAACCTCCAGGGTTTATCCAGTCACGACATATTGGTTCTCCTTTTTTTTTTTTCTTTTTTTTAAGCCCTTATTTTTTTAATTTATTAGTTTTTTATTTATTAGATAGAGAAATTGAGAGGGGAGGGGGAGATAGAAAGGGAGAGAGATAGATACCTACAGCCCTGCTTTTCCACTCGTGAAGCTTTCCCCCTGCAGGTGGGGACCAGGGGCTTGAACCTGGATCCTTATGCACTGTAATGTGTATGCTTAACCAGGTGTGCCACCATCTGGCCCCTCTTTTTTTTTTTTTAAATGTGTTTTTAAATTTTTATTTTTTTTTGGATAGAGACAGAAATATAGAGAGATGGGGAAGAGAGAGAGAGAGAAAGAGAGACACCTGCAGCCTTGTTTCATTGCTTGTGAAGGTTCCCCCTTGCACATGGGGACTAGGGGCTTAAACCTGGGCCCTTGCACATGATAACATGTGCTCTCTACCAGAGGCGCTACCACCTGGACCCTCTGTCTCTTTTTATGGCCAGGTGATGTCCTAGTGACAGTGTGCCTGCATTTCTTTCCCCTATTTGTCAGCTGATGGGCATTTGTGTATTTGCATCTTTTAGCTGTTGTGAATAACACCACTGGGGATATTGGGATGCAGAGGAGGTAACACCATTGGATATTTTCAGGGCAGCAGGACTCACCTATTCTCCCGACCCTGCTATAGTGTTTGGGGGTGGAGAGACCTGGGAGCCAGAGGAGGAATTTGAGGGAGCTGAGTTCTGAGCTCAGGTGCAGATGGAGGTTGGAAAGCAGGCTGTGGCCTGACATATAACAGATCCTCAGCGATTCCCTGAGGCCCTGATGGTTCTTGCTGACCTAAGGGAACTTTGGGGGGGGGAGGGGTGTTTGGAGTCAGGAAAGGAGAGGTATAGGTTGGGATGTGGAGGCTGTAAGAGTGGGAAATTCATGATTGCTTTTTCCACAGAGCTCACTTGCCCCCCCCCCCATCCCCACCTGGGTTGCTGATATCAGAGGTCAGAGCAGCTCCTTTTTTTTTTTTTTCCTTTTGTTGCCCTTGTTGTTTTTTATTGTTGTTGTAGTTATTATTGTTGTTATTGGTGTTGTTGTTAGATAGGACAGAGAGAAATGGAGAGGAGGGGAAGGAAAGAAAGATAGACACCTGTAGACCTCCTTCACCGCTTGTGAAGAGACTCCCCTGCAGGTGGGGAGCCGGGGGCTCGAGCCTGCGCTTAGCCCGCTGCGCTACCGCCCAACTCCCCAGAACAGCTCCTTTGTCCATGACCCCTCTCTCCTCTTCACCATCAAATGTTTTTTGTTCACTTTCACAACAGCAGCTTCTCTTCCCCCATGCTCACATTTATCATCCCCCATCTATTAGAGGAAAATGTTCTCCTGGATCCACCTGCTAATTATTTGACTCACTGGTGGCCCAGCTGAGAGTGGTGCTGGGCTGGGTGTGGTGGGCGCACCAGCTCTGCTCACCTGGTAGCCTGCTTCTGGGTCAGAGATGGCCAGGTGGCACCTGCACCTGAGGCCCTGGGTGCCTGTCCCCCATGAGCCCCATGTCTCCTTTCTTTCCTTGGCAGGTAAGAATGACGGCTCCATCGGAGGGAAGCAGTACTTCCGCTGCAGTCCCGGCTATGGACTGCTGGTGCGGCCAGGTCGAGTGCGCAGGGCAACGGGAGCAGCCCGGAGGCGCAGCGCAGGACTCCGGCTGCAGAGCACCCCTGAAATTCGCAGGAGCAACACCCTATCTGGCTCGGCCACCAACCTGGCCTCCTTCACAGAGGTCTTAGCCAAGCCTGAGAGCACCATGGCATTGAGGGTGGACAGGGGCCAGAGGAACCTGGAGAACCGCAAGTCCTGGGCCAGCTAAGCCAGCACCAGACATGGTGGCCTCTGGGTTCCTCTCTGGGGGTGGGGTGGAGTGGGGGGTGGCCTGTGGCCCTGGGGAGCTGGACGTCACCTCCACTCTGCCCTGGAGCACAGGGCCATGAATGCTGTTTGCACGACAACACAGGACTGGTGCCAGGCCCTTGCATTTCCTAGATTCTGGAGGATCCATTTCTTTCTCTGCCCAGAAGATGAAACAGCATCTCAGCAGGGTGACAGGCAGAAGTTTCTGGAAGCTGAGTGGTCCTGGATGTGGGGCGAGGCGAGGTCCTTGTCATTCTCGTGCCCTGTGCCTTCCTCCCTGGGCTACTTGTTGCCCATTTTCTGCTTCTGAGACTCCACTAACCTCTGATTTAAAGCAGAATCATGACTAGTGCCTTTCCTCCTGTGCCTCATCAGTGCCTTGCCCACTCTATGACTGTTCTCACCCTTCCTGCTCCCTGCCCCCCACCCCATTTTTCCCCCCAGTGACTGTCCCCAAAGTGCCTTCTGGTCCTGCGAACTGAGGGCTGCCAGCCTGGCTCCCACCTTCCTCTTCCACCTTCCCCACAGAGATTCTTTGCGGGTGCTTTGCCCTTTTGCCTGGAAAGTTACTTCTTTTCACCATTAAGACTCTTACAGAGTGCTTGGGAGATATTTATTTCTATTTATTTTTTTCAAACCCCAAATGTGAGCCACAATTGTTCCCTGGGCTCAGGAGCCAATGGTTCAACCCTGAGGAGGTTAAGGGGAGGGGTGGATCATGCCCCTCCTGTGTCCCTTTTGTGCTAAATCACACATTGCCTTCTGGGATGCAGTGGGAGGGAAACTAAATTTTGCTGTGCTTCTGCAGTCTGAGACTTGGCCAGAGGTTCCATGACTTAATTTGGTGCGATCTTGCTCTCTGGAAGGTTCTTGGACCTCTTGGATCTCTAGGCAATTCCTAGACTGGATGGTAGGTGTAGAGGGTGCCCCTCCCAGTTGTACCCTTCCATCTTTGAAGACCCACCAGGGCCAACCTGAAGCACTTAGAGCCTTCCCACGTCCTGTGACACCCTGGGTCCATTTCTGGGTGTGACTTGGGGAACAGGCCCCAAGGTGGGGGGGGGGCAAGATGGGGAGGGGGTGGCTTGTGAAAACCTGGGGGACTTCTAGGTGGTGACCCAATGCTGGCCCTCAATACCACCACAGAGCCTGGGGCCAGCGCTGAGCAAGGGCCCGGACTTCCACTGACTTGGAAGGACTCGCACCGGGGTTGTAACTCTTTGTGTTTTGCTCCTGTAGACCATTCAGTCCAGGAAACGTCTGTGGGGCCTCTGAGCTTCTGAGCTTGCTGATCAGGGGGCCACTAGCTAGGGGCGGGGCCAGGAGAGCGCGTCCACGCTGGGCCCCACGCACTAGGTTGCAGTGCAGGCACAGGTGCATGTTGTAGAAGCGCAGGTGCAGGTGGGGCGCACACGCAGTGCCAGCATCATCAGCTTACTGATGGCACCTGGTCGGGCCCCTGGTGATTGGCCCTAGTGCTCCCACCACGCCACGTGCTCTCCCAGCTCCACTCTTGACCCCGGGCGCCTCCTGGGCTCCCTCACAACTCCTGTGCCCCAACAGGGTCGAGATCCCCCTATTCCCACCCCAGTTCTGACAGCTTCCTCTAGCCTTCACGCAGTTCAGGTAGGTGACTTTTTTCTGTCTGGGTGCTGGACTTGGGGTCTGCTCTTAGCGGCTACCTCCATGAGGGTTACCCCCCAACCCCAACGGGTCAGCCCAAGGTGGGGTGCATCCCTTCTGTCCATTCTAGTGTTGGGAACCACTCCGGGGCGTGACCCACAGCCCTTGTGTCCTTCTCCCCCCCTCCCAGTATTTCTTCTAGGTTATTTTAAGGCCTCAGAGACCCCCGCAACCCCAACCCCCTTCCAGGAACTAGTCCAGGTGTGTGGGGGGGAGGGGGAGAAAGCTCCTTGGAGACAAGCTGGGGGAGCTGGAGGACTTGGGGACTGACTGGGTCTAATGTGTCTGTGGGTGGGGCATGGGGTCTCCTCGGGTTTGGTGAAGGTGGAACAGTGGGTGGAAGTGCCCACATTTTCCCCCACGCTGTTGCCCTTTGCTACCTTCCAGACCAGGGAGCCGGAGAGAGAATTTGAGGACCTGTCAAAGGGACAGACTGGAGCCCTTCTTCTCCTGACCTCACCTCCTGGGGAGTCCCTGCACCTCCCTTCCCAGCACCCATCCCTGTTGCCCTCAGCCTGGGCTTTGAGTGGGAGCAGCCGCTTGGCTGCTGGGCTCCTCCCTGTGCCCCTGCAGCCCCAGGAGGGCTGTGCTGAGAGGACTTGGCCCCATGTTCGTCGTTGTGATGTTGGTGGCCAGCTGTCTTGACAGTCCCAAGGCAGCCTCACGGTTGTGCCCTCAGAGCTGAGCCAGCTGGGGACCCTCAGGGTGCACTGCGGCCTGTAAACGGGTGGGAGCCACTTGGCCCAGCTGGGCGTAGGGTCCTCCGGCTCCACAGATGTGAGCAAGGCCTCTGTCCTGCATTCTCACTGATTCCTGGTGCAGACTTGTGGGCAGGTGTGGGCTTTTGGCTTGGTTTCTAAGGCCAGAGGTTGCTGAAGCCGTGGCCCAGCAGTCCCCAGACACCACATTTGTGGGGTTGCAGGTGTGGTCTTGGGAGGGTAGCAGGCCAGGAGGAGATTCGATTTCATCTACTTTTGGTCTCGCCTAATGAGAAGCCTAATTCCAAGCAAAGCATCGGTACTGAAAATTCTGATGAGGTCTCTCTCTGGAAGGCTCTTCTGGGCTTTAGTTTGGCAACTCGGAGGGGGAGTGTGGGGAGTGGGCTGCAGCGCCACAAGCACCACTAGAAAGGTAGGGACATGCCAAGTTGGGGGGGACCCTCCTGGGCGTCTGCACACCTCTTGTTCAAGGGGAGGCCGTGCCAGTCTGTTGAGAACACTGTGATGGCTGCAGGCTGAGCGGTTTAGCGAGATGGGAGCTGTGAGCAGCCCCTCCCAGGAGCATTGGAATGTCTTGCAAGTGCTCCATCAGCGTCCTGTCCTCCCTCCTCACCGGCTCTTGTGCCTTAACTATAAAGTCCTGTGTAGGAGACTGACACCAAGTCCATGTGCATTTGTTTTCCTGGCTGAGCTCAGCCCTGCCTGCCAGGCTCCCCCTCCCCAGAGGACTGGGCCTGTGCTCCTTCCTGCTTCACTGCCTGCCGTTCCCACTCCACCCTTTTGCTGGGCTGCTGCCACTCGCTGTGTCGGGGTGGGGACATCTTCCTTGTGTGTGGGGTTCTGTAAATATGTGGGTTCGCGCCCTAAAGAAATGATCGCTTAGGGGGTGATATTGATTTGTACCACATGAAATGGGAATTCTAAGAAATCCAAAGACTACATGTGAACTGTAAAGACTTCACAGTTTGTAATGTGGAATGAACTAATCCGTTGTCATTTTGTACCATAACTGCCTTTCCTCTGACCAGCATCTGAATAAAAACTAGGTGATTTCTTGCCTTCGTCTGATGTCAGTCTTGTTGCTTCTCCTTCCTTAATGCAGAGGGTTTGGAGGCTTCCTCTCAGCTCCTCCACAGGGCACAGAGTACCCTGGTTCTGAGCAATCTCGCTGTGGAACTGTTCTTTTTACATTTTATTTGGTTTATTTGTCACTGGGGCTTCACTGCTCCAGGATGACTTTTTCATATGAAGAGAGAAAAAGTGGCAGAGATAAGAGACCACAGCACAGAAGCTTCCTTGAATGAGGTGGGGGCCAGGCTTGAGCCTGGGTGGGACACAAAGCAGGACACTGTCCAAGTGAGCTATTTTTACTGGCTTTTTTTGGTGGGGCTTTCCCAGATTGAGACCGGGAAAGTTCTGGAAGTCCCTGGGTGCATTCCTTCTTGGGCTCTGCTCTTTGAACTTAATTAGCCGACGTCTCCCCTTCCTCCTCCAAATTGTTGGTCCCATGGCTAATCTTTCTGTTTTGCCACCAGGGTTGTTACTGGGGTTCAGTACCTGTACTCCGTCAAATGTCTGCTTCCAGTGGCCTTTTTTTTTTTCTTTTTCTTTTTTTGACCAAAGGGTGGTGTGTGGGGAGGAGACAATCCACAGCACTGCTCCACAGCTTCTGTGTAACTGCTTCCTTGCAGGTGAGGGCCAGGGGCTCACGCCCAGTCCCCACGTCTAGTAACGTCTGACCCCCTCTAATCTTATTAGACCCTTGGCTCTATGCTCTTAGAGTGGCCATGGAGTCACAGGATCATTGATTCGGCCTTATCCTCAAGATAATTGAGACTTCTGGACTTATTGGGAGCTGGCTGTGGATTTCTCCTCACTGTTGGCCCAGACAGCTCAAGAGTTTCTGAAGTACGGTTTCAGAATCTGCTGGTTATTGGGTTGTTCGGCCATAGCCTAGCGGGTCTCCAGCCTCTCTGACTGCAAAGTTCAGGGCCACCTTTGGGCTTTCCTACAGGTCCCACACATGTTCACAAGGCACAGCCCTAGTGTGACATTGTCACAAGGACAGATAGGGACCCGCTGGTGACCCGGGGGAAAGCTGCTTTCCTCCCTGCACTAGTGACTCACTGGGATGTGAAAGGCACTCGCAAATGCAGGGCTGCAGGCAGGGCTGGGGGGAGGCAGCCTGCAGTCAAAGCACATCTTCGCAGGACTTGTTTATATTCATAAGTGCTGAAGAGTTGTTCTTGGAGATAAGCTCTGCCAAATAATGACAGAAATTTGGCAGCCAGGAGCTGCCCTGCTCGGAGGCAGGAGTCTGAATGTGCAATTGATCTGGCTCTGAGGATAAATCTTATTTTCCTAGTTGCTCCTCTTGCAACTCAATGCATTCGCCTTTGCATGGACTGTGTGGGGTTCTTACAGCTCGCTCAGCCTGGTGCACTCAACTCCATTGAGTCACTCAGTGGGCACTGACAGACCAGTCCCATCTCTAGTCACAGTGCTCCCATGCTGTCTGTGGTGGCTGAGGTGACCCCAAGGCAAGTGCCTGTAGGGACCCAGAAGTGACAGTGGAGGGGGCAGTGTTGTGGACCAGGAAGGACAGACCCAGGAACAAGGATCTTGCCCCAGATTGAAGAGCATGGGGTGGGGACTAGTCCTTGGTGCTGCTTTTCTTGCCCCTCTCACTTCCCCTGAGCAGCCTGGGGCAGCTTATACTTTACATCCTTGTTTCCAATTCTGTAAATGGAGAACACAGACCATATTTGTTTCTTAGGTTTTTCTCTGGAAGTTGACAAAGTTCAGTGACATCCTCCCTGAACCCTGAGTCAAGAGTTTGAACCAGCAGCCCCTTCAAGAAGCGTTAATAGGGCAGGGGCAGGGGCAGATAGCATAATGGTTATGCAAACAGACTCTCGTGTCTGAGGCTCAAAGTCCCAGGTTCAATACCCTGCACCATCATAAGCCAGAGTTGAGCAGTGCTCTCTGGTAATTAAAAGTGTTAATAATGAAACTGTAGCTTTTTCTCTTTTTCTTGACTGGTGTGAAGGCCTTAGAGATAGCATTTAGGAAAACAAGTTTCAGGGTGAGGCCTGGAAATGGGGGGGGGTGGCTTTTCTTGCTTAGCACAATGCAGTACAGGCCTTTCCTAGTGGAGGAGACTGGAAGCAGGTGCATCCCAGTAAGGATGAGGGGGATGACTGGGCAATTCTGGGCAAATAAGAAGCAGAGCTCAGGTGGCCAGGATTGCTTCTACCCCACATTCCCACTCAACCAGGTGTTACCCCAAGCCTTCTCCAGAGTGCCTGAGCCCCCAAGCCCTTTTTCGTCACCATGTTTAGTTGTTTTAGATTAAAAAAAAAAAAATCAGAGAGGCCAGAGCAGCACTTTGGTGTATGTGGTGCCGGGGGTTCAACGTGGGACCTTGTGCTCTAACGACGTAATGCTGCTTCCCAGGCCGTTCTCCAAGCTCTTTGTTAGCAGGACTGTTTGATCGTTTCTCACAGTTGAGTAGTGGTCCATTTTATATGTCTCCTGTGGCTTTCCTAACCACTCATCTGTCCTGGGATATCTGGGTTGCTACCAAGTTTGGGCTATTACAAATTGTGTTGAAATCATTGTCTTTTTCTCTATTGAGTAGAATTTGCAGGGATATTAAGTGAGTTAAGCCAGAAGGCAGATCTCACTCACAGGTGATACTTACAAAGCAAGGGAGACCTGGTGAAGTACGCTGAGTGGCGTGTACTGAAGCAAAGGAAAGGGCTCTGGACTAGGGGGAGGTAGGTGGGGAGGGTGCCGGGTATCCAGTGCATGGTGGTCAAGAGGGACTTGGGTTGGTGGTGGGAGTGGTGTGCAGACACTTATCAGGGGAGGTATGAGACTGTGTCCATTTGCCTACAGCTGTCCCGTGAATCATCATTTCTTCAATGAAATGATTTAAAAAAAAAAAGTCAAAAGGTCAGGTCAACTCCTCCCCCCTCCCGTTGGTGTCTGGCGGCTTCCCAGTGCTTATAGCTAAAGAAATCCCACCAGTCTTTATTTAGGTATACATTTTATTCTCTAGTAGGTACAATACTAAAATAAACACAAATTAAAAAAAAGTTTTATTAAAACAAAACTGTACAAAAAAGCAGTATACTACATTTTAATTACAGAACAGTCTACTGTCCAAAAGGCACTAATCCAGAATAGGAGATACAATGATACAGGACTCATCAGAACTAGTTTAATCAATACAATAAGAACGCTTGTTTCTTGGACCATTTACATCTAGAAACAAGGGCTGTTTGCTACAGTCAGTACACGTGGTTATAAATATGAGCCCCACAGACGAAGGTGCAGTATCACTCTCCCTGGAGTAGGGTCCTGTCTGGGGCGGGAATTCCTCTCTCAGGTTGGGTGCTGGCTGGGACGGGTGGCCACTCGCCCCCTCCTGTGTTAGCACCGGGAAAGTGGGTTCAGAGATGCTCTTGGGGTTGGGGCTGGAGGAGGTGTTCGGGTGACTTGGGTCAGAAACAAGGCAGCGACTACCAGAGAAGGACACAGCCCAGGGACAGTTGTCACCTGGTGTGATGGCTGGGTCAGTCTCGGCCCAGACGGAATCCTCCCTTCAGAACTGGGCTTCTCCCTGCGCCCTGGGGCAGCTATTGGAAGTGACAGTCTTGTGTTGGGGAAGGTGACGTCTAGAGGTGGTGTTCTGCTTCCCAGAGGCTGCACCCTCCTTCAGTCCTGCCCCAGGACCACTTTTGGTGGCCTGGACAACTCTGAACACCAGTTTTCATCTCAAGTGGACTCTGGACCTAGGAAGAGAGATACTGCAGCTTTCCAAACAGTGTCATACACATAAAAGACGGAAACAGGCATCTGATGTGAACAAAAATAAGTAACAAAGAAATAGGATTCAACCAAGTCTCTTCTCACAGCATCCTATACTACATCCTCCTTCTGCTTAGCAGAAAATTGTACGTACACAAAAATACAAATACACACTTTTGTAGAACAGTCTGATTTTAATATATTTATATATATTTATATTTATATGAGTGGCAGGTTAGTTCATTATATAGAGCTTTTTGCACTTTTGGCTCATATGCAACAAGGCTTATAAATTCAGCTTTAGCTTTCATTCAGGTTTTATAGCTTTTGAACAATTGTTTTCACATTTAAAGCAGCATCCAATTTGCACTAGGAGTTGGTGGTGATTACAGGAAAGGTGGGGTCAGGAAGTTACTGACGGGGAAGGCAGGGCCAGGGCAGAGATACATTCCAGTGTGTGTGGCGATGTCAGGATTGCTACGGAGAGCGGTGACCATGGTGACCCCCTGAGGTAGACTGAACCCCTCACAGCAGACTCAGACATGGTGTGGCTCCCCTCAGGGACACATGGTGCACAGGATGGGGGACAGACCAGGAGACACCAAAGGAAAACACAGAGACGAAGACATGTCATGGCCAAGGCAGCAAGGGACTGGCCCCGAGCCAGGCTAGCAGGTACCCTGCCCAGGTACTTAGGGTTTGGTGGACACCGGGCTCTCGGGCAGCCCCAGCGCATCTGGTCCACAGGATCTGACCAACATGTGACCGCAGGCTCCTTCCCACTCGCTAGCACGCCACACCACCCTGAGAAGACAGGGAGAGCTTAGTGTCCTCCAAGACAAACCCCTAGCACTGTGTCCACTGGCTAGCTGACGCCCAGCCACGTGAGTGGAAACCGGGACTCTGACCACCTCGAGGTGCAGCGCCCAAGCTCACAGCTTTCACGTCATCCCTCTCAGTGATGGCCAAGACACTGACAAGCACTTGTAGGAGCTGCTAAGTTGACATCTGGAGAGTGGGTGACACACATAAACACACACAAATACACACACACACACACACCTCTCTCTAGAAAACCAGGCTGTCACTGTCCCCCGCTGGACACCATTCCTCCACCTCAGCCAGAAGGCTGCCTCGGGCACGTGTGCCCATGCCTCGCTGTGGAAGTCCAGCCCTTTGAGGGGTGCCATTGTCCAAACAAAAATTCTGGATCATTAATGAAAATAAAGTGCCTGGGTCTGGATTGCTTCATTTTGCAAAACCTTCTAATACACCACTGAGTGCCGCTCAGTGCTGGGGTGTGAGCAGAGTGCACACTGGCCTGCACCCCCCGGTCACTTTAGTAAAGAAGCAAGTCGGCTCACACGCGCCCCACAGATGCACTGTTGCTCATTTCAGTCCCTACAACTGGGGCCTTTCTGAGTCCATGGCAGATACCCCACCTGGAAGGAGGCCAAAAGGTGTCAGCAGATTCTGTGTAGGGACCTGGATGCACTTTGTTGACAGAGATGAGTTCTGCTCTTAGGCTGCCCTGCTTCCCTTCCTCTCTGTAGCTACAGACTTTGCAGACTCCTTATTGGTTTTTACGAACCAAGACTGCAACCCCATAACAGAAACACCCCTACAAAAGAAACACAGGAATGAGAGATGAAGTCAGCCTGCCAGGCCTTCATGGCCCACGTGCTTGCCTGCAGCTGTTCTGCCTGCAGAACAGGGACCTGCAGGGGGCGCCCACGGCAGGGCAGGCGGGGAGGGGAAGAGCAGGGCACGGGCCAACCCTCTGGCAGGTCCCAGAGGTCTGTAACTTGCTTAGGCACTTAAAACAGAAATAGAAATGACTCCTTGGAAGGTACCACACACCAGTGTGGTTGTGGAGGGAGGGGAGCCCAGGGGGTCAGAAGGCTGTGGGCTCTTCCTGGGGAGGCAACAGGGATGTTCTTGGCATCTTGTGGCCTCTCAGCCTGGGCGAGGGTGCGGTCCGCATGCTATGATCAGAGTGAAAAGCAGCAGGAAAAGCAGAGGCCCTCCCTTCCGAGAAGTGTCCTGGCAAAACTGAAGAGCAACAGAGAAGCCTCACCCAAGCTGTGGAGGCCTCGCTGCACCCCCAGTGCTTTGGTTTTGTGGTGACCGTGTTAAGAGATGCACGACTAAAGGGGTCACTGATTCTCATGTGTTGGAATGTAGTTTTCAAGTCAAATGATCTCTAAGAATCATGCTTCTGGAAGGAGCTTTCACCTCTACTCAGTTGACTACTGCTGTCCATCTAACTCCCTACGGTCTGACACAAAGACAGGAGCTCACAGCAGTATACCTCAGCGCCGCTACTGCTGGCATTACCACAGCACTGATGCCATCCAGTTCCCACTTCAGTAGCTTCAGTGAATGGGGAGGTGAAAGTGACCCTCACAAGGTTGTACAGGGTCCTTCACTCCATTAGAGCAGATGGAGGGAGAGGTTTCTAGGCCCAAAGGAAGCCAGAAAACAAGACTTGAGCTGGATATGAAGGAAGACTCAACAGAGGTTGCCCACCCTGTCTCCACTTTGAACCTCCCGTAGCACCCAGAGACGGACACCCCATCTGACCGACACCTGCACAGAAGGCACATACACACCTTCTTCCCTTCCCACTAAGGGTGGGGGCTTGGGGCATCGAAACCAGGAACTTGTCACCACCAGTCCTGGCTAGCCCACACAGGAGTCCCTCTCACAGGACCCCTCCAAATGGGGCCTTCTTCCTGGGGTGCCTTTCACTCCCACGGGCTTTAAAGATATCACAGGGTAGGACAGAGTGGATCCAAGAAATGGGGAGAGCTGGCCTTTGAAGAAGAAAAAACAAAGCAATAACAAAAACAAGGGTGGAAAGAAGAAACAATTTTTAATTAGTTGGAGCCTATGTCCCTGTTCAGTCTTCCTGATAACCATCACTGAGCTGCCACGTGAACCCCTATGCAGGCTGGAATTATTAAAAAGTTCTTACTCTGGGCCCCATCGTGCCCAGGCAGAGCAGACACTAACGTGATAAGAGTTCCGGGTCTCTGAACCCCACAGTACTGACCAGCCTCTGCCTCCCATGACTGTGACAGAAGGGACAGCAGGACTGCACCGAGTGGATGACTCAGTAAGACACTTCTAAGTTCTAGAAGAGATGATTAAAACTACAGCCAACAAGGCATGTATGTTCTAGTTCCTCTGTACTCAGATGTAAGCAAGCCAAGAGGTTTCCTCGCCAGGGATTTGAGACAAGAGTTCTTGGCGGTCAAACTGCCCTGTGCTGCTGTCACCCTCACCGACCCAGTGGATGAAGGATGCTGCTCTGGTTTCTACCACAGGGATGCTGGTCCAGCATCAGGGAGCTAACTCAGTGCTCTGTGTGTGAGGCCATATGCCCCTTGGGGACCTCAGGTGTTGTCCCCAGGAAAAGAAAACCGTAGAGTGCAGTGACTTTTTCCCTCAGCAGCAGACTCTGGGCAGCTCATTCTCCCAGTAACTTGAGCTGAGACTTGAATCCAGAGGTGGGGCTTTGATCTCCTGGCAGAAACTTGACAGTGAAACGGCACTCAGGCCCAGTACACGCCAAGCTTTGCTTCCAGCACTCCAGGAGGGCTGGCTGTTTGTCCCTTGTAGCACACGGGAGTTTGAATGGAATCTTTAGCTTCCTGTTAAGAGTAACTTGCTTCTTGTGTCCTCTTCCACAAGCTTCTGGTGCTCTCTTCATGGCAAACACGAATCATAAGTACTTAACTTTTGGTGAACCGGTTTCAACGTCATTGGGAGACTCCTGGTGCTAAAGGGCGGCGGTATAAGGAGTTGAGTCACCAAAGACAGCCTCCTCTCTTGAAACACTGGAGAAGGGAAGCCCTCTGCCGACTCCGGTTTCTTTTAGTAGCACTTTCCCTTTATCAGCATCTGCCGATAATACCTTGATCCCCCAATAGATTGTTTTAGGTTTAACTGCAGCAATCACTCTATTTTCTTTGAATGTAAGCAGATAGTCATAATGTTCTGTTTGTGTTTTAATGTGGTCTCACAAATCACAGAATTATCTAGTCATTGCTCAGAACTGCTGACCTTCGGACAGATTCTCAAGCCTCATGTAGATAAGTTAATTTCCAGCAACTGGGGAAGAAAAGGATGTAATGCTCTCCTCTGTGTGCTTGTCCACGTTCACTCCACCTGTCAGTCAGAAGGCAGAGTCCCTCGGAATGCAGCCTCAGTGATTACACTAGCTCTAGAGTAGATGTGCAGGCTAAGGGCCAGACAGTTGCTTTCAGATCTTAAAGGGATAGAAGCACTGAGTGGAAACCTTTTACAGCATTCTTTTCCCTGATGTCGACCAACTACTATACTTGTAATTGAAGAATTCCAAGGTCTAAGAACCTTTTCCCAAATTCTGTGTGTGTTTCCGGAACCTCAGAGGACAGTTAAAAGGAAGCAGCCTTTCCAAGACACCACAGCTGAACTTGCATTCCTTCTGACATGTTGATGAAGGGGGAAGATTGGTACCAGGGGAACCAGCAAAGTCAAGAGCAGTATTTTCCTTAGTGGCTACTCACTTAACACTGGAGTGGTCAGGCCACAACTAAAAGCCCACCCTAGACATACTTGGTAATAGGTGGAGGTGCTGGTTTTTACCAGACTCACTTTTGGTCTTGCATCTGATGAAAGAAAAAAAAAGTTGATACCAGAGAAAGATCAGGGAGTGACAAGGCCCTCCATTCCTCCCTCCCAACATGAGGCCCCAGTTGAGAACTAGACAGTGGAGGATGTCTAGACATGCTGTCTGGAATAGGGTTGGACAGAAAAGATGGGACCCAAGTGGGAGGGCCAAGGATGTGGAAAACAGCAAAACTAGGGGCTGCTCAGGGAGGAAGTTGCTGGCTCTTGTAAAAGAGAAAAGCTAGGCCAACATCAGTGTTCCAGTGATGCCGCAGTTGTGATTCTAGGTGTGTTTCTGTGTGGCCATGACGGGCTATTTGTCCTACAGCAAATGATTCATTGAGATAATGTATTTAACTCGTGTAAACTTTGCTTGGTAAGTAGTGGAGGAAAACTTTTAGAAGTTCTAGGGAGCTGGGTAAGCTGGCAGTGAACAGAACTGTTGGAAGGCCTGGTCAGGAGGGGACTCTGACTGGAGTTTCTGCCAAGGAAGGGCTAAGCAGGTTGAAACCGGATATAAAAGAGAAGATTCACAAATGTTTGAAGTCAAATGGGAGCAATAATCAAAGGCTTCCATTCTACAGCTGAAATAACTCCAAACTCTTTCACTTAGGAGAGGACATGAACACCATGCCATTATTGTAGTTTACGGAGTTGCTGTTCCAAATGTTCTTGGGAGCACAAGTGCTAAAAGGGAGCAGGGAATGGGAGAGCTGCCATCTTCAGTCACATAAAGGACAGAAATCCTTTTAATTATGACCATGCCAATCTACATCTTGCTAAAACAGCTAATTACATGTCAGGAGGACACTCAGTCATTCAGAACAATTGTCATTATATTTTTATATATTCATTCTATGCCACCCCCATCAATTACCATGGTTACAATTTGAAAAGGATTCAGGCAAACCTTCATTTGATCACAGCACACCAATGTGAATTTGAGTTAATTATGGCTGTGAGAGCCACTTTTATTTTCAAAGAGAGAGAAAAGGAAGTAGAGTCAGGGGACTGGCATCCCAAGATGTCTAAGCGCGGGAAAGCTGTGAGCTCACATCCCTGCTTGCACGAGTGCAGTGCAGGGCTGAGGGGCAACATCACAGCAGGACAGATACTGCTGTCCAGGCTGAGGCATGCTGATCAGAAAACCTGCCAAAAGGGGCATAAGGAGAAAGGCAAGATGTCCCTGCTGACATCCTTTGGTTTGTTAATAGTGAGGTCCTGGGCGTGACGCACATGGAGATGGTGTCAAGTGGAGTCAGTTTTCACTCCAGTGAGTTCAACTAGATGAAGTGCTACCACTGCCCAGTCACTCATGTCATCGGAGGAAGAACAGACAAGAATCCCAGGGCCACTCACATTTGCAATCCCAAGGCACCTGCTACTTCCATAGGTCCCTCAGTCCTTAGAATTCCTCCATTCTCTTCTCTCCTATATTCCCACTTGATCACGAAAGAGCAATGCTGATATACATACTTCTCAATTTATAAACTCCCAGCTTTTGAACATGCATATAGATCTGAACAAAGTTGTACTTCAGAACTCAGTCGACCATTAGCTTCTCTATGATGGCAACAGCAATAGCTTAGCACTTCCCACTTTAGAGAATTAAGAACAGCCTTCCCAAACATTCTTGTGAGAGGAGTTTCTGTAGTTGGAAAATGAACTTACAGACTTGAGGCAATTTAAAAGCTGTTCCTACCACATTAGTGTGGTAGTTCTAACAGCAATAAGGAAATCTTGCCTCTTAAGTGAAAGTCATCTTTTGGAAAGAGCGTATAGGAAACCACAGGAACGAACAAGGAGCAGCCTCAGCCCTGACAGCACACCACTGGTGAGAGAGTGATAAAAGGAAAACCTGGTAACCTGTAGTTGCCTCTCCAGGAACATTTTTAATTCTCATTGTGGTGCAACTTGGGTTTTACTAGGTAATGTGCGATAGATAGTAAGGAAATTAAGAAACAGTGAGAAGGTTTCTAGAGAATGTAGCTCAGTTTGCCAAATTCAATATGGCTGACAACTGATTTCCAAATCCTGAGTAAATATCCTTTCTATTTACAGAGCACACAAAAAGGAATGTTTCATATGTATAACTCCCACCCCTGCCCCCCACGTTCCCTATCCCCCAAAGATACCCAGTGGGAACTGGTCAATGTGCCCAACTTTCACTTGGGAAATTTTGACAAATCCGGCTCAGTAAAGCTATAAATGGATTTGGCTGGTCTCAATGCAGCCTCCGTGAATACAGTAGTAAAACATGACTAGTAATCACAACAACAGAATGACAAACTGACCACTCTGACATGAGATGAAATCACAGAGAGCAACACAGGAAGCCAACGCACGACTAGAGGGTGAGGACTAGTCAATGGAGACGGCTACTAAGCACAGGATAAATTATTGCCTAAGAACTGGTTGAGACTCATTGGGATAATAGACTAGCAATTTCAAAAGGCAGAGCCACAAGTTCAGTGGGAAGACTGCTTCTAACCAAGCCCTTCTTAAAAC
Organism: Erinaceus europaeus; assembly: GCF_950295315.1. Taxonomy (NCBI): domain Eukaryota; kingdom Metazoa; phylum Chordata; class Mammalia; order Eulipotyphla; family Erinaceidae; genus Erinaceus; species Erinaceus europaeus. The sequence continues at coordinate 109,971,698 of NC_080163.1, read as the reverse complement.
CAAAGAGGGTAAGGACTTGAAGTTCACATTTTTTAGGATAGGGGTGATTTCTAGGTTTTGGGGTAGAGGATCACTCATGGACATGGATTTATTTCCCCTGCTGAGGGTGAAGATCAGGTAGCTGGCTGGAGATATTGGAACTGGAAATGTACTTGACTGCAAAACAGGAAGGGGGGGGTGAGCCACCCCACCTACTCCACCCACTTCACCTAATGTGGAGGCAGGTTCCACACAAGTCAGCTCAAGACCTCAAGGACTGCATGTTGGAGCCCAGAGGAAAATGGAAGAGGAATGGTTCACAGCTAAAGAGAATAAATATACTGGAAATGTCTGATAAAATGGATTCCATTTATACTGATGGTTTTTTGTTTTTTGTTTTTTTTCCTGAAGACAGTCTAGTCAAGGGGAACAAAGCAACTGTATTAGTGAATTCTTCATGAGCTCAAAGTATACCCGGCCCTCTGCCCCTGCAGAGGTTCTAATCACTGGACATCAAAAAAAGACTACCAGGAACTTGAGTGCTGAATTTGCATACTTCTGTATTAATGGGCTTCCTTCGTCCTCACTAAATCTTTTCAAGTGGTCATTTCTACTGAGTTGGAGTAAAAGGTGCCTTAAAGGGTCCTCTACTCCAGGTTTGTTCTTTCTGTTAAGGAATATGGGAATGTTTGACTGAATTTGTATGTGGAACTGTATAGAGAGTCCCCAGTCAGGAGGGAGGTAGTTACTCTTAGCAACCACTTAAAAAATAGATTGTTATGAGAACTACCTTAAGTGGGTAGGCTAATGTAAGCTTTACTGAAATAACCTCCAAAGATCTACAATGATACCTGATGGCACTAGAAGGTTTCATATAAATGTAAAGTATTGCTCTCCCCTGGCCTTCCTCTGATGTCAGGGTTATCAACAGACAGGTCTAGCTTGAAAAGGTTTCCTGGTAAGCATGTGTTTGAAGATAGGTGGGACGTCTGCCTATCTGATCCTAGGATTCAACAGAAGTCTTTTATTTTTATTTATTTATTTAGTTAGTTAGTTAGGTCCAGGACCTTGTGCATTCTCAATTCACTTCTTCTAGGTTGCTTTTTCATTTCAATTGAGGGCTATGCCCATGACAAGGCCTGTGAACTCTCTGCCCCTGGAAGTGAATTTTTTACAAACAAACAATAGAAAAATTAAATGGCTAGTAAAGTTTCCACACCCTCTATTCATACTCTTTCCTAGCCAGGAAAAAGAAACCCCTCAAACAGTCCTCTAGGGCCTGAAGAACGCACAGAATAAAGAAAATAAAGAGCAAAGAGGGGCAGAAAAACCAAAAGGCATATATATATATATATGTTTTTTTTTTTTTTTTAAAGAGCCTGGATAGTTTACTTCAGTGATAGAGCAGGTTAGGAGCCCTATTTTAATGCCACCTCTAAAACCTGAAAAGATATGGCAAAACAGATACTTAATTCCATCTACCATTGTAAGGACAAAGATAAAACCAATGACTGATTTCACTCCCCAAAAGTAAATTTTTATCTTGGTAAAAGAATGAAGTTATATGTAAGGCAGTGAATTGGGTTTCTCAAATTAAAGAAGAATTCTGAGTGAACTATTCCCTCCCCTTAACTTAGTATAAATACTATCTTGCACTAGCAAACAATCGTTCAGTTTTTAACCAGACTGTCAGACAAGGCCTGATACTGCCTTCATTTTCTGAAGCTTTTTTCTTATGCTTAAAGGTCTTAAAACAATGAAACCTTTTAGCTTCTCTCTGGCAATCACTGTATTTCTTTAGAAACTGCAGCTGTCTTAATACAGTCCATTTCTTTAAAAAAAAAACAAAAAAACAGCAAGAACAAATGATACTGGCAGTCCCATCATAAAGAAGCTATCAATCACAATGATCTCCTTACACTAAATCATGGATGTGGCTTGTCACACAGGGTATTTCCTCTCTCCTCCTCTTTGAGTCAACTGAGAATAAGCAGACAAAATTCCACCAAAATGGCAAGATACAATATTATAATTCTTCTAAGTGATATAGAAGGGAACAGAAATTAACACACACTCCTAACTGAAATAAAAAAGCTAACCACACCAAGAAAGAAAAGGCAAGGGAAGGGGCGGGAATCATTCCTGAGAATAATAAATGCTCCTCTTAAATATGTTGGTTCAAGTAATACAGTAAAAAAGAAGCCTGTGTTTTATCTCAATTCTTGGGAGATTTAAATACATACATTCCCCCCCCCCAAAAAAAAAAAAAAAAGCCATGGACAAGAGTTAGTAGTCCAGGTCTTACCCACATAAGGTGGCAATTTCCTCATACCTCTCCAAAAGTCTTCACACTGACAAGCAGGACTAGCAGATGCAGAGACCACTGTCAGCATGCGCCATGAGTGGAGTTAGGATCTCACTAAGAAGAAAGAGGAAACTAAGATGATCAGTTAGTCTCTCTGAATGTTTTTTTTTTTTAAATTTTACTATATTTGGGGAATAGGAGGGATGAGCAGGTAAAAGAAATGGCACCATTTTCCTAGTTCAGAAATTGTGTTCAGATCATAGACTGAAGCCCTGTGTAGCCAGCAACTCCTCAGTCCCCCTTAAACAAGACTCCATGAGATTTAAAGAAGTGGAACAAGGCAGAAAATCCACAGCAGTTGTGCCTCTGTCAGATGTGCCCCACGCCGCTACATTTGAAGGCTGTTTTCTCTTACCCACAGTGACAGTGTGTCATTTAATCGGGATGCCAAGAGATCATTTTCATACAAGGCCAGCAGATGTAATTTTCTTTGATGCATGAGTAGTTCATCATTTTGCTACTGGATGACAAGGTGATCACAGGGTGACTTTATAACACAAGTTCACTGTTTGGTATTTTGAGTTTTTGAAATGGAAAAAAAAAGGTTTATCAAATATAAATATCTTTAAAAAGTAACAAAAGTGCTACATATGTGATCAAGGAAAAAAAATTCCATTAGTTACTGCTGCTTAAAGTAGATTAAACTTTACAAGTATTACCACCTCCATTATCAATATGGCTTCCAATTATTAAATAAATTGCCTGTAGCAATAGCTTTTTCACACCTCTACAAGGACAGAGTAAAGAGAACACCAAAGCAGTCACATCCCGTTGTGTTTCACAGACCCACCACCTAAGTGGCAACCTGCTTTTTTCTGCTGCTACTTAGGCAAGTACTTGCATCTGTGGTAGTCAGTCAGCAAAATCCCACTAGAAAGTCCTCTCATGACTCTCAGATGGAGGGGCTTCAGTTAATGGATACCAAGAATGAACGTTCAGTCACTCAGGTTTGACCTTAGCTCCATCCTTGAAAGCCTCTTTCGGTAGCAGGGGAAAGGGGACCCAAACAGGAGGCAAAGCAGCTTCCGGAATGACCTGCAGCACTTTTCCAAGCAGGTGGGCACAACCGGTGCCACGACATGGACAGTGCTTCTGAGAACTGGATTTAACATCCATTAGACATTCAGCTTGTGTATTTTTTCCACTGCTCTCAAGCTGGGTTTGTTTGTTTTAGGACTGTTATGTCTTGTTTTAATCATGGTCCCAAAAGGCAGAAGGCAGTATTTTACCTACTAGGTCACATAGCTTGTTGAGAGGAAAGGAGGTCTGTCAGGCATGTTAACACCAACCCAAATCTGAGACTGAGTTTTTCCATTGACATTCTTAGCACAGCACCCAGAGAAGGATAATCTAGCCACAGAGTGACTATTATGTGAGGCACGGCTTATTGCTGCTGGCAATCGTCCCCCACCCATGCCAAGGCGGGGATTCTAGTGTTCTTTTTACTCTACAATACTCTCCAAATGGCATCTGTCCATCCTGGGCCACACTACCTCAGCTTGCATCCTGTCAGTCTTGGGAAAGGGAAAAGGGGTTCAGACTATTGTTATAGGACTCTAAAGGTGCCCAAGGTTTACATATAGCCTAATATTTGAGAACTGAGGGCTATCTAAATACCTGGAAGCACTTTCTTGGAATACTAAGACAGAGCAGCAAGATTTTCTAGCCTTGGGTGGGTGGGGGTGGCTAACAGGGGTAGGAATTTGGTTGGCTGGTTGGTTACTTACTAGGAGTTAATACTGAGAGAGTAGTATATGCAAAGGCTGAGGGCACCATGCCATCTTCACAGAACAAGACCCTAATGGCTAACTGACATACAAGAAACTGTAAGTTATACTGTAAGAACACATGTTAAGGACCGAGGAAAGTCTGCTAAGGTGCTACATCTAAACTAAGTTAACTTTTCGTGTTCCACCCTCCCTGGTCAGTCGTCATCCAGGGCCTCTGTCTTGATTTCGTTGGCTCCTTGTCGGGCCAATGCCAAGATAGTGTGGTTGACTGCTGCCATTTCCACAGCTAGTGAGATGGGGTCTTGGTGGTCACTATGGCTAGTGCTGTCATCCTAGATGTACAGAAATAAAAAAAAAACATATGTGATTAGTGGATCAGTATGGTTCCTTAGTTTACAGAAAGGCATGCTTGGCCAGGGGGCAGAACATTCCTGGGAGGAGACAGTGGCAAAAGGGCTAGTGATGGGAGAGGTGAAATGTATTTAAGTAGACACTGAATGGATAAGGGCCATACTTCCATTACTATTTAATTTAATTTATTATTTTTTTTTGCCTCTAGGTTTATCACTGGGGCTCAGTGCTTGCGCTATGAATCCACTGCTCCTGTGACCACACCCCCCCCCCCCCTTTGGGATAGGACAGAAACTGAGAGGGAAGATAGAGAGGGAGAGAGACACCTGCAGACCTGCTTCACCACTTGTGAAGTGACCCCTCTGCAGATGGGGAGCCAGCGGCTTGAGCTGTGATCCTTGCCATTACTATTTTTTATGATTTAACAAACTTAGATCAGAAATATATAGTACTTATCCACTGAATTGTGAAAATGAGACAAAAGCATAGACACCAACAACTTATGGATAAAAGTGCATTCTTTTGTAATTTTTTAAAACCACTCTCCTCTCAGTTTCAAAGAGACAAAAGTGCAATGGGCAGAAATGGCTGTGGGGCAAAGCAGCCAAGTCCTGGAGTGTAGGTGTTACTGGGAGGAGTGTGAAGCTCTCCTTGCACACACAGCATAGCTCAATGTGTTAAACAAAGCTGTGAAGGAAACTGATATCTCAGGATGTTTGGCAGGGATGAAGCAGTGTCACAAATAAGGGGTAAGCGTCTCACCTGTCACCTTTTCAGGGGGAATTTCTGCATGAAAAACCTTAGAAAGTTAAGTTCCTTTGGGGGGGAGCACAGAATGTATAGCCCTTAGGGCATATAGAAAAAAAGATGAATAGGATCCACTTACATGGGCAGACTGAAAATAACATGAATGATTTCAATTAGAAAGACTGACAGGTTAAGCGCCCATGGCGCAAAGCGCAAGGACAGGATAAGGATCCTGGTTCGAGACCCCCGGCTCCCCACCTGCAGGAGAGTCGCTTCACAAGCGGCGCAGCAGGTCTGTAGGTGTCTATCTTTCTCTCCCCATCTCTGTCTTCCCCTCCTCTCTCCATTTCTCTCTGTCCTATCCAACAATGACAGCAATAACTACAACAATAAAATAACAAGAGCAACAAAAGAGAATGAATAAAAATATTTAAAAATAATAATAATACAAAAGAAAGACTGACAGAACACTTGAATAAAATGTGCAGTACTGATGTGGAGTTTTAGCAGGAAACCCCTGGGCTATGTGGAGTTATGGTTTCATTCTCATTGTTTGAATTGTCCTTAGTTTAGAAAGGGATCTGACTGGCACTGCATTCACTCTTAAAGTGGCTGCATTCAAGCTGCAAAGTGCTTGACAGAAGCAAGAACACTTTGAACTCTTTTTTTTTTTTTTTTTTTTTTCCATTCAGTGCCTGCACAACGAATCCACTGCTTCTGGAGGCCATTCTTCCCATTTTTGTTGCCCTTGTTGTTGCTGGATAGGACAGAGAGAAATCGAGAAGAGGAGGGGGAGAGGAAGACAGACACCTGCAGACCTGCTTCACTGCTTGCTTGTGAAGTGACCCCCTGTAGGTGGGGAAATGGGCTTGAACCAGGATCTTTATGCTGGTCCTTGTCCTTAACCCACTGTGCTACTGCCCAGCCCCCACTTTGGACTCTTAAGGAGCTGATGGGCAAGGGAAAGGCTTACACAGGGCAGTGCAAACCTCTTCCTACTGGCACCTAGGGAGAAAAAACCAATCATTCTTTTCAGATTCCAGTGGAAGTCAAGTTTACATCTGAGAAAAATGGCCTCTGAGTCCATTCAGTGGCTACAAATAAATATATTTTCCCCATGTAATGTGGCATAAGTGAGATGGGAAAACATGCATTTATGAGAGGGAGGGTATGTGTGCCAGGGTTGCAGGTAGGACCACCTGTCTGGGCATGTGGTTTCCCCACTGTGCCAGGCTGTGGTGGGTAGCTCTTCACTGAGTACTGTGTTGGAGCATGTTTAGGCAGCGGCACAGCTACCCGGTGGCCCCTAGTAGTTCTCAAACATTGAGTGTGTGTGTGGTGAATGGTGTAACTTGCTTGTTTGGATCAGATCCTCCTCTCTTCTTCTACCTTCTCTGCTTCTCTGCCTCCCTCTGAACTTCTTCCCTCCTCCTCCTCCCCATTGCGTACTTGCCAAGTATCCTGTTGTATGACAATAAATCCATGCAGGTGAGTAACATTTTCTCACAAAGTTAACAGGGTAACTGAATCTTACCACATTCTTTTCAAATTACTGACACAAAATCTGAGTAGACATGAGCAGCATGGAGGGACATCAGACTGTCTCTCTCCTCTACCCCATACACAATCCACCCGCAGAATTGAGTTGTTATACTTGCCCACCCTCTCTGTTGCCCATAACCTCTGCCCAGCTATTTACCTGCTCAGAATAGTCATTTCCATCAACATCATCACTGTTGGAATGGCCTCCTGGACTCTGGACATCTATCCCATGACTCTCTAGGATTGCTGCTTCTTCGAAAAAAGCAAATAGATCCCTAAATTATCTGCTACATGACTATAAAAGTTGAAACACAGAATTAAATTTAGGATTGAGCAAATTAGAATACAATTCCGTGAGGACTTAAATTCCTTTGCTTTTTCTTCTAAACTGCAGACAGGTAGAACTCAGCGAAAGGATAGGTTGAGGAAGTAATATTTCCACTCTGAGGTCCTTTCTGCCAAGCAATGCTACCTTTAAGTAGTTGACTGATGCTTCATAAACACTTAACAGCTAATTAAAAAGCCCTTCTATCTCGAGATTCTGCAAAGCATTTGAGAATTGTCATGATGAGTAGGAAATATGTTTATAAATGAAATACAATTTTAGCTCAAACCAATTTCCCACCCCAACATCTCATCAATTCACATTTCTAAATGTCTTATTAATCTATGCTTTTGCTGTTTCCTGCCTATCAAGACTCAATTCTAGTAATCAAATGTTTCTCAAAAAGTCATAAGCTTAGGCTATCATAGTTCTTCTCTCAGGACCTTACATATATTCAGTATGCACACACAAGAGTAACTAGTCATGTCTAATTTTCTATATTCAGAAGTATTAAGAAAGGACAATGACTTTCAGGTATAATAATATAAATGTATAAATAACACAAGCTCAGGCTTGTAATCAATGTAATCTTAATAACCCAAGTGGTATTTCTTGTTAGATATAAAAGTTAGGGTTGTTTAGAACTCTAGTTCAAAACTGAAGTCACTATTAAAGCAAGCACAATGTCTCTGCTTTAACAAAGAAAACAGCCTCTCGGATACATTACCGATATTGGCTCTCCTCTTGATCTCCTTCCGTCTGTTAGCAAACCAGTTATATACTTTCAGGGAGGTTACTCGTTCCAGATCTGAGAGTTTTTTGCCTGTGAATGTATGAAATATAATTTAAATAACTATATCTGAATTACACCTTTCTTTGTATTTATTGCCAGAATAACAGGTCCATGGAGAGTTTTGTTCTAGCATTATCTAACACTATGTGCACACTGGTCAAATGGGTATCCTCTGTATCATCTTAACTGAGAATGATTTGGGGTAACAAAACCTATAAAATATGAAATACTATTTTGGTACATAGGAGAAAAGATGCATATGTGGTTAAGTAGTTCTGTTGACTGGCATTAGTAAAAACAGGAGTTCCAAACAGAATTACCCAAGTTTTTAAGTTTTTCCTAACTAAGCAGGAAATACCACATGCATATAATATTGCACATTATGCAATTCTATATTTTTATTTAGGGGAAGATTTTTGAAGTCTTCATTAACCAATCTTGCTTAAAGATTCCAAACCTTTAAATTATTTTTCCATTTATATATTTAGGGAAAAGAAGTTTATTCTTTAAAAGATAATTTCAAATGCTCCTATCTTAATCAGGGCCACTCCTCCCTGGAAACTTTCCTGTGTATATATAAAGTACTATATTCTATTCTTCATAAGTACTGCCTGACCAGGACTGGGCAACCTATAGGTGTGTGATGGGACAAGGTCAAGAGTACCTAGTTGGGTGAGTAAAATTATGCCCTCAACACTGAGCTACGGTGTGAGTTCACCACAGAGTGGTGGGAGGTTGTCTTACCTGGCTTCTGTATTACAGCATTGCAAGCATTTGCAATTTCTTCTCTTTTTGCTTCATCTGGATATTGATTCTCATTGAAGTAACTGTGGAAGCAACCAATTAAGACAAAGTTTGTACTGTTAAAACTGTGCTCTCATAGATATACTGGAACAGTGAAAATTACGTTTTCCTTTAGGATTTAATATTAGAATTTCTAGTCCAGACATCTTCAGTATGGAAATGGTCTCTCTGCGTCCCAGTATTCAAGCTACTATTTATTTAAAATGAGGCTGTGACAGAGAATGTTCATTTTTTTAAAAAAAATTCAATTTTAGGCAATTTAAGTTTAAATAGTGACGTGTGGTTAATGTCTACTATGTTGGCTAGGAGGGGTACAAATACTGCTGTACTTCATTAAAAGATGTCTATATCAGAGTTACTTATGATGTGTGTTGACTGGCTGATGTTAGTTTTGTTGTTGAGGCACTGGTAGCAATAGGACAGTTCTAGTGTGTCATATTGTTTATAACAGAAATAGCAAATTACTAAACTGATCATCAGTGGAGACTGGAAGAACAATTATGGGACATCTATATTTATACACAGCTATTTAACAATGACTAGGAAAAAAAAGAGTTCTATCCATTGACCTGGAGGGATGTTTATGACATATTTCTAAATGAGAAAAACAATATGCAAAATAATAAAGACTTTGAAAATACCATTATGGAATTTTAAAAGTTCCTATATATGTGGGGGCCGGGGGGTGGCGCACCTGGTTGAGCACATGTTACAATGTGCAAGGACTCAGGTTCAGGTCCCCTACCCCCACCTGCAGGGGGAAAGCTTTGAGAGTGGTGAAGCAGGTGTCTCTCTTCCTCTATCTCCAATAAATAAAGGTATTAAGAAACTAAAAAATTCCTATATATGCATATATAAATTTTTAAAGATAAATACGAGAAGAGTAGGCACCAGGCTGTCCATATTGCTCACTTAATTATGGGAGGATGGCACTCACAACTGAAATATTTATATTGTACATACAGAAAAAGGCAGAGGTAAAGTACTCAAACAATTAGTTACAGTGAACTCATTCTTAGCAGTATCATCAGATCTGTGAGTGTATACGAGAACAGAGTGCTTGTTAATGCTGCTTTTTCTGTCATCTATAAATTTAAATAAAATTTCACGTTTTGACCCTGGAAACATAAGAGCAGGAAATAATCCTGTGTCAGATTATCTCATTTTTTTTTTTCCAGTAAGAAAGTCAGCTCTCCTGTTCCCTCACCTCCTGTTTGTACTGGTATAAATGCCCTTTACTTGGAAGAAACACTGGGGAAGAATTCCCCCCCCCCCCCCCCCGGCCCCCAGCTCCTCTTCTGCCATCTCAATGGAGGGCCTTGCAGTCAGTCACATCTCTTCCCATATGGTCTTCTGCTCCATTCTTCCTAGTGAGTTCAGACTGAGCATTTTCCCATAATGTTCCATCCAACCTCCCCATGTTTACATGGACACAGACACTCTCACTAGGTAATGACATCACTGGATTTATTCAAAAGGTGGAATCCCAGGCCCCGACCTGAATTTTCACATCATTTCCAAGTGGTTGGATATACATTAACATTTGAGAAGCCGTGGATTTATTCAGTAATTTAACAAATAAAAAAGCAGGTACTAAGTAATATTATGGTTGTGCTGGTTACTATGGGGAAAGAAAACAAGATAGCTTCTGACTTACAATTGACCTAGAGAGGCACATGAATTGAATCATCCATACCCCTCATAACCGGATATATTTGTAAGTATAAAGTTGCCTTTTGGGCATAGTCTTGTGCAGAGCACAGATGCAGGAGTCTGGAAAGACTGGGCAAAGGAAGTGCCATCTGTGCGAGGACTGGAGATCATTTGGCAGTGAAGAGGAAGAGCACTGCAAGCCAGAGGAATGCAAATGTAGAAGGTATATAACCACCAGACAATAATAGAACAGAAAGAGTTTGATGTTACAAGACTATGTGGTTCACAAGAAGAAATTGACCTGCAAAGGTAACTGATGAGATTTGTCTATTCTAGACATAGTAATGGCTTCTTCCTGAAAAAGTCATAGATATTTCTGTGTTTTAAAGGAAGACATTTTTGGCTGGGAGATAGCCTACCCATTAGAGTGTAGACCTTACTATACACAAGGCCCAGGATTCAAGTCTAGGGAGCATCATGAGTAATGTGAAATGATGGTGTAGTCTCTCCTTTCTTTCTAAAGTGCACTGCAGAGGCTGTTATCATATATGTTGGTCATCATTTCTCCTTTGGCTACTTCTGCTTCTGTTCTCCTGCATTGCTTAAGGCTGTGGTCTATTTACATAATCACTGTTTTAACTGAGACCCGCCCTGCCTGCAGGGCATTGGTTTAATCCCCATTGGTTAGATCCCCACTGGTTCACACTCCCTTTTCACCCCACCCCCCTCTCCTAGTCACATCCTGTTTTCCACCCTACCACTTCCTTCTTGGCAAGTATAAAAGAATCTTCTTTTCTGATTAAAAACATTGGATTGCATTCCCAGTCTCTCTCTCTCTCTCTCTCTCCTGCGACGCTAGCCCGGCACGAGTTCCTGATCCCTCTCCTGAGCAGCAGCCTAGGTTGGGTCTGGTCGAGTTCTCTCCAAACTAGAGAGCACGTGCTCGGAAGAAGCATCCTCAGGCTATCCCAGCAATATATGCATGAAGCTCTGAGTTCATTACCTGCTGCCATGTAAAAATAAACTTAGAACATGATTTCACCTTGATGGCCCTTAGACTCCTACCTCCCTGATCTTAAATTCTGAACCCCCACCCCCAAATCAGCTCTCCACTTACCTATTCCTCTTCAAAAATTGTTCTTTTTTTTTTTTTTCAAATCTTGAATCCTTTTAAACACCTCTCCCACAACTTATAAAAATCAGTTTATTACTCTTCTCCATACCTTTCATTTCTTAGCCTAAACTCCATAACAAGCCAAATCAACAATATTCCTTAAGAGACTCATAGATGATAGCTTTACTGTCCTTCCACTCTACCTGACTAGCCAATCTCCTACTCTGCAAAAAGCACCTTCCACTTGTTTCTTTCAGCCTTCTTTCAGGGTATCAGTGTCCTTGGACAAAATCGTAAAACAGAGCCAATTGGTTTTTTTTCTAATTATATTTTGATACTTACTCTCTTATCCCACTTACCTGAAACCCTATCATGTGTTCTAAACCCTCAGGCCTATGGTATGAGTGCCATTATGTCTTTTTAATACTACATCTTGCACAATTTTTAATGTCTCCTTAGTGATTTAAACATTTTTATTTATAAAATGGAAATATTGACAAGACCACAGGATAAGAGGGCTACAATTCCCACCATCTCCCTTGAAAGCTTTCCTATTCTTTATTTCTCTGGGAGTATGGACCCTAGGTCATTGTGGAATGCAGAAGGTGGAAGTTCTGGCTTCTGTAATTGCTTCCCTGCTGAACATGGGTGTTGACAGGTCAATCCATACTCCCAGCCTGTCTCTCTTTCTCTAGTGGGGGAGGAGGGACTCCAGGACACATTGGTGGGCAAGTGCCATTATTTCTGTAGATGGTGCTTCTAAAGATTTTTTTAAAGTTTCTCATAGAAAAAAAATGCATTCTCCTTGCCCTCCTCAGTGTCAATTCTCTTTCTGTATGTCTTGATTTCCTCACTCCTTTTCTTCTTGCATACCTACCCCATCTTTTCCCTCTACTCATTCAATTACTATAGTTAATCAATTTTACACTGTACATTTCTTTATTTTTAAAATTGGTGATATCTGACAATTGACTGATGATACTTCTTCCTGCCCATACAAACTGCTACACAATAGAAAGGTGTGTCTTACAATCAGGTCTGCTAAGACAGGTCTTATTTCAGCACAAGCTCCATGGGCACTATACTTCTTTGTGCTAACTTTCCTTCCTAATTACAGTGAAGTCTGTTAGTAATGCTTCACTAACATCTTACTATGCAAAATACATATATATATATTCTGTCCAGGATTTACAATCAAGGTGTTCTCAGTGCTCCCTCTCCAGATCTGCGTGCTGCAATCCTGGATGACAAGTGACCTTCTGTGTCACCTTCAGCCAAGATCTAGTCATTCCTATACAGCTAAGTTACTACCTCTTGAACAATCTGTGGTAAATAGTTTCCTCATGGCATGAATGTCACACTTTATATAATTTCCATATAGAATGCAAGTCATATAATTTCCATATAGAATGCAAGTCAGTAGCTTCTAAATCAAAGGCTCAAAAATGAGAATTTAATGTTCTGTTGTTCAAAATTTCTAACAATGGATTACTTTTGTAATTTAGAAATGTAAGCCTACCAACAATAGTAATTTCCAGAAAAATATGCTACTGTAGCTGGAGGTATGTACCCTGGACCATAAGTACCACTTTCTTCTTTTTATTGTCTTGCTTCAGTGTTTTAAAGGACTAAACAGTATAATCTAAATTAATATAATGATATATATATATATATATTTTTTTTTCTCATTCAGTATCTTTAATACCTTCAATAAGTTTGTTAATTTGCAAAGGATGTGTCTGCTTTAGGCAGGGGGTGGGGATCTCTACAGGAGACTCATGCTTGGATTGTAACAATGATCTTGAGACAATTTTTTTTGGTTGATCTGGGGCACAGCTGTCATAAAGCAGATTTCATATAGGTATAAATCATGTTTGCTATATTTTAAGATATTTCATAGGGAAGTTTAAAATGTGAAGCTCAAAGTATTAAATGTAGCTTATATGGGGCCAAATAGTGATGTATACTTTACTATGAGCAATACTGTAGTTTATAGCTACTTTCCTCTTCAATTTCTGTCGCAAGCAAATTAATGGGGGGGGGGGGGAGGCGCACGGGAAATGGCTGCTGGAGTGGTAGAGTCATTGTGGAGATAGATACCTAGCTGGGAGTATGGACTGACCTACCAATGCCCATGTCCAGCAGAGAAGCAATTACAGAAGCCAGACCTTCCGCACCCCATAATGATCCTGGGTCCATGCTCCCAGAGGGATAAAGAATAGAAAAGCTTTCAAGGAAGGGGGTGGGAATTTTGTGGGATTGTACCCCTCTTATCCTTTCGTCTTATCAATCTTTCCATTTTATAAATAAATCTTAAAAAAGAACCCCCCCAAAGGGGGTCTTAGATATAAATTCAAAATACAAGCCCTAATCTTAAGAACACAGACTTTAATTGAAGAAGATGTGAAAGGTTAGAAATAGTAATATATTAAATAAATTTATGGTAGAAAAAGATCTCTCTGAAACTACGCTGATGTGGGCATATTCAGTGTATTGTTATAGGACCAAGGCCCGGGAGAGGAAAAACCCAAGATACACCCAGAGAACAGGCAATAAGTTTTGCATTCTGATTAGACTCCAAGGGTGATATATATTGGTTTGCCTGAGAGTGCTATTCTCTATGATTATTCACATATCCCATCCCTTCTCACTAACCCCAAATCATCCTACTTTAAATTACATAGTCATCCTAGCATATGACATTAAAAGAGGTAGTTGCTAAGGGAAAAAGATCACCTTTAATTTATTATATACTCACAAAAGGAGGTAACATTCAATCTTTTAATGGTCAATAATAGATGGTTGAATATATTTATCAATACATATGAAGAAATCAAACAGTAGTTTAAGGAAAGGCTTTTTTATGCCAGGTTAAGAAATACCTCTTAGAGGTCCAAGATTCAATCTCATGTAGCACCATATACCAGAGCTGAGAAGTGCTCTGATTGAAAAATAACTATCTTTTCCAAGATTAAGATTAAGCTATAATTGAATACCACTAGTAATGTTTCACTTTTGAACTAGTGTGTGATGTAGACATCATCACACATTAGGAAACAGGTTTAAAAACTTTGATGATGTCAACCCTTCAGCACCATGTCTTGGGTGAGATCTTTCCTTTCTCATAGGACTCCTTAATTCCATTTCGGGTGGTCTACTTCCTAACAAAGCCTCTAATCCTAGATACAGACCAGGTCCCATGAGATAGGGCAAAATATATACATTAAAGAAAAACTGCACAATAGTTTGCAATGAGTCAATAAATGAAACAAGCAAGTAGAAAGACCTAAAAAGACACCATAAAGTTCCTAATGAAATAGTTTCTACTTAGACCTAGATACCCTCCGTCACTCCAAAGCTAACCTTACCAAAGTAAGGACTACAAAAGCTGAATAAGGGCAAGAGACTGGCATACTTTAACAATGACTCTTTAGTCACTATCAGGCCACCCCATCAGCTGGGGCCCTAGTCAGGGAGTCCTGGGATCTCCACACAGACACGATGAGCCTAGACCTTGAATAGATCTCTCTCTCCATTGTCACTGGTCATTTCCATCAGGAACAACATATTAAACCCCTTTATGGGCCCCCATAGGACCTTGCCCTCAATGTGGATCAACAATGGTAGAGAATGTTCCATCCTCCAAAGGGGGGCTGGATAGCATACACTATCTACCACCTGAAGAAAATGGGTCCTGAAATTGGTGCAACTCACAATGTACTCATGACCACAAAATATACGAGTTCAGACCTACAGGGATGTAGAGGTTGCATAGGCTCCTATGCTGAATGTGGGCCCCAGATCAAATCGATGGGATTTATAGTCAACAATATTTAAGCACTTTTCCCATATTTGGGAGCTTCTATCTTTCCTGATCCAGCTTTCTAGTCCCTTTTCCAGTCATGACATCATCTCCTCAGACAAGAACTTGGGTCCACCTTCAAACTAGATGTCAGGCAAAAACCAATAAAGTCATGGGCCCTTTGGAATATACCTACTAGCTATTTCTAAAACAGAGACCCTAAATCTTCATCAGCAATATTCCAGCCTTTAGGTTCATGATTAGTCAACAGTTTGTATGGCTTTATACGTTAGTTCTTTTTCAGCCACCAGGTTCCAGATGCTACCATGATGCCAACCAGATTTCCCTGAGCAGACAACCCTACTAGGGAAAGAAAGAAACAGGCTGGGAGTATGGATCAACCTGTCAACACCCATGTTCAGCAGGGAAACAATTACAGAAGCCAGACCTACTACCTTCTGCACCCCATAATGACCCTGGGTCCATACTCCTAGAGGGTTAAAGAATAGGAAAGCTATCAGGGGAGGGGATATGGAGTTCTGGTGGTGAGAATCGTACCCCTCTTATTCTCTGGTCTTGTCAGTGTTTCCATTTTATATATAAAATTAAAAAAAAAAAACTTTGATGTTTTAAAAATATAAAGTCACCTAGAAAATGCTGATAAAGTTCTAGTTTATACCAGACAAGGCATGATGTGAAACATAGTACATCTCACAAAATTTCATATTAGTGGTATAAATATGGTACTTTGAAAGTTTACTCTATAAGTAAAAGGAAACTATTTCTAAACTAGAGATCCAGAGTTCAAAATATACCTCTATAAAAATGCTTATAACTGTAAAGGAAATGTCAGCAAATCTATAGGTAGCAATAAAGTAACATAAATCTTAAGGGCACTACATTTTATAGACAAAGGGCACTGTAAGCTGAGTAATCAGTGAATATCTTCAGAGAGAAAACCAAATGATCATTTTGCCAGACAATGACATCAAAGAATTAAAATGAAAAGTGTCAAAATAATTTACATGAGATGAGAACCCAGAAGCCAGTAGCAAATGGAAATGTCCTTGAAGCACTTTCAATAACACTGAAGTCTATAAAAACTGGAGCCAGAAAATTCTTCCTTTTGTGTTGTGGCAGGCATACAGAAAAGATGGGGTCTGATTCAAAACAAGGATTACAGAGTACATTGTCCTTACCTAAAATCCAGGCTGCATTTTTTTTTTTTATTCCATTAGGGCTTGGTGCCTTCACCAAGTGAAGCTTCCCCCCCCACTTCAGGGTGGGGATCAGGGATTCCCAGTACATGTAATGTGTGTGTTAAACTAGATGCACCACTGCCTCTCTCTCCAACCACATTTCTGCTTCAATATGTAAAATAACTGGGCAGAGAATAATAGACTTTGGAGGATCTACATACTAAATGGCCAACAGACCAACTATCTTATTATCCCATAAAAGACCCTCAGTGATAGTCTGTTTTATTCAAAGATGTTAAAAGTCTCCTTGAGCATAATCCTATCAAAAAAAATCCAGGAACAGAGCTAGAAATCAGTTACACCGATGACTCTTCACCATTTAATGTGGGTTTTAGGACAGTTAACAATCTGATTTCCCCAAGGCTATCCAATTGGCTAGAACCTGAGCCAAGTCACTGGACTTTTAGCCCCATGTTCTTTCCATTATAGTTTGCTAACAAAATTAGCAAGTGGGTTGACTAGAGGTTCCTGAAAAATTCATAAAACCTCAGAACATGATCTTATTGGAAACTGGATCTTTGCAGATGTGATTATGATAAGGATTGAGCTGAGGTCACACTGAGTCCTAAATCCAATAAGAGTGTACTGAGACACACAAGAAAACATGCATGCACAGATAAGACAGCATGTCAAGGAAAGCAACTATAGAAGAGTTTGACCTTCCACATTCTGTATCCCACAATGACTGTGGTCCATATTCCCAAAGGGTTAAAGGACAGGAAAGCTATGAGGGGAGGGGATATGGAGTTCTGGTGGTAGGAACTGTGTGAAACTGTATCCCTCTTATCCTATGGTTTTGTCAGTGTTTCCTTTTAATAAAAAAAAAAAAAAAAAGAAAGAAAGACCAGGTGTGTGGGTCAAGGTTCCTGAGCAAAACCAACCTCAAGTCCAGACTTTAATATATGAATACTGATAATTTTTGAATCTTTTACTCACAAAAATAAATGTTTCAGTATTTTTTTAAGTGAAAGTAGGGTTTTCTCAAGATATTTTTCTGGAATAATTATCTCCATCTATTATAATTTCAACCAAGATATGTGAACTTTAGTATAGATTCCATTAAATGTGACTGCTGCAAAAAAAAAAAAATTGCTGTATGAATCTTTGTACTCCGAGAGTCAAGACTGTGCAAGTTAACTGATTTCACTGCTCCCAGGCTACTTCATTCATTCAGAGAGTAGGGAAGTTACAGTAACACTGGAACATCTTCCTGGGCTATGGGTGTGGCAAGACAAGTGAACTATCTCTCCTAGAATAAAATTCTTTTGCTATAAGTCACTCAGTTTGTGCAGTTGTGTTATGTTCTCCTGAAACAATCCAACCGACATTGTATTTGACCTCACTAGAGAAATGTATCTGACAAGCAGACTGGACTAAGCAGTTATTTCTGTAAATCTGTCAGCTGAATAAGGTATTCCTTTCTTTAGTCTGGTCAAATACTAGAACGTTCTAATTTCAGTCCTATTTTCTTTAACTGGAGGTGGACTGCTACCCTTCCTACTATATTGAATAGTTCTCATATGAGCTCACATTTTTAGATTGCTACTTCTTGATAACAAATGGAACTAAAGATGGCTATATTCATCTGTAGCTGCTGAAACTATCAATACTATTGTGCAGATTTTTAAAAATCTGGAAATATGAAGTATAGATGGATATTTATTTTAATTTATAAAATAGGAGTATTGGCAAGACTGTAGGATAAGAGGGGTACATTTCCACATAACACCCACCCCCCCAGAGCTCATATTCAAGCCCCTCCCTTGGTAGCTTCCCTAGTCCTTAAATGCAACAACGATTTGATATTATAACATCTGCTGAGATATATTACAGTAAAATGATGGTAGAATCTAGGTGTCTTTCACTGTCTGAAATTTTTCATAATTAAATACCAGGAAAACATTGGTAGAAAGTTCACTATCCCCAATACAGTATTTTCTCTTGCCTACCGTCTTAACATTGTTCTGAATATATTAAGTACAAGACTTAAAACAAAACTAACCTGGAAAGGAGGACCACAATATAAATGCCAGCCTGTGGTGACAGGAACCATGCCCTGCTCAAGGCCCTGTCTGTGGATAAACTCAGCTTTCAGAGATAGCTGGTGGCAATATGGCCAACACACTATTATTTTTAAGACAAAAAGTGTTCCTCTTAGTATTACCTGATAGGGTAGAATTTAAATAGGTAATAATGGTTTGATTGTGATATCACTTATTGAAGAGGAGACAATAAAAACAATTTGGGGGTGGGGGTCTGGGCAGTGGCACACACATCATCATGCGGGGGGACCCAGGTTCAAGCACCTGGTTCTCAGCTGCAAGGGTAGCTTCATGAGTAGCGAAGCAGATTTGCAGGTATAGTTCTTTGTCTCTATCTACCCCACCCTGAAATTTCTATCTATCCTATCAAATTAATTAAAAAAAAATAATGGCCATCATGAACTTGGATTCATTGTGAAGGCATCAAGCCGTGGCAATAAAAAAATGAAAATTTGGGAGTCAGGCGGTAGCGCAGCAGCTTAAGCGTGGCGCAAGGATCCCGGTTCAAGCCTTCAGCTCCTCACCTGCAGGGGAGTCCCTTCACATGTGGTAAAGCAGGTCTGCAGGTGTCTATCTTTCTCTCCCCCTCTCTCCACTAACAACAACAACATCAATAACAACAGTAAAACAAGGACAACAAAAGGGAATGAATATTTAAAAAAATTTAAAAATTTTTCCAGAACACTTAAATAACATAGCAAAATCTTAGTGAAAAGAAACCAAACCTAGAAACACTTAATGCAAATGTACCAATACATTTTTTATTTTATCTGCTGTACACTCGGTGAAACACTAGACTTGCAGGTGTGGAGTCTGGAGTTCAGTCCCTGACAATCAAATACCACAGTAATATTCTGCTTTGTTTTTCTCTCTCGCTAACCTTTTTTTAAGAAGAAAAAATAAGAAAGTCTGAGAGTGAACCAATAAACTCAGGACCTCATGCTTGTAAGTGCTGTGCAACCTTCCAATTACTAACTTTCTTCTCTATATAAAGTGTGCTTTCCCAAAGTTTTCAAATGCGTTATTTTCCAATAAATGTTACCAAATATAAATGTAGTATTACAAAAATATACCTATGATTAAATTTAATCATAGTAAAAATAGTTGACCCCTAAATAATGCAGGTTCTAGGGGTACTGGTCCTCTTATCCAAATCCAAGTTTAAAATCTGAGTATAAATTAGAGTTAGTCCTCAGTATCTATAGGTTTTGTATACATGGCTGGGATTCAACCAGCCTCCATCCAGGCTTGAATCTGAGTGTGCAACCCTTGCATGTTTTCACTCATGTGGAATCTAGAAATCTGATTTACATGAACATGCCAAAAAAAAAAAAATCCAAATAAAACAGAAGCAAGGAAACTTAAGAACTATGGTGGTTATCTTTGGGAAGGTGTGGATACAGAATTCTGTGGTGGGTTTGGTACTACATATTGTAATCTTACAACCTTATAACACACTATTAATAAAGAGAAGCTCTGTGTATGAGTGACCTGCATACTATAAACCCACAGTATGCAGGGATCAACTGTACTTTTCTCTTTTACCATCCCTATACTATCTCAAGTTGGCAACACAATCAGTTATAAAGTTAAGAACTGAAGTATAGATTCAGTTGTTGAACCCCGGGGGTTCAATAAATCACAGCCAAGTCTCAAAATGTATTCCATCATTAAAAGTCCTATTTTCCAAGAGTATATGATGTCAAGAAACACAAAAACTACATATCTGGTATAATCTACTAGAGGCTGGGAGATAGTTCACCTGGTAAAGTGAACACATTACCATGTAAGATGATCCAGAGTTTAAGGTCCCATGCAAAGGGCAAGCTTCATGAACAGTAAAGCAGTAGTCTCTTTGCTTTTCTCTGTGTCTCTAACCCTCTGTCTGGGAAAAATAGTCTACCAGGAGCAGTGGAATTGCTAGACCTCAGTGAAGCCCTGATTCAAAAAAGGGGTCTGGGAAGTGGCACAGACTTGCAAACATGAAATTCCAAGTTCTAGCCCCCGAACCACATATATAGGAGTGATGCCCTAGATTGTTTTCATACTTTTTCTACCAAATAAAGTAAAGATATATATAAAACATAAAAATAGGAGTAATTATCTCTGATGGTGTTTAGAGGTATCATAATTTTCATTCATATATATATATATATATATATATATATATATATATTTTTTTTTTTTTTCCTCCAGGGTTATTGCTGGGCTCGGTGCCTGCACCATGAATCCACCGCTCCTGGAGGCCACTTTTTCCCCCCTTTGTTGCCCTTGTTGTTGTAGCCTCCTTGTGGTTATTATTGCCATTATTGATGTTGTTTGTTGTTGGATAGAACAGAGAGGAGGGGAAGACAGACAGGGGGAGAGAAAGATAGACACCTGCAGACCCGCTTCACCGCCTGTGAAGCGACTCCCCTGCAGGTGGGGAGCCGGGGGCTTGAACCGGGATCCTTACGCTGGTCCTTGCGCTTTGCACCACATGCACTTAACCCACTGCGCCACCGCCCGACCCCCCATTATATTTTCTTTTGTTTCCCACTATATTTTATGTCACAACCATGTGCTAATACAACATTATTTGAAAAGAAAATTTTCCAGTTTTGATGCATAAGCAAAATAGATTTACATAAAATTATCTTAAATTTCTTAGATGGTCTGGGAGGTGGTGCAATGAATAAGACTTTGGACTCTCAAGCATGAGGGTCTGGAGTTCAATCCCTGGCTGAAAATGTACCAGAGTGATGTCTAGTTCTTTCTTTTTTTTTTTTTTTTAATTTTTATTTTATTATTATTATTTTCTCATTTATTTATTTATTTATTTTCCCTTTCGTTGCCCTTGTTGTTTATCGTTGTTGTTATTATTGCTGTCATCGTTGTTGGATAGGACAGAGAGAAATGGAGAGAGGAGGGGAAGACAGAGGGGGAGAGAAAGATAGATACCTGCAGACCTGCTTCACCGCCTTGAAGCGACTCCCCTGCAGGTGGGGAGCTGGGGGCTCGAACCGGGATCCTTATGCCAATCGTTGTGCTTTGCGCCACCTGCGCTTAACCCGCTGAGCTACACCCGACTCCCCCATAGTTCTTTCTTTCTCTCTCTTCCTATCCCTCTCATTGATAAATAAAATATTAAAAAAATGTTTTTCTTTATCTTAATACCTTCTGGTAACAAGCAAACTTTAATACTTAAAAGAGCTTTGTTTTGAAAATACTATTACTGTTGGTCTAGGATATTTTTCACAAATATGAGTTCATTTTTAATTCTACAGACCAAATAAGTAATGGCTTTCTCCTAACTGGAATATCTGACTATAAGGAAAAGCTAAAGAATAGAAAAGCCTGTGAAATGAGAAGAGTTCTGACTGGAAAAATGAGTATTATCTTATGAACAGATCAATACTTCAGATATGAATAGCTGAATTTGGGGCACACCTGGTTAAGTACACATATTACAATGCACAAGGACTCAGGTTCAAGCCTCCAGTTACCACCTGCGGGAGAAAGCTTCATAAGAAGCAGTGTTGCAGGTCTCTCTCTCTCCACACCCTTTCCCTTTCAATTTCTCTTTGTCACTATCTAATAAATAACACAACAAAAATTTTTAATAGATCATGTGCTTCATGGGACTACCTACATCCATATTAGATGGCACATCATTTAAGTAACAGATACTACATTTAGGCTAGGGTACTGGGTACAAGTGTACATGTATCCACAAGCAAAGAGCAATTATAAAATTCAAAGTTGAATTGCCTAAAGAAGGCATCATAAATTTTCTAGCTGGGCAGCCTACCAGAAAGAAGACAAACCCCCAAAACCTAATCTGGTTGGGTTCAACAGATGATACTCAGTGCTTAAACAACTGGGAGAAAGTCTAAGGTCACCAGATAAAGAGAGGACAACAAAAGTTGGATAAGGGCAAGAAACTGGCTCACTTAATAATGGGTCTTTTCCCCACCTAAACTTCAAGGTCATCTTTGATGATACAAACCCAACTGCAAGGAAGACTAAAAGAAAAACAAATCAATGGGACTACATCAAATTGAAAAGCTTCTGCACAGCCAAAGAAACCATCACACAAACAAAAAGACCTCCCACAGAATGGGAGAAGATCTTCACATGCCATACATCAGACAACAGACAAAGAACCAAAATATACAAAGAGCTCAGTCTGGAGAACTCTCAAGGATAGATATGGACCTTCCATATGACCCAATAATTCCTCTCCTAGGGATATACCCCAAGGACTCCATAATACCCAACCAAAAAGAGGTGTGTACTCCTTTGTTCATAGCAGCACAATTCATAATAGCTAAAACCTGGAAGCAACCCAGGTGCCCAACAACAGATGAGTGGCTGAGAAAGCTGTGGTATATATACACAATGGAATACTATGCAGCTACTAAGAACAATGAACCCATCTTCTCTCACCCATCCTGGATAGAGCTAGAAGGAATAATGTTAAGTGAGATAAGTCAGAAAGACAAAGATGAGTATGGGATGATCCCACTCATAAACAGAAGTTGAGAAAGAAGAACGGAAAAGGAAACTCAAAGCAGGATTTGACTGAATTTGAGTAGGGCACCAAAGTAAAAACCTCTGGGTGGAGGGTGAGGGAAGATGATCAGCATCACTGGGGTGGAGGGTGGGGGGTAAATGGGATGGGACACAGTCTTTTGATGGTGGGAATGGTGTTTATGTACATTCCTATTAACTTGTAGTCATATAAATTACTATTTAATTAATATGAGAGGGGAAAATTTGATTGAATGTCTCAAACTTTTTAATGCACAGACCATAGGCTGATTCTTTGAAATGCTGACTTTCCTAAAAGCTTAGACCAGGGAGAACAGAAGCAACCGGTGGCGTTACTCTATATGACACAGCTATATACAAATAATGTCAAAGGACATAAATTATGGTGATGTTGAATATGATATAACAAATCCTAACAATGGGATATTTCAAAGTTAACCCAATTGCCAAATAATTTGATTACAGCAATAACTATCTATAGCTTTCTTAACCCTAAAGCAGCAGGAACCTCCAGCTTCCTCTATATGGCCTATATTTCCCCCAGTCCTGGAACCTCGAGGGTGGGGCTCACTTTCCTGCATGCTTCTCTCAATTCATACCAAATGATATTGCATCTGCTGATCCCAACCTAATCAATGCAATGAGTACCACCTCAGCAGGCTTCACTTCAGACTGTGTCCAGAGACATCAGGCGTGGAATGTCAGCCCTTCAGCCTCATTACTCAGGTGAGACCTTTCCTTTCATAGGATTCTCTAATTCCATTCCAGGTGGTTCACTTCCTAACACAGACCAGGTCCTATGAGAGAGGGCATATGTTCACATGTATCCATAAATTAGGGCAAAACATATACCTGAAAGCAGAAGTGCACAATAGTCTGCAGTGAGTCAGTATATGCAGCAAGCAAGTACAAAGACCTAAAGACACCATAAAGTTACTAATGAAATAGTGTCTACAGACTTAGATACCCTCCTCACCTACATCCTATTATATTTCTTCCCTCAGTCACTCCAAAGCTAACCTTATCAAAGTAAGGACTGCAAAAGCTGAATGAGGGTAAGAGACTGGCATACTTTAATGATGACTCTTTTAGTCACTATCAGGCCACCCCATCAGCTGGAGCCCTAGTCAGGGAGTCCTGAGATTCCCAAACAGACATGACAGGCCTAGACCTCGAATAGATCCCTCTCCATTGTCATCTCTATCAGGAACAACACAATACATTCCTTTGTGGGCCCCCATAGGACCTTGCCCTCAATGTGGATCAACAATGGTAAAGAATGTTCCATCCTCCGAAGGGAGGCTGGACAACATACTCTATGTTCCACCTGAGGAAGATGGGTCCTGAAACTGGGGCAGCTTGGAACATTCCTACTCATGACCACAGAATGTGAGCTCAGACCTATAGGGATGCAGAGGTCACATAGGCTCCCAAGCTGAATATGAGCCCTAAGTCAGATCAAATCAATGGGGCTACAGTCAACAATATTTATACACCTTTCCCATATTTGGGAGCTACTCTCTTCCCTGATCCAGTTTTCTAGTCCATTTTCCAGTCATGACATCATCTTCCCAGACAATAACTTGGATCCACCTGCATATCAGATGTCAGGCTCAGAAAAAAAACAAAAACAAAACAAACGAAAAGAAACTAGTATAGTCATGGGGCATTTGGATATAACTAAAATAGGCCTACTAACTATCTAGAAAACGGAGACCCCCAACTCTTCATCTGCACTACTCCAGCCTTTAGGTTCACAACTTGTTTGGCTTTATATGTTAACTCTTTTTTCAGCCACCAGGTTCCAGTTGCTACCATGATGCCAATGACCCCACCAATGTGTCCTGGAGCCCCGCCTCCCCAGAGCCCTACCCAACTAGGGAAAGAGAGACAGGCTGGAAGTATGGATCGACCTGCCAACACTCATGTTCAGTGGGGAAGCAATTACAGAAGCCAGACCTTCCACCTGCTGTACCCCATAATGACTCTGGGTCCACACTCCCAGAGGGATAAAGAATAGGAAAGCTATCAGGGTAAGGGATGGGCTATGGAGTTCTGGTGGTGGGAACTATGTGGAGTGTACCCCTCTTATCCTATGGTTTTTGTCAGTGTTTCCTTTTTATAAATAAAAATTAAGGGAAAAAATGGCCCTTTTTGTCAATACCATACCACCTTATCATCTGGGGCCCTAGTCAGGGAATCCTTGATTCCCATCCTGGTCACTTCCTTCAGGAACAGCATCATAAGCCCTTTTGTGGGCCTTTCCAGGACCTTTCCCTCACCATAAAGCAGCAACAGTAAAGAGAAACAGCCTTATATTTAGTGGTATCTACTACTATCTCTTAAACTTACTTTACTTCAGGAATATTAGCCTAACTACCCAGAATAAAGATAAAATATTTTGTAAAGCAAGATCTTTGTTTGAAAAATTATTTTATTCACTTATTTGGTATAGCTAGAACTCAAGAGGGAAAGAAAAGTGTGTGTGTGTGTGGGGGGGAGACCTGTAGCACTGCTTTACTGTCCATGAAGCTTCCCCCCTGCAGGTGAGGACCAGACGCTTGAATGTGAGTCCTTGTATATGTCAATATTTGTGCTCAACTGGGTAACACCACCACCTGGCTCACTTGCCCTTTTAAAAATAAGTAATTTGTTAGTGATTTATATTACTACAATTTAATAGGTGTGTACATAAACACCATTCCCATCACCAAAAGATTGTGTCCCATCCCACCCACCCGCCCCCCCCCCCCACCCTCCCACCAGCCCAGGAAGCCTCATGTCCACCCTCCTGCTCACCACAGGGTTTTAGCTTTGATGCCCTACTTGCAATTTAGTCAGATCCTGCCTTTAGTGTCCCTTTCTGATCTTTCTCAACTTCTGTTGATGAGTAGGATCATCCCATACTGATCTTTATCTTTCTGACTTAGCTCACTTAACATAATTCCTTCTAGCTCTGACCAAGATGGGTCAGAGAAGTCGAGTTCATTGTTCTTAGTAGGTGCATAGTATTCCATTGTGTATATATACCACAGCTTTCTCAGCCACTCATCTGTTGTTGGGCACCTCGGTTGCTTCCAGGTTATAGCTATTATGAATTGTGCTGCTATGAACATAGGAGTACACACCTCTTTTTAGTTGGGTGTTATCGAGTCCTTGGGGTATATCCCCAGGAGAGGAATTACTGGATTATATGGAAGGTCCATGTCTAGCCTTGTGAGAGTTCTCCAGACTGCTCTTCACAGAGGCTGGACCAATTTACATTCCCACCAGCAATGCAAAAGGGTTCCTCTGTCCCCACAGCCTCTCCAGCATTTGTTGCTGCTGTCCTTTTTGATGTATGCCATTCTTACAGGAGTGAGGTGGTATCTTAGTGTTGTCTTAATTTGCATTTCTCTGACAATCAGCGACCTGGAGCAGTTTTTCATATGTTTGTTAGCCTTTTGGATCTCCTCTGGAGTGAATGTTCTGTTCATATCCTCTGCCCATTTTTGGATGGGGTCATTTGCTTTTTTGGTGCTAAGTTTGCTGAGCTCTTTGTATATTTTGGTGATTAGTCTCTTGTCTGATGTATGGCATGCAAAGATCTTCTCCCATTCTGTGAGGGGTCTCTTTGTTTGTGTGATAGTTTCTTTGGCTGTGCAGAAGCTTTTCAATTTGATATAGTCCCACTTGTTTGTTTCTGCTTTAGTCTTCCTTGCAATTGGGTTTGTTTCATCAAAGATGTCCTTGAGGTTTAGGTGGGAAAGTGTTTTCCCAATGTTTTCCTCCAAGTACTTGATTGTTTCTGGTCTAACATCCAGGTCTTTAATCCATTTGGAGTTGATTTTGTTTCTGGTGAGATAAAGTGGTTCAGTTTCATTCTTCTGCATGTTACAACCCAGTTTCCCCAGCACCATTTATTGAAGAGAGCCTCCTTCCATTTAACACTTTGGGCTCCCTTATCAAAGATTAAATGTCCATAGGTGTGGGGGTTTAGATCTGGGCTTTCAATTCTGTTCCACTGTTCTGTGTGCCTATTTTTGTTCCAGTACCAGGCTGTTTTGATGATGATGGCTTTATAATAAAGTTTGAGGTCTGGGAGTGTGATGCCTCCATTTCTGTTTCTTTTCCTCAAGATGGTTTTGGCAATTCTAGGTGTTTTCTGGTTCCAGATAAATGACAGTAACTATCCATTGCCTTCTCAAACCCTAAGACAGCAGGAACCTCACATTTCCACTATAGAGCCTAAACTTCCCCCAGTCCTGGGACCCTAGGGTAGGGCCCACTTTCCCGTATGCTTCTCCCAATTCTTATCAAATAGTATTGCATCCGCTGATCGCAACCTAATCAACGTAATGAGTGCCACCCCAACATGCTTCACTTCAGACTGTGTCCAGAGACTTCAGGTGTGGAACGACAACCCTTCAGCTTCATCACTCAGGTGAGACCTTTCCTTTCATAGTATTTATTCTCTAATTCCATCCCAGGTGGTTCACTTCCTAACAAAGTCCCAAAACCTAGATATAGACCAGGTTCCAGGAGATAGAGCATATGTTCAGAGGTATCCATAAACTAGGGCAAATATAAACCGGAAAGCAGAAGTACACCAGAGTTTGCAGTGAGTACCCCTCAACACTTCATCTCCACTATTCCAACCTTTGGGTCCATGATTCTTCAACAATTTGTTTGGCTTTGTATGTTAACTCTTTTCAGCCACCAGGTTCCAGATGCCATCAGGATGCCAGCCAGGCTTCCCTGGACTGAAGACCCCACCAATGAGTCCTGGAGTTCAGCTTCCCCAGAGACTCACCCTTCTAGGGAAAGAGAGAGGCAGACTGGGAGTATGGACCGACCAGTCAATGTCCATGTCCAGCGGGGAAGCACTTACAGAAGCCAGACCTCCCACCTTCTGCAACCCACAACGACCAGAGGGATAGAGAATGGGAAAGCTATTGGGGAGGGGACGGGATATGGAGATTGGGTGGTGGGAATTGTGTGGAGTTGTACCCCCCCATTGTATGATTTTGTTAATGTCTCCTTTCTTAAATAAATAAATAAATAAAAGTAATTTGGTAAAACTTGACAAAAATATGCTACTTATATTAGTACTATAAGGGCAGGAAGGTTATTTTACCAACTTTATACAAGTTAAACAGATTTCTGCACTCTGGAACAGATATAAGGTATAGTCATATTCCCATGAACGTATTATTATTATTATTTTTTTTGCCTCCAGGGTTACTGCTGGGGCTCGGTGACCGCACTACGAATCCACTGCTCCTGGAGGCTATTTTTTTTTCCATTTTGTTGTCCTTGTTGTTGTGCTTGTTGTATTTGTTATTGTTGTCATAGCTGTTGTTGTAGTTGGATAGGACAGAGAGAAATGGAGCAAGGAGGGGAAGACAGAGAGGAGGAGAGAAAGACCGACACCTGCAGACCTGCTTCACTGATTGCAAAGCGACCTCCGGCAGGTGGGAAGCCAGGGGCTTGAACCGGGATCCTTACGCCATCCCTTCCATGAAGGTATTTTAATGATTAACTAAGGTAAGCTATTTTCAGGAATATGATTATTATAGGATAGTCTCAAAATGTTAGAACCATAGGAGAGTCAGTCTTTTAGTAAGTTACAAGTACAAGTAGGAACAGATACAAAGAGACTTATTATGATTGAGATTTCTGTAGTACAGAGGTTTTTAAAGTATAAAGACCGCTTTCATTTTTAGGCTTTTCAAGTTACTGAAATTAAAAAATCCTTTCAAGCTTCCCTGACCAAAGTCAACTAAAACAGAAGTAGGATATTGATCACGTTAAGTGAGATAAGCCAGAAAGAGAAGGATGAGTATGGGATGATGTCACTCACGGGAATAAAAACACAAAGGGGAAACACAAAGTAAAACTTGTTTGTACTGGGCTTGGAGTGCTGCATCAAAGCAAAGGACTCCGGGGAGGGAGGAAAAAGAATGGGACAGAAGGAGGAAGCTGGGGGCCAAGAGTGTTTTGAAGACACATATTATACTAAGATCAGATATCTTACCCATGTGTCAACAACTGTAAACCATTAACCCTCCAACAAAAAAAGTAGGATACCCCAACTGCAGAAGGAAAGCTTCAAGGGTAGTGAAGCAGTGCAGCAGGTTTCTCTGTGTCTCCTTCCATCTCCCCTTTCCTCTCCATTTTTGGCTGTCTCTATCCAATATAATAAAGATAATAAAAATACATTTTAAAAAGTAGGATATAGATGCACAAGTTCATACACTTATAGAAACCTTGTACATATTAAGTATGCACCAAGGAATAATGATCCCTAATGTGCTAGGATCACAGGCGTCCTATTAACTACTATTATCTTTTAGGGTTGATCACAGGAACTGGTAGAAACTCAAATATTTGTTGAGTTTAAGATAAAGACTTTCCAGATAGTCTATAAGTTGCTCTCTATAGTCTATAAGTGTAGTATGATGCTTCAAGTTCTTTTTCTTTCTTGACATATCTAACTGGTGAGCCATTGTACACAACACTAATATTTACCAAACTTCACTTCATTTCTCTGTAAACTGTGGCCACAAAACATTATGAGTTGTCCTATTTCATTGGCTCCTGAACTAGAGAAGTGACAGGTCTATTTTTTGTAGAAAATTAAAGTGCTGGCAAATTTTACAAGGACGGGAAGAATTTTTAATCTGCCTCAAAGACATCATCATAATTTTTCTTTTGGCTATTTCTGTTTGACCAGAAAGGAACCAGGAAGTATAATTTGCCAACTTTAAAATGCATTTAAGGACAGTTCATCTTCTTACAGGCTATGAGAAATGGATTGGGATAACTTTACCTGTCAATAAGTGGGAAACTTCTGCTGTTTTTTTTCCTCAAATAGTCTAATGGATTGGAATGAGGTCATGCCCAGGTCCTGATGTCTTATATAAATGTTGAGAACTTCCTTCTATTTGCAGATACAGGAGGTGTAGTTCACTATGTTCTACCGAGTCATTCCACAGGACTCTTAACAGCAATTGACATCAGAAGAGGAGACTAGCTTGCCAGAAGTTGCAGCTATGGCAAGACAACCTAAGGAAGGTAGACTGCATACATTCTAGGTACCTTATCCTTTATGGTTTAGGGCAAACATTAGAAGCTAGAGGAATCAGCTCTATTCCCACCAAGTAGCTTTTGGGGAGAAGGGAATGTCACGACAATCAAACTAAGGTAAAATTGCACCAAAGCATCTGAAAGGCATTTCTGAGCTGTTCTAAGATAATCTGATTGGGATCACATTAAGTTACTGAATTATTACTTATCACTGAATTGACCTGAAGGTCTTACAGCTTAAAGTTAGAAAATAGTTATTATTTTACCAGCCATCCCTAAATTTGATATCTGGCAGGGGAGACAGGAAATAGCATCTTTTAATTCTGTTAAACTTGTAGGGTCTTCTAACTAGAGAGTCCTTAAACAAATAAAAATGGAATTACCACATGATTCAGCACTCTTAGGCATTTATCCAAAGGACACTCTCACTGATTTGAAGGGACGTATGCACCTCTGTGTTCACAGCTGCATTGTTCACAATAGCCAAAAAGTGAAAGCAGCCTGAACAGCCATCAAAAGATAACTGGCTAAAGAGATTATGGAATATCAACTCCATGGATGATTACTCTGCAATCAAAAACGACAATTTTGTGTCCTTTGGGATAAAATGGATGGAACTGGAGGTGATCATGCTTAGCAAAGTAAAAGATGAAGACAACTACCAGATGGCTGATTTCACTCACCTGTGGAATCTGGAAAACTAATATAGATTTTGAAATAATAATAAAACCAACAACAACAACAAAAATAGAAGCAAGCAAACTGTCTCTAACTGTTTGTGTGAACTATGGTGATTATCTTTGGGAGGTAGGAAGGTGGAGTGAAATTATACACTATAATCATACAATCTTGTAACCTTCTATTAATCACAAATAAAAAATGGAAAAGAGGGGCTGGGTGGTGGCGCAGCTGGTTGAGTGTACACATTACAGTGTATTTCCACCTGCAGGGGGAAAGCTTTGTAAGTGAAGTAGCGGTGCAGGTGTCTCTCTGTTACTTCCCCTATCTCCCTTTCCCTTTATCCAATAAATAAAAATAAAATTTAGAAATGAAAAGGAAAAAAGCAAGGTCTTTTTTAAATTTAAATTTATCTGTGATTAACAGTAGGTTATAAGATTGTACAATTACAGGGTATACTTCCACACCACATTCACCAAAGCTCTATTATCCTCACCCTCCCACCTCCTAAAGAGAACTACTATAGGCCTCAAAAGTCTTAGTTTGCTTGTCCCAAGTTCTACCAGGTGGTTCTACTCATATGTGGACTCTAGAGAATTGATACACATGAACATGGAAAAAACAAAACAAACAAACAAACAAACAAAAAAAAAGCAGGTAGAGGGCATGAACCTTACAATGTGTGAAGTCCAAGATCTAAACCCTGACACCTCAAGGGAGCAGCATGAATAGCAGTAGTGAAACTCCATGGATGATGGAGCAGTAGTGACTTGGTGTGCTCCTCCCTCCTGTTCTCGGTCCATCTCTCTCAAAATATAGAATAAAAATTGTACCAATGAGGTTTGTCAGCAGTACTGCACATGTGTGAGGTTCTGGGTTCATTCACTGGCACCACACTGAAAAAAAAAAAGTTTTACTACCTCTGCCAATCTTTTGTCTTTGTACATTTCTCTATTTTACATTATTGTAATAATGTTATTTTTCTATTCTCACCAGGGTTATCTCTGAGGTTTGGTGCCTGCAATTCAAATCTACTGCTCCTGGTGGCCATTCCCCCCTATTTTATTTGATAAGAGAGAGAAAAATTGAAGAGGCCACGCAGTGTCGAACCCAGTTAAGTGCATGTATTTTTAAGTGCAAGAGTCCAGCCTCCTGCTCCCCACCTGCAGGGGGATGCATGGGATCGACCTTCTCGTGGTGCATCCCGTGAGTACCCATTCATTGGGGAAACTGACGATCCTTCCTAGCCGACTGAATCCACATGGATCCCAGTCACTTTCAAAGCCAGCAACAAGCAGCTCCTGACAGCTTTCAACCTGACGCTGTTGACTGGCTACGGAAGAAGGGCAAATGCTAGAAGAAGAAGAAGGGAGGACATTTCACAAGCAGTGAAGTAGGTCTGCAGGTGTCCTTCCGTCTCTATCTCCCCCTCCCATCCAATAAAATGGAAAAAATAGCCTCTAGGAGCAGTGGATTTGTAGTGCTGGTACCAAGCCTCGTCGATAACCCTGGAGGCAGAGAGAGAAAGAGAGAGATCTGCAGACCTGCTCAACTGCTCATGAAGCATCCCTTCTGCAGTTAGGGAGCAAGGGCTTGAACCTGGGTCCTTGTGCATGGTAATGTGTGCATCAGATGTGACACTGCCTGGCCCCTTAATGCTATGTTTCTTAACATGATTCACATTTTCTTCAAAGTTACATAGGTCTCATCTGTCATTTTATCTTGATAATCCTTTTTTTTTAAAAAAATTATTTTTATTTATTATTGGATAGAGATGAGGGGAGATAGGGAAAGAGACAAGAGATCTACAGCCCTCCTTTATCCATTGTGAAGCTTTCCCCCTGCAGGTGGGGACCAGGGGCTTGAACCTGAGTCCTTGTGCAATGTCATGTGTGTGCTGAACCAGACGTGCCACTGCCTGGCACCTTACCTTGATATTCTTCTTAGTCGGTGAATCACCACTGATTTAGCTACTTACTAAACAAGTTATCATAGGTGAACATAAGTAAACTAGAAAGAAAAAAAGATCACTGAAATTCCTACTCCTCCCCCCACCAAAAAAAACAAATCAAAATCTTGGTCAGACACATGTCTATTTTAATTCTAGATGTGAAGAGTCTATTTTCCCCAGCCAGTACACTCAATTCTGCAGCAACATAGCACAGAAGGGAGTAAGACCTACATTTCTTCAGAATTGTAAAGTACTGAAGGAAGTTTTACTATTAGAGATAAAGTGAAAAATGAAGTGAAGCAGATTTCTTCAAGGCAGTGAGAACTTTTCAAACATTCTCCTTTTACAAGTGGGAGTAATCTGAATTACCTACATAGGCAGAAGTCAAATGAACAATAATCTTTCTATCTTCACGCTGAAACACGCTTATGGTGTTTCCTGACTGTTCTACATACACAAAGACACTGAGGTACCAGCATACAGGCTGACTGTCAGGCAAGGTATGGAGATAGAATAAGTGGACATACAGTGTATAGTCCTAGATGAAACTGATCTGCAGATCTTATCATGGAGGTAATTTCGTTCTTTGAAGCAGGTCTATTCATGTTTAGCATTGATTATTTTCCAAAGATTTAAATCTATGGTGGGATGTATTTTCCCATCAGACAACATGGAGTCTAAGAGAGAGTCCACTTAAAATAAGAAATTATTTGTAATCACAGTGATATGATTTAGAAAACTTGAAGGGTCCCTATAAATTATATATGTTTGCTAATTGCTTTGGAAAAAATATTGGACAACTTGCTTAACTAAATAGGGACATAACACTTTCTCTAATAAGTATAATAGTATGGTTTCTCTTTGAATTGTATAAATCTTCACTAATAAGAGTAAGAAATAATGTTGCAGCATATATACTTCAGTTTATATTATCAGCAGTAAGAATAGAGGTGACAGGACTGAAGGCATGCTTAAAAGAAAGTT
The DNA here is from genome assembly GCF_950295315.1 of Erinaceus europaeus. Taxonomy (NCBI): domain Eukaryota; kingdom Metazoa; phylum Chordata; class Mammalia; order Eulipotyphla; family Erinaceidae; genus Erinaceus; species Erinaceus europaeus. The sequence goes on along the minus strand of NC_080163.1, from coordinate 109,937,978 downwards.
TGAGAGGGGGAGAAAGAAGCAATGGATAGCAGTTTGTTTGTTTGTTTGGTTTTTTTTTTTTTCCCTGGCAAACTGCAGACCAGAAAGTAAGAAATTATAAGACTGGGCATAAGGACCCCAAGTTCGAGCCCCCGGCTCCCCACCTACAGGGGAGTCACTTCACAAGCGGTGAAACAGGTCTACTGGTGACTCTCTTTCTCTCCCCCTGTCTTCCCCTCCTCTCTCCATTTCTCTCTGTCCTTAACAATGACGATATCAACAACAACAATAATGACTACAACAACAATAAAAAGGCAATAAAAGGGAAAATAAATAAAAAAGAATTATTAAAAAAAGAAATTATAGACTGGAATTCAATATGAAACAAAGAATGAAGAGGGTCTGAAATGAGATGAAGAAATAGAATTCAAATGTAAGGAATTACCTATTTTTTGCACCTCAATTCTTAGCATCCCATTTAGTACACAGCAGGCAAATAAAAATTATTAAAAAAAAAAAAGGGAGTCAGGCGGTAGCGCAGCAGGTTAAGCACAGGCAGTGAAGCAGGTCTGCAGGTGTCTGTCTTTCTCTCCCCATCTCTATCTTCCCCTCCTCTCTCCATTTCTCTCTGTCCTATCCAACAAGAACAACATCAATAACAACAATTATTACAGCGATAAAACAACAAGGGCAACAAAGGGGAATAAATAAAATAAAACTTAAAAAGAAAATCTTAAAAAAAAGAAATCATTGCCCAGTGGGGTCCAGGGTACTAGCTCACCAGGTAGAGGCTATACTTCATCATGCCTTTTTTTTTTTTTATTTATTTTATTTATTTTTTCCCTTTTGTTGCCCTTGTTGTTTTATTGTTGTAGTTATTGTTGTTGGATAGGACAGAGAGAAATAGAGAGAGGGAGGGAAAGACAGAGAGGAGGAGAGAAAGACAGACACCTGCAGACCTGCTTCACCGCCTGTGAAGCGACTCCCCTGCAGGTGGGGAGCCGGGGTTCGAACCGGGATCCTTATGCTGGTCTTTGTGCTTTGCGCCACCTGCACTTAGCCCGCTGTACTACAGCCCGACTCCCCATCATGCCTTTTTTTAAATCTTTTTTTTTTCACTTTTTAAATTAAAAAAAAATTATCTTTATATATTTTATTGGATAGAGACAGCCAGAAATTGAGAGGGAAGGGAGTGGTAGAGATGGGAGAGAGACAGAGAGAAACTTGAAACACTGCTTCACCACGGGGGTTCGAACCCGGGTCCTTGGTCCTTGCACACTGCGACATGTGCGCAACCAGGTGTGTCACCACCCTTTGTCATGCCTCTTATCTCTCTTCTCCCTATCACTTGCCCTCTCCATCAGAAAGGTGGGGGGAGGGGGAGAAAGTATGACAGTTCACCAGGACAGTCCAGGAGTGAAGCTGCAGCTTTCTTTTATCCATGTAGTTAAGACAGTACTGTGGTCCAGGAGGTTGCGCACTGGGTGAAGCATTGGATTTAAGTGTGAGGTCCCAAATTCAGTTCCCAGCAACACATGTACCAGAGTGATGTCTGGTTCTTTCTCTCTCTCCTCCTATCTTGCTCATGAATAAATAAATAAAATTAAAAAAAAAAGAAAAATTGAAGTACTCCTGGAAGAAACGGAGAAGAATTCCTAAGTAAAACAAATTTCAAGCTCATAGTGGTAATTAAAAGCAGAGGAATGATAGGGTACAGTGCCATGAAAATAGGGAGGTTAATATTAACAATTTAAAGTTTACTATAAGAGAATATAGAAGAAACAGATCTCAGAGCCATTTTAAGCTCAAACCTATGGCACTTTTTTGCTTTATTTACATAGATAAAAATGTGTGTCACACACATCATTATACTGTCACAATTCAGCATATTTCAGAGTCAGAAGAATAATGTTCCTTGTAGGTCAGGGTTTTGATGACTGGCAAAACACTAGCTTTGCACTTGTCTGAACCACACCCAGTCTGCAGTTAAATATAGAATTTAGTTTCTGGAACCACTGGCTTTCTTAACCCTCACAGTTTAAGTATTCACTGAAAAGAAAAATTAAAAGTATAAAGTAGAAAGGAAAGAGGCTGAAACCAAAGTCCAAGTACTAATAAACTGTCCTGGGAAGAATTCCAAAATGCAGTAAATACCACAAGAATTAAATTACAGGAACCTCCAGCAACATTCTAGAAACACATTTGATAAATGATTTGTCTTTTCTAAGCAGATTCTCTCAGGATGTACAGAGTGCATTTGTGTACCATCTCTAACATAGATGGTATACTCAGATTATACAATATGTCAGGTAAATAACAGTGACACCAAATTTAGAGTTACAGTTCTAATTTTAGTTCAACATATTATGGTTTGGGTGATATTTTTGTTCATGAAGAGGCTTTTTTTAAAAATTATTTATAGAACGGAAATACCGACAAGACCACAGGATAAGAGGGGTACAATTCCCACCACTAGAACTCTGTATCCCATGCCCTCCCAATAGTTTTACTCTTTAACCCTCTGGGAGTATGGACCCAGGATCATTCTGGGGTGCAGAAGGTAGAAGGTCTGTCATGAAGAGGAATTATTATCCTAAGAAGATATTTTCAAGATGCTTATATTTTTGGGGAAGGAGTATTTGTACAATGAAAATTTTAATTCTGTCTCTGCCTTAAACATTAGAGGTTATTTTTATAATTGTTTTGGAGATTTACAAAGGTTAAAATAACTATTTTGAAGAATTCATAGGGTTCTGAGCTTAGAAATAGTTTAAATATTGCTCACTGAAGATGAATATGAGAATAATCTATGAAAAACAAAATGTGTATCATAAGCATACTGTCTCATAAAAATACATGCTGTAGTTTTAATTGCAAACACATACAGAGGTATGGACTGTGCCTCCATTTTCCTGGGTACACCACGATACAGAGTAGGTGTTCAGTCACTTTGATTAAAAAAAAAAACAAACAAATAACAGCAGTCCCACTCTCTCCCGTGGGTCAGCCTACTCGGCCAGTCAAAGAAGGCTTGTCCTGAGCTAAGTGTAGTCTAGATGGTTCCCAGCTATTGACCGGGGACTGTGAACTCAGTCTGACAGGGATTCGGAGGTTATACAGACTTCTGTGCTCAATGTAAATAGATGTAGGCCACTGGTCAGATTCACGTGGTAAACAGTGAATTGTTCGTATATTTTTTATTTTTTATTTAATTATTCGTATATTTTTTTCAAGTTTGGGAGCTACTCTCTGTCCTAACCTGGCTTTCTAGTTCTGTTCTTAACTCTGACAACATCTTCTCAGACACCATTTGTAGTCCACCTCTACGTTAACTATCAAGTTCAAGCAATGATTACTAAAGACATGGCCCTCCTGGAACATACCTAAAATAGACTTTCTAGCTTCTTTCTACCCTAAAGTCCCTGTTCTATTCTTAATTTCTGGTTCCTGTTTATTAAACATTTTATCCTGCTTTATGTCTTACTGCCTTTCAGCTGTCAAGCTGCAGATCCTACTATGACTCCATCTTGACCTCCCTGGACAGATGACTTCACCAATGTGTCCTAGGACCTCACCTCTCCAGAGCCCTAGCCCACTAAGGAAAGACAGTAATAGGCTAGGGGTCTAGACCAACCTGCCAACATTCCATGTCCAGCAGAAAAGCAATTACAGAAGCCAGATCTTCCACCTTCTGCACTCCAAAAGAACTTTGGTCCAGGGGCTAGGTAGTGGTGTACTTGGTTAAGCACACATAGTATGAAGCACAAGGAACCAGGTTTGACCCCCATCTCCCACGTGTGTGTGGGGGGGTTGCTTTACAAGCAGTGAATCAGGTCTCTATCTTTCTCTCCCCTTCTCCTCCACTCTCAATATAACCCTGGAGACCAAAAAAAAAAAAAAAAAAAAAAAGGCTTTGGTCCATATTCCTAGAGGATAAAGAATACAGGAAGAAGACCAAATAGCTCTGAATCCCAGTCCCACTAGGACCCTAGGGTTTGCCACCAAGAATCTTGTTTTTGTATCATTGCATAAATGGAAGCGAATTTGGAAAACACCAGAGGAAGTCAGGCACTGTTTCCCTTATTAGACAGTAAAGGAAAAAAGGAAGGACATTTGGAAGTGAAGACAGGAGTGTAGAAGTAATGGGCAAAAAAAAAAAAAAAAAAAAAAAAGATACATAGTTATAGATATAAAGTCAACCCATATATGACATGGTAGAACTACTGCTGTTTCCAATGAAGGGGATGAGGACACAGAACTCTGGAGATGGGAAAGTTATGGAATTATATCCCTAGTATCTTACAATTTTATAAATCAATATTAAACCACTAATAAAAACTGGAAAAAAAAAGCAATTAAGTGAGCTATATACACAAATGTGGCCCCAGACATGGTTCTCCTAACCATTATACCCTGCTGCTTCTACAATGTTCTCTTGTCACAGCTAAGTACTATCACATTTACTCCTGTATCTAGTCAACTCCTTTTCCAAGGTGTTGCTTCTTTCTCTTTCTGAATTGGGTTTAAAAGAAAAGCCTATGTAAACAGAGTTGAGAATGTTCTTTCTTTAGCCCAGAATACATACAATAACCAGATTTTACTCTTCCATGCCACAGTTACTTATTCCAAAGCTAGAGAAACACTCACCCAGTTCCATCACAGAGAGGGTGAAAAAGTAATTTTATTTTGCACATCTCATCCCCAAGTTATAAAGCATTTAAAACTTCTGGCCATAAATTCTAAAGACCAGACTTAAGTTTTACATAAATTTTTTCCATCCTGAAATCTCTTCTCTCTATACCTAGTATTCTGCCCATATCCTACTATGTTGAATAAGTGACCAAAGTCATAACAAAGTTAGCTAAATAAAACCGACATGTACATTTTTATTTTCCACATTTAAGTCTTACATTATTTGCATATGCATATACTACTTGAGGTAAGACTGGCTCATTGCCAGAACACAGCAGATGCTCTATAAATAAATGATTGAATGAGTAAGTATTAGCTAATCCTATTTTAGTCACAAATATGTTCTCTTTTAAACAATAACAAAGCATTTTGTTTTTCCCAAGGTGGGGCCCTATTCATGTACAGTTTCACTGCTTCCTCCCGTGCCATAGTACCTCCTTGTGGTGCGAGGGCCTGAACCTGGGCCTCTTGGGTGATGAGGCAGGTGCAAACTCTATAGGCCCTAAAGCCCTTTTTTACTTATGGGAAACTTCAAGGTATAATAAACCCACAAGCCCTATGCATCTTTAATGATTAGCAATCATTTTGCTATTCTTACTCAAATTTCCCTATTAAAATATCAATATGGGAGCTGGGTGGTGGCACACCTTGTTGAACGTACATGTTACCATGCACAAGGACCCAGGTTCAAGCCCCTGGGCCCATCTGCAGCGTGAAAGCTTTGCAAGCAGTGAAACAGTGTTACAGGTGTTTCTCTCTCTCCCTCTCTATCACCCCCTTCCCTCTCGATTTCTGACTGTCTCTTGCCAATAAATAAATATAATTTCAAAAATTTAAAATCTCCCTATGCTCACAATCAAATGGAGAGTTGCAACATACATTTATAAAGTGACATCAGATCTAAGAGTTAATAAAAGCTATGCTATATATTAAAAAGAATCAGTGTGCACCCAAATAAAATCAAATTTCCTCGTTAATAAGGAGAATTCAAATCTGTGGTTGGCACTATCTAAAGTCTCTCTAGTGTTAAGGTCACTTAAAAGGCTTGTGGACCCATTATTCAGTCTTTTTTAGAGACTTCATTAGTTTATTAGAAAAAAGAGAAAGACAGGACTGTTGTACAGGAGAGGTGAATTACTGTCCTGTGACAATAAATGTCTTTGGAATTGGGTATTTTAAAAGACAAATATATTGCACAGAAAATGCAATGAGTCAGAAAAGTAAGAACACACACACACAGCCAGGCTCTAAGACGTGCTAGGAACTATTACTTTATAAAATTACTTTATATTACATTATAAAATGATTTTGGGGTGGCTAAAGGCAGGAACACTGAGTATGTATATCTTCAGTACTGGTAGGTTAAGTATTTCGTGGATTTTACTTCCTCATTTAAGCAAGAAGCAAAATTAGCATGAGAATGAGGAAGGGGAGTGTGCAGAGAGAAAGAACGAACCAGGAGTGGTACACCTAGTTGAGCACCTTACAAAGCACAAGGACCTGGTTTCCAGCCCCCAACCTCCACCTGCAGGAGGAAAGCTTCACAAGTGGTGAAGCAGTGCTGTAGGTGTCTCTGTTTCTCCCTTTCTATCTCCCCCACTCTCTCAGTTTCTATCTCTATCCAGTAAATAAACAAATTATAAAAGAAACTTTTTTAAAAAAAAAAGAATGAACCAGGAAGGTATAATATAATTGTCTGGCAGAATTAAACCCTCTCGAGATTCACTGTTATGAATCTAAAATGAAAGCTGGCAGGATTTTAAGTTTTTCTCCAGGTATATTTAGCTGCAAAAATACAAAAGTAAAAAATGCAGAGACAGGGAAGATGGACTGAACCAGGGCTCACTCATTCATGTCTGTAACTGAACCTAACATAATGAATATTCCCTAAATCTCCATTTACTACTGTCCCTGAAATATCCTAACACAGAAATCTTGAGTGACTTCAAGTCCAAGCTCTAACAAAACGGAACCGAGATGGAGGAAGAAGATTGATTCAACACCAGTTATGAAGGCCCTCTGCTGTTTGCTTCTCATATATTATCTCACACAATGCTCACAACAATTCTTAATAGCCATCTCCATTTTATTGAAAATCAAAATCCCCCAAAATTCACAAGCTGGGACTAAACTGTAAATCTGTACAACTCAGAAGTCCATTCCCTTTTTGTATCATAATACTTAACTCTTTAGAAAAATGTCTAAGGGTTCAGAGATGCTGAACAGTCAAAATCTTTTCTACTGCTTCACTCTCTCCTAGATGAATGCTCTTTGAGCATCAATCACTATGTTAAACTTTTTCTACATTTTCTACTCTGTCATCTCTACTCTGTAACTAGGATAGGTTGTTTTTCTCTCAACTCCCTAATACTTATTACCTCTCTCCTCCATTTTTGTTTTTTGCTCTGACATTACAGTTTGTGTCCTTATCACTCATACACAGCCTACTCTAGTAGTATCTTAGCTGGCTTCCATCTCTCCAACCGTAATCCATTTTTATGTAAGTTATTCATTTCCTATCTTTAGAGCTCTTATATATAAACTGGAAATAATAAAATAACTACAGAACGGAATTATAAAGATAAATAAGACCAGTTGCCAAAGAGAGTGAGATCAGTAATTGCATATAAACTGTAAATCCTACTCAAATGTAAGTGAATGTTGTCTTAAGATTTGTATGGCTAACATTTACTGTACATTTATTTCAACAAGACCATAGTCTTGTTGAAATAGGCCATAGCATCAAGATTTAAGAAAATATTTTATTCATGTATTTTCATGAAAAAGATACAGACCAGAGAGACAGAGACACCAGAGAGTTGATTAGCTCTGGATTATGGTGGTACTGGGAATAAAAAACCTGGGACTTCAAGGGCCTACGTATGAATATCTCTTATATAATTATTATGCTATATTCCTGGTCCTATGTCAGGCTTCTGGTCAAATACATACTTGATTGGCTGACTTTTGGCCAACTCCTATACTCCAATTAATATTCCCTAGTAGATCAAACTCATCAAGTACAATTTTCTTTCTGATATCAATATTATGGCACAATTAAGTTCTGGCTTGATTATAGTATGTAAAGTATAGCCAAGTCCTGCATGAACAAAGTAGAGATACTCCTAATAAAAAAAAAAAAAACCTTACATTTTTGCCAAAAGAACTTCCAGATAATTTCTGGGGCTGAGTGGTGGTGCACATGGTTGAGCATGCATGTTACAGTACATAAGGGCCCACATTTGAGCACCTGGTCCCCACCTGCTGGGGGAAAGCTATGCTAGTGGACAAGCAATGCTGCAGGTGTCTGTCTTTTTCACTATCTCCCCCCTCTCTCTCGATTTCTGGATATCTCTATTCAACAAATAAAGAACTTCGTGACAATTTCCTAAAATTATAATATTCTTTCTCTGATTTTCTTTTCCTTTCTTTGTTTTCTTTCATTGGGAGGTTAATGGTTTACAGTGCAGTTGTTGGCACATGTAACAATTTCTCATCACACCATGATCGGTGACTGCAAAACTCTCACCCCGAGCCTAGGTATCCCTCCAGCACCATGCACCAGGAGCTGAAAGCTAGTCCCACTGCCCATCCTTCCCAGAATTCTATTGCTTTGGTGCAATACACCAAACCCAGTCCAAGTTCTACTTTGTGCTTCTCCTTTCTGTTCTTGGTTCTCAAGTTCTTTCCATGAGTGAGATCATTCCATATTCATCACTGTCTTTCTGGCTTCTCTCATTTAACATGATTCCTTCAAGCTCCATTCAAGATTAAGTGAAGAAGGTGAATTCATCATTCTTAATAGCTTGAGGAGTGTGGGGGAGGTAGCATAATGGTTATGCAAACAGACTCTCATGCCTGAGGCTCCAAAGTCCCAGGTTCAATCCCCCGTACCACAGCCAAAACCGAGGAGTGCTCTGGTATTTCTCTCTCTCTCTCTCTGTATCTCTCTCAAAAATAAAATATTTAAAAAAAAATCTGAGTAGTATTCCATTGTATATACATACCACAACTATCTTAGCCACTCATTTTTTGTTGGATACTTAGGTTACTTCCAAGTTTTGGCTATTAAAAATTGTGCTGCTAGGAACATAGGTAAACACAGATCTTACTGAATGGATGTGTTTGTTTCCTTAGGCTATACCTCCAGAAGAGGAATTGCCAGGCCATAAGGTCCATTTCTAGACTTCTGAGAGTTCACCAGACTGCTCTACAGTTTTTAATCAATTTATACTCTCAAAGGCAGTGTAGAAGGGTTCCATTAACATCATGACCTCTCCAACATATGTTCTTCATGCCCCATTGAAACACAGATGAAATTGTCACCATTCAGACAAGATTTCCTGAGTCTTTCCTCTACCTGCTTGTATCTTCTCCATTCACAAACTTAGTTGTCCATCTCCATAATAGCATTTACCCCTCAGTATTGTAATTGCTTATATGCAAGTATATTTCCGGTTATCTACAGAAGTAATGAGGGAAAGTTCTTTATATAGAATTCCAAGTGGTTGGTGTAGAAGAAAGTGAAAAATAAATAACTATTTGGCAGCCGACTGTGAAAGCAGTCATTAATGTAAAATGAAATAGTGGCTCTTGGGCAGGGGTAGATAGCATAATGGTTATGCAAACAGACTCTTATGACTATGGCTCCAAAGTCCCAGGTTCAGGCCCCTGAACCACCATAAGCCAGAGCTGAGCAGTGCTATGGTAATAATAATAAAAAACAACAAACAAACAAACAACAGTGGCTTTTATTCCTGGCTGGACTTTAGAATTATCTGAAATGTTTTCAAATATACCTCACTCGCGTCAATAGATTATGACTTAGCTCATCAAGGGTAAAGCCCCACATAGAGACCAATATCATCTATATGTACATCATAAGTACATTTATGGGCACATACATACATACACACACAATTTTTTTGCAGTGACAGAAGCAAACCCATGGTCTTGTGTATAATTACTGTGTCACTTCCCCAGCTGACATTTTATTTTATTTTATTTTTTGAGGTGGGGTGGTAAGGGGTAGAAGAGAGACAAGAATGTCTACCAAAGTACCACTCCTTCATCTGTAGATTTCCACAAGTTTTTGTCCTTATTGATGTCCATGGTGTTCCCATCTAGTGCTGGGGATCATAGCAGTACCTCAAGAATGGAAGACATGAACTCTCCCCACTGAGCCATTTCTCATCCCTTTTGATATCTTTTGGAAGCTCCTACGTAGTACCTCATTCAGTCAAGGCCAAGAATCACTGCCCTAAAATTATTCTGTAGAAGGAGAACTGTCTAAGAAGTAAACAACCGTAATAGCACTAAAACAGTTATTAATGTTACAGTCAATTAAAATGAGACAGCCAAATATTATCTCTCTCTTTTTATAGGAAGAAGAAAGTATCAGTTATTTGCAAAAGAACTGAACCAGAATCTAACCAGTATTAACAGCCTCCAGAAAATATGGGAATTATATTAAGAGACACCATAAGGATATAATTGGCCAAATCTAAAATGTGGGAAGTTCCATAGAACAAATACTTTAATCTCCATAACAAACAGTGTGAAAGGGTAAAGAACTGTACAAACCAAGAGACATCAACCAAACACAGTGTGTAAAAATGCAACTGTGATGAACAGTTGAATGAATAATGATTGAATAAAGAAAGGAATGCAATTTGGAGAACTACTAAAACTTTAAAAAGTAGGTAGAAAAGGATGTGGAGGCATAGTAATTTTGACATATGGATTACTGAAATGTTTTCTATTTGTCAAGGTAATAGAAAAGAGTTACATTTCAAATGAAATCAACAGGGGTTACAGTCAACAATATTTAAACACTTTTCCCATATTTGGGAGCTACACTCTTCCCTGATTCAGCTTTCTAGTCCTTTTTCCAGCCATGACATCATCTCCCCAGATAAGAAATTGGGTCCACCTACATATCAGATGTCAGGCTCAGGCAAAAACTAATAAAGTCTTGGGCCTTTTGGAATATACCTAAAATAGACTTACAAGCTATTTCTAAAACGGAAACCCCAAATCTTCATCTGCAATATTCCTGTCTTTAGGTTCATGATTAGTCAACAATTTGTATGGCTTTATATGTTAACTCTTTTTTCAGCCACCAGGTTCCAGTTGCTACCATGATGCCAACTGGACTTCCCTGGGCAGAGGACCCCACCAATATGTCCTGGAGCTCTGCTTCTCCAGAGCTCTGCCCCACCAGGGAAAGAGAGACAGGCTGGGAATATGGATCAACCTGTCAACATCCACGTTCAGCGAGGAAGCAATTAGAGAAGCCAGACCTTCCATCTTCTGCACCTCATAATGACCTTGGGTCCATACTCCCAGAGGGCTAAAGAATAGGAAAGCTATCAGGGAAGGGGTTGGGATATGGAACTCTGGTGGTGGAAAATGTACCCCTCTTATCCTACGGTCTTGTCAGTATTTCCATTTTGTAAAGAAAAAAAAAGAGTTACATTTAGTTTTTAATTCATTTATCTATTTGCCTTAAGATTTTGACTAAAGAGAAAACCAAAACCAAACCAAGATAGAGCAATATAACCGTCTCTTTTTCATTTTTCTATTGGGAGTAAGATACAGTTGTTCTGTAACAGAATATCCAACAGAATTTTCTGAAATGACAGAAGAAATGCTTCATATCTGTGCTACCTAAAACTATAGTCAACAGACATCATACATTGTTGCTGGATGCTTGAAATATGATTAATGTGATGAAGAACTAGGTTTTATTTAACTTTAAAACATTTAAACTCAAATGGTATCTATATATACTTCTCCTCTCCATCTGTGATATCCCCTTTCCTTTGTTGAGTTAATGCTCACTATGTTCCCACTATGATCTATAATACCAAGTACCTTTCCTGTTATATGTGTAGTACAGGAGCAATTTTTTACCTTTAGTTGTGTTATGACTTAATATTTGTCTCCCCAAGACTTTTTTTTTTAATTTGTAAACCCCAAGAGGGCAGAATCTATCTGTGTTCAGTAGTCTATCATCAGAGACCTTATAGTGAAGCTCAAAAATTTATTAATATTAGATAACACTGTTAGGTTGTGTGATATATTAAAATTTACATCTTACTTTACTGGAAGATTGTACAATGAATTCCCAGGTAAATATCACCATGTTTACAGACATGCATATGGGCAAAGGGGTAGATAGCATAATTGTTATGTAAACAGACTGTCATGCCTGAGGTTCCATAGTCTCAGGTTCAATCTCCCATACCACCACAAGCCAAATCTGAGCAGTGCTCTGGTAAAACAAACAAACAAACAAACAGAAATGAACATGGGGCCAGGTGGTGGTGCACCTGGGTAAACACACACATTTTAGCATGCAATGACCTGGGTTCAAGCTCCTGGTCCCCACCTGCAGGAGGAAAGTTTTACAAGTGGTGAAGCAGGGCTGCAGGTGTCTCTCTGTCTCTTTCCCTCCCCTCTCAATTTCTGTCTCTATCCAATAATAAATAAATAAAATACATGTGAAAGAATGGAACATTTCATACAGAAGACTAAACTCCAGATGGACCAAACATGGACATTAGCCAGAGACCATCAACTACATAGAAGACAACACTGGCAAAACACTCTATGATGTGTGCTTCAGAAATGTCACTGAAAAAATGTAATTCAAAAGTGAAAGCAAAAATGTTAAAAATTACAGAAATGAATACATTGACACCACTAATTTTATTCACATTGTTGCCCTGCCTTCTGCCTTGTGTTACTTTGAAGTAAACCCCTGAAATTGTGTTATTTTATCATGTTACTGTACACTTTAATACATGAGTCTAAAAGATGAGAACTTCAGTTTTTATAAGGGTAGCATCATTTCCATATAAACTACTACTACCAAGGTGGAAAAAAGAATCATTTATCTACTCAACATTTAACTAATAGATTTTTCTTTAGAATGTGAAGAAACTGAGCAAATTTGTCCCCTGGAGTCTCTTAGATCATAGGTTTTGCTAACTTGAAACCCCATAGTATTGTTTAATAAAACTTTGTTTCATATTTCCTATAAACTAGGAGTTGGAATTAAGCAACTTTATTTGATTTTGTTACAAAGAATATTCCACAGGTGGTGGTGTGAGCATTCTTTAAGAGGTATGCAACATCTTATTGTCTTTGTTTTTTTAATTTTTAAAAAATATATTAATTTATTTGATAGGACAGAGAGAAATTGAGAGGGGGAGGAGATTTAGAGAGGAGAGAGAAATAAGAGACACCTGCAGCCCTGCTTCACTGCTTGTGAAGCTTCCCCCCAAAAGAGCAGACTGGGGTCTTGAACCTGTGTCTTTGTGCACAGTGATGTGTGTGTGTAACCAGGTGCACCACGGCAGTCCCCCAATTGTCTTTTAGAAGATGTCAATGGCTATTAATTATTAATCACTGTTAAGAGTCACTATTTTATTAAAGTTTGCTAGATGATGATATTCTTTTTTTTCTAAATATTTTTTAAAATTTATTTTCCCTTTTTGTTGTCCTTGTTTTTTTTCATTGTTATTGTAGTTATTATTGTTGTTGTTGATGTCGTCGTTGTTAGATAGGATAGAGAGAAATGGAGAAAGAAGGGGAAGACAGAGAGGGGAAGAGGAAGATAGATACCTGCAGACCTGCTTCACCGCCTGTGAAGCGACTCCCTTGCAGGTGGGGAACTGGGGACTCAAACTGGGATCCTTATGCTGGTCCTTGCGCTTTGCACGATGATGATATTCTAATTGTACTTCTTTTTTTAATTTATTAGCTACAATCCATCATCAGAGGAGTATTGGTTACTGGAAATAAAATGTATATGTGAAAGGCAGGTTAAATGACAGTTTTTCCTTTTATCACTTTCTGAATTATTGTTGGTTTTCTAACATTCTTTATATATGACTAATTCATGTTTGGTATTATTATTACACATTAGTTTTTAACATGGTTGATGTGCTTCAATCAATTAATGCCCCTATTATTGCTGATATTCAAATCATTCCCTTCTTTGGATACTGAAATTCTTTTAATATCAATTATCATTAATGGTCTTCTTAACAGGATTTCTTCTCATCATACATATTTCCTGGATCAGACATAGAATCAGATATTTCCCTGAGGAATGCTAATTTCTTTCAGTGGGAATTGTTATTGATCAATGTAGGTCCCAAGCATGCTAATTTCTACTAGTTTGATTATCTGTACTTCTCAGGTAGACAGAGCTAAGAGATATCATCTCCTCTTCTTTTATTAGAGAAAATAAAATACTATTCATATTTATGATTTATTATTTAAAGATTTAAGAATTTTTTCATAAAAGGATTCCGGTTCGAGCCCACCTGCAGGGGAGTCGCTTCACAGGCATTGAAGCAGGTCTGCAGGTGTCTGTCTCTCTCTCCCCCTGTCTTCCCCTCCTCTATCCATTTCTCTCTGTCCTATCCAACAACAACATCAATAACAACAATAATAAAACAACAAGGGCAACAAAAAGGGAAAAGATGGCCTCCAGGAGCAGTGGATTCATGGTGCAGGCACTGAGCCCCAGCAATAACCCTGGAGGCAAAAAAAAAAAAAAAAAAGAGTACAAGAGCTGGGTGGTACACCTGGTTGGGTGCATACCAGTGTGCAAGTACCTGGGTTTAAGCTTCTAGTCCCCACCTTTATGGGAAAAGCTGCAAAAGTAGTGAAGCAGTGCTACAGGTGTCTTTCTGTTTCCTTTTTTTTCAATTTCTGGCTGTCTATATTAAATAAAGATAATAAAATGTTTTAAAAACTTAAAAAAATGGAACAGCTGCATTAGAGAATTATCTTGCATTAGATAATTAGCTGCATTAGAGAATTATTATTCTTTAAAAGGCTGAACATAAGAGTTACCCTCATAAAACCCAGTAATTCCAATAGTTGTACACATTTTGTTCAGAGCGATATTATTCTTAAGAGTCAAAAAGCAGAAAGAGCCTCAAATGTCCAGATGCATGAATAAATTAAATATCCATGCAAAGGAATATAATTTGACAATTAAGGAATGAATACCAATTTATAGTATATTATGTATGAACACTGACATCTGCTAAGTGAAAAAAGGGAGTCACAAAAAGCCACATATTATTTGATTCCATTCTTATGAAATGTCTAGAATAAGCATATCTTATTATATAGAAAGTAAAGTAACATCTATATAGGCTTGCAGGTAAGAAGAAAGGAATGGGTGACTGCTACAGGAACTCGATCAGTGTTTCTGGGGTTGACTGTGGTGTTTCTTGCATAACTGTAAGTTTAATTAAAAGCACTGACTTGTATACTTTAAGTGAACTGTGTATCAAGGCTATGACTAGAAAATTAATTTGAGGAAAGTTTCTACCATTATGTGCATATACAGAAGTATTATTGATTTTTTACTTCTTTTGATTTTATACTTTTATTTCTTATGACACTGCAAATTTTACTTTCATTAACATTAACATTATTACTTATTTTATCAGTATTTCTACCTGTTGATATATTATCTGCATTAAAGTATCTCAAAAATCATTAATATTACAAAATAAGAAAAATTATTGTTTTTGTTCTTTTCATTCTTTCTTTAAAAATTTACTTATTTTATATAGAGACAGAGAGAAATTGATAGTTTTATCATTATTATTATAATCTTTATAAATATTTATTTTATTTATTTATTCCCTTTTGTTGCCCTTGTTGTTTTATTGTTGTAGTTATTGTTGTTGTTGTTGTTGGATAGGACAGAAAGAAATGGAGAGAGGAAGGGAAGACAGAGAGGGGGAGAAAAAGACAGACACCTGCAGACCTGCTTCACCGCCTGTGAAGCGACTCCCCTGCAGGTGGGGTATTATAATCTTTTACCACAGTATTGTTCAGCTCTGGCTTATGGTGGTATGGGAGATTGAACTGGGACTTTGGAGCCTCAGGCAGGGGAGTCTCTTTGCATAACCATTATGCTATCTACCCTCCGCCCTTTTTCATACTTTTTTAAAGAAGAGCTATTTCATTTATTCATTTTTTATTACCTTTATCTATTTGATACAGACAACAAGAAATTGAGAGGAAGAGGGATATAAAGAGGGAAACAGACACCTAAAGCCTTGCTTCATCACTCACAAAACTTTCCCCCTGCAGGTGGGGACAGGGAGCATGAAGCCTTCTTTTCATTAAAAAAAAAAAAAAAGATATACTTATTTTCATGAGAGAGGAAAAGAGAAAGCAGAGCACCACTCATTTCTGGCACATGGCAGAACTGTCTCAGGAATATAAATCATGTGCTCCAACACATTACATGATCTCCCTGGTCCTGTTCTTTTCATTCTAGTGCTGTATTCTACTGGTGAAGAATAGTGAAAGCAATGGGCTGTAGAGTTATTCAGTACAGTTCCTGAATGTTGAAGCCATTAATTTATCCAGTTTTGGTGAGCTTACTTTAATTGTTTAAGGCTCTGTCCCTCATTTTCTCCCAAATTTTCCTTTAATTTAGGTAATCTAATTTATGTATACTTTCCCTTACTGTTTTCAGATTTTCAGTCACAGAAAAAAATTTCTCCATTTCCATAATATGGAAGGATTACCCACAGTTTTTTCTATTACTTACATGGAATTACTTTTTTCTTGATCCATTTGAAATTTATCTTTGTGCATAATGCAAGGAACTGGCTTGCAGTAATACATTTAAATAAGATCAAGTGCCCTGCTGGCTTCCTAGTTTGAGTGTGTATGTATTTATTCACCCATTCAGTCTAGGAAAAAATTGCATGCATTGCTGTGAGGCCAGGGAATTTTATATTTATATTCCACTTTTGAAAATAAAAAGCTCCATTTTTATAGAATGAAATCATACCATGACCTTCTGTACTAATGTTTTTAAGTAATCTGAGAACTTTTTTTATTTTTATAGCTACTAAAATCAACTTACTAGTTATGCCAAGTTAGGTAAAATAAAGCAGAGGTAGGGAGTCGGGCAGTAGCGCAGTGGGTTAGCACAGGTGGTGCAAAGCGCAAGGACTGGTGTAAGGATCCCGGTTCGAGCCCCCAGCTCCCCACCTGCAAGGGAGTCGCTTCACAAGCAGTGAAGCAGGTCTGTAGGTGTCTGTCTTTCTCTCCCCGTCTCTGTCTTTCCCTCCTCTCTCCATTTCTCGCTGTACTATCCAACAACAATAACATCAATAATAACTACAACAATAAAACAAGGACAACAAAAGGGAATAAATAAATATAAGAAAAAAAAGCAGAGGTAATGAGTTCTTGTATAAGATAAAGACACTTGATAATTAAGATAAAAGTTTAAAAACTGAAAAATTATGCATATAGGTTAAGAGCTCAACATCTTTTTAGCGGAAACTAATTCTGTGACTTGGCTATATTGTATTAGTGGGAGGCAGGGGGAATCCTTTCACATTTAATTTTTAAAATGCATTATGAGTATCACCTATCACTATTAATGTTATCATCTTTAAATTAATCCTCACGATGATACTGTGTCATAAATGTGTATTGGTATCTGCATGAAAAAATTAAATGGTTGAGTCTTTAGCACAACTATAACTTACACCAAGAAGAAACAAATACAAAGTTTATTTTGTCACTAAGAAAACAATGTATAATACTGTAAGAAATTTAAGTTGGATATAATAATACCTATTACTTAACTGATAACTTTGGAGAATTCGTTTTAAAATAACTTTTTTTTTTTTTACCAGAGCACTACTCAGCTCAGGCTTATGGTGGTGCAGGAGACTTCCAAGCCTCAGGCATGAGAGTCTCTTTCCTTAAACATCTACCCCCCACTTCCTTCACCCCCCCCACTCCCCCAACCCCCCTGAGAACTTAAAGAATCAAAATTTCTAGATGTGAAAAAGAATAGATTGTAAATACCAGATCTCTTGCCAGGGAATAAAACCTCACTTTCACTTAAACCACTCAAGCATATACAGATTCATTACTGAATAAATGTTTTTTTTTGTTGTTGTTGTTGTTTTACCAGAGCACTGCTCAGCTCTGGCTTATGGTGGTGCAGGGGATTGAACCTGGGACCTCGGTGACTCAGGCATGAGAGACTCTTTGCATAACCATTATGCTATCTACACCTGCCCTGAATAAATGGTTTCTTATGTACAATATAGAGCAAGGAAAGGAACATAATAATATCAGCAGATAGTCCATTGTCTCATTTTGCCTATGGGGTCCAACTTTTCTTTTAAGTAAGTTTTCACTTCAAGTCAGTCACAAGAACAAAAAACAGTCTAAATGCCAGCATTTAACATTAAAAAAAAAATTGTGCTACAGGAGGTGGCGCAGTGGATAAGGCATTGGACTTTCAAGCATGAGGTCCTGAGTTTGATCCCCGGCCACACATGTACCAGAGTGATGTCTGGTTCTTTCTCTCTCCTATCATTTCTCATGAATCAATAAATAAAATTGAAAAAGAATTCCCACTCCTTCTGGTAGTAATGTCAGTGAACTGGGAGATAATCAGGGAACAGGCAAGAAAAGAGAAGGTAAAAGGCTAGATAACATATCACTCAACATTAACTACTGAAAAGCTTCTTTTTTATAGATGAGAAAGTTAAGAGTTTATGATCTTAATGTTACAGAGTTGGTTAATGGAAGAGTCTCAGGTTGCAGGTCTTATAGAACTTCTGAGTCAAGGCTCTGTGTACCAAGTCACTTGACTATCAGATTAGATAATGGGAAAAATAATGTTGCTGGCTCAATGTAAATAGTCTCAATTAGTTTAAATATTTCAAACATTATGATCCATTTCTTCCTATTCTAGAGGAACCTCAATATGAAAA
This sequence comes from Erinaceus europaeus, assembly GCF_950295315.1. Classification (NCBI taxonomy): domain Eukaryota; kingdom Metazoa; phylum Chordata; class Mammalia; order Eulipotyphla; family Erinaceidae; genus Erinaceus; species Erinaceus europaeus. The sequence goes on along the minus strand of NC_080163.1, from coordinate 109,919,508 downwards.
ATATGAAACTTCAATATGAAAACTTGTAATATATTCTCTTTCTCTTTTATTCATCTTAGGAAATACATATTTTAATGGAAAATTATTATCAATGCACCTAAATGTATATATCAAAACAAAATTCTCTAAACATTACTTATAAGCAAGAGATGAAAGTAATAATTCTGTTTTTTAAAGTGGTTTTAACTGATTATTGTATTAAAAAAATTCTTCCCTGTTAACAAACTAATGAAGATAAAAGCAATGTTTCTATTATAGGACCCACACTAAATAGACTAAACATTTTATCATTATACCATTTATTTATTTATGCCATTTCAGATGGAAAAAATAAACTGAAGATTAAATTCCAGTTTGGAACTAAGCTCTTTTAGGCTATTCTTTTAGGCTATTCCTTATTAAAGAAAGTTACATCTTAATGACCCCATACAACTATGATTTAGTACTGTTAATTAAAAAATAGAACTTCAAAGGGTTTTTCCAAAAAATATATTATAAAGGTGTAAACTAAAAAAAAATCTTAAATTTAGTACAGCGGGTTAAGCTCATGTGGCGCGAAGTGCAAGGACAGGCGTAAGGATCCTGGTTCGAGCCCCCGGCTCCCCACCTGCAGGGGAGTCACTTCACAGGTGGTGAAACAGACCTGCAGGTGTCTTTCTCTCCCCCTCTCTGTCTTCCCCTCCTCTCTCCATTTCTCTCTGTCCTATCTAACAATGGCGACATCAATAACGCAAATAATAACTACAACAACAATAAAAAACAAGGGCAACAAAAGGGAAAATAAATAAATAAAATCTTAAATTATTGAGGACACTATTAAATTATACTGATAGGTACTAACCATTTTTAGGAATTCTCAATGGTGAATAATTATTCACCTCAGTTCAGTAAGTTAGCCTTTATTTTTAGAAATAAGACCTAGATAAGGAATCTACTTGTTTGAAATGAAAACTGTCCAGTTCTAAACAGTTTCTCTTGTTTAGATTGCTCATAGGAAAAAGAAATATGTACCTTTCCATGACAGCCAGGCATTCCTTTCTCCAGGTAAATCGGCTTCCTCGTCGTAGTCGAAAGGTACCAGATGTGGCAGAGACTGGAGGAGGCGTTTGTCTCCATTCTGGATCTTCTATTGGAATAGGGGCTGGTCTCATACTTAATGTAGCCCCTAAAATAAGTGAGTTTTAGTAAATACCTTGCAATTTAATAAAAGCAATGTGGTAAATCAACAATAGTAAACTTGTGTCCCTCTACTTTAATTTACATGCTTAGTGCCTTTGGCATTCATATTTCAAAAGTTTTTGGACAAATCTGAAGAAACACAATTTCTTCCTTAAAAAGTATATCATGTCTACCTAGTGGGGGTTGAACTGTTTTGTGGAAAATTGGGAAATGTAATGCATGTACCAACTATTGTGTTTTTGCTGTCAACTGTAAACTATTAATCCTCCAATAAGAAATTAAATCTCTCTGAAGCCCTGCCCCACTAGGGAAAGATAGAAACAGGCTGGAAGTATGGATCAAACTGCCAACGCCCATGTTCAGTGGAGAAGCAATTACAGAACCCAGACTTTCCACCTTCTGCACTCCACAATGATCCTGGGTCCATGCTCTCAGAGAGAGAAAGAATAGGAAAGTTTTGGTGGAGAGGATAGGATATGGAACCCTGGTGAAATGTGTGGAATTTTACCCTTCTTATCCTATGGCTTTGTCAATATTTTCTATTTTTTATTTTATAAATTTAAAAAAAAAGGGGGGGGGAAGTATATCATGTCTAAGACTATACCATCCTGAGCACTCCCAATCTCATCAAAAAAAGTGTATTGGGGGTAGCTCAGTGGGTTAAGTGCTCCCCACCTGTAGGGGGGTTCTTCAGAAGAGGTGAAGCAGGTCTGCAGGTGTCTATCTTTCTCTCCCGTCTGTCTCCCCTACTCTCTCAATTTCTCTCTGTCCTATCCAACAACAACAACGACAGCAACAATAACAACATTAATAAAAAAGGGCAACCATAGGGAAAAAAAAAATAGCCTCCAGGAGCAGTGGATTGGTGGTGTAGGCACCAGCAATAACCCTGGAGGCAAAAAAAAAAAAGTGTATTAGGCTGGGGAGTTGGCAAATAGTTATGCAAAAGACTTCCATGCCTCAGGTTCCAAGGTCTCAGTTTCAATCCCCACCATCACTGTAAACCAGTGATGGGCAGTGCTCTGGTCTTTATCTCTGTATCTTTCTCTCATTAAAATGAAATAAATTTTAAATAGTATACCACAAATTATTTTAAGTTGCTATTTTTTTCAGTTAATATTTTGTCTCTCTCTCTCTTATTAGTTGTCAGTAGTGTTATCTCTGGGGCTTGGTGTTGAATCCACTGCTCCTGATGGCTATTTTTCTGTGTGATTTTTTAAAAGAGATTTATTTTTCATTCCATATGAGAGTTTCATATGTGATACAGAGAAACAGAAGCCAGAGCAATCACCCTGACCCATGCAGTGCTGGGAGTGGATCAGGAACCTGAGGCCTACTAATCCAAAGCTCTGCCAGCTGAGTTTATTTCCCCAACTGTTGTTTGTGTCATTTTTTTTTTTTAAACAAAGCAAAAAACATGTTTCTTTAAAGTATAAGGGACTATGGTCTTTGATCTAGTTATAACTTAATATCTTCCTCTGAAAACTTTCTCATAAAATGTTTATTTGACAGTTTTGATCTTTTGAACAATACATTTTGTGTTTAGACAACACATTTTTGTGTTTAGAGACTTTTATTTTCAAAGGACTTTCTGTTATTATGGCAATGGGTTCCTTAAAAAGTGAATTTAAAATAACCTTAATTATTATAGACTTTCAAAAATTCAAATCTAACAATAAAGATAGTATTTGATATAGTCTAATACTTAAATTAGAACTTGACAAATCTACTACCTATTAATTCTATATACTATTCTGTTATCTCTTGAAAATTAAAAAAAAATTTTTTCCAAATTCATTGAGATATTTTATGAATCCAAATTAACCTTTTCTCAAGTAACTTGAAATTGAACAGGCATGTATTTTCTTTCACCATATGTCAGACCCCTTTACTAGTCTATTCAAGGCTTAGAAGTTATGAATAAAACAAATAATTTCTCTGACCTCTAGACTTATTTGAAAAGAATTTAAATAAAACTTGCCAGTCTTTCAAAAAGTTTAGTCCTTGACTTTCCCACTGTTCATCCATTCTTCCCCTGCACCCCACTTGTGTGATTTAACCTGGAGGACACTTGGCCCCACCCACTTCAATATCAGAGAAAGACTGAGATAAGGGGAGAAAGAGAGGCAAAAAAGGGAGAGTTTCCGGGAGTCAGGCAGTAGTGCAGCAGGTTAAGTGCACGTGGCGCAAAGCTCAAGGACCGGCATAAGGATCCTGGTTCGAGCCCCCGGCTCCCCACCTGCAGGGGAGTCGCTTCATAAGCAGTGAAGCAGGTCTGCAGGTGTCTGTCTTTCTCTCCCCCTCTCTGTCTTCCCCTCCTCTCTCCATTTCTCTCTGTCCTATCCAACTACGACGACTTCAATAACAACAATAACTATAACAATAAAACAACAAGGGTAACAAAAAGGGAAATATAAATTTTAAAAAACCATTTAAAAAAATAAAATAAAATAAAATAAAATAAAATAAAATAAAAAAAGGGAGAGTTTCCACAGCACACATTCATGAAGCTTCCCTTGTGCATGGTGCTTCCATGTGGTGCCAGTGTCTTTAACTCTGGCTCCTCACTTGTGATAAAATGTGTGTGCTGGGAGTCGGGTGGTAGTGCAGTGGGTTAAGTGCACGTGGCACAAAGGACCTAGGTAAGGATCTGGGTTCGAGCCCCCGGCTTCACACCTGCAGGGGAGTCACTTCACAGGTGGTGAAGCAGGTCTGCAGATGTCTATCTTTCTCTCCCTCTCTGTCTTCCCCTCCTCTCTCCATTTCTCTCTGTCCTATCCAACAATGATGATATCAACAACAATAATAACTACAACAATAGAACAAGGGCAACAAAAGGGAATAAATTAAAAAACGTGTGTGCTAACTGGGTAACCTAATTCCTGATTACTGTTTTTATTCTTTTTAATTGCTATTTTGCTTTATTTTTTTTCTTATTTTGATAGGAGAGAAATTTAAAGGGGATAGAGCTAGAGAGACACCTGCAGCCCTGTTTCACTGCTTGTGAAGCTCTCCTCCTGCAGGTGTGGACCAGGGCTTGACTGAGCCTGGGTACTTGCACATGGTAATGTGTATGTTACATTAAGTGCACAACCACCCAGTCTTATTCTTTTTACAAAGTTAACTTCATTATCTCAAATCATAACTATGATCATCACTCAATCAAAAAAACGTTCCTCTACTTATGGACTGAAATCCAAACGCCTAACACAGTTCTAGCAAAGAGACTAAAACTTGATGTGCAAAGATGTGTATAATATAGATTCCTTTCCTCCTAACAGAAATCACACTTTATGTGTCTTGGAATCAATACTATGGACTGTGTTTTATATCACTAGATACAATATACTACTTTTTTTAATCCTTGACTTCTCTATTTCTTGCACATGCTATACTTCAAATCCATAGGCAAGTCCTATCAATTTTATCTTCAGAATATACCTAGGATCAGACCATTATGTATTCTTTCACTATAACTTCTTTAAAAACAAGACAGCAGCATCTTTCCCAAGCACAGCTCCTGGAATAGGTTCCAATGATGGCACTTCACAATAAATTCACACCTTCTGATAATTATACTCTTAAATTTGGGCTGATCCTGTGACCAATTCTGACAACAGAAATTGGGGTGGGGTTTGAGTGTAGATCAAAAAGAGCTTTGCAGCTTCTAGTTAGGTCCTTTGAATGCTGGCTTGGAGAGAAACCAGGATCATACATGAAGTTTGAGAAAGTTGAAACCACAATGTTGCAAGTAAGCTCAAGCTAACTATGTGGGTCACATGAAATGAAAGCTGCTCAGCAAGTTCCCAGGTGCTTCTATTTAAAGGCACCTCAGAAGAGGTATTTTAGACATTCTGACTCAACAGACAGCATGTGGAGAACTACAGAACCCACTGACAGTTGAAGTTAGGTACACAATCACAATGCAACAAGATGGTAGTCAGCCTCCGAGGGGTTCCTAGGGACTTCCACCTCTTGCATTCACACGTGTGTGTAGTACCTTTCCATTCTGGGCTAGTATTAGTTTGACCAGTGGCAGAAGTGATGGTATGTAACTTCTGGAATTCGATGATGATGAGCACTGTAGTGTCTGCCTTGGATCATTCACCCCTGGGGAAACTATTTGCCAAACTGTAAGGATAATCAGACAGCTAAACACAAGTCCCATGTAGTAAGGACTTAATTTCACTATGAACAAGTGGTAAAGAACGGAGGCCTACACTGGCACAGCTGAGTTTGGAAGGGGCTATTCAGTTCCAGTGACTGCAGTCCTGGAAGGTAGCCTAATTGCAACCTCATAGGAACACTGGGCCAGTAAGTTAAGGAAGAATATATACCTTAATGTAAAGTGTGCAATAGTCTACAGTGACTTACTAAGTGCAGCAAGCAAGTTGAAAGACCTAAAAAAAGACACCATAAAGTACTTAATCAAATAGTTTCTACTTAGACCTAGATACCCTCTATACCTACTTCCTATTTCACTTCCCTCAATCACACTAAGGCTAACCTTGTCAGAAAAAGTATGGACTACAAAAGATGGATAAGGGCAAGAGACTGGAACATTTTAATGATGGTCTTTTAGGACTCTGCCAGGCCCCTCTATTATCCGGGGCCCTGGGATTCCGAGATAGATAGGATGGGCCTATGTCTATGTCCAGTGGAGAAGCAATTACAGAAGCTAGACCTCCCACCATATATACCCCATAAAGATCTTTGGTCCAGACTCCCAGAGGGATCAAGGATAGGGAAAGTTCCAATGGAGGGGATGGGATATGTAACTCTGGTGGTGGGAATTGTATGGAATTGTACTCCTCTTATCCCACAATCTTGTCAATCATTATTAAATCACTAAAAAAAAACAAAACAATATGCTGGGCCAGAAGTAGTTAGCTATGGATTCCTGACCCAGACAATGTGAAGCAATAAATGTTTATTGTTTGTAGCTACTAAGCTGAGGGATAATTTGCTACATAATAAAAGAGAAACTAACAGAAGACATCAGAACCATCTTGTTGTTTATTTCTCTGTATTTCCCAATATCTGAATGTTATGTTACTAATTAGTCATATTTATAAACTTGATAGGCAAAAACTTTCCTTAAACACAGATTTCATTATTAATGAGAATAAGCATCTTTTCCTAGCTACTGAGCATTGTTTAAATGTTTCTTGTTAATTTATATATTTTTCCCTTTCTTTCTGGGTCACTTTCAAATTACTGGTGCATAGAAACCATGTCAATTGCTAATAGGCTTATTTCACCTAATTGTCTTCTATCTTTATAGAGTGCTTGGTAACCTTTATTTTTACATATTTATACTTATCAGTTTTTCTTTTAGCTTTGTATTATACAAATCTTTTTATAATTTTTATTTGAAACTTCTAATACATATCTGATTTCCTACTATGTGATCAAAGTATTTAACTATTTTCTCACATGATGAGTGTCAGGGTTTAAAAACAGCACAAAAGGCCAGCAAATTATGACCAGTTGTATGTTTTTGAAAGTGAGGTCTTATGGGAAAACCACATTCATTTACATACTGTCTAATTTTTTGTAGAGCAGCAGAGTTGAATAATTATGATGCACACCACACAGCACAAAGAACTTCAGGTATTTATTATTTGGTCCACTATAGGAAAGAGATTGTTGACCAATAGCATAAAACATTAGTGGCTTAACCCCTATGAAACTCTAAACTGAAACCATCTGTAGACAAGTCAAGAAAGAGTTCTGCTCTGCCAAAATAACTTGGCAATTAGACCTGGATCTTATTCAAAGTTAATACATTTAGACAAAGAATGGGAGAGGGATTGTTTGGAGAATTTCAAAGTTATTGGGTACTTTCTGAATATAAGCAGGAAATACAGCAAGAAGACTTTGGTATCTACCTAACAGCATGTAAATTTAACTGTCTGACACAATAAAAAGTCTTAAGTCAAGCTAGCATCATGACTAACCAAAGTAAGGTTCCTCTCCTCCAAGACCTGGTCCTTGTAAAGGTTTAGAGAGTTCCAAGTTCTTAGATGGTACTGATGGGGTTGAATCTAGGTCAAGAACACCAACTAAGTAGCCTCATTCATAACTATGGTATGCTTTCTTTGTTTAACAGAATGATAAATGGGTACATACAAAAAACAGGTATAAAGAATGCAAAGAAGGAAATAAGCCAAATGATAATGGTTCTTTCTAGGCACTGGGGCTTATTGATGATAGAACTGTACTTTTTTATAATATTCTTTATTATCCAGACTTATGAAAAGCAAAATTAGATAAAAAGGAAAAAAATACAAAGTTAGAAACGTACTCCAGAAATGTCATCATAAGTTGTTGGTCTGCTTCTAATTCTGCTTCTAAGACCCCTTCTGTTTTGATCATCACGTTAGGTTTGCTTGCATTGCTTAATGCTGTGGTCTATTTACATAATCACTGTTTTGTTAGAGACCCGCACTGGTTTAATCCCCACTGGTTCGTGCTCTTTTTCCACTCCACCTCCTCTCCTAGTCACATCCTGTTTTCCACCATTTAATCCCCACTGGTTTGCGTGCTTTTTCCTTCTCCCCACCCCCCATCCTATGTACTTCCTCTTCTGACCTGACACTTCCACCTCAGGAGATATAAAGGACAGGATTTTCTAATGAAGAGAGATTGATTGATTGCACTGCATCCCCGCTCATCAATAAAGATTGGATTGCGTTCCCAGCTCAGCCATGAGTCCCTGGTCATCTCTCTCCCGCCCACGAAGCTAGCCCGGCAATAAGTCTTCTCGTGGGCTCCTCCAGGAACTTGTCCTCCCTATAAAATAGCAGTGGTGGGAACTGCCCTACTCTCCAAAGGGAGGCTGGATCAGTCATCCTACTCTGCCACTCAAGAAATAGTGGTTCGGAAATGAGTACAGCCTAGAGTGTTCCCAGTTGTGACCATCAATTGCAAGCTCAGACTGATAGGGAATCAGGAAGTTACACAGGCTCCTGTGCTAAATATGAATATTTATGGACCCTAGGCTAGGCTGATGGGACAAACAGTTAATTTTATTCATAGATCTTCAAGATTGGGAGCTACGCTATGCCTTAATCCAGTTTGGTAGCCCTAGTCTTAATGCTGACACTATATTCCCAGTCAATATTTTTAGTCCACCTCCATGTTAGCTATCAAGCTCAAGAAAAAAATTACTGGGGGATGGGAGGTAGTGCAGCGAGTTAAGCACACATGGCACCAAGTGCACGGATGAGTGTAAGGATCCTGGTTCAAGCCCCTACTCCCCAACTGCAGGAAGGTCGCTTCATAAGCTGTGAAGCAGGTGTGCAGATGTCTGTCTTTCTCTCCCTGTCTTTCCATCCTCTTTCGATTTCTCACTGTTCTATCCAAAAACACTAACAGTAATGACAACAGTAACAATAATAACAAGGGGGACAAAAATAGGAAAAAATGGTCTCCAGGAGCAATGGATTGGTAGTGCAGGTGCTAAGCCCCAGCAATAACCCTGGAGTCAAAAAAGAAATAAAGAAAGGAAGGAAGGAAGGAAGGAAGGAAGGAAAGAAGGAAAGAAAGAAGGAAGGAAGAGAAAGGAAGAAGGAAAGAAAGAAAAAAAAAGAAAGAGAAAAATTACTAAAGTCATGGGCACCTAGGCACATACCTAAAATAGACTTCCCAACTTCTTTCCACCCTAAGATCCCTATTCTTTCCTGCTCTATTCCTATTTTTTGGTACCTGTTCATTAATAAAGCTCTGCCACCTGCATAGATAAAAAGCACTGTAGAAACACTTTAGCACAAATTTATTCTAGAAACCTGGGTACATCTTACTTTGAAGGAAGTAGATGGAGAGCAATGAATAACCCAATAATAAGTTCAAAATTACTGACAGAAAAATACAAAATCATCAGAATTTAGAAGAACCATATATAAAGAGAGAGACAGGTTGGGAGTATGGATCGAGGTGGTAATGCCCAGGTTCAGCGGGGAAGCAATTACAGAAGCCAGACCTTCCACCTCTGGCATCCCATAATGACCCTGGGTCCATGCTCCCAGAGGGATAATGAGTAGGAAAGCTATCAGGGGATGGGATGGGATACGGAGTTCTGGTGGTGGGAATTGTGTGGAGTTGTACCCCTATTATCCTATGGTCTTGTCAATATTTCCATTTTATAAATAAAAATTTTAAAAAGTGCCATATATAAGACTTCAATTTAAGGCCTTCTGAAGGAAAATCTCAGAATTCTGGATTAGCTATAGAGTCTTAATGAAAAGTATACTACCTATTTCCTCTATAGAAAAAAAAAAATCACATTACATTTGTGCTTTTATTAAGACAGAAGTTCCATACTCATCTAGACAATCTAAATCCTAGGGAAAGAAAATTCTTTGTAATTCATATAGATTTTTTAAATTTTGGTAAATATTCTCTTTGTATATATGACATTCTTGCTTAATAGTGTTATTTCCTGGTGAGTTTTCACCAGTCAGCTAGAAGAAGAATGATTATAAGCATGCCAGTTCTGCTCTGTTCATATAAACTAGCTCCTCCAAAAGTAAATTCTCATCTTTCCCCACATTACACACATGACTCCCCCCAGGATCTGATGCTCAGCAACACTGAAGAAGGAGACTCCTGCTCTCCAAATTTACTTCATGTGCTCCCTGCCTAAGCCTCTTGGCAAACTTTTAATTGTTTAATTTAGAAATATGCAGAATCAATGCCATGAGCCAAGAGGAACTCAGCTAACTTTGTCTGCTATAGTAATGTTCAAATTAAACAAGGGAGAGTTTGATTTGATTAAATAAAAGGACTTTTGATGTCAGCCATGCTGACTTTTGTATTTTTTTTTAATTGGCATTTCCTTGTAAATGTTTTCATAAGAAACTAGATAAAATGTATTTGATCAGTTTCCATCACTCATTTTATGTGTATGCCTTGGCAGGGTTTGGTGTTTTTTTTTTTTTTCCTCCAGGGTTATTGCTGGGCTCAGTGCCTGCACCATGAATCCACCACTCCTGGAGGCGTTTTTTCTCCCCTTTTGTTGCCCTTGTTGTTGTAGCCTCATTGTAGTTATTATTATTGCCATTGTTGATGTTGTTCGTTGTTGGATAAGACAGAGAGAAATGGAGAGAGGAGGGGAAGACAGAGAGGGGGAGAGAAAGATAGACACCTGTAGACCTGCTTCATCACCTGTGAAGCGACTCCCCTGCAGGTGGGGAGCCGGGGGCTTGAATCGGGATCCTTATGCCGGTCCTTGTGTTTTGCGCCACATACACTTAACCCACTGCACCACCGCCCGACCCCCAGCAGTATTTGGTTTATGCTAGGAAATTCTGGTGGGTTTCTTTATAAGAGAACTAAAGTATGCCAACAACTACTGGATATCAATAGAAATAACCTCAATGTCTATTCTATTACTTCTTTTGTGAGGTCCACTTACAGAGAATGTAAAAAAAAAAAAAAAAAAAACCCATATCCAAATGAATCCAGAGCAGAGGTAGAGATAGAGAACCTCAATCAAGGTTTACAAAGAGAAGGCCTCAGACACAGATCATCATGGAAGTAGCATGGGACCTGGGGACACTGGTACTGTGATGTCCCTACTACTCTGTCTCTCTGAGTGAAAAAGCAGCATGTGAGCAGTGAAATCATGCACATACAAGGCCTTAGATCACCCTCTCTCACCACCCAACCTCATCCCCTAAAAGAAATGCAAAGAAAAAAAGAAAAAAGGAGAAAAACTTATAGAGAGAAATACTCTGAGGCTCAGGAATAAAGGCATGGAAAGTACATTTAAAAAAGGCCTTTAGATGTTTATATATGGGGGGAAGTACTTTTCATAGTGTGATTTTCCTTATTTTGGTACCTATCCCCCAGAATATATATAAGTGGATGACACTATTAATATTTCTTCTGATGGACAGAGAAAAATCATAAAAGAACTTCTATCAATAAAAAAACTGACTTATTTTCTGTCAAACTTTCCTCTCAAAAGCAGGTTTGCACTGTTTGAACTGAGGTTTTTCAGTTTTATACATCCTTAAAGCTATTAACAAAATATATGATTTTCTTTTCTTTCCTTCCCCATCTCCTTTATTTTTGCCTCCTTTTTGTTTTCATCCCTTCCTCTTCATTATACTTTATGTATATCATTTAAATATACAGTAGAATTAAATGCTTCACTGTTTAGGAATTTATAAAAATTACACGGGAAGCAGTACCCATGCTACCTCTGTACTCCCATTCTTAGTTTCCTTTCACAGAAATTTCATATTTATAAAAGCATGTGTGTTTCCTATATATATATATATAAATGGAAACATATTATTTCCCATTGTTTTGTATTTTATTGCCTTATGATTGTGACATTACAACATACAAATTTAATCCATATGAAGATTCCTTTAAAAAATAGCCATATAGTTCTCCCTAGTATTCCAGCACACAGATATAATACAATTTATGTAACCAGCTTGCAGCTGAGGAGCATTTAGGTAGATTCCAATTATCTTTGCAATGACTTGCAAATACTCTTATGCAACTTATGACTACACAGTGAACAACCTGTCCTCAGACTAGTATAATTTTAGTTAATCTACCCAAACATAATTATCATTTCAATAGAATAAAAATAAGCAATATACTTCTTTGGCTAAAATCAAAGACTATTTTAAAGTCAACAAAGTAGTTGATCTGCATTTCTGTAGAAAGAATTCTATACTATACCAGCACTTATAAACGAAGGTAAAAGTGCAAAGGAAAAATGAAAGTTTAATTGCTAACACCCAATTATTTTAAATGCAATAAAAACTAGCAGCTGATATTTATGAATCTACCTCTTTTTAACTTTATATTATGCTGTACAGAAAACTTGACTAGAACGAATGTAGAACTGGTAGAAATCATATTTTCAAATAAAAGAATGCATTTCCCTAATTATATCCTCTTTGTTTTCGATATCAAACCAGGATCCTCATGCCAATCCTTGCGCTTTGTGCCACATGCGCTTAACCCGCTACCTGACTCCCTGGGAAATGCATTCTTAAAAGAAAGCACTATCTTCTTAAAGAAAGCAGCTCCTCATCAATAGCTAAATGAATGCTGGAAGCTCTTTTCTGGTTTGCCTGTTTTCACATTCCCCAGCTTCTCGATGATGTATGAGGTACCTCTGGTTCAAAGTTGTTTTTTTTTTTTTTTTTTTTTTTTTTTTTGTGTGTGTGTGTGTGTGTGTGTGTGTGTGTGTGTTTAAAAGAAAGAAAGAAAGAGAACCAGAGGACCACTCAATTTTAGTATATTCAGTGCCAGAGAACAAACATGGGACCTTGGGTATACAAGGTTTATGCTCCACTGTGGAGCTATCTCCCTGACTCTAAGATACAGTGAAATAGGAAATAAAACAAAATACTGATGGGGATGGAGATAGCAGTAGTAGCTAAAGCTGATGAATACCCTAGTCAAAAGGAAAAAAGAAACAAAAACAAAATAAAACAACAATTTTTTAAAACCAGTTTCTGAAGAACACTGTACCCAGGGCTAAAAACAGGATTTCAATAGTAGTGCTCTGTAGTGCTATCAGATCAGCTGCAACAAAGCTGCTATGATCTGCAAATGAATTCGTTTTCCTGATATCCTAGTCCCTGCCTGAAACTGGATTTCAGCCTTGAAATGCCAGTATGGGAATTTAGTCTTACCAATTGTGTTTAGATTATATGTCAGGCACTATTCCACATGTCAAATCTTTCTTTTATGGAGGCTGACTGCCTAACACAACTAAGTAGCATTTGCCTTCCAAATTCCTCATTATTCTGCTCTGTACATGTTGGAACACCCTGAAGATCCCTCTGGTGGTTTCCAGTAGCCAGTTGTTGGAAAGTAACCAGGTTTAAGAGATTCTTGGGCACAGTTCCTTATTTATACAGTTGAACCCTTACTGTGGACTCAGAGCCCAAGTTTTTTTGTTTTGTTAACTAACACATTAAAATATATTTGAAAGTGAATAAGGGCAAGTAAGCAGAGGGTTGGAGAGTCCAGCTAGAGCCATCAGGGGAAGGAGAATACCTGCCTGCTGTTCATCTCTACCCTTCAGAGTCTAAATTTTAATCCTGCTCTATCTGATCTTCCCTGCTATGAATCATGGGTAATTCATAATAGCACAAGTGATTTCTTTTGGGAAGATAGTTTAGAGCTTAGTAAGTCAGAAGTGTTGCTACAACTTTGAAATATTTTAAGACTAGCCATCCCTTATGTTAACCACATGTGGCAATTTGGCACTTGAAATGTAGCTGATTGGAAATAGGTGCTTTAATTGTAAAATACATCCTGGGTTTCAAACAGTCAGTACCAAAATAAGGGAATAAATAAAGGTAGAAAAACACTTCAGGGTGGGGGTAGATAGCATAATGATTATGCAAAGAAACTCTCATGCCTGAGGCTCTAAGGTCCCAGGTTCAATCCCCTATATCACCATTAAGCCAGAACTGAGCAGTGCTCTGGTAAAAAAAAAAAAAAAAAAGTCAAAGAATTTCAACCTAAATTTCATTTTTGTTTTAATGTGGGTATCAAATTGTCTCTAAGATACTATGAGAACTATAGTGGTTATTGTCAAGGAGGGCACACAACTTTGGTGATGGGTATGGTGTGGAACTATATCCCCAAAATCTTACAACTTGTAAATCATTATTAAATCACCAATAAAAACAAATATGGCTAATAGAAAATTTAAATCACATGTACCATTTCCACTGTATTTCTTTTGAATGATGCTGCCTCAAAATACTTAAATAATAGCAACAAGAGAGTCATTATTTTGAGAGGTTTGCTCATCTATCTGTATATGATTAGAAAAGTATCTAAATAAAAAAGTTCTACTTTGCAGAAAAACTTTCAACTAATAAGTGATAAAGGAATACTAGATTAGATTATCACCATTTTGCAATCCCCATGGAATTACTGATTCAGTCAAGCATTATAAACAGATGCTAAGATAACTGGCAAAAGATAAATGAGAAAAAGAATTATTTAGTCAATGTGATAGGGAGCTTTATAAATACAAAATGCCAAGAATCTTTAATAAATTATCAAATTTAGAATATGAATAGTTATATCTGGACATTTTGTGTCTATTCATATGGGACTATATAAAATAAACATTACCTACGGATACAATGCAAATTGCACCAAGCAGACAACAATGAGAAAATATTATAGTGAAACATCTATTTCTCAAACTGCCCATTTAACTATATTTTATCACAGTTCTACCCATCTCCTTATCCATAAATCCATTTGATTTTGATGCATTCAGAGTAAACTGCAATCATTAGTACATAATCTTCCCAACTAACCTAGGAAGTATTCTTGCCAAAAATATTTAGCATGAATCAAGATATTAACCCCAACTATACTATTAATCCCAATGTGTGTATGTACACATAAACAATTTCCAACATTTATTCATTTAATTTATAGAGATAGAGCGAAATTCAAACAGTCACTGTTTCTAACAAGAGGATAAGCGGATCTTTACTGTGCTAGTCTTCCAAATTTTCTATGTGTCTGAATAATTGCTAAAGATAAATTGGGGAGTGAAGTAGGCAAAAAACTAGCTACAGAGAAGTTGATACGGTCCTGTTTTGTTTTGCCTTGATCTTTCAGATCAAGAATGTTATATCTGGGGAAAAAAAACAACAAAAAACACCACACACAAAAACATAAATTTTTTCTTCCACCTGGGTTATCTCTGGGGCTTTGTTTCTGCATAACTCTACTGTTCCCTGTGGCAATTTCCTTACCTCCCTTTACTTTCTTTTTGATAAAGGAGGAGAGATATAAAGGGACAGAAAGAAGGAAAGACAATAGTTCCACCTACTTATAAGTGGAGATCAGACACTGAACCTGGGTCCTCACACATGCTAACATGTGCTCTCTACTAGGTGAGCCATCAGTCAACTACTCTATAACCTGAAATGCCTTGGGGGCCGGACAGTAGTGCAGAGGTTTAAGTGAACATGGCGCAAAGCACAAGGACCAGCATAGGGATCCCGGTTTGAGCTCCTGGCTCTTCACCTGCAGGGGGGTCCCTTCACAAGTGGTGAAACAGGTCTGCAAGTGTCTGTCTTTCTCTCCACTCTCTGTCTTCCCCTCCTCTCTCGATTTCTCTGTCCTATTCAACAACAAAAAGGGGAAAAAATGGCCTCCAGGAGCAGTGGATTCGTAGTGTAGGCAACAAGCCCAAGCAATGACCTTGAAGGCAAAACCAAACCAAACCAAACCAAACAAAACAAAGAAAAACTTTAAATCCCAGCTCAAAGACAATGTTGTAATAAGCTAAGAGTCTTCAATATGCAATATTCCAAGTGATGATTTATGTTGTTAGCACAGATTATATAGTGATTATTATAGAAGACAGTTCAATTAAAAGGTTAACTTGAGATCAGGTTTGCTGTGACCACTATATACAATGTATATATTGGACAAATCTGTCAAACAATTTATGTATTTTACTTTCTCTGTCACTTGCTAAAAGTATCTTGCAATAATAATTCTTGCTATTCCTGGCAGGTCCAGACAAAAAGGGTTAGTGATCTTTGCTCTTAAGACTTCAGTCTACTTTCGAACTTATTGCTGCTCCTGGTTAGGAGGACAGCATGACCCTAAAGTTCAAAGAAACATTCATTATTCAGGGAATAAAAATTTGAAAATGAAAAGTCATTAACAGAGATCATCAGATATAGAACAGCAGGAAGTAAAAAGGAATATCACATTTATATATTAACAAAAATAGATTTAACAAAGCAGACTAGACTTGGGATCTCTATCTTGAGGAATGTGTATGTAATTAAAGAAAAGGAAATCCGTCACCGACAATCATGACTTTCCTTTTAAACTATAGGAGAAAAGATCATGCATCCTGAAAACAATAAGTACTTTGGAGGAAGGGGTGAAAATAACTAGGTAATACTAGAGCCTAAAATAAACGTTACAATCAAGATTTAGGTTTTATAGCTAAGTCTTTTTTGGCATAAAAGAACAACAGTATATTGTCACAGTACTTTACTGAAGACAAGTCAGCACTGAATTTAATAAAGCCATTAGGTGTATTTGTCTTGTTTTATATACATTAATAAAGGAAGTGATACTTACCAGGGTTTGTCTTCTCAAGTTGATACCATCGGTAAAAGGCTCTTTTCTTCTGTTCACTCAGGTCTGATCCCTGCTGCAATAACCAGTGAGAGATCCGGCTCTGGCTGATGCCTATGAAGAAAAAGAAATAGCTGTTGGGGTCTAAAATCACAGCAAAGTTAAAAAGGGTGTTGTTGACTTTAGGTTTCTAGGATCTTTTTTCTTTGAGCTACTCTGCAACCAAGATACACTTTTAAATAGCAGGCTTCTTCATAAAAACTGACTGTACTGGCAAGACTAGTCTCAGAAATGATCTACTAGAAGTCAAAACATTTTATTAATCAAAACTTGATAGTGGTCTCTAAAAACGTAGTCTCTAAACTAGTTCATGGAATAGGAGACACAAACATTTCTAAATAATAGTTGTTTTTCAGAGCAGGTTGAATATGAGATAAATAAGAGATTTCTAAGCACTAATTATTTGTCAGACTGGGTTGGATTTGAATTTCTTCAGTCACTAATACTTCTACTCCACCTTTGGCTTAAAATATCAAACAGATAATGAAAAGGAAAAAAAAAAAAAGAAAAGTCAGTAAGCTATGTTACTCATTGATGACACTGATTAAAAAGAATGGGAGTGGTGCAGAAAGATAGCTCACTAGATAAGGGCACATGCCTAATCATGCATGGAGACCAGGTTCAAGCCCTGGCATCACTTGGGAGGTGCTATGTCACTGGAGGAAATTCTGGTGCTGTGGTGACTTTTGCTTTCTTTCACACATTTGCTTCTCTTTCTCTCTATCTAAATAAAAAAGCAGCCTACAATGGCGAAATTCATATAAGATCCACACTCTGAAAGAAAAAAAAAAAGGGCCCAGGTGGTGGCACAATGGATAAGGTGCTGGGCTCTCAAGCATGGAGTCCTAAGACTGCCCCCACTACTACATAGGCCAGAGCAATGCTCTGGTTCTCTCCTCAAGAAATCTTAAAATATAAAGATATTACTTTAACAGAGCAGCCTTTATCACTTACTAAGAAGTCCTTGATAATCATAAAACAGAAGACTCTCCACATAGAAAGTAAGTATATCTAAAACCACTCATAGAATCACATGCTTCTTCTGGTTATTATAACTATCTTCAAATTGAATAATTCAACATACAATTGGCAAAGAATAATATGAAAGTAAAATTTCCCAATAAGCCCCTCGGGTATTTTCCAAAAAATGAGTCACCTATGTTAACGGCATCTATCCCCTTTCAAGGATAAGTTTATGCTAACTAAATAGTACTAAATGTCACCTGTGCCAACACCTGTTTAAAGCTATGGGGGGGGGTAGATAACATACACTATCTACCACCTGAGGAAGATGGGTCCTGAAATTGGTGCAATTTGGAATGTTCCTACTCATGGCCACAGAATGTGAGTTCGGACCTACAGGGATGTAGAGGTTACATAGGTTCCCAAGCTGAATATTGGACCCAGATAAAATCCATGGGCTTTAAGGTCAACAGTATTTATACACTTTTCCCATATTTAGGAGCTACTATCTTCCCTGATCCAGTTTTTTTAGCCCTCTTTCCAGCCATGACATCATCTCCCCAGACAATAACCAGTCCACCTGCAAACTAGATGTCAGGCTCAGGCAAAAACTAATAAAAAGTCATGGGCCCTTTGGAATATACCTGAAATAAACCTACTAGCTACTTCCAAAACAGAGACCCCAAATGTTCATCTGCAATATTCTTGCCTTTAGGTTTCTGATTAGTCAACAATTTGTATGGCTTTATATGTTAACTCTTTTTTCAGCTACAAGGTACAGTTGCTACCATGATGCCAACTGGGCTTCCCTGGGCAGAGGACCCCACCAATGTGTCTGGAGCCCTGCTTCCCCAGAGTTCTGCACCACTAGGGAAAGATAAGAGACAGGCTGGGAGTATGGGTCGACCAGTCAACACCCACATTCAGCAGGGAAGCAATTAGAGAAGCCAGACCTTCCACCTTCTGCACCCAATAATGACCCTGGGTCCAGAGGGATAAAGAATAGGAAAGCTATCAGGGGAGAGGAAGGGATATGGAGTTATAGTGGTGGGAATTGTGTGGAGTTGTTCCCCTCTTATTCTATGGGTTTTGTCAGTGTTTCCTTTTTGTAAATAAAAATAAAATAAAATAAAATAAAATGAATAGGAAAGCTATCAGGGGAGGTGATATGGAGTTCTGGTGGTGGGAATTTTACCCTTCTTGTCCTATGGTCTTGTCAGTGTTTCCATTTTATAAATAAAAAATTTTTAAAAAAATCACAGGGCAATGAATAAATCTATTGATACATTAACAAAAAAGAGCTGTAGGATACAACAGGAAGACTGGTTATCATACTCCCTATCATTAGAAAAATCAGGATGCATTATTTAACTCTAAAAAACAAGTTCTCCCAGTTTCATATACTTAAAAAAAATTTGTTAAAAGAAAATTTGAGCCAGGTGGTGGTGCACCTGGTTGAGCACACATGTTACAGTGTGCAAGGACCCAGGTTCGAGTCCCTGGTCCCCACCTGCAGGGGGAAAGCTTCACATGTGGTGAAGCAGTGCTGCAGGTGTCTGTCTTTCTTCCTATCACCTCCTTCCCTCTCAATTTCGGACTATCTCTATCCAACAGATAAAGATTAAAAAAAAAAAATTGAAGAAGTGGGGGAGGGGTGTATTGAAAGAAAGGTTGGACTATGAATCAAGGTTTTCTGATTAGAAAGCCTTTCACTGGGGAGTCGGGCGGTAGCGCAGCGGGTTAAGTGCACGTGGTGGGATGCATTGGATCGACCTTCTCGTGGTGCATCCCGTGAGTACCCATTCATTGGGGAAACTGACGATCCTTCCTAGCCGACTGAATCCACATGAATCCCAGTCACTTTCCAAGCCAGCAACAAGCAGCTCCTGACAGCTTTCAACCTGACCTGTTGAATGGCTACGGAAGAAGGGCAAACGCTAGAAGAAGAAGTGCACGTGGCACAAAGCGCAAGGACCGGCATAAAGATCCCGGTTCAAGTCCCCAGTTCCCCACCTGCAGGAGAGTCACTTCACAGGTGGTGAAGCAGGTCTGCAGGTGTCTGTCTTTCTTTCCCCCTCTGTCTTCCCCTCCCCTCTCCATTTTTCTCTGTCCTATTCAATAACAACGAGATCAGTAACATCAACAATAATAACTACAACAATAAAACCAAAAGGGCAACACAAGGAAATAAATAAATAAATATTTTAAAAAAAATAAAAAGCCTTTCCTTTTAAAGGATGAAATTCAAAGTTTTCCAAAATATAAATGATTACATTCTGAAGTAATTCACACAGCAGGTTCCAATGGGTTGAAGATCTATGCAATGCAGGTGCTGGCAGCTAGCACTAAATGCTTGTTCTGAAAGAATGCAAATTATCCTGGATAATTAAATTGGCTGTGCTCAGCAGTACTTTCACCAAAAGCCTAGTCACAAACATTACACTTTTTCTTTTTGCAATTCTTTTAAACAAGAATAGATAAAACAGCCATTTACCATGAAGTCAAAATGATTTTCATGTCAGCAAAGTAAAATGATTATATATGGACCCTTCATATTAGTACCATACTGCTAAAAAAACATGGAATTTGGCAAAATCTGTTAAGACAAAAAAAGTGATATATCTACTGTTTCTTCAGTATAAAGTCCTCCTCTCATACAACACACACAGAACAAGTCACAAAGTCCATCTGATAACTCTAAGTTACCCAGATGTGGTTCCCAGGCTCTGGCTATGCTGTAGTATGAAGAAAAGAGGGAAAAACCCATCCAAGACACATTACTTTTATCAGGTGTCAGAAAAGTCATAAAATATTTTTTCTATGTTTTTCAATGTGAAAATGAATCATGACTTTTCTAACAGCCCAATAGTTGATTCACATAATAACAATACATTGTAGATTTTTAAATAATTATTTTAAAATAGTCATCATCAGCAACAGCAATATGAAAAGACCTAACTAGAGAAGTAAAAAGTCATCTACACCAAAAGTTGGCAAGGACACAGTCTATGGAACTCTTATACTGGCTGTGGAATAGTCACTCAGGTCAGGGCTACTGTGGAACACATGTGGGCAGGACCTCCTAAATCTAAGATTTAATGGGCAGGTGAGATAGCACTATTTGGTTACGTAGAGACTCTCATGTTTGAGGCTTTGAAGTCCCAGGTTCAATGTCTGCCCCACTATAAGCCAGAGGTGAGTAGTGCTCTGGTAAAAAAAAACAAAAATGCCCAACAACAGATGAGTGGCTGAGAAAGCTGTAGTATATATACACAATGGAATACTATGCAGCTATTAAGAACAATGAACCCACCTTCTCTGACCCATCTTGGATGGAGCTAGAAGGAATTATGTTAAGTGAGCCAAGTCAGAAAGACAAAGATGAGTATGGGAAGATCCCACTCATAAACAGAAGTTGAGAAAAAAGAACAGAAAGGGAAATGCAAAGCAGGATTTGACTGAGTTTGGAGTAGGGCACCAAAGTAAAAACCCTGGGTTGAGGGTGAGGATGGATGTTCAGCTTCATGGGGTGGGAATGGTGTTTATTTACACTCCTATTAATTTGTAGTCATATAAATCACTATTTAATTAATATGAGAGGGTAAAAATTGATTGAATGTCTCAAACTTTTTAATGCACAGACCACAGGCTGAGTCTTTAATATTTTGACTCTCTTAAATGCTTAGACGAGGGAGAACAGAAGCAACTGGTGGCACAGCTATATACAAATAATGTCAAAGGACATAAATTATGGTGATGTTGAGTATTATACAGCAAATCCTAACAAAGGGATTTTTCAAATTAACCTAATTGCCAAATAATTTAATTACAGCAATAACTATCTACTGCCTTCTTAAATCCTAAAACAGCAGGAACCTCCTGCTTCCCCTATATAGCCTCTATTTCCCCCAGCCCTGGAACCTCAAGGTTTGGGCTCACTTTCCTGCATGCTTCTCTCAATTCATACCAAATGATATTGCATCTGCTGATCCCAACCTAATCAATGCAATGAGTACCACCTCTGCATGCTTCACTTCAGACTGTGTCCAGAGACATCAGGCATGGAATGTCAACCCTTCAGCCTCATTACTCAGGTGAGACCTTTCCTTTCATAGGATTCTCTAATTCCATTCCAGGTGGTTCACTTCCTAACAAAGTCCCAAAACCTATATATAGACCAGGTCCCGTGAGATAGAGCATATGTTCACATGTATCCACAAATCAGGGCAAAATATACACCTGAAAGCAAAAATAAACAATAGTCTGCAGTGAGTCAGTATAAAGTTCCTAATGAAATAGTATCTAATTAGACTTAGATACCCTCTTCACCTACTTCCTATTATAATTCTCTCACTCACTCCAAAGCTAACCTTATCAAAGCAAGGACTACAAAAGCTGAGTAAGGGCAAGAGATTGGCATACTTTAACCATGACTCTTTAGTCACTATCAGGCCACCCCATCAGCTGGGGCACTATTCGGAGAGTAGTTGAGATTCCCAAACAGACATAATGGGCCTAGACCTTGAATAAATCCCTCTCTCCATTGTTACCAGTCATCTCTATCAGGAACAACACAATAGACCCTTTTGTGGGCCCCCATAGGACCTTGTCCCCAACTTGCATCAACAATGGTAGAGAATGTTCCATCCTCTGAAGGGAGGCTACACAACATATTCTATGCTACACCTGAGGAAGATGGTTCCTGATACTGGGGTAGCTTGGAAAGTTCCTACTCATGACCAGAGAATGGGAGCTCAGATCTATAGGGATGCAGAGGTCACACAGGCTCCTAAGCTGAATATGGGCCCCAGATGACATCAAATTGATGGGGTTTACAGCCAACAATATTTATACACGTTTCCCATATTTGAGAGCTACTGTCTTCCCTGATCCAGTTTTCTGGTCCTTTTTCCAGCCATGACATCATCTTCCAGACAATAACTTGGATCCACCTGCATATCAGATTTCAGGCTCAGGGGAAAAGGAAAAAGAAAAACAAGAAAAAAAAAAAAAAAACCCTAGTATAGCCACAGGCCCTTTGGAATATAACTAAAATATGCCTCTAGCTATCTACAAAACGGAGACACCCTCCTCGTCTTTCATCTGCACTATTCCAGCCTTTAGGTTCATGATTAGTCAACAACTTGTATGGCTTTATATGTTAACTCTGTTTTCAGCCACTAGGTTCCAGATGCTAGCATGATGCCAACCAGACTTCCCTGGACAGACAACCCCACCAATGTGTCCTGGAACAACGATTCCCAAGAATTCACCCCACTAGGGAAAGAGAGAGGCAGGCTGGGAGTATGGATAGACCTGTCAATGCCCATGTTCAGCAGGGAAGCAATTACAGAAGCCAGACCTTCCACCTTGTGCATGCCACAATCACCTTGGGCCCATACTCCCAGAGGGTTAAAGAATAGGAAAGCTATGGGGGGGAGGGCGTGGGATATGGATTACTGGAGGTGGTAACTGTGTGGAGTTATACTCTATACCTTATCCTATGGTTTTGTCAATGTTTCCTTTTTATAAATAAATTAAAATGAAATTAAATAAATTAAACTTACCATATCTGAAAAAACAAAAAACAAAATAAAAAAAAATAGGAAAGCTATCAAGGGAGGGGATGGGATACGGAGTTCTGGTGGTGGGAATTGTGTGGAGTTGTACCTCTCTTATCCTATGTTTTTTGTCAGTGTTTCCTTTTTATAAATAAAAAAATATAAAAAAGATTTAAGTGCAACCATGTTGATAAATCTCATAAAAGGATGTTGCTGCCCCAGCCAAATATACGTATTTTCAAAATACGTATATTTTATTCGATTCATATACTTATGGCAGACACAACTCATCTCTATGACTGGAAAGCAGAATAGTTGTTAGCCATGGCTCAGGTAGGAAGTGATTAATTACTGAGGGTTCATAATGATCAGCAATATCCTTGATCTAGGTCTGGGTGGTGAGTCACTATGTCTTCATTTTGTTAGTCATCTTACACAGATGTGGACACTTCTTTGTAAGTTTTTCAATACAGCAAGCTTCTCCCAAAAAGTTTAAAAAATTTTTATGTAGTGTCTTAAAGAATAAATCAAACGGGTATGTATCAATATGAAAAGATGTGCATGGTACAAATAAGAAAGGATATAGTTCTTGTATCTATATTTTACATAATCTACAGTATTTTTTTTAAGTAACAGAGCTTTATATATAAGCAAATATACTTAAGAAATCAGTGGTAGATTCTTCATACATTGTATGTTTTTATAAGTTTCCTACAAATATGTATTAATTTGATATATTTTACTTTACCGTCCTCCATCTGCATTATTCATAGTTTGTTTTATAAGCATTCTAATTAGATAACAATAAAATGCAAATAAAGTTAATTTTCGTTTTACCTCTCCAACTCCACTCCACAAAATAAACAATGTTAACTATTTAAATGTGTTGTTTCATTCTAAGAATTAATTTTTAAAAAACAAAAGGAAGAGGTTAATGGAGAATATCCTAGAATATCTTCTTGTTTTGTCCTTTGTGTGAGGGAAACAAAAAAAGAAACACCTTCCCTGCAAATTTAATTTCAGCTCCCATATAGTAAATTAGAAAATAAAGTAAGAAAGCAGGTAACTTCAGGGTTTGCAAGTAGATCACTCAGTAGGCTGTGTACCTTTCCATGTGTGTGGCCATAGGTTCAAGCTCTAACATCATCTATGAGAGACATGACACCAGGGGAAACTCTATGGATGGGGGAGCAGTAGTATAATTCTTCCTCATCTCTTTCTGACTGTTTCCTTTCTGTATCTAAAATAAAAAGAGGGCCAGCAAGATAGCTCATCTGGATAGTACATGTACTCTGTCATGCACATGACCCCGATATGAAGTCCTGGCACTACCAAAAATTAATAATAGACTTATTAATATTAATTAAGTAAACACAATAGTAGTAGTAGTAGTAGTAGTAGTAAAGCAGGCACTTCTTTTCTATAAAATCTACTATAAAATAAAATAACACATTTACAGTCATATTTCCTAGTTAGTAACATGCTGATAAGAGTAATTCATTCTTCTTTTTTATTTATTTTTATTTATTTTTTTTTAGAATTTCTTTTTTTTTAAATATTTATTTTATTTATTCCCTTTTGTTGCCCTTGTTGTTTTATTGTTGTAGTTATTATTGTTGTTGTCATTGTTGGATAGGACAGAGAGAAATGGAGAGAGGAGGGGAAGACAGAGAGGAGGAGAGAAAGATAGACACCTGCAGACCTGCTTCACTGCCTGTGAAGCGACTCCCCTGCAGGTGGGGAGCCGAGGTTCGAACTGGGATCCTTATGCCGGTCCTTGTGCTTTGCGCCACCTGCGCTTAACCTGCTGCGCTACAGCCCGACTCCCTTCTTTTTTATTTTTGTCTCCAGGATTATTGCTGGGGCTCTGTATCTAAACTACAAATCCATTGCTCCTGGTGGCTATCTTTTTTTCCATTGGTGGTGGTGTTGCTGTTACTGTTACTGGATAGGACGTAAGAGAAATTCATAGAGGAGGGGAAGACAAGAGAAGGGGAGAGAAAGACAGACAACTATCTTCAGACCTGCTTCACTGCTTGTGAAACAACCCCCCTGCAGGTGGGGAGCTGGGTGCTAGAACCAGGATCCTTGTGCTGGTCCTTGCACTTCACACTATGTGCCCCATATCAGGTATGGTTAACCAGGTGCTCTACTGCCCTCAGTCATTCATTCTTCTTGACTGCTTCTTGCTAAGATAGGTGTAAAAGACCCTGCAGTTTTGGAACTCCTCAAGGAAGAAAATTTCCTGATTTCTTCTCTTAGTCCCTCTAGCTGGGGCTAGCGGGTGGCGTGGGGTGTTTTAGCTTCTTAAAACCCTAAAACCTCTTTTATACTTTTCATACAGAAGAAGAAGTTACATAAAATCTTTATACACCAGAAACTAAAACTAATGTCTCACTTTTCTCTTTCCAATAAAAAAATGATCATATTGTAATCAAATGATTAAAAAAAAGCCATTCTGTCAGCTTCATCCACATTAAAAAAATACTTTATTTGGGGGGGGGGCTAGTGGTTTACAGCTGTTGGCACATGGGTACAATTTCTCATTACCCAGTGATAGGTGTCTGTATTACATTCTCATTTACATTCTTTTCCATGCTTCAATTCTTCTGAGCCTCTTCCCTTTTTTTGAAGGACATGCTCCCTTCCACTAGAGGGCTCTCCACCACAACCCATTCCTGTCAAGGCCCTAATATTAAAACCTGAATGCTTTCTCTTCAATTTCCTAAGGAGTGTGAGTATACTGTTGACTAATCATCTTCATCCTTGAAATGCTGGATACCACTCTTCAAGGCAGATTTGGCTCCAAGGATTGCTCTGCTAATTCCTAACATTGCCAGCGTCCCCTGGGTTCCATTTATAAACCTTTGCTGTCACTCTAGACATTCTTCCATTGGTTGTGTCAATTACATCAACAATTACTGTTCTCCTTCCACTGGCCCTCACCTCATTTAATCTTCCATGTGTTACAAACTTACTAAATCCAAGCTATTTTCTCTTCCTGAAGTTCTTGTCATTTTTTTTTTTTTCCAATCCACATTCTAGCAGTTTGGAATCTTTTTGCCTGGACAATGAAACTTTCTCTTGTAGTATAATACTAACCTTCACCACTCTAAAGGATACATGGTACTCAGCAACATAAATAAGCTTATATGTAATGTGCTTAAATAATGGACATTTCAGTTGTTGCTAATGTTTTTCTTATGTAAATGATTACTATGCATGCAATGTGAATAAATATTTATGAAAAATTGGCAAGAATAGACTTTTTTAATTTGTAATATCTGAGAAGTTTTTATATTTGTGATTTCCCCCTCAATTTTATACTCTAATATTGATGAGAATATTTCCTTATACTCAAGATTACTGAATATTATAAAAAAAAATTCTCAAAGTCCTAGTTTCTTTTTGTAAACAAATGTCATAAAACATTCTAGGAAAACTAGAGGAAAGTAGAAACATGAAATATGAAAAGTTCAAAGAAATTCACCTAAATCCTTAGCACTCAGAAATCATTATATCCATTTCAAAAATATGTTGAATATAGGACAGAAGAAATTACTCTAATTAGATCATTCTAAATTTTAAAATATAACAAGTCATATTTTGACACAAGAAAGTTTTAAATAAATGAGTGAAAATGAAACAGTTAAATCATTTCAGTAAATGTTCCTGTAGAGAAAGTAAAGCAAGGAAAGAGGACTACAAATAGAGCTGGGAAGATATGCAGAAGAATGAAACTGAACCACTACATTTCACCAGACACAAAAGTAAACTCCAAATGGATCAAGGACTTGGGTATTAATCCAGAAACTATCAAGTACTTAGAAGAAATTATTGGCAGAACTCTTTTTCATCCAAGTTTTAAGAGTCTCATGCTCTTCTGACTCAGCTAGCCAGATGGTACAATCCATCTAAGTTTTTTGTTTGTTTTGTTTATTTATTTACTGGATAGAGACAGAAATCAAGAGGGGGAAAATAGAGAGGGAGAGAGACCGAGAGACACCTGTAGTCTTGCTGCACCACTTGTGAAGCTTCCTCCCTACAGGTGGGGCCCCAGGGCTTGCACCTGGGTCCTTATGCTCTATAATGTGAGCACTTTAACCAGGTGTGTCACTGCCTGGTCCCTCATCTAAGTTTTTTTTTTTTTTATTGTTGTAGTTATTGATGTCGTTGTTGTTGGATAGGACAGAGAAATAGAGAGAGGAGGAAAGACAAAGATAGACACCTGCAGACCTGCTTCACTGCTTGTGAAGTGGGGAGCTGGGCTCGAACCAGGATCTTTACGCTGGTCCTTGCGCTTTGCACCACGTGCGCTTAACACGCTGCACTACCACCCAACTCCCCGCTCATCTAACTTTTATAGGCATCTTCAGTGACTGAATCACAAGGAACACAAAAACAAAATGGGACTACATCAAATTGAAAGGCTTCTGCAGGGCGAAAGAAGCCACCATCCAAACAAACTACTCACAGAACAGGAAAAGGTCTTTACATGTCAAGTGTCAGACAAAAGGCTAATAACCAAAAAAAAAAACAAAAAATAAAAAAAACTAATGACACCATCCAAAAATGGGGCAAGGATATGGACAGAATATTTACCAAAGAAGAGATTCAAAAGGACGACAGACATATGAAGAAATGCTTCAAGTCATGGAATGTCAGAAATGCAAATAAAGACAATAATGAGATAGTACTTCACTCTTTTAAGAGTGTTATACAAGAGAAAGGATAGTATCAACAAATGCTGGAGAGACTTCAGGGGTCTAGGAGTAAAAGAACACTACTGTATTGCTTGTTGGTGGAATGTAAATTAGTCTAACCCCTGTAGAGAGCAGTCTGGAAAACTCTCAGAATGCTAGACATGGACCTACCCTATGACCTGGCAATTCCTCTTATGAGGATATATATATCTTCTGTGTATCAGATTCTAAGGAGTCAAACACACTCATCCAAAATAGGTCTGTGTATACCTGTGTTCATAGCAGCACAATTTGTGATAGAGCTTGAGAGAATCAAGTTAAGTGAGCTAAGCCAGAAAGACAAAAACGAATATGGTATGATCTCACTCATGGACAGAAGTTGAGAAATAAGAACAGAAAGGGACACACAAAACAGACTTGGACTGGGTTTGATACTTTGCACCAAAGTAAAGGACTCTGGGATGGTAAGTTGGCTTTCATGTCCTACTGCACAATGGTGGAAGAGAACCTAGGATGAGGGATGAGAGTATTGTGCAGAAAATATAGAAATTTTACACATGTATCAATAACTAAATTTACCATAATCCCCCCCATTTAAAAAAATGGACACTACAATAAGATTTGAAGGTTAGAAGCATTACTTTCTAGCTTGTAGGCATTATTTAATGTTCCTGTCTTAAAAAAGAAACTGAAATCAGGACCTGATCAAATTGTAAGTAGGGCACCAAAGTAAAAGCCCTGTGGTGAGGGGTAGACATGCAGCTTCCTGGGCCAGTGGGGGGTGGGAGTGGGTGGGAGGGATGGGTGACAGTCTTTTGGTGGTGGGAATGGTGTTTATGTACACTCCTAGCAAAATGTAGACATATAAATCAGTAGTTAATTAATATGAGAGGGGGAAAATCAATTGTATGTCTCAAAGTTTCTCAAAACACAAACTGAATCTTTTTAATATATAGGCTGTGTATTTGATATGCGGACTCTCTCAAAAGCCTAGACCAAGTAGATCACAAGCATCCAATAGCACAGCTATATACAAGATACTGGATACTGTACAGCAAACCATAACAAAAGGACTTTTCAAAGTTAACCCAATTACCAAATAATGTGATGATAACATTAACTATTGATTGTCTTTTTGAACCCTAAGACAGCAGGAACCTCACATCTCCACTATAGAGCCCCTACTTCCCCCAGTCCTGGAACCCTTGGATAGGGCCCACTTTCCCGTATGCCTCTCCCAATCCAAACCAAATAATATTGCATCCGCCAATCACAACCTAACCAACGCAACGATTGCCACCTCAACATGCTTCACCTCAGACTGTGTCCAGAGACTTCACGTGTGGAATGACAACCCTTCAGCTTCATTACTCGGGTGAGACCTTTCCTTTTATTGTATACTCTAATTTCATCTCAGGTGGTTCACTTTCTAACAAAGTCCCATAACCTAGATATACACCAGTTTCTGTGAGAGAGAGCTTATGTTCACACGTATCCATAAACTACTGCAAAATATATACCTGAAAACAGAAGTACCCTAGAGTTTGCAGTGAGTACCCCCCTAACACTTCCTCTCCACTATTCCAAGCTTGGGATCCATGACTGCTCAACAAATTGTTTGGCTTCATATGTTAACTCTCTTTTCAATCACCAGGTTCCAGATGCCACCAGGATGCTGGCCACCAGGATTACTCATTTAGCTCAGTTCTGGCTATGCTGGTACCAGGGACTAAACCTGCGACTTCAAACACTGGCACTATGCTATCTCTGTGGCCCCTGTATGTCTGCTTTAAATCAAGGAATATTTCATATACAATGAAATGTTACCTTAACTGTAAATCAATGAGTTTTAACTTATGTCATGCAAGTGATTATGGAAACAAAATGTAGGTTATTTTCATGCTCCTTAGAAGTTTCTTCTTACCTGTTTGCTCATTAATAGCTAAAACCTCTATTTTCAAATTCTGGTTGGTAACATTCACCATCAAGTATTTTTTTTTTTAAATCACTGTAGGATTATTTGTGCTATCCCTAGCCATTATATGCCTTAATGTTTATTGTCTATGTTAATACTCTGTGGACAAAAACCATAGGAGGAATATGAAGAAGGAGAATAAATAGACTTTCATCAAAATCTGCTAAATTGGAGTAATGCCAACAAGAGTGGCAGAAAAGGACATCTGAAAAGTCAATCCTACATAAACAAATGAAAGTAAAAGCTATTCTATCATAAAAATATTGGCAGAGTTTGTCAGAATCAACTTTTTTAGAATACTGGGAATAAATGAAAGGCTTGGAACAATCCCAAGCCTACTTACTCAAGAAAATGCTGAACTTCATAAGAACAGCTATGTGACATTTCATGTAACAAGTATACCCACTAGCCCAGTATCTCAGTAGATCTGTGAGTATAACAGAAAATCAGGAAGGCTCAAGTGGACATTCCCAAAACACCATGCTAAGGGAACAATCATTACTGTGACCTATGTAGAGATTCGCTGGAAACCCCCATTTGCAAAGCTGCCTTTATTTGACCTTATGAGACTTCATTTAGGAATTAGTCTATGGCAATCACTCACCATGGCAAATGCTTGTAGCTGGGACAAAAAAGAGCAAACCAATACGGTAACAAGTACTGGTGAAAATGTGAAGAAATTGGAACTTTCATGTATTAGTGGTAAGTCTGGAAATGAGTGCAGCCTAGAATGTTACCAGTTGTGACTATGAACTGCAAGCTCAGATTGATAGGGGCTTAGAGGTTACACAGGCTCCTGTGCTAAACATAAATATATTGGGCCCTGGGTCAGGTGGATGGAAAAACAGTTCATTTTATTCACAGATTTTCTTCAAGATTGGGAGCTACTCTATCCTAACCCAACTTTCTAGCCTTATTCTCAACTCCAACACCATCTTCTCTGACAATATTTATGCCCACTTGCATGTTACCCATCAAACTCAAGCAAAAATTACAAAAGTTATACACCCTAATGAACAAACCTAAAATAGAATTTCTTACTTCTTTCTACCCTAAGATTCCTATTCTCACCTGCTCTATTCCTATTTTTTGGTTCCTGTTCATTAATCATTTTGTCCTACTTTATATCTTACTGCCTTTCAGACACCAAGTTGCAGATGCTACCATGCAGTCAACCTGACATGCCTGGGCAGACTATCTTAGTCAATGAGTTGCGCAACTTCCTTGTGGGGAAGAAAGCCTAATGGTTATGCAAAGAGACTGTCATGGCTGAAGCTCCAAGGTCTCAGGAACAACTTTAAAACAGTGTGAGCAGTACTCTGGGAGAAGAAAAAAGAAAAATGTATGAATGAAGAATAAGCAAACCTTAAAGCACTAAGGAAAAAAGCATTTTAAAAATGTAATGTCCATAAATTTATCTATAGGTCAAGCTATTGAGGCTGAAAATATTCAATAAACAAGCACTTGCAAAGAGGATGAGAGACTGGAGAGTAACTGCTTCCAAAGGGTTTCAGTGTTGTACTGTACCTACACAGGAATATTCCCATTGTTCTTGTTCCCCTGTATCTTCAAGCCAAAGATCACAGTCAGTCATAAATAACATATTTTCAGTGAATTTTATTTCTTTCTGTAGGATGGGAGAGCTATGTTTCCTTGGTTTTGACTGTTTTCCTAATTTGGTTTAGTCTGCTTTAAGAGTTTAGTTATTGATTCATTGAGGATAGTTTTGCTTTTATTTTTACTGTTTACTGCATTCGGATGGGCAAAAGGAGTTAACTTTTTAAAAACATGCAGTGAAGCAACTGTGCAGGTGTGTATCTTTCTCTCCCCGTCTTCCAGCCTCTCTCAATTTCTCTCTGTCCTATCTAACAACAATGAAAGAAAAAAAAAAAAGGCCTCCAGGAGCAGTAATAGTGCTGGCACCTAGCCCCAGTGATAACCCTGGAGGCAAAAAAAAAAAAAAAGACAATGAAAATTATTTATATTAAATAACTTGTGCATAGAGTACAAAATTCAAAAGAAACAAACTTCAGTCCTCTCTTTACTTTTTAAAAAATTTTTATGGGCAAAAATATTTTCAAAATATAGATGCACCTGGGTGTCCCAGTGACTGCCACCTGGGTGATACTTAGGGCATTATATAAAATTATAGCACACAAACCAGGTTCAAGAATGGTCCCCACAGCAGTGAAGCAAACTTCACTGCTATGGTCTTGAGGCTTGTCTGTCTCTCTCTCCCTTAAATGTCTTTATTTAAAAACAAACAAAACAAACAAACAAAAAAAACGAAAACAAAATAGACAAAAGAACACTGGCTTTAAAGTAAGACAAACAGCAATTAGCGGTGTGACCATGAGCAAAAGACTGAATATTCACTCCTTTAGCCTTTCTTTTCTTTTTTTTTAAATTTATTTTATTTATTTATTCCCTTTTGTTGCCCTTGTTGTTTTATTGTTGTAGTTATTATTGTTGTTGTTGTTGTTGGATAGGACAGAGAGAAATGGAGAGAGGAGGGGAAGACAGAGAGGAGGAGAGAAAGATGGACACCTGCAGACCTGCTTCACCGCCTGTGAAGCGACTCCCCTGCAGGTGGGGAGCCGGGGTTCGAACCGGGATCCTTATGCCGGTCCTTGTGCTTTGCGCCACCTGCGCTTAATCCGCTGCGCTACAGCCCGACTCCCAGCCTTTATTTTCTTATCTGTAGCTGAAGAAGTTAACACCTGCCTCTCAAATACATAAAACAGTTAACACAGCAGCTAACACTTGGTAAGTGCTAATAAATTATAGCTAAAAATAAAGTTTGAAAAGGAAGGTTTAGTAATGAAGCATAGACTAGTAAAAAGAACCACTGGTCACCTACAATTCACTTAAGGTGGCTACATGCTGTCCTGCAGGTATTTAACACAGTGATGATGTTAAACTAAAGACTTAAAAATACACGTTCAACAAACTGAACAGATATTCTTGCTAAATATTAGTAAGTATGATAATTATTTTAACACATAGCATCAACACATATCTTAGAAAAAACAAGACAAACTGATAATAAAAATGACGAGTGTGATCCAGGGAGGTGGCACAGTGGCTAGAGCCTTAAACTTTAAAGCACGAACCTAGAGTTCTATCACAGGTAATGCACGTGCCAGAGTGATGCTTTGCTTCTTTTTCGCTTTCCTCTTACTTATGAATAACAAGTAAGTCATTTTTTTTTTTTAAACTAAAAAAAAAAAAATGGAAGGATGTGGGTTCAAAGTAGAATCTTTATGTTTGAAATTAGCCTGGGTGGTGGCTCACCCAGTAGAACATACTTATTCTTATGCTTGGAATAACTGAACCCAGGCCCAAGTCCCTGGTCCCCACTGCAAGAGGAAAGCCTCAGGAGCAGTGGAGTAGTGTGCTTTAGGTATCTCTCTCTCTCTCTTTCCACCCCTGCCCCTTTCACCCTATATAAAAAGAAAAAAAAAAAAAAAGGCCACCAGAAGTGGTAGAGCTATTGTATAGGCATGAAGTCCCAGAGATAACAGTGACATAAAAGAAACAAACATCATATATATATATATATATATATATATATATACACACACAATGGAATACTACTCAGCTGTTAAAAAATATGAGATAGTCTCCTCTGCATCCTCTTGGATGAAACTTGAGGACATCATATTAAGTGAGATAAGCCAAAAAGAGAAGGATGAATATCAAATGATTTCAATTATTAGCAGGACTTAATAAAGTAGAGATGGAGAGGGAGAGCACAAGTGAAACATAGATTGGACATGGTGTATTGCACCAAAGCAAAGGACTCTGGAAAGGGAGGGGGGAAGATAGGAAGAAAACTTTGGGGGCCATTTACATAATGAAATTGTATGCATATATCAATGATTGCACTGTAAAAAGCATTAACTCTCTCAATAAAAAAAACTGACAAGGGAGAAAGAGCATAATTTGATTCTTTTAAAATATATATGTTTATTTGTTATTAGAGACAAAGAGAAACTCTGAGGAGAAAGGGAGATAGGAAAAGAGACAGAGAGACACCTGCAAGTCCTACTTCACCACTTGTGAAGCTTTCCCCCTGCAGGTGGGTACCAGGTCCTTGAACCTGGGTCCTTGCATACTGTAATGTGTGCAGTTAACTGCCTGGCCTCATTATTTTTATCCTTAAAATGTCTCAGAATATTAAAATTAATATAGGAATATTCCTAAAAATTTCTTGTTCCTTATGAATAATAATAATAATAATAATAGCAGTAAGACTAGTGCTACTAGGTTGCTGGAAAAGTCATGACATATTTTTCTATGCAAAAAATTGCCATGACTTTTCTAACAACCCAACATATTGGAAAATCTATGATAAAATAAATGTGTTCAAAATTACGATTTCTGGAAACTAGGTTAAGCACACATAGTGCAAAGCACAAGGACCAGCACAAGGATCCTACTTCGAGCCCCTGGTTTTCCACCTGCAAGGGGTCATGTCACAAACAGTGAAGCAGGTCTGCAGGTGTCTGTCTTTCTCTCCTCCTTTCTGTCTTCCCCCTTCCATTTCTCTCTGTCTTTTCTGGCAACAACATCAATAACAACAACAATAATAACCACAACAATGATAAAAACAAGGGCAACAAAAAAGGAAAATATATTTTTTTCCAAAAAGAACATCCATTAATGATCAAAATTCTCAAAGTCTACAAATAGAAGGAAACTTTGAAACATGAGCCTGATAAATGGCATTTATAAAAAACCTATAGCTAGGACCTACGTTCAAGCCGTTACTCATCTGTGGGTGGAAATCTTCACAGGCAGTCAAGTACTGCTGCAGGTGTGTCTTCCTATTTTTCCCACCCCTCTCAATTTCTCTTTTTCTCCCTCTTCCCAAATAAAAAATAAAAACCTATAGCTAAATTTATACTTAATGGTGAAAGAGTGAACACTTGGCTCCCTAGGACTGGGGAAATGCTCTTGTTGGGTTACTTCAAGATTTAGCTCCTCACTTAATGAAGTTTAGTTCACTATATATTACTAAATCTTCCTGAAAAAACAACTTATTTGTAAAAAATGATATTAAATCTTTTGATTTAAGATCTATCCC
Source organism: Erinaceus europaeus (assembly GCF_950295315.1). Taxonomy (NCBI): domain Eukaryota; kingdom Metazoa; phylum Chordata; class Mammalia; order Eulipotyphla; family Erinaceidae; genus Erinaceus; species Erinaceus europaeus. Next base: position 109,884,861 of record NC_080163.1, on the reverse strand, counting down.
TGAGTAAACTTCAACTGTTATAAAGATAACTCCTTAATGCATTATTAATACATTGTCAAAAGTGGTTATTCCTGTCGAAAGTATCTGCAGGGTGTTATAATATTGCCCGATGACACGTGGAAAACAGCTGAATTATGTTTCACTATTTATTAGATACAGATACCTTCTGACTTTTTTTTTTTTTTTTTTCAAGTGAGATGCTGCCAGCCCTAGGGAATTCTCTTCCTGAGCTCACTCTGGAGGCCTGCACTCCCACAGTACTCCCCACCCCTGCAGTGGTCTCAGTAGACCAACTTCTAGGAGGAAACCCAAGGGTGCAGGCAGTGGCTCACCCAGTAGAGTGCACACATAACCATGCGTGAGGACCCAGGTTCAAACCTCTGGTCCCTACCTGCGGGGGGGGGGGGGGAGGGGGGAAGGCTTCATGGTTGGTGAAACAGTGCTGTGGGTATTGTCTCTCTAGATCCCTTGTCTTCTCTTTTAAATAATTTATTTCTTTATTGGGGAATTAATGCTTTACATTCAACAGTAAATACAATAGTTTGTACATGCATAACATTCCCCAGATTCCCATTTAACAATACAACCCCCACTATTTCATTCATCATTTTTCATGGACCTGTATTCTCCCCACCCACCCACTCACCCCAGAGTCTTTTACTTTGGTATAATACTCCAATTCCATTTCAGGTTCGACTACCTTCTGACTTTCTTATCAGAGTGTTACTTCTCTGCACCGATTATACTTGTCAGGTTTTTTGATATATGGGAAATTAAGTCATGTTAGAAATTTTTCCTAATACTTTTGGAGGAATACAGCCTTAGCTACAGATTTATCACCACAATCTTAGGAAACCAGAATTGGGGAGAAACAAAAATGAGTAATGAAGAACAATCATATCTGTGTATCACATTTTAAGTCACTTTTGTCAAAGCTTATGGCAAAATAAATTTTAAAAAATACAATCTCTCCTTTTAGTTGGTAAAATTTTGTTTAAAACAAATTTTGGTAACCTGTACGCTATAAAAATGTCCAGTTCTATACTGGAATTAGACTTCCTAGCTTCTTCCCACACAAAGACCTCTACTTATATCTGCTCTTTTCCTACTTTTGGGTTCCTGTCTATTAAGCACTTATCCTGCTTTATATCTTACTGCCTACCTGCCAGCAAGTTGCAGATGCTATTTTGACACCATCCTGACATTCCTGGGTAGATGATCTCACCAATGTGTTTCACCTCTCTAGACCCCTAGCCCACTAGGCAGGGACAGATACAGCCTAGGGGTATGGATCGACTTGCCAATGACCATGTCCAATAGAGAAGCAATTACAGAAGCCAGACCTTCCACCTTCTGCACCCCAAAAAAGAACTTTGGTCCATACTCCCAAAGGAATAAAGAATAGGGAAGCTTCCAATTGAGAGGATGGGACACAGAGCTCTGATGGTGTGAACTGTGTGGAACTGTATCCCTGTTATCTTACAATCTTATTATTATACAACTATTAAAAAATATAGTGGGGATGGGATATGGAGTTCTGGTGGTGGGAACTGTGTGGAGTTGTAGCCCTCTTATCCTATGGCTTTTGTAAGTGTTGTTTTTTTTTTTAAATATTTATTTTATTTATTTATTCCCTTTTGTTGCCCTTGTTGTCTTATTGTTGTAGTTATTATTGTTGTTGTCGTTGTTGGATAGGACAGAGAGAAATGGAGAGAGGAGGGGAAGTGACTCCCCTGCAGGTGGGGAGCCGGGGTTCGAACCGGGATCCTTATGCCAGTCCTTGTGCTTTGCGCCACCTGCGCTTAACCCGCTGCGCTACAGCCTGACTCCCAGTGTTTTGTTTTATAAATAAAAATTAAAATAAATAAAAAAATGTACAGTTCTATAAACTGCATTTGAAATGATGAAAGAATTGTAAACTGATTTTCTAACATTAAAAAGTATTCTTCAAACTTTTTCCACATCTTTCTTTCTTCCCCATCTCAATAAGTGTTACTTTATTTTATTTTTCTTACTGGAGTACTGCTCAACTGTAGCCTGCGGTGGTGCTGGGGATTGAACCTAAGACCGTTGGTGCCTCAGGCATGAAAGTACTTTGGCATAGGCACCGTGCTATGTCCCCAATCCTCCTACAACAATTTTTTTTTTTTGCCTCTAGGGTTATCCCTGGGGCTCAGTGCCTGCACCACAAATCCTCTGCTCCTAGAGACCATTTTTCCCATTTTGTTGCTCTTCTTGTTGTTATTGCTGTTGTTGTTGGATAGGACAGAGAAATCAAAAGAGAAGGGGAAGATAGAGAGGAGGGAAGAAAGATAGACACCTGTAGACCTGACTCACTGCTGCCCCTGCAGGTGAGTAGCCAGGGGCTTGAACCAGGATCCTTACGCCTGTCCATGTGCTTTGCACCATGTTCACTTAACCCACTGTGCTACCACCTGCATGTCCGCAGCAATTTTTATCTTAAGTTATCACCAAAGTGAGAAATTATGGGGACCCAAATAGTTGGACTGTTCCATATATATATCCTCCTATGTGGTGTTTACAAGAAAATAGTTTGCCAATAAGCTGATTAAGATAGAAGAAAATGAGATCAAAAGTAAGAAGTTTCAGAATGCAGGACATCTGTTCTCTTTCTCCAGAGTCTGCTAGACAACAAAAAGTTCCAAATGCATTCTGGAAAAACATTTATAATGCATAAAACTGAAGTTCATGCAAAGATTTTGAAAAGTAGTTTCCTATCAAAACAAAAATTCTAAAACTTTCAGTTTGGAGATTGATATCTCACATGCAAAAATCTGCATATTTTGTACAGATAAAAGTCTTCAAGTTAGATAGCGACATAAAACGGCAAAAATTTATTAGGAACTGAAAAATATGACAAATGAACATAGTAATAGTATCTGGCTGCAATTCTATCATCTGTGATTTACCCTGCCAAAACTGCTTTTTCAAACGTAGATATGAGTTCTACTTGCATTTGGTAGCTTCATTTAAAGTTGCGAAAAGTTGGAAGCAACCAATGTCCTTCAGAAGAGGGAAGAATAAACTGTGGCACATCCAATAATGGAAGAGTATTCAGCACTAAAAAGAAATGAGCTGTCATCCATGAAAAAACATTAAAGAATCTTAAATGTATAACATTAACTGTAAGAAGAATATGAAAAGGGTACATATTACAATGTGATAACATTCCGGAAAAGGCAACACAGTGAAGAGAGAGGGGATGAAAAGACTGAGAACAAAGTACTTTTAGGCAGTTAAACTACTATTTTAAAGACTTGATGGTGGATACTTTTCACTGTACACATTTTAGAATGTACAAAACCATTTATACCTAATGCAAATTATGAACTTTGAGCAATAACAATGTGGGCTCATGCATTTCAACCAATGTGCCATTTTGGTGCCAGATCCAGAGAGTGAGAAAGGCTGTACATGAGCAGGGGAAGGAGGTATCTGGGGACTCTTGGTATTTTCCACTCACTTTTGCTGTGCATGTAAACATGCACTACAGAATGAAATCTTTTTTTTTTTTTTTTAGGTGTATGTATGTACTGATATGTGATTTGGTTTGTAGTGTCTGCTCTGAAGGTCTCTGATTCAACAAGAGGATGAATACACATCCATATTTGTAAGGACATTATAGTCAGAGCATACGAAAGTCATTTGAATTTAAATGATATGTTTTTTTTAATTTTATTAGTGACTTAATATTGATTTACAAAATTATAAGGTAATGGGTATAGTTCTGCACCATTACCACCACCAGAGCGCTGTATCCCCACTCCCTCCATTGGAAGTTACAGTAGTTCTCCTAAGGTTGCAAAAATGGGTTAACTTATTTCTACAACTATCTGTCTATATTTGTATATTTGCCCATTTTTCCCCCATGGCCTAATATTCTTTTCCAAATCATGCCTACACCTATTCATACTTCAGAATGTCCTTCCTTTCTATCTCTTCTCTCCTTGGGCACTGATGGAGTGGAGTTCAGAGGCCTCTGGTCGTCTTTCCTATCACTTCTCCCCCTCTAGGAATATGGACCAAAATTCTCTTTGGGGTGCAGAAGCTGGGAGTTCTGGCTTCTATAATTGCTTCTCTACTGGACATGGGCATTAGCAGGCTGATCCATACCCCCAGCCTGTTTCTATCTTTTTCTATTGGGGTAGGACTCTGGAGAGGTAAAGTTGTCACCTCAATGGTAAGGTCATCTGCCCAGGGAAGTCAGGATGGAATCATAATATAGAATCAGCAACTTGGTGGTAAACAGTACTTCTTTTTTTTTTTCTCCAGGGTTATCTCTGGGGCTAGGTGTCTGCACTACGAATTCACTGCTCCTGGAGGCTATTTTTCCCATTTTGCCACCCTTGTTGTGGCTGTTATTGCTGTTGTTATATCTATTGTTGTTATTGTTGGATAGGACAGAGAAAACTCAAGAGAGATGGGGAAGACAGATAGGAGGAGAAAAAGATAGACACCTGCAGACCAGCTTCACTGCTTACAGAGCGACACCCCTGCAGGTGGGAAGCTGGGGGCGTGAACTAGAATGCTTACACCATCCTTGCGCGGGTCCTTGTGCTTTGCGCCATGTGCACTTAACCTACCGCCCAGACCCCAACAATACATTTCAAAAAATGAATCAAAGTATCTGTACATACAAAAAAATCTTTTTTGTAGATATAGATGAGAGAGAGTGAGTGAGTGAGAGGCCGTAGCACCAAAGCTTCCTTCTGTGAAGTGAAGCTTGAACTTGCGTTGTGCACATGGCAGAGCAGCACACTACCAAAGTGAACTACTTCAACACCCCACAAATTCTTACATTTGGGAATAAGAATAATCAGATACATGTAAGATACACACTTAATAAATAAAATGAATGATTTAAAAATAGAATCAAATTTGACAACTAGAAAAGATATCCAGAACACAGATGGCTATAGCCTCTCATAAGGACTCCAAAGCTCAGAGAAGTAACATGACTTGCCCTGGGTCATAGATTATCTATTGAGAGAAGACTAGAACCATAGTATTTTAAATTTTAGTAGGCTTCTTTTCCCTTTTCATTAAAGTTCTTAAAATTTAGAGATGTTCATATATTTTCTTTTGTCATTTACTGAGAAGTACATGAGATTAATTAGGATATTTCTGTGCCTAATAAGCACACATTCAAGTTCTGCCCACTTACATATTTATTCTGCCTGCCTTTTTTTCCCAGAGTTCATTTATAAAGAAAATCATGTTTTAAAGATTTTTTTAAAAGAGTCTATGAAAATGTCTTTCCCTGGAAGTGAACATACTGCATATATGTTTATTCCTAAAGCAAAGACTATGCCCCCTCCCCAATCCCACCATTGATAGTGAGAATTCAGAATCTTGCTCGACCTCTTATAGAGGTAAAAATCCACCCTTGGTGAGAACAGCTGTGACTTGGAGAAAGAAGCTACAAATAACATGCTGGGAAATTCAGCAGGCACTGTTATTATATCCTGTTTATACTGTCATTTTTCCTATCAGTAGGATATTATTTATACAGACCCCACCCATGACTTCTTGTTTATCTTATTATAGAAATCCTCCAAATCTAAAAAAAGACTGTATTTGTTTCTGGAACAAGCACATGTGTTATAATTTTGCACCTCACTACATTTTTTATTTAGCATTTTCTTTTGTTATGCATCACCCGCTCTCATTTTTATCTTAAGGCTGATTTATTTTATTACTTCACATATTAGCATTGAACTCAGATGAGATTCTAGAACACCACATGCTCAATTTTATTTTGGGGTATACTCCTTCAGTCAGATATTCTTGTAAGATACACTTGACTGATTTTCTTAAAGACAGAAAAGTATGCTCATATATTGACCCAAGTGCTCCAGTTAGTAACCCCAAGATGCCTACAAGGCCTCCTTAGACTACTCTATCCCAGGTGGCTCAATTACAAGGGCTAGATTTATATAGCTTTAACATATTACATTCTAGGCAATCAGTTCTCTAGAGTGAAAAATCCTGCCCTTGAGTTTAGCTGGATAGGCTGAGTGAAAATGCGACATACTTAGTAAGATATGAGAAATTCATTAATTTAGTAAGTTGGCCAGCATAACAACAAAGAAATCTGGTTATAAATCATCCTTATCTCCTTGCTTTATGTAATTAAATTAAGGTAGATTGAAATAGAGAAAAGAAAAATGTGAGATTTTTAAAGGGAGAAATTAATGCAGCATTTCTTACCTCTGGAAAGGAACTATTGAACAAAGAAATACTACAAGGCAGATAGGTAAACACAAAACCTTCAGAAAGATGTACAATACAGGACTCTTTAGGGATATGCAAGAAAGATAGTTACTCTTAAAGAACATTACTCTATGATGCATGCATAAGTAAAATGAAAATTAAAAACCTTAGGGTAGCAAACTAAATGGATTAACTTTATAAAAAAGAAAGGTATAGGGGGAGTCGGGCGGTAGCACAGTGGCTTAAGCACACATGGTGCCAAGCACAAGGACTGGCATAAGGATCCCAGTTCGAGCCCCTTGCTCCCCACCTGTCGGGGAGTTGCTTCACAAGTGGTGAAGCAGGTCTGCAGGTGTCTTTCTTTCTCTACCCCTCTCTGTTTTCCCCCCTTTCTCCATTTCTCTCTGTCCTATCCAACAATGACGACATCAATAACAACAATAATAAATACAATAGAACAACAAGGGAAAGGGAAATAAATCTAAAAAACAAAAGGGGAAAATAAATATAAATTAAAAAAAAAATAAAGGTATAAATGTGTTAAAATGATCAAAGAAGTCAGGCTGGGAATACAAGCAATGATAATCTTGACAAACAGGAACTAATAAGGCTGAAATTAGGAGAAATACCTAGGTTCAATGAATAATTTGTAAACATCCAAGTGAGCAGAAATCAGGACAAGAGAGTAGCTGAAATCAGCTAGTGGGTATACTTGAAGATGGTAATAAAGAAGGCTAGAGATAAGCCATGAGGAACTTTACTTTCTATACAATTGAGAACTACTAAAGATAACTGAACAAGAGGCAACCACCTCAAATTTGTAGACAGGAATGAAAAGGAAGAGGAATAAGCTTGGCTGAGTCTGAAATGGAAGGAGAAGTTTTAACAGTACCAATACCTATTACTACAGTAGGTAAAGAAAAGGCGATGTGATATAGCTGTGTAAAAATACATCCCTCCCTTCCTTCCATCACCACAGTAGTTTCATGCCTGTGCAATTCCTTTTGATCTCATAAAGGAACAAAGATGGGGAGAGACACAGACTGAATAAGACAGCACAGTACCACTTCAGCGTGTGTGTGAAGTGCTCCCATGTGGTACCAGAAGACTTGAACTTGGTAGTAAAGTGTGCACTCCATTGGGTGAGCTATCTCCTGACCCCTCAACTATTGCTTTCAAAACCAGCAGGTGACATCATATTGTTACCGAGTGGATTCCCTAAACCTAAATAACATATTCAGTAGAGTGAGAGCAGTATTCTGTATTTTCAATGTTTCGAATATATCTACCATGAGCTAAATTTTCTAATACAGCTACCATGGACCAAGTTTTGAACAGCAAGATGCAGAAACATATCCTTCAGTTTACCTTTCGAGAAAAGGCAGTAATTGATGCACAATGCTTAATACATTAAAGTTTATCGAATGCATTGAGATGTCTAAGAAATTCTCTTTAAAAGCATTTTATTGTGATCTGCATCAGTGCCTGACAGGTTTCAAAAGGTACCGTTTTAAAATTCCAAGATGATTCAAGTTTCAGGGAATTTAAGATACACAGAAATATTTGTACCTACACAAGCTCAACTTTATAAAGTTGTACTATAACATTACTTTTTTTTTTTTTTTTTTTTTTTTTTTTTTGGTCATACTAGCTAACTAGATGATACCAGGGTTTTATTTATTGTTTCCAGTTTGGGAGAACCTAAGAAGTCCAAAAAACAAAAAGCCTTATCTTTTCAATGAGTTTTGGTAATATTTTCCCTTAGAATGCCATTATCACTATGCTTTAATTCTTGAAACAATAAAATATGATAGTTTGTACATGGGTAACATTTCTATGTTTTCCACATAACAATTCAATCCCCACTAGGTCCTCCTCTGCCATCATGTTCTAGGATCTGAACCCTCCCCGCCAACCCCAGAGTCTTTTACTTTGGTGCAATACACCAACTCCAGTCCAAGTTCTGCTTTGTGTTTTCTCTTCTGTTCTTATTTTTCAACTTCTGTCTATGAGTGAGATCAATCCATATTCATCCTTCTCTTTCAGGCTGATCTCACTTAACATGATTTGGAAGGGCATGTTTTTAATTGAAGTCTTTTACCATGAATACTTCAATTAAAGAAGAGTTGTCATTTATTAATATCTATGTATTATTAAATGTAATACATCACACACATGGGCTTAGATTCTTGGGGCGAAGTTTAAAACTTCTGAATGATTATTTAATTTTTAATTTAATTAGTGGAGAGACAACAATCATAACCTTTTACGTAAATAAATTTCAATGAACATAAAAGTCTAGAGAATAGAAACTGTATCTTAAAATTGAGGGCAGAAGAGCACTGGGATGGTGGTGGGAAAGACATGGGTAGGGGTGGGACACCTACCATGAGGAGATGAGAGGCTGCACTCATATTACCAACAACTGTCCTGTAAGTTATTATTCTTCAATAAAATGACTTAAAAAACAACCACAGCCACAAATTTAGTAGAAAATAATAATTGGAAGGTAATATTAAAGATTAGATCCGACCATTTTTACTATAGAAGAAACTGAGCCACAGAAACTAAAAATAGAAAGCTCAAAGTCACATAGCTGCTTATAGCATGTTAAAAGGGGGGATTAACTCGTATAACTATCAATAACTAACCCACAACAATGTACCAAATACAAAAAGGAACTGGATTTTAGGTTCTTTCCTTAAGTATGGCATGGGTCAATTTTTTTATAGTCTTATAAATCATTTACATCTAAAATAAAGGAAGGCTCTGTATCAACAAAGAAAAAAAAGTGCTACCCTGATTTTTTTTCAAGCATCATAGCAAATGCAATCTGAATTAAGAATGACACATATACATCACACACTTGGGATGGGGTGGCAGTGGGGTGGGTAATGGGATGGGATATAAAGAACATAGAGTAGAGAAGACAATGGCAACTCTTCTCAGTAATGGTCTGAGGAAAACTTTCACAAACATAAAAGATGTTAAAATGTTATTGATCCTCATGAATTACTTTTAAGTTAGTGAAATCGGGGATTCAATTTGGAGGACTGCAAAGCTTTTAAAATTATGAAATGCAGATAGCAGTTGGATATGCAAGTGTCATAAGCTCTGCCACAATTAAAAGAATACCCAAGAAACCTTTTTTTTTCCTGGTCGTAAAAATAGGGGATTTTGTGCTTATTATAAATGCTATAAAATTTACTAGCACAAGCAAAAAAAATGACTGGAGAAGTTCCATAATATTGGAGACAATGGGTTTTAAATCATAGGCATACATTATTATGCCTAAGTTGACAGATCTGCACTGCAATGCAGAAATGAAAGCAATATTCCAACATCTGTAGCAGAAGGCACAGACTATACATGATTCCATAATAAAGGGCTCTTCAGCTCTTACCTGTTACCTGTGCAACAACTGCTTGGGAAATCCTCCGATTGGCAAGAAAGGCTTTGATTTCCTCTTTTATCACACTGCTGTCCCTCCTAACAAAAACAGAAGACAAGACCAACAATGTATGTTGAAGGTAGAAATCCTTATCTTTGGTAAGACAGGTGAAGCAGAGAAGTAGGGAGAACACAGAAAGGAGAGACAAAAAAAATAAAAGGTAAACAGACCAAGCCTGTGTGTGAAATATGAAATTAAAACAAACCATGAAACACCACATAACCAAGCCCTAAAACATCACATCATCAGACAGACATCTTAGTGAATGCCACAGCAGACATCTCACTAGAGGATGGTTAATCGTATGCTGTATAATTCACATTAGAAATATGGCTGCCATATGGTATATACAAATTTTCATTACTTGGGAATTAATATATCTTACACAGACAGAAATCCTAGAAAAATAAAACAGCAAAAAGCCATTATAAATAGACTGTGGGTCTGCAAGCTGACTATGTTACTGCATAAGTAATGCTGACTTCATTTTAAAACTTTTGTCAAAGGAACAGAAATCATTCTCACAACTGTAAAATTACTAGTCATCTTAAGAATGGCTTTGTCCTTCAACCTGACTTCTTATTCCAATATAAACAAAAATGTATGTGTAATGCATTAAATATAAACCTTTAAATAAAATGGCATGGACTAATTTCCTATTACATGTACTATATGGAATATTTCAAACTAGAGTATATTCTATATCACTGACATTATGTACTATAGACCTCATTAATTTCTACTAAATGTTTACTTCAAAAAAATTCAATAAATTCCCCAAAGATAAAATAGTCATCACTAGATGACTATGAATAGTAAACTTTTCTTCTTCACAAAAACAAACACTTAAAAACTTACACTTAAATCCTTAAAATGACAGTTTCTTTCTGAATGTTTTGTTGAAATGAATTATATAAAAAGGGGGGGGGGCTTTTGCTTTTTGTTCCAGTTCAAAAGCAACAAATCAGTGGTAGTAACTTATTATCTAATACAATGATAATCAAACCATGGCTTATGGGTTAAATGTGGCTGCCACCTGTTTTTATAAAACTTACGGCAATACTCTGTAGGTAGTACAGTGGATAAGGCACTGGACTCTCAAGCATGAGGTCCCAGGTTAAATCCCCTGCAGCACATGTACCAGAGTAACATCTAGTTCTTTCTCTCTCTCCTATCATTTCTCAGAATAAATGAAAATCTTAAATAAATGAAAATAAAGCTTATGGCCTGTGAATGGCTTTCACAGATGAACATTTGCAATCAATTTGGTGATAAAGAACATTATTTGTGAATATGAAATAAGAAAACTACTAATAACTGCCCCCCCTTACAAGTATATTCCACTCTCATTAAAGGGCAACCTTTCAAAATGACATTTAATTATTATTCTATATTAAATTTCTCAAAAAATTTGGTCATTTATTTTGTCTCTTATATGTAAACATATTCCCATTTTTTCCTCTTGGTCACAAAAATCTAAAATAAAATGTCTACCATCTAGTTTTTTTTTGCCTCTAGGGTTATTGCCGGGGCTCGGTGCCTACACCACGAATCCACTGCTCCTGGAGACCATTTCCCCCCCTTTTGTTGCTCTTGTTTTATTGTTATGGTTATTATTATTGTTTTTTGTTGTTGTTGCTGTTGTTGGCTAGGACAGAGAAAAATCGAGAAGGGAGAGGAGAGAGAGAGGGGGAGAGAAAGACAGACACCTGCAGACCTGCTTCACCGCTTGTGAAGCAGCTCCCCTGCAGGTGGGGAGCCGGGGGCTCGAACCAGGATCCTTATGTGGGTCCTTGCACTTTGTGCCACGTGTGCTTAAGCCACTGCGCTACGCCCGACTCCCAACATCTAGCTTTTTATAGAAAAAATTTACTAATCCTGATCTGAGCCAAAGGGTGAATCTTTACGAATTACTCTGTAAATAAATCATAATTTTTTTTTACAGAAGTTTGAATTTCTCTATACATTGTTTGAAAAACTAAAATCAAAAAAAGTATCCTGTAAAAAAAAATGTTAGTTGTAATTAATGCAGAGCAGACATTTTGTTGAGTAGAATCTATACACTCTGTTGGTGAAATGCATGCTCTCTTTCAAAAATGGGAGGGGGAGTGGTGATAGGAAAAAGAACTTCCAGTTTTGAACTCTAAGTATATTTCTGATTTATAAGTTGGAAATCATATTATTAAAATTCCTAGAGGAAGAAACAGAGTCAGATATTTAATTTAGTATTTGAAATGCCTAATATTGATCCAGATTCTAAGCTAGAAATACTTCAAACTAGAGCGTATTCTATATCACTGATATTATGTACTATAGACCTCTCATTTATTTCTGGCTACATACATTTCAAAAAACTTTTTATACTTGAAATATTTCCTGGGGAAAATATGCATTTCCATTTTATTTTAAAATTGTGAAACTGAATAAAAAGGATACATATAAATTTATTTGAAATTCAGGCAAAACAATACATTGCTGAGTAAAGTACAGTCAAAAAGACTGGACTGCATTAAAAATATCTGCCAATAATTTGTTGAACAAGAGATAACTTCAGCAGCATCTACTGCAATCTGCCTTTATAATAAAACAAATCATCTCATGTCTGATACCGTTGTAAAATTAACTGAAAGATTTTAAATAGAGTGCTGCATTTCACTGGACAGAATGTCCTTATAGAGAAAGGAAAAACTGAGTTTAGAATAAATTAAGGTTAAATAAAAATATATTGTTGTAGGGAAAGAAGGTTAAATGATACGTTTGATTAGTATGGGATGCATTGGATCGACCTTCTCATGGTGCATCCCGTGAGTTCATTCATTGGGGAAACTGATGATCCTTCCTAGCCGACTGAATCCACATGGATCCCAGTCACTTTCAAAGCCAGCAACAAGCAGCTCCTGACAGCTTTCAACCTGACGCTGCTGACTGGCTACGGAAGAAGGGCAAACGCTAGAAGAAGTATTGTCACCAGGGCTTCATCTCTCCAGGTCAATATATTTAAATAGAGGGATGTATAGAGGGAGATGAATTACAAAAAAACAAAAATCTTTTTGCTGAACTGTTTACCAAAGAGAAAATTTTCTGAATTAAAGCTAAACCTAACAAGATATAAGAATGAGCTGTGGCAAATTGTTTAAGTTGGACATTGGTTTCATCACTAGGTAAAATTAGAACATTAATATACTTGTCACAGGCTTTAAAGTTTTTTTCCTCTAAAAAGAGTAGTGAAATTCAACATTAAAAGTATGAACATGTGTGCATTATTTGTAAAGTTGAAAATTCTTCAATGTCAGAAATGATGATTTGTAAAGTCCTGAAATAATCTCAGGAAAAAGTAATTTGCTCTAATTACAGAAGACTGAAGTAAACCTCTGTTTCAGGAACTTCAAGGCATCATAGAAAAACTTCTATAAAGTCAGTTTAGTGATACGGGAGGTGGCGCAGTGGATAAAGCACTGGGCTCTCAAGCATGAGGTCCTGAGTTCAAACCCTGGCAGCACATGTACCAGAGTCATGTCTGGCTCTTTCTCTCCTCTTTCTCATTAATCCATAAATAAAGTATTGTAAAAAATAAAGTCAGTTTAGACTCAAGAAGTGATGCCAATTAACTGGTTTTCCCAGGCATTTTCAAGATAGTAAAAACATTCAACTAATATTATGAATTCTTTCATTTCAGCCAAGTTCCATTTTACTGGGTTAGCTTTATTCTTTAAATTTTCACTTATTTCCCCTCACTGACCCCTCTTTAACCTGCCTCTCCTGGTCTATACACTCCCTGTGAAAGTAGTTTCTTAGTGAACTCTGCATTATTCCAAATCTAATTCTGTCATTATCGCCTCTCACATCCTCTTTAAAGAGAATGAATCCTTTTTTCCTTCTTTTCTTATACAATCACATACATCTTACGACTCCCACATTTCAAATCTTACAGAATCATAGTAATACACAGGCTAATCTTTTTTTTTTTGATTCCACATCTTATTGCAAAGATAAACTACCATTATATTGGTATCTAACCACTCGAGTTCCATGTCATTTACTATCCTTTCTAAACTGCAACTATTCATTGAACTAGGGTGACTTCCACATGAAGATAAAATTCTTTCCTCTGCAGCCATATACTTTGTAGCTTGCTAAACTTTCCATCTGTCTTCTTACAGACTTTAATTACTATTCTGGAGAATTAATAAGCGATGTCTTTTTATAAATCACTTTTTAAAATAAAAATTATCTTTATTTATTGGATAGAGACAGCCAGAAATCAAGAGGGAAGGGGGTGATAAAGAGGGAGAGAGACAGACACCTGCAGCCCTGCTTCACCACTTGTAAAGCTTTCTCCCTGCAGGTGGGGACCGGGGGCTCAAACCTGGGTTCTTGCGCATTGTAATACATGCACTTAACCAGGTGCGTCACCACCCGGCCCCACAAAATCACTCTTTTTAAAGACACATTGTAACTGTCATCTATTAAGGAAAGTTTTCCCTCATGCTCAGAGTTAAACAAGATATTTTCTCCCAATAGCTAATTATAAGGTTTCAATTATATCACTCACATACTATATAGTAGTATTGCATGCTATTCTATATTACAGTTGTTCCTGATCTGCCCTTATCTCTATTACTAGCCTCTAAAGTCCTTTAGCACAAAGGTTTTGTTTTAGTCCTCAAGAGGGTTAACGGTTCTTGCAAAAACAGAGCTTAATTTGTCCATTGAAAGAACAAATCTGAAGTTAAAGATACAATGTAAATCAGGGAACCTGATCTAGATAATTTATAAAACATTCCAAATCTTATTCTCAAATATGTTTAAGCTTCCTAATTCAAAAATAAAAAGGAAATGTGCATACTAAAACAAAACAGCAATGCTTCCTTTTCTGGACATTACAGAATAAACTTTAGAAAACTGCATGTTTTAAAAGGTTTTCTATTCTTTCAGTTGTTAAACACAATACATTCTTTTAATTCCTTAAAAGGTAGTTACTTATCTCAAAGACTTCCAGAGATGGAGAAATATCTACTGAAGCATATTTTACAGGTGGACAAAATAATCTGTTCAAATTATTCCATGTTTGGATAAAAATATTCTCCCTTTAATTTCTACTGATGGAGATAGTAAAACATAATAAAATACTATTCAGCAGTTAAAACTGGTAAAGTCATTCCTTTGCCCCATCTTGGATGGAACTTGAAGAAATAATTTAAGTGAAATAACAACAACAAAAGATCTCATATATAGGGGAAACTTAAACAAACAGGGAGAAGCAAAAACACAAAGTAAAACTTGGACTGGGTGTGGTGTGCTGCACCAAAGCAAAGGGCTCTGAGGAAGGGCAAGAATGAGGGCAGGGAGATCTTTGGGGTCCTGATGCATGATGATGGAAAAGGATCTAAGATGGGGCTGAGAGTGTTCTGCATACACCTATCACAGGGAACTAGGAAACTGTATCCATGTGCCAACTGGACTGTAAACATTAAACCTCCCCAATAATGTGATTTACAAAAGTATAAAAAGAACTTCAGAAGAAAAGCAACAGAGACAATACGATAGCTGAATATCATGTCCTAAAGAGTATAAATATAGTATCTTCATGAATTTTTTTTTTTTTGCCTCCAGGGCTCAGTGTCTGCACTATTAAATTCACTGCTCCTGGAGGCTATTTCACCCCCTTTTGCTGCCTTTGTTGTTTATCGTTGTTGTTGTTATTGCTGTAGTTGTTGTTGGATAGGACAGAGAGAAATCAAGAGAGGGGGAGAGAAAGATAGACACCTGCAGACCTGCTTCACCACTTGTGAAGCGACCCCTCTGCAGGTGGGGAGCAGGAGGCTCAAACCGGGATCCTTGAGATGATATTTGCGCTTTGCGCCATGTGCGCTTTACCCACCTGGCCCGCATGAATACCGCCTGGCCTGCATGAATAAATAAATATCCGAATTGCTTGATCTACTGATGACCAATTGAGTCTCAGAATTTTGTATTTTTAACACACTCATAAAATTTAGTACAAGGATCACTAGAATAACATCTCTAATAAATGCTATTGATACATTTAATATGTATCACTTAATATTTATTTATTAATTCTGGGGAAACCTCGTACTAGTTATTTTTTTCAAATGTATACATGACAGAACAGATGCATTTTAACTGAAATTTAATTTTAAACTGACATATACACTTAAATGTGTATTAACAAATATATGTTAAAATATTTACATGTACTATGGGTCTTTGTTCTAGCTTTTAGCTCTAAAGCCCTTCCTAAAAAGTTCTGTTACTTAAATTGTTGAGATTTTATGTTCTAGCTTTCATTTTTCTACCCCTAGTCAGTTAAAATCTAGAAAAATTAGTGGTTACTTTCATTTGATTCTTTCTTAGCCAATAGATAAAGTGTACAATTACAACTTAACTAAGTTGTAAAAAAAATCCTTTGTGTACTTGGAAATTATTAGGATTTAAGAAGTTATGTTTATGAGTTCAGTGGGTTATACACTATTTTAAAAATATAGCTCATGATTGAATGCTCTGAAGGCTGGGGGATGTGTACTTGCAAGAATGGAGCTATACATGATATATATACCAAACCCAACCTACTGTAATAGCAACATACTGTGCAGTCATAAGCAAAGGCAATATACCTTTTTTAAAAGCAGATTACTCAAAAAGAAGCTACTGCTCAAAAAAAAATCATTTTTGTAGTTGGTGATTAATCTTAAATATAAAATATCATTTAGGGGACAGGGGAGTCCACTAAGGCATTCCCACATTGTCTTGTGTTCCATTAACCACTGTTTTAAAAATCTTTTGGTAGTCTAAATTAGGAAAATGTACAGAGGCTATCATATCATCTTCCAACAGTAACAGTCTTCCCTCTTCTCTTCCAATTTGTGTCCCTTTTATTCCTTTCTCTTGCATAATAGCTATGGCTAGGACGTCCAACACTATGTTGAATAGCAATGGTGATCGTGGGCAGCCCTGTCTAGTACCTGGTGTAAGTGGGAAAGCATTCAGTCTCTCACCTTTAAGTATGATGTTGGCTGTAAGTTTGCGGTATAGACACAACTAAATTTAGGAATTTTCCATCTATTCCCTTCCTCTCTGCCTCTTTTTATTTTCTTAAATGTTTTGATCATAAAAGGATGTTGATCTTGTCACAGGCTTTCTCTGCATCTATTGAAATAACCAATAGATGGTTTCTGGTTTTCCTTTTGTTGGTATGCTGGGTTATATTTGTTGATTTACATATATTGAACCAGCCTTGCATCCCTGGAATAAATCCCATTTGGTTATGATGTACAGATTTTTTAATGTACTGTACTGTCTGTTTTGTTAGAAATTTGTTCAGTCTTGGCACATAATGGTAGAAAAAGGATCTAAGTTGGGGATGGGAGTATTTTGCAGACATCTATCACAGGGAGCTAAGACAAGAGATTGTACCCATTTGTCAACAACTTTACTGGAAACCATTAACTTATAAGAAAAAGAATGGGGGGTGGAGGAAAGGGAAAGAGGAAATTTACAGAGGCAACAGGCACCAGACACACAATGATAATGAAGAGATGGGTTCAAATTCAGGCTCTGTTGCATAATATTTAAGTGTACCTGGGCAATTATTTTGTTTTTGTGAACCTCGATTTCTCTGCTCTTTTTAAAAGTATGACTGTAGTGATTAAAACTGAGGTGAGGCACGCAATAAACATCTTCCTCATACTTAAGGACTATTATTATCTGTAAATGCTACAAAAATGAGAGGCTCAAAAGAAGAATGCACTTATAGATAAGAATGTAATTGCAGAGGACCACAGAAAGCTTGAAAGTCTCAAGATGACTAAAGGACACCAAAGGAGCAGTTGTAAGAAAGAAGAAAAAAGGAAGAAGGTAAAAGTGTCCAAACCATGCAATAAGTAGCAGCATGTAAATTAAATACTGGGAGATAGTAAACTGGATGGGAAAAATGAAGGGCTGATTAATAATGCGCGTGCGCGCGCACACACGCACACACACACACACACACACACACACACACACACACATATTAATGAAAACACTTGAATGTTTAGTTGTAACATACAACTATAAGTCCTACTCATGACTAAACAGAGAGAGGAGGGGAAGACAGAGAGGGGGAGAGAAAGATAGACACCTGCAGACCTGCTTCACCGCCTGTGAAGTGACTCCTCTGCAGGTGAGGAGCCGGGGGCTAGAACCGGGATCCTTAAGCCAGTCCTTGCACCCTGCACCATCCGCGCTTAACCCTCTGCGCTACCGCCTGACTCCCATTTTTATAATCTTATATCCAAGTTTGAGAGCCTGGTCAATCTGCAAAAGCAGGGGTGGGCACCTTTTCTCTGCCAATGACTATCTGTATATTTACAACAGAACTTGTGGGTTATACAAAATTACCAATTAAAAATTAGCATTTGTTTGTAAAATAAATAATATTTAATACAAATTTAAAAAAAAATCTAAATTTGCTTTTGAGTAAAGCCCTTTGTTGAAAAATAAAGTTTCTCAAACTTCCTATTATTATAATACATATTTGGGAATTTGCTGTTATTATGGTGGAGAAGGGCTTAAGTTGATGTCAGTGAGAGCAGTATGCAAGATATCTAACAAGGGGAGGTAAGAAATTGCACTTATAACAACCGTCTTGTAAATAATTTCCTCAATAAAATGATTATATATTATCTTTTGGCTAGTTGCTTTTATCAGTTAAAATGAGCTCAAAAGAAGATGAACTCAATGTCAAATTACTCTGATAATTTTATATTTTAAAAAGTTTAAATAACATGGACCTATGGCTGTTCTAAAACTATTCATGACAGAAAATGCATTGGGATCTAGACAAGTAGTGCATTCCGTCCAGAATCCATATATGGCAGTAGTTCCCCTATAAACAAAACTAGGGCAGTTTGTTTTAAGCTATCTCAGAATATGCTGTTATAGATCGTCCATGCAGCAATATTAAGTCTCAACTGTATTATCATCATTTCTTAACATCTTTAGGAAGATCTATAACTCAGTAATTTTAGGTTTTCATTTTATTTCTGGAAAATTCCTGCTACACTTTCTCCTTCTACTGTAATTTTTTTTTTAAGATTTTATTTATTTTCCCTTTTGTTGCTCGTTTTTCATTATTGTAGTTATTGTTGTTGTTATTGATGCCGTCATTGTTGGATAGGACAGAGAGAAATGGAGAGAGGAGGGGAAGACAGAGAGGGGGAGAGAAAGATACACACCTGCAGACCTGCTTCACCGCTTGTAAAGTGACTTCCCTGCAGGTGAGGAGCCAGGGGCTCGAACAGGGATCCTTATGCTGGTCCTTGCACTTCGTGTCACATGTGCTTCACCTGCTGCTGCGCTACCGCCTGACTCCTTCTACTGTAATCTATCTTTCTCTTTTTTTTTATTGTGTATTTTTAAATATTTTCTTTTTTTATATTTATTTATTCCCTTTTGTTGCCCTTGTTTTATTGTTGTAGTTATTATTGTTGTCATTGTTGTTGGATAGGACAGAGAGAAATGGAGAGAGGAAGGGAAGACAGAGAAGGGGAAAGATAGACACCTGCAGACCTGCTTCACCACCTGTGAGCGACTTCCCTGCAGGTGGGGAGCCGGGCTTGAACCAGGATCTTTAGGCTGGTCCTTGCGCTTTGCACCACATGCACTTAACCCACTGTGCTACAGCCCGATTCCCTGTAATCTATCTCTTAAACTTTATTCCATACTGAAGCAGTGATAATTTACTGAAAACAATGCTTTTATTATCTCTACTACTACAGATTTGTAAAAAACCTCAACTGCAGCTAAATCAAACATAAATGACTTATATTAAACTCAAATCTTCCAAAAATCTGTACTGCCTCTTAGTATACTATTTTTTTTCTAGTATACCACAATGTAACTAACCCATCTGTAATCTACCCCACCCTCCCCACCCCAACCTTCATACACACACACATACAGGTTTACACTAGAGCTTTGCATCTTCAGAACTCCACTACTCTCAGTAGACTTTTTTTTTTTTAAGATTGAGATATAGAGACTGAAAGAGAGTCAGAGAGATGAGAGATAAGCACCACACTACTCCTCCACTTATGAAGCTTCCTTTGTGTAGGTAGGTACTCCCATGTGGCACCAAAAGCTTGAACTGTGTCCTCACATAGGGTAAAGTAGCACCCTTCTGAGTGAGCTAGCTCTTAGCCATCTAAGTTATTGATGTGTTCATGTTAGATAGGACAGAGAGAAATGGAGAGAGGAGGGGAAGACAGAGAAGGGGAGAGAAAAACAGACACCTACAGACCTGCTTCACTGCCTGTGATGTGACTCCCCTGCAGGTGGGGATCCGGGGGCTCGAACCGGGATCCTTACGCCAGTCTTTGTGCTCTGCGCCATGTGTGTTTAACCCACTGTGTCACCGCCCGACTCCCCTATCTGTAATTTTTAAGAGACTAAACACACCTTGCTTTTCTACCTTCTTCCATTACTGATTTTAAATAAAATTCCTGTGTTCCAAAGAAGAGACCAGGACTAGGTGGTGGTACACCTGGTAGAGCACACACATTACAGTGTAAAAGGACCCCAGCACAAGACGCTGATCCCCACCTGCAGCAGGGACGCTTCACAAGCAGTGAAGCAGTGCTGCAGTGCCTCTCTGTCTCTCTCCCTTCTTTCTCAATTTCTGTCTCTTTTATTTTCACGATATAATATATATTCAAAGCAGAGGCTACCCTTTCGTTCCAATTTTTCCATTCACATAACATATTATGCCTTTAACTTTCACTAAGGATAATTCTAGATCCTGGAAATACAACACTCCAAAATACAAGGTTAGTGTCCTCCAAGAGTGTCAGGTCTAGTTAAAAGTCATTCCTAGTCACCTCTGTAGAAACTGAACTGGAATTTTTCTCAGTGCTTAAATTCTTTAAGTTATTTATCCTGCAGCAGGTAAAATTAAAACATGTCTTTATACGTGTTACCTACTGGCAAAATTAAGTCTTTATCGAGTCTCAGGAATAGAAACCATCTTACTTTTTCTTTCTAAGAACATTACTTTTAATATTAATAGTGGCTCAAGATTTCAGTTATTCATATGTATTCATATGTCAAAGTGTACATATTCTGTATCATGATAAAAACCATCTTACATCACATTTAAGGATTAGATTGTATATACTAACAATTCAGAAGACTTAGAATTTAACGACTAGAGCCATAAAGAGAACACTAATCTTTACTTTGATAAACACAGTGAATGGAAAAGCTTATCAAAAACAGCAAGGGGGAGAGGCTGAAACAGAAAAATATAACTTTTGAATAAAAAAAATATTTTTCTTTCATCTCCAAAGAGAGTAGAAACCACAGTTCTTAAGAGGAATGAAGCTAGAATATAAGTAATTAGAAAACAATCTAAGAACATATACATCTCTACAACTCTAAATAAACAAAGGAACTAACCTCATTAATTCCTCCACTTTATCATCTACATCTAGGTCCTCTTCTGAGGCTTCAAAACTATATGACCTCTGACCCATGCTGTTTGCATGGTAGCGAGTTGGTGACATCTTTCCATTGGATGTGGATAGCCGCTCATTATTCTCCCTCCCGTTTTGATTGGTAGTACAAGGCTGTGGGGAGGTATCATAACTGTTGCTAGGTGATGGAGACATTCCTGAATGCTGAGTCTGTGTGGAAGCAGTGGCTGTAGAGGAAGAAGCTGGAACATTGTTGGTACTATTCCCATACGAACTTCCTCCATAGCTGGACCTTCTTCCAAATTTGTCACTATGTTCTTGATCAAGACGGTCCAAAGTTTCCAAGGCATGGAGAATTTCATGTTTAGTCATCCCAGTACGCCGAAGGCGCTGAAGAAGATCTATCTGCTCTATGGTAAATCTGGGCTCATCTGTATAGTGAGACATGGTTTCCAGCAAACTAATAAACAAACAAAAAAAGATTTTAAAAGTCCCTTTATTTATAATATCTACCAAAGAACACATTATAGAGAACACTCCAAAGTGTTTCTATATCAACTTCTTTACTAAAAATAAGGCATAATAGTGCAATACTAGTAATTATTATAATTCCATACTAGAATGATATTATGCAAATGGACTGGTACAAATAATTAGTTTATTAGCAGATGGAATTAGGCATAACATAAAACCCAATTTTACATGGACTGCAATTTTCATTTTCCTCAATTTGGTAAATATCTACACCAAAATTTTAGTTATGACTATAACATAAAAACAATAAACTATGTAATACAACACTAAGTCTAGGATATATAATTATTCAAAAGTGTCTCTTCCATGTCAACTGTATTATCCTATTATTATTGCATTAATGGAAAAATTATAAAATAGCTGTTATTATCCTGTTTTACTAAGTATCAGTAAAAATGACCTAAGAACTTTATAATTTCATCTAGTGTAAAAAAAATGATTTGGTAAGCCAAGCCCAGGCAAATACTAAATAACTAACAAAAAGATTTAAATGGAAAAGCTGAAAGGTACATTAAAAAAACTTTATTAATCACCACTTTACCTGTTACATTGCGATTTCCTAAGTATTTCATCTCTCTTAATAGTTATCCCAAGAAATGGATCTTTGTGATTGTAGCCAAATTTAACTAATTTATTTTTCTTAGGAAGCTTTTTCAACATCAAGTGCAGAATCCCTTAAAATGTCGGAGTCAGTAACAATATTACATTTAAAGGGGTCATCAAGAATCCACTTGAATTATTTTATGAAATCTAGTTTTCCTTTTGAAAAGAGTGTGTGTGTGTCTTTTATGTGTATCATTTATGTGTTTGTATTTTTATTTTATAGTCCTAGTGCTGACAGAATGAATAGAATGAAATTGGTTCTCAATTAGTATTTGCTTATAGAAATAAATGTCCAGGAAATTTCTCACCTTTAAGTTTGACACCTGCTCCAGCCAGTATAACCCTAAACTAGAGGGCATCTACATTATTTCTTTATCCCTTTATACTAAATATTTATGAATATTCACTTTTAGGCAATCACTGGGCACAAAATTCATATACTATGTGATCAGGAAGGTTGTTAGTAGTAGAGCTTCGACCTCAGATGTTTGAGGCTCTAGGTTTGATCCCTGGCATCCCATGAGGGTAGGAAGGAGAACTCCCATGAACAATGGAAAAATACTTTGGTCATTCCCCCTCATCTAAAAAACAGAAGAAAAATAAAGTTGGGCCAGTGTGGTACTTAGTGTTAATGTGCATGTGTTAGACTGTCAGCTCATCTCTGGTACCATATTAAAAATTTTCAGGAGTTGGGCAGTAGCGTGAAGGATTAAGCGCAGGTGGATTAAGCACAGGTGGCGCAAAGCTCAAGGGCCAGTGTAAGGATCCCGGTTCGAGCCCCAGGCTCCCCACTTGCAGGGGTGTAGCTTCACAAGTGGTGAAGCAGTCTGCAGGTGTCTTTCTCTCCCCCTCTGTCTTCCCCTCCACTCTCTCTCCTATCCATCAAAGACAACATTAACAACAGTAATAACTACAACAATAAAACAACAAGGGCAACAAAAGGGAAGAAATAAATAATAGTAAAAACAAATAAGCGTCAAACATTTAAAAAAAAAAGTTTCAGTAGTTTGGGAGGTGATACAGTGAATAAGTATTGGACCCTCAAACATGAAGTCCTGAGTTTGTTCCTGGCAACACATATGCAAGAGTGATGTTCTATAATGGACCCCTTTGTGGATCCCTATAGCACCTTGTTCTCAATGTAGATCAACAATGGCAGGGAATGTTCCATTCTCCAAAGGGAATGCTGGACAATATACTGTACCTATTACCCAAGGAAGATGGGTCCTGAAAATAGTGCAGCCTGGGATGTTCCTAGCCATGACCACAGAATGTGAGCTCAGACCTACAGGAATGCAGAGGTTACATAGGCCCTGTGTGGAATATGGGCCCCTCATCAAATGGATGGGGTTTAAGGTCAACAATATTTATATACTGTCTCCATATTTGGGAGCTACTCTCTTCCCTGATCCAGCTTTCTAGTCCTTTTTCCAACTGTGACATCATTTCCCCAGACAATAACCTTTGTCAACCTGCATATTAGCTGTCAGGCTCAGGCAAAAACTAATAGTCATGGGCCCCTTGTAATATCCCTAAAATAGACCTAGTAGATTTTCCAAAACGGAGACTCCAAATCGTCATCTACAATATTCTTGCCTTTAGTTTCATGATTAGTCAACAATTTGTTCTGCTTTATATGTTAACTCTTTTTTCAGCCACCAAGTTCCAGATGCTACCATGATGCCAACTGAACTTCCTAGGGCAGACAACCCTACCAATGTGTCCTTGAGCCCTGCTTCCCCAGAACTCTGCCCCACTAGGAAAAGAGAGATAGGCTGGGAATATGGATTGACCTATTAATGCCCATGTTCAGCAGGGAAGCAATTACAGAAGCCAGACCTTCTACATTCTGCACCCCATAATGACCGTGGTTCCATACTCCCAGAGGGATAAAGCATAGGAAAGCTTTCAAAAGAGGGGGGATGGGATACAGAGTTCTGGTGGCAGGAACTGCGTGGACTTGTACCCCTTTTATCCTATGGTCTTTCCAATATTTCTATTTTATAAAAAAATAATAAATAGTGATGTTCTGGTTTTCTCTCCTCTCCCTTTCTTATAAATAAATTTTAAAAAATCAAGTTTCATATAATGGAATCTCATCTAATACTCGTAATGACTCTCTATAGTACATTTTCAAAATTACATTAATTGTTAAGAAAAGTAAGGTACTGAACCCCACCAATGTGTCCTGGAACTCAGCTTCCCCAGAGTCACACCCTACTAGGGAAAGAGAGAGGCAGACTGGGGGTATGGACCGACCAGTCAACGCCCATGTTCAGCGGGGAAGCAATTACAGAAGCCAGACCTTCTACCTTCTGCAACCCTCAACGACCCTGGGTCCATGCTCCCAGAGGGATAGAGAATGGGAAAGCTACCATGGGAGGGGGTGGGTTATGGGGATTGGGTGTTGAGAATTGTGTGGAGTTGTACCCCTTCTACCTTATGCTTTTGTTCACTAATCCTTTCTTAAATAAAAAATTAAAAAAAAAAAAAAAAGAAAAGTAAGGTACTGATTAGCTTTGTACTTTGTAAAAAAAACTGGATTAAATAGTAGAAAAGCATCAGGGATAAATATCACAATAGACTACAGGATCTGTATACAATAGGTTACAGGTTTGATTCTCCACACTGACTAGGCTAGAGATCAGTGGTGCTCTGGTCTACCCCCACCCCACCTTGTAAAATGTAGAAAAAGTAAGCATAGCTCTTAGACCACAAGCATATATTGTTCTGTTTTTCAACATAAGGCAGAAATAGCTGGAATAAAATGTTTTGAGAAACAAGTTGCTGTATTGTAAATACTCCTAAGTCTCCAACTAAAACCATTTAGATAACACCACTTTACTGATACAAGTTGCAATTAAGACTTTTTTTAATATTAAAATCTTTGTTCCATCGAGAATTTACAATTATTTAATGTATGTGAAAGGACTTGAACTTTTTTCCTGAATGGATAGCTGCTTGTCCAGTATATTTCACCAAGTCTTGTGTCTCTTCTATGACCTGAAATGTCACCTTGATCACACACATTTCGACATAAGTCTGTATGATACTTGGATTCTCTATCCTAGTCCACTGATCACTTTGTCTTTCATATTCTTTTTTAAAAAGCAAGCTGGGGTGGGGGTGGGTGGGTGGTAGCACAGTGGGATAAGTGCATATAGCGTAAGTGCAAGGACCAGTATAAGGATCCAGGTTCAAGCCCCCAACCCCACCTGCAGGGGAGTCACTTCACAAGTGGTGAAGCAGTTCTGCAGGTGTCTGTCTTTCTCTCCCCATCTGTCTCTCCTCCTCTCTCGATTTCTCTCTGTCCTATCCAACAACAAGAACAGCAATGACAATAATAATAACAGTAATAACGACAAGAAGGGCGATAAAACGGGATAAATAGCCTCCAGGAGCAGTGGATTTGTAGTGCAGGGACTGAGTCCCAGTGATAAGCCTGGAGGCAAACAAAAAAAGCAAGATAAAATGTCTTTTAGAGATGAGATAGCTACACACACACACACACACACACAGACACACACACACACTTTTAGATCCAGTATAATATGTTGGCAGTCATTTGTGCCTGTGGTCCATGTATTCTTGCCCTGATTTCTTCCAAACCTCACTTATGGTGAGCTATTCTTTGTAAGGTCCAACTTTAATGAGTATTGTATACTTTTTTGATTGTCAAGGTTTTCTAATGCAACCTTTTAAAAATAAAAAAATTCAGGAGTTGGGCGGGAGCACAACGGGTTAAGTTCAGGTGGCACAAAGCACAAGGACCGCTCAAGCCCTGGCTCCCCACCTGCAGGCGAGTCGCTTCACAAGTGGTGAAGCAGGTCTGCAGGTGTCTATCTTTCTCTCCCCCTCTGTCTTCCCCTCCTCTCTCCATTTCTCTCTGTCCTAGCCAACAACAATGACATCAACAACAACAACAATTACAACAATAAAACAAGGGCAACAAAAGGGAATAAATAAATATTTTTTAAAAAATTCAAAAATTCAAAAGCACAGAAAAGTTTAGGTAGATTCAGAATATCTTCTCTCAGAGGCAACCACTATTCTGGTTTCCCCCCACTATGTGCTCATTTTGCCTGTTCTAGAAATTTACAAAGGGAATTTTATGAATTCTTTCGTATAGAGCCACTTTCATCTAGTTTTTTTTTGCCTCATCCATGGTGTGTGTGTCAGAATTTGTTCTTTATTGCTAAGTAGTACTTCACCGTAGGAATGTAATGCAGAGTTGTTTATTCCATTTTGAATACTCTGGTTGCTTCCAATTATTAACAATTCTAAATACTTAAGCTATTACAGCTGTACTCTACCACTATAACTATACCATCACCTAGTTGGGAGAGAAAATTTTCAATCAAGACAACCCATGTACTTTTTTTTTTTTTCTTTTTGTGTCACTGGGAAATGAATTTAGGGATTTGTGCTTGTGAGACCACTGGTGAGTGCTATCTCTGGACAAATTGCTTTTACTTTTTATTTTGGGGGAGGCAGACAGTGAGGAGAAATACCAAAGCACTCCTCAATTATTCATGAAGTTCCCTTAGTGATATGATAGCCATAAAGATCCCATACAGTGTTGGATTTGAATCCAGGGCCTCACATCTGGTGAGATGAATGCTTTACTGGATGTGCTATCTCTGAGTCTCACTTTTTTCTAATGAAAAATTAAAATATACTGTGCTTAGCACAAATTACCTATTATTAAAATGATAAGCTATGGTGGTAATGTTCTATGTTCTGTGCTAATTATATACACAGGTACATTTGCTGTGAACATTAACAAAGCATTTACTAATAGTTTGAGCATTTTTAATCTGCTAATATTTTATTTAAACAAAAGATTTATTGCAAAGGTATGTGGACATTTCCCTAGCAGATTATAAGAAAGAGCCAATTAGTTTCTGCTTTAGACTTTGGTGGTTCTTTGCTCTATCAAGTGTTTAGTCGCATATTAATCCTTAGTCTAGGAAGTTCTTTTTAAAAGTAGCTACTGTTTCCTTAGCAATTCAAATAATTTATCCCATACTGATCTGTGAAGTTGAATCTTCTATATATAATTCTTTCCTTTTTAAAGTAAAACAGATTTATTCATTGCTAACTTCAGTCTTTGTACTTCCAAAATATTTTATAAGATGACCTCACTTGAGAATGAGAGTTGAGAATTATATCATATGAACAAAAAATTATTAAACACAGTATTTTCCTATTTTTATATGTTTTTTTTTATCAGAGTAGACAGTAATCTATATAACTCTTAAACCTATGAACAACATTTTGGATACTAGCATAAAATTAAGAGAATTTATGAATTTTACCCTTAGTAAAAAACTTGAACTCTAAAGATTCCATAAGTGTTTGAAATGATATAGTATTTCAGTGTCATTAGAGTCAATGACTATGTAAACCATGTACACTAGAAAAGTCAAACAGAGGTAACAGAAGGCACTTGATAATGTCTATATCTAGAATGTCTCATGGTTTCCTAACTCGTGTTTTGGAGGTAGCTACTTAACAATGCTTGACACCTTTGGTCAATGGGGTGGCCATACAAGGAAACCAAATCTTGTTCTCTTTAAAATGTTTGGATTAAGCCACCAAGATAACAAATAATAGTTTCCACATGGAAGAAATTAGTTCACGGGAGAAAAAAAAAAAGCAGATATAACACTAATAGTGGGCTAGGGAGACAGCATGATGATTATGCAAAAAAAAAAAAAAAAACCAAAAACTTTCTCTTGGATGGAGCTTGAAGAAATGTTAAGTGAGATGTCAGAAACAGAAGGGTGAATATGGGATGATTTCACTCATAAACAGAGACTGAGAAACAAAATCAGTAGGGAAAACACTAAGCAGAACTTGGACTGGAGTTGGTATATTGCACCAAAGTAAAAGACTTTGGGGTGGGGCAGAGGGCTCAGGTCCTGGAACATGATGGCAGAGGAGGACCTAGTAAGACTGAATTGTTATGGACCTCATAAGGTTGAATTGTTATGTGGAAAACCGGGAAATGTTATGCATGTGCAAACTATTGTATTTTACTGTTGACCGTAAACCATTAATCCCCCAATAAAGAAATTAAAAAAAAAAAAGACTTTCATGCCTTAGGCTCTAAGTCCCCGGTTCAATTCCCAACATCAACATAATCTGGAGATGAGCAGTACTCTGCAATCTCATTCTCTTCCTCCCTCCTTATTTCTCTGTCTTTCCAAATATATTTTTCTCATTAAAATAGAAAAAAAAATCTTTGCTTAGTAAGCCTGAGAGACATCTCACCTGGTAGGGCACATGCCTTGCCATTTACACAGCCTGGGCTCCAACCTTCATAAGCCAAGAAGAGCCACAGCATGGTGGAAAACCCTCGTGCTGTTATCTATTTATCTATCATTCTAACACATGATCAAAATTAAAAGAATAAAAGTTGACCTGAGAGTTTTAAAAATTATGTATGTGTGAGGCTCCAAAAGAAAAAGAAGTGAAGAGCAAAAGGGAAATCTCTGCAGTATTCACATCACATATTCTAGTAAGTCTCAAGCCCCTGCTACGCCCCATTTCTTATTAAGAGAACACAGTTATCTTTATGCTTTAACCTTACTTAAATGAGTTGTTTGCTCCTTGCACAGATAGGCAAAGAACTTAAAGCAAAATGCCCCACAACTGCTAGGATAGA
Source organism: Erinaceus europaeus (assembly GCF_950295315.1). Lineage (NCBI taxonomy): Eukaryota > Metazoa > Chordata > Mammalia > Eulipotyphla > Erinaceidae > Erinaceus > Erinaceus europaeus. The sequence continues at coordinate 109,855,898 of NC_080163.1, read as the reverse complement.
ATATGGTTCACTATAGCGTAGAATGATAAAAGGCATTAATAACCAGGATCAAAATTAAACACATTACTGAAGGCACATTATTTTACTGAGGACATGCCAAACTGAGAGGCTTTCTTGGATGTTAAGAATGGCATTGTAATATGCATTCAGATAAACAAAGGAACATATTCTATCACTTCCAAAGTATATTTCTAATAACCTACACAGTTTTAACACATAATCATGAAGTTACAGCAGTGAATGATCTACAAAGGATATCTAAGTTCATGACATGATACAAGCAATTCTTTTATAACAGCAAAAGATACCATGTAGGAACTGAATTAATTTTCTTATGTAGCACAAGTACTATTCACAGAACAAGAAACATCTTTCATTGCAAATTACTAATCTGAATGCAGACTCAGACCAACAATAACTGAAAATGATATGAAAAGAATCTTGACACTGCAATCACACGGAAAATGTTTAAGGCATAAAAGAACAATTAAGTTCAGGAAATATGGCTCAGTTCATAAGCTAATGATCTAAAAGATCACACTATCAGACCGTAATTGTAAGCCTATTTCACAATAAATTTTATTTCTACATGGATATATAACTAAGCCTTTCTTGAATGAGGCATGAAATCCAGAACATATGTTCGTAAACTAAAATCTACAAACAAGTATGTCAAAGAGGGTTAAACTATTCATAAGTGGTAAATCTTCAAATTCCATGTACAAAAATTGCATTACTATCTTACTTGTAAAGAATCAACAGTTAACAAGATTTTAGTGGGTAACAATGAAACTTCTTCATGTGAATCTGCTATCTTTTTTTTTCTTTTTATCTAAAATGACTAGGCAAAATATGGCCTTCAAGTAAATTCATAATATTTTACATAAATGGCATTCACTGGTTAATGACTTAATACATTATATTCATATATACATAATCTTCATAATATTTATCAACTAAAGACATACTCATACCCTTTGTAATATTATGGCAAATTACCCTCTTTCACAATTATTATTATCAAAAGGTTGAATGAAGGAAAATTAAAAAGTGTAAGATTAAGTAAAAAATAAAGATTTAATCAAACAAGTAAATGCAGTAAAATTCCAAGCTAACTTAGGCACCAAAACAATCGTATGGGTATTTCTTCCCCCACTTGAGGTCAGACCCCATAAACCAATGACACTCACTGTTTTAATAGCTAAAACCAAGCTCATCAGATAAAGGGACTAAAAAAGCTGTAACAGAACAAGTGACTGGTTCACTTAATGATGATCACTTTGGTCACTACCAGGCTACCCCATCACCTGGGGCCCAAGTCAGGGTATTCTAGGATTAGCCTGTAGATATGATGGCCTAGCCCTCTAAGAGACCCCTCTCACCACCATTACTGGTCACCTTAAACCTTTCCAAAGGCTCTCCAGGATCTTGCCCTGAGTATAAACTAGCAATAGCAGTTTCTGCCCCACTTTCTCGAGGGAGGCTGGGTCATCCAACTCTGCCACTTGAGGAACACTGGTCAGAAATGAGTGCAGCCTAGAATGTTCCCAACTATGACCAGGGACTGTGAGCTCAGTCTGACAGGGACCTGGAGGTTATACAGGCTCCAATGCTAACTATGAATATACATATGGACCAGATTGATGAGGCAAACAGTTAGTTGTCTATATATTTTCTTCAAGTTTGGGAGCTATTTTCTGCCCTAACCCTGCTTCTAGTCCTATTCTCAACTCTGACTACATCTTCCCAGACAATATTTTTAGTTCACTTCCATGTTAACTATCAAGCTCAGGCTAAAATCATGAACCCCAAGGAAGATACCTAAAATTGACATCCTAGCTTCTTATCACCCTAAAATCCCTGTTCTCAACTGCTTTATTCCTACTTTCTGGCTCCTATTTATTCAACATTTTGCCCTGCTTCATAACTTACTGCTTTCCAGCCTTCAAGTTGCAGGTGCTACTCTGATTCCATCCTGAACTCCATAGGCAGATGACCCTACCAATGTGTCCTGGAACTTCACCTTTCCAGTCTCTATTACACTAGGGAAAGGCAAAGAAACAGGTTGGAGGTATGAACTGACCTGCCAATTCCCATATCCAGCAAAGAAACAGTTACAGAAGAAGACCTACTACCTTCTACACCTCAAAAAGAATTTTGGTCCATTTTCCTAGGTGGGGGGGGGGAATAATAGGGGAAGATGAATAAAGGGCTTTGAAACCTAATTACATCAGGACCCAGAGAGAGAAGAGGAAAAAAGTAAGAACATTCAGAAGTAGGGCATGTGTGACTTAAAATGGAAGAGAAGACAGGACCATAGAAAAAAATGAGAAAAGGGAGTTGGGCGGTAGCGCAGAGAGTTAAACGCACGTGACACAAAGTGCAAGGTCCAGTGTAAAGATCCTGGTTTGAGCCTCTGGCTCCCCACCTACTGAGGAGTCTCTTCACAGACTGTTAAGCAGGTCTACAGGTGTCTTTCTCTCCCCCTTTCAGTGTTCCCCTCCTCTCTCCATTTCTCTCTGTCCAACCCAACAACAATGACATAAATAACAATAATAACAACCACAACAATAGAACAAGGGCAACAAAAGAGAATAAATATTTTTTAAAAATTTAAAAAAAAGAGAAAATATACATAGTTATAGAAATAATCATAAGCCCGTATCTGTGAACATTTTAGAATCACTGCAATTTCCAATGGAGGGAATGGGGACACAGCTCTGGTGGTAGAAATGGTGTGGTACTATACCCCTATTATTTAATAACTTTGTAAATCACTAATAAAAATAAAATTTAAGAGGAAGCACAACTTTTTTCTAAGAAAAAAATGAAGACTTATTGGGGACTGAGATTAAAAGTATATATATGATAATATATATTACATATAAGTGTATATATATTATATAAAATGAATAATTTTATACCAATAGGAAAACTGACTAAAGCTTAAGAAAACAGAGGTTATGCACCAATCACAAAGAAATCAAAACAGTTATTAAGAATCTTCCCAACTACAAAAGTCCTAAACCAGATGTCTTTACAAATGAATTCTACAAAACCTTGAGGAAACAGTTAATACCTATACTTCTAAAGCTCTTCCACAAGATCAAAGAAACAGGAACACTCTCTTCCATGTTCTATGAAGCCAACATCACCCTGATACCAAAAGCAGATAGGGACACAACAAAAAAGGAAAAATACAGACCAATATCTCTAGTGAAGAGATGCCAAAATATTAAACAAGATCCCGGCCAACCAGATACAGCAGTATATCAAGAAGATGGTTCATCACGACCAAGTGGGATTTATCATAGGAATGCAAGGCTGGTTCAACATACATAAGTCAATCAATGTCATTCACCACATCAATAAAAGCAAAACCAAAAACCACATGATTATCTCAGATGCAGAAAGAGCCTTGGACAAAATCCACCACCCATTCATGCTCAAAACACTACAAAAAATGGGAATAAATGGGATATTCCTCAAGATAGTGGAGTCCATATATAGCAAACCTACAGCCAACATCATACTCAATGGACAGAAGCTGAAAGCATTCCCCCTCAGATCGGGGACGAGACAGGGCTGTCTATTATCACTATTACTCTTCACATAGTATTGGAAGTTCTTACCATAGCAATCAGGCAAGAGAAAGAAATCAAAGGAATACATATTGGAAGGGAAGAAGTCAAGCTCTCACTATTTGCAGATGTTATGACAGTATACACAGAAAAACCTAAAGAATCCAGCAGAAAACTACTGGAAGTTATCAGGCAATATAGCAAGGTGTCAGGTTACAAAATCAATGTACAAAAACCAGTGGCATTTCTTTATGCAAACACTAAATCTGAAGAAGAGGACATCCAGAAATCACTTCCATTCACTGTTTCAGCAAAATCAATAGAATATCTAGGAATAAACCTAACCAAAGAAGTGAAAGACTTGTATACTGAAAACTATGAGTCACTATTCAAGGAAATAGAAAATGATAACAAGAAATGGAAAGACTGCCCATCCTCATGGATTGGAAGAATTAATATCATCAAAACGAATATTCCGCCCCAGAGCCATATATAAATTTAACGCGATACCCATCAAAGTTCCACCAAGCTTCTTTAAGAGAACAGAACAAAATTACAGTCACTTATCTGGAACCAGAAAACACCTAGAATTGCCAAAACCATCTTGAGGAAGAGAAACAGAAATGGAGGCATCACACTCCCAGAAATGAAACTGTATTATAAGGCCATCATCAACAAAACAGCCTGGTACTGGAACAAAACTAGGCACACAGACCAGTGGAACAGAATTGAAATCCCTAATCTAATCTTTGATAAGGGGGCCCAAAGTATTAAATGGAGAAAGGAAGCTCTCTTCAATAAATGGTGCTGGGAAAACTGGGTTGAAACATGCAGAAGAGGGAGTTGGGTGGTAGCACAATGGGCTAAGTGCATGTGGCGCAAAGCACAAGGACCGGCTTAAAGATCCCGGTTCGAGCCCCCATTTCCCCACCTGCAGGAAGGTTGCTTCACAAGCGGTGAAGCAGGTCTGCAGGTGTCTTTCTCTCTCCCTCTCTGTCTTACCCTTCTCTCTCCATTTCTCTCTGTCCTATCCAACAACAACGACATCAATAACTACAACAGTAAAGCAACAAAGGCAACAAAAGGCAGTAAGTAAATAAATAAAAATAATGTTAAAAAAAAAGAAACATGCAGAAGAATGATACTGAACCACTTTATCTCACCAGAAACAAACAAACAAACAAACAAAAACTCCAAATGGATCAAGGACCTGGATGTTAGGCCAGAAACTATCAAATAATTATGACGAAAATATTGGTGGAACAATTTCCCACCTAAACCTCAAGGACATCTTTGATGATACAAACCCAATTGCAAGGAAGACTAAAGCAGAAACAATCAATGGGACTGCATTCAATTGAAAAGCTTCTGCACAGCCAAAGAAACTATCACACAAAGAGACCCCTCACAGAATGGGAGAAGATCGTCACATGCCATTCATCAGACAAGAGACTAATAACTAAAATATATAAAGAGCTCAGAAAACTTAGCAAAAAAAAAAGCAAATGACTCCATCCAAAAATAGGCAGAGGACATGAATAGAACATTCACTACAGAAGAGATCCAAAGGCTAACAAACATATGAAAAATTGCTCCAGGTCACTGATTGTCAGAGAAATGCAAATAAAGACAACATTGAGACACCACCTCACCCCTGTGAGAATGGCATACACCAAAAAAGGACAGCAGCAACAAATGCTGGAGAGGCTGTGGGGACAGAGGAACCCTTCTACACTGCTGGTGGGAATGTAAAGTGGTTCAACCTCCGCGCAGAGCAGTCTGGAGAAGTCTCAGAAGGCTAGACATGGACCTTCCATATGACCCAGTAATTCCTCTCCTAGGGATATACCCCAAGGCCTCCATAACATTCACCAAAAAGATATGTGTAAACCTATGTTCATAGCAACACAATTTGTAATAGCTAAAACCTGGAAGCAACCCAGGTGCCCAACAACAGATGAGTGGCTGAGGAAGCTGTGGTATATATATATATATATATATATATATATATATATATATATATACACAAGGGAATAGTACGCAGCTATTAGGAATAATAAACCCACCTTCTCTGACCCATCTTGGATGGAGCTAGAAGGAATTATCTTAAGTGAGCTAAGTCAGAAAGATAAATATGAGTATGGGATGATCCCACTCATGAAGAGAAGTTGAGAAAGAAGAACAGAAAAGGAAACTCAAAGCAGGATTTGACTGAATTTGGAGTAGGGCACCAAAGTAAAAACCCTGGTTTGAGGGTGATGGTGGATGTTCGGCTTCACAGGGTGGGGGTGAGGGGTGGAGAGGGGAAGGATGGGATGGGACACAATCTTTTGGTGGTGGGAATGGTGTTTATGTACACTCCTATTAATTTGTAGTCATGTAAATAATTAATATGAGAAGGGAAAAATTGAAAGTCTCCAGCTTTTTAATGCACAGATCATATGCTGAGTCTTCAATATGTTGACTCTTTAAAGCTTAGACCAGGGAGAACAGAAGCAACCAGTGGCACAGCTATATACAAATAATGTCAAAGGACATAAATTATGGTGATGTTGTGTATGATACAGCAAATCCTAACAAAGTGATATTTCAAAGTTAAACCCAACTGACAAATAATGTGATTAAACCAATAACTATCTATTGCCTTCTTAAACCCTAAGACAGCAGGGTTTAAGTTCCTCCTGTCCTGGAACCTCTAGGGTGGGACTCACTTTCCTGTATGCTTCTCTCAAGTCATACCAAATGATATTGCATCCACAGATCCCAACCTAATCAATGCAGTGAGTATCACCTCAGCATGATTCACTTCAGACTGTGTCCATAGAGGTCAGGTATGGAATGTCAATTCTTCAGCCTCATTACTTGGGTCACTGAGACCTTTTCCTTTCATAGGACTCCTCTAATTCCATCCCAGGAATTAGAGAAGTCCTATGAAAAAAAAAAGTCCCCAAACCTAGATGTAGACCAGGTCCCATGAGATAGAGCATATATTCACATGTATCCATAAATTAGGGAAACATATATACCTGAAAGCAAAAGTACACAATAGTCTGCAGTGAGTCAGTATCAAGTTCATAATGAAATAGTGTCTACTTAGACTTAAGATACCCTCCTCACCTACTTCCTATTACAATTCCCTCACTCACTCCAAAGCTAACCTTAGCTAAGCAAGTACTGCAAAAACTGAATAAGGGCAAGAGACTGGCATACTTTAACAATGACTGTTTAGTCACTAATAGGCCACCTCATCAGCTGGGGGCCCTAATTGGGGAGTCCTGATCTTCCCAAACAGACATGATGGGCCTAGACCTTGAATAAATCCCTCTCTCCATTGTTACCAGTCATCTTTATCAGGAACAACAAAATAGACCCCTTGGTGAGCCCCCATAGGACCCTGTCCTCAACCTGGATCAACAATGGTAGAGAATGTTCCATCCTCTGAAGGGAGGCTGGACAACATACTCTATGCTACACCTGAGGAAGATGGGTCCTGACATTAGGGCATCTTGGAACGTTCCTACTCATGACCACAGAATGCAAGCTCAGATCTACAGAGATGCAGAGGTCATATAGGCTCCTAAGCTGAATATGGGCCCCAGATCACATCAAATTGATGGGGTTTACAGCCAACAATATTTATATACCTTTACCACATTTGGGAGCTACTCTCTTCCCTGATCCAGCTTTCTGGTCCTTTTTCCAGCCATGACATCATCTCCTCAGACAATAACTTGGATCCACCTGCATATCAGATTTCAGGGGAAACAATTATAGAAGCAAGACCTTCCACCTTCTACATCCTACAATGACCTTGGGTCCATACTCCCAGAGGGTTAAAGAAAGGAAAGCTATCAAGGAGGGGATGGGATATGGAGTTCTGGTGGTGGGAACTGTGTGGAGTAGTACCCCTCTTATCCTATGGGTTTGTCAGTGTTTCCTTTTAATAAATAAAATTAAAAAAAAAAAGAAAACAGAGGTTATGGTTGCAGATAAATATACAAAGTATTTATTTCATACTATAATAAAACTTTGAGTGGCCTGGGAGGTGGTGCACTGGATAATTGGATCCCCTAGCATGAGTCTCCTACTTTGCTCCATGGCGTTGCATGTTCCAGAGTGATGCTCTAGTTCTCTTTTTCTCATTCACTCACTCACTAATAATAAATCAATATTAAAAAATACTTTGAGAAACAAATTAGTATATCCTAATGTATCAAATACTGTTTTAAAAAATATTTTTATTGTCACCAGGCTCTTTGCTGCAGCGAATCCATGGCTCACAGTGGCCACTTTTTAATTTTATATTTCCCATTTTTACTAGATAGGACAGAGAGAAATGGAGAGGGTGTGGGAAGACAGAGAGAGGAAAGATAGACACTTACAGACCTGCTGCTTTACTTGTGAAGCAGACCCTCTGCAGGTGGAGTAAGGGGAACTCAACCCAGGGTCCTTATACACTTAGCCAGGACTACCACCACTGGCTTCCATAAATACTCTATAATATTGAAAAGACCACATCATTGAGTATTTTTAATATAATCACTTTATGCAATTTTGGGAAAAATTAAAAGTAAGAACATGTAAGTCTTTTTTTTTTTTTTTTGCAAGTCTTTATAATGGGAGATACATGTTAGATTTGGAATCAAAAGTTCTGGAGACAGTTGAGACAAGAAGCATTCACTCAACTAATATTTATTGAGTGACTTCTTTCTCCTATGCACAAGACACAGAGGACATCAGAAGGAACAAATCAGTTGAAATTTTTGGCTTTACATGTTTACATTATAGTGGTTACTAGCAAAAAAAAATAAATAATCAAGAGGAAAAATAAAATTCAAAGCCATGCAGTGCTCATCCATCTCCCAAGGATATAACTACTTAACAAAAACTCAAGCTACAATTCTAATTTTCTAGGCCTATTCCACACACTTTTCAGTATATGCTAGAACCAAGGAGAAGGGGGGGGGGGCAAAAAAAACATTTAATGAAAATGCTACATAGTAAGAAAAACCTATCTTAATGTCTACTTACCGGATTACAGAACTGTCAACCCAACGGAAGGGATTTAATCGAAATGTAGACTGGACCAAATTTTAGAAAATACTTAATGCTAAAGGCACTGCACATTAAACTCTAAAGATGCACTTAATGAGCTAATAGATACTTTATCTTCTCTAATATCTGAAATTCCGGGAATACTTTTATTCAGAGGCCTATTTAGTATGAACTAGTGGTTACAGTTCATATCTCAGCACACACAAAAAAAACTCTCAATATAGAACCACCATCTCAATATGTATTTTTTTCTGGCTCCAAAGAATGACTAGCAACTATCTTAGCTTATAGGCTTAACTACATTACTATCCTAAGTAGTTAAAGGAAAATGGCTAAGGTGTTAGAAATTTGTACACAAATGGCTCTATTAATACCCATGTTTCCAATATTCTGCCTGTTACAAGGAACCTAACACTAGTTTTCTTGAATGAGTCGCCATATATTTCACAAGTTTATAGGTTAGTAAGCAATTGAAAATAACAAGTAGATTAATTTTATCTTCTTCTGAAAATTAATGTCAAACTTCTAAGTTGAATTAGTATTTACATATCCTTTGGATATATACCAAAGAGTGGTATTGCTGGATCATAGGTAATTCTGTTTTTGTCTAAGGACTCCCCATACAGTCTTCCAAAGGGGCTGCACCAGTTCAGATTCTCACTAACAGTGTAGCATGTCCCTTTTTCTCCACAACCTCACCAACACCTGTCATTTCCTATTTTGTTGATGTAGGCCATTCTCTCAAGTGTGAGGTTTAAATCTAAGTGTAGTAGTTTTAATTTGCATTTTTCAAATAATAAGTGAATTGGAACACTTTTTCATATGTCTATGAGCCATGTGTATCTTCTCAAGAAAAAAAGAGAAAACGCTTCTCTTTTTCTATTTATCTGAAAAAAGCTGAAAACAAATAAGATTTCATCATTGCTGCAGTCCAAATGCTTGCACTTTGAACCTTTTGCACAGAGTTGTATTAAAACTTAAAAGTAGTTTAATAAAAGAATAGGCAATTTCACAACCCCTGTAACCCACTATTAATCACAAATAAAAAAAATGTAATGTTCATTCTTTATCATTTATCACAAGATGATGAAAGAAAATTCTTCCTACTCTACCATTTTTTGCTGTCAAATCAGGATTATAATCTTTATGATTTCTTAATTTTACTGAAGAAACTGAGAAGATAAAAATTAAAAGCAAGACTAGATACTTACACCACTGGAAAGGAACTGAGCATACTTTACATGAGGTGAATCAATATCCTTTCCAGAGATGATCAGTGTTATCTACCATTCTGTAGGATAAAGACAAAAGGCAAAAAAATTACTTGTTAATTAAAGGCAGAAAAGATTTTTTAATCATATAACTTTAGGATATTAACATTAGTATCAGCTAATATTATTTGATATTTTAAAACAAACCATTGGTTTGAAGTGGTTTTTTAAAAAATTCATTGTTGATAGGTTAAAATTACTCACTGGAAAATTAAAATCCTAGCCCTGTTATGAGACATCATGGAAAGAAACAGATTTTAGCATGCAATGGAAAGTGTAAGTGTGTGTGTGTGTGTGTGTGTGTGTGTGTGTGTGTGTGTGTGTGTGTGTGTGTGTGTGTAGGTCACAATGAGATTAAAGGTAGCATGATAATATCAATGTATTTACTCTTAGTCAAATCTTGAGTGAAATTTCTCTAAGGCTCAATTTCCACATCTAAAAATGAGGGACAACAGAGAAATACCTCAAATAGATACTATAAAGTCAAAATATATTTTTTTAATGGTGGTGATAAAGCATTTCACAAATATCAAGTAGCAGGAGCAGTTACTACCAATTAAGAAAAAAAGGGGGGGGGAGGTGAATCCCCATGCTGCATTTAGATTACTGAACAGAATGCAAATTAATAGTGGAGTCTAATCCCATTGTCTTCAGATTAGCCTTCAACTGTTTTATTCACCATTAAGACACATTGGCCCCTTTCAATTGAGACATAGATAATAACAAATAATAAAATCTATTGTTCACAGTTTTGGAGCTAAAGATCATACATTACTGACTGAATTTATTAACAATTTCAAATCACAATCTATAAAGGCAACTATTTCTATTAATTAAAAGATAATATTATAAATTAAATGAAAGTTTAAATGTTGATGACAAAAATTCTCACATTAAAATATACATTCAGCACTGAATTATATTATGCAAGACCAAAGTGTTTAAGAGTAACTTATGATATATGCAAAATGTACAAGGTAAAGTTAGAAACCTTTCACATTTGCATATCCTAATTGTACCTTTAATGAACTTCCTGCTTTAGTTAATTTTCTTGCTGACTTAAGAAATACCTGTCCTGGCTGGGAGTATGGATGGACCTGTCAACGCCCATATTCAGCGGGGAACTAATTACAGAAGCCAGACCTTCCACCTTCTGCATCCCACAATGACCTTGGGTCCATACTCTCAGAGTTATTAAAGAATAGGAAAGCTTTAAGGGGAGGGGATGGGATACAGAGTCCTGGCGGTGGGAACTGTGTGAAGTTGTACCCCTCTTATCCTATGGTTTTGTCAATGTTTCCTTTTTATAAAAATTTTTAAAAATTTAAAAAATGATACCAACAACAAAATACCTGTCGTAAAAAGTAAATGTACAGAAAGTATAAAAATGTTGCTGATCATATGTTCCTATTGCAACACTAAACCACAAAACTGAATACTGGTGAATACACATTTTTCACTCATGCTCAACTGCAAGTAAAAGATATTAGTACTAAGTACCTACTAGTCCATAGTAAGCATAAGCCATAGATGTGGTCCTTGTAATATAGAAGATTATTAAACTATGTGGCAGGGTCATGTAAAACACACACACACACACACACACACACACACACCATACTTAATAAAAGGCATAGTGTGATAAGACTAAAAATACAAAGTTTATGAGAGTAACAATTTAAAGATTAATTTAGCTTAGAAAGAACTGGGAAGATTTCTTAAAGTGAGATCTCAACTGTTAACTGTAAATTAGAGTAAGACTTCCAGCACACTAAGGTGTGAAAGGAAGTGAAAATCAGTGAAGAGAGTGTCCAGGAAGAACAGCAAAAGGTAAGTATGAGGTATGCTTAGGAAATAATTAGACCCGTGTTAATGGTCTTTGATACAGTATGTACGAGGAGGAGATAATCTAGAAAGGGGATGTCTACAAAGTACAGAAGGCTAGTAAATGCTTGGTAATCCTGACTTTTATTCTATACAATGGAGCCAGGCTAGGGAATAAATCAGCAATGACTCACTTCACAGATAAACAAACTGAGTAATATAGACTTGTTTAAATGCAAGTCTCTGAATTCATATCATTAATAATTAAGATACAGATAGGCTTAGTCTATAAAAGAAAATATTTAGAGCTAGAAGACAGCTCACCTGGTAGAATGTATCCCTCACCATGCACTGGGTTACTGGGTTCAAGTCCCTCACCACAAGGGAGTACCATAGATAGCACTGAAGGAACTTCACAAATGGTAGGGCTTCACTATGGTATCTCTCTTTTGTTTCTTCCTTTCTCTTCTCTCTAAATTAAAAAGAATGCAAAGATTGGGCTTGGGAGGCTACTTAGAATTACTATGTATAGGTGAGGCATTAAATTCATTCCCCAATGTTGCATATGAAATAAAATATTCTAAGAACATAAGATCAAGTAAGCAAGCAAGCGGAGCTATAAAACTACCACGCTCACACTCAATTTCACAGAGCTCTTCCTGGTTTAGGAAACCATTTTTGTTTCTGTGTTTTCCTTTCCAATTTGACATGCTTTTATCCAATATAAAGAGTACTATTAATAAAATTAATAATTGATTTTAATAAATCACAAAAGAATAATTGTGAGCAAAAATGTGGGGAAAATAAAACCTTTGTGTGTTGCTGGTGAGAACGTAAAAATGGTAAAATCCATATAGAAAAAACAGTATGGTTGTGCCTCAAAAAAAATTAAACATGGAATTAGCATATGATACATCAATTCCACCTCTAGGTATATATCTAAAAGAAGTGAAAGCAAGAACTCAAGTCAGTACTTGCATACCCATGTTCAGAGAAACATTATTCATAATAGCCAAAGGTAGAAACATACCCAAATATTCATTTATGGATAAATTAAAATATAATCCACATAATGATGATTCAGCCTTATTAAGAAAGGAAACTCCGACACCGTAACATGAATGAGCCTTGAAAACATGCTAAAGAAGGTAAGTCTGTCATAAAAGGTCAAATACTGGATAGGATCATTTACATGAGCTTTCAAAAATAATCAAATCCAAAAAGACAGAATGGAGTGACTAAAAGAGGTTGGGGGAGGAAGAAGGCAGAATTATCTGAGTTTCAGTTTGGATGGATGAAAAAGTTCTAGAAGTGGTTGGCAGTGATGGCTGCAAAGCAATGTGAACATACTTAATGCTGAACTGGATAGTTAGAAACAATTTAACAATCAGAGCATTATAACAAAAGAAAAATTTATTAAAAGGTACGAGTTAAAAATTCATGGTTACTGGGTCACATTCAAGTAAAAAGGAAGTAGTAAGCTATGAATGACAAAGTCAGAAGGCTGGGTAACAGGTGATGGTGCACTTCATTGTGTGTACACATTACCATGAACAAGGACCTGGGTTCAAGCCCCAGGTCCCCCACCCACAGGGAGAAGCTTCTTAAGTGGTGAAGCAATGCTTCAGGTCTCTATCTTCTTCTTTCTCTCACCTTCCCCTCTCAGTTTCTCAGTCCTATCAATGAAAAAAAGACTTTTCACATATCCTTCTCTTCTAAGTCTTTAAGGCGTGCAGTCTGTTTACTTGAGCTTTTTCTTGTTTCCTAGTGTGTTGCTTCCTAATGTGCACTTGTATGGCTATGAATTTCCCTCTAAGTATTTTTAATAGCTTGTGTCTTCATGTTCATTTGATTCTAGGAACACTTTAATTTCTTCCTTGAATTCGTCTTTGACCCAGTAGGTGTTAAACAGTGTGCTACTGATTTTCCATATTTTGGGACTTTTACAGAATATTCACTACAGAAGAGATACAAAAGGCCAACAGACAAATGAAAAAAATGAATAAAATATCCTACAATCTTGTCAGTCATTATTAAATCTCACACACACACACACACACACACACACACACACACACACACACACACACACACACACATACACACACACGACTTCATTTGTTGCACTTTAAAAAAGAAAGGCAGTTGGCACACCTTACTAGGGAAAGAGAGAGGCAGACTGGGAGTATGGACCGACCAGTCAACGCCCATGTTCAGCGGGGAAGCAATTACAGAAGCCAGACCTTCTACCTTCTGCAACCCTCAACGACCCTGGGTCCATGCTCCCAGAGGGCTAGAGAATGGGAAAGCTATCAGGGGAGGGGGTGGGTTATGGGGATTGGGTGGTGGGAATTGTGTGGAGTTGTACCCCTCCTACCTTATGTTTTTGTTCATTAATCCTTTCTTAAATAAAAAATTAAAAAAAAAAGGCAGTTGGTTAATATTCCTTTGTTTGCTTTTATTTGTTTCTGGTCATCACTTAGTTTCACTGATCAGGCTAACATTTTCAGATAGAAAGACAGAAACATGGAGGCGGAGTGGTGGCACACCTAGTTGAACATGTATGTTACAGTGTGCAAGGATCCAGGTTGGAGTCCCCGGTCCCCACATGCAGGGGGAAAGCTTCACAAGTAGTGAAGCAAGACTGCAGGTGTCTCTCTGTCTCTCTCTCTCTCTCTATCACCCCCTTCCCTTTCAATTTCTGGCTGTGTCTACTCAATAAATAAAGATTTAAAAAAAATTTTTAAAAATAAAGACAGAAACAGAAGGAGAGACTGAGAGAAAGATAGCACAGCACTAAAACTTGCTTCCAGGAAGCGGGACTAGGCAAACCTGGGTTATGCCTGGTAAAGCAGCACAATATCCAAGTGAGTTATCATGCTGGTCTCCTAGTAAACATTCTTAAATGACAGAGTAAAAAGGATACTACAGCTACAAAGCTTAATAATATATTATAATAATTAATAATATTTTGTTACATGAAAAAAAATCCTAACTATGCCAAAGCCCAAGAGTCCCCCCCTCTGCCCCCCAAGCCACTGGGCCTGCCGCTGCTCCTACCTTTCATCTGTTAAGTGCCCCTTCTCACCCTCCATAACCCATGATGAGTACCATGTAAGCATCAGTGCTGAAACCTTTTTTCTGGGGCAAATGTGTCAAATATTGGATTTGAGTTTCAAAGCCAATGAGTGCATAGGGATGACTGTATATCATTTTTTTGCTCACCTTATAGAGAAACTACTTGCATGCCTGCTATCCCAGACAGAGGTCACAGTTCTCTGGGTCTCCCTTTTTGTCCCTTCTCTTTCACTATAACTTTAATTTTTCTTCTTTCTTCCACCCTAAGATCCCTAATCTCATCTGCTCTGTTCCTACTGTGTGGTTCCTGCTCATTAACCATTTTGTCTCACTTTATTTCCTGCCAAATTCCAGACACCCAGTTGCAGATGCTACCACGATTCTACCCTGACTTCTCTGGGAAGACGACTTCTCCAATGTGTCTGTCCTAGAACCTCATCTCTCCAGAGGCCTATCCCACTAGGGAAAGACAGAAACAGGCTGGGGGTATGACTGACCTGCCGATGTCCAAATCCAGAGGAGAAGCAATTACAGAAACCAGAACTCCTACCTTCTACACCCCCAAAACAACTTTGATCCATGCTCTCTGTGAGGGAGAAGTGATAGGACAAAGAGGATAAGAGGGCTCTGAACTCAAGCTCCATTAGATCACAGAAAGATAGGACAAAAAGGGGAGAGATATTTGGTTGTAGTAACAGAGTTATGTGTAGCTTGGAGGGGAAGAGAGGACTGGATCTAGAAGAAAATGGGGCAATTATGTCCAAATGTAAACAGACAGTTGTAGAGATGACAGTTAACCCATGTCTGAAACCTTGGGAGAACCATGGTGGTTTGCAATGGAGGGACTTGGGATTCAGAACTCTGGTGGTGGGAATGGTGTGAAATTATACCCCTGTTGACATATAGTCTTATAAATCACTATTGAATTGCTAATATAAAAAGTACATGTAATTAAACTATAGCAGAAAAAAGAACATTAATAGTTTTATTTGTACAATACAAATGAGTTCAGTATACATTTTAAAATGGACAAATGTAATTGGAAAGAAAAAAATTCCCACAAAATTATAAATACATATGCTTTTAAAAAGACACAGCAGTATGTGGCCTTCTAACCTAACAGATCTTTTCCTATATCTTCTATGACTGATCATTAAAAAGTCATAATGAAAGCTTTTATTTAAGACATATAATCTCAAATATTTATAAAAATATACAAAAATAGCTTTACTTACATGCTACAAGATATTAAATAATCTTTGGATCAGGAAGGAAACCAAAGACCTATCAGTAAGCTATGACCAAACAACAGAATAATTCTTGAAATTAAAACCGAGGTGATCAAAATTAATAAGAAAAAAAGTTTTAAAGGCTTTCAATATTTTTAAAAGGCAGAGGAAAGGAATTACTAGATGTTACTACTTGAAATTAATATAAGATAAAGTTTTAAACAGCATAAATAAATCCAAATATCTAGTTCTTTTAAAGATACTTAAACAGTGGTCTGGGAGATGGCGCAGTGGATAAGGTGTTGGACTCTCAAGCATAAATAAGGTCCTGAGTCTGATCCCCGGGAACACATGTGCCAGAGTGCTGTCTGGTTCTTTCTCTCTTTTCTGTCCCTCTCATTAGTAAATAAATATTTAAAAAAATAAGTAAAAAATAAAGATACTTAAACAGGGGGGCCAGATGGTGGTGCACCTGGTTGAGCACATATGCTACAATGCTCAAGGATCTAGGTTCGAGCCCCTGGTCCCCACCTCCAAGGGGAAAGCTTCTCAAGTGGTGAACCAGGGCTGCAGGTATCTTTCTGTCTCTCTCCCTCTCTATCTCCCCCTCTCCATTTCTATCTCTCTCTAATAAATAGATAATAAAATTTTTTAAATAATAAAAATAAAGATACTTAAATAATTACCTATAGTGTAGTAAGAATGAAATTTGACACAGTTCAAAATAAAAAGAGAATTCAACCTTAAGACAGAATTAGGAAAATGAAGTTTTAAAGACATAAATGCAGAGCCAGAGATATATCTCACCTGGGAGGGCACCTGCTTTGCCATGTACAAGTTCTAGGTTTGAGCCTGGATAACCATATGTAGGACTATGGCACTTAGGGAAACTTCAGTGTTGTAGCTGTCTTCCCTACACCTTCCCATCTAAAAAGGTCAGTCCAGAGTTGTAAGGTCCCAGCAAGCAAAAGAGGAAGGATGGATGGATGGATGGATGGATGGATGGATGGATGGATGGAAGGAAGGAAGGAAGGAAGGATACAATGCAATTTCAGGACAACTCATTCAGAAACCTAAATGAATGATTTGCCAGTAAAATAGGAAATATCAAAATTGACTCAAGAGACATGAATGAATTCTTGAGTAGAATAAAATATCATAAATTAAAGGTAATTCAAAGTCTGTGTCTGACCTACGAGCATGAGGTTCCAAGTTTGATCCCTGACATCATACATGCCAGAGTGATACTGTGGTTCCATGCCTGTGTGTCTCTCTCACTGTCACTCATTAATAAACAAAATAACAAAACATACTAGAACTAATTCACTTAAGTTAAAATTTAAAATTCTAAAATTAATTTTGACCCTGGAGTCTAGTCACAGAGCAAAAGTAATTCATGACTATAATTTATTGCATAAATACTAATGACTATATTAATAGACGATGAAAAAGTACTTGTTAAAATTCAGCAATCAGGTAAAATCCAACAATCATTTTCACAAAAGCACTATAGAATAGGAAAACATATTTTTGGAAAATGGAAGAATGTAAGTGCCCTAATTAGTAAAACACTAAAAATAACTTCAAGTAGAAGACTGTATGTATAATGAATATGTATCTAAATAGTGCATACATATAGATATTTGTGTATATGTATAAATATGTCAAGAATTCCATTTGATGAATTTTGGAAAGACAGTAACAAATAGTGGTTACTGTACATAAATACTGGGTGGGGATTAGACAGATTAGGAATAGGTAGAAAGAGACTATTCACAGAAAACTTTTAAGTTGTTTTCACCATATGACTATTATTACTATTTAACAAATCAAATGAATAAAAGAATTGAACTCAACACTGACTTGAAGATTTCACAAATATCTATAAAACAAACCATGTAAGCAAACCAGCTAAACTGTAATAAAAGAGCTAATGACCTGATATAAAAACTAGAAAATTCAAGTGATTTTAATAAATGATAACTGAAATAAAACAAGTTAAAAGATACAGTACATTTAAAGTTAATAAAAATTCCCTTAGGTTAGCAGGAAACACCTGGAATGATAATGGGAAAGTATTTCATGCATAGTAGTTACTACCCTTCACTATTAATCAATAGTTATAATCAATAGTTATAGTGAGAAATAAGCCCAAAAGATTTTTAGTTTAAAAAGAATCTCAGGGGCTGGGTGGTGGCACACCTGGTTGAGCGCACATGCTACAATGCACAAGGATCTAGATTCGAGCCCCTAGTCCCCACCTGCAAGGGGAAAGCTTTGCAACTGGTGAAGCAGGGTTGCAGGTGTCTCTGTTTCTCTCCCTCTCTATCTCCCTCCTCTCCATTTCTGTCTCTATCCAATAAATAAATAAAGATAATTAAAAAATTTTTTTAATTTCAAAGATATAAACAGAAAGTATAAAAACAGCCAAGAAAACTGTACAAAGGTAGATTTCACTGATCAGATATCAGAATATATTTAAGACATTAATCAAATCAATACGATACTGGCACAAAAACAGAAAACTGAAACAGAATAGAAAAGTTCTAATATGAATATGCAAATATGAGAAAATGTACAAGTCAAAGGCTAATTTGTAATTTAGCAGAAAATAATTTTACATGATCTAGTTATTTTCTAAGGAAAAAAAAAAAACAACCTGTGCAGAGACTCTCATGACCGAGGTTCTAAAGTCCCAGGTTCAATCTCCCGCACCACCATCAACCATCAGCCAGAAGTGAGCAGTGCTTTGGGGAAAAAACAACAACAACAAAAACAAAAACAAAACTTCAGTGGAATAAATGAAAAATTATAAAAAGCAAATTAAGGCAATATATTCTACAGCAAAATTTAGATGACATGCCTTCTAAAGATTCTTAACAGGGGCCAGGTGGTGGCATACCTGGTTGAGCACACATATTACGATGTGCAAGGACCTGAGTTTGCGTCCCCAGTCCCCCCCAGCAGGGGGAAAACTTTGCAAGTGGTGAAGCAGTGTTGCAGGTGTCTCTCTGTCTCTCTCCTTCTCTATCACCCACCTTCCCTCTTGATTTCTGGCTGTTTTTATCCAATAAATAAAGATAATATCAAAATACTTTTTAAAACAGATTCTTAAAGCAGAAACTTTAAAAGATAGGCATGAAAGTTATAAGATTTCTCATTACTAGAAAAAAAAACAACTAAGCATTTAAATCAGAAAAAAAATTTGGCATGTATAGAAGAAGCAAATCTAAGCAGTCAAGTTTTTGAAAAATACTCAAACTTAGTAGAAGTCTAGAAAATAACAATCACTTAAGCAAATTTTAAAAATATTCAAGTATCTCCTCAAAGGGATATTGTCATATTTCTTGGGTCTAAATGTGAATTATGACCTCATTCTGGAAAGAAATTTCAAAACACAGGAAAATTTAAAGTACTTATGTGCTGAGCCTTAAAGTACTATTTTGTAATTTATCATAGAAAAATGAAAGTAATCATATATAATATTTATATGCACAACCACTATCACCTATTTTCCAACTTCCTAACTCTGACAAGACAGTTGTTTCAATCAAACAGGAATGACTAAATTAACTATAATATAGGTTGGCAAAAGGTTTGCTTTGGGGTAGAGACTCTGTCTTAGCCTTCTCTAAGGCTAAGAGATACAGAGTTAAAAAGAACATAGCATTGAAGCTTTGTTCAATAAAGTGGGGGGGCTGGACTGGAATCTGGCACATGGCAAAGCAGCACACTATCTGAGTGAGCTATTTAACTGGTCATAAACTAATAATATAACTACTTGACTTGTGGAATTTGCACATAACAGAGTTGAGTAAGAATAGCACAATGCAATCAAATAAGATTAACATGATCATGTTTTTAAAATAACACTCAAAGGTCCTCTTTATATGTGCATGTCTCATGGGGTGGGTATATCTTTATCTAAACTTATACACATACACCTAAGTACATGAGCACAGAGGGAAAAGTTGGTGGTCAACTGGCAACAGAATTAGAATGCAGATTGGAGATCTACAGGGGCTGGGTGGTGATGCACCTGGTTGAACATATATGTTACAATGTGCAAGGACCTGGGTTTAAGACCCTGGTCCTCCTCCTGCAAGGAGAAAGCTCTGTGAGTGGTGAAGCAGGGCTGCAGGTGTCTTTCTCTCCCTCTCTATTTCCCCGTACTCTCTCAATTTCTAGCTGTCTCTACCCAATAAAAAAAGATATTAAAAAAATTTTTTTAGATAAAATAAAGGATGGAGGGGGTGTGTGCCTGTGTGTGTGTGTAATGTGTCAAGTAGGAAGGATTACAGTCTTTGCAACACACACACACACCTCAAAATTTTAAAATTCTTACTACTTGAACTCAAGGGCTGAGTGGTGGTGAACCCATTTGAGTGTACAAGTCACCATGCCTGAGGACCCAGGTTCAGGGCTCTAGTTTCCACCTGCAAGGAGGAAGCTTCATAAGTGGTGGAGCAGCACTGCAAGTGTTTCTGTCCCCCACCCCCTTTCTGTCCCTATTAGACACAAACAAAAAACAAAGGAGGGAAGGCCACTGCAAACAGTGGATTCATACTGTAGTTACTTGGAGTCCTTGTGATAACCCTGGTGGCAACAAATATATAACAAACAAACAAACAAACAAACAAAAAATCCTCAATACCAAGTGGAAAGTTTAGGGGTGTCAAAATTCCTAACAAAGTCAGGTTGAGAAGTACACAGTCGGTATTGCTAACCCTTGAAGAAAAATATAATCCACAAATACACTAGAAATAAGTACATGTAGTTATAGTTATGCACAGGTGGTAATAAGGCATTCATTTTTAATCCCAGGTTTCCTCATTAAAATGAAAAACAGCAACTATATAAAGAAGAAAAGTGAATTTCAAGATATTTAATGAAAAGTTCAAGTTTCTCTTTCACTTTAAACTTTTTTCTTTCTTCCATCCATTTAGCTAGCATTCACAATTTTGTTTTACATGCTCTGAGTTTACCTTTAGGATAGCTTCCCCAGCAGAAGAATTCTTTTGACATATATACATTTTAAATTATGATAGATTTGTCAAACTACCTACCTCCTGACAAAGCACCAGTTTATACTCTCACCTTTAGGATATGCTCATTACGAATCCAGTATGTTGGTGGCAACATACAACTGAATTTACATCCTACAGTTCGATAGTTTCACTCAACAATGGTAAATGAAAAAAGGACAAAATATTTGAATCAAAGAAGAAAAAAAGAAGCAAGGAATATAAGGCTTTTAAAAAGAAAGCATAAGAATGGGTGAAGAGTTAGTTTAGCTGCAAGATAGGTAGTAAGCAAGCATTAATAGGGAGCAGCGACAGGTATACTGCAAACATCATTAGGGAGATGGGTATAGACAAAATTGAATACCCACAAATTAACTCTCAGAAGTTGAAACAGTTCTTACAAAGCTGCCTTTGCTACTGTTTTAGAAGCTCACTTAGGACTCAGTATTATACATCTAAAATATTGATTTAGTGCCTGGGAGATAAGGAAGTTGATCAAACATTGAACTCTTAAGCATGGGCTCGAGAGTTTAGGCACTGCATATTTCTGTATGATCATCTGATTTTCTCTCATATTTCTTAAAAATATCTATGTAAAACAAAATGTGAAAGGTGTTAAAATACAGAGGTATACGTCTCATGACTTAACATGTTAGATACTACTAGTACTTCAATTTACAGATGAGAAAAAGAAATCTTCTTGACTAGATACATAATGAGCTTGAAGGAATCATGTTAAGTGAGATAAGCCAGAGGCTGAAAGTGGGATAATCTCACTCATGGACACAAGTTAAGAAATAAGAGCAAAAGGTAAACGCAAAGTAGAACTGGGACTGGGTTTGGCACATTGCATGCACTAAAGCAAAGGACACTGGGGGGAGGGGGCCTTTCAGCTCCTGGTACAGGATGGTGGAGGAAAACTTAGGCTGGAAGTGAGATTTTTCTGCAAAAAACCAGAAATTTTACGCATGTACCAACAACCGTGTTTACTATAAACCATTAATCTCCCCAATAAAAGTATTAAAATATATATGCATGTATGTAAATAAACATAAAACATGAAGGAAAAAGAACACAAACTCTAGGGTGGCAGACTTCTGGAGGTGTGGCTATGGAGAAGGAAGAGTTTCAGATTGCTCTTCTGTTAAAACTAGAAAAAACAATAAAAAATCACCTGAAAACTCAACAATATACAATCAGGATTTCCTCAGAAACCATTAAAACAACAGCCACCAAGTTGCAGACACTACTAGGATTCCATCCTGAACTTCTGGGGCAGAACCTCACCATATGTCCTGGAACCTCACCTTTCCAGAGCCCTATCGGCCTAGGTAAAGATAGAAACAGACAGGAGGTATATGGATCAACCTGCCAACACCCATGTCCAGCAGAGAAGCAATTATAGAAGCCAGAACTCCCAACTTCTGTACCCCAAAAAGAATTTTGGTTCATACTCCCAGAGTGGAAGAAATGATAGGGGAAGATAACCAGAGAGAGGGCTTTGAACTCCAACTCCATGAGGACCCTGAGACAGAAGAGGAGAAAAAGAAAGTAGTGGTCTGGGAGATGATAAAGTGGATAAAACACTGGACTTTGGAGCATTAAGTCCTGAATTCCATCCCTGGCAGTGCATGTACACAAGTGATGTCTGGTTCTTTTCTCCTTTCTATCTTTCTCATTCATAAATAAGTAAAACATATGGATCCCAGTTTGAGTCCCAAGCTCCCCACCTGCACAGGCGTCATTTCAGAGGCAGTGAAGCAGATCTGCAGGTGTCTATCATTCTCTCCCCCTCTGTGTTCCCCTCCTCTCTCAGTTGCTCTCTGTCCTATCCAACAATGACAACAGTAATAACAACAAAAAACAAGGGCAACAAAAAGAAAAAATGACCTCCAGGAGCAGTGGATTTGTAGTGCAGGTACCAAGCCCCAGCCATAATCTGGAAGCAAAACCAAAAGCTAAATAAATAAATAAATAAATAAATAAAATATTTAAAAGGGGGGGAACACTCAGTAGTAGTTGTGACTTAGGAAGGAAGAGAAGGGGTTCAGGCAGTGTTGCACCTAGTTAAGTGTGAAGTGTGAAGCTTTCCCCCTGCAGGTTGGGCTTGAACCCTGGTCCTCATGCACTGTAACAGGCACTCAGCCAGGTGCACCACTATCCAGCCCCTGGACCAAAGATCTTTATGGGGTGCAGAAGGTGGCAAGTTGGGCCTCTGTAATTGCTTCTCTGCAAAAACATACAATTCTTTTTATTAATTATTATTTTTAAAAATATTTATTTCCTTTTGTTTTATTGTTGTATTGATTGTTGTTGTAGTTACTGATGTTGTAGTAGTTGGATAAGACAGAGAGAAATGGAGAGAGGAGGGGAAGACAGAGAGGGGGAGAAAGACACATGCAGACCTGCTTCACAGCTTGTGAAGTGACTCCCCTGCAGGTGGGGAGCCAGGGGCTGGAACCGGAATCCTTACGCCGGTCCTTGCACTTCGTGCCACGTGCACTTAACCCATTGCACTACCGCCCGACTTCCAAAAACATACAATTCTTAAGCCCTAATATAGAAAAATTCTGACTAAGTTAGACACAGAAATTTTAAAAAATGTTACCAAGTGTATAAAAAGGCTTTACCACAGAAGAAAAATGAAAGCTGTCTGAAAATATAGTAAATTAAAACAAATATTTAATTATAGATATATACAATAGCAAGAGTGACTCATCAAAAAGTCATGTTTAGGATCCTTATTTTTAAAAGGTAGGACAGTATCCATTAGCTTAGATTTATTTTTTTGCTTAGATTTATTTTTTTCATGTTAGGTAATCAGGAGTTGCACACTGGTAGAGAGAGGGGCGGGGTGGTCATGCACCTGGTCGCGTACACACGCTACAATATGCAGGGATCTGGGTTTGAGCACCTGATCCCCACCTGCAGGTGGAAAGCTCTGCAAGTGGTGAAGCAGGGCTGCAGGTGTATATCTGTCTCTCTTCCTCTGTATCTCCCTCTACCCTTTCTATTTCTGGCTATCTCTGTCCAATAAATAAAGATATATTTTATATTAATTTTATTTATTCCCTTTTGTTGCTCTTAGAAAGATAGACACCTACAGACCTGCTTCACCAAACTCCCCTGCAGGTAGGGAGCCGGGGGCTTGAACCGGGATCCTTTCGCCGGTTCTTGCACTTTGCTGATAAGGATAATTTTTAAAAATTAAAACAAACAAAAAAAATTGGCATTGGTAGAGAGAGTCACTGGGGCAGCACCACAGTCCCTGGGCCCCCTGGTCTTGAACAGGAGCCTGAGGCATGAGAGCCACGTGCTCCACAGTCTAAGCTGTCATCCCAACTGCTATTTTGTTAGTTGTTTAAACATGAAATATCTAAAACAAAGACTTACACTTTAAGAAGTTAATCATAAGGTGTATCTCTTATATCAAACAATTTTTCCCCCTCTGAACACTGCCATATAAATGAGACCTTAAGAACTGAGCTGTGATATGAGAGGCAAATGA
The DNA here is from genome assembly GCF_950295315.1 of Erinaceus europaeus. Taxonomy (NCBI): domain Eukaryota; kingdom Metazoa; phylum Chordata; class Mammalia; order Eulipotyphla; family Erinaceidae; genus Erinaceus; species Erinaceus europaeus. The sequence continues at coordinate 109,831,328 of NC_080163.1, read as the reverse complement.
ACAGTTTTGGGGTGATAAGTGGTTGGTGAAATATGAGGAAAATAGAACCACAGATCAGGTGAGTGAGTTAAAACCACACCTAGATTAGAATATTAATCTCTCAGATAATGCTTTAGATCTCTTGAAATTGTAAATAATTTCTACCACTATTTAATGAATACTTCCCTAGGCCAGACACTGACAAAGAAAGTGCTTTACATATACACACTCATTTGATCTCACAATCCCCTGAGGTAAGTAATGAAGAGAAGACACTATTTGCCCAAGGCCAAGCAGCCAGTAAACATCTTTTTTCTTATTAGAGCTGTAGCTGAAGTATTGACATTAGGTATCATTTTTCTTCAAAATAGAGGAGTTTAGAGAATACTGTATTTTTATCTGTTTTTTTGAATAAGATATTTAATTGGGATAGAGACTCTATACAACAGACAAGAGAGGAACCACTAAAATATCTACTGATGTTTATAAGTCTTCTTTATTACAATTTCTGATTTAAAGTATTATCATTTACCATGAAGTTTTTCCAAAAGAATTATTATATGAACTGTCTGTCAAGTTTCTATAGACCTGTAGATATTTCTGCCAGTTTTCCTACATTTCCAGTGACAAGGAAGTTTAATGGAGTTTTTTTAATGATAAGGATTTTCTTTATAGATAATATTATTTATTTTATTTTACTTATTTATTGTTGGATAGAGACAGAGAGAATTGAGAGGGGGAGGGGAGACAGAAGAGAGAGACATAGAGACACTTGCAGCCCTGCTTCACCACTTGTGAAGCTTTCCCCCTGCAGGTGGGGACCAGGGGTTTGAACCTGGGTCCTTGTGCACTGTAGTATGTGCATTTAACCATGTGTCCCACTACCTGGTTCCTTATAATACTGTTTCTTTTAATTTCAACCAACTTGTCTAGCTCAATTATAAAGACTAAATTTCTCATTTTCTCTTCCACAAGGCAACCTTTTAATTATCTGCATAGTCTTTGCACCTTCCATGCTAAGGATCCCCAGTCTGGATTCCAGTCTGATATGATTTCCTTTTCTATCACTATCCACACTTTTGCTATTGCAGTAGCTCCCTTTCAGCTCAGGAGGTAATGCTGCAGAGAGAGTGGCAGGCTTACAAGCATGAGGAGCTGAGTTAGATCCCCAACACTGCATAAATAGAATAAAGCTCTGGTCTTCTCTCCCAAACACATTAATAAATGATTAAATAAACCTTTAAAATATAGCTCCACAAATTCAGCACAAGACTGCTTTAAAAAACATTTATGAATACATCTCCCAATTATGGTAAAAAGGGAAAGAAGAAATAAAGAAAAAAGAAAGAGGAAAGGAAAGGAAATAAAAGAAAAGAATACACGGAAACTAAGACTCAAACCAAAAATTCCATTACTTTGGCTGGCTGTCAAGGCTTTTGCTATATGCCTGCACTGAATCTCAAGTCATTATCATTCTTTTTTTTAATTCCCTTTTATTGCCCTTGTTGTTTTATTGTTGTTTATTATTGATGTCGTCGTTGTTGGATAGGACAGAGATGTGGAGAGAAGAAGGGAAGACAGAGAGGAGGAGAGAAAGACAGACACCTGTAGACCTGCTTCACCACTTGTGAAGTGACTGCCCTGCAGGTGGGGAGCCAGGGGCTCAAACCAGGATCCTCACACCAGTCCTTGCGCTTTGCGCCACATGCACTTAACCCGGTGCGCTACCACCCGACTACCATCGTTATCATTCTTATAAGCAAAAGCAGGTCACCCTTTCATGGAGGTTTCTTTTCCTAAACTTAGTTGTTTTTTAAAAGCAAAATAGTTTCACATTTGCTTTCCTATTCTTTTAAATGCACATTACTATTTGATATGCAATATATTTGTCTATTCTGTACCTGCACTTAACAAAGCATCTATAACATAACGGGCACTACAATATCTGTTGAACAAATAGACAACGGTATCTTGTCTACTATTATTTCACTTCTAGATAATCCTGAAGCTTTATCAGTAAACATAATCAGAAGAATCACACAACTGTCATATGCCCTTTTGAACTTATTATGATCATCTAATAAATAGATGAATTACTACCTGCTAATTTTGATATGTGGCAGCTACTGGTGATACCCTCAACAGTTTCCTACTTTAGTTTTAAAATAATTATGTTCCTATCTGTGGCCATGTACTGCAAGCTCAAACAGACAAGGATGCAGAGGTTACACAGGCTTCAGTGCTAAATTTGAATAGATATGGGCCCCAGGTCAGATCAATGGGGTTTTACAGTTCATTGTATTTATATACTTTCCTCATATTTGGGAGCTACTCCCTGCCCTGATCCAGCTTTCTAGTTCTATTCTCAACTCTGACACCATCTTCCCAGACAATACTTTTAGCCTACCTACATGTTAGCTATCAGGCTCAGGCAAAAATTAGTAATGTCATGGGCCCCTTAGAACATAGCTAAAATAGACTTCCTAACTTCTTCCCACAGGAAGACCCTTAGTTTCATCTGATCTATTCTTACCTTTAGGTTTCTGTTTATTAAACAATTTGTCCTGCTTTATATCTTAGTACCTTTCAGCCACCAAGTTGCATACACTACCATGATGCCATCCTGACTTCCCTGGGCAAACAACCTCACCAATGTGTCCTGGAATCCCACCTCCCCCAGAGCTCTATTCCATTAAAGAAAGACAGAAACAGGTTGGGGCCATTATCTTATTCATTCAGGAATGAAATGTAGGAGAGTAGCCTTCAACATACCAACACACACACACACACACACACACACACACACACACACACACACACACACACACACACACACACACTTTTCATTGAGATGCATGTATCACAGACAAACCCAGATCTACTCCTTGAACATTTGAGCAACTCTGAAGCCTCAATTATCTTTTTCAGGCAGAGTATGTAATTTCCAAAGTGGTTTTACATTTCTGGAAGATCCAGTATCTTCTTCCTCATTTTGCATTTTTCCTATCCCAGAAGTTTCTCTATGTCTAATAAATAAAATAATTGCATAAGTGAAGTAAGATATTTCATTAAGCTAGAATAAGGTGAATCATAGAATCTTCTATTAAGCTGAACTTATGTTAATAATATTTTCCAATCACCTCAATTTATAGATGACAAATATGGTAACATTAGACACTAATTTACCAATAAATGAAAGTAAAACTTCCAGTCAGCCATTTGGAAACTTAGGACCTATTTAAATATAACTCATTTGAAGGTGCTATCACTTAGAATGATTATAAATATGCAAACAGAAGCTGTCCATAGTTGGTCCTAAGAGAGTATTTCCTGTGGGAGAAATAAAATTTGTAATATATTCTGGGAAATATCATCGTAAGACAAAGCATACAATGAGATGATTATCTGGCATCAATTTTCCCAATGGGCACTTCTTTTTATGCTTAAATTCTGCAGGAGTGTGTGTGTGTGTATGGATATATGTGTGTGTGTACATGGCAGGCACTAAGAAATGCAACAATGAGTAAGGCACAATCCTTGTTCATACAGAGCTCACATTCTCTGATTTTAAGACAAGTTTTATTTTTTTAATATTTTATTTATCATTTATTTATTTGAGTAGAGACAGAAATCAAAAGGAGAGTGGGGAGATGGAGAAGGAGAGAGACACAGAGACACCTGCATCACTGTTTCACCATTTGTGAAGTTTTCCCCCTGCAGGCAGAGGTCAGGGGGCTTGAACCTGGGTCATTGTGCACTGTAGGATATGTACTCAACCAGGTGAGCCACCACATGGTCCCAAGTTTTTTGTTTTTTAAATTCAGAATACAGTTTTCAGAACATAAGCACACTAGAGAAAAATAAGACAGGGGAAGAACAGGGATTGTGGAGTTGTGATTTTAACAGGGTGCACACAGAAAGCCTCACTGAAAGAGTTAAATCAGAGTAAAGACTTGACGCAAGCCATTCCATATAATGGGAGAGAGCACTCAAGATCAAGATCTTGAGGTAGAACTTGTCTATCATACAGAGCAGCATCAAAGACAATGTGGCTAGAGATGCATAAACAAAGGGCAACATACTAGAACATGAAATCAGAGAAGGAGGTTAATGTGAGAGCCAGACCAAAGGAGAATCTATCTTTCAAAAGTGATTCCACTCTCCCTAGAATGATTTTTTCATTATTTTTATTTCAGATACAGAAGTAGAGAAGGTAAGACACACTACAGCACAGCTCCACCATTCATAAATCTTCTTTGGGCACTGTGGTCCTACCACATAAGTATCATGGCTCAATCTGTGATTTTGCAGCTCCCCTATCAGGTGAACTGTCTCCCAATCCCTGAAATGTTCTATTAAAATCTACTATCTTAACTAGGTAAGAATTACATTATTTTAGGAGGGGTTAGTCAATTTTTCATAGGAAACAAACTGACTGCTAATGGTAGAATTTCTGATGATATGAACAGGTTAGTAGAGATGTTACTTTGCAACATTCCCAGAATCCATTATACTGCACTTCCAAGAACATCGTCAACTACTCTTATGACTAGCTCTGAAGCATCTTCTGTGAATTGAAAAGGAGGCAGGTGCAGGAATAAGGCTCAGAAGGCAGAGGATGAAGGATTCCATATATTCTCCATTGCAAGAGACATGTTTTTTATTTTCCACCTTCCATTTCTATGGAAGATACGCTAATGTATAATTCAAAATAAAGAGGTGGCCAGTCAAGTGTCTTACAACTAAAACTAAAAGTTAAACAAATTTCAGAGAATCAATTTACTCTTTATCCCCACCATAACATAAGCATTTCCTGGACAATAAGTTTTCTTTTTTTTAAATTTTGCACATTTTCTGAAGTCTACTATAGCTATTTTAGGCCCTCATTCTTTTTGTTTATCATTACCACAACTTCACTGCTCCAAGCATCTTTTTGTTTGTTTATTTGTTTGTTAAGATAAAGATAGAGACAGAAGAAGAGGAGAAAAGATATCATAACATTGAAGCTTTCTTCAGTGGAATGGGGCCAGGCTCCAACCTGGATTGTGCACATGACAAAGCAGGCAGGCTCTCCAGGGGAGTTACCTTGCTAGCCTTAGCCCTCACATTTTTTACTACCTAAACTGATGAAGAAAGTATTTCAAGTCATGAGAAAGGGTTTTCAACCTAAGTTGGGGAGCTTTGTCACAACACTCCTGTCTTTAAAAACCATCCCATTTTTTTCCATTTCATTTGTTTCTCGATATTCGCCCTGACCTGGTGGTTCCCAGCAACATCTTGCATTCCACTCCAAAAAGACTTACTTCAATTCTACTAAAGTTTTTATACATTTCAAATCTCTTATTCCAGATTCCTTTCCTCAGATGTCTATTGATGAGCTCATGAGCTCTCAAACTATGATAATTATAAATCATAATGTACCATATGAATAGCCTATTTTATTAACATTTTAAATTATTTATTATATGCTACCAATACAACTAGCTTTCAAAAGTACACTCTGTTTTATAGATTTATATCTAATTATAGGTGGCAAGATTTCTTCAATCCTTGGAATAGCTTCCAGACACAATCAGTTTTGAATTCTTTTGTATTATGTCTAGCTGGCATGAAAAATGCACTGTCTGTGGTCCATACAAATTCTGAGTTATTACATAAATAAAATTAAGGATTTGGAAATACCCACCAAGCATATTCATTTTGAAGATAATCCCTGTGAAAGGTACAGGATGATTCAATCTTAACATTTCAAACTTACACTTTATGCCATTTTCCCAAATACTGTTTTAGATAAATTCAACCCATCTGGATCAACTTTTTCAGACAGAGAGATAAAAAGACAAACAGACAAAGGAAAGGATACCACAGTATCAAAGCTTGCCCCAGTGTGGTGGGAGTCAGATTTAAACTGGGTCACAAGCAAAGCAGGCACCTTCCTAAGTGAGCTATGTTTCCAGCCCTGAGTTGTGGCTATAAACTGACATTTATAGTTACAAAAAATACAAGTTCATGCTGAACAAAGTCAGGCCAATTATCCTACTTGACAAGTTATTGCATCAGTGACCTTTCCAATCCTATCTTATTTCAAATCTTCTCTTACTGCATTAATATGGTTCTCAGTTGCCCTCCCCAATTTTATTCTTATTCTTGTATTATACAGTCAAGAGTAATCTCTCTAAAATTGGAATAGGCCAGAATAAAGAATGAAAAAAAAAAAGACTTGGAGCAAGATTTTTGGGTGTTTCAAATCTTAGTTCCTAACCATATGTTAGCTTTTTCTTTTGTTTTAAATTTATTACAGATTCTTTTACAAACTTATTAATCTTGTTAAGCCTTGACTTCCTCTTCTGTGAAATGTGCTATCTACCTCAAGGAGTGACTATGAGGACTAAATAACATATGGCTAAAAGGGTGGAGGAGACTCCTAAGTGGGCACCCAGAAATGTTACTTTCCTTGACCCCTTTTTAACTGGAGCCATCAATTTTTATAAAAGGTTATCATGTCTTAGGGGGAAACTGACTGAAGGACAGTATAAGTGTGTGTGTGGGGAGGAACAAGCTGGTAGTGAGAATACTGCTTCTACTGGAGATGTATATTCAAAAAACGATGAGAAAATAGTTTCATAGGTATGTAGAAATAAGTAAATAGGCAAAAACTGCTTGGGCAAGATTTGCTTCCCTTCTAAGTGCAAGGTTTCACCATTCCAAATTCTCTCCCTCAAAATTCAATTTACTAACCGTAACAATTTCTGTAATCATCAATAAGTGACTTTTTTTTTCCTTTTGTTTGCCAGGGCCTTGTGCATGGCAAAACATTTGGTCTTTACTCAGTAAGCTATCTTCTGGGTAAAGTTTTGACTATCATCTTGAAAGAACTATTATTATTATTTCTTGACAGCTGCATAATCAACTTTGAAGGACAGGGAAGGGTGATAATTACAACTGCTCCAATAGGAAATTCAGAAAAAAATGAAGTGAAGATACATGCTGCAATAGAAGTCCACCAGGTAAGAGTTTTTGACCCAATGAGAACAATACTGCAATGTTTGAAGACTTTAGCTGAAGCTTATAATAACTCACAGAATAACATCCCTTCCCCATTACCATGAATGACTCAACAGAAAACTTCTTGAGAAAGTTTTCATAAAATTATGTTTCTCCTTTCCCTACAAGTAATGACCAGAATTATGAGAAAAAAATGACTAGCTTCTTCTTCTCCTGGCTAATAACATTCTAACTGTCTACACCTCTAAAACAGAAAATATTTTAAAATATTTATTTATTCCCTTTTGTCGCCCTTGTTTTATTGTTGTAGTTATTATTATTGTTGTTATTGATGCCATTGTTGTTGGATAGGACAGAGAGATATGGAGAGAAGAAGGGAAGACAGAGAGGGGGAGAGAAAGACAGACACCTGCAGACCTGCTTCACCGCTTGTGAAGCGACCCCCTGTAGGTGGGGAGCCAGGGGCTTGAACCAGGATCCTTATGCTGGCCCTTGAGCTTTGTGCCACCTGTGCTTAACCCGCTACACTACAGCCCGACTCCCAGAAAATATTTATTGTATTTATCATAGAGATAGTAAGCAAATGAAACAGAAATGTGATGTTAGAATCTCACAATTTTGTATGTTGCAAATGGAAAACATGAAGAGTGAAGGAAATTTTAAATTAAGATTTAGTAAGATAGACAAGGATGACATGCAGAACAAAATACTGATGATTCAAAAGAACACACAGAGGCAATACCTAGCTGATAACAGATGAGGAGGAACTAGAGCATGTGGGAGTCAGAGTTAGAGAAACCCCCCAGGAGCCACCTTCTATGCACAACAGCATCAGATTCAGTATCAAGTGGAGGTTTAGGGCCTGTAAAGATATTCGGTTTGAAAGTGTGGAGAGGACCAATGGGGAGTGGGGGGAATATTAAACAAAATGAAAGTCAGAAGACTGAATGTAAATAAGGAAGCTTTTGCTGGAGAAAAAAAAAAGTAACATCTATTAGCAGAGAGTTTGTAATCCCTCATGTGCCAACAACTGAGTAGAGTGGAATTATACTGATGTCCCTCTCAGAAGCCCATTATAATCCTACCTTCAGATAGTAAGTTAAGTGTCAGCTCTTGTTTATCACCCACTTAGACTGCTTTATTCTGAGATAACATGTACTTCAGATTTAGGTCTCTATGAAAATGTGAAGACAAACAGTAAATCACTGTATTTTTGTTTGTTTTACTTATACCTGGCCAAATTATTTATGTTACCAAATTATTTGTTATTACTACAACCTCAGCAATCAACAAATAAAGTGAGGTTGTAACAGCTAATATATATATATATAATATATATTATATATATATATACAGGCCCATATTAACAAACAGCAAATATCTCAGGTAAGATACCTAACATCAGAACTCAGTCAAGGAAAGGAGCAACAGAGTCCCAAAAGTCAGCAGAAGGAAGAAAACAGTCAAAGTCAGAGCAGAGATTAATGAAATACAACCTAGAAAGGTAATCTAAACAATTAATGAAACCAAGAGCTGATTTTTCAAAAGGATAAATAAAAGAGATAAACCACTGGCTAAACTCACAAGAAAAAAAAAAAAGGAAAAGCTATGATATAGTCAGGAATGAAGATAAAAAGAAAGAAAGAAAGAAAGAAAGAGAGAGAGAGAGAGAGAGAAAGAAAGAAAGGGAAAGAAAGAGGGAGGGGGGGAGGGAGGGAGGGAGGGAGGGAGGGAAGGAAGGAAGGAAGGAAGGAAGGAAGGAAGGAAGGAAGGAAATAAGGAAGGGTGGGGGATATAGCTTAATGGTTGTGACTGAAAGTTTTCATGCCTGAGGCACTATGGTTTCCAGTTCAGTCCCTCACACTACCACAGACAGCGCTGAGTAATGCTCTGGTAAAATGAAACGAAACAAAACCCAAACAAAAACAAAAACAAACAGACAAACAAACAAAACCCTGGTTGGCCCAGTGGATAGAGCACTGAACTCTAAAGCATAGTCTCAGTTTGACCACCAATATCACTCACATGTGCTAGGGTGACGTTCTGGTTTTCTCACTCCTTTTCATCACATTAATAAATAACAAAATAAGTATTTTTAAAAGGAAGAATCTAGAAGAATGAAAACTCTTCAGAATTTAGTAAATGAAAAATTAGTAGATTCTAAACAATACAACTTTCATTCTAGTAAATTTGAGGGGTTATTAATCTTTTAAAAAATATTTTATTTATTCATTTTCCCTTTTTGTCGCCCTTGTTTTTATTGTTGTAATTATTATTATTGTTATTGATGTCGTCATTGTTGGATAGAACAGAGAGAGGTGGAGAGAGGAGGGGAAGACAGAGGGGGAGAGAAAGACAGACACCTGCAGATCTGCTTCACCACTTGTAAAGCAACTCCCCTGCAGGTGGGGAGCCGGGGGCTCAAACTGGCATCCTTTTGCTGGTTCTTGCACTTTGCACCATGTGCACTTAACCCGCTGCTCTACCACCCAACTCCTGAGGGGTTTATCTTACAGATATACTCAGCAAGATAACTTTTGTTCAGTATTGTCCTTCACAGAATTATTATAATCAGAAAAGACAGAAGCAGGGGCCAAGTGGTAGCGCCACTTAGTATAATGAGCAAGAACTGGAGCAATGATCCTAGTTTGAGGCTCTGCCTTCCCACCTGCAGGGGAGTCGCTTCACAAGCAGCTAAAACAGTTCTGTAGGTGTCTGCCTTTCTCTCTCCTTCTCTATCTGCCCCTCCCCTCTCAATTTCTCTCTGTCCTATCCAGTAATATAAAAATGGAAGTATTACACCAAATAAAATTGGAGTATTACACCAAAGTAAAAGACTCTGGGGTGGGTGGGTGGGGAGAATACAGGTCCATGAAAAATGATGAATTAAATAGTGGGGGTTGTATTGTTAAATGGGAATCTGGGGAATGTTATGCATGTAAAAAAAAAAAAAAAGAAGTAGAAACGCAAAGCAGAAATTGACTGAGTTTGGAGTATGGCACCAAAGTAAGAAAGCAGAAGTACACTAGAGTTTGCAGTGAGTACCTCCCTAATACTTCCTCTCCACTTTTCCAAGCTTTGGGTCCAGGATTGCTCAACAATTTGTTTGGCTTTGTATGTTAACTCTCTTTTCAGTCACCAGGTTCCAGATGCCATCAGGATGCCGGCCAGACTTCCCTGGATTGAAGACCCCACCAATGTGTCCTGGAGCTCAGCTTCCCCAGAGCCCCACCCTACTAGGGAAAGAGAGAGGCAGACTGGGAGTATGGACCGACCAGTCAACACCCATGTTCAGCAGGGAAGCAATTACAGAAGCCAGACCTTCCACCTTCTGCAACCCTCAATGACCCTGGGTCCATGCTCCCAGAGGGATAGAGAATAGGAAAGCTATCAGGGGAGGGGGTGGGATATGGAGATTGGGCGGTGGGAATTGTGTGGAGGTTAATTAATCCTTTCTTAAATAAAAAAAATAAATAAATTAAAAAAAAATGGCTGCCAGGAGCAGTGGATTTATAGTGCCCACACCAAGCTCCAACAATAGCCCTGGAAGCAAAAAAAAAAAAAAAAAAAAAAAAAAAAAGACAAAAGCAACTTACTTAAACGTCTACAATTAGAACTAGATAAGCTAAGGTATAAACTACACAAAAATTTTTTTCATATGCATTGATAAGAAATGGTCTTCAAATGAAAATAACAATCATAGCATAACATGTATGTTGTTTGTGAAGGAATAAAGGAGTGTAAGGAAGAATACATAAGTAAATATTTACAGACATGTTTATAGCTGCATAACATATTTTTGGAAAATGCAGATGAAATTCATAATACTGACTCCCACAAGGTGCGGATTTTGACAACCAGGAGCTGGAAGTGCTAGAGACGCTTCACTGGACACATTTTAGTTGATTTTATATTTTGTGGCAAGTAAATAGGTTCCTGATTTAAAAAATATATATATCAGTTTTAAAAATGTCACTGGGCTGATTCCAAGTTTGATTTCAGAATTCAGCAATTCTCAGAACTGTTGAGTCAGTGACATCTGTCCCCACCCCCACAAGTATATAGTATTTTGCTTTTGATTTAGTTATTAATTTATAAATGATAGAAAAAATCAACAGGAATGAACAGGAGGGTGAGATTAAAATAAGGACAATGGAAGAAATGACACAGTATCTTTTTCCATCTGGCTCTCTGAAGTGGTTATGAGCCCAGAAGGAGTGAAATGGTAGATCCAAGAGATAAGAAACCTTCTCAAAAGGGTCTGTGAAACTGTAAGCAAAATTCCCACTACTTTGGGACTTTGGGTCAAAATATGGTGGTATACCTCCTGGGAACTCTGAAGTCCAGCAGCTTCGAACATCCTGAATACAACATTCCTGATACAGCTACTATCTGTCAAAAGACCCAGCACCAATGACAGTGATAAGACAGTACATAGGGGATAGACTTCCCAAAAAGGATATAAGGAAAGAACATTCATTTCTATTCAGGAATACAAGTTAAATTCTACTCAAGGCCTCCCAGAAATACTAAAGGAATCTGAAGACAGTTGGAATATGAGTGAATCAGAGGAAACTAAAAGGCAGATTAATTACCTGTGACAGGTCATGAAGCCTATACATAATTATGTCTCAGAAATGTTAAAGTATTATGAGTAAAAGAACACAGAACAATGTCCTGGCAATAAGGCCAGAAGGAAAGCCTTAGTGGATTAATAATAATGTTAGGTTATTGCTCATTGAACAGGAAGTAAAAGGGGAAAAAAAAACATGAAGATGGCTGGAAAAAGGTTACTCAAGGCTCTGCTGGGAACCAACACACTTAGTTATGCAGTACCTACTTTCCAAAGTGAAATCTTTCAACTACTTTTTTTCTAAGCCATTGAAAGCAATGAGATCATGTTCTTGATTAACTGCCAGATTTTTTTCCCCTGCAGCCCAGATTGTTAAAGTTAAAAAAGAAGAAAAATAAGAACAAAAAAGGTAAAGGTAGGAAGAGCTCGAAACAGAAAGCAGAAGAACGGAGAACAAATATACTTTAATAGGTTAGTAGTAGAAAATTATGGAATGATCATATACAAAGAATTTGTCTTAAAAGTTGAGGATGTCTTGTCATTTCAACAGAGTATTCAATTTTTTTAAATAAAAATTATACTTTATCTCTCTCGGTGTTTTCAACTTATATTATGAATCACTAGCAATTTAATATAATTTTACATTTTCAAAGTACTTTATACTTTTCAGAATACCTTCATATTCAATTTGACAGAAAGATTTAGATAAAATTCATCACACATTTGTAAGATATCAAGTAGGGTTAGGGTTAGATTCAGAACTTCTGGTCCAATGTTTGTGTACTATTATTCATCCACTTATTCAATATTTATTAAGCTATATTCCAGGAATTACTTTACGAGTAAGATGTAACAGAGAACAAAACAATACATAGTTTCTACCACTATGGAACTACCAGTTTAAAGTCATTCAAATAAATAGCAAAGTTGCACTTATATGATGTGTCTCCAGTTTTTTCAGAACACGTAAGATGGAAAAATTGACCTTGTCAAAGAAGTTGGAAAAGATTCCCTCATGAATTAGTGATACAGTTCAGAAGGTCAGAAGGATTATATAGGTAGGACAGGAAATTCTATGTGAAGGCAGCACCACTACAAAAGACCCACTGAAAGAAGGGCACACTCATCATGAGACTGAAGGGTAAAGTAGTGTGCCGGATTCCTGGCTGTCAAGGGTGAAATCTATGATCACAATACATTAAAGCTTAAATATGATTGCTATAATATCCGGATGTGTCACTCAAGAATGGGGGCAGACTGATATGAATATATTAATAAAGGGATTACAATAACCCATTTATCCTTTTTAAAATAATTTTTATTTATTTACTTATTCCCGTTTGTTGCCCTTGTTACAATCATTGTTGGATAGGACAGAGAGAAATGGAGAGAGGAAGGGAAGACAGAGAAGGGGAGAGAAAGAAAGACACCTGCAGACCTGCTTCACCGCCTGTGAAGCAACTCCCTTGCAGGTGGGGAGCCGGAGGCTCAAACCGGGATCCTTAAGCCGGTCCTTGCACTTCGCGCCACCTGCGCTTAACCCGCTGAGCTACTGCCCGACTTCCACAATAATCATTTAAAAAAACTGTCAAAGTATTTCCATTCTACAGGGGGGTAATATCACATTTAATCTAGGGAAAGAAAGAATTCATGAAGGTGATAACATCTGCCCTAGGCTTTTCAAAATGTGTTCAATTTCCAAGGATAGAGGAACAAGAGGCTACTATGGGTAAATAAATGGAAGAGAGACTGAAAAGATTCCCCTTGGTGCTTCATAGCAGTGTGAGTATTTTAATTTATTATAGCCTTTTCTAAGTGGCACTTTAGAAATATCATCCTTGTAAAATCGTAGGCACAGAGGTCATGTAGCTTACAAAGCTTTGTTACTTTTATACTCAAAACAAATTCTATTAGGTTCAAGAGTAGGCATTAATTCTCTAGATTATGCAGATAAAGTCAGATGAGTGAGGTTAACTTATGCAGGGTCACATTTCAACACTGTCTTTTCCTTTTAACATTATAGATTTATGACTATCAGAGTGTGGAATACATATCAAAGTTTATAATTTGAAATGTGAAAACTGACTAGGTCTAGGGTACAAGACATATAGAAACTACACTGTGATCATCTGAAGTAAAAGTAATGCTGATTTTAATTAAAATAATATTAGGGCAGGAGAGGAGAGAGAGAGAAAGAAAGAGAGAGACAGTGTGTGTGTGAGAGAGAGTGCAGGAGAGAGAGAGAGAGAAAGGAGGGAGAAGGTGAGGGGGAGAGGAGAATATGCTAAAGAGAATGAGAAACTGGAAGCACATCTGCTCAGACCTAAAAATTAAGGGAGGAAAAAAGTCGGGATAGTTGTGGGAGGCAGGTGGTAGCAAGACCGTACAAACCAAAACAGTACAAAAATAGGAGAGAAAAAAAATGAACAAATAAGAGGAGGTACACTTTACCTTCAAATTATACTTTTTAATGCTTTTATGTGATCTTTCCATTTTCTCCAGAAGTTGACTTTAGGAAAACTCTTGAAAATTACACTTGAATATACACCCCATATATATTCCTCCTATCCTTTTCTAATACATAGAAAACCCTAATTGATACAGTCATGCATTTATTAATAAATATTATTTCTCAGCTTTATGGAAAACATTATGAGATATGCACAATACAAGGTTTTCAATCTCAAAAATTTATGTTTTTGCAATACCAGTAGGTACTATGAATATTTACAAGACCGTGTACAAGAAACTCTGGGGCTCATCTGGTAGCGTATATATGTTACCATGTCCAAGGGCGGTCCACACATTCAAGGGGAAAGTTTCACACACTGTAGATCAGTGTTGCAGTTGTCTCTTTTCTACCTCCCTCTGCCCTCCTCTCTGTTTTCTTTCTGTCTTCCATTCCCCCCACCTCCAAGAAAGAAAGGGAAATAGTGGCAACCAGGAACAGTGGTTCCTGTTCATGCAGGTACCAAGACTCAGCAAACTCTGTAGGATAGTGTAATATTCCCATAAACAGAAAGGATTTTCTTTTACTATAGCAAAAAAGGAGGTTAAAAACCATGAATAAGAGGGTTGCCATGTGCCTTGGCTTATGGGTTTATCTATACCATAGTAAGTACTCTAGGAAGTGATAAAGTTAAATATTTAAGACTAAGTGTCATTAGAAATCTATCATATGTATCAGAAAGTTCAAAAGAAGGGAAATTATACATAATGGTTAACTGCTAATGAAAAAAGAAAACTTCAAGGAGTATGAATAACAGAGTAATTGCCATAATCCACAGTCCTCATGATATCTGTATAATAATGCTGGCAGACTACTCAAAATTCCAGAATCAGTTTGTAAATCTCTTTGCCATCTCAAAAACCATCCTCATCACCAATCTTACAAACCTTATCTTCTCTATTGCTTTCATCTCACCCCAAAGAGACAGTCTAGATGACTAAAAAGATGACAAACAAATGAAAAAATAAATGTAGTAAATGATGCCACTTTTCTTTTGATGTCTTCAATATCACTATTTCATATCTACCTTAATAAAAAAATCAAGAATAATATACCTTAAGAGTGGAATGACATCAATGTTTTCTATTTTCTGGCCCCTAAAACATTTAATTTGACTTGGCATTTCTGAAAGTGCCCTTGTTTGCCATTATTTTTTAACCCTCTGGTTTGGTGGCACTTGATAGGCAAAAAAGGTTCTTAAACTCTATAATATAGAAAGTTTAAGTTTATAATGGATGAATCACTGTAATCTAACTTTCAGATATTAAAAAACTCATTTTCTTTGTATAAAAGACAAGTGGATTTGTAAAGCAATAGAGTTTGTCTCATTTCACATGAAATCATTCTCTTTAGCTCAAAGTGCCTAATACGTTCTTGGGAACCACTTAACTATCTTTCATTTCTCACAGTGGATAATTACATGTTTGAGAGTACAGCTGAACCTTGCTATCATAAAAAGGTACATGGAGGAAGTTTTTGAGCAAAAAGTACGCTAATAACCAATTTGTCCTATAATTACCATAGTTTAAATGTAATATATTTCTATTTACTCATATAATAAATTATGATTATTAACTACATCTGCAGATATTTTTAAAAAATATTTATTTATCAGAGAGACAGAGACAGAGAGAGAAGAAGAGAACTAAAGCATCACTCAAGCACATAGGATCCAGGCACTGAACTTGGGTCCTCCGGCTTCAAAGTCCAATGTACTGTATCACCTCCCAGAACCACACACGAATGTCTTTCAATTACTCAGGAAATTAATTATGGAAAAGGATTGACTTGCTGTAAAACGACAGGAATACACCCAAGTATTGTGCGCTTAAGAGAAAAAATTACAAAGTCACTACATGCTTTCTTGTGGTTTTTTTTTTTTTTCATATGAAAAAAATTTCCTTGGGGCGATTAATGGTTTGCAGCAAATACAGTTGTTGATATATGAGTAAAATTTCTCATCTCACCATGATAGATATCTGCAAAAAATCTCACCCCCAACCTAGGTCTGCCTCTACCATCATGCTCTAAGAACTGAAAACCTTCCTGACTCCCCATCCCCACCCTCCCTAGGTTCATTTGCTTTGGCACAATACAACAAACCCAGTCCAAAGTTCTATTTTGTGTTGTTTTCCTTTCTGTTCTTATTTTTCAACTTCTGTCCATGAGTGAAACCATCCGATATCCATACTTCTCTTGCTGGCTTATCTTACTTAGCATGATTCCTTCAAACTCCATCCAAGATGAGGTAAAAACATAAATAAATAAATAAATAAATTTATCATTCTTAATAGTTGAGTAGTATCCTATTGTGTATCTATACCACAACTTTCTCAGACATCTGTTGTTGAACACCTAGGCTGCTTCTAAGTTTGGGCTACTGCAAACTGTGTTGCTATGAACATAAGCATACACAGATATTTTTGGATGAGTGTATTTGCTTCTTTAGGATATATCCCTAAGAGGGAGATTACAGAGTAGGTCCCTTTCTAGCCTTCTGAGAGTTCTCTAGTTTGCTCTCCACAATTTACATTCCCATCAGCAATACAGAAGGGGTTCCCTTATCCCCACATCCCGTTATAACTATGTTTTCTGATGTATACCATTCACACGGGGTGAGCTGGTATATATCACTGTTGTCTTTATACATTTTTGTTTATTTTCCCTTTTGTTGCCCCTTTTATTTTCATTGTTGTTGTAGTTATTAGTCTTGCTGTTATGGATGTCATCATTGTTGAATAGGACAGAGAGAAATGGAGAGAGGAAGGGAGGACAGAGGGGGAGAGAAAGACACCTGCAGACCTGCTTCACCGCCTGTGAAGCGACCCACCCCTGCAAGTGGGGAGCAGGGGGCTCAAATCGGGATCCTTATGCTGGTTCTTGTGCTTTGCACCATGTGTGCTTAACAGGCTGTGCTACTGCCTCACTCCCCACAGTTGTCTTCATTTGCATTTCCCTGACAATCCACAACTTGGAGTATTTTCCTATGTCTTTTGGCCTTTTGAATCTCTGGTGAATATGCTGTCCATATCCTCTTCCTGATTTTGGACGATGTCACTTTTTTTTTTTTTTTTTTTTGCTGCTGAGTTTGATGAGCTCTTTCTATTTATTATTAGCCTTTTGTCTGATGTAAAGATCTTCTCCAATTCTTTAAGGAGTCTCTTTGTTTGGGTGGCGGTTCCTTTTCCTTTAAATATTTTATGGTTTCTGGTGTAACATTGAAGTTCCTTAATCCATTTGAGTTTACTTTTAAGTCCTTGATCCATTTGAGTTTACTTTTTGTGTGTGGTGAAATGTAGTGGTTCAACTTCATTCTTCTGCAAGTTAAGTTTTTTTTTTCCCCCTCCAGGGTTATCACTGGGGCTCAGTGCCTGCACTAAGAAACCACTGCTGGTCCTTGCCTGGATCCTTATGCAGGTCCTTGTGCTTCACACCTTGTGCTCTTAATCCAAGATGCGACCACCCAGCCCTCTCTTCTGCAAGTTTTAGCCCAGTTTTCCCAACACCATTTGTTGAAGAGACTCTTCTTTCTCCATTTAATATTTTGAGCCCCCTAGTAAAAAATTAATGTCCATAGGTATTGGGACATATTTTTATATTCAACAAAGTTCAGAAGGGTAAACTGAGTTTATAGAGATATTTTTACATCTACTGAAACAAATGCTAAACTCTTAAAGAGATAACATTAGTTATGTGAAAATGCTCTTCTTATAGTTACCTCTTTTCAAAGAGAAGAACTAAGGATCAACTATGTGTAATAACAATAAAATGGTGACTTAAAAATAGCAATGTCACTCTTTCTAATTTTTTGTTTCACTATAACTGTAATTCTATCAGGCAGGCATTAATATTACCATTTTGCATACAAACAATAAAAGAAAAGGCTCAAAAAATCCTAACCATTTAATAAGCAAAACTATTTCTTACAAATTCCAGAACTAAGATTATATATGCAAAGTTTGTGACTCAAAACTCAGCCTCTTCTATATCATATTGAAGTGACGATGTTCAATATATATATATATACACACGAGGATGGTTTTTGTCATGTAACCTTGTTCTTTTTAGCTGTGTCTTTTGAAGACAATTTTTTAAATTATTTTTTTTGTATTTTCATTTTTTAAATTTCTTTATTGAGGAGGTAATAGTTTATAGTCAACAGTGAAATACAATAGTTTGTACATGCATAATATTTCCACATAACAATACAACCTCAATTAGGTCCTCTGCCATCATGTCCAGGACCTGAACTCTCTTCCCCAAGCCCACCCGAGAGTCTTTTACTTTGGTGCAATACACCAACCCCAGTCCGAGTTCTGCTTACTGTTTTCCCTTGAAGAAAGATGATCTTAAATTTTAAGTTTATCGGGGCTAGCTGGTGGCACACCCAGTTGAGCTCACGTTACAGTGCACAAGGACACAGGTTCAAGCTCCAGTCCCCACCTTGAGCAAAGCTTTGCCAAGTGGTGAAGCAGGTTTGTAGGTCTCTCTTCTCTCTCTCTCCCTCTTCTCTCTCTCTCTCCCCCTCTCCCTCTTAATTTCTGGATGCCAAATTATAGATTGAGCTTATCAAGTCTTCTGATCCATGAGTATAGTATGCATCTTCATTTATTTAGATCATCTTTATATAATTTATTTATGTCTTAATTTATTAAGTCTTACTGTTGTGGTTTTCAGCATGGAATGTTGTATACATTTACTAATTATTAAATAATTGATTCTGATGTAATTAGAAATGACAGTGGCATTGAACTTTTAGTTTTTACTTATTTGCTGCTTGTGTAAAATAATGGTATACAGAGCTTAGAAATGGTTTCTTTTGGTTGACCATGTAATCTGTAATTCTGCTAAAATTACAACCATTCTACAAGCTTAAAGGGGGGCGCTTCTTGAGATTTCTAAAAACATAATCACATTGTTTGAAATAAAGACAATTTTCCCCCTACCTTAGTCTGGTTAGGAGGACTTCATTGACTTTCTTGTTTTCTAGTTAAATGATTATCATATTTGATTATTTCATTCCTTGTATTTACTTTGGGTTTATTGCTTTAGGTTGGCAGGTTAGCAGCTGGATACAGAATGAAACCCAGGTTTCAAAGGCAATCACCAAATGAAACTTACTACTTTGGACACAAATTGTGATAGCTGTCTACAAACATATGAAATTACTTGAGTGAAAGAAGAGAAATTATACATAGCTATGCCAAATAGATTCAAACAGGATACAACTCTGTAAGAAAACTCAATATTAAGGTTATCATTTTAAGTCTTTCAAGTGATCTCATCAACATTTACAGTAAATTGCATTAAGCTGAAATATCAGGAATGGGTCCTTCCTAATTTAATATTCCAGTTACTTGAAAATTAACTTTGAAGAAACAATACTCCACAATAGCAATACTAATTACTAACAATCTTAAGTATGCCAGCATACTTTCATTTAGTAAGAATATTATAAGCCAAAGCTCTTGAAATATTTAGGTAATTAACTTTTTCTGTATTTTTTTATAAAGAGGGAAAAATCTTTATCAACTTCTAGAAACACCTTGAAAGGTCTAAGCTTCCTTCCATTTTTCCAAATGATTTGTAGTAGTTTACCTTAATTTTCATCTCTTGAATTTTATTTCTGTAGGCTTATCCACAATTTTTTTCAACTCACTGCTTACTACCCTAGCTCTCCCTCTGTGTTGCAGCCTTCTTCCCTTTCCTGCCCCCACTTTATTTCTTTTTTATAGCTTATATAAACTTGGTTTGCACATTAATCACAAGAGAGCTATGTTTTACTCTAGGTCTTCTCAGTCTCCTACTTCTAGTAGGAGTATATAACACAAAATCAAAAATTTCTGCTCTTCTCTGCATCTTATCCACTCTAGTCCACCATTCAAAACAGCGCTTCTTATTGGGAACTTTTAATTATTTAGGACCCAGCTGGGGATTCACTATACTCTATTACAGTTTCTCATGGATGAACTCAAACCAATTTCTGAAGCAATTCATGAAAATCTCATTTAATATGACAGATAAAACTTATTTTCACTAGGGAAAGGAGAAATTCATATCTGAGACACATGTCAGATACAAAGACTTTTCATTTCTAAAAGTTATTGTAATTTCTCAGAATAAACATTTCTACAGTATTTGGCAGCTATTCAACATATGTATTTCTACAATTTCATTGAAATATGCCATATCAGGGGCATTAAATATCACAGATTTTATAGTTACTATTACTTCCTTTATCAGTATCACCTTGGTTATGACTCTTTAATTAAAATAACAATTACAGAAAAATGTGGTGCTATCTTCATCCTATCTGAATATTAATGGAATGAGTAATATGAGATTACTTTAAAGTGTAACCTATAAACACAATGTGATACTTTGCAAATGTAAAAATATGTTCTCCGTGTATGGTATTTCCACTGTGTAAATGTCAAATAAGGTAAAGAAAACATATAATGTGCGACCTTTAAAATGAAAGTAAAAGGGTCAGAAGGTGGCTCGCCTGTGGAGTGCACACATTACCATACATAAAGACTCAAGTTTGAGCCTCAGGAAACCACCTGGGAGCACTTACAAGGGGAAAGCTTCAAGGGCAGTGGAATGATGCTGTTGTAGCTACTCCTCACTTTTCCTATTCTGTCTCTCACACTCTGCTTAAAATTAAAAAAAAAGGTAAAATAAAATTAAAAAGGCCACTGAGAGTGGTGGCACTGAGTCCCAGCAATAACCCTGATGGGAAAATATATATATATATATATTTACACTGAGAAATTCTGAAAGATAAATAACTTAAAACAGAGTTCCATAAAAGCAAAGTATAGAAGAGAACTTATTTGTTGAAGGTGGAATAAAAAGAACTTCCAAATTTCAATATATGACTTCTTGTATTTGTTAAGTTTTAATCATAACTAATGTAATGAAATATACTAAGGACTGGCAATATAGCTAGCTTTAAATCTCATCTGAAATTAGATGTATAAATGTGAAGTTTAATGGGGATAAAAATCACTAAAATGTCATGCTGAAAAAAAAAATCAAGGGGGCAGGCTGGTGGCACAGCTGGTAAAGAGCACACATTATAGTGAGCAAGGACTACGGATTAAGCCCTAGGCCCCCTTCCACAGGGGGAATACTTCACAAACAGACAAGCAGTGAGGCAATGCTGCAGCGCACACACACACACACACACACACACACACACACACACACACACACACTCTCTCTCTCTCTCTCTCCTTCCTTCCTGTTTCCCCTTCCCTCTCAATTTCTGTCTCTACCCAAAATAAATAAATTTAAAATTTTTAAATCAATGAGCTGTGGCCTGGAGATGGCACAATGGATAGAGGTTTGGACTTCCAAGCATAAAGTGCCAAGTTCAATATCTGAAGTCACATGTGCCAGATGATGCTGTTTTTTGTTTTTCTCTCTCTCTCACGTTCCCCTTTCAGTAATATATATATATATCAACTTGCTACCCAAAAAGTGAATAAAGGAGAGGGGAGGGCTGCTAAATGTTTCCTAAAAGAATCTTTTATTATTATCTAAATACCACTCACATCATAATTAAAAAATCATTTGCCAGTAGTTATATTCAGAATACCCAGATAAGTGTTAGATGACATGTTACTGACTCTCAAAAATTCTACAACCTAGTAGCCATGACTAAAAAGAAAAGAGTTCAAAGTCAACAAGTAATTTAAAGGCAATAGGCAACACCAAGTGAGGGTACAAAAAGTGTATGTTACAACTGATCCAACTAAGTGACTCAGACAAAAGAAGACATCAAATAAGATGTAGGGACTAGTGAAGTGAAATGCTTCAGTAAGTGTACATTATTTTTCTTTGTTTTCCTCACACAGTCATTACCCCAGGACCTGAATGAGCAGATGAGATAATTTGGTTCCAGGTCATTTTGAATGACTGTGTATGATTCCTTAGGATATATCCCAAGGAAAATTGCCAGGTTATAGAGCAGGTCAATTTCTAGCTTTCTGAGAGTCCTCCAGACTGCTCTCCACTGGGGTTGGACCAACTGAAATTCCCATCAGCAGTTCAAGAGGATTCCCTTGCTCCCACAACCGCTCCAGCATTTGTTGTTAGTATCTTTTTTGATGTATGACATTCTCACAGGAATAAAGTG
The DNA here is from genome assembly GCF_950295315.1 of Erinaceus europaeus. NCBI lineage: Eukaryota > Metazoa > Chordata > Mammalia > Eulipotyphla > Erinaceidae > Erinaceus > Erinaceus europaeus. The sequence goes on along the minus strand of NC_080163.1, from coordinate 109,809,119 downwards.
GTATGTCACTGTTGTCTTTATTTCATTTCTTTGACAATCCATGACTTGGAGTATTTTTCCATTTGTCTATTGGCCTTTTGAATCTCTTCTTTGATGACAATAAATTTTCAGTATGAATTGCACAACTATACTTATAACTGCATCCACCCTGTGTTTTCAAAATCTTATAGCAAAATATTCCTATTTTAAACTAATGCCTGTATTCCTTACCTCAAACCCTTCAACATTCAACAAATATTTATCAAAGACCTACCAAGTTTCAGGTACTAATTTCCACATGGAAAACATAATAAACAGTCAAAATATTCCTGCCTATTGGGACTAGAGAAAGATGTAAATGACATACAATAAACACAGACTATACATGATATATGTATAACTTATGACAACATATATTAGAAAGTAAGTGCTTTCCTAACAAAGCCACAGAATCTAGATATAGACCAGGGCCCATGAGATATAGCACATGTGCACATGAATCCATAAGTTAAGGGACAATATGTAACTTAAAGTAAAAGTGCACAATAGTTTGCAGTGACTCAATAAATGCTGTAAGCAAGTAAAAAGTCCTAAAAAATACTCCATAAAGTACTTAACCAAATAGTGTCTACTTATATCTAGATACCCCTATCAACTACTTCCTATTTCACTTCCTTCAATTACTGTAAGTCTACTGTTGTTAAAATTTCATAGGGCTCTAGCTGGCCGGGTAACAGAGACGCGGAGACAACGGCTGGGCAGGGAAGCTGTATTTCTTTATTCAGGAACAACGATTCATAAACTAAGACAAACTAATCACCAAACAGAACTCTGCTTTCTCTTTGCGGCAGCGCAAGCACTCTCTCTTACTCTGGAACTCAGGAACCCTCTAACTCCCGAACTCTCGAACTCTGGTGGGGTTCCTTCGGGGCGGGGCCAAGCAGGCCTGCGAAACTAACTGGACTGGTCCAATTCTCTTGGTGGGGGAGAACTACCCAATGTAAAGCATACAACAATTCCCCCTTTTCTTTTTAACTAAATGACTATAGTATCAAGGGTGTGGGGTGAACAGAAACATATATCATACAGGCATTTTTAAAAAAGAAACTGGCACAAACATGGAGAAACATGTAAGCAAGTAACAAGAACCAGTGTGCTGCCAAGGGAAGGCCTGAGGGGGCCATTTCTGCCTCTGTGGGCAAAACTTTATCAGCTTAAAAAAACATTTCTTGCCTCTGGGGGGCATACTTTCTTGACTCTGGGGGGCGTACTTGCTTCGACGGGCATTTGCATGGGGGCAGGGAACGGCCTAGAGTCCCAAAGGCAGCTGGCTGCAATTTACTTTCTATGAAACAAAACTTGTTATTAGCATATTTCTAACAGAGAAGGAATTTGAGACTTTTACATATCAACAACGTCTTTTAATCTTTTGTTACACCCATTCAAATGGAGTCACACCCTAGTTGTGCAGGAAAGGAAACCTCAGGCATGAGAATAATTAGCATAGCCATTGTGCGATCTACCATTTCTAATAGAGAAGGTAATGGAGAGTTTTACATATCAACAAGTCTATTTAACCTTTTGTTTAGACCAACTTAGTTGAAATATATTGATTGTTAACTAATTTTTACCTTAGACTTTAAATGTAAGTTAATTTTATCTTTATGAGAATTACGTTGAAAACCTTTTTCATTTAACTTTGTCTAGTAAGAATTTAACCTTAAAGTTACTGTTTACCAAACTTTAAACATACACATAAACATGGTCATTAATACACAAGGAGAGAAACCTTTGTTACGAAGACATGTCATTTTAAACACGAATTTAAACCTATACTGTCTTAGTTGTTGGGGGGGGGGGTTCACCATCCGGAGGTGGCTTCCCGCGCAGCTTCACTTCTAGCAATTACAGGTTGCGATCTCTGCACGAATCTCTGCGTACTCCAGCTTGTCTGCCTTCAGACCGGACCGGCAGCTGGAGGTCTCGTGTGCCCAGTTTCGGCAGGGAGCCCAGGGGTCCAGGAGGTCCGGGATGGTTCCAGAATTTATAGCAAGAGGGCAGGCGGGCCAGCTTTGTAGAAGGCGTGGGCCTACGTGCCCAGGGGTGGCGGCCATAATAGGCCGCCACGGCCCTGCCCCATGGCCCTGCCATGTCTGCTGCCCTGCTCGCAGTGGCCGAGCAACGTGGAGGGATCACACGTCCAGTGCCCTGCGCCACGTGGGCTCCTGTGGGCTGGCCTGTGTGCTGGCATCGGGCTCCTGCGTGGTGGAATCGGGCTCCAGCGTGTCGGCATCGGGCTCCAGCGTGTCGGCATCGGGCTCCAGCGTGTCGGCATCGGGCTCCAGCGTGTCGGCATCGGGCTCCAGCGTGCTGGCATCGGGCTCCTGTGTGCTGGCATCGGGCTCCTGTGTGCTGGCGTCGGGCTCTTGGGGCTCTTGTGTGCTGGCGTCAGCCTCCGGCGGGCTGCAGGGCTGCAGGCGCGGTGCGCGGGGTTGTCTGGGCGCAGCCGGCTGGCTGGCTGTTTAACCAGGTGGAAACAGCAGCTCCGCGCCTCGCCTCCCGCCCGCTGGCTATTCCCGCTGGCTGTTCTGAGTTTGCCCGAGCGAGTGGAAACCACAGAGTGGTCCAGAGATAAATGTTCCAGAAACAGCAAAACAGTCTCGTGAAGAAAGAGCAGAGGCCTTTGGAGATCTCTTCACAAGCAGAAGAGAAGGCCATAGTGCATAGGTAGCCAAATTGACTTTACTTATCTGAGAGATGCGCAGGTCAGGTCCACGTGGGCGCCATTTGTTGTTAACATTTTGGCGGCTCTAGCTGGCTGGGCTAGCTTCACGTGCGGGTAACAGAGACGCGGAGACAACGGCTGGGCAGGGAAGCTGTATTTCTTTATTCAGGAACAACGATTCATAAACTAAGACAAACTAATCACCAAACAGAACTCTGCTTTCTCTTTGTGGCGGCGCAAGCACTCTCTCTTACTCTGGAACTCAGGAACCCTCTAACTCCTGAACTCTTGAACTCTGGCAGGGTTCCTTCGGGGCGGGGCCAAGCAGGCCAGGGAAACTAACTGGACTGGTCCAATTCTCTTGGCGGGGGAGAACTACCCAATGTAAAGCATACAACAGTCTACCCCTGTCAGATAAAGTAAGGACTACAAAAGCTGGATAAGGGCAAGAGACCAGCACACTGTAATGATGGCTCTCTTGGCCACTACCAGGCCATCCTATCATCCGGGACGCTAGTCAGAGAATACTGGGATTCCCACACAGAGATGATGGGCCTAGACCTCTAACAAATCCCTCTCTCCACTGTTACTGGTCATCTCCATGAAGAACAACATAACAGGCCCCTTTGTGGGCCCCCAAGTGTGGATCAACAATGGTAGGGACTATTCCATTCTCCAAAGGCAGTTTGGGCAACATACTCTACCACTTGAGAAAGATAGGTCTTGAAATAAGTGCAGCTTAGAATGTCCTTAGCTATGACCACAGAATGTGAGCTGAGACCTACAGGGATGCAGAGGTTCCTGTGCTGAATATGGCCCCAAGATCAGATCGATGGGGGTTTACAGTTAATGGTATTTATATACTTTTCCCATGTTTGGGAGTTACTCTCTTCCCTGAACTCTGACACCACCTGCCCAGACAATAGCTTTAGCCCACCTGCTGTCTCAGGCAAAAATTAGTAAAGTCATGGGTCCCTTGGAATATACCTAATACAGACTTTCTAGCTTTTTCCAAAATGGGGACTCCAAATCTCATCTGCTATATTCTTACCTTCAGGTTGTGAATACCAATATATAATATGCATCTGCTATCCTTTCCCATAAAAGGAAAGTTGGCTGTGACAGAAACATTGAGCAACCAATATTCTGTAAATTCCCTGCATTTTAGCCATGAAAAATAACTTCCTTGTTTTCCATTTCCCTAATTTTTCAATTTAAAATAAAACGACATTTTTCAAAGTTGTTACAATATGTAGATATGTCCAGAGAATTCTGCTGTTTAAAACCAGATTATGATCCCAGTAGTCTCCACTGGTATTTCAAGTGCTTAAATGACTTTGATAGTATATCATAACACCATCAATAGACCTTTTATTAGTTATTTGTTCACTCATTTCCCAGAAAAGAACTATGGTCTTGAATGACCTCGATTCTACTACTTTTAGACATCCAAGCTAAATGAAAGGTTGGAAACATTAAAATTGGTGTGCTGGTGGCAAAATGATGTTTATACACTCAAATGAAGCACAAACATTTCATCAGTTGTGGTTTTTGATAATGAAAAAGAGGACATTACTAGCAACCCACCAGAGATAAAAGGAATCAAGCAGAAAAATCTTCATAATTTCAGCAACTTAGATAAAATGGACCAGCTCATTGAAATATATTAAACCATCAAAAGAAGTAGCCTGAGTAATCCAACAGTTATTAAAGAAACTGAGTTTAAAGTTTTAAAATATCAGAACAAAGAAAATTCTAGGCCTGAGTGGTTTCACTTGACTTCAGGTCAGCTTAACAGCATTAAGACACGTAAGACACTCAAAAGCTGCACTGAGTATGGGTCCTGAGAGGTGTCTCAACAGGCAATCCATGTGTGAGGCACTAAGTTGAAGTTCTAACCAGTACTTCATCTCAAAGGTCATCCCAAATACTGGCAAAGCCAGTAAAGCACAACCTTTGGTCCTCAGGAGCAGTGGAGCTGACTAAAGGTTGACGTCTTTCTCTTGCTCTTTCTGTCCCTATTTCTCTATCTCTATCATAACAAAAAATAAACTGAAAAAGATGGGGAAATGTCCTTGGGAGTGGTGAGTTTGTTGTGTAGGCAGGTATCAATCCCCAACAATGAACTTGGTGGGGGAAAAAAAATCTATGTTGTCTAATACACAGCAATCATTAGCCATGTGTATAAAATAAAGTCTATAAAATGTGGCACGTCAAATCGATGGGGTTTACAGTCAACAATATTATACCCCTTTCCCATGTTAGGGAGCTACTCTCTTCCCTGATCCAGCTTTCTGGTCCTTTTTCCAGCCATGACATCATCTCCCCAGACAATAACTTGAATCCACCTGCATATCAGATTTCAGGTTCAGGGGAAAAAAGAAAAAGGAAAAAAAAAAAAAAACTAGTATAGCCACAGGCCCTTTGGAATATAACTAAAATATGCCTACTAGCTATCTACAAAATGGAGGACCCCCCAACTCTTCATCTGCACTATTCCAGCTGTTAGGTCCATGATTGGTCAACAATTTGTTTGGCTTTGTATGTTAACTCTCTTTTCAGCCACCAGGTTCCAGATGCTAGCATGATGCTGAGAAGACTTCCCGGGACTGACCACCCCACCAATGTGTCCTGGAGCTCCGATTCCCCAGAGCTCTTCCCCACTAGGGAAAGAGAGAGACAGGCTGGGAGTATGGATCGACCTGTCAACACCCATGTTCAGCAGGGAAGCAACTACAGAAGCCAGAGCTTCCACCTTCTGCATCCCACAATGATCTTGGGTCCATACTCCCAGAGGGTTAAAGAATAGGAAAGCTATCAGGGGAGGGGATGGGATACAGAGTTCTGGTGGTGGGAATTGTATGGAGTTGTACCCCTCTTATCCTATGTAAACGTTTAGTCAATGTTTCCTTTTTATAAACAAAAAGTTAAAAATTAAAAAAAAATTTTTTAAATGTGACAAGTCGAGAGTCCAGCGGTAGTGCAGTGGGTTAAGTGTCGGTGGCACAAAGTACAAGGACCGGCGTAAGGAACCCGGTTCGAGCCCCCCAGCTCCCTACCTGCAAGGGAGTCATTTCACAAGCGGTAGGTGTCTATCTTTCCCTCTCTCTGTTTTCCCCTCCTCTCTCCATTTCTCTCTGTCCTATCCAACAACAACGACATCAATAACAACAACAATAAAACAATAAGACCAACAAAAGGGAATGAATAAATAAATAAATAAATATTAAAAAATAAAAAATGTGAGATCTGGCTGGGCGAGTGGCTCTTTCTGTGGACTAAGAGACAGACAGACAGAGTTTTCAGGTTCAAAACCTATACTTGCCAGAAGATGGTCATTCACTTCGGTAAAAAAAAAAAAAATAAAAAAAAAAAATAAAAAAAAAAAATAAAAAATGTGGCAAGTCCCAACTGAGACCTTCTAGAACTGTAGTAAAATATTTTTGAAAGTCTAGCATGAAAAAGAATGTATGACAGAAAAGCATATAATATTTCTCAACTTTTACAGACTGCATGCCAAAATGGCAGTATTTTGCTAAGAAGTTAAATAAAAGTTATCATGAAATGAATTTTTATGTTTATTTTAATTTTTTTTATTTAGTTACTACATTATTTGAAATTACAAGTGCCACGAGGGTAGTATGATAGTTATGCAAAAGGCTTTCACATCTTAGGTTTAGAGGTCTCAGGTTCAATACCCAGCATCATCATTGACAGAGTTGAGTAGTGTTCTGAATAAAATTAGAAAACAAACAAAAGTAAAAATTTGACTCACTTTTCATTTCTTTTTTATTTTAATATTTTATTAAAATAAAAAAAGATAGGAGGAGAGAGAGAGTGTGTATAGGAACCAGACATCATTCTGGTACATGTGCTACAGGGGATTGAATTTGGGGCCTCATGCTTGAGAGTCCAATGCTCTATCCACTGTGTCACCTCCCAGACCACCACATTATATTTCTATAATTTCTGGAAAACTTACTCTAGTAAATTGAGAATGTAAAGTCAAACAATACAGCATAAATATAAAAATCGATTACTGGTGATATATTTTTAAATTTTTATTTAATTTTTACTTATTATGGATTTGATAGAGACAGAGAAATTATGAGGAAAGGGAGATGGAGTGAGGGAGATAGGAGAGACACTGTCTGCAATGCTTTGCTCTACTGTTCATTAAGCGTCCCCTTGTAGGTGAGGACCAGCGGCTAGAGCCCAGGTCCTTATGCATCACAATATGTACACTCAACCAGGTGAGGCACAGCCTAACTGCCCTACTGAGGACATCTTAAAACCACTGGATCAACTTTGCTAGGAATACACCTTGAGTTATATTTCTTATATACATAAATGAGTAAATTATGTTTATAGTTTTAAGCTAGCTTTCAAAAAGTTCGTAATTTTGCAACTGAAAGAATCCTAACAGTCATATTCAATCCTTTGTAATTTAGCAACTGAGAGAATCCTAACAGTCATATTCAATCCAATAGTGTTTCTCTCAATTTCTCTCTGTGTTACAAAATTAAATACACAAATATTATTTTTAAAGTTTTAATTCCCCACTGACTATTCAATCTCTGTTTATATATTTGATCCCACACTTAGAATTTCATTCTTAAGTTCTAACAATGTTCTAAAAATGCACGATGAAATTTTAAATATGTAGAATTCTAGGTATTTTAAGTATATTAATCTAGGTCTAGATTATTTAATTTAACTTATGTCAACTGGTTTATAAGAAGCCTTTCTCTCTTTAAATCAGATCAAAGGGTCTCATTACCCATTTTTAATTATTTCACATTTACTATGAGTCTAGCACTATGTTGGGTGCTATGAGGGGTAGGGGTATGGACCTCTAAGCTTGATGTCTCTAAGAAGTTTTCAGCCTAATGGAAAGAGACAAGTAGTAATACACACACACACACACACACACACACACACACACACGGAAAGAGAATTATTATAGAAAAAATACAGAGTAGTCTAGAATCATGCAAAATAATGACTTGAATAGAATTATATTTAAAATCAAACGCAAAGAAACATTGGACATTGCCAGGCTGAAGAGCAAGGGAATAAGAGGATAAAGTAGTAGTTAGTGACAGGGGAAGAGGATAGGGCCTGGATGAGAGATATGGGGACTTAAAGAATTTGAGGGCAAGAAAAGACTTTCATGAGACTACATGAAAAGCCAAAAGACTTTGGAATGCAAAGAAGTCAAGGAAAGGCATGCTTCATAAAGGAAGCATGACTTGACTAAAAATGCTGAGATATCAAACTAGAAAGTCTAAAATTTGTCCATGGGTTTTAGTTACATGGTTGAAAACAGCTTTAGAGAGTAATGAGAACATATACCAGAATCTACTAAATTGAGGAATCCATGAAAGGTCAGGAAAAAAAAAAAGAAATTAAGGGCCAGGTAATGGTGCACCTGGTTAAGCGCATACATTACAGTGCACTAGGAGCCAGGTTCAAGTCCCTGGTCTCCACCTGCAAGGGGAAAGCTTCACAAGTGAAGCAGAGCTGCAGGTGTCTCTGTCTCTTTTTTTATCTCCTCTTCCCTTCTCAATTTCTGTCTCTATCCAGTAATAAATGAATAAAGAATAAAGATGTATTTTTAAAAAAGAAAAAAAGAAACCAGGCAGTATTGCCTGTGAGAGGAGAGCTGTACAGCAGAAACTGATGGTAAAATGAGGTTGAGAGAGTCTTTGTTGCTTTTTTCACTTTAAAAATGGAAAGTGCTTGAGTGTCTGCTCTCCTTTTTTATATGATGCTGGGGAAGAGCCAAGAACTTCACCTATGCATAACACTGCCCAGTGGAATCCTGGCTCTACTTTCCCACTCTATTATTTAAAGAAAGATGGAGTAAGAAAGATAAAAGTGAGGAAAAGATCAACAGAGTGACAGAGAGGGAAGAGAAGAAAAAAACAGCAAGGCACTAGTCCCCTCTCCACTGAGTTCCTTTTAGTATCCATGATGTTCCCACGTGATACCGGTGTTTGAACTTAGGACCTCAGGCATGTTTAGGAGTGCATCCTACCTGATGAGCCATTTTCGGACTCCTAGAAATGAAACACTAGACATCAGCCACTAATCTCTCATCAAGTAACTTGAAAATATCTGGCATCATTTCCCAACTCCCTTTAGAAATAGAACATGGACAGGCAAACCTGCCTTGTATTTTCAATTGGAAATTTGTGTCACAACCACAAAACACCTTCTTATGTGGAGTGCACAAGGGCCTGGTTCAAGTCCCTGGTTCCCACCTGCAGGGGGAAAGCTTCACAAGTGAAGTAGAGCTGTAGGTGTCTCTTTTCCTCTCTATATCTCCTCCTCCCTTCTCAATTTCTCTCTATCTCTGTCCAGTAATAAATCAACAAAGGATAAAGATGTATTTGGAAAAAAAAGAAAAGAAACCAGGCAAAATTGCTTGTGAGAGGAAAGTTGTAGCAAGATCAAGTTTCAGGGACTGCAGTAAAAAAAGTCTACGGGGTTGGGTGGTAGCATAGTGGGTTAAGTGCACATGGTACGAAGCGCAAGAATCCCTGTTCGAGCCCCTGGCTCCCCACCTGCTGGGGGGGGAGAAGTCACTTCACAAGCGGTAAAGCAGGTCTGCAGGTGTCTGTCTTTCTCTCCCCTACTCTGTCTTCCCCTGCTCTCCACTTCTCTCTGTCCTATCCCCCAACAACAGCAGTAACAATAATAACAAGAGCAACAAAATGGGAAAAATGGCCTCCAGGAACTGTGGATTCATAGTGTGCAGGCACTGAGCCCCAGAACTAACCCTGGAAGCACTAAAAAAAAAGAAGTCTAATAGCAGCATCACCAAACTTGTGGCAGCATCAGTCAGCAAGCCACAGTCAGGCTGTCTGACCTAACTGTACCTGCTATGTGGCTATGGCTGTGATTCCTACCAGAGAGGAGCCCCCAAGAGCTCCTCCAATTGCACAAGCAAGGTTCTCTGGTTGTCTAAGGAACACGAGAGCTTCCAAACATCCATTTAATAATAATAGTAATTACTTTTAGCTTAAGTAGTCAGGAGTTGGACTTTGCTGCTTTTAATATGACCTGTTAAAGAACTACAACAAAAGCTGATATGTATCAGTGGCAAGCCAGATAAACCTGTTCTGCCCAACACACACACCAGAATACCTGCTATGAAATAGTGATTCAGCTTATACTTAACATCACTCAACTAACAAATTCTAGGAGTCAAAAGGAACTTTCTAGGTGCCAGGTAATGGCACACCAGGTTAAGCATCTGCTCAAGGATCCTGGTTCCAGCCCCCTGGCTCCCCACCTGCAGGGGGGGTAGCTTCACAAGCAGTGAAGCAGGTCTGCAGGTGTCTGTCTTTCTCCCTATCTTCCCCTTCCCTCTCAATTTCTCTGTTCTATCCAAACACACACACACACACACACACACACACACACACACACACACACACACACACACACACGTATCGAAAAATGGCCAGAGGAGCAGTGGTTTTGTAGTGTAACCACTGAGCCCTAATGATAACCCTGGAGGGAAAATAAGTAAGTATAAATAAACATTTTTTTAAAAAGAAGTACTTTCTGAAATAAGGCTGAAGAACAGAATAAAGTGTCCTACCCACTGGTCTTCCCTTTCATTAGTGAGAGATTTGCATTTTTTAAATTTTTATTGTGGAGCCAGGGTCTCACACATGCACAATTTCAACACTTTGGGACACTTTTTCATTCAGATAAAAAGAAGAGCTATAACAGCACCAGAACTTCTTCCAGTGGCAAGCACCTCTCATGTAGTAGCAGGGTTCAAACCTGAGTCACATACTTGTCAAGGCACATACTCTACTCAGTGAGTTATCTCTCTGGCCCCAGTACCTGTGATTCTTTAAAATAAAAATTAGCATCAGGATCCAGCAGGTTGCTCACCCAACACAGTAAAATGCACATATTACCATATACAAAGACCCAAGTTCAAGACCCCAACCATCACATGGGAACACCTACAAGGGGGAACTTCACAAGTAGTGAAGTGATGCTATGGTGCCTCTCCTCTCTCTTGCTTTGTACCATTTTCTTTTGCAATCTTTTAAAAAATGAGAGCAGGGAAGCCAAGTGGTGGTGCACCAGGTTAAGGACACATGTTACCATGAATAAGGACCTGAGTTTGAGCCTCTGCTCCCAACCTGCAGGGGGGACTTTCACAAACTGAAGCAGATCTGCAGGTGTCTCTCTCTGCCCCTCTCTACCAACTCCTCTCAATTTCTCTCTGTCCTATTTAATAAAAAAATAACTAAGTAAATAAATGGGGAAAAAAAAGGCAACCAGGAGTGATGGATTCACTGTGCAGCATGGAACCCTGGTGACAGCCCTGGTAGATAATAACAATAATAGTAATAATAATAATAATGTTTTACTGAGAGTTGAGGCTCTCATTTTTCACAGTGAGAAAAAAGATAAGACAAAGGGGAAAACATTTGTGAATCATAAATGTAATTGTCATGCATCCAGAACGTAAAAAGAACTTTTCTATCTCAACAGTAAAACAAACACCTCAATTATAAGAAAGGCAAAATAGCTGAATGTGAATTTTATGTATCAAGACAAGACTAAAAGAAAATATCTGCAACATAAAAGTGATAAAGTTGTGTAGCCTGAATATATAAAGAACTCTTGTAATCCAATAATAAGACAAACACCCCAATTACAAGATGAGCTTTAAAATACTTGAATAAATATTTCATGGATATAACCAAGAAGCACATAAAAGATGCTGGGCATCATTAGTCATTAGGGAAACGCAAATGAATATAATAATGATGTATCACCTCACTTACACTACAATGGCCATAATCAAAAAGGCAGAAAATAATGAATGCTGACCAAGTAAGGAAAAAAAACTGTAACTCTAATATAATCATGTTGGAAATATAAAAACAGTTCTAAGGGTTGGTTTTCCTTTGCCTCTGCAATAACTGCAGAGGAAATGAGTCTGAAATAAGGCTGAAGAACAGAATAAAGTGTCCTACCACTGGTCTTCCCTTTCATTAGTGAGAGAAACCCACAAAGAAAAGGTGTTGAATCCCAAGCAAGCTCCATCAACAAATGACAAAAACTCAGCATTCAGAGAGTAAGGATGCTGAGAGACTCACCAAAGGTGAATAGTTACTCACTCTGTGCCATTCTGTTCTGCTCTATGGAATATGCTACAAACTGAGGTGAAGCATGTTGAGGTGGCAATCATTGCGTTGGTTAGGTTGTGATCGGAGGATGCAATATTATTTGGTATGGATTGGGAAAGGCATACGGGAAAGTGGGCCCTATCCAAGGGTTCCAGGACTGGGGGACATGCTTCACCTCAGACTGTGTCCAGAGACTTCACGTGTGGAATGACAACCCTTCAGCTTCATTACTCGGGTGAGACCTTTCCTTTTATAGTACACTCTAATTTCATCTCAGATGGTTCACTTTCTAACAAAGTCCCATAACCTAGATATACACCAGTTTCTGTGAGAGAGAGCTTATGTTCACATGTATCCATAAACTACTGCAAAATATATACCTGAAAGCAGAAGTACACTAGAGTTTGCAGTGAGTACCTACCCTAACACTTGCTCTCCACTATTCCAAGCTTTGGGCCCATGATTGCTCAACAATTTGTTTGGCCTCATATGTTAACTCTCTTTTCAATCACCAGGTTCTAGATGCCACCAGGATGCTGGCCAGGCTTCCCTGGATTGACGACCCCACCAATGTGTCCTGGAGCTCAGCTTCCCCAGAGCCCCACCCTACTAGGGAAAGAGAGAGGCAGACTGGGAGTATGGACCGACCAGTCAACGCCCATGTTCAGCGGGGAAGCAATTACAGAAGCCAGACCTTCTACCTTCTGCAACCCTCAATGACCCTGGGTCCATGCTCCCAGAGGGATAGAGAATGGGAAAGCTATCAGGGGAGGGGGTGGGTTATGGAGATTGGGTGGTGGGAATTGTGTGGAGTTGTACCCCTCCTACCTTATGGTTTTGTTAATTAATCCTTTCTTAAATTAAAAAAAAAAAAAAAGAATATGCTACAACCAGGAAGAAACCTCTAAGATATCGAACTTTAGGAAAGCAGGGGAGGAGGCTGCACCAAAATCCTGGCACCCTAATCCTATTATGATGTCATTGCCTACATATTTTCAACCAGAAACACAGGAACTAAAAGTTCTAAGTTGTGCAGGGGTGAAGTTGCAGCCTACTCTAAACTATCCAGAGCACCCCAACAAGTGCAGCAGCCACTTTCAGATTCAATCTCCATAGTAGCAGAGCTCAGGAGAAGCACTCCATTTATGGACACAGCCTGCCAAACTCCATTCCCTGCCAGCCTGCTGTGCACTTGCGACTTCAAGCAGCTGGTAACCACTCGGAATTGCACAGTAGCTGCAGATAGGCACTTGTGACTTTTAAGTTCTAGGCTGCTATTGAGGCTCAAGCATGGACCTCAGGGACCTTTCTTGCATATATAATATTAAAAAAGTTGTATATACAAGTTCATATGAGAATCATAATATCCCACAATCATGAAAATAACCCAAATCCATCCACTAGTGAATAAACAGAATTTGTTGTTTCCAAAAATGAAATATTATTTAGCTATACTAAGGAATCAAAAACTGATAAATGCTATAACATGGATGAACTTCAATAATACCATATTAAATCAAAGACCATATACCAAAAACAAACAAAAAAAGATACCATTTAATCTTGTTTACATGAAACATCCAGAAAAGGCAAACCTGTAGTCACAGAAAGAAAGGCTAAAGTTAAAGTAGTAAATAGGAATTAAATATAAAAGAGCAAGAAAGACCTTACTACAGTAATGAAAATGTTCTGAAATCACATTGTGGTGAAGGTTTTTTTTATAACTTGGCTGCTTTATAGAAAGTCACTGAACTGTAAGTGAATTTTATGCTATATAAATTATACTTCAATAAAACTGTCTTTTGTAAAAATTCTTTTATTTCTTTCTTTTTCCTTTCTTCCTTTCTTTTATTTGGTCTTCAAATGGGATCACTCAGCACTTTCAGCTAGTCTCATGTATAATGTTTGCTGGAGCATATTTGCTATAAAGCATAATTGCTAGGAATGACTTTGATTTAGTGTTTGTTTTCCAGATTTTTTTGTTATTATTTTTACTGGGGGGGGAATTCATGGTTTACAGTAAATATAATTATTGATACATGGGTAAAATTTTTCCATTTTCGCAAAATACTCTCAACTCCAGCCTAGGTCCTCCTTCACCATAATGCAATAGGACCTGAAGCCCCCCACACATACACAAATCACCTCTGTCAGCTTCCTTTGCATTGGTGCAATACACCAAACTCAGTCCAAGTTCTATTTTTTTTAATTTTTAAATATTTATTTATCCCCTTTTGTTGCCCTTGTTTTATTGTTGATGTTACTGATGTCTTTGTTGTTGGATAGGTCAGAGAGAAATGGAGAGAAGAGGGGAAGACAGAGAGGGGGAAAGAAAGACAGACACCTGCAGTCCTGCTTCACCACTTGTGAAGCAACTCCCCTGCAGGTGGGGAGCCCAGGGCTCAAACCGGGATCCTTCTGCAGGTCCTTGCACTTTGCGCCACCCGCGCTTAACCCACTGCACTACTGCTTGACTCCCCTAAATTCTACTTAGTATTTCCCCTGTCTCTTATTTCTCAACTTCTATCCATGAGTGAGATCATCCTATATTCATCCTTCTCTTTCTGGCTTATCTCACTTAACATTATTCCTGCAAGCTCCAGCCAAAATGAGGTAAAGAAGATAAATTCATTATTCTTAGTAGCTGAGTAGTTTTCCATTGTGTATATATACCACAACATTCTCAGCCACTCATCTGTTGTTGGACACCTGGGTTACTTACAGGTATTATCTATTACAAATTGTGCTGCTACAAACATAGGTATATACGGGTATGCATAAGTATACACAGATCTTTTGGGATGAGTGTGTTTGGTTCCTTAGGATATAGCCCCAGGAGAGGAATTGCCAGGTCAAAGAGTAGGTCCACTTCTAGCCTTCTGAGACTTCTTCAGACTACTCTCCACAGGGATTGGGACTATTAACATTCCCACCCACAGTGCAGGTGGGTTAGGAATGACTTAGTGTCTACTCCCGTCCTTGTTGTTGGGACTGCTGCTATTATTTCAGAACACTGCTAAACTCTCGCAGTTGGAAATGCCTGGAATAGAACCTGGGTCCTGTCACTGGTCTCATATACTACTGCTGCACTACTTCTCTGGCAAGAATAACTTCTATATCCAACATTTGTTCATCTGCATATTCTAGAACCGTGCTTCTCAAAGCATACTCGACAGACCAGTACCTATTTAAGTTCACTATTATTGTTTCAAACTGTCCATGATTAGGTATTAACAGAAGTTGAGAACAGGTATTTAGAATCTTTAACAGCAATTTAACAAAATGATACTATACTTGTCAAGTCAGATGTAAAATATATAGCTTTGCATCTTGGGTTTTTGTTTTTTTCCATTTTAATGTTTATAGTCATTTTTTTATTTCAGTATAATAATATATATCATTTTATGTTCAGGTAAATAACAATGATTTCCCATCTGTATTCATTACAAAATGATCATCACTATAAGTCTATTTACTGTTTTAGCCACTTCCAAATTGGTAATACCTTATTGATTACAGTTCCCATGTTGCATACTGCGTCTCTTTAACTGATTTATTTTAAAACTGGACGTTTGTACCTCTTGACTCTCTTCATTTAGTCCTTTTTATTGTATTTTAGAAAACAATCAGCAAATAATTGGAAACTCAAAAATCTATGACCACAGAGAGTTTGAGAAAATTAGTGAGTTTTTCCACTGTCCTACAAATGGTCATCAGGCCAAGAAGTATATGTCAAACTTGTTTTTTCTTAATTATTAGATATGAGAGAGTTTCACATGCAGCAACCAGGAAAGCAAGAGATAAGCCAGAGTACCATTTTGATACTTACAAAAGATTGAACTGGGACCTCAGGCATAAAAATCTGATTTTTTTTGTTATTGTTGTTGTTGTTGTAGTTATTATTGTTGTTATTGATATCACTGTTAGGAAAGAGAGAAATGGAGAGAGGAGGGGAAGACAGAGAGGGGGAAGAGAAAGACAGACACTTGCAGACCTCCTACACCGCTAATTAAGCAACTCCTCTGCAGGTGGGGAGCTGGGGGATTGAACCAGGATCCTTACGACAGTCTTTGCGCTTCAGACCACATGCGCTTGACCTATAATGCTACCACCTGACTATCAAAAATCTGATGTTCTATCAGTTGAGACTGCTCTATCTACATTTTAAACCATAATTTCAAATGTTCCAACTAGTCTGATGCCATACTTACTGATGCCAAATTTTAAGGTTTTCTCCAGAATCCAATTTTCAATAGCTCATTTATTTTTCTGTTTTTATAAATAAAATTTCCAGTTTATAATTAAAAGGCAAAAATTCAAACTAGTTATATGAGATTATTGTCAATTTCCTTCCCTTTTCCTCAACTAAGAGAATAGACTTGAATTTGAAGAAAAACAAACCTAGTCTTTGAACTCAAGATAAATTATAGTCCTAGGAAAAACTCTCTACAATAAGAGTAAGCTGATTACATTTTCATTTTAAAACACAAGAGCATCTCAAACAATATGTTCATTTGAAAACTAATGCAAAAAGCCATCCAAATCAGTATAAGCTAGATATGGACACATTATATATAACATGATGCCCTAAATGTACTAATGAGACAGTACAATAACCAAACACAGGAAAAGTACTGAAGACATTACAAGGTGAAGAACTTCATAATTTCAGAGTCAGCAGTGGCTGGAAGATGCTAAACAGTCTAAAGTCATCCTGACAAACCTTTTTTTTTTTTTGCCTCCAGGGTTATTTTGCTGGGGCTCGGTGCCTGCACTACAAATTCATTGCTCCCAGAGGTCATTTTTTCCAGTTTTTGTTGCCCTTGTTGTTGTCGTTATTATTGTTATTGTTGTCACTGATGTTGTTGTTGGATAGGACAGAGAGAAATGGAGAGAGGAGAGGAGATAGTGATGGGGAAAGAAAGACAGACACCTGTAGAACTGCTTCACTACTTGTGAAGCGACTCCCCTACAGGTGGGAAGCTGGGGGCTCGAACCAGGATCCTTACGCTGGTCCTTGCGCTTTGCGCCATATGCGCTTAACCCATTACACACTGCCGGACCCCCGACAAACCATTTTTATATGACCTGGATGAGCCTGCTTAGTTAATGCATATAATGAATTATGTAATGAAAATAAAAAGGAGAGAAAATAATTTACTGTTAAAAATTAGAACCTATCTATGGGAGTAAAGGTACCCTTCTAAGCCTCTGACAGGTATGCAAATTGATCCAACCCCTGTGAAAAGCAGTTTGGAGAAGTCTCAGAAGGCTAGAAATGGACTTTCCCTATGAGCCAACAATTCCTCTTCTGGGGATATATTCTAAAGAATCAAACACACTCATTCAAAAAAGATCTACAAACACCTATGTTCATAGCAGCACAATTTGTAATAGGCCAAACTTGAAAGCAACCCAGGTGTTCAATGGCAGATGAGTGGCTAAGAAAGTTGTTATATATATGTATACACACACACACACACACACACACACACACACAATGGAATACTACTTAGCTACTAAGAATGATAAATTTACATTCTTTATCATATCTTGGATGGAGTTTGAAGGAATTATGCTAAGTGAGATTAGCCCAAAAAAAAAAAAAAAGACTTGGATGATCTCACTTATAGGTAGAAGTTAAGAAACAAGAAAGGGAAAGCACAAAATAAAATGTGAACTGGATTTGGTGTATTGCATCGCAGCAAAGGACTCCAGAAAAGGAGTACAGGACAGGGCAATGGGGGAGTGGTAGGGTAGGCTTTGAAATCCTTGTGCATGGTGGTGAAAAGGGACCCAAGTTGGGGGTGAGATTGTTTTGCAGACACCTAGAACAGTGAGATGAGAAATTTTACCTAAGTGTCAATAACTATAATGTAAACCACTACCCCTTCTCCCTCAATAAAATGATGAAAAAAAAAACAAAACACTTGAGACCTATCTATAAGGAAAACTATACAAATCTCCAAAGTATAGGAATGTACAGACTTTGAGCATAGTTAATTAGAAAGTTGTAGTTGTTTTTGCTAACAGGTAGCACAATGGAGAATGTGGAACAGAGATTAAGTGGTAAAGAGTTTTGTCCTGGCCATAAGACTTCAGGAAAAACATCTTTCTCCTACATTTCCTCATTGGCAATGACTAGTCAGATTACTCTGGTTCTTTCTTTTCAAGGATTGAATATTGCAACTTGTTTACACAAGACAGAAAACATCCTTATCATATATAAGCAATAATCTACCTTAAAATGTTTACAGTGTTCCTTCTACACCCTTACATACATTTCACTTTGTAAAATAACATTTATGTTTTTCAAGGAATCCTTCCGTATTTATTTAAATCTTTTCCAAATAATTCTAGTCATCTTATTTAAAATTTACTATCTTGACTAGTTTGAAATGATTAGTCTGAGACACCACTAAAAACTACCATTTCCCAAAAGTCTTCTTCTTAGTATCTTCTTATACCATTATGCCTGAAATGGGAGAGGAAATGAATAGACTGAGAATTTTATGTCATGTAAGATAACTATATAAATACACAAACGAAATATTCTTTTATGTGCAAATTTTGAAAAGGGTAAAAATGATTATTTTGCAAAGTCCCACTAACCAAGAGTTAACCCAGTAGGAGTGCCTCAAGTAATTTTTTTTTTAATTTTTTATTTAAGAAAGGATTAATGAACAAAAACATAAGGTAGGAGGGGTACAACTCCACACAATTCCCACCACCCAATCTCCATAACCCACCCCCTCCCCTGATAGCTTTTCCATTCTCTATCCCTCTGGGAGCATGGACCCAGGGTCACTGAGGGTTACAGAAGGTTCAAGTAATTTTTTAAAAAGATTTATTTATTTATGAGAGGGAAGTAGAGAACCAGAGTGTCACTATGGCATATGTGACGGGGGAATAAGCTGGGGAACTCACACTTGAGAGTCCATCACCCAAGTACTCTATACTTCTCTCCCAGTTACTTTTGAGAAGTCATCATTAGCAGAAAGTACATGGAAGAGGAGCTATCATTTTCCCCCAACAACTACAGAAATAGTAATTAACAACTTTAAGAATCTTATACTAATTCAGCTTAATCCTCTATCTCTGAGAAGATCAACCATCAATTCAGGTTATATTTCCCACTGGGTGTTGGTTACTTGCTAATTCACAAGAATATCTAAAATGCCAGTTTTTTAATTTCTCTGATTAAACACTGATTAAATTCTAAATAACACCATTCTTATTAGGCAACAAGTCAGCCTGCATAGTACATTTAGGCAAAATTATGCATATATTTTGAAATTCATTAATCAAAGTTGAAAAATATGCTGGTAGCACAAAGATTAGAAATATGTTAGAACTAAGTCTTTAATTAATTAGTGAATACTGGGTTGCTCAATTTAAGTATTTTTAATTTTATTATTATTATTATTATTATTATTACCACCACCTCCAGGGTTATTGCTGGGGCTTTGTGTCTGCATTATGAACCCACTGCTCCTGGAGGCCATATTTCCCATTTTGTTGCCGTTGTTGTTGTTGGATAGGACAGAGAGAAATCGAGAGAGGAGGGGGAAAACAGAGAGGGGAGGAGAAAGATATAAACACCTGTAGACCTGCTTCACCTCCTGCGAAGTGACCCCCCTGTAGTGGGGTGCCTGGGGCTCAAATCGGGTTCTTTGCGCAGGTCCTTGAACTGGTTCATGTGCATTTACCCTGCACTGCACTACCACCTAGCCCCCAAGTTTAAGTGTAAAAGGAGAAGTGTAAAAAATGCTTTGGTGGGGGTCGGGAGGAAGCGCAGCGGGTTAAGCGCACATGGAGCGAAGTGCAAGGATCAGGGTAAGGATCCCAGTTCAAGTTCCAGGCTCCCCACCTGCAGGGGGGTCACTTCACTAGTGGTGAAGCAGGCCTGCAGGCGTCTTTCTCTCCCCCTCTCTGACTTCCCCTCCTCTCTCCATTTCTCTCTGTCCTGTCTAACAACAACAACAACAATAATAACCACAACAACGATACAACAAGGGCAACAAAAGGGGAAAAAATGACCTCCAGGAGCAGTGGATTCGTGGTGCAGGCACTGAGCCCAGCAATAACTCTGGAGGCAAATAAATAAATAAATAAATAAATAAATAAATAAATAAATAATAAATGCTTTGGTAAACGGCAGGTGACTGACAGGGTTTAACATGTAAAAGCTCAGATGAAGGTAATCCAGAAAAACACAAGACACTCATGGAATTTAGTTTCCTTAAAATAGAGAGTTGTTAAATAGAGTAAGGCCAGCTGGTAGTAGGCTTTGGGGCGGGGGGACTAAATATGTATAATGAGAGGGACCAGGACATAGCAAAATAAGAATTTTTTTTTTCCATGCTGGGGCTTCAATGCTCTGGATGAACTTTTTCAGATATAAAGTCAACGGAGTGTAGCAGGGGCTGGAATGGGACCTGGGCCATACACATGGTAAAGCACTCCCTAGGTGAGCTATCTTTCCATCCCCAAGTAAAATAATAACCTCTAGATAGAAAAAGCTCCCTAGTCCAGGAAAATATAATCACAGTTTATACAACAAAATTTCATGCCTGAGGCAACAACAATCCCAAATTCAATCCCCAGAGCCACTATAAATCAGTTATGTAGTTTTCTTGTGGGAAAGAAAGATGGAGGAGGAGAGAAAAAGAAATGGAAAGATGAAGGAATGGAGGGAGGTAGGAGAGAGAAAGAAAGAGAGAAAGAAAGAAAGAAAGAAAGAAAGAAAGAAAGAAAGAAAGAAAGAAAGAAAGAAAGGAGAGCTTCCTGTAGGTGCTGGCAGAGCATCTCACTTGGATAGTGCCCTGCTTTGCCAGGTGTGTGACCCAGGTCCATTCCAGATCTACCTCAATGATGAAGATCTCTGGTGCTGTGTTTTTTTCCCATTCTTTCTGCCTCTATCTGAAAAAGTCAGCCAGAACAGCAAAGCCCTGGAGATGACCATAAAATAAAATAAAATAAAATAAAATAAAATAAAATGCAAGAAAACAAAGAAACTTCCAGACCATCCCAAATACCCAAAGATCACTAGAGTCCAACCAACAAGTCACAGCAATCAAGACTGAAGGACATTATTCTCTTTTGAAAGTCACCACTATTATGCACGTACAAACTATTGTACTTACTGTTGAATGTAAAACATTAATTCCCCAAAAAAGAAATTAAAAAAAAAAAAAAAGAAAATCACCACTGGCCAAAATACTTTCAAGTAACCAACTATATATACACATAGCCACCAGCGTTATCACTGTGGTTCAGTGCCTACATGACTTAACTGTTCCAAGCACCCCTCCTGCTTTTTTCTATTAGATAATAGAGTAAAAGAGAAAGATACAGAATGGAGCAGAGAAAAGGAGAAAGACCACAGTACCACTCCATCACCATGCATGAAACATCCACCCTGAAAGTGCTCCCTATGGTGACTAAGGGCCTGAACCCAGGTCCTTGTACATGGTGACCAGTGTCCTCAGCCGCCTCCTGACCCCTAAAACCAATTTTTTAAATTAATTGATTAACTATTAGTTCACATTAAGTCATTTAAGATGATATATATATATATTTTAGATTTTATTTATTTACTCATGAGACAGATAGGAGGAGAGAGGGAAAGAACCAGACTTCACTCTGGTACATGTGCTGTCAGGGATCGAACTCAGGACCTCATGATTGAGAGTCCAAAGCTCTAATCACTGTGCCACCTCCCAGACCACAAGATGACTTTTCTATAAAAAAATTCTAGAACAGATAAAAGTACAAATTAGATAGCTTTACTTTATATATGATAGTATTCTCATTTCTTCTGTATCTTTTCAGAGATCAAGAAGTACAGGTTTACTGAGTAGATCAGAGATAGAACAGCAGAGGGAGAAAATTAAGAAGTAAGTTCCATGCTGGGCAGGTTGCTCTGTCATAGAACACAAGGGTTGCATGCATGAAGCTTGGGTTCAATCGCTGGTACCAAAAGGGTAACAATTACTATCACTATTTCAAGGAAATAAGAAGAGCAGTACAAAGAGGAAACTTATTTTCTCTTGCCTGTATAGTCTTACTCACTGCAGGATCTACTGGAGACCAATCTAGTACCAGTCAAGAGAGTTTTCTATGCATGAACTTCAAAAGCTTAGATATCCACTATAAAAGAACAGTTAAAGCATGTTATGATTCATTCTTTCAATATGTTAAAAAAAAGTGAAGCTTTATACTCTGATATCATTGCAGTACAATAAAATTATGTAAATAGGCATTCAAGAACATGATTTGCATGTGAAAAAAAGTTCTGACAGTAAATCAAATTATTAATAGCATTTATCGCTGGTATATCAAATTCTATTTTCCATAACTGCAACAACATTATTTCCTGAATGCATGCTCTTTGAGAGCCATGTTACCCTTCAAATTGAAAGTAGAACATATGGTCCCTGCTTTTTAGCGTGACTAGACTGGCATAACTACCTCCATAAGTAGAAGTAACAATGTATGATTTCCAAGGCTTGGTCATAAAAAGTGCTAACCTGGCTTTTTTTCTCAGATTATCTGCCTTTGGAATCCTGAGGTAAAGAGCCCAGTTAATCTGAAGCCATAATATTGGAGAGTTCACACAGAGAAAGTGAAACCTAAGAAGTTACAGTTGTCCCAGCATTCAGTTATTTTAATTCTCCCAATTTGGGGCACTAGACACAGGACTATACTTGCCTACAAATAATTCCAAACAAAAGATCCCAAATGAGACTCATTGGACTGAGTCAACCCTCAGAAACTTCAATAAGAAAATAATTAAATGACTACTATCAGGGGCCAGGAGATAGCTCACCCAGTACAGCACAAACTTTATCATGGCGTGAGGAACCAGAGTAGAGTCTCTAGACCACATGGGGCAACATGCAGAACACTAAGGGCAAGGCTCCACACATGCGGGAGCAGTGCTGTGGTGTCTCTCCCTCTGTGTCTCTAACTTAAAAAAAATACTAATAAGCCTACTGGAAACAGTTCATCTTGTAGAGATAAGAACCTGGCAATAAAAGCAAAACAAAAGATTACTGTTGTTTTAAGCTAGCAAGTTTGAGGATAGTTTGCTAAGAACACTAGATGACTACACAAGGTAGGACATAGTAGGAAGAGAAGGCAGCTACACATACATATTGCTTGAACTCTCTATGTAGTAATTTTAAAGTTGCAATTTAGGGGTCAGGCAGTTGAATTAAGGTAGAGTGCTTGCCTGTATTGAGAGGTCCCAAGTTTGACGACCCGTATTTCATAAAATGATGGGGCTGTGCTTTAATGTATATGTAACAATAAAAAGAAAAGTTAACTGTTGTGTCTAAGTTCGTACTTCTCCTAAAATGCTGGGGAACAAAAGGGACTGAGTATTCTCAAACAAGCTAAAATCCCTATCATCTACTTTGACAACTCTTAACCATTGTCATTTATTTCAAAATTCCACAGTCAAAAAAGGATCCTACAGCTAAAACATGGGCCCTACAGTCTAGTATTAGTTATTAATCTTGAGGGTGGATGAGAGGAAATACTGAACCAAGGGTGAATATGTCATCTAAACATTTAAAAATGAAATTGTGACCTTCTTGAATTCTGTATCTGTGTCTTACTCATATCACATGCAATTAATGTTCATTAAATGAATGAGAACAAAGTATGAAACATAAAATGGGAAAATTGAGAGTGGAATAAAGACTCAAAAATTTTATACCTCAACATGGAGATCCAATTCTTACACATGAAGCAAAAGCTAAAATAATTAAAATGTGGCACACTCAACAAATACAAAAAAATTTACATACACCAAGTACATAGCAGGTGTAACCAAATACACAGGAATAGACTGTACATGAAGTAAATGACTATTCCAAGAGTGCCAGAGTTCATAGGAAAATGTCTCCTCAGACAGAGGTTTCAAATGGATTTTATTAGTGTTTACACTGGCAATATAGGGTACGTACTGAAAGTAGCAAATGCCAAGAAATAAAAGTTGAAAACATACAGAAGGAAATCTATACTTAAATATATATATAGAAAACCTCTTTAGACATAAGAAACTTGAATGTTCATAAGGTAGAGAATATGCTATTCAACATTTAAGTAAAGCAAAAGTATTCAAAAATTAAATATAACACAATTTGAACTAAGGTAGGATAATTTCTTGAAAGACTTGATGAGAATTATCCTAGCAGTATTATGCATCCTGAAATAGAGATGGGAAGATGCTAGACGACCAGTTTTATTACTGCAATCATTCTCTGTAAAGAGTGATGATGACAAGCCCAAATGTAAAAATGAAGAATCTTCTTTTCTTGATCTCAAGAGAAGATGCTGAAAGAATCAGCAGAATGTGCAGCTATTAAGAACAATGAGCCCACCTTATCTGACCCATTTTGGACAGAGCTAGAAGGAATTATGTTAAGTCAGCTAAGTCAGAAAGATAAAGATGAGTATGGGATGTCCCCACTCATCAACAGAAGTTGAGAAAGAAGAACAGAAAGGGAAACTAAAAGCAGGATCTGATTAAATTGAAAGCAGGGCACCAATGTAAAAACACTGTGGTGAAGGGGAGGGTGGCCATTGGGCTTCCCGGCACAGTGGAGGGTGGGGGGCGGGGATGGGTGGTGGGGGTGGGACACAGTCTTTTGGTGGTGGGAGTGGTGTTTATGTACAATCCTATTAAAGTGTAAACATTATATAAACCACTATTTAATTAATATGAGAGGCGAAAAACTGATGATATGTCTAGAACTTCTTAAAACACAGACTGAGTCTTTTTAATACATAGGCTGTCTTTGATATGTTCTCTCCCAAAAGCCTAGACCAGGGAGAACAGAAGCAACCGACAGCACAGCTACATACAAGATGCTGGGTACTATAACCCAAACCCTAACAAAGGGACTTTCCAAAGTCAACCCTATCACCAAATAATGTGATGATAACAATAACTATCCATTGTCTTCTTGAACCCTAAGACAACAGGAACCTCACATTTCCACTATAGAGCCTATACTTCCCCCAGTCCTGGAACCTTAGGGTGGGGCCTATTTTTCTGCATGCTGCTCTCAATTCAAATCAAATAATATTGCATCCGCGGATCGCAACATAATCAACACAACGAGTGCCACCCCAGCATGCTTCACTTCAGACTGTGACCACAGACTTCAGGTGTGGAATGACAACCCTTCAGCTTCATCACTCGGGTGAGACCTTTCCTTTCATAGTATTCTCTAATTCCATTCCAGGTGTTCCACTCCCCAATAAAGTCCCCAAACCTAGATATAGTCCAGGTCCCCGGAGATAGAACATAGGTTCACCCGTGCCCATAAACTCGGGGAAAAATATATACCTGAAAGCAGAAGTACACAAGAGCATGCAGGGAATACCCCCAACACTTCATCTGCACTATTGCAGTCTTTAGGTCCATAATTGTTCAACAATTTGTTTGTTGTTGTTAACAACATATTTGTTAACAATATGTTAACTCTCTTTTCAGCCACCAGGTTCTGGATGCTGACCAGACTTCCCTGGACAGACGACCCCATCAATGTGTACTGGAGCGCCACTTCCTCAGAGCCCCACCCTACTAGGGAAAGAGAGAGACAGACTGGGAGTATGGATTGACCAGTCAACGCCCATGTTCAGTGGGGAAGCAATTACAGAAGCCAGACCTTCTACCCTCTGCAACCCACAACAACCCTGGATCCATGCTCCCAGAGGGATAGAGAATGGGAAGGCTATCAGGGGAGGGGGTGGGATGTGGAGATCGGGTTATGGGAATTGTGCAGAATTGTACCCCTCTTATTCTATGGTTTTGTTAATGTCTCCTTTCTTAAATAAGTAAAAAAAAATCTATATATATAAAAAAAAAGAATCAGCAGAATGTTGATAGTGAGTTAGGGAGGGGAGGAAAAAGAACAGTTCACAAAGTAATGTATCGAATAGTTTAGAAACTCCAAAATCTACTACGCAGCTATGAAGAACAATGAACCCATCTTCTCTGACCCATCTTGGATGGAGCTAGAAGGAATTATGTTAAGTGAGCTAAGTCAGAAAGATAAAGAGGAGTATGGAATGATCCCACTCATCAACAGAAGTTGAGAAAAAATAGCAGAAAGGGAAACTCAAAGCAGGATCTGACTAAATTTGTAGTAGGGCACCAAACTAAAAACCCTGGGTTGAGGGTGAGGGTGGATGTTCAGCTTCATGAGGAGGGAGAGGGGGGGATGGGGTGGGACACAGTCTTTTGGAGGTGAGAATGGTGTTTATGTACACTCCTATTAATTTGTAGTCATATAAATGAGTAAGGAATATGAGAGGGGAAATACTGAATGTCTCAATCTTTTTAAATCACAGACTGAGTCTTTTTAATACATAGGCTGAGTCTTTGATATGTTGACTCTCTTAAAAGCTTAGTCCAGGGAGAACAGAAGCAACTGGTGGCATAGCTATATACAAATAATGTCAAAGGACACAAATTATGGTGATGTTGTGTATGATATTGCAAATCCTAAAAAGGGATTTTTCAAAGTTAACCCAACTGACAAACAATGTGATTATAGCAGTAACTATCTACTGTCTTCTTAAACCCTAAAACAGCAGGAACCTCCCTCTTTCTCTATAGAGCCTATATTTCCCCAAGTCCTAGAAACTCTGGGGTGGGGCTCACTTTCCTGCATGCTTCTCTCAATTCATACCAAATGATATTGCATCCACCGATTCCAACCTAATCAATCCAACGAGTACCATCTCAGTATGCCTCACTTCAGACTGTGTCCAGAGAAGTCAGGCATGGAATGCAAACCATTCACCCTCTTTATTTGGGTGAGACCTTTCCTTTCAGGGTATTCTCTAATTCCATTCCAGGAGGTTCACTTCCTATCAAAGTCCCAAAACCTAGATACAGACCAGGTCCTCTAACATAGAGCATATGTTCACATGTACCCATAAATTAGGGAAAAATATACATCTGAAAGCAAAAATACACAATAGTCTGTAGTGAGTCAGTATCAAATTCATAATGAAATAGTGTCTACTTAGACTTAGATACCCTCCTTACCTACTTCCTATTACAGTTCTCTCACTCACTCCAAAGTTAAACTTATCAAAGCAAGGACTACAAAAGCTGAATAAAGGCAAGAGACTGGCATACTTTTAAGGATAACTCTTTAGTCACTATCAGGCCATTCCATCAGCTGGGGCCCTAATCGGGAAGTCCTGAGATTCCCAAACAGACTTGATGGGCCTAGACTTTGAATAAATCCCTCTCTCCATTGTTACCAGTCATTCCTATCAGGAACAACAAAATAGATCCCTCTGTGGGCCCCCATAGGACCTTGCCCTCAACTTGGATCAACAATGGTAGAGAATGTTACATCCTCCGAAGGGAGGATGGACAACATACTCTATGCTACACCTGAGGAAGATGGGTCAATATTGGGGCAGCATGGAATGTTCCTACTCATAACCACAGAATGTGAGCTCAGATCTAGAGGGATGCAGAGGTCACACAGTCTCCTAAGCTAATTACGGGCCCCAGATCACATCAACTCGATGGGGTTTACAGTCAACAATATTTATACCCCTTTCCCATATTAGGGAGCTACTCTCTTCCCTGATCCAGCTTTCTGGTCCTTTTTCCAGCCATGACATATACAATAACTTGGATCTACTGGCATATCAGATTTCAGACTCAGGGGCAAAAAGAAAAAGGAAAAAAAAAAAAAAAAACTAATGTAGCCACAGGTCCTTTAGAACTAAAATATGCCTTCTAGCTATGTACAAAATGGAGGATTCCCCCTCCCACCCCCACCTCTTCATCTTCACTATTCCAGCCCTTAGGTCCATGACTGGTTAATAATTTGTTTGGCTCTGTATGTTAATTCTCTTGTCAACCACCAGGTTCCAGATGCTAGCATGATGCCGAGCAGACTTCCTGGGACAGACCACCCCACCAATGTGTCCTGGAGCTCCACTTCCCCAGAGTCCTTCCCCACTGGGGAAAGAGAAAGACAGGCTGGGATTATGGATCGACCTGTCAACACCCATGTTCAGTAGGGAAGCAATTACAGAAGCCAGAGCTTCCACCTTCTGCATCCCACAATGACCTTGGGTCCATACTCCCAGAGGGTTAAAGAATAGGAAAGCTATCAGGGGAGGGGATGGGATATGGAGTTCTGGTGGTGGGAATTATGTGGAGTTGTACCCCTCTTATCCTATGGTTTTGTCAATGTTTCCTTTTCATAAATTAAAAAAAGAAAGAAAGAAAGTCCAAAACCAGAGAAAAATTTAATAAAAAGGGAAAAAAGAATAAAGGAGGAAAATCTCAGTAGAAAAGACTTTTACTAGAAGGAAAGAGGGTTTTGCATCAAGTGCAACTAAGGTCTATAAAAGGAAAGTGGGAAGAACACTGAACAATATGCTCATTAAGAAAAGAATACTTGGAAATATAGTAATTCTATTGATCCCAGCCCTCACCACACTGAAGAAGTTTTAGTTCTTGATGATTTTCTGTCTATCTCTGACTTTTTCTTTCTATAAGAAAAAAGTCCTGGAGTTGCAAAGCCCTACTAACAAAAAGCAAATAAACAAAAATTCTAATGATCAACCTGGGAGGTGGCACAGTGGATGTGTTGGACTCTTAGGTCCTGAGTTTGAATCCCAGCTCTGCATGTGCGAAAGAAAGTTCTCTGGTTCTCTCTCTCTTTAAAAAAATATTTATATATTTATTTTTTCCCTTTTGTTGCCCTTGTTGCTTTATTGTTGTAGTTATTATTATTGTTGTAGTTATTGATGTTATTAGATAGGACAGAGAGAAATGGAGAGAGGAGGGGAAGACAGAGGGGGAGAGAAAGATAGACACCTGCAGACCTGCTTCACTGCCTATGAAGCGACTCCCCTGCAAGTGGGGAGCCAGGGGTTCGAACCGGGATCCTTATGCTGGCCCTTGCACTTTGCGCCACATGCACTTAACCCGCTGCACTATCTCCCGACTCCCTCTCTCTCTCATAAGTAAATCTTTAAAAAAAATTAACAATAGAGGAAGAGAAACATGTCAAATAATTAGATTAAAAAATTCATATAACCTGTGTCAACCATTATCCTAAGCACTTTATAGAGATTATTTCATAAAAGTACATCAATGAACAGCAGGTTAAGCTCACATGGCACAAAGCGCAAGGACTGGAATAAGGATCCAGGATTGAGCCCCTGGCTCCCCACCTGCAGGAGAATTGCTTCAAAGGCAGTGAAGCAGGTCTGCAGGTGTCTGTCTTTCTCTCCCCGTTTTTCCCTCCTCTCTCCATTTCTCTCTGTTGTATCTAACAACGACGACATCAATAACAACACCTACAACAACAATGAAAAAAAAAACACGGGCAACAAAAGGAAAAATTTTAAAAAAAAGTACATCAATGAAATGGAGGAACTGAGATGCAGTGGATTAGTAGATTTATGCAAAGTTACAGAGATATGGAGGTTAGATTTGCAAAATATGGCTCCAAAACCCGTATTCTTAATTGGCTCAATATTCAAGAATGAATGAAGACTAAGATGATAACAGAACTA
Organism: Erinaceus europaeus; assembly: GCF_950295315.1. Taxonomy (NCBI): domain Eukaryota; kingdom Metazoa; phylum Chordata; class Mammalia; order Eulipotyphla; family Erinaceidae; genus Erinaceus; species Erinaceus europaeus. Next base: position 109,779,668 of record NC_080163.1, on the reverse strand, counting down.
AAAAAAGAAGAAAAAACTGGTGGTGAATTACTGGGTTTTCATATAAGTCATGATGGAACGGTTCTTTCATGCTTTTCTATGCAAAACTGCATCATAAGTTTCCTGACAACCCAAAATATTGAGAGACAGGGGTTTAACAGAGGTTTAATATACCAAAATGCATACGGTAAAATAAAAACTCCTGCACAACTGATGCAGAAAACTGGAATAAATGAGAATTTGTTGACTAAAAAGAGGAAAGAAAATGCTCTAAGAGATAATATGTGAATATCTTTTCTATATTCCATATGAGTGAAACCAATACATATGAACTTGGGGGGAAAAAGAAGCAACCTGTAAGACTTTGTGAGGATCATGGCAGTTAGCTCTGGTGCGGTGCGTGTGGTGTGGAATAATATCCTGTAATCTTACAATCTTGTAACTCACTAGTAATCACAAATAAAACATGAGCAGAAAGAGAAATAATATGTGAAAGAAGGTTAAGAAAGTGAACTGATGGGGCCAACCAGAGAGCTCACCTATCATGTGTGCAACCCAAGTTCAAATCAGTTCCCTACTGTTTGGGAACCAAGGTATTTTTCCCTCTCTCTTTGTATATCAGTTTCTCTGACAGAGTTGGCCAAGAGTACTAAAGCCCCAGAGAAGATTTAAAAACAAAAAATAAATAATAAAACAACAAAAAAGTGAAAACATAATAGAAGCAAGGAAGACGAGATGTTTAGACCATAATACTAGTGATTGAGTATATACAGGAAAACAACTATGCTTATGTAACAAAACCTTTCAGTGGCATAGCAATTAGAGAAGATGGATATAATGTTTGGGAGAAGGCAAGCCCATGTCAGAGAGGAAGCTTTCCAAATTACAAACAGTATTTAAAATTATCAAGCAGTCTTCCACAGACCCATACATATAATAAATCCTCAGAAGATATTATGTGGGCCCAATGGTGGCTTATCCAGTTTAGCATGCATGTTACCATGCAGAAGAAACAAGGTTCATGCTCTTATTCCCCATCTGCAGGGGAGGGAGCTTCAGGAGCAGTGACACAGCAATACAAATATCTCTCTTTCTCAACTCTATCTACCCCTTCCCTCTTGATTCTGCCTCTATCAAAAAAATAGGTAAAATATTTTGCCAAAAGATGATATTATGTATGGCTGTGCATTTTCCAAATGTTCCAAGGGGCACAGGAATTAAAACAGCCAGATATGGGAGGTTAGTAGGTGGCTCATGCATTACAGTGCACATACCACTATGTTTAAGAACCTGGGCTTGAGCTCCAGATCACAATATGAGAACACCTGCATGGGGGAAGCTCATGAGTTGTAGAGCAGGGTTTTGGTATACTTCCTTTTCCTGTCTCACCCTCCTGACCAGAGGGAAGAAAACAATGGCTGCCAGGATGTAGACACTGAGCCTCAGCAATAAGTCTTATGGGGAAAATAAGATAAAAAGCAAGCAACAACAAGAAGAAGGATATGCTCAAGAAGGAGGTCTATGCCAATGTCCATGTCCAGCAGAGACACAATTACAGAAGCCAGAACTCCTATCTTCTGGCTCCCAAAAGAATTTTGGTCCATACTCTCAGAGGTAGAGTTAGGAGAAGATAAGTAAAGGCCTCTGAAACCTAAGTCCATTAGGACCCTGAGAAAGAAGAGGAAATAAGGAAAGACATTCATTCAGAAGTATTCATAGGTGTAGGTGTGACTTAGAAAAGAAGGTAGAATGATGGAAAAAAAATGGGTAAAATATAGATACATAGCCAGACAGCTAGTTATACAAATAATAGTCAATTCATTTCAGTGAACTTAGGAGAACCACTGCAGTTTCCAATGAAGGGAATGGGGACACAGAACTCTGGTAGATGGAACAGTATGGAATTATACCTCTGTTATCTTGTAATTTTGTAAACCAATATTAAATCACTAATAGAAAAAAAAAAAGCAAGTGGGGGCCCAGGCAGTAGTGCACTAAGTTAAACGTGCATAATGCAAAGCAGAAGGAATGAAACAAGGATCCCAGTTCCACTACCAGCTCTCTACTTGCCAGGAGGGTCACTTCAAAAGCTGTGAAGCAGGTCTGCAGGTGTCTCTCTCTCTCCTCCTCCTCTCTCAGTTTCTCTCTGTCCTATCCAACAACAATAGCAGCAGCAGCATCAACAATGGAAAAAAAGATGGCCAGCAGGAGCAGTGGGTTCTAGTGCAGGAACTGAGCCCTAGTGATAACCCTAGAGGCAAAAAAAAAAAAATTAGAAAAGTCTATAAGTATTTTTTTTTTAATCTGAGGGTGGAAATCAGGAAATTAAAATTTTAATACATTTTTACTTTTTAATTTCATATAAGAGATAATTTCATAAGAGAGAGATGCCAGAGCACCACTCTAGCAGATGAGGTAGAGGAACCTCAGATATCCACGTTTTGTGATCTACAAGCTTGAGGTATTCCCCCGGTTGCTACAACTATATATTATTTGTGAGAGTGAACCAGAGCATTACAATGCAATCTGCAGTACTGAGGATCAAACTCAGGAACCCAAGCTTGCAAGTCTGGTGCCCCTGCCACCTCCTGGACCAAATAAATTTGAATATTTTTTCAGGCAATTCTTTTGGATAAAAATTGAGATTCCCTGGCTTCTTTCATTGCAACCTAAGGGTCAGGACTCTGTGCCCCCCCCCCCCCCCAGCTAATTATCTCTTGTGGTTTTGTTATCTGAATCACAACTTTCATGATCTTTAGCTGCTTATGCTTAACTTTTGCTTATTTCTAAAATCTATTTACTAATTGAAATTTGGCTTTGAAGTTATTAGCTCTGATATCCAAATCAACTCCAATACTGACAAAGGGAGTGGAGAAAGAGTTTCAGATCCTCTCCCTGATATAGTAGAGTTCTGCTAAACACAGCTTATTATATATATGGACAATGGACAGACTCATTATGTCAAACCTCATATTATATATCACTAGAGATATACTTGTGCAGGCTCACCATCTGATTACTGTATATTATTAAAAAAATCCCATCTATATCTTGATTTAATGTATAAGTTTATCAAAGGTGAAAAAAAAGCCTATTTTTAATTTTATTTTTTCTGTGCTACTAGGGCTTCACTGGGCCTTCATGCATGCACAATTCCACCACTTTTTTTTTCCCCAGCTAGAAGGTGACAGATAGAGAGGAAGAGAGGGAGGTAGAAAGAGATAGAGAGGAAATAACCACAGCACTGTTTTACCTCTTATGAAGTTTCCCCTTTGTCTGGTGCTTCCACATGGTGCCCAGTCCACGTCCTCAATTATGGTAAAGGCTATCAGGTGAGTCATACCCCAGCCCATGAAAAAGCATTTTTCAAAGAACAGCTATCATCAGCGACAGTGCCTATGTGAATGTTCCAGTTTCTAAAATAGTGATTAAGTTGAGTTTTCCTAAAATAGCTCTTGACCCTAAAGGTTGAAAAATGGTAAACAAAAGATTGTCTACTTGATACGAGATTTTAAAAAGTTTGAACTCTCTTGATTCAACATGGGATGCTTCTTAATAGCAGCAAGGATTTTGACAAAAATGGCTTGTATGTACTTCTATGTGCTAACAAATCTATGATTCAAAACACAACGAGAAAACACTTAGGTCTAAGAAACTCTAGGTCTCTATCCTTTATCCTGACTAGGTCCATATGCCTATGTCATCTTTATGGCTTGTCTGAGGTGACTAACAAAAACAACAAAAATTTACACTGAATTACAGCAGAAGAGTTTTGCCATTTTCTGCAAGTTTGGTATTTGAAGAAAATAGTTAAAACTGACAAGCTCGAGTTCCTCAGAATATCTATATGTGCACTGCTAGACTTAGTAAGGTTTATTTTGAGTGTACTGCTCAACTGCTAAGAGATAATCTTCCTCATGTAGAGCACCCATGAGCATAAGTCTTAAAAAGCCTTATATAAAAAGAACTGTCCCCAGGGACTTACCCTTCAACATGCAGAGACACCTAACTCATGGGCATCCAATCTATTCAGACTAAACTAAACCAATTAAACTAAAGCAAAGTGTCACTACTCATTATTTCTATCAGTTTTAGTTGAAAGAGCAGTTCCAAGTCAAGATCCTGGCAAGCCAAATCTACATGCACTGCAAAGTTGTGAAGACACACACAAAAAAACTCTTATGTTTATAGCAGCACAGTGTGCAATTACACAAACTTGGAAGCAATCCAGATGTCCAACAATAGATGAGTAACTATGATGTGTGAATATACAATGTATATTAGTCAGCTATAAAAAAAAACAGATGAAATATTTTCCTTTTACATGTCTTGTTTGGAGCTTTAAGAGATCACGTTAAGAGGGCCGGACAGTAGTGCACCGGGTTAAACACACATAGTACGAAGCACAAGGACCAGCGCAAGGATCCGGGTTTGAGCCACTGCTCCCTACCTGCGGGGGGTGGGGGGGGGTCCGCTTCACAGGCAGTGAGGCAGGGCCGCAGGTGCCTTATCTTTCCCTCTCCCTCTGTCTTCCCCGCCTCCCCTCTCAACTTCTCTTTGTCCTAGACCAAAAAAAAAGAAAGAAATGTTAAAATAAGCCAAAAGGAAAGGACAAATACTGGATGATCTCATTTACAGGTGGTAATTAGGAAGTAAGGCAAGAAAAGGGAAGCACAGGATGAAGCTTTGACTAGGCAGGGTGTGCTGCATGCAGTAAATAAAGCAAAGGATTCTGGATTAGGGGAAGATTGAGGAGAGGGGAAGGCGCCCTGTATCCAGTGCAAAATGATGAAGGGGAACCTGGGTTTTTGGTGTGAGTAGTATGCAGACACCTACATGCGGGAGGGAAGAGGGTGTAAGAAACTGTACCCCTGTGTCAACTGTCCTGTAAACCAGTATTTCCCCCCCCCCAAATGATTTTTTAAAAGTTAGGGTGGAGGAACCTTGCGATCCTGTTGTTGCATGATACATAGGGAGATGAAAATTGTACCCTTGTGTCAACAGCTGCACTGCAAACCACTAACACCCCTTGATGAAAATGAAAAATACAAAATAAAATTTAAAAACTCAGACAAAAACCTGTATATCACCATTATGAAAGGTAGAGAAAGTAGTTTCTCAGATGATTGATGATTATCCCATTCCCCCATGGTTTAGTTGTTTTTAGCAACCCAAATAGATGTATTCTAATAGCAACGTCTACTTAGAGTCAAATAACTCTTGACCAAAGCACTAGATACATTTTTAGAATGTACTCCAAGATAAACAGAAAGCTAGAAATAAATAGGTAAAAGAACACTGTACTAGGAAAAAGTGAAATCTCAGGTAGCCAAAAAGCTCGTCTAAATATGAATCCAGGAAGTACCTCCAATGTTCCTCATATTCTTGTCAATGAAACAGAAATCTATTTGGTCTTTTCAAAGCAAATGATCAGCTGAAAATCAAAGACTGTCTCAAAAGCCACATTTCTATGATTTCTGTAATTAATACATTTAATATTAGGTTTGAAATTATTTTGCTATCCTGTTTAAGGCAGACCTTTGTTGTTTGATATCTCAATAATCAATAGTATGTTGGATTAATAGCCTCAACTTGGAAAACATAAAAGGTCACTCATATAGTTGCTAAAAGACAGCCCATGTAATGTATGAACAATCCTATAACTAGCATTTTATGTAGACTAAGAATACCTAGAAGCCCCTTTATGTCTTCTAAAAATCCTTCTGAAAACAATCTTTGAACTGACTTTCTTTAAAGCAAGTTTCTTTACATCAGATCCGAAGTAAGACTATAACAGAAGGGTGGGGGGTAGATAGTATAATGATTATGTAAAGAAACTCATGCTTGAGGCTCCGAAGACCCAGGTTCAATCACCCACACCCCCATAAACCAGAGCTGAGTAGCGCTCTGGTAAAAAAAAAAAAAAAAAAAAAATATATATATATATATATATATATATATATATATATATTACTATGACAGGCGTTCACAATCAACTAACTTGACAACTCTGATTAAACACTGTCAAAGTCCCAACTCATGTCAGAGTAATTATAATTCTGGTCACATCCATTAAATAAATATGCATTTTTCTCTCAGGCAAGAAATATCACATAAACTCTGAATTCATTTAAATCTCCTATATTTTTAACAAAAACTTTCAATGCTGCTGTTAACTTTTTACTAGAAAAGTTTAATGGGCACTAATATCTTAATATTTCATCTAAGTAAAGCTCGCCAATTTTTAATTCTCATAAAAAGAAAGTTTAAATGGAATTTTCCACATAAACTTTCAAGATGTTCCAAAAGAATTTCTGAACTATTACAGCAGATAAAAGTGTAAAATCACAGATCAAATAAGCAGCATATTTTCCTCTCAGTTATACTGATAAAACAAACGAGTTTATGAATAAGAGAGGAATTATTCAAATTCTTATTTCTGTATCTTGATTGTGGTGGCTACAGAATCCACAGAGGTGCTACAAAAAAGCAGAGAAATATACACTCATATATTGTAACAATATATTACAAATGTCAATTGTCTTTTGAACACAATACTAAACCTAGTTAAGATGTAACCATTAGGAAAAAACTCAGGGTAAAAGGCACAGAGCATTCATTCTACTATCTTTGCAACTTCCTGCGAATCTATAATTATTTAAAAATTTAAAGTAATAAAAAAGCAAACTTTTGAATTTATTTAACAAAAACTGCTATACATCCAAAATAAGTTTTGGTTTTTTTACCAGAGCACTGTCCAGCTCTAGTTTATGATGGTGCCAAGGATTGAACCTGGGCCTTTGGAACCTAAAGCATGTATTTTCAACTCCTGTCCCTACTGATATTCTTAATCATTAAATAATTCCCTGTATTAGAAAAGAAGACGGGGGGGCAGGTGGTAGCATAGCAGTGCAGTGGGTTAAGCGCACATAGTATGAAGTGCAAGATTTAAGTATCCAGGTTCCAGCCCCCAGATCCCCACTTGCAGGGGGGAGGGGCATTTCACAAGCAGTGAAGCAGGTCTGCAGGTATCTATCTCCCCCTTCCCTCTCAATTTCTCAATTTCTCTTTGTTCTATCCAAAAAAATGTAAAAAAAAGAAGAAAAAGAAAGACCAGGCTAGTCGATGCTTCTATTATATTCAAATGTAAGACTCTCCCTCCCCCGACATCATTCTGCTTTGTTTTAAGGAAGAAACAGTTTGAAGGAATAAAAAAACAAACAAAAAAACCCCAAAGAAATGCATATTTACCATTAGAACCATGATATTTGGAGTAAAGAAATTTATTGGAAAGCATAATACAATACTGTAAATAATTATGATCATGTCATCTTTTCTGCAAGTTCCTCCTCAAACAACACAGTATATAGGAACTATTTTCCCTAGTGCTAAAACTGTTACTATGTAGAACGAAGCACAGGCGATCTTTCATTCCAGAAAATGGATTTTCAACCAAATAAAGATAATAGAATAGTTACTTTCAAGTCCTCCACAATGAGCAACTATATTCTATAAAAACGAACGCTAACAAAATTAGTGCAATGATAGTCACAGCATAACCCTTCCACAAAGAAAGGAAGGGGGAGAGGATAAGAAAGGAAAAGAACACTTTCATTCCTTCTTGAAAGGAACATGAACTAGATATAAAATCACCATATTGAATTATCTAACACTCTAGAAAATCTACTAAGACATCAGAAATAAATTAGCCACCCAATCTCAAATAAAAACATTAGTATGTAAATAAGAGATATCTGTCTGAGTTCAATCCCTGGTAGCACATGTATCAGAGTATTTGTTTTTTTTTTTTCTCTCTCTCTCTCTTCCTAGCTTTCTCATAAATAAATAAGTAAATAAATAAATAAATAAAATCTTAAAATAAAGTAAAATAAAAACTGAAAGTGGGAAGATTAGTTAAGAGACCAATGTGGCAAGCCAGAAATGGCAAATGCCTGAATTAAGGGCAAAAACAATAGAATGAAAAGAACAGATACAAAAGTGTAACATCAGTTAGACTTTATGATTGGACAGGATGAGGATGATTCCAGGCCTGCACTGAGTAGAGCCAACCCATCTGCTTCACATTTTAATACTATCTCTACTTTTTCAATATGGTAAAGGTTCTGTCTTTCCTCATCCTCATTTTGGCAACAACCACAACATCTGACTTCCCTCTCTATGAAAAATTTGATCCTATACATTATAATTCTGCCACAGCATTCCACATTCATTGTTTAGAACAGTAAAGTAAGCTATTACATAGTTTTGATTAAATCACACAGATATCATCCTGGAACATAAAGTGGGCATCAAAGCTACAGGAAATATCACCAGTTTTGAGTAAACATTCCTATAGCAATCTCAACACTTAGTGTTTAGGAAAAACCAAAATGTTCTTTGAGTGGATTAGAATTATTTTATCATTTAAAGGAGAGGTCTGTGCCCACCAGTTTTAAGTTTCAAAAACAAACAAAAGAGCAAATCTACCACTTCAAAGCTATATTGACATTTTGCTGTTGTTGTTGTTGTTGTTGCAAATCTACCTAAAAATGTTATCAATATCCTGAAAACCCAAGTTAAAGATCTGTGAAATACAACATTAAAATTATAGTAACCACTGGAAAAACTGCAAGCTTTTTACCACTGTATGGGTAAAACTACTCTAAAGCCAGGGACTTCCAGTAACTCAATTCTCTTGGAAACTGTCCAAGACAACGTTATAGTAAATTTCCAACTTGTTTCATCTAAGATCAAGAAAAACAAGTAATTTAAAGTACCGGATTATGTTTAAATAGTCTCTTCCTAAAAGTTCTAAGTCAAAAAGCACTTGGAAAAATTTTTACTTACCATGGACTCTAAGTCCAGGGTCCCAGTGGTGGGTTAGGACAAGGGAGATAGCTTTCCCTTGGAATCTAAGTCTTAATATACTATTTAACATTGAGAAAAATTTCAATACAATTACCTTGATTTTTTAGAGAATCTGATTTTGGCAGAATCAGTTGAAATAATGGCTTACAGTAATACTGGAACTCTACAGAGCTCATAATGTGGTCAGTATAGGCTGGTGGTTACTCTGATTTGCTGTTTGTGCCACTGTTGTGTACTTTATCATTTGTGGCTCAAATTTCTGCTTTACATTCTGTCTAATAAATATATATATATATATCAACTTAATGTATAAACAAAGGTATCTATATGTGAGTACATGTGTGAACATGCTTATATGACACTCAAGACAGGCTCGGATTTTCCACTCAGTCTTTCTGTAAATTAAATTCTTTTAATTTGAGAAGATACAATAGTTAAAGAAAAATATACAATTAAATAACAAAGTGAACTATAAAAATTAATTCCTGGGGATGGGAAGACAGCATAACAGCTATGCAAAAGCTCTTATGCCTGTGGCTCCAAGGTCCCAGGTTCAATTCCCAGCACCACCATAGACCAGAGCAGAGCAGTGTGTTGGTCTTTCTTCTGTATCTTCCTTTCTGTATCTCTCTCTTCCTCTCTCTCTCTCTCATTAAAATAAAATATGCACAATATTTTTTTAAAATAAATAAAATTTTCTAGACACCAAGTGCTAAAAATGTGGGTTCATGAAGCCTAACCAACACATTTTCAATAAGCACTCTTAAACTTATAAATGCTCTCATCTTGAAACATTAAGTGGCACCCCAACTTCCACTTGTGAAAAATTATATCCTAAAGTAAAATTTAAAATCCTAAGAGAAATGATGCAAACTTAAAGGTCTGCACACTAAGATAATAAAAACGAGCTGGAATTAATTTAACTGAAAACAAATATTTTATTTAAAAAAATTTGGAAGCTCTCTGAAATACTGAAAATAGAGTGAACTTAATATACAAAATATACATATATATTATATAGAAGACACAAAGTGAACAAAGTAAGCAAAAATATTCTCGATGTGTTCAACATCCATTGAAACAGCAATGACATCCCAATCAATTCTTTCCACAAAAAGTACTGTATTAGTTACTTCTGTTATTTTTTTAATGATTAAACAATGGAGGTTTGTTGCAATATATTCTATGATTTGCCAATGTTGAGCTAAGAAGTTTCTATTAATGATGCTTCAACTAAGGATTTATGTTAAGAAGACAAATCTGTTTATACAACAGTGAGAATGAAAGACATCCAATGTGGGGCCGGGTGGTGGCGCACCTGGTTGAGTGAACATGTTACAGTGCACAAGGACCCAGGTTCGAGCTCCCAGTCCCCACCTGCAGGGGGAATGCTTTGCAAGTGGTGAAGCGTGTTCCAGATGTCTCTCTGTCTCTCCCCCTCTGCCACCCCTTCCCCTCTCAATTTCTGGCTGGCTGTCCAGTAACTAAAAAAAAGAAAAGAAAAAGATACGTATTTTTTAAAAGAGACATCCAATGCACAGTTCACCCCAAAAGGCTTCTTGATGCACATTTGCAACCACAAATAGTGTTCACCATATGCAGAAAGCTAAAGTAACAACAGACTGGTTAATAACAGTTTGGTTTTTCAAGTTCCCAATACAACCTATGTTTTTTAGAAGTGATCATATTAAAATAAACGTCTTTCACAGTTACAAGAAATTTAAGGCTGGAAATGAACCAATGCCCTAATTTTCTACTTTTTTCATATGCCATATGACTTCCACATGCTAAGATGGTTTATGCTTTAACCTGCAGTAAAGGCTTTACATCATTTTAATGCCCAGCACTTAAAATCCAGCAGTCAACCCCAGTGAATGCAAAGAATATGTCTGTTTTACTTGTAATGATTTCAACCAGACTACTAATCAGAAAAAGTTTAATTAAAGCCTTTTAGAGTAACTTTGCATCTCCCTGGAAGAAAATAAACAAAGAAAATCTAGGATAAAGGTGGGAGGAAGAAAAAATAACTCTTATATTTTCTCCAAATCTTAAAACATTTTAGTTTTTCATTTCTACAATAGCTATTGAACATTGGGGAAAAAAAAAAGTCACATCTAACAGAATTTCAAAAAAAATGTAGTTTGTAGGCTTTCTGACTGTTTGACAGCAATGTTTCAGGTTAAGATAAAGGATTAAAACAAATCTGCCAACCTCTGTCTACATGCAACAAACTAAAGACTCAACTTTCTACCAACGTATATCATTTTCTTAATTGAGTTCAATTTTAAGATATATCGATTTTTTTCTCCTATTCAGGCCACTCAAGTTTGTATGTGCTACCTCATGCTTATAGTCATTATCAGTGTGAATCAACTGCAGAAATTTCAAATCAAATTGTTACAAAACAAGTGAGAAAATTACATCTTGTATCTATGTAAGACTTACAGATTTTATTTTGGTCCTTTGCCAACAGGTTCAAGAATTTAACACAATTGGGGCCAATACATAAATACATTAAAATCGCAACAGTCAAAAGAGAAATTCACTTAGTTATTTAAAATGAAGTCCACTACACTGAAAAAAATTTTCCTCAGACTGAAGTCACAAAATATGATCTTAAATTCTCCTGGCCTGATGTTATTAAATATTAAAGACTATGAGAAAGAGATGTTGCAATCCTCTTCCCTTTACAACTATAATTGAAGCTTTAAAATCACAATTTCCAAACTTAACTTACAAACAAAATCCAACTAATTGTATAATTTTACAAGAAGTTTAACACAAAGCTCTACAACCCTGGTGTGATAGTTACCTGTGGCGTAAGTGCAAAGTAAAAAGCAAATGCACATCCTTGTCATCTAAAGAAGTATCTGATAATAAAACCACAAAATGCACAAACTAAATAAAAAGGTACAAGAGGCATTATGTTCATGCAGGAAGAGAAATGCACTAACCTAAGAAAAAACAGGAGGGAGAAAGGGAGGCAGGGAGGGAAGGAAGGAAGGAAGGAAGGAAGGAAGGAAGGAAGGGAGGGAGGGAGGGAGGAAGGAAAGAGGGAAGGAAGGAGAGATAACAAGCAGGCAAGCAAGCAGGGAGGGAAGGCAGACAGAGGACTCTAAACCTGCAGGATTCCACAGAAATGAACTAGTCACATCACTTCAAGAAAATACAGATTTTTTTAAAGGATTTCAGGTAAATAAAAGCAGCAGTCACTTTCATACTTTTCAACTTTACACAGTATATTATCTTGAATGCCAAGTGCATTCTCCCCTTCACTCACCCAAGGCTTCCTCACTCTTCCACACCAGCTTGCAGACAAATGCGAGGCAGAACAGGGTGGGGTGGAAGGAAACGACAAGCAGCTCCTTTCAGCTACTGCCCCACTTCCCGGGCACACAACCCTTCCCCCCCCCAAAATTTTTTTTTTAATTTCCAACACCTTTACCCACTACAAAAGAAGCCGTCCAACCTGCAGAGACCCAATCACCGCGGGTCCTCAGCAGACACACCTGTCGGCGCCCTGGCTCCCGCTCCCACCCCCACGCCCCTGACTCCTCAGTCATGTCCATTCGCAACCCCAAGACCTCCCGCTCCCTTTTACCTACTGGGTCGGGGCGAGGGTGACTGGGTGAAGGACACCTTTCAAAGTAGCCCCCCACAGTGTCACCAAAACACGGTTCCCGGAATCCAGTATTAAGAACACTTTTCCTTTCCCACCCCTGGACTCCCTTGGCCAACCTACCTCGTCGCCTCTCAAACTGTGCTCGGAGTTTGGGGTGGAGGTGGGGGGAGGCGGAGACGAGCAGAGCGAGCTGCCTACGGGACTCAAACGAGGAAACCCCCAACCCCCGGCTCCCGGGTCACCCCTCACTCGCAGTCACCAGGCCTCCCCCCTTTTCCCTTCCTGCCCCCCCACCCCGCACACACACACGCACACACACGCACCACCCCCCAGTTTCAGGAGCCGGACCTCACGCAAGTCCCCCGCCCAGGCCGCGAGAAAAGCTGGGGCTCAGACTCACTAACTTGCCATCCCGAGACAGACGCCCACTGCAAACCCGCACATCGCACAAGTCCACGTCACGCAGTTTCAACTCACATGTACACACCCTCCCCCGATACACACACACACACACACACACACACACACACCGGGGTCACCTCACAGTTTCCCAAACTCTAAACCCTAAAGTGACCCCACCTCCAGGATTCAAACCTTCCGCCCTCGGTGGGAGGCGAGTCGGCTAGTTGGGGAGCAACCGACGCCTTTCAAAGCAACGCTCCCCACAAACTGCCCCGCCCCACATCCCCGCGTCCCGGCCGGGCCCCTCCGGAGCCACCCCCCCCCCCCCCAGCCCCGGGTCCTCCCGCCTGCTTCTCCCTCGGCCGGTGCAGAGACCCAGCCCCACAGCCCACACACTTTTACAACCCCCCCCCCAAACACACACATACAAAATAACAACAAGCCAAAAAAAAGTGAAGGGAGAAGTGACCAAGGGGACTCGGGCTGGTCAGACTTCCGAGCCGCTGGACTCACCTCGGGATCCTGCGCCGAGTTGAGTCGGTCGGGCTGCAGCCCCCTCCCCAACGTCCCAGTGCGAAGGACTGAGGTAGGGAGGAGGGGAAGCGGGCGGGGGAGGGGGTGTCTTCCGCGTGGGGCGCCCGTCGGGAGGGGATTGGGGAGGGGTGGAGGCCAGAGCAGGAAGAGGAGAAGGGGGAGGGGAGGCCCCTATCTCCCAGTCTCCCCCCTGAAAACCTTCCTTGTCTCAATCACATCAGACTGACTGTCTTTGTCTGGCTGACAACCGCCATATTGATATCAACAGCCCCGCTCCCACCTGCTGCAGCTGTGCGGCCCTGGGAGTTGTAGTTCTGGCCTCCCTGGAGGAAAAGCGCGGGACTGAGGGTCCAGAGGCTCCTGAGAACTACAACTCCCAAAAGGCCTGGCGCTCGTGTGCCCTCCCATCGGGAGGAGGGGAAAGAGGTCAGAGTTGTGAAGGACTACATATTCCAGAAATCCATGGGACATGGGTCCAAGTTGGGGCGGGCGGGGGGGCATGATATCGCGCTGGGGTGAAGAGGACAGGAGAATTAGGAGGTGAATTTGAGCTGACGGAACGAGGAACTCAGAGAGGAAAGGGAGAAAAAGGACAGGGAGAAAAAGGACAGTTCCCGTGATGCCTGGATGCCAGACTACACTTCCCATGATGTCTTAGGAAGAGGGTGTCCGATAGAAAGACTGCAAGTCCCATCATGCTCTCGGCGGGAGGGTAGCGGAGGCTGAACCGGAAGACCCTAGCTGGGTTTTTAGGAAGCGGAGAGACAGGTTTTGAACCAGCAAAAGTCCACTATGAAACTGGTGAGTATCCACTCCTAGGTTAAGGGCAAAGGTGATGCCATATCCTTTTGAATTCTCACTTTGGGAGGGGACAGTCTGAGAAGAGATACTAGAAAGTTGGGGAGATTAAGGAAAGCTACTGTTTGTTGCTGAGGTTGGAAGCCTTTCTCCCAGTACCCCGCAATCAGCATCCACCCAACCAATAACCAAGTACCAAGGGATCTTACTCATCTGTTAGTGGGTCCTTTGGGTAGGTAAGAAACTGACGCTGTTTCATTTTCCTACTTGCGAATTAAGATCGGACTTGATGTGCCAGGTTTGACCTGTTTCTCAGCTCCACGTGCCTTTTGCATTAAGGAACTTCTTTCCACGCGTTTGGCATTTGATTAGCGTTTCTCCTTACAGCTGTTCAAAAAAGGCTCTGGTTAGATATGAGCATAGTGTGCAAAATAGTTGGGGAGAACATGATTACTACGTAAATTTGGAGTTACAGTTCATGAGCTACCTTGTATTTCAGAAAAGGATGAGGTCAGGATGTACAGTCTCAGAAAGTTTAAATCTGAAATCCCATACAGGATTTGGATGAACAGGGAGGAGGTGTTAACTGCTTTTCAGTCTGCGGCTGTTGGGATTTGGAGCCAAGGCTAGAGATAGCATGATCATGTACTTGGAGAAGTTTTTGCACCACAAAATTCAAAGCACTCGGTTTACAGGCCAGTGTTTCAGATCTGTATATTGAGGCATTTTACTCACTATGCCCACAGATTTAACTATCCCTACTCTGAGGAGTGAGTAATAATATAGTTAGGAAAGCAGAAAAAAAGATGCCAGAGGCTTGCTCAGCGTTTTAAATTCGTGATTCTTCTGCCAAGTACTGTCAAGTTTTACTTTCTTTAATTTTGTACCACAGAAGATTTGCTTTCTTTTTATATAATTGTGTGAAAGAAAATACTTGCCAAAGTGCTTACGCACACACCACTTAGGAAGTACTGTTACAGGCATATACTCTACAAAGTGTCAGCTGTGTTCTGAGGAGTCAGAGAAAGTACTGAAAATAGATTTGAGAGGAAGCTGCAGAGGGGAAGCAGTGCTGCAGGTGTATTTCTCTCTCCCTATCTATCTTCCCTGTCTCATTGATTTCTTTTTCCCTGTCCCTATCAATAAATAAATATTAAAAAAAGAAAATAGGTTCACTTTCAAAACAGTCTCCCTTTAAGTCAGTGCATGTAAGGGGAAGGGCACAACACAGTAAACCTTGAGAATATCAACTTGCTTCTAGGTCAGTATATTTAAGAATGCATAATTGGAAGTCACAGCCCTTGCCCTAAAGAAACTGCAGTCTAACATGGATTAAAAAACAAAAAGTAAGACAAATTATAATCCACTATGTTCATGGTAAAATAGAAGCATGTAAAGAGTTTGGGAAATGGGGGTCAGGATGGTCAGAGCCAGCTTTCTGGAAAGTTGATCTTAAGCTGATAAGATAAATAGGTAAGGCCTTCCGTGAAAGGGTTCAGTTTAGAGAATCAAGACCTTGGCAATTAATGGTTGAAACACAGATGTGGTGTCCCCAATAAAGGATAAATCACATCTGGTGTGGTCTGAGAAAGCATGCAAGTGTGAAGCAGTTTTTACCATAATTTTATTTGCTTGAGGGCATCAGCTAGAGTTTGCTTTACATTTATTTGAGTTCGCTCCTAAGATTTTCCTACTTAGTTTACTTAGAGGTGTGAAAACATGGAAATGAAAAAAATTAGAACCTTTTATTTTGAGAACCGAATGTTTCCAAAGGAAGAGGAAAATTTCTATCTATACTTGTTCATTACTTTGAATTCATATTGTCAGTAATTACTAACCCTCAGTTTTGGGTGAACAGAAATTTTACAACACAGATCGTTGTCCACATAACACTGTGCTTTCAAAAATGTCCACAACTAAGTTAAACTTCTTTTATGAGTCATGCCTTCCATAGAATAAATCATTCCATGGCTTTGAAATGTTAATGTTATTTACTGTTTCAGAAACATTGAGTAAGCATGCTTTGTATTTACTTCATACACAGAACATTTTATTGAGCACATTATTGTCCTTGAGGTTATAATTTTCCCACACACACACTGACCACATATTTCTGATTTAACATTTATTTTATATTAGGTCTTTTTAAAAAACTTTTTAAAAATCTTTATTGGATAGAGACAGTCAGAAATTGAGAGGGAAGGGAGTGATAGGGACAGACAGAGACACCTGCAACACTGCTTCACCACTCACAAAGCTTTCCCCTGCAGTAGGGACTTGGGGCTCGCACTTTATCGGGTCCTTGTGCATTGATTGTAACATGTGCACTCAATCAGGTGCACCTCCACCCAGCCTCTATAATAGGTCTTTCTCCAGTCCCACTAATTTGACTTTGTAGGGATTCTTTTGCTGCTTGAAATTCACCAGGACCTAACTGGCTCTTTATCCATCAATCTTCTCTCTCTCCCTGCCCCCCACCCCCATTCCTGTGTCTGTGTGACTTACAGGGTGTTTTACACATACACAGTTTTACTGCTTGGACATTTTCATTAATTTTTTTTAAATTTTTTTTATGAAAGAGAGACCAGAGCACTGCTTAACTCTAGCTTATGGTAGTACCAGGTTTGAAACTCAGATGTGCAAATCCTGTTGTTAACACTTTGAGCTATCCTAGTCCTGTCCTTTTTCAAATTACCTAAAAGGGAGAAAAACAATAGCTCCACAACTTCCCCCAGTGCCATAGCACTCCATGTGGTGTACCAGGAACAAGAACCTCAGCCTTGTGCATGGCAAGGCAGACCCTCTGTATTCAGTCTCTTTTTTTTTTTCTTTTCTTTTTTTTCCCCCCTTTATTGGATAAAGATAGAAATCAAAAGGGAAAGGGGAGATAGAGAGGGAAAGAGAAAGAGACACCTGCAGCACTGCTTCACTCATGAAGCTTCCCCCCTGCAGGTGAAGACTAGGGGCTTGACTCCAGGTTCTTGCACATGGTAGTGTGTGCACTTGACCAAGTTCACCACCACCACCCCCTCCCCCATATACAATTTTAGCCCTCTTAAATCTATTTGCTACTCCAGGATTCGTTTAAATAGGAAAGTTTCAGGGTCCAAGGATGTAGTTTAGTGATAAAGTGCATACTTGGCTTGTTTGAGGCCTTGAGTTTAATTCCCAGCATCAAAAGGTAATATAAATTTGCAGTGTTTCATGAATCCCCTCTACATATTCTTTAGTCCTTAGAATAAAGTCTTGTCATTGGTAACCAGGCTGATTTGCTCCTGTATTGCATAGATAATTACAATCCTGTCTACTTGTCTAGTACCCCCTCTGGCACTTAGCTCCCTTGCTTTCCTTGATCCAATTTTGTTACAAAGCTTAGTTACTTAAACATACCCTGCTCTCTTTTGTCTTCTGAATTTTAAAAACATTGTATCCATTTTGGAGAGCTGTCAGGAACTGGCTAATTTCATCAGATCTCTACTTATGTAACACTTCAGTGGCTACTTCAAGGCACCCATTCTCTGCTTCCATGACACATGTCCCTTTGTAGGTTTTCTCCTACTTAACTTGACATTGCTACTGTGTAGACTCTATGCTCTTGACACATAGTGTGATGCTATTAATTTTTGGAGGATTCTGAACCTCTGAATGCCTGTGAGAGAAGATAAAGAGATAAAGTTTAATAACCAATGACCATTAGAGTGAGAAATGAGCATGGCTGTCATTCACTGGGCAGTTTCTCAGGTACTTGCTAGTCTGTCTTATTTAATCCTGGGACCTAAGTGATAGTATTCCTTTTTTTAAAAAAAAAACCAAAAACTCATATCTGGGGAGTCGGGCTGTAGCGCAGTGGGTTAAGCGCAGGTGACGCAAAGCACAAGGACCGGCATAAGGATCCCGGTTCGAACCCCGGCTCCCCACCTGCAGGGGGAGTCGCTTCACAGGCGGTGAAGCAGGTCTGCAGGTGTCTATCTTTCTCTCCTCTTCTCTGTCTTCCCCTCCTCTCTCCATTTCTCTCTGTCCTATCCAACAACGACAACAACAATAATAACTACAAGAAAACAACAAGGGCAACAAAAGGGAATAAATAAATAAAATAAATATTAAAAAAAACTAATATCTGAGCCTCAGGTAAAGAAAGTGATTCAGGTTACTAACACAGGTTAA
Organism: Erinaceus europaeus; assembly: GCF_950295315.1. Taxonomy (NCBI): domain Eukaryota; kingdom Metazoa; phylum Chordata; class Mammalia; order Eulipotyphla; family Erinaceidae; genus Erinaceus; species Erinaceus europaeus. Next base: position 109,761,301 of record NC_080163.1, on the reverse strand, counting down.
AAAAAATATCAGGCCGGGTGGTGGCACACCTGGTTGAGCGCACATGCTACAATGCACAAGGACCCAGCTTCAAGACCCTGGCCCCCACCTACAAGGGGAAAGCTTCACAAGTGGTGAAGCAGGGTTGCTTGTGTCTCTCTGTCTCTTTCCCTCTCAATCTCCCCTTCCCTCTCAATTTCTGACTGTATCTATCTAATAAAGATAATAAAAAAATTCTTATAAAAAATTATCAACAAGTGTTGCTGATCAATGTCTTAATTTGTTATGTGAAATATTGGGGGTGAAATTTGGAAATTCACATTTGTAAATCTGGCACTCCACCACATCCTAGGCTATAGTCCTTTCTTTTCTCTTCTATCTCTTTTTTTTTTTCTTTCTTTTTTCTTAAAATATATTTTGTTGAATTATGTGAGAGAGCTGTTCAGGAGTTAGCATAGTGGTTAAAAGCACTGGATTTTCAAGCATGAGATCCTGAGTTCAGCCCCTTACATCACATATACCAGAGTAAACTTCTGGTTTGGCCCTCCTGGCACATATTTTCTCTCTCTCGCTCTGTCTCTCTCTCTCATAAATAAATAATTTAAAAATAAATAAAAAAATTTAAAAGTAAATTATCTGAAAGTCAGAGAAGCTGGAGCACCACTTTAGCACATTTGGGGGTGGGAATTGAGCTGTGAGCCTCCAGCCTATATTCTTTAAGTGAGCTAAAAAGTGATAAAGATCTGAGCTGGGCAGTGGTGCCCCTGGTAGAGCACACATACCATAACATGCAGGGACCCACATCCAAGCCACAGCCTCCTCCTGCAGTGGGGAAACTTCACAAGTGGCAAAGCAGTACTGCAAGTGACTCTCCTTCTCCACCTCCCCTCTCAATTTCTCTCTGTCTCCATCTGAAATAACTAAATAAATTTTTTTAAAAAAAATTCTAGGACTGGGAGACAGAATAATGGTTATGCAAAAGAACTTCCATGCCTGAGTCCCCAAAGGTCCCAGGCTTTATTCCCAGCCCTACAGAGCTGAGCAGTGTTCTGGTCTTCCTTCATGTATTTCTCTCATTAAAATAAAATATTATTTTAAAAAATGACATAAAAAAAGGTCGGAACCCAAGTCTTCCATCATGATTAGTCCATTGCTTAGTGAAGGCAGGGACTTAAAATGTTATCTGTTAAAGAAAGATGGTTAGAGTGTATACTAAGGGGAAAAAATTATTCATAGTTGGTTTTTATTTAGTCTTAATGGAAGTACATTATAACATGTAAATTTCAAGTACGCAGCATTTTGAAATCATTGTGTATAGAAAAGGCTATTCTTAAATGAACTGTAAATGAAAATTTGGTTAAATTAAGATCTTCAGAAGGATTATTGATAGTGGTGTGGTGAGGGAGATGATAGCAGGTAGAACAGTGAACTTGTAGGTCCTGAATTTGATTGTGAATTTTACCTCCTGCAGAGGGGGACCAAGGAACTTGGACCTGGGTCCGCATACATGGTGATGTGTACTCTGTTCTGCATGAGCCACCACTTGGCCCCTTGAGTTATTTTTATACTGTTTACTTTAGCCTTGATATGATTTCTAGTTCTGTTACTTTACTCATCACTCTCTTGATAACATTTCACACACCCACAGGAAGACAAGGATGCTATTATAATATAATCTTTGGATTTATCCAGTTGTAGATACTAACTCAAAGAATTGTAGATGATTGTATCTTTATAGTATTCAGTATTTGAGTAATTTTAATTGACTGAAGAAAATCCACTAACCCCTTCAATTAACTAGAATCATTTTAGGGAAAAAAGGACAGGAAAATTAGAAATGTATCCTCTAAATTAGAACCTTTTAGAGTATGTCCTGTTTTTAGTGTAGTCTGAATCTGCTAGAGATACAAACTAGAAATCACCAGGCTAAATCCTTAGTAAAAGATCAGGAAGAGAGAAGAGTACATTGAGAGAAATTGAGTTGGCCAGGATGAAGTAGATGAAGATTCAAGTGAAGATAGCCAAAAGCAGTTCAAGAATGCAGTTTGTGCCGTATTCTCTATAGATAGTTCCTGAGATGGATAGAATCTAGTTTATTCAGTCAAGAAAGATTTAGTATACAACCACAGTAGACCTTTGGCATCTCCAGTTTTCATAACACTTTCCGTCTTAACTCTTACATTTGATCCCAAATATTGATGACAAATAATTATTTGCGGTTTTTATTCACACTCCAATTTGAATGTGACTTTAAGATGTGTGATGATCCTTAGTGAATCTTAGTGCTTCAGAATCAACTCTGTAGTTGCTTTTTTTTATTTATTCCCTTTTTTTTGCCCTTGTTTTTTTTTTATTATTGTTGTAGTTGTTATTGATGTCATCATTGTTAGATAAGACAGAGAGAAATGGAGAGAGGAGGGGAAGACAGAGAGGGAAGAGAAAGATAGACACCTGTAGACCTGCTTTACAGCCTGTGAAGCAGCTCCCCTGCAGGTGGGGAGCCAGGGGCTGGAACCCGGATCCTTAGGCTTCACACCACGTGTGCTTAACCTGCTATGCTACCACCGGACTCCCAGCTGCTCTTTTGTTAAAGGTTGAAAGGTCCTTTCAGTGCTTATTGACTTTTTTTGAGTTTGATGGAGAAAATGATATGCAGTAGTTGCACTTTGCAAGTATTTAAAACTCCTGAAAGGTGTGAAATACAATCTTCAGTGGTCTTTGCTTCTGTGTACAAAAGATGGTTTCATTATAAAAAGGAGGGGAGGGGGGCTAAGTGCTCAAACTTTTAGCATGTTCTTTCTCCTTGAAGCACAGATAGAGCAAAGAAATGGATTCATGGACTCCTCTCAGTGGAAAGTGAATTAAAGGCCAAGTCGAATTGTAGACTGTATAGATTTTTGCTTCAACGAGCAAATCTGGCCCCAAGGTCAGTTAAACACATCATCAGAAAGGGGTGTGGTTAGTTTTCACCTTAGATCTTGAGAGTAAGGGACTCTTTCACCAATTTACAGAATTCTTTTTGACTTCTTAGAATCTGGATTAAGAACAGGAAATCTCCTGCTTTAAATGACAAATATTCTAGAAAAACCCACGCTTAGTTTATCTATTGCTGCAGGACTGTTAAAATGTCTTCCAGATTTCATTCTTTCTTGTGTTTCTTTGCTGGTTGATTAGAGTGCCCTCATGTGTCTTCATGAGGTAATATCATTTGAAACTTTGAAAAGGTCATGTTTTATCACCACTTCAAGTAAATTTTTTTTTTTTCTTCTATCTAATTTCCTCAAACTCTGAAAAAAAACTTTCCCCAAACACAACAGGACCCCCGCAATGAAAATGGGTGTTTCATTCTTGGGCATTTCAAAATCCTGAACTGTTACTCTCAAGACTAAATTACATTTACTGTACTAAAAAAAAAAAAAAAAAGTATACCAATAAAAGATTTGGGGGAATAATGATATTAGAATCATAAATTCATAAATACATATGTCTGACTTATTAATGCTAATCAGCAAAGCCAGAGCACTTTCCTTGGTATATAAGCAAGACACCTTGACTGTGGTTTATAACTACCATAGCACACTTGTAACTGGTTTGCCTTGAGCACTTAAATCCCTCAACCATTTACTGGGATAATCAACACAATGTATTTGATGGATGTGCACCATAAGTTATGAAATGTAGTAAGTCCTAGTGTTCCCAAACGCAATATTCCCTCCTGGCTTGCTAATGTCAACAAAGGTCTAGGCATCTCTGTCATTTATTCATTCAACAGCTCTTCCTTTTAAAAACCTTCTCATGGCTAGGCATTGCGGAAGGTACTGGGTATAGTGCAGTGAAGGAAATAGGTCTGCTCCCTGACTTTATGGTACATAAAATCTAATGCACTTAATGTATGATCCAAACAATAGTGCAGTGGACTTCTTGATATGGAAAGATCATCAGCTACTGGCACAGATATCTTTTTTAATATGATGGCCAAGAAAGTTTATTTAACTGCATCTAAGAATATGTTTTCTTTAAAAGAAAATTTAGCAGGTACACCTAACTTGCTTGCTAGTTTACTTTTGTACCAGTAGTGCCTTTTTTTTTTTTTTTTTCTGTCATCTCTGGGAATTTGCCTAGCAGGGTTGACCTTTTCAGAAATGTAGAGAGAAATAGAGACAGAGAGAAAGAGAGAAATAGAGACAGAGAGAAAGACAACCACAGCACCAGAGCCTCCTCTGGTGTACTGGAAGGTCAGGCTTGAAGCTCGTTCATTAGCATGACAAAACATTCACACTATCTCCAGGTAAACTATCTGGTAAACCCTGCATTTATTTCTTTACTTACCTTGTGTATCTTACCAAGGAAACTTCTTTTTATCTAGCCTTATCCTCATCCAACTACTCTAGAAATCAGCCAAGTTCAGTAAAATCTCCCTACAACAGTGATAGATAAATGTGGAAAAGATTTAGAATGGGGAATATATTCTTTCAAATAGAAAAATGTGGTATCAGTATTAGAACACAGAACTTACATGCCTGTAGTTCCAATCCCCAGTACTACCTTATGTCAGAGCTGACTGGTATTCTGGTCTCACTCCCATTCTGTCTCTGTCATAAGAACAAATTTAAAGAAAAAGTTTTAGGGACTGGGCAATACACACCTGGTTGAGCACATATATTGCCATGTGCAAGAACCAGGGTTCAAAGCCCCTGGTTCCCACCTGCAGATGGGGCAGTTCACAAGCTTTGGAATAGTGTTGTAGATATCTCTCCTCCTCTCTCCTGCTCTCTGACTCTATAAGATGGGGGGGGGGGGGGCGAAGACCACCATGAACATGTAGTCGTCTTACAGGCACTGGAGCCCCAGTAATAACCCTGGTGGCAAAAGAAGGTGAAAACAAAAAAGATTAATGTGTTGTGGGACCAGGACATATCTCACCTGGTGGGGCACATGGTTTTTTTTTTTTTTTTTTTTTAATATGTTTTTTATTTAAGAAAGGATTAATTAACAAAACCATAGGGTAGGAGGGGTACAACTCCACACAATTCCCACCACCCAATCTCCATATCCCACCCCCTCCCCTGATAGCTTTCCCATTCTCTATCCCTCTGGGAGCATGGACCCAGGGTCATTGTGGGTTGCAGAAGGTAGAAGGTCTGGCTTCTGTAATTGCTTCCCCGCTGAACTGCTCGGGCGTTGACTGCTCGGTCCATACTCCCAGTCTGCTTCTCACTTTCCCTAGTAGGGTGGGTCTCTGGGGAAGCAGAGCTCCAGGACACATTGGTGGGGTCTTCAGTCCAGGGAAGCCTGGCCAGCATCCTGATGGCATCTGGAACCTGGTGACTGAAAAGAGAGTTAACATACAAAGCCAAACAAATTGTAGAGCAATCATGGACCCAAAGCTTGGAATAGTGGAGAGGAAGTGTTCGGGGGGTACTCACTGCAAACTCTAGTGTTCTTCTGCTTTCAGGTATATATTTTGCAGTAGTTTACAGATATGTGTGAACATATGCTCTCTCTCACAGAAACTGGTGTATATCTAGGTTTTGGGACTTTGTTAGAAAGTGAACCACTTGAGATGAAATTAGAGTATACTATGAAAGGAAAGGTCTCACCCGAGTAATGAAGCTGAAGGGTTGTCATTCCACACGTGAAGTCTCTGGACACAGTCTGAAGTGGGGCATGTTGGGACACATGTTTTATTGCACACGAGGCTCTCAGTTCAATCCCCAGAAGCACAGGGTTGTACCATGAACAGCCCTGGGGATAGCAGCATGATACTGTGGTGTCTTTCCTCTTTCTGTGCCTTGCCCTTTCTCTCCCCTTCCTCTCCCCAAGAAAGTAAATAGAAAATTGGGCCAGGGAAGCTCCTTGGTAGTGTTGTACATGCATGGTATCTTGAATACATTCCCTGACACCACACTGTAATTTTTTGATAAATATTTTTTTGCCTCCAGAGTTGTTTCTTGGACTTGGTGCCTATACAACTCTATCACTCCTGATGACCATTTTGTCTTTCTATTTTTGATAGTGGGGGAGAGAAAGAGAAGCCCCTGAAGCAGTGCTTCACCACTCACGAAGCTTCCCTTCTGCAGGTGCTTGAACCTGGATCCTCACACAGTGTAATTTGTAAATTGTGCCACTGGGCCCTGACATCACACTTTGCTTTTAATGTACTTATCTTTGGTGTTGAAGCACAGATGCACACACAGAGACAGTGATTGAGATGCCAGTGTTCTGGGCTCAAGCAGAGTAGAGAGGCATAGGTATATAAATTGGAGAGGCAATCCCTCAGGCCCTCCTAGAAAAGAGATGACCAGTGAGATGAAGCTGGGAGTTGAAGTACCACGAAGAGCTAAGAAAGGGGTAGCTGCCAGAATCTGTAGAGATCATGAAGGATATAAATGAAAATGACAAAGGAAAACAGGAAAAATCACAGGAGAAAGGAGTCAGCTTGAAAGCCTCAAGCCCCTTGGTGATCAAGACAGAACTATGTGGCGTTCACATACTGTGAGAAAAACAGCAAGTTGATATTGCCCCCAGACTGACCATATATCTGAAGACAGTGCCTTGAAGGTCGCAAACACTGAAATTTATGGAAAGTGCCACTGAAGGAACTTTAGCTCTCAGGGATATATAATCAGCTAGATGATGTTCAAGAAAGTACTTATTTCATGGGGACTGCAGAGCTAACACCCTTTTTGCCCTTAAGGTGCAGTTTATTTTTCATCACTCATGTTTATGCAGGGATGTGGAAAGATGAAGAATAAAACAACTTGAATAATCCATTTGTCAGATTTATGGCATCACCAGAGGTTCTCTTCCTAAATAGAGCTCTTTTTTTGTTTTGTTTTGTTTTTTGCACTTTTTCTATTCTAATAAAATAAAGGAAGGCATAATTAGATGTTCAAGTTTCATATTTTCCCTCCAATATTATTTTTTGCAACATGTAAAAATATGGACAAACAAATGGTAGTATTAATAGCATATAAGATATTACTGTAGTCGTTACTGTTAGTTTTGTTTTCTTTGTTTTTGCCACCAGGATTGTCATTGAGGCCCTCTGCCTGCATAACAAATCTATCACTTCTGGAGGCTTTTTTTTTTTTTTTTTTTTTTTTGCCTCTAGAATCATCGTGGGGCCTCTGTGCCTGTACTACAAATGCTCCTGGCAGCCATTTTTTCCATTTTCGATTTTATTGGGTAGGACAGAGAGAAATTGAGAGAGGAGAGGAAGATAGAGAAGGAGATAGGCACCTGCAGACCTGCTTCACCATTTGTGAAGCAACTCTCGTGCAGGTAGGGAGCCAGGGGGCTTGAACCTGAGGGAGAAAGAGGGGCAAAGAGAGAAATAAAACCTGCAGCACAGCTCTGCGACTTGTGAAGCTTCCCCCTTGCAGGTAGGAAACCCGGGCATGAGCCTTAATCCTTGTGCCTGATAATGTGCGCGCCATTCTGTGCGAGCCACCACCTGGTCTTCCCCTTTAGTATTTTTGAAATGGTTTTACTGAGGAATTAATTCACAGACCTCTGAATTCATGCATCTAAAGAATATAGTGACTTTTAGCAAATTCACAGAAACTTACAACAGTTACCACTATCAAGTATTATTTTATTTTATGATGGTGCCATGATTCTGGCCATTGAACCTTGGACTTCAGAGCCTTAGGCCTGAAACCCTTTGTTGTCTTCTGACCCTACAATACACTTCTTAATTGTAGTAAAATAAACACCACATAGAAATAACTATTCTTTTTTTTTTTTTTAACTAAGGGGGTTAATGGTTTACAGTCAACAATAAAGTACAGTAACAAAAAAGTAAATACGGTAGTTTGAACATTTACATTTCTCAGTTTTCCACATAACAATTCAGCCCTCTCTAGGTACTCTGACAGCATGTTCCAAAACCCTCCCCCCCTCCACCTCACCCCAGCGTCTTTTGTCTTTTACTTTGGTACAGTACATGAAATAAATTAGTATTCTTGCCCTTTTTTTTTTTTTTTTTAACCAGAGCCCTGCTCAGCTCTGGTTTATGGTGATGTGGGGGATTGAACTTGGGACTATAGCGCCTCGGGCCATGAGAGTTTCTTTGCATAACCATTTTGCTATCTACCCCAATAAAAATTACTAACCATTGGACCTGTCCAGTTCTGTGGCATTCATTACAATCACGTTGTGTGGCTCTCACAAACATCCATCTCCAGATAAGTTAACATGCTGTCTTTCATCTGTGTTGTAGCATATGTGAAAATGTTCTTCCCTTTTAAGATTGATTAACATTCCATTATGTGCACGTGTGATTTTTTTAGCCTTTTATCAATCACTGGACACTTCACTTGATTTATGTTTAACTTATTGTGAACAAAGTTGCTATAAACACAGACATACAAATATCTGTTTGAATTCCTGCCTTCAGTTCTTTTGTATATATACCCAGAGGTGGGATTATTAGACTATAAAGTAACTTGTAGAGCAGAATCAGCAGACTATTTTCCAACATACTGTTTTCCACAGCATATATACCTGCACCATTTTGTATTTTCAGCAATAGTATATGAGGGTTCTGACTTTCCACACCCTCACTACTGACCCATACTTGTCATTTTCTATTCGTTTGCTTGGTTAAAGATTCATTTATTGTCTTGAGAGGGAGAAAGGGGTATGGGGAGAGACAAGAGCACTGTTCCGCTGTGGCATATGCTTGTGCAGAGGATTGAACCTGGTCCCTCTGGGATCTCAGATATGAGAAGTCAGGCACACTACAGTGGCCCTGATTGTTTTGATAATAGTCATATTAGTGGGTGCAATGTAGTACCTCAACATGGTTTTGATTTGCATTTCTCTAGTGTATCTTAACTATTTTTAAGTAGGTAATATATATGTACTGCTTAATTCTTTTTAAATATGCTTAAAAAGGAACAGTGTAAGGTCCCATCCTCATTCTTCTCCCCAGTAGCAATTTCTTTTTTCCTTCCTTCCTTCCTTCCTTCCTTCCTTTCTTTCTTCCTTCCTTTCTTCCTTTCCTTCTTTCTTTCTTTCTTTCCTCCCTCCCTTCCTTCCTTCCTTCCTTCCTTCCTTCCTTCCTTCCTTCCTTTCTTTCTTTTTGCCTCCTGGGTTATTGCTGGGGCTCAGTGCCTGCATACAAATCCACTGCTCCTGGAGGCCATTTTTCCCATTTTTTTTTCTTGCCCTTGTTGTTATTGTTGGATAGGACAGAGAGAAATCAAGAGAGCCAGAGAAAGGGGGGGGGTTGGGGAGAGAAAGACACTTACAGACTTGCTTCACCACTTGTGAGGTAAGCCTCCTGCAGGTGGGGAGCCAGGGGCTTGAACCAGGATCCTTATGCAGATCCTTGAGCTTTGTGCCATGTGCACTGAACCCCCTGAACTACGACACCCCCCCCCATAGCAATTTCAATAATCAGTTTCTTTTGTATCTTTCAGAGATATGTTGCGGACTTACCGCACATTTGTATAATTTTACCCCTTTGTTGTTTAAATAAATGGCAAGATTCTACCCACACTAGTTTTGTGTATTTCCTTTTTGTTTTATAAGTTAGAAATGCATCTTTAAAATAATTTCATACCAATATCTAGAGCTGTTTCATTTTATTCAGTACTACAGTATTCATGCTAATGAACTGGAATCTGCATTTAAGAAGATCATGGGTTATTTGTTTCTACCATGCTTTCAGTCTAAACCATAAAATACTTTCTAGGCTCCTTCTAATGTTTAAAAAATGTTTCTAACAGGGGCCGGGTGGTGACACACCTGGTTGAGTGCACATATTAACAATGTACAAGGACCGGTTCGAGCCCCCGGGCCCCCACCTGCAGGGGGAAAGCTTTGCAAGTCGTGAAGCAGGTCTGTAGGTGTCTCTCTCTCTCCCTCCCCTCCTCTTCTCAATTTCTGGCTGTCTCTTTCCAATAAATAAAGATAATTTAAAAAAGAAAAAAGAAACTTAAAAAAAACCTTAATGTTTCTAACCAATACATCTTAATTTCATCACATAAATTGATGAACCTACACTTATGGATGCTAGATTGCAGGGAACACTTCCACTACCCCACCTCTGTCTGTCCTGTTTTGTGGAAAATGTTTCTTGTTAAGTGCAGGGGTTTTGTTTGTTTGTTTTGCTGATCATGTAAAAAATAAAATGAAGTTAGTTTCTTTTTTGCCTCCAGGGTTGTTGCTGGGGCTCAGTGCCTGCTCTACGAATCCACAGCTCCTGGAAGCCATTTCCCCCCCATTTTTGTTGCCCTTGCTGTTATTGTTATTATTCTTGTTGTTGTTGGATAGGACAGAGAGATCGAGAGAGGAGGGGAAGACAGAGAAGGCAAGAGAAAGATAGACACATGCAGACCTGCTTCACCTATTGTGAGGTGACAACTCCCCCCATCCCCCACAGGTAGGGAGCCGGCTCGAACCAGAGTCTTTTTTTTTTTTTTAATTTTTAGTTTATAAAAAGGAAACATTGGTGTATATATACCACAACTTGCTCTGAATGACTCTGAAAATGTCCAATAGTTCTAGGTTATCTATCTCTTCATTTAGCTCCCTTATGTCTTTACTGATTTTCTTCCTGGATGATCTGTCAAGTTGAGATAGTGGGGTGTTGAAGTCCCCTACTATGATTGTGTTACTGTTAATATATTGCTGTAGCTCTTTCAGTAGAAGTTTGATGTATGTGTCCTGGAGCTCAGCTTCCCCAGAGACCCATCCTACTAGGGAAAGAGAGAGGCAGACTGGGAGTATGGACCGACCAGTCAACGTCCATGTTCAGCGAGGAAGCAATTACAGAAGCCAGACCTTCTACCTTCTGCAACCCTCAATGACCCTGGGTCCATGCTCCCAGAGGGATAGATAATGGGAAAGCTATTGGGGGAGGGGGTGGGATATGGAGATTGGGCGGTGGGAATTGTGTGGAGTTGTACCCCTCCTACCCTATGGTTTTGTTAATTAATCCTTTCTTAAATAAAAAAATAAATAAATAAAAAAATAAAAAAGGAAACATTGACAAAACCATAGGATAAGAGGGGTATAGCTTCGTACAATAGCCGTCACCAGACCTCCGTATACCAACCCCTCCCCTGATAGCTTTCCTACTTCTTTAACCCTCTGGGAGTATGGACCTAAGATCATTGTGGGATGCAAAAGGTTGAAGGTCTGGCTTCTGTAATTGCTCCCCTGCTGAACATGGGCATTGACAGGTCATTCCATACTCCCATTCTGTCTCTCTTTCCCTAGAGGGGAAAGGCTCTAGGAAAGCAGAGCTCCAAGGCACATTGGTGGGGTTGTATGTCCAGGGAAGTCTGGTCGCATCATATTAGCATCTGGAACCTGGTGGCTAAAAAGAGAGTTAATATACAAAGCCAAACAAACTGTTGGACAATTATGGACCTAAAGGCTGGAATAGTGCAGGTGAAGCCTTGGGGGGGGGGGGTCCTCCATTTTGTAGATAGCTAGTAGGCGTATTTTAGTTATATTTCAAAGGGCCTGTAGCTATACTAGTGTTTTGTTTGTTTGTTTTTAATTTTTTGCCTGAGCCTGAAATCTGATATGCAGGTGAATCCTAATTATTGTCTGGGGAGGTGATGATATGGCTGGAAAAATGTCCAGAAAGCTGGATCAGGGAAGAGAGTAGCTCCCTAATATGGGAAAGGGGTATAAATATTACTGTAATATCAATTTGATGTGATCTGGGCCCATAATTAGCTTAGGAGCCTGTGTGACCTCTACATCCCTCTAGATCTGAGCTCACATTCTGTGGTTATGAGTAGGAACATTCTAAGCTGCCCTAATATCAACCCATTTTCCTCAGGTGCAGCATAGAATATGTTGTCCATCCTCCCTTCAGAAATTGGAACATTCTCTACCATTGTTGATCCAGGTTGAGGGCAAGTTCCTATTGGGGCCCACAAAGGGGTCTATTTTGTTGTTCCTTGATAGAAATGACCGGAAACAATGGAGAGAGGGATTTATTTGAGGTCTAGGCCCATCAAGTCTGTTTGGGAATCTCAGGACTCCCCGATTAGGACCCCAGCTCGTGGAATGGCCTGATAGTGACTAAAGAGTCATTGTTAAAGTATGCCAGTCTCTTGCCCTTATTCAGCTCTTGCAGTCCTTGCTTTGCTAAGGTTAGCTTTGGAGTAAATGAGAGAACTGTAATAGGAAGTAGGTGAGGAGGGTATCTAAGTCTAAGTGGACACTATTTCATTGTTGGATAGGACAGAGAGATTGAGAGAGGAGGGGAAGAGAAAGATAGACACCTGTAGACCTGCTTCACCTTGTGAAGCGACAGCCCCCCTCAACCCCCCAGCAGGTGAGGAGCCTGCTCAAACCAGAATCTTTACACCTGTCCCTGCGCTTCTTGCCAAGTTTGCTTAACCTGCTTCGCTAACCACCCGCCCCCACTAGTTTCTCTTTTAAATTTATTTATATTTCCTTTTAATTTTTTTTTCCTTAATCTTTATTTATTAGATAGAGACAGTGAGAAATCAAGAGGGTGGGGGGAGATAGAGAGGCAGACAGACACCTGCAGCTTTGCTTCACCATTACCAAAACTCCCCCCCATCCCCCGCCGTTGGGGACTGGGCTTGAATCCAGGTCCTTGTACATTGTAACATATGCATTCAACCAGGTGTGCCACTGCCCAGCCACTGAAGCTAGTTTCTACATACCTCAAAAATATGCTCATAAAAAAAAAGTGCTTAGTGTTTTATTTAGGCATACCATAATTTATCTAATGAAATCGTTCATTGAGTCTTAGATCTTTTCCAGCCATTGCAATTAAAAATGATGTTGCTCAGATAATGTATTTGTGATCATCTTTGAAAATACATCTGCAGTGATATTGGTGGTTCAAAGGTATGTACATTTTCTATTTAGTTTTATTGCCAAAATGCCCCAAAGAGACATACCAGCTTAAAATCTTTACAATAGCATGTCACAATGCTCCACCATGATGATATCCTGCTGTCTTTTTTTTTTCTCCCTGGAAAGTGAAAAATGAATGTCATTAGTTATTGCTCCACTTTTCTCTCATGTGTTAGATGCAAATATCTTTTCAGATATTTATGAAAGCATCTGTATTTTCACTTTCTCCTATTCAACATAATCTATTAATATTCCAGTACTAAAATAGAATATTGTCTTATGTAGCTTTAGAGTACTTTAACATCTTGCAGTACTGATTCCCACTCATTTCTTTTCAGAATTTTTCCGGACTGCTCCTAAGTAAATACTTCTTAAAAGTTGAATCCAGAATTTTACATACATTTTAAAAATAAGATTTATAATTTTTAGTTGCCATTAAGATAATTTCATTGAATTTTCTAGGTACATGACTTTGCAGGTAGTAATTATTTTTAGGCCTTATTTTACTAACCCCCAGTAGCATAATTAGATTGGCTTACACTTTTGAAATAGTTTGGAACAGAAGTGGTAGTGGTAGGGGTCTCTCCTCCCTTTCTGACTTGAATGGATTAACTACTTAACTCTATATATCACTGTGATATTATTGTCTTTGGGCTTGAACATTTTGTATATTTTAATTTAAATACATGGCTGAATATTTTCTTCAAAATTTTGTACTCACTATCAAAATGAGAGTCTTTCACATAGCCCAGTGATAAGTTATTTTCTAAGGCCAGATCTATTTGTATTTGATCGTTTGTTCTAGCCAGTTAATTATATCTTGCATGCCACCTCCAGACTTTGAGAAAACAATGAATGGTTTCTATAACTTAAAGTCCTTAGGTGGTATGTAACAGATTCAAAGAAGGAATAGAAGTCTGTGACCTTAAAAGAAAATTGCAAGGTTTCTTTGGAAAAGAGAAGAGCCAGAAATAGTTTTTCTCTCTGTATATAGGAGACAGGCCTGATAAAGGCTAGAGATGTAAACAAATCTGTCTGTTAAAATAAACAATTAACACACACACACTCTCACATTCACTGTAGAAAGGGAAAAAGGTTTCAGAGCCCTAGCAGTGGCTTATTTATTTTAAGCTGTATTTGATTCAAGCTGTTTAGATCCAATAGGAAGAAATTGTTGATGGACTATGTGATATTTAAAACTAAAGGATAACAGAAACCATAACAAAAGTCTAGTTTGTCCATACAATTCAACAAATATTATTAAATGTCTGTTATTCAGTCCATACAATCTAACAAATATTGTTAAATGTCTGTGTTGTACAAAACCCCTCCTCTCTGCTGTAAGAATACTAAAGTTACCAGTCAGTAATTTGCTATTTAACAAACAATAGGTACAGTGGACTGTGTGTGCTGTTTATGTATGTAGCGTATGTAGTTGAATGATAGACAGTGATAAAGAAGAATGTAAGTTTAGGATTATGAAAGGTGAATTCCAATCAGAGAAAATTTCCTACTATAGTGAAGTCTGAGCTGACCTTGAAAAGTACCTTAGTGAACAAATATGTAGGAGGAGCATTGTGTCTTATTCCAGGCAGAAGGGATAGTTAAAGTAAAGGGGTTTTGAATCATGTTGTGTTCTTACCTTCCCCCATACACACATATAACTAATTATATTAATAATGGGATGAGGGAAAAATTGAAAGGTGATGGATATGCTTATGGCCTTGATGGTGATTTCATGATTATATACCTCGTAGACTCATCAAATAACACATTAAATTCACAGCTTTTACATGACAATCAGATCTCAAAGTGTTTTTGAAAAAAGACTTGGGAGATGTTTAATTTCTTTAGTCACATGCATACATATACTCATTATATATAATTTTTTTATTTTTATTTATTATTATTATTTTTTTGCTTTAGAGTACTCCGAGTGGCGCTGGGAAATAGTCACCCAATAGAGCACACACTTTACCATGCTTGGGGACCCAGGTTTAAGTCTTCAGCCACTAAATGGTACCATCTTACAAAGGTGAAGCTTCATGATCAAGTGAGCAGTGCTGTGGTGTTTCTCCTTTCTCTGTTTCTATATGGGAAAGAGAGAGAGGTAGAGAGAGAAGAAATAGGAGAGAAAAAGAAGAGGGAGAATAAAAATAAAAGTTCATCGAGAGTAATGTAATTACAGTCATGAATCTCTGGCAGAGAAAAAAATGCATAGTATATCACTATGTATAAAATGGACATGTTTATTTTCTCTCTTTTATTGCCCTTGTTGGTATGGCATTACTCTGGGCTGACTTTCACAGATAGAGACAGGGAATGAGGAAAAGACACCACAGCGCTGAAGCTTCTCTTAGTGTTTGGGGTAGTGGAGGGGGGCAGGCTTGAACCTGGGTCAGGTGCATGGCAAAACAGGCACCCTTCCAGTTGCGTTACCTTACCGGCTCTTATCATTTCTGTCCTCTCACATCTTTCCAGTTCATTACTTCAGAATGTCAGCAGTGTGATGTTGTCAACTTCTGAAAGAACAGTGCATGTGATTGGAGCATACTACACTAGATCTACTGGACTAGATCTACAGTTGGAGCCAGGGGTAGACTTGTGAATATATTGGGAATGAAAGCCACAGTGATGGACTTTGATTCCAGGATAATGGTTTGGACAGTAATAGAAGCAGGAATTTTTAAAAAAATATTTATTTATTCCCTTTTATTGCCCTTGTTGTTTTATTGTTGTAGTTATTGTTGTCATCGTTGTTGGATAGGACAGAGAGAAATGGAGAGAGGTAGGGAAGGCAGAGGGGGAGAAGAAGATAGACACCTGCAGACGTGCTTCACAGCCTGTGAAGCGATTCCCCTGCAGGTGGGGAGCTGGGGCTCAAACCAGGAATGTTTTTTAAAGAAAATATTTTGAGGTCGGGAGATGGCACACCTGGTTAAGCACACACATTACCGTACGTATATAGGGGCCCGGGTTCAACAACTTGCAGGGGGACACTTCACAAGTGGTGAAACAAGGTCAGCAGGTGTTTATCTTTCTCTGTCCTCTATCCCCCCCTCTTCTTTCAATTTCTCTATTCTGTTAACTAAAAAAAAAAAAGAAAATATTTTAGGATGGGTAGTGATACGCTCCGCTGAGTGCATATCTTTCTATCCTCAAGGACCTGAGTTTAAGCCCCTGGGCCCCACCTGCAAGGGGGAGGCTTCAAAAGCAGTGAAGCAGAGCTGCTGGTGTCTTTCTCTCTGTCCCTCTGCCCCTTTCCATCTCAGATTCTCTATTTCTATCCAATAATAAACAAATAAATGAATATTTTTCAAAAAATAAAATATTCCTAGGAAGTTTAGAAGCTTAAAGTAAGGGGCTCTAAGCACCTGGGCCTTTTAATTTGATCTATTAGTTATTAGAAATCTAGGAGTTAGGAGAACTGTATTTTATACACTTAAAAGTTCAGGTGCAAGCATCTATCACAGGGAGATAGAAACTGTATACATTTATTTGACGGCTATCTTATAAATTATTATTTCCCCCATAAAGTGATTTTTATTTTATTTTTTATTTAAGAAAGGATTAATTAACAAAACCATAGGGTAGGAGGGGTACAACTCCACACAGTTCCCACCACCCAATATCCATATCTCATTCCCTCCCCTGATAGCTTTCCCATTCTCTATCCCTCTGGGAGCATGGACCCAGGGTCATTGAGGGTTGCAGAAGGTAGAAGGTCTGGCTTCTGTAATTGTTTCCTCGCTGAACATGGGTGTTGACTGGTCGGTCAATACTCCCAGTCTGCCTCTCTTTCCCTAGTAGGGTGGGTCTCTGGGGAAGCGGAGCTCCAGGACACATTGGTGGGGTCTTCAGTCCAGGGAAACTTGGCTGGCATCCTGATGGCATCTGGAACCTGGTGACTGAAAAGAGAGTCAACATACAAAGCCAAACAAATTGTAGAGCAATCATGGACTCAAAGCTTGGAATAGTGGAGAGGAAGTGTTGGGGTGGGGGTACTCACTGCAAACTCTAGTGTACTTCTGCTTTCAGGTATGTATTTTGCACTAGTTTATGGATACATGTGAACATATGCTCTGTCTCACAGAACCTGATCTATATCTAGGTTTTGGGACTTTGCTAGGAAGTGAACCACCTGGGATGGAGTTAGAGAATACTATGAAAGGAAAGGTCTCACCTGAGTAATGAAGTTGAAGGCTTGTCGTTCCACACCTGAAGTCTCTGGACACAGTCTGAGCTGAAGCATGTTGAGGTGGCAGATGTTATATTGATTAGGTTGCGATCGGCAGATGCAATATTATTTTTAAGAGAATGTAAGTTCTGTTTAAAAGATTTTTGCTAATGATTTGAGGAGATAGGTCAGTGCATTAGAGACAGGACTAGAATGCCTGAGATTTCACGTTCAATCCTCAGCAGCACCATAAGCCAGAGCTGAGCAGTCCTCTCCTCTCATCTCCCCTCTATCCTCCCCACTCTCCCTACCCCTCAGTATCTCTTTCTCCCTCTCTCCCTCCATCTCTTTCAAAAATAAATAAATCTTTATAACAAAGAAGAAAAACATAGGAAAGTGAAATTAAAAATTAAAAATATTGCTCACTGTCATTGCAGAAAATATTTTGAAAAGTGAAATATAATCAAAACAAAAAGCACTAGGGAGGTGACCATATGTGTTAAAGCAAATACAGAGTTAGAATTAACCTACGGGGTTTTTGTAAACACTTTACAAGAACCTTGTAAACATCAGAAATCATAAGTGAAACATATACAGAACCATGAAACCAGTTGGTGAGCACCATTGTAAGGAGAATTCCCAGATAGGAGAATGGGGATAATGGAGCTATTCACTAAATTCCCTTTCATCATTATTGAGAAAGTTGGATTAATCTCATTCCTCCAGAACTGATAAATGCATGAAATATTCTCAGTCATATTAATTAGGTAAGCATAGACAAACCACCAGAAACTATGATACCCATGGTGTGGACTTACGGGAAATGTATATTTCAACTGTACAGAGTTTGTTTAATTTTGATGTAACTATGCGACCCTGTATGCTATCTTAATGACTGATTTCTTTAACTCAAAATATGTTAGCCTGAAAGATAAGAAGGGGGGAGCAGTGGTGGCACACTCAATTGAACGCACACATCACTGTATACAAGGAACTGGTTAAAGCCCCTGGTCCTCACCTGTGTTGGGGAAGCTTCACCGGTGGTGAACCAGTATTGTATGTATTTCTCTTCCTTTTTCCATGTCTTCCCCCTTCCATCTAATTTCTCTGTCTTGATCCAATAAGTAAACAAAATGTCTTTTAAAAAAGGCATAAAGGGGGAGTCGGGCTGTAGCGCAGCGGGTTAAGCGCAGGTGGCGCAAAGCGCAAGGACTGGCATTAAGGATCCCGGTTCGAGCCCCGGCTCCCCACCTGCAGGGGAGTCGCTTCACAGGCAGTGAAGCAGGTCTGCAGGTGTCTATCTTTCTCTCCTACTCTCTGTCTTCCCCTCCTCTCTCCATTTCTCTCTGTCCTATGCAACAACAACAACAATAATAACTACAACAATAAAACAACAAGGGCAACAAAGGAAATAAATAAATAATAAATAAATTAAATAAATAAATAAAAGGCATAAAGGATAAACTTGTTGACTTGCTAGCTACAGTAAGTCAGACTGACTATTCAGGTTCATTAGAGGGAATAAGTAAAAGGAAACTTATTTCTTTAATTCACTTGAATTTTTAGAATATTCTTCTGAAAATAAAGATTCTCTATTTTAAATGAGTACATGCTTATAGTTTTTTTTAAGAATATAGTTTTAAAAGGGACAAAAATCCTGTTATCAATTTTTAGATTCAATGTTATTTACTTCATGTGACAGAGAAAGCTAGAGAACCACTTTGGTACATGTTGTGCTAGGGATCAAATCAGGATCCTAAAATATGCCAGTTTTGTACTCTGCCAGTTGAGCTATGTCCCCAACCCATCTATAATCTAATCTCACTGCCTAGAATAATCACTGTTTAACATTCCGGTATGTAATCTACTCAAATGGATATGTGCACCGATATCCTTTGTCAGTCATTGTAAGGCTATATTCAACTGAGTGATAGAAAGCCTGAAGTGGCAGTGGCTTAAACATAGTAGGTAATTATTTCTCTCTTAAAGTAAGTGAAATCCAAGGATAAGTAGTCCAGAGCTGTTATGACAGTACCATGCCTATTAGAAACAAAGGCTCTCCTGCTAACATGTTGTTGCCCCTCCATGTTCATAATGTTACTTCCTCTTTCTGATTCAGCTTGACAGTACCCAGTCAGGTCATGCTATACTTATTCTAGAGGCAAATGAAAGCTGACCTTTGTGGACCCCTGCCTCATTACTGCTGTAACTGATAAGAATTCCTTTTCCATTGAAGTGCCTTTTCTAGGTTATAAAATCAGTGCTGGGCAGCTGACTTTCTCCCTCCACAAATGCAGGTGAAGAAACCAGCTTGAAGTGTTCAATAAATGGGAGCTGTTTTCATAAACCTCTTCACTGACTTAAAAGCTATTTATAAATATATTTCTTTGTAAATCTAAAGTGATTAGTAAAGGTATGAAATTTCTCCACGATCCACCCAGAAGTATATTCCTTCAAAGGTTAAAACAGATGATCTTTTTTCTTTGAGACAAGCATTACAGTCATGGCCTTCTGTCAATGACAGAAGCCATGTGTTACAGTGTTCCCAGTAGACTATGCTGTATAGTATACAACCTCAGTGTGTACTGTACCATCTAGTTGTGAAATTGTACTTCAGGGTATTAGTACAATAACAAAATCACCTAATGACACATTTCTCAGAGCATAACCCACCCTTATGCAATGCATGGCTGTATGTTGAGCCTCTCTCTAAATAAATGGTTGTGTCCACAGTGAAAAATCTAGTAACTGAATAGATTAGTCAATATCCCTACCTGATTATCATCACAAGTGCCATAGGGAACATTCTAACAACTAGATGTCTTTGCTCCCTATTCCACTGTTCTGATATCCAGATTTGTCTGAACTTGTAATTAGTACATGTATATGTAGCTTTAGTGGGGTGGGGAATACAACATTTTAACACTGTCAAGAATAAATTAGCTCATTCTCAAGTTCATATTAATAGTGCTCATTCTCTTAACCATTTAGTGTTTTTACCGTTTTGGTCTCTAGATTTTTTGCTCATTGTTTTTGTCTTTACAATTAAATAATTCATCCCATAAATTATATTTACCATTTTCATACCTCTTCCTCCTTTTAAAAATTATCTTTAGTTATATTCATCATAATCATGTACTTTTTACTAGAAATTTTTTATTTTAGTACTTTTGTTCTTTGAATATATACTGAGTTAGAAATGTTCATTAAACACATGAAAACTAATAACAAATGAAGCAAACCCTATAGAACAAAAGCAAGGCATTTGTTGGTTATTTTCATTTTATGCAGTGTTGGGAATTGAACCCAATAACTTGCACATGAGCAGTCTTCATGATCCATCTCCCCAGCCCAATTTTTATTATATAATTTTGAAGTGAGATTGGGGAAATGGAGAGATGGCTAGTTAGAGATGCCAAAGCACCACTTTACCTTCTAACTTTACCCCCTATTGAGTTCCCTTGGTTGCTGTCCATGGTGCTTCTATTCTACTGAGAATCAGCCGCAACCTGAGATGCACTGAAAAGCATATTATCTACATACTTACTGAGCATTATCCTGGGATTTCAGTCTTTTTTTTTTCTTTTCTTATTTGCACCTATATTTATATAAATGAGGTCATATATGTATCTCTGTGAACTTTTTTTCTGTAAATACCCAGGCAGCCAACATAGTTTATCCCCAGTAAACCCCTTTACTTCTTGCTGTTTACCATTAATATTCTACCCTTCTTGAGCATCTTTGAAGTGGTTTTGCTTTCTATGACCTCCAGTTGCTTCTTTACTCATTTTCCTGAAAAGCCTAGTCAGAGGATAAGATAAGCACCAGGCATCAGCCCTGAGTATCAATTACCCAGCTGTGTGTGATACCCAGCCAGAAAGTGGCTTCTCTGTGTTCACCATGCATGCTGCAGATTTTCTACTCAAGTGGAAAATTATCCCTCTTTTATCCAGCTGTGGAGTCAGTGTGACAGTGAGTATGATTGACACATCTAACAGCTCTCTGCAAGATAGAACCAAGATACAGAAGAGTGAAAGATTACCAAATAAAATAGAAATGTATTTATAGAAATCTCTGGGTGTTGGAGGGCCTGGCCTCAAATTTCTAGCAGGGTAATATTTCTTAATCAGCAAATTTGACTCAGTGGAAGTTAGTTTAATTCAGGGTGATAGACTCTAAGGTGTGGGTATTCTCAGTAGTGTGTGCTCACATCCCCTACCAGCCTGAGACTCTTAGACACCCTGATGAGGCATGGTGTGTCATCAAATGAGTGACAGTGGTTGCAATAAATGTGTACATCAGGTGTGTTGGTGCAAAGCAAACTTCATGGACCCTAGAAATAATTAGCTTCCTCATTTTAAAAATGGTGTTTGAGTGGCCCAGGATGTGGTGCAGAGGTGAAGTATTGAATTCTCAAGTGTAAGGCCTTGCATTCAATTGCCAATATCACGTGTGCCAGAGTAATGCTATGGCTCACACATACTCTCTCCTTTCTCATTAATAAATAAATCTTTAAAAAATAAAGATAAGAGTAGTGTTTGAGAGACTGCAGAGGTAACTCCATGGTAGAAAAGTTGCCTTGTAATCATGAGGCCCTTTTTAGATGGTATGTGAATGAAGGATGTGGGAGCTAACTCAAGGCAGAACACATGACTTAACATGTGGATAAGGCTATGGGTTCAGTTGCTTGTATGGGAGCACCATGGACAGAACCAGTGGAATCCTATGGATGGTGGAGATTTTCTTTCCCTCTATTTCCAAAAAATAAAATTAAAGACTAAAATTGGGTTGGGGTTGGGGCCCGGCTCTGTAGTATTGCACATGTAAGAGTCCTTGGAGTTCATTCCTTGGGACCATATATCAAGGCTTAGTGGTATTTGAACTAGCTGACCTTAAAAATCTCTTCCAGTCCATACATTGTATAATTACTTAGATCTTCCAGAAAGTCATTTGTAAAAGGAGAGAGTATAAACTGGAAGAAATTTTAATGTCATCTAGTTTATTTAAGGACCAGCATAATAGCTCACTTGATGAGTAGACTGCTTTGCCATGTACGTCACCCAGGTTCAAATCCAGCTCCCACTTGCCCAGTGAAGGAAGATTTGGTGCTATGTCTTTTTCTCTTTCACCCTTTATATCTCTCTCTCTGAAATAGTCATCCCAGAGCAGTGAAGCCCTTGAGGGAACACACACACACACACTTTAAAGCCTCTTTTGTCAGTTAGAGAAATTTGATTTGCTTAGACTGATGCTAATATAAAGGCAAACTTAGAATTATACTTTATGGGAGTTGGGCGGTAGTGCAGTGGGTTAAGTGAATGTGGCACGAAGTGCAAGGACCAGCTTAAGGATCCCAGTTCGAGCTTCCGGCTCCCCACCTACAGAGGAGTCACTTCACAGGCGGTGAAGCAGGTCTGCAGGTGTCTTTCTCTCCCCTTCTCTGTCTTCCCCTCCTCTCTCCATTTCTCTCTGTCCTATCCAACGACCACATCAATAACAACAACAATAATAACTGCAAGGGCAACAAAATGGAATAAATACATAAATAAATAAATATTTTTTAAAAAAAGAATTATACTTTATGCCTAGGACAAATGAGGTGCTGGATACTGTAATATATACCCTGGCAATAAGATCCAACTCAGTTTCTTTAAGTTATACTTATATAAAATTTTGCCTAGGGTGGCCAGGCTATAGCCTACCTAGTTGAGCACATGTTACAAAACACAAGGGCTAGGTCTAAGATCTCAGGTCCCACCTCCAGGTAAGAAGCTTAACAAGTAGTGAAGCAGGTTTGCAGGTGTCTCTTTGTCTCTCTCCTTCTCTATCTCCCCTTTCCCCCTCAATTTCTGGCTGTCTTTCCCCAGTAAATAAATAAAGATACTTTAAAAATTTTAAATAAAGGGGGTCAGGCAGTAGCACAGCGGGTTAAGCGCAGGTGGCACAAAGCAAAAGGACCAGCTTAAGTATCCCGGTTTGAGCCCCCAGCTCCCCACCTGCGGGGGAGTCCCTTCACAGGCAGTGAAGCAGGTCTGCAGGTGTCTCTCTTTCTCTCCCCCTCTCTGTCTTCCCCTCCTCTCTCCATTTCACTCTGTCCTATCAAACAATGATGACATCATCAACAACAATAATAACTACAACAACAATAACAAAAAAGAAAAACAAGGGTAACAAAAGGGAAAATAAATAATAAAAGAAGAAAATTAAAATAAAATCTCACCTATAAAAACATTTCTTTTTTTTTTTTGCAATTTTAACTTAAAAACTTTTAAACTGAGTAGAATGATCTAAGTCAGAAGTATCTCAAAGTTACATGATTTTAAGTCTCCTCCACTTTTTGAAATCTGCCTACTTTCTTTAACTTACAGTTTACTCAATTTCAAATGCTATCTTTCAGATCTTACAAAGCAGAGAGATTTTGGAAATAATTCACACTATTCAATGAATATTTTATACCGGCAATGATGAGTTTTGCTTATGTGTGTGGCAGAGAAAGATTTCATTCCAGTTATTTGGACAGTTTTCTGCTGTAAAAAGCAGTATTTCTCCCATTTACAAGTGATATTACTTTTTAAAATATATCAATTCTATTTATTTTTTAAATGTTTTATTAGTGATTTAATAATGATTAACAAAATTGTAAGATAACAGAGGTATAATTCTATACAGTTCCCACCACCAGAGCTCTGTGTCCCATCCCCTCCATTGGAAGCTTCCCTATTCTTTATCCCTCTGGGAAGATGAACCAAAAATTTTTAGGGTGGAAGGTCTGGCTTCTGTAATTGCTTCTCTGCTGGACTAGGCCCTTGGCAGGTGGATCCATACCCACAGCCTGTTTCTGTCTTTCCCTAGTGGTGTAGGGCTCTGGGGAAGTGAGACTTTGGGACACATTGTTGAGGTCATCTGTCCAGGGAAGTCAGGATATAATCACAGTAGCGTCTGCAACTTAGTGGTTGAAAGTAAGATGTAAAGCAGTACAAATAAACAGGAACCCAAAGGTAGGAATAGAACAGATGAAATTAGTTGTCTTGAAAATATACATTTTCTTGCAAAGTTAAGCATATGGAACCCAGAAATCTGACTCTTAAGTATTTACCAAAGGGAAATGAAATTGCCCCTACAGAACCTATATGTGAGTATTAATAGCAGCTTACTTCATTATTATCGCACACTGGAAATACCCAAACACCCGTCGTAAGTAAATTATGGTACATCTACACAATGGAATACTTCTGACTAATAAAAAGACATGAACTACTGACCCATACAAGTTGTGTCTCAGAAGTATTATCCTGCTAGTGAAAAGATCTCCAGTTATTCTACATCCTTGCCAGCACTTGTCATTCTCTCATCTTTACCCTTCTAGTAAGAGCTAAGTGGTGTCTTACTGTGGTTTAAGTTTGATTTCTCTAAGGACTTTTCAGCATCTTTTCATTTGCTGTGCATATGTCTTTTTCATTGAGTGTCTGTTAAAGTAACCTTTCTATTTGGGGGAGAGGCATTGTTTGCTCCCTTATTGCATAATAAGAATTTATTCTGTGGGTTCCAGTGCTTTATCAGATAATGTGTTTTGCAAATATATTCATTCAGTCTGTAAATTACCTTTCATGTTCTCAAGTGTCTTTTAAGGAACACAAGTTTTCCTTTTTTTTTTTTGAATTGATTTAATAATGATCAACAAAATCACAGGATAAGAGGGGAACAATTCCACACACTTCCCACCACCAGAGTTCCATATACCATCCCCTCCATTGGAAACTTTCCTGTTCTTTATCCCTCTGGGAGCATGGATTCAGGTCATTATGGGGTGCAGAAGGTGGAAGGTCTGGCTTCTGTAACTGCTTATCTGCCGGACATGAGCATTGGCAGGTTGATCCATACTCCTACCCTGTTTTTATCTTTCCCTAGTGGGGCAGGGGTCTGCAGTGGTGGGATTCCAGGCTACATTGGCAAGGTCATTTGTCCAGGGAAGTTAAGTTGGCATCATGGTAACATCTGCAACTTGGTGGCTGAAAAAAGCATTAAGATATAAAGCAGAACAAATTGTTTAATAATCAGGAATCTAAATGTAAAACTATAGCAGATGAGATTTGGGTCTCCAGTTTGGAAAATGCTAGTAAGTCTCTTTTAGGTATATTCCAAGGGGCCCATGACTTGATTAAATTTTACTTGAGCCAAGGATAGAAGGGGAAAACACAAAACGATACTTGGACTGGCTGTGGTGTATTGTAACAAAGCAAAAGACTAGGGAAGGGGGCAGGTGGGGTGGAAAGGGTGTTGGGTCTTCATTCATGACAGTGGAAAAGGACCCAAGGTGGGAGTGAACGTATTCTGCAGATACCTATCACAGGGAGATGAGAATTTGTACACATGTATCAACAATTATACTGTAAACCATTAATCTCTCATTAAAATGAAATAAATAACATAAGTTTTAAATTTTTATTTAAGTGCAGTTTATAAATTCCATAGTTCTTTCTTTCAGGGAACTTTTTATTTTTTAAAATTTCTTTATTGGAGGATTAATGTTTTACATTCAACAGTAAATACAATAATTTGTACATGCATAACATTTCTCAGTTTTCCATGTAACAATACAACCCCCACTAGGTTCTCTGTCATCTTTTTTGGACCTGTACTCCCCCCACGCCACCCCAGAGTCATTTACTATGGTGCAATACGCCAACTCCAGTTCAGGTTCTACCTGTGTTTTCTCTTCTAATCTTGTTTTTCAACTTCTGCCTGAGAGTGAGATCATGTCATATTCATCCTTCTCTTTCTCACTTATTTCACTTAACATGATTTCTTCAAGCTCCATCCAAGATGGGCTGAAAATGGTGAAGTTACCATTTTTAATAGCTGAGTAGTATTCCACTGTGTATATATACCACAACTTGCTCAGCCACTCATCTGTTGTTGGACATCTGGGTTGCTTCCAGGTTTTGGCTATTACAAACTGTGCTGCTAAAAACATAGGTATACACAAATCTTTTTAGATGGGTGTGTTCAGTGCCTTAGGATATATCCCCAGGAGATGAATTGCAGGATCTTGGGGTAGTTCCATTTCTAGCCTTCTGAGGGTTCTCCAGACTGCTCTCCACAGGGGTTAGACCAATTGACATTCCCACCAGCAGTGCTAGAGGGTTCCTTGGACCCCACAACCTCTCCAGCATTTGTTGCTGCTACATTTTCTGATGTAGGACATTCTCACAGGAGTGAAGTGGTATCTCATTGTTGTCTTTATTTGCATTTCTCTGACAGTCAAAGATGTGGAGCATTTTTTCATGTGTTTCTCAGCCTTTTGGATCTCTTCTGCTGGGAATATTCTGTCCATGTCCTCTCCCCATTTTTGGTTGGGGTTATTTGTTTTCTTATTGTTGAGTTTGGCAAGCTC
Organism: Erinaceus europaeus; assembly: GCF_950295315.1. NCBI lineage: Eukaryota > Metazoa > Chordata > Mammalia > Eulipotyphla > Erinaceidae > Erinaceus > Erinaceus europaeus. The sequence goes on along the minus strand of NC_080163.1, from coordinate 109,734,890 downwards.
TTTATATATTTTGGTTATTAAACTCTTGTCTGATGTATGGAATGTAAAGATCTTCTCCCATTCTATGAAGGGTCTCTTTGTTTTGGCTCTCTGTCTTTCTTTTGCTGTGCTGAAGCTTTTTAATTTGATGTAGTCCCATAAGTTTATATTTGCCTTAGTCTTCTTTGTAATTGGATTCATTTCATTGAAGGTGTCTTTAAAATTTATGCAAAAGAGTTCTGCCAATATTTTCCTCTAAGTATCTGATATTTTTCTGGTCTAACATCCAAGTCCTTGATCCATTTGGAATTCACTTTTGTATTTGGTGAAATATAGTGGTTCAGTTTCATTCTTCTGTATGTTTCTACCCATTTTTTCCAACACCATTTGTTGAACAGAGTCATCTTTCCCCAGTTAATAGTCTGGGCACCTTTTGCAAAGATTAGATGTCCATAGGTGTGGGGGCTTACTTCTGGGCTCTCAATTCTGTTCCACTGGTCAGTCTGGCTATTCATGTTCCAGTACCAAGCAGTATTGATGACAATGGCCCTATAATACAATTTGAGATCTAGGAGTTCTGTTCTTTCTTCTGAAGATTGTTTTGGCAGTTCTAGGTCTTTTCTGATTCCAGATAAACATTTGTAGCATTTGTTCTATTCTCCTAAAAAATGTGGTTGGGATCTTGATGGGGATAGCATTAAATTTGTATATGGCTCTGGGTAGTATATTCATTTTAATGATGTTAATTTTTCCAATCCATGAACATGGAGTATCTTTTCACTTCTTTGTGTCTTTTTCTATTTCCTCATAATTTTCAGTATAAAAGTCTTTCACTTCTTTATTGAATGTCTGCCTGGATGATCTGTCAAGTTGAGAGAGTGGAGTGTTGATGTCCCCTACTATTACTGTGTTGCTGTTAATATATTGCTGTAGCTCTTTCAGTAGATGTTTGATGTGTTTAGATGACTTCTCATTGGGTGCATAGATGTTAATAATTGTTAAGTCCTCTTGGTTTACTGATCCTCTGAGCATTAAGTAATGTCCATCCCTCTCTTTTAAAATTATATTTATTTTAAAGTCTATCGTGTCAGATATGAGAATAGCTGTTCCTGCCCTTTTTTGTGGACCATTGGCTTGTATGATAGATTTCCATCCTTTCACTTTGAGTGTGTGTTTGTCTTGTTGAGTTAGGTGGGTTTCCTGTAGACAGCATGTTGTTGGGTTGTGTTTTCTGATCCATCTTCCTACTCTGTGCCTTTTAATAGGTGAATTCAGGCCATTGACATTTACTGATATCATAGACTGAAGATATTTTAATGCCATTATTGTAGGTTTTTAGAGTGTTCTGATAGATGGCCTATTTATGGTGGTCTGACTGTTTATAGGAGAGGTTTCAGAACTTCTTTCAGGGCAGGCTTGGTGATAGTTGATTCTGTCAACTGTTGCTTGTCTGAGAAGGTTTTTATGCCTCCATCTAGTCTGAATGACAGTCTAGCAGGATATAGTATTCTTGGTTGAAAGCCTTTCTCATTGAGCACTCGATAGATATCTTGCCATTCTCTTCTGGCCAGTAGTGTTTGTGTAGAGAAGTCTGCTGCTAATCTTATGGATTTTCCTCTGTAGGTGACTCTTTGTTTTTCTCTTGCAGACTTCAGGATCTTTATCCTTATTCCTTTTCATTCTAAATATGATGTTTCTTGGTGTCTTTATGTCTGGGTAAATTCTGTTTGTGACCCTCTTGGCTTCTTGAACCTTTATGTCTTTGATATTGTCTAGACTAGAGAAGTTCTCAGTTATTATGTCTTGAAGAATGGTTTCTTCCCCTCCCTCTCTTTCTTCCTCTGGTAAGCCAATAATGCATATATTATTTCTTTTGAAGTCATCTCATAGGTCTCTGTTGTTGTTGTTTTCAGTATCTCTTAATCTTTTTTGAGATCTCTGATTTATTTTTTAGTTGTCTCTAATTCATCCTCGATCTTACTAATTCTGTCTTCAGCCTCATTTATTCTATTCTCTCTCCCCTGTACTGTTTCTGTAGTTTATCTATTTTATTACCCTGTTCTGATACTGTTTTAGCTTGTTCAGCTAGTTGTGTTCTTAGCTCAGCTATTTCAGCTTTCAACTCTGTAATAACCTTGAGTTAACTGGTGTTTTCTTCCAGAGTCTCATTTGTTATTTCTGCATTTCTGATGACAGTTCTTTCAAACTCTTTACTCACTCCTGTGACTATTTCCTCAACAAGCATTTGGATGTTGACCTCACTATTTTGTTGTTCAACCTTTGGGTTACTTTTTGCTGGACTCTTGTCCTGGTTCATTTCTCCAATATTTCTTCTTGTTGGTTTAACCATTCTATATAGTATGTTGTGAGTTCCTTCTCTCAGTACTTTTCAAATTGCTAATCACTCTTGCCTGGATTGACTTGTGTCTAAGTAAGGTACTTAAAGAATTCACAGTTGTGGAAATTAACAGTTGTTTCAATATTATTTCAATCCTGAGTTGGAGCACAGAAGCTGTTAGAACCTCTTTTGTTCTTTTTCTTCCCTGTAGGCTATGGGAGCCTGAGGGCTTTTAAACTAGAAATAGGATTCTTAGCTTAATCACTCATTCCTGACCAAGAGATACAGCAGGGTGGAAGAGAGAGCACAGTGGTTATGTAAAGAGACTCTTACACCCCAAGGATCCAAAGCTCTGGGCTCAATTCAGCTTCTCTGACAAGCTGGTCAGCACTGTTGGGCCCTATGAGTTTCTAAACAAATCCCGTTTATAGTCTGTAGGTTCTGAGGCACCTATTCACTATGTTCTCGTCAGGAGAACAACATGGAAAGGCTCCCACCACACAACCCCATGCTAGGCCACCAAGGTGTAGATCTTCTCCTGAGTTTCCTGGTTAGTTCTCTGTCTCCTGCTGTTAGCACAGAGCCTCTCCCCTGCTACTCCAGACTCTGGGGGCAGTAGCAATGGAGACTCACAGCTGCATTTGGTGAGTCTTAGGGGAGTCCTTTCCTCCCTTCAGCTGACTTTTTGTTGGTAAAGTAGCCTGAAGGTGGTGCCTCAACTGTTGAACTGTCTGACTGTTACCAGCTGCTAGATCTCTCCTTAAGCTCCTCCCTATCTATGAGCCACATGTGTTTGCACTCACTGGTGGTTTGGTGGGTTCCTGATGTCGTTATAGTCTTGCCTTGTTGCGGTCCCAGGTGGTCATCTTTGGTATTCCTAATTCAAATGTCTCTTTTCCATTAAACATGAGCGTTGGCAGGTCGGTCCATCTATTTTTATTTTTCATCATTTATTTCTTTTTATTGCTATCAGTGTTATCACTGCAGTCCAGTGCTTGCATGTCAGATCCACCACTCATAGTGTCTTTTATTTTTATTTACTAGGGCAGAGATAATTTGAGAGAGGAGGGGAAACAGAGAAGGAGAGAGAAATAGAGACACTTGTAATACTTGCTTCACTGATCATGAAGCTTCTCCCTTGCAAGTTGGGAGCAAAGGCTCACATATGGTGACATGATGCTAAGTACCACTACCCAACCCCTAGGAAATTTCTTTTAATTACTAAAAGAACATTGGCTTCTAGACTGATTGATTTATAGCCATATGGAGTATATATATGCAGCATTGTAATTGGACATCTATACATACATTATAATGCCACTAAAAGAGTTTCCAAGATTTGGAAGCAACCAAAATGCCCACCCATGGATAAAGTTATAAGCACAGTAATATACTATCCAGCTATAAAAAAAAGATGAAAACTTAACATTTAGACAACGTGGATGAACCTTTAGAGGGCATTTTTGTTAAGTGTAGCAACTCACACAGAGGAGCTCTTTAAGAAAGAAGTATAATAAATGAAGACTTAAGACTATATGACTAAAATGGTAGTTACCAGGTAGGAAGAGGAAATAGTGTACGTAAAGGTATCAGTTGTATGGTGGAGGATGAAAACTACTCTTTTAGTGGCATTAAAGCAGGGCTGCGTGTGTTTTTCTTTTTCTTCTATTTCACCCTTTCCTCTCAATTTCTTTGTCCTATCAAAAGAAAGAAAAATAAAAGGGGAGAAATAATGGATGTTGAGAGTAATGGATTCATTGTGCAGACACCAAACCCTAGTAATAACTCTGATGACAGAAAAGAAAAAAATACATATTGCTAGTCCAGCTAAGGAACTGAATTTTACATTGTATTCAATTTTGATGAAAGTTTAAAAGCTGATACTTGATTGACATTAGGAAGAATTTCAGAATGCCAGTCTACTTTTATAGATGTAAATTTTATGAAATTGAAATACATGTCAGGTATTCATTTGTTTTGGTGGTGGGTGTGGTATAGAGCTGTACCCCTGTAAATTTTTAAAAATTTTATTTGTAAAAGGGTTTGCTTGTTTATGGGGGAGCACTAACCAGAGCATCATTTGTGCATACAGTACCAAGGATCAAACACAGAACCTCATGTTCTTAGTCTAAAACTAGCCAGTGTACTATCTCCCTGGCTGCTACCCCTATAATTTTATAATCTTGTAAACCACTAAAAATTTAAAGAATAAAATATAAAACTTGAACTGGTACAAGTTAAAATGTAGTCTGTCAACTACTATGTGATTTAAGGTTTTGACAACTGAGTTAGCATTAGTATTACTCACCTTGGGGAAGGATCAAAGTAAATATTAGAAAACATTTGTTGTCAGTAAAGTAACCACTACAGTGAAATTCCCAATTTCCATTTCTAAGCTAGGATCTGCTTTTATTTTTAGAATTTCTTTTCAACTGTCAGAACTGATTGTTCCCATGAATATGCATATTTAATAAATATAGCTATCATATTAATATATAATTTCTAGTAATTAGATAATTATAGTATCATTGGGAATTTGCTTATGAGAACATGAAACTTGGCTCAGTCTTATTGGAGAAATGTTTTGTCTAACTTCATAAGACAAAAAAAAAACATTAAGGAGTCTGCTAAAGGAACCAAGGTAAACCCAGTAACTGAGACTAAAAACTGATAATCTTTTTTTCCTTCCTTTTCTCCAAGGCCATATCTTGTTGAATCAGCTTTCTCACTATCATTTATTCCACTTCTATTGATACTTCAGTGGTGTAAGTTTTGTTCACTTTGTTCATCAAACAAACTTCTGGGCTATTTTTACTTTCGAGTATAGTTCCTTAGAAATTAGAAGATATATACTTTTTTAGTATATTTTTAGTTATACTACTAAAAAGTATACAATGTGATCTCTTAGATTTTTTTTTTGTACTATGAAGCTTTTGTCATAAAGGAAAATAGCACTACAAATTTTCACAATAGTAGGAAAGGCATAGTTACATAATTCTGACATTTGCGGAAGTGTCTGATAACAACACAGAAAAGAGAGCTGGCTGTGGTAGCTACATACTAAAATTGGAACAATTCAGAGACTAGTATGGACCCTTTTCAAGCGTCACATACAAAAAATTTGTAAAGCATTTCATATTTTTAGGAGCAATCTTGCAATTATAAACTAACTCAAAGAGATGTAATATATACAGCATTGAGAGCATAATCAATGTTATGGTATTGAAAATTTGAAATCGGCCAAGGAGAAAAAGACCTTAGGGCTGAGTGATGGCGCACCTGATTATGTGCACATGTTACAATGTACAAGAACTGTGTTCAAGCCCCTGGTCTCCACCTTCATGGGGAAAACTTTGTGAGTGGTGAGGTAGTGTTGCAGGTGTCTGTCTCTCTCTCTCTCCCCTTCTTTTTTTTTTTTTAACTTTTTATTTGGTTCGAGCCCCCAGCTCCCCACCTGCAGGGGAGTTGCTTCACAAGCAGGTCTGTAGGTGTCTGTCTTTCTCTCCCCCCTGTCCTCCCCTCCTCTCTCCATTTCTCTCTGTCCTATCCAACAACGAAGACATCAATAACAACAACAATAATAACAATAAAAAAACAAGGGCAACAAAAGGGAATAAATAAATAAAATATTTTTTTAAAAAAAGGAAACATTGACAAAACCATAGGATAAGAGAGGTACAGCTTTGCACATTTCCCACCACCAGACCGCCATATACCAATCCCTCCCCTGATAGCTTTCCTACTCTTTATCCCTCTGGGAGTATGGACCCAAGATCATTATGGGATGCAGAAGGTGGAAGGTCTGGCTTCTGTAATTGCTTCCCTGCTGAACATGGGCATTGACAGGTCGTTCCATACTCCCATCCTGTCTCTTTCCCTAGTGGGGAAGGGCTCTGGGAAAGTGGAGCTCCAAGGCACATTGGTGGGGTTGTCTGTCCAGGGAAGTCTGGTCGCATCCTGTTTGCATCTGGAACCTGGTGGCTAAAAAGAGAGTTAATATACAAAGCCAGACAAACTGTTGGACAATTATGGACCTAAAGGCTGGAATAGTGCAGGTGAAGCCTTGGGGGGGGGTCCTCCATTTTGTAGCTAGCTAGTAGGTGTATTTTAGTTATATTTCAAAGGGCCTATAGCTATACTAGTGCTTTGTTTGTTTGGTTTTTGGTTTTTTATTTTTTTATTTTTTGCCTGAGCCTGAAATCTGATATGCAGGTGAATCCTAATTATTGTCTGGGGAGATGATGATATGGCTGGAAAAATGTCCAGAAAGCTGGATCAGGGAAGAGAGTAGCTCCCTAATATGGGAAAGGGGTATAAATATTACTGTAGACCCTGTCAATTTGATGTGATCTAGGGCCCATAATTAGCTTAGGAGCCTGTGTGACCTCTACATCCCTCTAGATCTGAGCTCACATTCTGTGGTCATGAGTAGAAACATTCCATGCTTCCTAGTATAGACCCATCTTCCTCAGGTGTAGCATAGAGTATGTTGTCCATCCTCCCTTCAGAGGATGGAACATTCTCTACCATTGTTGATTCTTTCTCCCTTTCTATCACCCCCTTTCTTCTCAATTTTTAGCTGTCTCTATCCAACAAATAATAAAAAAAAAAATTAATTTTTGGGAGATTAATGGTGTACAGTCTAGGCTTTTTTAAAAAAAATTTTATTTATAAAATGGAAATATTGACAAGACCATAGGATAAGAGGGGTACAACTCCACACAGTTCCCACCACCAGAACTCCATATCCTATCTTCTTCCCTGATAGCTTTCCTATTCTTTATCCCTCTGGGAGTATGGACCCAGGGTTGTTATGGGGTACAGAAGATGGAAGGTCTGGCTTCTGTAATTGCTTCCCCACTGAGTATGGGCATTGACAGGTCGATCCATACTCCCAACCCATCTCTGTCTTTCCTCAGTGGGGCACAGATTTGGGGAAGCAGGGCTCTAGGACACATTGGTGGGGATCATTTGCCCCCAGGAAAGTCCGGTTGGCATCATGGTAACATATGAAACTTGGTGGCTGAAAAAGAGTTAAGATAGAAAGCAGAGATAAACTGGAAGTTAAGATCCCCAGTTGCCACTTTTCCTCTTCTCTCTAAAGTTACTATTTTGCTTAAATTGATGTGTATCCTAGCCAAGTATTCTGTAGCTAGTTTAGTGTATTTTAAGATATGCATCTATTCAGGTACCACTAAATTATTCTTCAGAGTTCTTTGTACCATTTTATATTCTATTTTTACTACATCCACATCAGTTGGTTTTATTTTAGCCAATCTGAATCATTTTAGTTTGACTTTGCATTTCCTAGTGATACTGAGACTCTTTTTAGAGCTTTAGTGACCACTTTATTTCTTTTTTATTGTTTATTTTATTTTTTACTTATTATTGTAGAGAGACACTGAGAGTTGGGGAAGATAAAGAGACCACTCTTATTTTCTCATTTCTGTTGGATTTTCTAAATCTTGTTGATTTTTCTTCTCATGTTACATCTCTTCAAGATAGGTTGTATTTAAACAGTCATACAGTGTTCTTGACATTAAAGAAGCTGTTTTATGTGCTGCATCATTAACTTTATTTTAGAATTGGGTTAGTAAATCTTTTCAGTTTAAAGAAAGCCCTTCCATTTATAGTTGGAAGTTTCTGTTTTGGGCTGGAAGGTGTAGCATAATGGTTATGCAAAATGGTTATGCAAAAAGACTCCCATGCCTGAAACTCCAAGGTCCCAGGTTTAATCCTCAACACCACCATAAGCTGAGTGCTCTCTCTCTCTCTCTCTCTCTCCCCTCTATAACACCCTCCCGGATCTCAGTAGAATAAAATATTTTGAAAGAGTTTCTGGCTTTTTTTCCCCTAAACATTATGAATCCATTAACATTTGGTTCTCCCTAGATTTATTTATGTGTGAATTACAATTATAGATTTTCAGTGTTGTACCAGGAAGCAAAACCATCAGTTTTTAAAAGTTTTATTTTTAATGTATCTGAATCAGATACAACCATTTATTTCTACATTCTACTGTTAGAGAGAAAAGCAAACTAAACCTGTTCACTTTGCTTATAGCTCTCTACAATGAATGTGTGAATTGATTAAATAAAAGAGGAAAAAGGGAAAATTAATTATGCTTTTTACAACTTATTTCATTAAGACTAACTCTTATAAAAGCAGTTCCTTCATTACATTATGTGATTTTTTTTTTTCCCAACATGAGGAAAGAACTTTGGGTGTTAGTTCAACCTGCAGGTTTGTTAGGGATTACTGGTTTCGTTGCAGATACATTATAAGTTCACAGTGAGAGAATCCTATCACCTTCATATTAATGCAAAGGAAAACCCAACAGAAAGGAAATTGTTACTTATCATTGATCACTGAAATCATTTTAATATTAATTTAACTGGAACCTTTGTTTCACCTTACATTAGCCAGCTAACAAATTCTCTTTGTCATAACTAGATTATAAACTCAATCTTTAGTCTTGTCAATTCAGAGTTAGGCCTTTTAAAATATATTATCTGGGGAATCGGGTGGTGGCGCAGCGGGTTAAGCGCACATGGCACAAAGCGCAAGAACTGGCATCAGGATTCCAGTTCGAGCCCGTGGCCCCCCCGCCTGCAGTGGAGTTGCTTCATAACTGGTGAAGCAGGTCTGCAGGTGTCTGTCTTTCTCTCCCCCTCTGTCTTCCCCTCTTCTCTCCATTCCTCTCTGTCCTAACAACAACAGCATCAATAACAACTATAACAATAATAAAAAAAAATAAGGGCAACAAAAATGGAAAATAAATAAAATATTAAAAATTTATATATATATATATATATATCATCTTGAAGGTTTTTTTTTTCTAATCTGTTTTCATTCTTATTCAATTTTACAAATAAATTTTACCACTTTTTCTCCCACTGCACCCCCTGGAGGGAAAATAAAAATACTCCCCTTTTCACTTCAGGTAACCTTAATTCTCTTGTTATTTTCTGGTGGTTTATTTTTAATTTTGTTTTGTATGTTCATCAATTTTGTATCTTTGTATGTACACATGGGTGAAATCATTGGCAGGGGAGGGTGTGAGAGATAATTCCCAGCATGGCATGCTGTAGTGCTATAAAGTGTGTTCTCTCTGGCTCTCACTATCCTGTACTCAAATCTGGCAAAACCCAAGTTTCATAGTAAGTTCATTTTCTTCATAGTTCCATTTTCTTCATTTGTAAGATGAACAAAATCGCTTCTCCCCTGTTATTTTTGGGTAGATTAAAGCATAAGTTCCTCAGTCCTAAGACCCAACTAGGTAGGGACACACGGGATATCTATATAAGAAAGTAAATGTAATCTATTCTGTATACAATAATTGGAACAGTAAACAAGATAAAAATCACCTCCAGTGTACATGGCTACAGAACAGTTTCAAAAACAAATATTTAGTAAGTAATATACAAATTATATTTCCTAACCACAAGATAATTAGAAATCAATAACCAATAAATGACGACTACCATGTGTACATGTGGAAATTAAACTGCTTGTGCACAACACATCACACTTGTAAGCAGTTAACTGCTGAAAGATGAAATAACATTGGAAATTCCATTTAGATATGGATGCACTAGAACAACTTATAAACTGTGTCCACGCATCTGTAGACTGAGTGCATTTAATTAGCCACACATTCAACTGAAGAAATTTTTTAAACTTAACCAATCAAATTTTTTTTAAAAATCTATATAATAAAACTAGAGCAGAAATTACATAGAGATTGAAAAGCAAAGATTGGCATTTATGTTAATAACAATTGAATTAGTCAGCTTTGAACTAAAGGAATAAAACATTTTAAACTGTAGTGGAAGGAAAATACAATTAATAAAAGAGAAAGCAGTGCATTGCTCTGGGCACAAAGAAATGTTAACAGTAGTGAAGATCAGCAACCCCTAAATTAATATGTAGATTTAATAATGTCTCCATATCCATCCTTGGCAATTTTGTCTTAAAGTCTGGTCATTCTAAACTATTGGAAAATATTGCAAAGTATAGACTAATCCAGCATTGGAAAGGTGTGGGTTTTAAACAAACAAGAGGAAAAATGACCAGTGCACAAAATTGACTTCAGAAATAAAATTCCAACTCTTGAAATTGGGGTACTGGGGAGGGTTGCAAATCAAAATTAATTTATAAAAAAAAACTCACTGTTGTGAAGTTTTGCTAGGACCTTTACGAAAACAGAACTATATATATATATAATTTTAAGATTTTATTTATGAGAAAGATAGGAGGAGAGAGAAAGAATCAGACATCACTCTGGCACATGTGCTGCCGGGGATTGAACTCTGGACTTCATGCTTGAGAGTCCAAAGCTTTATCACTGCACCACATCCCGGGCCCCTATATATATATATATATTTAAAATATTTATTTATTCCATTTTGTTGCCCTTTTCATTGTTATTGGTGTCATTGGATAGGACAGAGAGAAATAGAGAGAGGAGGGGAAGACGGGGAAAGAAAGATAGACACCTGCTTTACCGCTTGTGAAGCAACTCCCCTGCAGGTGGGGAGCCTGGAGGCTCAAACCGGGATCCTTACGCCGGTTCTTGCACTTTGCACCACCTGCGCTTAACACACTGCACTACCACCCGACTTCCACAACCTTACTCTTTGTCCCTACTGTGGATAAGGGACCAATTTAGGACTTTTGTTACTGACAGTTTTATTGGGGGGTTAATGGCTTAAAGTGCAGTTGTTGTCATGGGTACTTTGATCTCCTCATGAAAGTTCTCTACAGAACACACTCACCCACAACGTAGGTCCTCTTCCAGCATTCTGCACAGCTTGGTTATTAAGTAGAAATAAAAATCATAGGTCCTGGGTGATGACACTGATGGCTGGAAGCGCACATTGCAGTGCACAAAGAGCTGGAGTCAAGCCCCTGGTCCCCACCAGCAGGCGGCAAGCTTCAGGAGTGGTGAAGCAGGCCTGCAGTTGTCTCTTTGTCTCTATCCTTCTCTGTCTCCCCCTTCCTTCTCAACTTCTTTCTGTTTCTATCTAAAATAATTAAATGAGTAAATAAAAATATCTAAACAAGAAATAAAAAATCACCTGAAAGCATTGTTGTATGCCCATGAATCTAGGGAAAAGGTTCATGGTGAAGCTTTGTGTTGGCTACAATATTCAGTACTTTACTCACTGTCATGCATCTTCTAAAATAAGTTCCTCTTCTAAAATACATGTCACCCCAGAAACCTCCGAATTCGTTCCCTTTTTATCATCATTGTTGCTAGATAGGACAGAGAGAAATGAAGAGAAAAAGGAAGACAGAGAGGGGGAGAAAAAGATAGACGTCTGCAGACCTGCTTCACTGCCCGGGAAGTAACCCCCCCCATTGCAGGTGGGGAGCCGGGGGCTCAAACCAGGATTCTTACGCGAGTCCTTGTGCTTCATACCATGTGTGCTTTACCCACTGTGCTACTGCCCGGCCCCCCTAAACAGTCTTTACCCAAACTTTAAGTCCATATACCAAAAAAAAATCTCTCCAAAGTAAAGTCATTGATCAAGTAGTTGATTTTCCTGTTTAGATCACTTAAATTACTTCTCAGTAACTATAACTCACAACAGCTACTATTTGGTGTAGATTGTTTTGACCATAATGCTGATGGGAATATGCAGTGAAACAGACTTTCCAATATATTACTGACAACTGTAAATAGATAGATGCAGCTTCTTCTTTTTTGAGAGCAGTTTGGCAGCACATTTTAAGAGTTGTAAAACACTCATATTTTTTTTTGACCTAGTTAATGACACTTCTGGGAATCTTTAAAGAAATAGTCCAGCATGGAAAAAGCCTAGAACTTTAAAGTGATCACCATAGCCATGATTGTAATAGAATGACCAGAAGCAACCCTACATGTTTTAAACAGTAAGGGAATGATTAGACACATGGTGGTATATTAGCTTTGGCAGTCAATAAAGTTGAAGACACAACACAACGAAAACTGTGTCAACTTGAGTTTTAAAAGCAGTATTCAAGCTGCAAAAACAGTCCACCTGACAAAACACACAACTTAAAATGTACAAGGACCTGGGCTCAAAACCCAGTACCACACATAGCACTAAGGGAGCCTCATGGATGATGGAGCAGATGCAATGTTCTATCTCTTTTCTGTCTCTGTCTCTTCTTATCTCAAAAAAAAAAAAGTTGATTAGAGGAAGCCACTCAGGAATGGTGTTATTTATGTGCACTGCATTAAATAAATAAAGGCATTCAGAGTAGTATGCGCCCTAAAAATCACAACTCTGACAGATGTTGTAAGAAAGGGAGGATGCAAAAGTGATTGTGGGTCATATTCTCTGCTGTTTTTCAATTGTACAGATTAATTTCTTGCTTTAACTTATTTGAGGGGTGATTTATTTATTATTATTATTTTGATTATTAGGGTTAGTGGTTTGTAGTAAATACAGTTGTTGGTGCTTTGTAAAATGTCTCAGTTTTCTACAAAAACACTCTCACCCCCAGCTGAGGTCCTCCTCTGCCATTTTGCACCAGGACCTAAAAGTCCCCCCCCCCCCCCATCACCACCACCAAGTCCAAGTCCTTTACTTTGGCACAATACACCAAACCCAGTTCAAATTCTGCTTTGTATTTCCCCTTTCCATTCTTATTTCCCAACTTCTGTCCATGAATGAGATCGTCCCATATTCATCCTTGCTAGCTTATCTCACTTAACATGTTTCTTTCAAGCTCCATCCAAGATAAACTAAATAAGGTGAATCCATCATTCTTAGTAGCTTATCATTCCATTGTGTATATATACCACAACTTTCTCAACTACTCATCTACTCATCTGTTGTTGGACACCTGGGTTGCTTCCAAGTTTTGGCTATTGCAAATTGTGCTGCTATGAACATAGGTATACACATAGATCTTTTTGGATGAATGTATTTCATTCCTTAGGATATATCTGTAGGAGAGGAATTGCAGGGTCATAGGATAGGTCTACTTCTATCCTTCTGAGAGTTTTCCAGACTGCTCTTCACAGGGCTTGTGCCAATTTACATCCCCCCTCCCCAGCAATGCAAGAGGATTCCTTTGCTACTACAACCTCTCCAGCATTTGTTGTTGCTATCTTTTCTGCTGTGTGACTTTCTCACAACAGTGAAGTAGTATGTCATTGTTGTCTTTATTGCATTTCTTTGACAATCTATGACTTGGAACATTTTTTCATAAGTCTGTTGGTCCTTTGGATCTCTTCTTTGGTAAATATTCTGTTCATATTCTCTCCCCACTTTTGGATGGAGTCTTTTTTTTTTTTTCTGTTTGGTAATTTCTTGTTTTAAAATTAAAGTTATATAACCATGCATTTGCCTCACAATCCCTACTGGAGTCCAGGGTGCTTGCTGACTGAACAGCATATAGAAAGGTATGAAGCGCCTCATTGGAGACAGCACCTTCAGGAACCTTGCCGCTGGGAGAAGCTCTGACTAGTTGTGTGAACCTCAGCCAGCCAGCATGTCTTAGCAGATATGCTGTCCCCCATAAGCAATGCACTTCGCAAAATATGAGTGGAATCTCTGGAGCCATGACTGTCTTGCCTGTCTCTTCTCCTCATCCATAAAATATGGAACTGATGCACTCAGGTGTGGCACTCCTTCAGGATGTTCTGAACTGTATTCTCCCCCCAGCTATGACTGATAAAGTATATCTTGCTTTTCTTTATCCTTGGTTGAAGCTTAGCATCTGCATATAGCCTTGGGGAAGAGCCTTCTGCTCCTCCTCCTTTCTTCCTCCTCCTCCTTCACCTCCTCCTCCTTTTCATCCTCCTCCCCCTCCTTTCCTCCTCTTCCTTTCCTCCTCCTTCACCTCCTCCTCCTTCTTTTCTTCCTCCTCCTCCTCCTTTTCCTTCTCCTCCTCTTCCTTCTCCTCCTCTTTCTTCCTTCTCCCTCCTCCTTTTCCTTCTCCTCCTTTTCCTTCTCCTCCTTCTCCCTCCTCCTTCTTCTTCCTTCTTCCCCTTCTTCTTCCTCCTCCCCCTCCTCCTCCTTCCTTCCTTCTTCACCTTCCTCCTTCTTCTTTCCCTCCTCCTCCTTCTTCCCCTTCTTCCCCTTCTTCCTCTTCCCCTTCCCCTTCTTTAATGAGATTGGTCTATATACTTTTTCTAAGGATTTCCTTTAGGAGGAAAGTCACTTGGTTTATTTGCAAGAGGAAAAAACCAAACCAGCTTAGAACTGTGTTGACATGCATAAGTCTATGTAGTACTACTAGGTGTGACAGGACAGTGGGAATTTGAAAGTGCCGTGTAAGGGTGAAATAGAAAATTGTATTTGGAAGCCTCAATTTGGAGCAACTCTGGCATCTATAAAACTACTTGCTAGAGACATGTATAACTTTATCCCCAACGAATGAATGAATGAATAAATAAATGGGTTTGATGTGAAATGTTGGCATTTTGAATTGCAAGGGGAACTGGTGCTCAGAACTGTCAAAAGGAGAAAGTTGGTTAAAAAATTAACTGAATTAACACACTTAAAAAAAAAAATCCAGTTGCTTAGTTCATTATTCTCTGCTCTTTTAGTCCTTTTCTGTTTTTGATGAAAATTATGTTTTCTTTCTTTTTTATTTTTTCCTTCAGTATTGCCTGTCTGGGCATCCAACCTTGCCATGCAATGTACTTAAATTTAAATCAACCACTATTATGTTGGACTGTGGACTGGACATGACTTCCACCCTCAATTTTCTTCCTCTGCCACTGGTTCAAAGGTATGTGCTAGTTAAACTAAGACAATGAGTTTTTGGCTTGTTAAACACTGGTACCTACGAATAAAGATTACCAGTATTTGTGTGCCAGCCTAAGTATACTCTGTTCATTTAAAAATACGCTTCATCAAATGATTTCTTTAGACTGGGTTGATGGGAAAGTATTAATATTGATTTATTGATTGACTTTTTTATTTTAACTTCTGAGCTTCTATAAAATGTTCCTGCAACTCAGTGCAAGTGAGGTCATGTATATTTCATCTTTCTTGCTAATTCACATAAGAGCTGATAAATGGTCAACTGATGAGCCCAAGAATTGGATTTTAGAATCATTTAACTACTTTAGCTGTTTGGACTAGACAGCCCAAAGCCTGACATCACATTTTGATAGGTATCTGCATTTTCATGCTGGTCAATAGTAAGTATTATAGAATCATCTATGAAACCAGGGTTTATGTCATAAAGCAAAATAGATTACCCCAGACCTATAATTAGCAGTATTTACTTTTACCAGAACTTACCCTAGGAAAATGATTTCCTAGCTTATAAGATATTTCGGTAGCTGTTAGAAAGAACTGTACTCCGAGTTACAAAAAGTTATACCATATGTAAAAAAAGGAATATTTTTTAAAAATAATAATAAAATTAAAAGGAAGATAGTAAAAACTGCATAAAGCAGATTTAATAGCTCAAAAGTTTAGTAACCTGGGTAAATCATCTAATACATCTCAGTCTCCTCCTAAAAATGTCACTTTGTATCTCTATGATCCATTGTAAGTACCCAGAGTATGAAAAAGCAGCCATTTATGTGTTTATTGAGAGAAGGGACACACTAAGATGATAGAGACAAGGTCAGAGAGAATTCCAAATTATATTTCATACAGAGCTGATCCCCAATGAAGACTATAGATACAAGGAGGCATAATGGGAGAAACAGAAGGAAATAACTTAGATAACCTTTACCAAAAAGGTTAAGACAAAAATCCCTGGAGGAAAAAAATATGTCAGAGATATGTAAGCCACCTAAAGACTTCAAAACATTAGTCCTCATGATGCTCAGTGAAATGAAGATATTAATGGTGACAATGGAGAAGAAAGAACTGTGATCTACTTAAAGTGAATCAAAGACTGAGATGTTAGACTAGAAACCATAGAAATCCAAAGAAGAAAGTGTCAGCAGAACACTGCATGATAACTGTTTCAGAAATGTCTTCAGAGACTTGAGTCCAACAACAAGGAAAAGTAAAATGAAAGTAAGCCAATGGGATTACATTAAATTGAAAATTTTCTGCACAGTAGAGCTTTCACCAGAGCAAAAAGACACTAAGGCATGTGAGAAGATGCTTACATGTATCCAACAAAGGGCTAGTGAGCAAAATACATATAAAAAATTTACAGAACTCAGCAACAGCAGCAAAAACCCACCTTATTAAACCAGGCTGTGGTGCACTTGGTAGAACATACATGTTACCATGCTCAAGGACCTGAGTTCAAGTCCCTAGTCCCTACCTGCTTGGGGGGAGTACACAACAGTGCTGTAGGTGTCTCTCTTTTTCCTTCTAAAGCTTCCCCTTCTCTGCCAATATCAGCACACACATAAACATTAAAATTGGGGGAAAATAGCTGAAGAAACTCTTCACCAAGATGGTCTATAGATGTGGAAAGAAATAGTTGCTGATTTTCAGAGAGATGCAAATCAAAATAAGATATCACCTTATCCTTGTGAGAATGATCTGCTTAAAAATGGAAACAGAACTAGACAACAGTACACCCAGTAGAGTGCACACATTACCATGCACAAGTACTTGGGCTCAAGGCCCCAATTCTCACCGGCAGGGAGAGAGCTTTACAGTAGTAGAGCAATGCTGCAGGTGTCTCTCCTTCTGTCTTTTTCTCTATCAAAAAAAATGGCTGCCAGGAGTGGTGGAGCCATGCAGGCACCAAGCCCCAGCAATAACCCTGGTGGTAAAAAGAAAAGAAAAAGAGGATAGAAGCATGTACTCAGGGGTCAAGCGGTAGCACAGCGGGTTAATCACACATGACGCCAAGTGCAAAAACCAAAGTAAGGATACCGGTTCGAGCCCCCGACTCTCCACCTGCAGGGGAGTCGCTTCACAAGTGGTAAAGCAGGTCTGCAGGTATCTGTCTGTCTTTCTCTCCCCCTGCTCTGTCTTCCCATCCTCTGTCGATTTCTCTCTGCCCTGTCCAACAACAATGACGGCAATAAAAGCAACAATAATAATAACGGCAACAACGATAAACAACAAGGGCAACAAAAAGGAAAAAAGTAGCCTCCAGGAGCAATGGATGTGTGGTGCAGGCACCGAGCCCCATCAATAATCCTGGAAGCATGTGAACTTAATCCACTGAGCTACTACTGCCCAACCCCCCCAAAAAATAACATTTTTAAACTGTTGGTGAGCATGTCAATAGGTCCTGCCCCTTTTTAAAGCAGTTTAGAAATATATCAAAACATTAAAAATGGACTTAACATATAACCTAACAATTCATTTACTAGGCATCTATCAAAAGAACACAAAAACACTAAGCTGAAGAGAGCTGTGTACACCATTATTTTTGGCAGTGCTATTTATAACAGTCAACACTTAGAAACAACCGAAGTGTCCAACAATAGATGAGTGGTTAAGGGTGCTTTAGTGTATATATACAGTGGAATACTACACAACTGTAAGAAATGATGAAATTTTTTTCTGTTGCTGCAATGTGTATGGAACTAGAGGAAATCAAGTTAAGAGCCAGAAGGAGAAGGACAAATACTTGATAATCTCACTCTTAGATGTGACCCAAGAAGCAAAGCAAAGGGTAGTATGTGGTGAAATATGAATGAACAATATTAAATACATAGGACATAACTTAAGGAAAATACTGCTAGACCTAACATCAGAGGTATATTTGGAGATTCAGCTCCATTAAAAAGGGAAATCAAAGCAAAAATAAACAAGTAGAACTAAATAAAAAATTTTAAAAAATTATACATCAAAAGAAACTTCCACTAAGATAAAAAGCAACTTAGTAGTGGGGAGAAGATAATCACATTACATTTTTGTCAAGGGATTGAAAACATGTCACGGAGTGGGGCGGTAGCGCAGTGGCTTAAGCGCAGGTGGCGCAAAGCCCAGGGACCTGCAGAAGAACCCCAGTTCTTGAACAGTGAAGCAGTGTTACAGGTATTTTTTCTCCCTATCTCCTTTTTCCTGAATTCTCTCTGTATCTAATAAAATATTAAATACTAATAATAAGGAGTCGAACTGTAGCGCAGTGGGTTAAGCGCAGGTGGTGCCAAGTGCAAGGACCCGGAGTAAGGAACCCAGTTCGAGCCCCTGACTCCCCACCTGCAGGGGATTCGCTTCACAGGCGGTGAAGCAGGTCTGCAGGTGTCTATCTTTCTCTCCCCCTCTCTGTCTTTCCCCTCCTCTCTCCATTTCTCTCTGTCCTATCCAACAACAATGACATCAATAACAACAATAATAATAACCACAGTGATAAAACAAGGGCAACAAAAGGGGAAAATATAGCCTTCAGGAGCAGTGGATTCATGGTGCAGGCACCCAGCCCCAGCAGTAACCCTGGGGACCAAAAAAAAAGAAAAAAAAAGAAAACATGCAACAAAATTTACAGTTCAGCAATAATAAAATAAACAACCCAATAGAAAAATAGGCAAAAATCTGAATGAAATTATTTTTTTATTTTTTTTTATTTATTCCCTTTTGTTGCCCTTGTTTTATTGTCGTAGTTGTTGTTGTTATTGATGTTATTGTTGGATAGGACAGAGAAATCAAGAGAGGAAGGGAAGACAGGGGGAGAGAAAGATAGACACCTGCAGACCTGCTTCACTGTTTGTGAAGTGACTCCCCTGCAGGTGGGGAGTCGGGGGCTCAAACCGGGTTCCTTACTCCGGGTCCTTGCACTTTGCACCACCTGCGCTTAACCCACTGTGTTACCGCTTGACTCCCTATTATTATTATTTGCTTAATATTTTATTAGATACAGAGAGAATTCAAGAAAAAGGAGATAGGGAGAACGAAATACCTGCAACACTGCTTCACTGCTCATAAGGTTTTCTCCCTGAAGGTGGGAACTGGGGGCTTGAATGCAGGTCCTCAGGCATTTTAAAATGTGCACTCAACCACCACCCCGTCCCAGAAATTATTTTTAAATAGTGGGTGCAAAAATGTATTCATCAGTAGTCATAGTTTTTCTAGTATCTTCTCCGGTTTTTTTTATTAGAAGTAGTTATCTAGGGGCTGGGTGTTAGTGCAGAAGGTTAAGCACACATGGTGCAAAGCGCAAAGACCAGTGAAGGATCCCGGTTAGAGCTTCCAGCTGCCCACACCTGCAGGGGGATCGCTTCACAAGCGGTGAAGCAGGTCTGCAGGTGTCTTTCTCTCCCCCCCCCCCCCCGTTTTCCTCTCCTCTCTTGATTTCTTTCTGTCCTATCCAACAACAGCAGCAGTAACAACAATATTAATAACAACAACAAGGATAAACAACAAGGGCAACAAAATGGGAAAAACGGCCTCCAGGAGCAGTGGATTTATAGTGCAAGTGCTGAGCCCCAGTGATAACCCAGTGATAATTTGAGGCAAAAAAAAAAAAAAAGTAGTTATCTATAGAGAGACTTCTGCTTCATTTAACAAAAAAAAAAAAAAAAAAAAATTACAGTTAGACTTTGTCACCCTTAAGAGCAATGTATTAAGTCCTTTCTTCTTAGTTGGTAACTTTAACATTTGTTAGCTTTTTATATCTTAGTCATTAATCCTTAGCACTCAGTTACCAAATATTTGCATTGTTACTGTCAGTGTCTTTTGCAACTTTGTGACACGGCTCTGTGGCCCTTCACCTTTGATACTGTTGTTACAGCATGGACATGTTCTCCTTTGAGCACTTAGTCTAAAATAACCATGATTATTTCATTACCGGCTGTGATGTTTTAAAGATTTCAAGCTGTAACTCCTAAAAATTTTGTTTTAAAAATTATTTTCAGGGGCTAGGCAGTGGTGCACCTAGTTAAGCTCGCACTAATGTGCTCAGGGATCCGTGTTCGAGCCCCTGGTCCCCACCTGCAGGGGAGAAGCTACACAAGTGGTGAAGCAGGGCTGCAGATGTCTCTCTCCCTCACTATCTCCCTCTCCCCTCTCAATTTCTCTCTGTCTCTAGTCAATAATAAATAAAAATATATATATTTAAAAATTATTTTCAGAGAAGCAGTGCACCATTTCTAATCATTTGTTTAGGACAACTAACTGGATCACTCATCTGTACTTGAAAAGGCCAGTTTGTGTATCTGGTGGGGAGTCCAGGTTTTTTTGTTTGTTTGTTTTTGTATTTTTTTTTAGTTATCTTTATTTTTTAGGTAGAGACAGCCAGAAATCTAAGGAGAAGGGGATGATAGAGAGGAAGGGAGACAGAGAGCACCTGCTTCACCACTCATGAAGCTTCTCCCCTGCAGGTGGGGACCAGGGGCTCAAACCTGGGTCCTTGCACACTGTAACATGTGCGCCCAACCAGGTGCATCACCACCCAGCCCCTAGTCCAGTTTTCTTTGTAAAAGGAAGTGGATATTTATAATATGCTTTTAGAAAGTTAGTCTGTTAGTATTAGATGAGGACAGTATTACATTGTCTTAGCATTATGCTTCTACTAGAATACTTGATTTTTAACCTGATCTTATTATAAATATGTTTTTCAATAAGCAGTCTATACATGAAGATATATGTGAGTATGGTGGCAGTTAAAAGGCAATAGAATATTTCTCTGGGACATTGGAGCAGGCAAATTATAATAGAATGCTCCCTCAGTTTTTCTAAGTTTATCAAATATAGCATGCCAGCCAAACTTGATTCTTCTTGAAATGATTTTCACTCTCAAACATGAAATCAAAAAAATCTCAATTTTTGATTAACAAAGCAAATGTAAACCGGATCTAGGCAAACAGCATGTGGAAGGAACCACATCCTACTTATATTACAACTTTTCTGTAAGTTTAAAATCATGTCACACTCAGCCCAAATTCTCAACCTTTTCCTAAAATTAGTTACACATATATTTTTGTCAGATTTTTTACTTTCCCTAGGAGACTGATAAACATTCAGTTATGTCTCTGTTTTCACTTTTGTACTGAAAATCTGTCAGAGTTCGATAAAACTATTCTGGTGAGAGGATAAAGGACTACCCATTAATTTGGTTTCTGTTTATAGAGCCTTTTAGTCCCACATTCTTTGCCTTTGATTTTTTTTTTAACTTCACAGATTAATTTTGTGCTGAAGTGTTAAAGTCCTTTTGGCACCCAGTTTATCTGTCTGCTGTGCTTTTCTTCACCCTTCACCTGGTTATAAGGTTTTTTCTTCTCTGCTTGCCCCTCTCCCGAGTTATTTACATTTTCAGCCTCCAGTATATAAATTATTGGTCAACTAATGGCATAAAGTGAAATCCTGAAGGATTAACGGACAGGAATGGTGTCTGAATCCAGTCTTTTAAATGTAACTTTCACATTAAATTAGCCTTACTTGAAATAATTCACTCTGATATAAAGTCACTTTGTTGCTTTTTTTGTTTGTTTGTTTTGTTTTTGCTTGATTGTTTGCCTCAAGGCTTATCATTGGGGCTCGATGCCTGTGCTATGAATCCACTGCTCCTGTGGTCATTTCTTTTTCTTTCAATTTTTTGGATAGGACAGAGAAATTGAGAGGGAAGGGAAGACAGGGAGAGAGAAAGATAAACATCTGCAGACCTGCTTCAATCCCCTGCAGGTGGGGGATTGGGCTCAAACTGGGATGCTTGTGTGGGTCCTGACACTTTGTACTATGTGCACTTAGCCTGGTGCGTCACCACCTGTCCCCCCTAAAGTCACTTTGTACCACCTAGGAAAATTAGCCTAGTTTTCTAAAATCAGAAATTCAAGCCAAAGGTCATGAGTGACTAATCCTTTTAGTAGCAATTGATCCAGCATGTGGACTAGACTGTTTCAGGTATCTCTATGGTGAATCCTGTCTAGTAAGTAGCTCAGCGTTCTTGCCAGCACATTTGGTCTCTGAGTTTGTCTATTTGTTTATTGCCACCAAGGTTATTGCTGGGTGCCTGAATGACAATTCCACCAGTCCCAGTGGCTGTCCTTCTTTTATTCTTTCCTTTTTTCTTCTTGATAGAGATTGAGAGAGGTGAGGGAAAGAGAAGAGAGAGACACCTGCAACACTGCTTCACTGCTCCATGACGCTTCCCCCCTGTAGGTAGGGACCAGGGGCTTGAACCCAGGTCCATGCCCATGATAATATGTGCACTCTACCTGGTGTACCACCACCTGGCCCCCATCTCTGAGGTTTTTACCCTCATGACATGATCGTCCCATCAGTCTTCCCCTCAAGCTTTTGACAAACACAAGGTGAAGTTGGGGGTTGGGGAGGGGGCCAGAAAACTAAAATGCTCCAGTGTCTTGTCTTTCTTTTTACATTATTCCACATAGCATGCTTTTCATTCTCCTAATTTAGTGCTGAACAATTTGGCTTTTTAATGTTCTGTTGCTACATAGTTCTTAAGCTTGATACAATGTGGCTATTTTCCTTTCTTTGATTAGTATTTTGGGTGAGCATTGCTGCCGGTAATTTCAGACTATTTTGAACTTTGTGGAGACAGCACAGTCACCATGAAATCACTGAGGATTATAATCTATTTAGGATAATTTAATCTTTTGTTTTTGCAGTCCCAGGCTGTCTAACCTTCCTGGCTGGTCCCTAAAGGATGGAAGTGCTTTTTTGGACAAGGTAATGATTAACCAAGGCGCCTCTATATACATTGAAAAGCCATCTTGTCATACCAGAGCCACCCTGTAGTCATGCCATTGATGGATTTGCTTTTCCTTACATATGTATGTATGCCCTGAAAAATTCCAAGATCCATGTAGAGTCTTCCATACTTAATGATTATTGTTTATTAAGAGTCCATTAGGGAAACCCAGTGTTCAGATTCAGACTCAGTTTGCTCATGTAAGAAATTATAAGAACTGCTGCAAGTATGTTTTTATCACCACAAAAAGAAAAACTATTATTTTCAGAATTACAACGAGAGTTTCAAAGGTGAATCCTATTGGATTGTCACAACCAGCAACATTGTGAGGCTACACTTGACTAAGAGGAGTAAAGCTCTTTTAAAAATAACTTTAGAGGGGGGGGGGCGGGCAATAGTGCAGAGGGTTAAGCGCACATGGCATGAAGCATAAGAATCTCCTCTCTGTTTCTTTCTGTCCTATCCAATAACAATAGCAATAACAATAATAACAACAGCAAGGGTAATGAAAATAGGAAAAAACAGACACCCGGAGCAGTGGATTCGTAGGGCAGGCACCGAGCCCCAGCAATAACCCTAGAGGAAATAAATAAATAGATAAATAAATAAATAAATAAATAAATACGCTAGAATTCTCAAGTATGTGAGTTTTAAACTGCATCTGACCCAGGTTAGATCAAGCAGGGCTTTGTGAAAAGTGGGGTCTTATTCTGCAGATGATAAAAGGCCACGGAAGGTTTCAGAGGGCTAGTGTCATCCTCTGATCAGGTAGGTCACTCTGGCTACCATGTGGAGAACAGATTACAGACTTGAGTCTAATTTCCCAGGCAGAATGTGTGTATATGTATGTTGGGTAGGGTATGTGTCTGTGTGCTTACTCTAAGGATTGTTTAACATAATGAAAACATGTAACTGAAAAACAAATCTATATTGACTGTATACTACTGTCCTGTGCTTCTACAAGTGATAACTGACCAAAGGAAACTTAGAAAAATACCTTAATCAGGGGCCAGGTGGTGGCACACCTGGTTAAGTGTTCACATTTTGAATGCTTACACAATCTGAGCACCATGTGCAAGGATCCAGGTTCGAGTCCCCACTCCCCACCTGCAAGGGAAAGAGGGATGGAGCAGGGTTGCAGGTGTCTCTCTGTCTCTCTCCCTCTCTACCTCCCCCTCCCCTCTCAATTTCTCTCTGTCACTATCCAATAATAAATAAAAGTAATTTAAAAAAATACCTTAATCCAGCAGTAGAACTGAAGAATCATCCTTAGTTTTGTGTTTCTTTTTTAATTTCTTTATTGTGGGATTAATGTTTTATAGCAGTAAATACAATAGTTTGTACATGCATAACATTTCTCAGTTTTCCACATAACAGTACAACCCCCACTAGGTCCTCTGTCATCCTTTTCCAGGACCTAGACTCTCCCCAACCCATCCATCATAGAGTCTTTTACTTTGGTGTAAGACACCATTTATATAGGTTTATATAATCAAGGAGTAAAGTACATTGTAAAATGGGAATGTACATATAAGTGAAATAAAATAGTAGTAACTAAGCTGAAAGAAAATTTCTAACTTGGGGCTGGGTGGTGGTGCACCTGGTGTTGAGCACATGTTACGTTGCTAAAGCACAGAACTCGGGCAGTAGTGCAGCGGGTTAAGCGCAGGTGGCGCAAAGTGCAAGGACCGGCGCAAGGATCCCGGTTTGAGCCCCCAGCTCCCCACCTGCAGGGGAGTCACTTTACAGGCGGTGAAGCAGGTCTGCAGGTGTCTTATCTTTCTCTCCCCCTCTCTGTCTTCCCCTCCTCTCTCCATTTCTCTCCTATCAACAATGATAACATCAATAGCAACAACAATAATAACTACAACAATAAAACAAGGTCAACAAAAGGGAATAAATAAATAAATATTTTTTAAAAAATGCTAAAGCACCCAGGTTCAAGCCCCCAGTCCCCACCTGTAGAAAGATATGTGAGTGGTGAAGCAGTGTTACAGGTGTCTCCTTGTCTCTCTCCCTATCTCCTCCTTCCCTCTTAATTTCTGGCTGTCCCTATCCAATATATAAATAAAGGTAATACAAAAAAAATTAAATAAGAAAATTCTATCTTTATCAAATAGAAAAATCTTTATCTAATGGTGTGCATCATTGGAATAGCATAGTCTTTCAGGTGCCTTATAATGTAGTTCCTTTTGCCTAGGATGGATAGTCTAATGAGTTGTAAAAAAAGAAGTTATAAAAATATAGGGCTTGGGATTTTATAATGAGTTTAATCACTGACTGCCTCAGCCTAAAATAAATTATTTAAATTATTTTTGTTTTCAAGACTGTAGAATTTCATAGTAAGTAAATCCTTCAACCTGTTATTTAGGCAGTTACCTAATATTTTTATTTTACTTAATTTATTTTTGATGCAGTGCTGGGGAACAAATCCAGCCCCTTACAAACTCATGATACCACCGCTTACATAGCTCTATTGCTATTCTATGTATTTTTTTAATATTTATTTATTTATTTATTTCCTTTTGTTGCCCTTGTTGTTATATTGTTGTAGTTATTATTGTTGTCATTGCTGTCATTGTTGTTGGATAGGACAGAGAGAAATGGAGAGAGGAGGGGAAGACAGAGAGGGGGAGAGAAAGATAGACACCTGCAGACCTGCTTCGCTGCCTGTGAAGCGACTCCCCTGGGGAGCCGGGGCTCGAACCAGGACCCTTATGCCGGTTCTTGCACTTCGCGCCACCTGCCCTTAACCCACTACGCTACCACCCAACTCCCTTATTCTATGTGTTTCTTTCAATTTTTTTAAATTTTTATTTATTCCCTTTTGTTGCCCTCATTGGCTTATTGTTGTAGTTATTGTTATCGTTGTTGTTGGATGGGACAGAGATAAAGAGAGGGGGGGAAGTCAGAGAGGGGGAGAGAAAGACACCTGCAGACCTGCTTCACCATTTGTGAAGCGACTCCCCTGCAGGTGGGGAGCCGGGGGCTCAAACCGGGATCCTTCCACCGGTCCTTGAGCTTCACATCACATGCGCTTAACCCACTGCGCTACCGCCCGACTCCTGCTATTCTATATTTTTAGGGAAGTTGGAGGGTGAGGGTGGTCAAAGCACCACTCTGCCATCCATAGTGCTACCTGGAGCTATCCATGTTGCTTTCATGGTAAGGCAGGACTTGCTCGGTGGATCATCTCGTGTCCTTTAGGAAATTAACTTAGAAATGAGAGATGCCAGCTACAAAACATACTAAAACTATAATCTAGACAAATTCCATACTAATAAATATCAGACATAAAGGGAGGTTAGAAATTAATGCCGTTCATGTTACCTCCTAGTCATTTAAGTCATTTTTCCTCACCTAAGTTTCACAGTTGAAAGACTAAGTAAGTTTGAAGATCTTTAAGATGATTCACTGGAATGAGGTATTACTTCTTGCCATAGATATTGTTCAATAAAGAGGTGCTCATTTTACAGAATTAATTTTAGTAACTGCACCCCAACCTCAAGTGAAGCTAAATGCATAATTTGAAGCCAGATTTCCTCTCAGAGCTAACTATAAATTATTTGACATTCAAAAACCTGGGCACCTGATTTCTGCCTAACTCTCCTGCAGCCTGTAAATCATTGCTCCTGAGCAGGCTCCAAAGCATCCCATTACCACGACATTGTGAGCAAGAGGGCTTGCATGTGTATGTGGGAGCATTTCATTAGAAAGGATTGGTGAATAAAATGCAGTGACATTGTTAAGTGTCTGGAATGACAAGTCCGCTTCTCCTAGCCAGGAAGGATGTGCGGCTCAGAGGAGCCATTGTCAAGGGAGGTAGGCAGGCCCTAGCGTATATGTAGCATTCTTGGGAAGAAGACAGCTCTGCATGGCAGAGCTTTGAAGTTTCTCATGATTTGTCTTTAATCATTTTTAACCTCATCCCAAGGGAGTCAGGAGTCTTCTCCCATTAAACATAATTGCTCATTTGTTTTTAGCTGGCAGGTACATTGTAATTAAAGACTGTTCTTGTCTCTTTATGGTTCAACCTTTCACTGGTTAAATTATCCTCCTATCAGGAAAGGAACCTGAATTTCCTGGGGAGGGGAAAGGAGGGGGTATGAGACTTGTAAAACTTAAGTGTTTAATTAAGACCCTGTTTTCAGATAAAGATTGAGAATAGATTCATTTGAACTCTGATTAAATGGATACATAGATAGATAGGTGAATATACTGAAATAGTCTTTTTCTTTCTGGAAAGCTTAAACTCCCAGATCCTCTTTTATTGACTTCCTTGTAAAGTCACAGATAGCTTTAACCTTGATGGAGCAAAAAGCCTGCCATAGATTTTAGTTTAAAGCATCAGTAAGGGAAGACAGCAGGTCCAGTGTTTTTGAGGCTTCCTGGCAGACCATGGTGGTGGTTCACCTGTGTCTCCTCTGTGTGCTCCACCCTAGTGCCAGATGCCAGTACCTGTCTGAGTGCCTGAGGGCTTTTCTCTGGCCTGTACAAAATGCATAAATATCTCAGGCCCCTTGCTTCTGAGTAGGATAATTCCCAGATGTATGTTTCAGACAGTTTCACTGCATTTCCTCATGGGAATGAGTTCCAGTTGCCCTCAGTGATTGGTGACTCAGTAACACAGCCCTGATCAGCCACCCAATCCTGTTATCTTGTGCCCATTGCCCTGCTATTTACTGAGTACCTCATATAAGTTTGAACTCATCTTTTTCTCATTGTTTGTCTGTGAGGAAATCCATACTAAAATGAGCTTCTTAAATATGGTAGATCATAGGTACAGTGGTGTGTTCTATATAGTCTCCACAAGAATACTCCTTTTATCCTTTCCTTTTCTTTCTTTCTTTTTTTTTTTTTTTTTTTTCTGCCACTGGGGTTATTTGCTGGGACTTGGTGCCAGCACAAGAATTCACTGCTTCCGCTAGCCACGTTTTCCCTTTTTTGTTATCTGATAAGACAGATAAATTGAAAGGGGAGGGGAAGATAGAGAGGTAGAAAGATAGATACCTGCATACCTGCTTCACTGCTTCTGAAACATCCCTCCTGAAAGTGGGTAGCAGTGGCAAACACAGTCCTTGCACATGGTAACTTGTGCTATTATTAATAGGGTGTGCCACTACCCATCCCTGGATACTTAGGTTTTTGTTGTTATTTTTTTAAATATTTTTTTATTATCTTTATTTGCTGGATAGAGACAGCCAGAAATTGAGAAGAAGAGAGAGAGAGAGACAACTACAGCCCTGCTTTACCACCCATGAAGCTTCCCCATACAGGTGGGGCTGGTGGCTCAAACCTAGGTCCTTGCACACTGTAACATGTGCAGTCAACCAGGTGCACCACCACCCAGCCCCCCTGGATACTTGTTTTGAATAAATATAGCTGGCTTATGATCTCAATTTATATGCCCTGCTGAGAGGGAGATTGTATTAATGGTAGTGGTAGTGATAGTCTCTACCCCTTATCCCTTGATAGAAGTAGAAAAAGGCTCTAAGTCATAGGTCTAAGGCCATACTCCGAAGCTCACTACTAAACAGGTTGATCTTTCATCAGTTGCCAAGCAATGTCGGTGTTGCTGATAGGGTCTATGTCATTACCAGTTCTGGAAGCAGCTACTGTTCATGCATGACTTTCTCCAGGAGACATTAGAAGTGTGCACACAGGCTCTGAATCACACAGCAGCAAGCATGTTTCACCCTGAATAAGACATTTCACTTTCCTGAGCCTGAACAGAAGTATTTGGCCTCAGTAACCTTACTGTCATTGCTCTAACTCTAACAGTCTGGGGTTCATCATGGCTAGGTTGTTACTTTATTTTATTTTTAATATTATTGATTTAACATTGGTGGGATGAGATTTCTTTTTTGTAATATCTGTCTATTGGATATCGCTTTCTAGATTTTTTTCTTTTCATTTCTTTAAGGAGCTAAAGGAGTGTTCGGGTCACGTATTCGTGGATTCTGTCCCTGAATTCTGCTTACCAGAGGTAAGATTAAAGAGAATCTTATTGTGGAAAGGACACCTATCTTGTCATCTCTCAAAATGAAGTCAAGGCGCTTAGCTTCCTGTTTCCAAATTGAAATGAATCTGTTATTCCAGGCACATTGTTATACGGCTAAGATAGGATCATTCAAGAGCTTTTTACATTGTCCATAAATCATTTAAGTCACTCTCTCCTTCCTGTTTCTAGCTCTTTCTCTAATCCCCACTGACACTTGTACTGGGGCAAACTTTTAAGCCAGATAAAGAAATAACTCAAGGCTTTGGTTTTGTGATGATAATGCCTGTATATTACTAGCCACACTTTTCCTAGTCTTGCTTACACTGGTTAATTGGGAATCGCTGTTATTCAGTCAGTACAATAAACTGTAACATTTGTTACTGACATTAACTATCACATTGAATATTTCTTGATATTCACAGATTGCAAACTGGTTATACTTATCTGTCACCTGTGAGTTAGTTTGAGGCCAGTTTTATTTATTTATTTATTTACTTATTTATTCACTGTCTCCACTTCAGGTTGACATATACAGACAGGAAAGAGAGGAAAAGAAACCACAGCACCAAAACTTCCTAAGGTGCCATGGGGTCTCTAACCTGGGTCATGTACATAGCAAAGTAGTGCATTATCTGAGGGAGATATTTTGCTGTCTCTAGGGCCAGTTTTATTAAGGATCAGTTTCCACAGGTTTTAAATGGAATTAATTTTAGCTGACAGGCCTAACCCCCAGAGGAGCCTACATGGTGTACTCAGCAGACAGATAATATGTATGAATATAGTAGCTAGTCCAAGGTTCCTGGAGAAACCAGTAAGAAGTTAACAGCCTGTCCTTGCCACGTGCCCAAATCATTACCAGTAGAAAAATGCATTCATCATACAGTGCGAAAGACAAGGGGACATTTGAAAGACTTGTTTCTCTTATTTTTCTTCCTCTTTTCCTATTTCTTTTTTATTTTTTTAATTTGTTTATTTTGGATAGAGACAGAAATTGATAGGGAGGGGGATGAACAAGAGAGACCTGCTACATTGCTTCACTGCTCATCAAGCATCTCCCTTCTAGGTAGGAACCAAGGGCTTGAACCTGTATAATTAATTGTGCACTATAATGTGTTTGCTCTACCATCTGGTAGATGTCCCACTACCCAGCCCCTCTCCTTCCTACTTATACACTTGCTTTGATGTCCTATAGATGAACTTTTTCTTATTTATTTTAATGAGAGAAAGTCGCAGGGGGAGACACACGGAACCTGGGACCAAGAAGCTCCAGTCATGAAAGTCTCTTCTATATTTTTAAATATTTCACTTATTCATATTTTAGATAAAGACAGAAACTGAGAGGAAAGGTGGAGATAGATAGATAGATAGATAGATAGATAGATAGAAGACACCTGCAGTACTTCTTCACCACTTATAAAGCTCTCCCCACCCACCACAGGTGGGGGCCGGGGTTACACATGGTAATGTGTCCACTCAACCAAGTATACCATCACTCAGCCTGCATGAAAGTCTTGTGTGTGGCCACTATGCTGTGTCCTCAGTACAGATTTTCCTCTCTCTGAAGTATGTGAATGTACCCTTTTAAGATACCATAGTGAAAGGTAAAGAGAACTGATAGACATGGTAATTGAAGGTGGTAACTGAGGGAGAAAGGTTAAGGGAAAGTAGGAAGAAAGAATGGGAGTGGAAAGTTACTAGCACTCATGAGCTCTCCTTAACTGCTATTAAAATAAAACCATTTTTGTAATCTACATTTGTCATTTAGGAAGTAGTGGGGCAGTTTCCCATCTGTTCCATAATTCCTGACTGCAGGTGCTACATTTATTTCCAGTTTACTGCATATAGCACTGTCTGCTGTAACCTTCAGCTTACGGACAACGGAGAATTTATGAATTGGTGATCTGATGACTTTCTGACTTATTCCATTAAACTTTGCAACTAGACAGTTACTTTTTTTTTTTTAATTTATAAAAAGGAAACATTGACTAAACCATAGGATAAGAGGGGTATAACTTCACACAATTCCCACCACTTAGACAGTTAGTTTTTACCCACCCCCCCTTTTTTTTCGGAGTGGAATCAGGACCTTTAACGTAGCACTGCTTTAGGTCACTTCTCATGAAGAGAGGAAGAGACACCACAGCTTCCTCTGTTGCCATATCACCTCCCATGCAGTGCCAGGGCTTAAGCCTAGGTTGTGTGCATAACAAGGCACTAATAGTGCTCAGTAATCGGCGAGGCATCTCTCTAACTTTCACTGTTCACCTTTTACCAAGCTATAGGACTACTGATGTATTTTTTTTCCAGTGGTTTTAAGATTTTAAGTTTTTTTTTTTTTTAATATTTTTATATTAGAGGATTACATGTCAACAGGGGTTTGAATCCATACTATTCCACCACCATTCAGTTCTGAATCTTTACTCTCCCCACTGCAATCCACCACAGTTCCCCTAAAGTTTTAGACATGGGCCATCTGTTGGCCAACTATCTGTCCACATTTATACATAGTTTCCCCTTCTTTTTCTGATTCAATCCTCTCTTCCCCTCTAAGCCACTCATGACATCATAACTACCTCTATATGTCCCTCTCCTTTTCCTTCTCTCTGGGTGCTGATGGAGCTGGAGTGTAGAGTCCTCTTATCTTCATCCTATCACTTCTCCCCCACTGGGAGTATGGATCAAGGTTGTTTTTGGGGAACAGAAAGTAGGAGTTCTGGCTTCTGTAGCTGCTTCTCTGCTGAGCATGGGCATTGACAGGTCGATCCATACCCACATCCTGTTTCTATCTTTCCCTAGTGGACCAGAGCTTTGGAGATGTGAGGGTCCAGGACACATTGATGAGGTCTTCTGCCCAGAGAAGTTGGGGTGGAGTCATGGTTAGCATCTGTAGCTTGGTGTCTGCAAGGTGGCATGACCTAAGTTGAGACAAGATGGTTAATGAACAGGAACCAGAAAGTAGGATCTGAGCCGATGAGATTAGTGATTTTACAGTAAAAGAAAGCTAGGAGAACCATTGTAGGCATGTTCCTGGGGGTGTACCACTATAGTAGTTTGGTAGCTAGCCTGAGGTTGGATGAGAATATTGTCTGAGAGAATGGTGTCAGAGGAGAGAAAAGGGCTAGAATGTTAGGTTAGGGAAGGGAGTAACACCCATTCTTATAAAAAAAAAATTTTAATGGCTAAAATTAACTATTTACCTCCATCCACCTGCTCCAGGGCCCATATGTAAATGCCAGAGCCTGTGTAACCTCTAAGTCTCTATTGGTCTGAGCTTGTAGCTCATGGTCACATGTGAGGAACATTGCAGGCTGCACTCATTTCAGGACCAGTCTTTTTCAAGTAACAGGGTAGGATACCCCCAGACTCCCTTCAGAGACTGGGGCTATCCCTACTGTCATTACTTTATGGTAAAGCCAAGGTAGGACTATTGATGTATTTAGGGTTTTGGGGCTGAGGAACAGCACAGTGGTTATGCAAAATGACTTTCATGTCTGGGGCTCCAGCCTCAAATCTTAAGCCAGAGCTGAACAGTGCTCTAGTCTTTATCTTTGTATGTCTTTCATTAAAATAAATAAAATATTAAAAGATAAAAAAAGAAGTGTAAGATTCTAGAGTCTTATAAGGATTTTCTTTTTTTTTTTTTTTAAAGAAGTGTAAGATTCTAGAGTCTTATAAGGATTTTCTTTTTTTTTTTAAATAGGAACTAATAACCATGGTGGCAATAAAACTATGAAACCACTGCTCCTGGTGGCCGCTTTTTCTTTTCTTTTTCTTTTTTTAATTGAATAGGACAGAGAGAAATTGAGAAGGAAGGAGAGGAGGTAGGCAGAGAGAGAGAGAAAAAAAAAAAAACAGACACCTGCAGACCTGCTTCACCACAAGTGAAGAGTCCCTGCTCCAAGTGGGAAGCTGGGGCTCAAATGCCAGTCCTTGTTCATGGTAGTATATGCACTTAACCAAGTGTGTTGCCACCCAACCCCTCCTATTAGAAGTATTTGCAGCTTAGGGGCGGGTAGTTAAGCTCACATAGTACTGAGCTCGAGGACCGGAGTAAAATCAAGCCCCTACTCCCCACCTGCAGATGGGAGAGTCAGTTCACAAGCAGTGAAGCAGGTCTGCAGGTGTTCTCTCTCCCTCTCTTATTTCCCCCCTCCCCTCTCAATTTCTCTTTGTTCTATCCAATTAAAAAAAAAAATGGAAAAAATGGCTGCCAGGAGTGGTAGATTTGTAGTGCTGATATCAAGCACCAGTGATAATCCTGGAGGGAAAAAAATAATAATTTTCAACTTGTATTGTGTCATAACTCATGGTTTGGTCAATAAGGTCTGGCTTATGGAGCTGCTGAGGATGGTGCCTGAGCCTTTTGGTGCCTCAGACAGGGACCAAAAGTTTTTGTTTTGTATGTTTTTTTTTTCATAACCATTATTTTGTCTCTCTAGCCCTCAAGGATATATATATTTTTTAATTACTAAACATGGAAAACTCCCTCATCTGCTAGTCTGTCCTTTGCCATTTCATATGATCTTGATAAAGAAGTAAAGGGTAAATGAAGGGTTAAAATCAGGGGAGCGGAGCAGTGAAGATAGTTGACCAGGTAGATTGGCTGCACAGTAAGCC
This sequence comes from Erinaceus europaeus, assembly GCF_950295315.1. Taxonomy (NCBI): domain Eukaryota; kingdom Metazoa; phylum Chordata; class Mammalia; order Eulipotyphla; family Erinaceidae; genus Erinaceus; species Erinaceus europaeus. Next base: position 109,701,426 of record NC_080163.1, on the reverse strand, counting down.
TTGGGTTTAACCCCTGTGCTGCGGAGGACACTGTGGATGGTAAAATGGAACTTTGGTGTCTGTCCCTCTTTATCCTTTATCTGTCTCTCCCTCTTTCTTTTTCCCCTCTTTCTAAGTGTATAGAATTTTTTCAAAAAAATAGCCGGCTCATTCAACATTATCTCCCATGCTTGAGGCCTTTTACTTACTCCCTGGTAGCCACATTAAAAATTTCTTTTTCAACTAATTTTTTTACTGCTGATTTAATATTGATTTACAAAATTATGAGCTAGCAGGGGTATAATTGCACACCGTCTTCACCACCAGAGTTCTGAGTCTCCATTCCCTCCACTGGAAGCTGCAGTAGTTCTCCCAAGGTCACAGATAGGAGTTGACTATTATTTCTAAAACTATATTTTTATGTATTTGCCCATTTTTTCTTTTTATTAGTAATTTAGTAATGATTAACAAGATTGTAAGATAATGGGTACAGTTCCACACAGTTCCCAATATCAGAGTTGTGTGTCCCATCCCCTCTATTGGAAGCTTCCCTATTTTTTTTTTTTTAGATTTTATTTATTTATTTATTAATGAGAAAGATAGGAGGAGAGGGAAAGAACCAGACATCACTCTGGCACATGTGCTGCTAGGGATCGAACTCAGGACCTCATGCTTAAGAGTCAAAAGCTTTATCACTGCGCCACCACCTGGACCACAGCTTCCCTATTCTTTATCCTTCTCTGGGAGTATGGACTAAAATTCCTTACGGTGTGCAGAATGTGGAAGGTCTGGCTTCTGTAATTGCTTGTCCACTGGACATGGGAGTTGGCAGGTCAGTCCATTATCTACAGCCTGTTTCTACCTTTTCCTAGTGGGGTAGGAGGACTCTGGAGAGGTGAGGTTCCAGGACACATTGGTGAGGTCGTCTGTTCAGGAAGGTCACGGTGGCATCATGGTAGCATCAACATACTTGGTGGCTGAAAGGCGGTATGATATAAAGCAAAGTGTTCAATAAACAGGCGCCCAAAGGTGAGAATAGTCGTCCATTTTTTTCTGTGATGCTGCCTTCTCTTCCTTTTAAGTCATACCTACACCTATTGCTGCTTCTGAATGTTTTTCCTTTTTCCCTCTTCTCTGTCTCAGTCTTGATGGAATTGGAGTTCAGAACTCTCTGGTCATCTTCCCCTAACATTTCTCCCCCTCTCAGGATGCAGAAGGTGGCTTCTGTAATTGCTTCTTCACTGGACATGGGCTTGGCAGATTGTTCCATACCCCCAGCCTGTTTCTATCTTTCCCCAGTGGGGTAGGGCTCTGGAAAGGTGAGGTTCCAGGACACATTGGTGAGGTTGGCTGCCCAGGGAAGTCAAGATAGAGTCTTAGTAGCATCTGCAACTTGGTGGTTGTGCCTTAGTGAGTTTCTGAAGAAATCTTGGTTGTATGTCAGGTGATTTATTTTTATTTGTTTATTTTTTCCTAGTTCATCAGGAGTATGATCTGAAATGGCTCCTACCCCATAGCCACATCTCTGGAAGTCCATTAGAAAAAAATTTATGGGCCACCAAAGTAGCTCACCTGGATTACATGCTTGCTTTGTCATGTACACAACCATAGTTTGAGTATAGCCCTCATTGCATTAGGGAAAGCTCTCTCTCTTTGTGTCTCTGTCTGAATAAAAAAATAGTCAGCCCAGCAAAATGACGCTCCTGTGGCAATAAAAATAATAGTAATGGTAATACTGTCGAGGTAGAATGTGAATGAGAGGGTGATCAACTGACATCTGTCACTCCACTGATTACTAGTGTTGATTCAACTGATCTGACTGGCTAGGTAGGTGTCCCCTTCTGCCCTTAATGCTCCATGTGAGTCCCCCCTGAAGCTGCAAGCTCAGTTGAAGAGGACAACTTCTCTCAAACAGAGACAGACCAGTCCATCTTTGGTCGAGAGTATAGAAGTAGCTGTGCTCCCCTGCTAGAGCCCCCAAACAAGCTCTCAAGGTAAAATGTGAGAGTTATCACTTCCTCTAAGACACTGTCACTAACTCTGTGACTCTATCACTATATTATTTTTTTTTACTTTGTCCAGCACTAGTAGTGAAAAGTTGCCTCCTCAGCATTTACCCTTGAAGGATTTCTGCTCCCATGGCCCCCAGTAATCTGTACCAGCAACGCCTTATGCCATCAGTTTATTTTATGCTCTTTCTGCGGCTACATATTCCCTAAGTACTGCTCCGTTACTCTGGTGCCTTACTTGTATCCTCAAGTGTTGATCTCAGTGCTCTATTCTAGTAAAGTCTAGTGCTGCTGGGGACCTGCTGCCCTCTTGCCATCCTGTCCTGCTGCTTTGTTATTGTTCTTATGACATGAGCTTCTCTGCTCTGGGATATCCCGCAGCTTGATGTCAGTAGCAGGAAGCTTCCTAAAACAAGAGGCTAGGACTGTGACCAGCAGGGCAGCATCACTCTGTAGTACCCAAACCATGTTCCTGCATTCGGGCAACATTGTCACAGTTGCTTGCTGTTGGTCCCTGTGCCCTGAACAGATTGGTGTCACTGTTCCCCTTTTCTTCACAGACCGAGCTCATAGATCTGTCTACGGTGGATGTGATCCTCATCTCTAACTACCACTGCATGATGGCACTTCCCTACATCACAGAGCACACTGGTTTCACAGGCACGGTGTACGCTACAGAGCCCACTGTCCAGATTGGCAGGTGAGGACGCTTGTTTTCTTCCACTAGAGAGTGGCCAGAGAATGTCCTCCTTTGCCAGAGATAATGCAGTTGAGTACTATGCTGAGAGTGACAGGTATTTCTCCCTGAGCAGCTGACCCAGAGAACAGGCCAGGCCAGACAGACTTGAGAGTAAAACAGTCGCTTACCAGGGTTGTCTAGGGAGGGACAAGACAGGTTGTTTTCATAGTCTTTCTCTCCACCTCCCACCACCACCACCACCACCACCACCACCACCACCACCACCACCACCACCACCACCCCACAAATTCACAGAGACACCTCCTGTGCAAATGACACTAATGAGGGAGAGAAGGATGAGACAGATGCCACAAAGATACAAGGCAGGATAAAGAAGGCAGAGTAGATTTAAGAAGAAACAAACAAAAAAAAATTACTGCTTTGCTTTCAAACCTCCATCCCACCTCACCCCCCCCCTTCCTGGTTTAGTGCAGATTAGAGAAGGTTTGTAGGAAATGAGAAAGTCATGAGATGATAAATTATCTGGACCTTTGACACAGGGAAACCAACCAGATCAAGGAGTGAAAACTCAGAGCACTCCTCTGACTCCAAGATGCTCCCCCTCTGACCCCATCCTGCCTTGCCATTACAGACTGTTGCTAGAAGGAACCATTCCAACATTTACTTGGGGGTGGGGTGTAAGGGAAGGAGAACATGTGAAGGGAACTACCGCAGAAAAAAGAAATGTGTGAATGTTAACTAACAAGTCTGACATAAGGCAAAACTAGCAGGGTCCAAAATATGGCACCTAAGAGTTGATATAGACTCTCAGTTTTAGGCTCTACCACAAGCCCAACAGGGTGTAATTGCCAGGAATGACATGTCCTTGTTTCTGTGTCAGATCACATCACCTGCAGTATGTAAAGAAAAACCTAAGGGATCTGAGGAAGAACCATCAGAGGGGAGTAAACACTCAGGGTGCTGGCCACTGTTAATATGAACATAAGCTGGAAAAATCTGACACTAGCCTGAAAACATGAAAGCAGAGGAGAGACAGACAGACGGTCTTCAAGAAAGCTGCTGCCTAGAAAGCTGAAGAGCCTGTGTCCCAGATTTAGAATCCCAGAATTAGTATCGAGTATTGTCCCTTCACATGAAAGGAGGGTAGGAGGTAGGCAGGCTGATTCCCCTTGGTTACAGAGTTGGAGGGAGGTGTTTTTCAAGTTCCTTTCTGACTGTTCCTCTGTCATTGCTTCCATATAGACTTCTTATGGAAGAGCTGGTGAATTTCATTGAAAGAGTCCCCAAAGCTCAGTCTGCCTCCTTGTGGAAGAACAAAGATATTCAGCGGTGAGCAAAGCCCCTCCCTTCTCTTTGACAGCAGAAGCTTTGCAAAACAGTCCCACTTGTTTTCTTTACTTTTACTTACTTACACATTTATGAAAGAGAGAGAAAGAGAGAGCACCAGAGCATCACTCTAGCATATGCGATGTTGGGAGTCAAACTCAAGACCTCACTCTTGCAAGTTCAGTGCTTTATTTGCTATACCACTCCCCAGGAAGTCCCACTGTTTTATTGATGTTTAAACATTTATATTATTTGGACTGAAAAGCCTCTTTTACCTGTTTTATGAATGTGTTATGTTTGATTCGACCAACATTTTCTGAGAGGCACCCAGGCAACGTGTAAAGTATTGTGCTGTCCTGGAGGTTTGGTTGTTGGCTGGTTTTATTAGTGGCTTTATAGTGGTTTACAAGACCATAGAATTAAAGGGGTAAAGCTCCACATTACACCCACCACCAAGGTTGTGTGTTCCTACAAAGTCTCAGAGACAGTTTGCAGTTTTGCCCATTTTTTTTTATAAGTTCTTATGTTTCGGTTATCTATATTCCATATAAATATATATGAAGTTCTTTTTTTTAATGAATAAAAGGATTATCTGTCTTTGAGTTGCTCTGGTTTTGATTGGAAGTCAGGTAGATAAACTGGCAAATTGCCATCATGTATGGCCTGCTTTATAAGAGACCCTTAGTTATGGTGCTGTGAGCACTCAGGATGAAGAAGTTTGCTGAAAAAACCTGAGGGCATTCCTTTGGAAATAGCAATTAAAATGAGTCTAGGAGAAATAAAAAATGAGGGTTTTTTAAAAAATTTTTTGTTTGTTTTTAGAAAAGTAGGGAAAATGGGTGCCAGTCCAGTATCATAGGATCTATATAGTGTCTTCAAAGAAAAGCAAGAAGTTCAGTGGGAGTGAGGCAGGGGCGCAGAGGTGAGAGTCTTCCTTCCCTGCAGGTCAGTGACTTGCTAGCCATCTGGCTATTGAAATTTTGGATGTCCCAGGTTTTGTGAATAGCCTTTTTTCTAAAAATATGTATCTGGAGGGACATCCTTTCAGATATAAGATCCTAAGTTGGATCCCTGGTAGCATATGTACCAGAGTGATACTCTAGCTCTTTTTGCTCATAAATAAATAACTCTTTATTTAAAACCTTTTAAATTTATCTTTATTTATTTACTTATTGAAGAAACAGGTAGAAATCGAGAGGGAAGGGAGTGAAAGAGAGGGAGAGAGACAGAGACACCTGCAGCCCTGCTTCACCACTTCTGAAGCTTTCCCCCTGCAGGTGGGGACCAGGGGATTGAACCTGGGTCCTTGCACATTGTAACATATGCGTTCAAATAAATAACTCTTAAAAAAAAGTCTCTGGGTGCTGGATTATAGCTCACCTGATATTACGTATGCCTTACCATGTATGCAGCCCAGCTTCAAACCCAGGTGGCACATGGGGACACCACAGCACTGCAGTGTGCCCAGAGTGCCTCTGTCTCCTTCTGTATCAATATGAAAAAAAAGAATGGAAAGACGGGACCAAAGTGGCAAATTCTCACATGTGCAAGGCCCCCGTACCACTATATATGTAAACAGGAGTGTGTACCTGAAAAAATACACATTTATTAGTGGTGCAGGGTGGGGAGGTGGGGGACCGGAGCATCACTCTTGACACATATGATGCCAGGGCTCAAATTCAGAACCTCATGCTTAACAATCTGCTTTATCCACTGTGCCACCTCCTGGGCCCCTGTACTTTCTTTTTATATTGTGACGTTCACAATTTGCGCACTTAAGTCTCCTCGAGGCATTACTTTACATACATGTTCTTTTATTTAAATATGTAGCACTTGCTTTGTGTGAACTACTGAACTCAGTGTTTTCTTTAGTTCATTTACTCAGGAAATGGTCACTGAGAAAGCAAGTCACTTACTTGAGGTCACCCAAAACAGCCGTTCAGATCCAGGCAGTCCACTGGTTGGGTGACTCTTTACCCTATTTCTGGGTCACCTCTTGGGCACACTCCTCCCCCCCCTCCACTCCTCCTCTCGCTCCTCTTCCTCCTCCTCACAGGTTCTTATGAGTACATCTCACAGGAAAGGAGAAGAAAGTATTTGGAACTGTGCACTTTTTCTCTTGTATGTTTGGATCTTTCTCTCTCTCTCTCTCCCTTTTTTTTTTTTTTCCTCTTATGTCTGTCTCTTTGATCAAAAAGATAGTGTCTTTATGGCTTCATGTCCTGGACACACATATGTTAAGTCTTCTGTATGTACATGAATGACTTCCTTGAACTGACCAACCTCCACCACCACCACTCTTACATAGTACATCCACCCTTGGGTCCTTATTCTTGTGTGTGTGTGTGTGTGTGTGTGTGTGTGTGTGTGTGTGTGTTTCTGCCTTCAGGGTTATGCTGGAGCTCGGTGCCTACACTACGAATCCACTGCTCCTGGAGGCTATTTTTTCCCCTTTTGTGGCCCTTGTTTATCGTTGTTGTTATTATTGTTGTTATTGCTGTTGTTGTTGGATAGGACAGAGAGAAATCAAAGAGATGGGAAAGAAAAAGACACCTGCAGACCTGCTTGACTGCTTGTGAAGCAACCCCCTGCAGGTGGGGAGCCGGGGGAGGGGGGGCTCAAACTGGGGTCTTTAAGCTGATCCTTGTGCTTTCTGCCATGTGCACTTAACCACTGCGCTACCGCCCAGCCCCAAAGTCCTTATTCTTAATGTCCTTTGCTGTACCTCCTTCCCAGTTCTTGTCCCCTCCATGTGTCTGCTGATATAGACCCATATGTCTATATCTCTCTCCTTGGAGACCTCAGGACTTTTGTTTTCTCTCCCCATAGAACATAACCATCTTGACTTCCCTTACTTCCTCCTTTTTAAGTTTACACCCTTTATAATATCCTGCCACAAATAGTTTTGGCATAGCAGAAGTAATGTTCAGAGGTCACTGCTTCCTGATTCCCAAATCCTGGGCCAAGTCTTAGGTAGTTCCAGTTCTTTATTTGGCCTTTTATTTTCCCCCTATGACCTTGGGCAGAGTTCTTGGCAGTCTTCCTTTGCCTCCCATTCTTAGTAAAATATAAAATAGCTGGAACATAGACGTTTCAGTGTCTGTTAGTATCTAGAGGGTGAATGGGACGTGAAGGAACAGAGAGCTAGGGAAAGGCCTGAAAGTTATTTCATAAGATGCTCAGGAAAGCCTCCCTTTTAAAAACAGATGCTAATTTCAGTAGAATCTTGACTTTGTTTTGTCGCCACCTGGTGGGGAAAATCAGAAGCTGTTGAAAGCTTTCTTAAAGGGTCAAGAATAACTTGTACTATTGGAGAAGACCCTATTTCATTACTTGACACATCAAGACTAACATTTTTTTATCCTGGTCAATTTTTTGTGTGTGTGAGGTGAATCCGCAGTTGTTAGAGAAAGATTTACCGAGGTATTAGACAAACCAAGAAGCCATTCCTTCATTCCTGGATAAATTCCGTGTAAACATGAAGGGTAGTAGAAGAATCTTGTAGTTGCCATCAGTCAGCCAAAAACAAGTCTTTTGAAATATTTACCTGGACTTCCACCTTGGACAACAATACTGAAACTGCTTCATTTGGACAACCATTATCTTGATGAATTTACTTCATTCTCAGATCATAAACCAGTAGATTATCTAGTGTCCTGAAATCCTATGGCATGTTATATTGGGAGACACTGGATTTTTTTTTTTCTTTTTTGCCAGAGCGCTGCTCGCTCAGCTTTGGCTTATGGTGGTGCAGGGGATTGAACCTGGGACTCAGTCTCTTTGCATAACCATTATGCTATCTACCCCTACCCTTTATATATATATATATATTGACATTTTTCTTTGCTTTCTTTTTTTTTAATTCCTCTCATAAAAGTTTACTAACTGTACAGTTTAGAAAATTATACAAGCTTTTGTATTAAGAAAGGAAAGCTCAGTCAAGATATAGATACTCTAAAAATATTTCAAAGGCTACAAAGAATCTGGAAAAATACAGAATGTATTTCTTTTTTTAAATTTTTTAAATATTTCCTTTTGTTGCCCTTGTTTTATTGTTGTAGTTATTATTGTTTTTGTTGATGTCGTTGTTGTTAGGACAGAGAGAAATGGAAACAGGAGGGGAAGACAGGGGGGAGAGAAAGATAGACACCTGCAGACCTGCTTCACCGCCTGTGAAGCGACTCCCCTGCAGGAGGGGAGCCGGGGGCTTGAACCGGGATGCTTATGCAGGTCCTTATACTTTACTCCACGTGCGCTTAACCCGCTGTGCTACTGCCCGACTCCCCAGAATGTATTTCTTAAACTCAGATAAGGATACAGGAAAACATCATTGATGTCAACAATTTTACATATACAAACCTAACTTGGTTTATTTTAAAATTTCTATATATAAAAAAATCATGCTAGCATAACTGTTATATCAGGATTCAGAAATGTGAAGACCTTGAATATACAGATGATTAGACATTAGGCTTAATTTTACTTTCTTTGGAGTAAATTCTGGTATGATGAAAATTTTCAGGGTTCATGGGTTACATTTAAAAAACTGATTACCATGAAGCAGTGGTTAATACTGAAAAATCGGAGTTAAGTCCTAACTTGAGTAAAAAGTTTTCATACTTCCGCTTTTGCAGACTGTTTACTATAAAACCACAAAGACTTCTTTAAGGATTCAACAAATAGCTTAGTAAACTTCAGTGAACTAAAGCTATTCAGTATAGCTATACCTTCTCATTTGGTGTATGAATCCAGAAATTTTCACTATGAAGTACTTGTTTCAGATATCTACTTTACCACCAATTTTTCTGAGTTTCTTGAAATATCTTTTATAACACACAATTTCACTCTCCATGCAAATTGAGGATTGTTATTATTAAGGAAACTCTTATGAATCCTGATTTTTTTTTTTTTTAAACTGGAGCACTATACAGCTCTGGCTTATGGTGGTGCCGAGGATTGAACCTGGACTTTGGAGCCTCAGGCACACAAGTCTTTTTGCATAACCATTATGCTGTCTACCTCTACCCTATTGACATTTTTCTCAGATGATAGGAACTGTGTCATCTTTATCTGTATTTTTATTTATTTTTTTATTCCAGTGCTCTCCTTGTCCAGTTTCAATTAAATAGAAAACATCAACTCAGACATCTGCTGGATAAGGAGAGTAAGTAGGAGAGGGCCACACTGGCAACCATCTCTCCTATAGGGTGGCACCTAACAGGACTCAGCTCTAGCAGCTTGCAGCCATATGGCAATTTGAGCCCACCACTGCCAAAGCTTCCTTTTTTTCCTCCTCTCTCTCTTAAAGAAAAGTTCAAAATATGGATGTCTTTAATGTGAGTTTTTGAAAATCTCTTTAAAACGTTGGCTCATGCATTAATATAAAATCTTGTTTGAGCCACGCAAATTATCTGTGGGTTGGATTTGCAATTGGTCTCCCCAGTTTTGTACTTGATGGAGGCAGTCTTTTGGGTGAGTGCCATGGCATTATTATATGGTAGTAGCTTGAGTTACTAATAAGACCATCAACTTAAAAACAAAAGATAATAAATTAGAATCTTATCATATTTATAGGCCAAAGGAATCTGACAAATTCACTTAAGTCACTGGAAATTAGACTGCCCTAGCATTTGATTTCGGAAAAAAAGAAAAGAGAGATAGAAAGAAAGAAAGAAAGAAAGAAAGAAAGAAAGAAAGAAAGAAAGAAAGAAAGAAGAAGGAAAAGCATAATTATTCCTGTTTTCTAACAGCAGTCAGACTCCCTGACTCAGTTGACAGTACTCCTAGAGATTTATTTGGATGTTAGTTATCCTTCTTCCTCATTTTGACAGTGTGGTTCACTCCTACTGAAAAGGAAACTTTGAAGATTAGTAAAAGGAGACCCTCTTGAAATATTGACCTTTTTTTGACACCAAGATTATTACTGGGGCTTGGTGCCTGCACAGCAAATTCACTGCTCCTGGTGGCATTTTTCCCCCTTTCTTTATTTTTTATAAAACTGGTAATTTTGTATAAAATTAGAGATCTACAATTATAAATTAAGGAGAAATCATTCTAAGATAATAGAGTCAGTCTTCTCTCAAACATTAAGGGATTCTATACATCGTTATATTCCTAAACTATGTAATACATTACCGACTAAAATGTTTTGACAGTAGTGCTCAGAGCTTAAAATATGAGTTCATACCTTATAGAAGACATACAAGAAAAATAACATTGTAGTTGAAGTATCCCTGCCCTGATGCTAGTTGGATACTTATAGAGGAATTGCTCAGCTTGTACTATATAATAGAAAGAAAATTAAAGCTATGAGTTAGGAATTCCAAGAGATTGGTGTGTAAATTTCAGATCTGGCAGCCAAGGAGTTTATGCAGTGGCTAGAATACTGGACTTCAAAGCATGAAATTTAGTCCCTGACAGCACATGTACCAGAGTGATGCTCTGGTTCTTTATTCCTCTCATGTGAGTAAATTTTTTTCAGATCAGCTTCTTAGTAGCCACAGCAATTTCTTTCTTCTAGTGTTTGTTGTCCTTGTTTTTTAAACAGGGTGCTACTGACAACGTCAAGGGCCTGTTGGGAAGAACTACAGGAATATAGTATAAGTCAAGTTTTTATATTGGAATATGATGGGTACTCATTAGCCTCCTGAGTCCTTTCCCCTGTAATGGTAACTTGGCTCACAGTAAGCAGCTCACCACTGCCTTCCAGTGTGGCTTATCTTCAGACACTGTCCTTTCTGATGAGAGCAAGAGGGCAGAGCAGAAGGAAAACCACTTTCTAATCCCACTGCTCTCTCCAGCTGGTATTAGCCATTCAGACTCTGCAGCTCAGCCTCCTTTTCTACAAAACACAAGAATCAAATTACATTACCTCTGAGATCACTTAAATCGTAGTTTTTCAAGCTGTCCAGGGGAGAGGCTCTTAAGCCAGTCCTTCCAGCAGCAGGACTCTCATGCAGCCACCACAGCCTGCTCTTCAACTTTGCAATTGCCGAAACTTAATCATTCCATTTCACTCAAAAGTGATTAGCCACTGAGGGGCTGATTCGGTCTAACCAAGCTCCCACAGTATTGACTAACAAACAGAACTCAGATACTTAATTACTTTCTATTGAGACATCTGCCTGGCTCCAGAACTTGAGCAGCTCATCTATCTAGGACACTCTCTTCTGGTCAGCAGGTCCACTTAAATGATCAGATTAAAAGTAAGAGGTTTTCTCATGAGCATAGAATTAAAGCAGAGCTAGTTAAAGCTAAGCTACTGTCAGGAATTGTTTCTATCCCACTGTGATAGCCCAGGTACTTGCCTTTTTTATAGAGGAATTAACCCAAAACAGAAATTAAGGATTATGATAAGGTTTCAGACTAATACTGAGAAATTCTTGATCTGTGGGGTTAGTATGTAACTCAGATACATTATCTGCTTTGCATGTAAGAGAGGTTGGTGTTATCCCCAGCACGAGTACACACCCACACACACATATCAAAGTTAAGAGAAGTGTCTGATTTTGAGACTCTGTATTTCCGGTAAATTCCATACAGGTCACTCATTCATATATCCCCACCCATACATGTGTGAGCACGCTTTGTAGTAAGGAGACAGAATAAGTCCTGCTGCTTCTCATATTCTTTATATTCCACTCTTGTATTCCTTTTGTTTGGTTATTCATCAAATACTTAGGGAAAAATCCAAGCAGTGTTTTATTTATGAGCTTTTAAGTGGTCCCTGTGGACTTAAAAGTCTTACTCTTGAGCAGGAACACATGATCCTGGGCTGCTTGTTGTGGATAGAAGTAGAGACAGTAGAGCCCTGGCTTGAAGTCAAAACCTTGAGGGAAAAGTTTATCAAGCACTCAAGTGTGATAAGAACCAAACAAAACAATGAAATCTTTCAGAAAGTACTTAGGAAACATTTAGACTGAGAGAACTTGACTTTGATAAATTATAAAGCCAGAAAAAACAGAACTAGTTCCCACTGGGTTTCTTTATCCGACTTCTCCTAAATCAGCCAATAACCCTAATGGCTTCGAATGGCTCCCTAAATGCCTCTGTCTAATTGTGGTGTCCAGGAAGCATCAGGAAAGTTTTAGAGGAAAGCTAAGTTAGACAGGATGTTTGGCTATAAAAGGAAGTGATGACAGAGTGACTCTCAAAACTGTAAAAAGAAAAATGGTAGCAAAAGAATTTGGTATGTGTAAGTTCTCAATTCAGAGAACTTCAGACTTATTTACTGAGTAATTCTCAAGTATATGGTATTAAACATTTGTGATAAATCTCCCCCACTCACCCCTTCCAAGTTTCAGAGATTGTCAAGCAAAGATTTGGTACCCAAGTGGCAAGACTGGGCTTGGAAGGCTAGGTAGGACTTGAATGAGACTTGTAGAGATAGTTCCAAGATAAGGGAGCAGTGGGAAAAAACATGATGCCATGGCATAATTGAGAAGTGAATGTTATGGTGAAAATCAACCAGTGCACCCCAAGAAGGAGAGAAGACTCCAAAGTTAACATATATGCTGATGAATATTGAAACTGTTTTCTTGAAAAAGTTAACAGTAGATATGACTAATTTCTAGTTTAACTCTTCTGTCTAGTTCATAGAAAATTTACCAAGATTGTTTGTGAAAATATAGTCACCCATTTATATGACAAAAGGAAGATTATACCTGTATTCATAGCAACACAATTTTCTAATAGTTCAGATTTGCAAACAACCAGCAACAGAAAGGTCAACAAAATAGTGCACTTGGATACCGTGTTTGCTTTGTCAGGGGCACAAGCCAGGCCCCTCTGCACTAAAGGAAACTTCCACACTGTGGTATCTTTCTTTCTATCCCTCTATTTTTAATATCATGAAAAGCTTGCCTGGAATGGTGAAACCCAAGTGATGGCAAAAACAAAAGAAAGTTGTAAATTGTATACACAGTGGAATGCCACATAGCTATTAGAAAATAATGTCATCTTTTTTGCTACATCTTAGAGGGATTTTAAAGGAATCATGCTAAGTGAGATCAGCCAGGAGACGGATGATCTCACTCATAGGTGGGACTTAAAGAAAGGGAAAACCCAGGATGAAGCTTAGACTAACTCTTCTGCCACAGAGCCCGTCGGGAAATTGTGAGGCTCCTCACAATTTCCTGCTTCACAAAGCACCCGCATTCTGGGGGGAGACGTCTCCCCCTATCTTTTTATCTAATGGCCATAGTATCAGGAATGCGGAGTGCTTTGTGAGGCAGGGAGTCTGATAAGACGGGGCACACCTTTGGGGTTACTCCTGTCCTTTCTTGCTCAACCTCTTGGTAGAGAGAAAGACTGACAGGATAGACGCACTCCTCAGGTCAAGCCCTGCCAAGCTCAACCACATCCTCACAATTTCCCAACAAGAGCCAAGACTTTAAAGGTTGGAGGAGGGAGGTTGTTAAGGCATAGGGAACCCAGGGCATGATAGCCGAAGAAAACTTAGGTAGTGGTAGGTGTGGTGTGCAGATGCCTATCACAAGGAGATGAGAAATTATGCACAGTTGACAATGATCTTGTAAATCATTATTTTCCTCAGTAGTCACTAAAGAAAAAATGTGGGGTGGGTAGTGGCACATCTGGTGAGTGCACACGTTATCATGTACAAGGACCTGGATCCAAGCCTCTGTACATGCAGAGGGGAAGCTTCACAAATGGTGAAGCAGTGCTAGCTTGTTCAGTCTCCCTCCCTTCCTCTCCCCCTCCTGCACCCCTCCCCCCTCCCTCTTCCTCTTTATCTTCCTTTTCCCTATCTCCCCTTTCCTTCAAAATTTCTGTCTTATCAAATAAATAAAAAAGGAAGAGGGACATTTCCTAAACATTTCCAGATAGAGAAATAGCAGTCACATTATTTGAGATCTAAGAGGTATAGTCGATATAAAGCACCAGAATAAGACACCCAAAGGATTTAGGCATAAAGGTGAGAGGGTAGGGAAATTAATATGCGCTGATCTCATACTGACATTTCAGTTGTTCATTTATTGTACTTGTGATGGAGCTGTATTACCTTCCATTTAGAAATATGGTGAACAACAGAACTTAGGTAAACTGTTCAGTGCTAAACAACTGGCAAGGGTGAAGGTAATGGAAACAAATCCCACTAAATGGAGCAGAAAGCTAAGTTACATTGTATGTGTAACTGTGTACAGGGCTAGGAAGACAGCATAATAACGGTTTTATAAAAAGCTCTCATGACTGAGACTCTGAGGTCCCAGGTTCAATCCCAAGCACCACCATAAAACAGAGATGAGCAGTGCTCTGGTCTTTCCTCTCATGAAATTAATTTTTAAAAAGAATTGTATACAACTGGGGTTTATTGAAATGTCACTTAGAAACTCCGGGAATGCTGAACTTTAGTGAGGGAATTATAACATTCACTATCTCTATACTCGAACATTACCCTCAAATCTGTATAAGCATTGGGTTGTCTGTCCGTGTGGACAGACACAGGACTGTGGTTGTCTCTAGCTCCACCAGGAAGAGTCCCCTTCTTGATCAAGTCTCTCAGGAATGGTCTATCACATGTTTACTGGCAGGATTCAGTTCCTTTTATGGCCCTGCCATATGGACCTCTCCCCAGAGCATCTCACAATATAGCAGCTGGTATCATCTGAGCAAGCAGGCAGGAAAGAGCAAGATAGAAGCCAGTCTTTTCCCAGCCCACTCATGGGAGTGACATCCACCATATTTTTCAGATTCTCTTCCCCGGAAGTATGCTATTAGATCCAACACACTCTGGGGGAAGGATCACAAAAGGTGTCAGAAGCAGCCTGCCAGGGAACCCTAATTGGAGCAAGTAAGGGTCCAAAGCAGATGAGAGTTTTGACCTGGCTAGCCTTCCACTTCTGGCTTGCTTCCAGCTTCTCCCAAATGCTTCACCACCTCAAATGCTGTCTATTATCAAGCTTAATTCTGCTTAGACTCAGTGGTGTACTTCAGATAGGACCCCTTGACCATTGGCTTGCTAGTTCTTACCTTCCCAGGTTAACAAATGAAAAATTTTCTTTCTTCCTTTTTTTTTTTTTTGCCTCTAGGGTTATTTGGGGCTCAGTGCCTGCACTATAAATCTACCAACTCCCATGGCCATTTTTTCTTCCATTCTATTGGATAGGACATAGAGAAATAAAGGAGGGAGAGAAAGATAGATACTGCAGACCTATTTCACTACTCAAGAAGAGTCCCAACTGCAGGGGGAAGCAGGGACTCGAACTCAGGTCCTTATGCAGGTCCTTGTACATAATACTATGTGCACTTAACTGGGTGTGCCACTGCCTGGCCCTGAAATTTTTCCTTTTGAGTGTCTGCTAAACTCAAACTTTTGGTTATCAAGAATCATCACGATGTTTTCTATTATTATTGGTTTAATAATTATTAACAAAATTGTGGGATAATAGGGATACAATTCCATATAGTTCCCACCACCAGAGTTCTGTATCCCGTCAGAAGTTTCCCTGTTCTTTATCCCTCTGGGAGTATGGACCAGAGATCTTTATGGGAAGCAGAAGGTGGGAACTCTGGCTTCTGTAATTGCTTCTCTGCTGGACATGGATGTTGACAGGTAGATCTATACCTCCAGCTTGTTTCTGTCTTTGCCTAGTGGCATAGGGCTTTGGGGAGGTGGGGTTCCAGGACACATCGGTGAGGCCGTCTGCCCAGGGAAGTCAGGTTGACGTCATGGTAGCATCTATATAAGCACAAGGGCTCCTTCAGTTTTTCTGGACTACAGTTTCTCTGTGTCACTTACCCTAAAAAGAGAAAGATACTAAAAGATCCAAGATAAAATACATACATCTGAAAATTTCATAAGACTTTTGTTTAAGGAAATTGCATGTGTCCCTCTAGAAATTGATTCTGGACCATCAAGAAAAAAAGTAGTAGGTATTTCCTATTTTAGGCTTCCCTCTTTCTCTTACAGAAAAACTCTATAATCTAGAGGGCATATTCCCTGAATTACAGATGAGGAAATCGAGTAGCAAAAGGTTAAGAGATAACAGAGGTGGAATAGATGTGTTTGGGGGACAGGGAAAGAGGAAGAATCTGCTTTTTTTACCCTGTCACTGTGCCTTTGAGACAAAGCTCTCCTTCCTTCCTCTTCTTCTAGCGTTTGCCCTTCTTCCATAGCCAGTCAACAGCGTCAGGTTGAGCCTGATGTAAAGTTTCGAGACCTCCTTTGAATCTGGAGAGGTGGCAGTCGTTGACTATGTGGGTCATAGTCTGTCTGGAGCCGCAGGGGCAGTTCGGGTCGTCTCTGGCTCCCCAGCGATGGAACATAGCGGCGCACCGGCCATGGCCTGTTCGATAGCGATTGAGGAGGGCCCAATCATAACGTGCTAGGTCAAAGCCGGGTTGACGCTTGCAGGGGTCTGTGATGAGGTGTTTGTTCTTTATCTCAGCTGACTGCCAACTCTGTTTCCAAGAGACTGGAACAGAGAAGTTCAGTGTAGGCATAGGGGACCAGATTGGGTGACGAGACGTCAAACGTTGGACAGGGTGGGCGAAGATATCCGCGTATATTGGCAGGTCCGGTCGAGCGTAGACGTGGGAAATGAACTTAGATGATGCCGCATCCCAACGAATATCTGGTGGGGCGATGTTGCTAAGAACTGGCAGCCATGGAACCGGGGTGGAATGGATGGTTCCAGAAATTATCCTCATGGAGAAATATAATTTAGAATCGACCAAGTGGACATGGGGGCTACGGAACCATACTGGGGCACAGTATTCTGCAATGGAATAGCATAATGCCAGAGATGATGATCGTAGTGTGGAAGCACTTGCACCCCATGAGGAGCTGGCCAGTCTTGCAATGATGTTATTTCTCGCGCCCACCTTTGCTGCAGTTTTTATGAGATGTTCGTGAAATGACAGAGTGCGATGGAGAGTAATGCCAAGATAGACTGGCTGGGCTTCATGCCGGATTCTGTATCGCCAAGCTGCACATTAAGCACACAAGGCCGAGGCATGGTGTAGATGGAAAACAGATGATACTGTTTTTGCAGTGCTAGGGATTAGTCGCCATTTTTTACAGTAATCAGATATCAGAGACATGTCTTTCATGAGTGTTTCCTCGAGGATGTCGAACTTGGATACCTGAGTTGCACAGCAGATGTCATCGGCGTAGATGAACTTCCTTGAAGTTTCTGGGAGGTCATTGATGTAAATATTAAATAGCGTAGGAGCCGGAACAGAGCCCTGGGGGAAGCCACTTGAGACAAGTCTCCATCTGCTAGACTTGTCACCCAGATTCACCCGGAATCTTCTGTTTTGGAGAATCTGTTCCTCAGATTGTCAAACAGTCACAGGTTGGGGAGAGAAGGTCCTTCCAGAAACCTCATTTGAAGGGAGCAACTCTACAATTTCCCTGTGTCCAATCCAAGGCCTAGTCTGGCTTCCCAAAGCGCTCACAGAGTGTGCACCTGGTGTGGACTGGTATCAGAGCTCCTGAGAAAGTGACAGATGGTCAAGGTTTCTAAGCCAGAGTGTTGCCAACCCTAAATGTGAAGAAGACAATAGAGGAGATTTCAGGATTGAAACAGGCCTAGTGATATTTATAACTCAGTGTATATGAAACAGACTGAGAGGGGACTCAGAGTGGGAAGGACCTTACAAAGTCAAGAGCTTTAGATTGTATTCCAATGTGAGCCATTAAAGTAAATGTGGGGGTGGTTGGGCAGTGGTGCTGTGGGTTAACTGCACATGGCGTGAAGCTCAAGGACTGGTGCAAGGATCCCAGTTCGAGCCCCCGGCTCCCCACCTGCAGAGGAGTCGCTTCGCAGGCGGTGAAGCAGGTCTGCAGGTGTCTGTCTTTCTCTCCCCCTCTCTGTCTTCCCCTCCCTTCTCCATTTCTCTGTCCTATCCAACAACAGCAACATCAATGACAACAACAGTAATAACCACAACCTTAAAACAACAAGGGCAACAAAGGGGGGGGGGGGAAAGGCCTCCAGGAGTAGTGGATTCATGGTGCAGGCACCTAGCCCCAGTAGTAACCCTGGAGGCAAAAAAACAAACAAACAAAAAAAGTAAATGTGTGTGTGTAGAGAGAGATTTGTATTTTTCTTATATTATTTAGGTCCTTTTATATATGTGTATGTGTATGTTGTTTTTTTGTTTTGTTTTGTTTTTGCCTCCAGGGTTATTGCTAGGGCTCAGTGCCTGCACCATGAATCCACTCCTCCTGGAGGCTTCCCCCCCCCCCTTTTGTTGCCCTTGTTGTTATATCATTGTGGTTATTATTGATATCAATGTTGTTGGATAGGACAGAGAGAAATGGAGAGAGGAGAGGAAGACAGAGAGGCAAAGAGAAAGACACCTGCAGACCTGCTTCACTGCCTGTGAAGCAAGCCCCGTGCAGGTGGGGAGCCAGGGGCTCGAACCGGGATCCTTGCACCAGTCCTTGTGCTTTGCGCCATGTGCGCTTAACCTGCTGTGCCACCACCTGGCCCCCTGTTTAGGTTCTTCTATGAGGAAAGCAAGTTCTTCTATGAGGAAAGCAGGCAAGGATGACTTCAAGCTTAGATATCTCTTCTCATATTGTATTTACATAGAAATTTGTTTTACACTTAAACATCTTGTGAGCAGAGAATTTACATAAGGCCAGTTGTATCACATAATTCTTATGGTCTGGACCCTGCTAAGTAAATATTTTAGAGAATAAGACTGATATTTGGTTGTTGAAAAATGAAAAAAAAAAGGTAAAGAGAATCAGAGCAGCCTATTCAGTGTTTACTGTCTAAATGCAGCTCACTGTTCTTTTAACATTATTAGGATCAGGTTCTTTCTTCCTTTCTTTCTTTCTTGCACAACTTTTTGTTTTCCACTGAGTTAGTAATCATCTTTATTCACTGACATAATTTTCTTTGTACCTATTGTTACAATGTGCAAGGACCTAGGTTCAAGCCCCCAGTCCCTGTCTGCAGGGGGAAAACTTCACAAGTGGTGAAGCAACTCCCCTGCAGGTGGGGAGCTGGGGGCTCGAACTGGGAGGTCCTTACGCAGGTCCTTGTGCTTTGCGCCACGTGTGCTTAACCCACTGCACTACTGCCTGACTCCCTGATCTGCCACTTTTTATAAATAGTTTTATTGACATATAGCTACATTCATTATTTACATATTACCTATAGTGTTAAAAGCAAAGTGGAATAGTTGTAACAGATTGTTGACTACAAAGCTTATGCTTTACAAAATGCAAAAATATGTGGGCCTTTACAAAAAAATGTTTGCTGACCACTAATCTAGAAAATCAAGAATGTCCATCCTTGATTAATTTTTTTTCTTAATTTTTGTGTTTCCCCTCCCCCTCATTTTTGTGCTTTTCCTTTATAACTATTATTTATTTAGATTTTTTATTTCCTGGTCTATCACTAAAAAATTTCCTCCTATTTTCCATCTCTTTGATTTTTTTCTGGCCTCCAAGGTTATCACTAGGACTCAGTGCCAGCACTACAAATCCACTGCTCCTGGTGGTCATTTTTTTTTATGGATAGGACAGAGAGAAATTGAGAGGGGAGGGGGATACAGAGAGGGAGAGAGACATCGAGAGACACCTGCAGACTTGCTTCACTGCTTATGAAGCGACCCTCCCTTTCCCCTGCAAGTGGGGAGCCAGGGGCTCAAACTGGGCTCCTTGTCCAGGTACTTGCACTTCATACTATGTGCACTTAACCCAGTGCGCCACAGCCTGGCCCCCTGATTTTGTTATTTTTGTCTAGAAAATTATCACCAACCTTTTTGAAAGTTTTTCTTTTTTTATAAATTTATTTTACTGTTGTTTTTATTAGTGATTTAATACTGACTTACAAAATTATCGGATAATAATGGTATAATTCCACACTGTTCCCACCATCAAAGTTCTCTGTTCTCATCCCCCTCAGCAGAAACTGCAATAGTTCTCCCAGGTCACAGATATGGATTGACTAGATAGATAGACAGACAGACAGATACGGATTGACTAGATAGATATATAGATAGATTGATTGATAGATACTGATATAGATAGGTAGATAGATACTAACCCATTTTTATTTACTTCTATGACCCTATCTTTGCTTCCTTTCTTAGTCACACCTATGCCTACTACTGCTTGCAAGTATCCTTCCTTTTTCCTCTTCTCTCTCAGATTAGTGAAATAGTACCTGATCCTCTGTGTTTTTCAGGTCCACTTCCCTTTCAGTGATGGTATAAAAATAAAGATTCCTGATAACAAACATTTCAGTCTTGGTGGAATTGGTGTTCAGAGCTCTCTGGTCATCTTCCCCTATCATTTCCCCTCTGGGAATATGGACCAAAATTATGGGGGTTGCAGTGGAATGAGTTCTGGCTTCTATAATTGTTACTTCACTGGACATGGGCATTGGCAGGCCGATCCATAACCCCCAGCCTGTTTGTGTCTTTCCATAGTAGTATAGATCTCTGGAGACATGAGCTTCCAGGACACTTTGCCCAGGAAGGTCAAGATGGAATCCTAGTAGCATCTGGAATTTGGTGGCTGAAAGGCAGTAAGATATAAATCAGGACAAAATGTTAAATAAACAGGAACCAAAGAATAGCAATAGAGCAGATGAGAATTAGGGACCTTAGGTTGGAAAGAAACTAAGATGCCTATTTTAAGTATGCTCCTAGGGGCCCATGACTTTAGTAATCTTTCTTGAGCTAGATAGTTAACATGGAGGTGGACAAGAAATATTGTCTGGGAAGATGGTGTCAGAGTTGAGAATAGAATTTGAAAGCCAGATTAGGGCAGTATTCTTACTTAAGCAGTGTATTCTTCCAATATGTAGTTTGAAGATTTTCTATAGTCTAAAAATTAGGAGTTTTAGTGTTTGTTTCATCCTCTTGCCAGAATTTCTGTCAGGGACACCTATTATCTGTATGTTGCATCCTCCTTGCCTTTCTTTAGTTTGCCTTTTTCTTCCCAATTCACTTCATCTCTTTTCAGTATCTAACCTTTTCTTTTCTTTTCTTGCGTCCAGGGTTATCACTGGGGCGCAGTGCCTGTAACCACGGATCCACTGCTCCTGAAGGCCGTCTTTTTCCCCCTTTGTTATTGTTATTGTTGTTGTTGGGCAGAACAGAAAGAAATAGAGAGGAGGGGAAGACAGAAAAGGGGAGAGAAAGAGAAAGATAGACACCTGCAGACCTTCTTCACCACTTGTGAAGCTACCCCCCTGCAGGTGGGGAGCCAGGGGCTCGAACTGGGATCCTTATTGCCAGTCCTTGTGCTTTGCACCACCTGCACTTAACCCACTGCAGTACTACCCGGGCCCCTTTAACCTTTTCTTCATATATATTTTTATGACATTATCTTTTGTGCTTATCCAGTTAAGTCTTCATATCTAAAAGGTTTTTAATTCTCTGAATTCTGACACATCATTTTAGGGCTTTCCCTGTGTGTTAAATAGTTTGTTGTTGTTGCTTTTTTAATTTTCAGATTTCACTGTCATGTTTTCGTTGTTTTTATGTTATTACATATATATTGTGCACCCTGGGCTTCACACCAACATGATGCCACCATTCCCAAATGGACTGCTTTTTTTTTTTTTAATTAATTTATTTTCATTATAGTTGCCCTTGTTTTTTTTCATTGTTGCTGTAGTTATTATTGTTGTTATCGATGTCATCATTGTTAGATAGGACAGAAAGGGGGAGAAAAAGATAGACACCTGCCAACCTGCTTCACTGCCTGTGAAGCGACTCCCCTGCAGGTGGGGAGCCAGGGGCTTGAACCAGGATCCTTCTGCTTGCACTTTGTGCCACGTGTGCTTAACCCACTTCGCTACCGCCTGACTCCCCCCAAATGGACTTCTTAAAAAAAATTAATCAGGCAAAGAGAGACAGGAACAACGTGGCAGTGCTGCTCTAGCATTCATAAAGCTTCCCCCAGAGTACTTGTATGTAGTCTCAGGGTTCTCATTCACAGTAACCCTAGCCCTACCGTACGACCTACTGAGTGAGTGCTTTCCTGGCCCTGCATATATATATATATACACTTTATATATATATATATATATATATATATATATACTTTTTTTTTTCCTTAATTCACATTGTGTTGTACTTGTAGACTGTTGCCTTCTCCTCTCAAGGATGCAGTGGAAGTGTCAACCTGGAGAAGATGTTACAGCATGCAAGAGGTGAACTCTGCCCTCAGTAAGATCCAGCTAGTGGGATATTCACAGAAAATTGTAAGTGTTAACTATAATAAGCAATTCATGGGTGCTTTTGATTTCCATTGTTCTTTGTAAGGACCCACCCTAGTTCCTTTTCTTAAGTCATTCAGTACTAATACAAAGTGAAAAGATGGTGGTCCAGGAGGTGGCGCAGTGGCTAAGGCACTAGACTCTCAAGCATGAGGACCTGAGTTCAATCCCTGGCAGCACATGTACCAGAATGATGTCTGGTTCTCTCTCTCTCCTATCTTTCTCATTAATAAATAAATAGAATCTTTAAAAAAAAAAAAAAAAAGAAGCGCAAAGATGTAATGTCTGCTGCTTCCCTCCAACCTTCCCAGATTTGTCCGGCCCTCTGCCACTAGCCTTCACATCCCCCAGCCCTAGCTGGCACTTGATTGGTCAGCAGAAGGTGGGTGAAAAGAAAGGCATCTCATCCTATTCACATTAGAGCAGGGGCACTATAGGCTTTGGACAATTAAATGGGGAATGAAGCACATAGAAGATTTCAGCAATTTGACAAGTATAACTTTGGGGTTCTAAGCTAATAATAAAGTTTCCCTTTTGTGTTAACTGGTGCTGGAGCCCAACAATTTTTCTCAAGTTGAAAGAAAACCTGAGTATTTGTATTTTTAGTCTGTTTGGTGAACTAGCACCCTGTTTCTCTTTTACTTTCTTGCTTTTCTTTTCTTTCTTTCTTTGGAAGAGAATTGTATCTGGTGCCAGGGATGGTACACAGGGCCTCATACATAGAAGGCGTATGTTCTGACCACTGACAACCCCCCCCCAGCCCTATCACCCCTTCTTCTATGAGAGATGCCTGGTAGCTGATGACATGTGAATAGACTTAAACTCTCAAGAGAGGCGACAAATCGTTACTATAGATTTTCTCTTAGTCATAGATAAAAGTATAGATTTGTCTCCACCATCTTTCTGGATTACTTTCTGTTTCTAAGCACAGAATGATAGTTCAGGTTTTTGTTATTGTTGTTATTTAGGGTTTTTTTGTTTTCTTTTCCCTTGTTTACTTGTGTGGTGTCAGTCCAATGCCACAAGGTCATCATACACATTTACACAGAAATTCTTTTGCAGGAGCTTTTTGGGGCAGTGCAGGTGACTCCTCTGAGCTCTGGCTATGCACTTGGAAGCTCCAACTGGATTATCCAATCCCATTATGAAAAGGTGTCATATGTCTCCGGATCCTCCTTACTTACTACACACCCCCAGGTAATTCTAAAATCGCTTTTAGCCACTGAACTGTTTGGTTATTTAACTTAAATTCAGAATGTATTCTGAGTACCATCAGCTGTTTTTTAAATCCTCCTGATTTCAGCTTCTACAGACTCATTTTTTTTCCTTTTTCTTTTCCTTCTATTTTATATGATTGTGGTTAAGAACACTTAACATTTGCTCTACCCTCTTGATGAATTTTTAACTATAGTACATTATTGATGAGTGTAGGTACACAGTTAGATAGTAGCTCTCCTGCTGAAACTTTACATTCTACGCTTTTTTTTTTTTAAGTCAAAGTTGGGCTATTCCTGTCTCGACATTTAGGATCACACATTCTTCTGTTAAGACCCTGCTGCTTTCAGAGCCATTTGTAGGATTCTGAGATTTCTCATCCCTTCCAACAATCATGGCCTTATGTGAAACAGAAATGGTCTTACTAACAAATACAACTTATTGAATATTAAGGGCTGACTAGTTGTCAAGCAGTCATCTAAGTATTAGGAGTTGAGTGGTGACTTGCAGGTAAAGTGCTTTCTCATGGGTCTGCTTTAATTTGTTGGGGTGTAGAGTGGTGGGGGAAGTGTGGGAAGGGTGTAGGAGGTGGTCTGATGAAAACAAAAAATGAATAGGCATATGAGCGAGGTGATCTCAGATTTTACTATGTGCACTTAACCCTGTGCACCACCACCCGCATCACAGTTTGTAATATAAGGGCAGAAAACAACAAAGCAGGGCTTTTTATAGAGACTAGTTTAATTTGGAGGGTGAGAGAGAGCTTCTCTAGGAGATCTCTTTGGAAGCGACCTACAGAAATGGGCCATGAAGGCAGAGCATTACAGAGACATGGCAGAAAGGGCCTCTGAGCTGGGCATGTCCAAAACACAGAGAAGAACACTGTGATCATGGCATGCTGAGAAGGTCTAGGATGTCCAAGAGGTGAACAGGGAGCAGGTCCTGTAGGACTATGTAGACCATGGTGAAATTGCATTTCAGTGTGTGGATGGGAACTATCAGAGGGTTTACTTTATCAGTTCATTAGCAGTCAGTCATACTTGACAAGAAGCTAAATATATGACAAGAAGCTAAGTATATTGTTAATGTATTATTTATTTCACTCTAGGTATCTGTAAATGATTTATTGTTTATTCCCTAAATCTGAGTGTGTATGTGTGTGTGTGTGTGTGTGAGAGAGAGAGAGAGAGAGAAGGGGAGTAGTGAACTGATAGATGTATTTGTATCCTATTTCAATATGGGGAAAAGTGACTAGTGTAAGTCTAGAACTGAACATGCCTCTCAGCTGCCACTGCTTTTTCCCTTGTTTCTTTTTATAATCCAGTTTTATCTCAAGGTCTAGAGGACTTAGGTTGCATTTTTTTGTTTCTTTGTTTTTTTCCAGCTAGCTTGCAGAATTTAGGGCCTTTCCCGCTTACTAAAATCAAAAGTCCATCAATGTCATTTTCATCTACTTCACTGAGTCAAAATGTTTTATTGGCAGCTCCTATCATTCCTGATACATACTTCCAGAAAAGACAGAGGGATAGCTTGGCTGCCAGCTCTTCTGATTTGTCCTGCTTAGATTAAAGCCTCTACAGTACTACTGATGTAGTTTCCAGTAAATTATTCTTACAAAATATATAAACTAAAAGGGAAAATAAGGTCTTGAAACTAATGTGCACCATACCTAAGTAATTAATTTCTACTTGGCATCCAGTGATGTATGCAAAAAATAAAATGAATTAGATGTTCTTTTACCTGGGTAATTGAATTCTATATTAAATTAGCAGGGACAAGAAAGATTTGGATTTTAAAAACTTGACAGTCCACTTCAAAGGCCAGCAGACTAAGGCATAAGGACCAAACTAGGCCTCCCACCTGTTTATGTAAATAATGCTTTGTTGGAAAACAACCACACTCGTTTGTGGATTGTTTGTGGCTGTGTTCATTCGAAAATGGTAGAATTATACCTTAAAGTTAGAATTTATAGAGAAAGACCAACCCTGGTTGGCTAGAATGGAACCGTTACTCAAGAGGAAGAATAGAGCAGCCTGCTGGAGTGCTCCAACAAGCACAGGGCAGTGGGGCTTGAGGGGGAAGCCTAAGATGGTAAGAATACAGACAAGGTCAAGAAAACTCAGTAGGTCTTTATTTCAAGAGACATTTATTGAATGTCCAGTGTCTTCTCAGAAGGAAACATACAAGTCAATATATATACCAGGTAGATAGACAGACAAGATGTCATGGTGACTTTGAGAATAGTGAAGACACTAATCCATGTGACCCGAAGTGGCAGGATTTCAGGTATGTAATGTCAACCCTTCAGCTTCATTACTTGGATGAGACCTTTCCTTTCATAGTATTCTCTAATTCCATTCCAGGCAGTTTACTTCCTAACAAAGTCCCAAAACCTAGATATAGTCAAGGTATATGCTCACATGTATCCATAAACTAGGGCAAAATATATACCTGAAAGCAAAAGTACACAATAGTCTGCAGTGAGTCAGTATAAAGTGTTGGACTAGCTTCACAGGCGGGAGACAGATGACCAGGGACTCATGGCTGAGCTGGGCAGCAGTATCTCTTTTTTTATTATTTATTTATTCCCTTTTGTTGCCCTTGTTGTTTTATTGTTGTAGCTATTATTGTTGTTGTCATTGTTGAATAGGACAGAGAGAAATGGAGAGAGGAGGGGAAGACAGAGAGGAGGAGAGAAAGATAGACACCTGCAGACCTGCTTCACCACCTGTGAAGCGACTCCCCTGCAGGTGGGGAGCCGGGGTTCGAACCGGGATCCTTATGCCGGTCCTTGTGCTTTGCGCCACCTGTGCTTAACCCGCTGCGCTACAGCCCGACTTCCAGTATCTTTTTTTTTTTTTTCCTCCAGGGTTATTGCTGGGCTCCGTGCCTGCACCATGAATAGATCGCTCCTGGAGGTCATTTTTCCCTTTTTTTGTTGCCCTAGTTGTTGCAGCCTCGTTGCGATTATTATTGCCATTGTTGACGTTGCTTTGTTGTTGGATAGGACAGACAGAGAGAAATGGAGAGAGGAGGGGAAGACAGAGAGAGGGGGAGAGAAAGATAGACACCTGCAGACCCGCTTCACCGCCTGTGAAGTGACTCCCCTGCAGGTGGGGAGCCGGGGGCTCGAACCGGGATCCTTACGCCGGTCCCTGCGCTTTGCGCCACATGCGCTTAACCCACTGCGCCACCGCCCGACCCCCCCAGTATCTCTTTATTCATGTAGAACGCAGCACAATCTAAGCCATCTAAACTATAACCACAATCCTGTCATTATATATATACTAGCCAAGTATGTCGGAAACAGGATGTGACATACAGAGAGTGGAGGGAAAAGAAAAGTGACTGGTGCAAATCAGGGTGTACTAGGAGAGGGGGCGGAGCAAAAGACATCATGAACCAGTGGGGATTAAACGAATGCCCTGCCTGCAGGGCGGTGCTTAGTTAACAGTGGTTACGTAAACAGAATACAGTGTTAAGCAGGGGGGATTAAACCAATGAAACAGAAGGGGTTTTAGAAGCAGAATTAGAAGCATACCAACAATAAAGTTCCTAATGAAATAGTATCTAATTAGATACCCTCCTCACCTACTTCCTATTACAGTTCTCTCACTCCAAAGCAAGGACTGGAAAAGCTGAATAAGGGCAAGAGACTGGCATACTTTAAAAAATTTTTTTATATTTATTTATTTATTTATTTATTTTCCCTTTTGTTGCCCTTGTTGTTTACCCTTGTTGTGGTTACTGATGTCATCATTGTTGGATAGGACAGAGAGAAATGGAGAGAGGAGGGGTAGACAGAGGGGGAGAGAAAGACCCCGGAAGGTAGCAGATCTGCTTAAGTGCGCATAGTACCATGCGACCTACTCAAGGACCCAGGTTTGAGCCCCTGCTCTCCATCTGTGGCATGGACACTTCATGAGTGGTGAAGCAGGTCTGCCAGTGTGTGTCTTTCTCTCCCTCTCTATTTCCCCCTCCCCTCTCAATTTATCTCTGCCTATCAAATAAAATAGAAGAAGGGGGAAAAAAGTGGTGGTGGGGGGATGGTTGTCAGGAGCGATGGATTCGTAGTGCTGGCACTGAACCCCAGTAATAACTCTGGAGGTAAAAAAGAAATCGCTTTTTTTAATTTAATTTAATTTTAATTTATTGTAGTTATTATTGTTGTTGTCGATGTCGTTGTTGTTGGATAAGGGCAGAGAGAAATGGGAGAGAGGAGGAGAGAAAGACACCTGCAGACCTGCTTCACTGCCTGTGAAGTGACTCCCCTGCAGGTAGGGAGTCAGGGGCTCGATCCGGCATCCTTCTGCCAGTCCTTGCACTTTATGCCGCCTGCACTTAACCTGCTGAGCTGCCGCCAGACTCCCTGTTTGTTTTTTTTCTTGAAATAAAGCCTAAATGTGGTAAAAACCCATACCCCTCAGTGCACAGCTCTGTGAATGTTGATATCATGTGTCATCTCCACTGTCAGAACCTGCCCATCCCACTGAGTCCTCTGATGCCTCCTCCACCAGCCTCCCTTCCTCTTGGCAGTGCTGTTCAGTAACAGAACGTTCACTGGAGGGAAGAAGAGAGCTTGGTCATAGGAACAGTGCCCCTATTCTCTTGCCTTGACTATTTTGCAGAGAAAACACCTTTTAAGTGTACTTTTCTCTTGTTTTTTGTTTGTTTGTTTGTTTTTCCAGCCTATGGACCAGGCTTCTCTCAAAAACAGTGATGTTCTCCTCCTGACTGGCCTCACCCAGATCCCCACTGCCAACCCAGACGGCATGGTGGGCGAGTTCTGCAGCAACCTGGGTGGGTACGCCACTCAACACTGGATCAGAGGGCTCTGAGGTCCCTTTCAAGACCTTGCTTTGGAGTTGTTTGTTTTACCCCTTCCCTTCATATTTATGCCCCCACCCCACATTTTCTCCCTTTCTGCCTTTCCTTCAAAATTTGGGGCCAAAAGAAAAGTTGCATTTTCATCACCATTACTTGGTATTTGTCACACAAACTCAGTCTTAAGGACCAGTGCCCTAGTTCGTTCTACTCATGTAATCATTGGGGAAACTGAGGCCCCACAAGGTTTTGGAGGTCCTGTTACCTTAGGTCTTGTTACTTACGATAAAGGCAGGACCAGTCTTCCTGCACCCTGGCCACTGACTGTGGAATTCTCTAGGGACCCCCCCCCCCCCAGCAGCACTGCAGCCTGCGTCAGGAGGAGTTAGAGGATGGGCTCCAGGTGAGAACAGGCGTAGGAGGGGAGAAGTCACCACAGGCTTCACATTCTGTTCCCTAAAACTCTTTGCTTCAGTTTGAAAACAAGTAACAACAGCAAATATCGAGTAGATTTTTTTTTTGTCACTCTAATGCGATACAGTCCACAAGTTGTGATTTCTCATTTAATGACTGTTGTTTTTATTGCAGTCGTTGTTATTACTGCCATCATTATTGCTGGGGTTTCACCACTCCGGGCGGACTTAGTCTCATAGAGAGTATGAGAGAGGGGGAAACATCACCAAATTTTCCAGTGCTCCCAAATGAACTGTCTCCTTGGCCCCATATGACTCATCTTCAGTATTTAATGCATAAAAGATTTTTCTAATTATTTATTTACTCCTTAGATAAAGAAAGAAATAGGGAACAGTCAGGGAGACAGAGAGGGAGAGAGGCCACTGCAGAGCTACTTCACCCCTTGTGAAGCTTTCCCTTTCCAGGTGGGGGCTAGGGGCTTGAACCTGGGTCCTTGCACATGGTAACATGTGTGCTCAACTGAGTGCACCACTCACTGCCCAGATGACTTAAGGTCTGAAGATTTTTATACAGACAAAAAAAAAAAAAAGAAAGAACCAATAAAAATGAGTCAAGCTGGGGAAACATGGCCTATTTCCTTACAGGTCAGTCCACAGTGGTCAGAGACTGAACAAAGACAAGTCCTACAAAGTTTAGAGCAGGAGCTAAAAAAAAAGAGGAACTTAGAAATTCTATTCTAAAGCTCAATTGTTGTTGGTAAACTTGAAAATCCAAATCCATAATTGATTCCAGCTACTGAGACATGCATCAAAAACTTATTTGAGGGGCCAGGCAGTGGTGCAACTGGTTAAGCACACACATTACAGTGTGCAAGGTCCCGGGGTTCAAGGCCCTAACCTCCCCCACCTACAGGGGTGGGGGAGACAGTTCACAAGCAGTGAAAAAGTGCCACAGGTGTCTTTTTCTATCCCTGTTGTCAATTTCAATCTGTATCTAAAATTTAAAAGAAGAAGAAGAAAAAGAATTTGACTGTGGAGGCTAAAAAGGAGAAGCATGAAGGTTCTGGAGGTTCTGAGCTCAGCTCATGTACAGATTTTATACATTTGAGGTGATTTATAAAAACAGAAATGGGGGGAGTCGGGCGGTGGCGCAGTGGGTTAAGCGCATGTGGTGCAAAGCGCAAGGACCTGCGTAAGGATCCCGGTTTGAGCCCCCGGCTCCCCACCTGCAGGGGAGTCGCTTCACAGGCGGTGAAGCAGGTCTGCAGGTGTCTATGTTTCTCTCCCCTCTCTGTCTGCCCCTCCTCTCTCCATTTCTCTCTGTCCTATCTAACAATGACGACATCAATAACAACAATAACTGCAACAACAATAAACAAGGGCAACAAAAAAGGGAAAATAAATAGTTAAAAAAAAAACAACTAGAAATGGGCAAATGAAAGAAATCCAAATACTACTTCGAAGGATCCATTCTCAGGCCTGGGAGACAGCACAGCCGTAGTGCATAGGATTTGCTTTTGAGAAGTCCCCTAGTTCAAGCTCATGCACTACCAATAGCCAGAGCTAAGTGGTGCTCTGGTTAAAAAGCAAAGGTTCCATTCTCCTTTTATAGAAACTGTTCTGAAACCACTGTTTTTTTTTGTTGTTGTTGTTGTTGTTTGTTTTGTTTTGTTTTGTTTTGTTTTGCCTTTACCTTTCAGCACTCACAGTCCGCAATGGAGGAAACGTGTTGGTTCCCTGCTACCCTTCTGGAGTGATCTATGACCTCCTGGAATGCCTCTATCAATACATCGACTCTGCCGGCCTCTCTAACATCCCATTCTACTTCATCTCCCCTGTGGCTAACAGCTCTCTGGAATTCTCCCAGATCTTTGCTGAGTGGTATGTCTGTGCAGTGCAAGCTCTGTTTGCTTCAGTATATTCAGACAGTAGCAACAGAAAGCACCCTGGGGCTGACACAGTAGCTCTCCTGGACAGTGAGCCTGGTCTGCCCTGTGTGTGATCCAGGTTCAACTCTGGTCCCTACCAAACTGGAGGAAGCATTCATGCTGTTGATGTCTTTCCATCATTGTCTGTCTCTCTGTCTGAAAAAAAATTTGACCTGGAACAGTGAAACTCTGGCAATGACGAAAAGAGAGAGTAAAAGAAGGAAGAAATCCCCTCACTCTGCTTTTATTCACATTACCATGAACCATGTCTTGTTTTATCCATATTTGTGTTGTGAAGATTGTTAATAAATTAATAAAACTCAGTTTGTTATTTTGCTAGAGTTTAGGAGAGTCCCCGAGAGACAGTAACATGCACTTTCCAAATCAGCAACAAAAATATGCTAGTTTTACCTTCTCAAATGTTACCCTCTGCCTATTATAAGGTTACATACTAGGTTTTTGTTTTTTTTTTAAAAATTAAGCCCAAGCTCATATTGTTTAAAATGTATAATACTAAACCTTGTAAGAGGAAGTAGATTGCTTTCATTTCTATACATAATATTTTATAAAATTAAGTTTTGGCTCTTTTTTTGGTGATACCAAGGGCGAGCCTCATATATGCAGATTCCACTGCTCCCAGACTAATTATTTTATTCTGAGATTTAAAATCTGACATAAACAACAAAACTACTGGTTTAACACTCATATTTCCTGACAAGGTCTTCCTAAAACAAACAAACAAACAACTTTACTGATACCAAATGTTTCAGTTCTTGTGACCTCTTTTTTAGGTCTGTGCCCTCTGTGCTGACTTTACTCTGAGGTAGATTTTCATATTCTGGTGGCAAGATGACCCCCAGTAGTTAACTCCAGGAATACATGCATCCAGTTTAACATCCTTGGTAAAAAAAAAAAGACATGTGGTTCTTAACAGTAATAGCAAAAGCCCTGAGTCTAATTCTAGGATGGACTGATTTTTTTAAACAAATTTTTTAATTATTATTATTATTTATTTGTTCCCTTTTGTTGCCCTTGTAGTTTTGTTGTTGAGTTATTATTGTTGTTATTGATGCCATCGTTGTTGGATAGGACAGAGAAACGGAGAGAGGAGGGGAAGACAGAGGGAGAGAGAAAGATAGACACCTACAGACCTGCTTCACAGCTTGTGAAGTGACCCCCCTGAAGGTGAGGAGCCGGGGGCTCAAACTGGGATCCTTACATTGGTCCTTGTGCCACCTGCGCTTAAACCGCTGTGCTACCACCCGACTCGTTATTATTATTATTGTTGTTGTTATTGTTATTATTATTATTATTATTAATGTAGATAGGGAGAAACACCAGAGTACTGCTCAGCTCTGTGTTTTGGTGGTATGGGAGATTGAACTTGGGACTTTGGAGTCTCAGGCATGAGAGTCTCTTTACATAACCATTATGCTATCTACCCATGCTCTGGATTGATTTTTTTTTTTTTTTTATGAAAGAGACTATGAGAGAGACAGCACCTTTCCACCATGCATGGAGCTCATCAGTGCTGTACTTACTGTTCCCAAGTGATGCCTCCAGTGATCGAATCTGAAGCCTTGCAGGTGCTAAGGCTCATACTCTGTTGGGTGAGCTATCTCCCAGCCCAACAAAAATAAATTTTATTTTAGCTATGTAAGGTTTGATCAAATACTGAGATGGGAAAAATACTGAATATGAAACTGGTGAAACGTTCTTAGATTATATATGTTTTAATCTAACTTACCTGGAATCCTAAAGGTTGGAAAAAAAATGCTCATAAGAGACCTCTCCGGAATATTCTATAGTTGCAAACTTTTAGTTGCAGTGAAGGAAGTTCATCAGCAGGAAATGTTAAATAAAGTTTGGTGTTTGTATTTTGACCACTAGGTGGCAGCAAATGACCCTACTTCACATGCTGTTCTGTTTTTCTTTAAAAGGCTTTGTCACAACAAACAGAGTAAAGTGTATCTCCCAGAACCGCCTTTTCCACATGCAGAGGTAAGGAAATGGACTGATCTAGTAGGAGCAAAACGGAAATGTAACTCAGTGAATATGGTGACAGATCATTAGATGAAAATACCCTTAAGTAAATTGATAGTCCTTGTTTCCCATGGAGCAAACTCAAGATTCATTCCTTTCTTTTCTTAGTAGGACATTATATTAGCTATACATTTACACAGCCTACCTCATATATTCCTCTTATTTTTTTCTTTTTTTACCAGAGCATCATTCATGTTTACTACTTACTTTTTTTGTACATCAAATTTATTTATTGTCAAAGCCTTTGTTCTAGGCAGTTATTCATAGCTGGAAAATTCAAATGATGAAAACCATAACATTACCATTTAAAAAAAATAAGCTAGAAAAATTTCTTTCCTGGGATGGACCTAGAACTCTATATTTGGCTTATTCATTTATTTATTTATTTATTCACAAGTTTATTTCTGTTGTTTCTATTCCACATAGAGCAAAGCTACCCATGGTTGTCTTTTTCTTTCTTATCTCACTTAGCATGATCATCTCCAGTTCTATCTATTTTGTCCCAAACAATACAGTCAGGCTTTTTCAGACTTTATCAGCCATGGATTTTGTCATCCCTAGGAATCCTATAGTCACTCCACTGAAAATTGTGAAGAACAGTCACAGATACTGAAATACATAGATGGTTCTCCAAAATATATGAACAAAATTTCTACAACACTCTCAATGATCACATTGAAGTATATATCCAAATGTCTATCCCCAGTCTAATGGATGTTGTGGTGTATTCACACAATGAAATACCTTGTATCACTGAGAACTCCGGTTATTCATAGCAATGTAGATTATCATTCACAGTGATCCGGGAGGTGGTGCAGTGGACAAAGCACTGGACTCTTAAGCAGGAGGTCCCGAGTTCAATCCCTGGCACCACATGTACCAGAATGATGTCTGGTTCTTTCTCTCTCTCCTCCTATCTTTCTCATTAATAAATAAATAAAATCTTACCCCAAAAAAGAAAAAAAGATAGTTCACAGTATGAGTTTTTTAAGTGACCAGTTGCTGTGATTTTTATATTTATATAGATGTTCATATACACACAAAATTTATCTAAAATATTGGAAGCCATAATAGTGGTTATCCTGGAGGTGGCGGTAGTGCTACCTGGAAAAGGGACACAGGAGCAGGTAATGTCTCTTGATATGCAGATGAGAACGTGATAGTGTCCTGTTTGTGGAAATTGAGTCAGTATATCTACGTGGATATGCACCTTCAGGGATTTTGTTGGCTTATTTGTTTTCTAGTATCCATCATTACGAATAGCCTACTAATTATCTTAATTCTTAGTACTGCTTTCCTACTTCTTTTTTTTAATAAATCTTTTTTTATTATTATCTTTATTTTATTCATTGCATAGAGACAGCCAGAAATATAGAGGGAAGAGGGGGTTAATGGAGAGGGAGAGAGACAGAGAGATGCCTGCAGCCCTCTTTCACCACTCACAAAGCTTTCCCTCTGCAGGTGGGGACCTGGGGCTCAAACCTGGATCCTTGCACATTGTAACATATGCACTCAACCAGAGATGCCACCACCCAGCCCCTGCTTTCCTACTTCTAAGGAGAGTTTTCATTCTTGAATCAGAATATCAAGTGGAAGGTTTTTCAGACATTACTTTTCAGTGCGATTACAGCAGCCAAGACTTTGCAGTCCATTATAATGAAATGCAGACTAGAAATGCCACAACTTCAGGAATTAAGTGTAACAAAGCATATTCAGTGGTGGACATTACCATTGAAAATCTGTTTTCCTTTCTCTTTTTTTTCCAAATAGTCTTTTTTCAGTGCTTGTTTTCTAGGCTGGGATATCGTTCGCCCTTAGAGTGCAGGACTTGTGTGTATGATACAGGTTCAATCCCTGGCATAGCTGAGCACTGTTGTGGTTTCTGTCTCCTATCATAAAAGCAAATTAATTAAATTCAAAGAATTGTATTCTAGCACTGCCGCATCCTTAGCCCTTCAGTCATCCCATTTACATTTAAGAACATAAAAAAAGAGCAACTGGGGAAATATCACAGTTGGTAAAGTATAGGACTTAATGTACCTAAGAGTCCTGTTTGGTCCCAGGTCCTGAGTGGTTTTCTGGCTTCTCAAATTCTCTCTCCATTTCTCTTATACTGAAATAAAGCAAATGGGGGGAGGGGGACATGAAGATTGAAACTGAATCAGGCTTCCTAAAATGCACTTGTCAACACAAGTTAGTTGACGCCTGGTATTTTTACATGTGCCGTAGGAAATATGGTTCTTCCCTATATACTGATAAAAAAAAAACAAAAACTCCCATAAGGTGTAAAATTTAAACCTTAAATCAATGCAGAGATAATTCTGAATGACTCAATGTAATAAGCTGGAACGGTAGATCTAATTGGCAAAAATGATAAATTTATCCGTGTGACTGTAATGATCACTGGAACTGTAGGAACTGTAGGAAATATTTCAAAGTGATTTAAGTGGCTTGCAAAGACCTAGTGCTATTCTTAGATTCCCATTCATCTCCCTGACAGCACTGGAGACAACAGAATTAGTCCTCTAGATGGCTGTTCACCCATTTAACTGGGGCAAGGAATGATTTGGGCCAGGTTAGTTTTTAAAAAGAATGTCAGTTTTACTTGTGTTTAACTTGGAAGGAAAGCAGGACTCTGTGTTTGCTCCGTCTTTGCTATTTGTGTCCTACCTGAACAGATGACTTCTACTCAAGATCTCTGCGATAGTATTACAGTCTTGCCAGTGAAAGCAGAGGCCTCTGAATTAAAAATCAGACCTTTGCAGCCTGAGGAGGTAGCACAGTGGCTAGAGTGTTGAATTTCAAATCATGAGGTCCCCGGTTCTATCCTTGGTGTTTCATATGCTAAAGTGAGGCTCTGGTTGGTCTCTCTCTCTCTCTCTCTCTCTCTTTCTTCCTCTCTCTCTCTTTCTTCCTCTCTCTCTTTCTTCCTCTCTCTCTCTCTCTCTCTTTCTTTCTCTCTCTTTCTACCTCTCTCTCTCTCTCTCTCTGCAATAAATATATCTTTAACAAAAACAAAAAAGTGAAAAATAAAAGATTAATATCAGATCTGCAGAGTGAAGAGAGTTTGGTCTCAGTATGGGTCCCTTCCATTTCTGCTTGCATCCTCACTACTCAGCGATGATAACTTTCATCTGGACTTGGAGTTACTGACTGAGCATCTCTTGAAGTATTATGGGTTATACTCAATCCATTTTTTTTTTAATTTCCTAACATATCTGAAATGACCCTAGAGCCAGAGCTTACCACATGCATGACACTACTAAACGGCCTCCCTGGCCCAATTATTTTTTTTCCTTTTTTACCAGAGCATTGCTCAGTGACCCATTTTTATTATTATTATTATCATTATTATTGCCATGGAGAGAGGGTAAAAAGAAAAGAGTGGCACCATTACACAGCTCCACCATCCGTGGAGCTTCCTCGGTGCTCTGCATGGTACTCTATGTGCTGTCTGGGGTTGAATCCAGGACCTCACAACTAGAAGGACATGTGCTGTACTAGGTAGGACATCTCCTACTAAGGACTGACCATTTCTTTATCCAGCAGTCAGCATGACAGAGCACTGCTCTCTTTGGCTTCTTGGGTGCATAAGGTTCTGAATTCCAGATGTTTGCCCTCTGGACATTGGGTGCTGTGGTGGACAGGTGGGGGCAGGGTGAGGCCAATTGTGTCCTAAATAGTGTCCTAAAATGCTATCACTTCTTGTGACTATAAGTGCATCTTGAACCAGGCATACTGTTGGAGAGCATTAAGTGTGGTGCTGCAGTATACTTTTTAACACATGCTTAAAAAAACGTATTCATTTAACTGAAGACAAAGAGAACTAGAACATCACTCTGGCATATGTGGTGCTGGGAATCAAACTCAATAATTCATACTTTTTAAAAAAATATTTATTCCCTTTTGTTGCCCTTTTTTTATTGTTGTAGTTATTACTGTTGTCATTGTTAGATAGGACAGAGAGAAATGGAGAGAGGAGGGGAAGACAGAGAGGGGGAGAGAAGGATAGACACCTGCAGACCTGCTTCACCGCCTGTGAGGTGACTCCCCTGCAGGTGGGGAGCCGGGGCTCGAACTGGGATCTTTACGCCGGTCCTTGAGCTTAACCCACTGCGCTACTGCCCGACTCTCTAATAACTCATACTTCTAAGTCCCAACTTCTATCACCAAACCAACCTCTCTGACATAAAAAATAGATTTTTGAAATAGCTTTTCCTGCTTCTTCTTCCAGCTTGTAGTCACAAGGACATCATGTATCCACAACCTTTTGAGGCAAGTTTGATCTTTGTCTCCTTAGTATGTTGCCTCAGTAAGGTCACACAGCTCTGACTCAAGAGGTGGCCCTGTTCTTGCAAACAGCTGGTCTTGTCTTGTAGTTATTTGTTGTTGGAAAAACTTGGTGACTCACATGTATTGTGAAATAGATCAATATTTATACTTCAGTCACTGATCCCCAAGGGTTACCAGGGCACCAGGAGGCCTTGGTGTCACGAAGCTAAAAAGGAAGATTTAGGCTGATCAGACCTAAAAGAAAGCTTCCACTCAGTATGCTTGCATTATTAGGAGGCCCTCGCAATTCAGAAAGTACATCACAGGTAAAACATTACTGGCTACTAATTTGAAAGATGCATTTCTTAGTGAGCAAGAGAACCAGAGTGTTACTCTGGCATATGCAATACAAGGGATCAAACTCAGCTTCACACTTATCAAGTCTAGCACTCTACCCACTGTGCCACCTCACAGTGGCCTCACAGGCCACATTGACTTTTTTTTTTCCTTAATGCAGGGCCAGGGTATGAACCCAAGTCTTGGGCACAAATGATACTGTCTCTCCAGCCCAATTTTTTTTTACTCTTCTTTATTTTTTGAGGGAGAGACACAGATAGGTAAGACAGCACAGCACTACTCCACCATCCATGGAGTTGCCTGGTGTCATCCATGATGTTCCCGTGTGAAGCTAGGGCTTCAAACATGATGATGCATGCTGTACTGAGCAAGCTGTCTTCTGGATCCATAATCTTGGGCTAAGTTGAAGATTCAATTTTAGGGTTAACTGTTCTGCTCACCTCTGCTGTTAAGTCCAGCTTTGCCCACTAACATCTCTTGCTGTACTTTCCTCTGTGGATCCTAGCTCATTCAGACCAACAAGCTGAAGCACTACCCCAGCATTCACGGAGACTTCAGCAACGATTTCAAACAGCCGTGTGTGGTATTCACGGGGCACCCTTCTCTCCGCTTCGGGGATGTGGTCCATTTCATGGAGCTCTGGGGGAAATCCAGTCTCAACACTGTCATCTTCACAGGTAAGTAGAGAAGAAGACCAAGCCCACCGAGGCTACCTCTGAATATACCTGCCAGTTAGAGTCCCAGGACAGGATTTCCCATGAGGCCTAAATAAGAGCTTTATTCTGTAGGCAATACTAGTAGATAAAGAAACTGTGAGGAAAACAATCAGAAGAAAGCAAAATGTGCTTTGGGGCTGGCTACTGGATACCAAAGCTTTCCTCTCTGTTTGTTTTTTCAAGTTTTTGTGTTGTTTTTTTTTTTACCAGAGCACTACTCAGCTCTGGCTTATAGTGGTACAGGGGATTGAACCTGGGACTTTGGAGCCTCAGGCATGAGAGTCTATTTGTATAACCATTATGCTATCTACCCCTGCCCTCCTCTCTGTTTTTGTAGAATTTTTTCTGAGACAGATTTCTACCCAATTGCTGTTCATAGGATTTGGTCAGTTGCTTCAAGGAATGTAGTAATTCTAGTAACCACTGTTGTTCATCCTTTAGTAGTTTGTTGTTGTTGTTGTTTGTTTTTCCTGAGTTGAGTCTTTCTCTTTTAGTTAGTTTATACTCTGACCTATAGATTTCCCCCCCCTCCCTAGAGGACAAACCCTTCAGAATAAAACAAATCTTTCTAGGAGGTCCAGGAGAAATTTTATATAGAAAAACACAATTAACTGATTGAGAGAAAGAGAAATTGAGGGGAGGAGAGATGACTGCAGTACTGCTTCACCAGCAGGTGGGGATCAGGAGCTTGAACCCAGGTCATTGCACATAGTAACGTGTGTGTTCTACTGGGTGTACCAGCACTCAGCCCCTTGAAACTACTGGTTTTCAGCCTTCAGATTTGGAAGTCTTATAGACAGTGAGGTGAAGCATCTTGGTCTGGGATATGATCTGGCTTCATAGTAACCTAAACCAAGCCACCTCATTCTCTGAGCCTCACCTCCCTTGTTGTCAGATGGGATTATCTGATGACTTCATCCTTGGGCTGTTCTGGGCCAAACACTTCCTACAGTGCTTGGCATATAAAGGCTATTAAGTATCACCTGCCTTCTTTGATTTTTCTGATCACTTCTAAGACTGGGGAAGTAGAATAACTTAGTTATATCCTGAGATTCAGAGTCTGAGACATCAGCCCCTTCCTTGTGCACAGCCTGTTTATAAAGAATAGCAGAGCTCTTTTGACAGGAAGGTACTAGAATAAAAGTGGGTTTGTGGACTGTGCTCTCCATAGGGGTTGGGCCAGTTTACATTCTCACCAGCAGTGCAGGAGGGTTCCTTTGCCCCCACAACCTCTCCAGTATTTGTTGTTGTTATGACATTCTTACAGGAGTGAAGTCACTGTTGTTTTTATTTGCATCTCTCTCACAGTCACACAAAAGTCAATTCCAAATGGATCGAGAATTGGATGATAGACCAAAAACTGTGAAATACTTGGAGGAAAATATTGGCAGCACTCTTTTCCACCTAAATTTTATAGGCTAGCTTCAGTGATACAAATCCAATTGCAAGGAAGACTAAAACCAATAAATAAACCAATGGGACTATATCAGATTAAAAAGCTTCAGCACAGCAAAGGAACTACTCAAACAAAAAATCTCCTTACACAAGGCCATATGTCAGACAAAAGCTTAATAGCCAGGAGTCTGGCAGTAGCGCAGCGGGTTAAGCTCATGTGCTTAAAAAGCACAAAACACAAAGCGCAAGGACTGGCATAAGGATCCCGGTTGGAGCTCGGCTCCCCACCTGCCAGGGAGTCACTTCAAAAGCACTGAAGCAGGTCTGCAGGTGTCTCTCTTTCTCTCTCCCCCTCTCTGTCTTCCCCTCCTCTCTCCATTTCTCTCTGTCCTATCTAACAATGACAACAATAACAACAATAGTAACTACAACAATTTTAAAAGGGGGGGGGCAACAAAGGGAAAATAAATATTTTTTAAAAATTTTCAAGGTTAATAGCCAAAATATATAAAGAGCTCACCAAATTCAGCAACAAACAAGCCAAATGACCCCATCCAAAAATGGGGAGAGTGTATGAACAGAATATTCAGCTAAGAAGAGATCCAGAAGGCCAACAGACATGGAAAATGCTCCAAGAATCTAATTGTCATTGTTTTCATATATATTGAGTATATTGTGGGGGACACTCTGAAATGATCCTGGTGCTTCCAAAATTTTGTTGGTTTCTAGTATATATTGATGACTGTGAGGTCTGAATAAGTTATTACGATGATGATTGCAAATTAGTAATTAAATAGTTTTTAATTTCTATTAGTTAATTAAACATTTATTTCAGTTTTTTACAAAGAGCTATTCTGTTCTTACGCACTTACACATTGCCCCCTTCATTCCATCTCTTTCCATATCCATGAGCAACCTCCCTCTCTTCCTCCTCTCATTGTGTGAGCAGATAGGGAACAGAACAGGAGCAGGGTGGGGGGGGGGCTGGGTAGTGGCACACCTATTAAATGCATGTATTACCATGCACAAGGACCCAGGTTCAAGCCCCTGGTCCCCACCTGCAGGGGGAATGCTTCATGAGTGGTGAAGCAGCAATGTAGGTGTCTCTCTGTCTTTCTCTCCCTCTCTAACTCTCTCTCAATTTCTCTCTGGTCTATCACATAAATGAAGTTTAAAAAAGAACAACAGGAGCCAGGATCCCACTGCCCTCAGTGCTGACTTGCCTCCCACCCTCCACCTGGGCTCCCTCAGCCAACCCGACATGGCTGTTTGCCAACCTGCAATGTAAATGCTCATTCTTACTCTCTCCTCAGAACCTGACTTCTCCTACCTCGAAGCTCTGGCCCCCTACCAGCCCTTGGCCATGAAATGCATCTACTGCCCCATAGACACGAGGCTGAACTTCATCCAGGTGTCAAAGCTGCTAAAAGAAGTGCAGGTAAGGTGACATCAGCAACCCACCCGTGTCTTTCTCTCTGTGTATATGGGGGCAGGCAGGTACACATCCATGTGTCCAAGTGAGGGCTGGTGGTTAGCATATTTCTTTTTTTTTTTTTTTAATTTTTTATTTAAGAAAGGATTAGTGAACAAAAGCATAAGGTAGGAGGGGTACAACTCCACACAATTCCCAACACCCAATCCCCATAACCCACCCCCTCCCATGGTAGCTTTCCCATTCTCTATCCCTCTGGGAGCATGGACCCAGGGTCGTTGAGGGTTGCAGAAGGTAGAAGGTCTGGCTTCTGTAATTGCTTCCCCGCTGAACATGGGCGTTGACTGGTCGGTCCATACCCCCAGTCTGCCTCTCTCTTTCCCTAGTAGGGTGTGACTCTGGGGAAGCTGAGCTCCAGGACACATTGGTGGGGTCTTCAATCCAGGGAAGCCTAGCCAGCATCCTGGTGGCATCTGGAACCTGGTGATTGAAAAGAGAGTTAACATATGAAGCCAAACAATTTGTTGAGCAATCATGGATCCCAGGCTTGGAATAGTGGAGAGGAAGTGTTAGGGAGGTACTCACTGCAAACTCTAGTGTACTTCTGCTTTCAGGTATATATTTTGCAGTAGTTTATGGATACGTGTGCACATAAGCTCTCTCTCACAGAAACTGGTGTATATCTAGGTTATGGGACTTTGTTGGAAAGTGAACTACCTGAGATGAAATTAGAGTGTACTATTAAAGGAAAGGTCTCACCCGAGTAATGAAGCTGAAGGGTTGTCATTCCACACGTGAAGTCTCTGGATACATTCTGAGGTGAAGCATGTTGAGGTAGCAATCGTTGCTTTGGTTAGGTTGTGATCGGCAGATGCAATGTTATTTGGTTTGGATTGGGAGATGCATACGGGAAAGTGGACCCTATCCAAGGGTTCCAGGACTGGGGGAAGTAGGGGCTCTATAGTGAAGATGTGAGGTTCCTGCTGTCTTAGGGTTCAAAAAGACAATCGATAGTTAATATTATCATCACATTATTTGTTAATTGGGTTAACTTTGAAAAGTCCCTTTGTTATGGTTTGCTGGACAGTACCCAGTATCTTGTATATAGCTGTGCTATTGGAAGCTTCTAATCTACTTGGTCTAAGCTTTTGAGAGAGTCCGCATATCAAATACATAGCCTATATATTAAAAAGATTCAGTTTGTCTTTTGAGAAACTTTGAGACATACAATTGATTTCCCCCTCATATTAATTAGCTACTGATTTATATGTCTACATTTTGCTAGGAGTGTACATAAACACCATTCCCACCACCAAAGGACTGTGACCCATCCCTCCCGCCCACTCCCACCCCCCACTGGCCCAGGAAGTACATGCCTACCCCTCACCACTGGGTTTTTACTTTGGTGCCCTACTTACAATTTGATCAGGTCCTGCTTTTAGTTTCCCTTTCAGATCTTCTTAGTCAGCTTCAGTTGATGAGTGGGATCATCCCATACTCATCTTTATCTTTCTGACTTAGTTCACTTAACATAATTCCTTCTAGCTCTGTCCAAGATGGGTCAGAGAAGGTGGGTTCATTGTTCTTGATAGCTGCATAGTATTCCATTGTGTATATATACCACAGCTTTCTCAGCCACTCATCTGGTGTTGGGCACCTGGGTTGCTTCCAGGTTTTAGCTATTATGAATTGTGCTGCTATGAACATAGGAGTACACACCTCTTTTTGGTTGGGTGTTATGGAGTCCTTGGGGTATAACCCCAGGAGAGGAATTATTGGGTCATATGGAAGGTCCATGTCTAGCCTTCTGAGAGTTTTCCAGACTGCTCTCCACAGAGGCTGTACCAATTTACATTCCCACCAGCAATGTAAAAGGGTTCCTCTGTCCCCACATCCTCTCCAGCATTTGTTGCTGCTGTCCTTTTTGATGTATGCCATTCTTACAGGAGTGAGGTGGTATCTTAGTGTTGTCTTGATTTGCATTTCTCTGATAATCAGTGACCTAGAGCAGTTTTTCATATGTTTGTTAGCCTTTTGGATCTCCTCTGTGGTGAATATTTTGTTCATTTCCTCTGCCCATTTTTGGATGGGGTCATTTGCTTTTTTGTGGCTAAGTTTGCTGAGCTCTTTATATATTTTGGTGATTAGTTTCTTGTCTGATGTCTGGCATGTGAAGATCTTCTCCCATTCTGTGAGGGGTCTTTCTGTTTGTTTAATAGTTTCTTTGGATGTGCAGAAGGTTAGCATATTTCTTGATGTCCTCACTTCTAAAGCATCCACAGGGTACTGGGACATGTCCTAGTTATCCCCGAAACCTTAAAGTCATGAGGATTATATTTAGAAAGAAGTTTCCATTCTAAAGAAATAAGTGGAAGAAGGGGCTGGGAGATAATTCAGTGGGGAGTGTACACCTTATGTGTGAGGCCTTGGGTTTGAGCCCTCGTACCACATGGGGCACCAGAAGAGACCCATGGACACTGGAGTGGTGCCATGGTGCCTTTCGTTCTCAAAATATAAAGGAAAAAATTATATATTATTTATTTATAAAAAGGAAACACTGGTGGTCTGTGAGATGGCTTAGTGGATAAAGCACTGAACTCTCAAGCATGAGGTTCTGAATTCACATGTACCAGGGTGATATCTGGTTCTTTCCCTCTCCTCCTATCTTTCTCATTAATAAACAAAATCTTTAAAAAAAAAAAAAAAAAAGAAAGAAAGAAAGAAAGAAAGAAAGAAAGACTGGTAAAGCCATAGGATAAGAGTGGTACAACTACACACAACTCCCACCACCAAAACTCTGTTGCCCATCCGCTCCCCTGATAGCTTTCCTATTCTTTAACTCCTAATTCTTTAACTCCTTTTAATTCTTTAACTCCTCTGGGAGTATGGACCCAAGGTCATTATGGGATATAGGTGGAAGGTCTGGCTTCTGTAATTGCTTCCCGCTGAATATGGGCGTTAACAAGTTGATCCATGATCCCAGCCTGCCTCTCTCTTTCCCTAGTGGGGCGGGGCTCCAGGACACATTGGTGGGGTTGTCTGTCCAGGGAAATCCGGTTGGCATCATCATAGCATCTGGAACCTGGTGGCTGAAAAAAGAGTTAACATATAAAGCCAAACAAATTGTTGACTAATCATGAACCTAAAGGCAAGAACATTGCAGATGAACATTGCAAGAACATTGCAGATGAACATTGGAGGGTCTCCGTTTTGGAAAAAGCTAGTAGGTCTATTTTAGGTATATTCCAAAGAGCCCAGGACTATGCTAGTTTTTTTTGTTTTGTTGTGTTTCTGATCCTGACATCTAATATGCAGGTGGACCCAAGTTATTGTCTGGGAAAATGATGTCATGGCTGGAAAAAGGGCTAGAAAGCTGGATCAGGGAAAAGAGTAGCTCCCAAATATGGGAAAGGTATATAAATATTGTTGATTGTAAACCCCATCAATTTGATCTGATCTGGGGCCCATATTCAGCTTAGGAGCCTATATGACCTCTGCATCCCTGTAGATCAGAGCTCACATTCTGAGTAGGAATTCTGGTCATGAGTAGGAACATTTGTTACCCCAATTTTAGGACCCATCTTCCTCAGGTGAAACATAGAGTATGTTGTCCAGCCTCCCTTCAGAGGATGGAACATTCTCTACTGTTGTTAATCCAAGTTGAGGGCAAGGTCCTATAGGGGCCCACAAAGGGATCTATTGTGTTGTTCCTGATGGAAATGACTGGTAACAATAGAGAGAGGGATCTGTTCAAAGTCTAGGCCCATTATGTCTTTTTGGGAATCTCAGGACTCCCCTACTAGGGCCCCCACTGATGGGGTGGCCTGATAGTGACTAAAGAGTCATCGTTAAAGTATGTCAATCTCTTGCCCTTATTCAGCTTTTGTAGTCCTTACTTTGATAAGGTTAGGTTTGGAGTGAGTGAAGTAAGTGTAATGAAACTAGACACTATTTCATTATAAAGTCTATGGTGTCTTTTTAGGTCTTTCTACTTGCTTGCTGCATATATTGACTCACTGCAGACTATTTTACACTTCTGCTTTCAGGTACTTATTTTGCCCTAATTTATGGATACATGTGTACATATGCTCTATCTCATGGGACCTGGTCTATA
Organism: Erinaceus europaeus; assembly: GCF_950295315.1. Lineage (NCBI taxonomy): Eukaryota > Metazoa > Chordata > Mammalia > Eulipotyphla > Erinaceidae > Erinaceus > Erinaceus europaeus. Next base: position 109,656,491 of record NC_080163.1, on the reverse strand, counting down.
TGTAGGCTTTGGACTTTGCTAGGAAGTGAACTACCCTAAATGGAATTAGAGAATCCTATGAGAAAGGAAAGGTCTCACCCAGGTAATGAGGCTGAAGGGTTGACATTCCATGCCTGATGTATCTGGACGCAGTTTGAAGTGAAGCATGCTGAGGTGGTACTCATTGCATTGAAAATATAAAGAAAATATGATCACCCCCTTCCCTCTCTATTTCTGGCTGTCTCTATCCAATAAATAAATAAAGATAATTTAAAAAAAAATTTTTTAAGGGGGCCAGGCAGTGGCGCAACTGGTTAAGCACTCACATTACAGTGAGCAAGGACCCAGGTTCAAGCCCCTGGTCCCCCACCTGCAGCTGGAAAGTTTCAAGAGTGGTGAAGCAGGACTGCAGGTGTCTTTCCATCTCTTTCCCTCTATATATTTCCCTCCCCTCTCAATTTCTCTCTGTCTCTATCCAATAATAAGTAAATAAAATGTTTTTAAAGAAATTAAAAAAAGAAAATATTGGGTCAGGAAGTCAAGTTGGTGGTGTTTTGAACATGTGGTCCCTGGTGCCACATTAGGAAAAAAGTGAAAGGAAAAGAAGTACAAAAAAAAAAAAATCTCACTGAAAAGATGTAATTATCTGTTTATTGGATAGGGACAAAGAAGTCAAGAGGGAAGGGGAAGATAGAGATAACACCTGTAGCACTGCTTCACCACTTAGGAAGCTTTCCCCCGATGGTGAAGAAGTGGCATATTGAACCCAGGTCCTTATAATATGTGTGTTCAACCAGGTGCATCACCACCCAACCCCCCAGTCTCATTTTGTTATAAGGTCCATATATCCAAATAAAAACAAGTTGCATACCCCCACCCCCACAGCCCTCCACATACACACAATCTAGAAGCAGATCCACCAGGCTGAGAGAGCTTTATCCAAATCTCTTTTTTTTTTTTTAATTTAAGAAAGGATTAACAAAACCATAGGGTAAGAGGGGTACAACTCCACACAATTCCCACCACCCAATCTCCATATCCCACCCCCTCCCCTGATAGCTTTCCCATTCTCTATCCCTCTGGGAGCATGGACCCAGGGTCATTGTGGGTTGTAGAAGGTGGAAGGTCTGGCTTCTGTAATTGCTTCCCCGCTGAACACGGGCATTGACTGGTCGGTCATATTCCCAGTCTGTCTCTCTCTTTCCCTAGTAGGGTGGGTCTCTGGGGAAGCGGAGCTCCAGGACACATTGGTGGGGTCTTCAGTCCAGGGAAGCCTGGCCGGCATCCTGATGACATCTGGAACCTGGTGACTGAAAAGAGAGTTAAAATACAAAGCCAAACAAATTGTTGAGCAATCATGGACCCAAAGCTTGGAATAGTGGAGAAGAAGTGTTAGGGGGGTACTCACTGCAAACTCTAGGGTACTTCTGCTTTCAGGTATATATTTTGCATTAGTTTACAGATACGTGTGAACATATGCTCTCTCTCACAGAAACTGGTGTATATCTAGGTTTTGGGACTTTGTTAGAAAGTGAACCACCTGAGATGGAATTAGAGTATACTATGAAAGGAAAGGTCTCACCCGAGTAATGAAGCTGAAGGGTTGTCATTCCACACCTGAAGTCTCTGGACACAGTCTGAAGTGAAGCATGTTGAGGTGGCAATCGTTGCGTTGGTTAGGCTGTGATCAGCAGATGCAATATTATTTGATATGGATTGGGAGAGGCATACGGGAAAGTGGGCCCTATCCAAGGGTTCCAGGAGTGGGAGAAGTAGAGGCTCTATAGTGGAGATGTGAGGTTCCTGCTGTCTTAGGGTTCAAAAAGACACTCGATAGTTAATGTTATCATTACATTATTTGGTAATTGGGTTAACTTTGAAAAGTCCTTTTGTTAGGGTTTGCTGTACAGTACCCAGTATCTTGTATATAGCTGTGCTATTGGTTGCTTCTGATCTACTTGGTCTAGGCTTTTGAGAGAGTCTGCATATCAATTACACAGCCTATATATTAAAAAGATTCAGTTTGTGTTTTGAAAAACTTCGAGACATAGAATTAATTTTCCCCCTCTCATATTAATTAACTAGTGATTTATATGACTACATTTTAGTAGGAGTGTACATAAACACCATTCCCACCACCAAAAGACTGTGACCCATCCCTCCCACCCACTCCCACCCCCCCACTGGCCCAGGAAACTGCATGTCTACCCCTCACCACAGGCTTTTTACTTTGGTGCCCTATATCCAAATCTCTTATTGTTCCTGCAGTTAGTACCACCAACAGCTATGTTTTACTTTTGTTAGAGACTTGTTTTGGTTTGCTTTTTTGTAGTTACTTTATTTTGTTTGCATTTTGCATTTCCTGCCACCCCAGAGACAGGTAGAAGAAGAGTTGGGGTGAGGTGGTGAGAAGGTGATTGAGGAGGGAGCACAGGGACTAACATCACAGCTTACTGCTTACTCCTTTGTGGGTTCTTGGCAGTTGGGACCATGGGTCATTGTTTGAAATGGGTGAGGAAGACATGTGCAGGCCAGAAGAAAGTATCTGCTTTTCCTGTCAGTGCCTTTGGGAGTTTAAATAAGTTCTCAGGTGCTCTGTATTTCTCTCTTCTCATGATTTAGCCAAGGGATCAGCTCCCTCCTCCCCTAACCCAAATCAGAAGTCTAAGTTCCTCCTCTAAGTAGAATGTTTAGCTTCAGGAGAGGCACTCAAACAAAACTCAAGGAAAAAGGTACAAGAGACCAATGCAGAGGGAGTAGGTGGGCTTCCCTCAGACATCCAGATCAGTCTAGCTGTCTAATCAGAGTAGTGAACCAACATTTCGCTCTCAGCATGCTAGAAGCACCAGTTAAGAGTGTTGTTTTCATTAGTAAGGAATTTCAATTTCTCATCCCTAAGCCCATAGACGGGATACTACATCCCAAGTGAGGTTACCTTGTCTCCACTAGAGGGGAGGGAAACCTGGGGAAAGCCATCTGGCCGTGACTGGAGGTCTGGTGGCTTTGAGAAAGAGTTCTGCAATACCAGCCAGGTCTGGATAAAAGGTAGATTAAAGAAAAAGGGGGAAAAAATGTTATCCCTAAAGAGCAAGCGCTGTGGCAAGTGTAACCACTTCTGCCTGTTGGCGAGACTTATTCTTCCAGAAACGGGCTCCAAAATCCTTAGTGACAATACTCTGGGCTACAGGACCAATTTTTAGTAGGATGGGGCTGCTTCAAATTTAACCCTGGTTTGCTAATGTTTTCTCTCTTAAGAGATTAAAATGAGATCTTTGGTAACCAGTTCTCTCCAGTTTAGTCTGTCATACACAGCTAAATTCTCTGCCTGGTCCCATTGCCTGTGGGGACAGGAACAGCCCCACAGGAGAGTCAGAGGTGTTACTAGCCTCCTGGTAGCTGTGTAGTCCACGATGGTGAGTAGAACTAGATGGTGGTTCCCTGGAGGAGCAGTGGCCACTCAAGATTGGGCCCACAGAAGAGACTTTGGAAAGAACACTGAAAAAATAGAAGCCAAGGCAAAGAGAGGTAGTAAATCCCCTGGCTCATATGTGTGGCTGGGATTTTGGGAGTTTTCTCTGAAATCTTTGTCCTGTCCCCTTCCATTGACAAGATATGATGAGATGACTACATGTGGTGAACCTGAGTTAGGCAGGACTATGCTTTCCTCCCGGCTGCTCTGCCTCATAGCCTCTCGATTCTCTCCCTTCCACACCCCCTGGTTCTGCAGCCTCTCCACGTGGTGTGTCCAGAGCAGTACACGCAGCCACCCCCCACACAGTCACACAGGATGGATCTGATGGTTGATTGCCAGCCGCCCGCCATGTCGTACCGACGGGCTGAGGTGCTAGCCCTGCCCTTCAAGCGTCGGTATGAGAAGATCGAGATCATGCCTGAGGTGAGCTGTCCTTCTTATGCTTAAACATTCTGCTCGCATGCCAACGCGAACATGTCTGTTCCTGTTGTCCATCACCAAAATAATAATCACCTCCCCTCTTCTGTGCCTTCTGACACTGAGCCAGAGAAGGCTTGGCAGTGAGGGACACAGACACCACTATCTTTCTTGGACCCCCAACCTCAACTCCAGGAAGAGCAGAGGGTGCCCTGTCCTCACCCCCTCAGCCCCTGCAGGTCTGAGGTGACTAGATGCTCAGAGCTTCTGTAGCTTTCAGTCAGTTGTGTAATGCATACATTGTAGCCTCCAGAAAATTCCACTGAACACTCGTGAGAAAATGAAGTGAAAAGGCAAAATACCCAGATAGTCATATTGGCCTTCAAGCCCTGGAGGAGCCCCAGGTGGACACACTGTTTTCTGGGAAGTAGCAATGCAGGATGGGCTTCCATGTTTGTGTGGCCCCTCGCTCATCTTTGCTTTTATTTTTATGACTGTTTTGAGATGAGTTTTTCAACAGTATGCTTGTTCATTCTAGAAAATTTGGAAGACCAGGAGAGAGGCAAAAAATGAATGCCAGCCTTAGTCCCAATACCACTGATAATGACGGCTTAGATATTGCGTCTTTGTTTCTAGTGTTGCACTCATAAGTCACTGTTCCTGGCTGACTTTTTTATTCAGATAGAAACAGAGAACTGGAGCTCCCCAGTGTCATCATCATAGCACTCCCCATGTGGTGCCAGGACTCGAACCTGGTCTGTGTGCATGGCAAGGCAAGCCTCCTTCCCAGTAAGCTATTATTCCAGCCCAGATTTTTTTTTGTATTGCCTTGTCTGTTCAGTGTGTGTGTGTTTGTTTAATTCATATATTATATATACTACAGATGCCTCATATACTGTCTTTGTCACATTAACAGTGAGTGTAGTGTATGTCTTTAATATATTTTCAAACCACCAGTATCTTTTTATATACCATGAGCTTCCACTACTCATGGCAGACTTTTTTTTTCCTTTTTAAATTTCAGAGGAGACACACAATAGCACCACTCCACTGCTCACGAAGTCACCCCCTACTAACTTGCATAGTTTTCCCTGTATGGTTCCAGAGACTTGAACCCAGATCCTCATTCACTGTAGTGTGCACTCTACTGAGTGAGCTGTCTCCCCAAAAGGAAGCCCCCCCAAAACAGTCTTAATGGTTTTATCATAGTTTATCATGTATGTATCATGATTTATTCTGGTTTTCCTAATTATAAATAAGAGACAGTCTTCATAAATCTTTGTCCACTTGTTTCCTTCTTTAGGAAACATTTCTGGAACTGGAATGTCTAGATCAAAAGAAGATGGTTTGCATCATAATGGTTATGCAAACAGACTCTCTTGCCTGAGGCTCCCAGGTCCCAGGTTTGATCCCCCATACCACCATAAGCCAGAGCCGAGCAGTGCTCTGGTCTTTCTCTCTGAATTTCTCTCTCATTAAAGTAACATAAAACAATGAAAAGATAGTTTATGCCCCCAGGTTACATGCTGCTGGATTGTTCCTTAGAGAAAGCGCTGTGTTTCCGATCAGTCAGAGAGGAAGAGGCAGATCTTCTCTGCACCCTTGCTAACATTCAGCATTAGATTTTTCAGACTCTATCCAGGCCTTTTCTGGTTACTTGAGGATATGTTGATGTACTTCAAAATCATGTCTCCCCAGTTACAATGGAAAAAATTCAGTTCACTGGAGTGGTTTTCTTTTGCATTTAAAGTGGGCATTCTGGAGAAGAAAGTTACTCATCGCATTTAAATTCAAAACTTACCCTTTCAGCAGTCAGGTGGTGGTGCACTTGGTAGCATGAGGACCCGGGTTCAAGCCATGTTCCCATCTACACGAGCAGTGGAGCAGGTGTGCCTCTTTCTCTCTCTTTATCAGAAGTAGGAAAACCAGCGGCCACCTGGAGTGGTGAAGTTGTGGCGCAGGCACTAAGCCCCAGCAGTAACCTTGCCTAGAGTTTCAGGGCTGGCAAAAGAGTTCACTTGAATAGTAGGCTGCTTTGCTGGATGTGTGACCCAGGTTGAGCCTTGGTGCTAGAATTTCTTTCTCAGTCTGAAAAAGTCATTGTGAGGTGGTGAAACTCGAGATGAAAAAAAAAAAATCCTAATGTATATTGGATCACTGTTTCTTAAAAAGGTTATTAAGAGTTATGACTGGGGGGTCAGGCAGTAGTGCAGTGGGTTAAGCGCACATGGTGCAAAGCGCAAGGACCAGCATAAGGATCCCAATTCGAGCCCCCGGCTCCCCACCTGCAGGGAGTCGCTTCACAGGCAGTGAAGCAGGTCTGCAGGTGTCTATCTTTCTCTCCCCCCTCTGTCTTCCCCTCCTCTCTCCATTTCTCAGACCTATCCAACAACGAACAACATCAACAATGGTAATAATAACCACAACGAGGCTACAACAAGGGCAACAAAAGGGGAAAAATGGCCTCCAGGAGTGGTGGATTCATGGTGCAGGCACTGAGCCCAGCAATAACCCTGGAGGAAAAAAAAAAAAAAAAAAAGAGTTATGACTGGTAGGGGCCAAGAAGTTGCTCGTGTGGTATTGTGAGTATTTTCTTTTTTTTAAATCTTTTTTATTAAAGATTTCCTTTTTTTAATATTTATTTTTCCCCTTTTTTTTGCCCTTGTTGTTTTTCATTGTTGTTGTAGTTATTATTGTTATTGATGTCGTCATTGTTGGATTGGAGAGAGGAGGGGAAGACAGAGATGGGGAGAGAAAGACAGACACCTGCAGACCTGCTTCACCGCCTGTGAAGCGACTCCCCTGCAGGTGGGGAGCCAGGGGCTCGAACCAGGATCCTTCCGCCGGTCCTTGTGATTTGCACCATGTGAGCTCAACCCACTGTGCTACCGCCTGTCTCCCGAGTATTTCTTTTGTGTAAAAATCCCAAGTTCAAAACCTTGATACCACTTGGAAGCACCGTGGGTGACATCAGAGGAAGTTCCGTGTATGGCAGAGTGGTGCTGTGCTGTCTCCCCTCTTTCTATAAAGGTAAAGAATAGAACATCGGGATCAGGGTGTGGCTCAGTAACCTCCAGCGTGCAGAGTCCCTGGGTTTATTCCCTGATGTCACACTGGGGGTGGGGCAGAGTCCCTGGGCAAACCTCAGAAATTCCGTATGAATTCACTAATCTGCCCTTTCTTAAAAAAATGATTTCCCAGGGGTCAGGCAGTAGCTCACCAGGATAAGTGCACATAGTACAAAGCGCAAGGATCCTGGTTTGAGACCCCAGCTCCCTCCCTGCAGAGGAGTTGCTTCACAAGCAGTGAAGCAGGTCTGCAGGTGTGTTTCTCCCCTCCTCTATCTTCCCCTCCTCAATTTCTCTCTGTCCTATCCAACAACAGGAACAGTAATAATAACAGCAACAACAATGAAAAAGAGAAAAAGATGGCCTCCAGGAGCAGTACATTGAGCCCCAGCAATAACCCTGGAGGCAAAAAAAAAAATGATTTTCCTTTGCATACACCATGTCTCTCTTTTTTTCTTTTTCCTCCAGGGTTATTGCTGGGCTCAGTACCTGCACCATGAATCCACTGCTCCTGGAGGCCATTTTTCCCCCTTTTTGTTGCCCTTGTTGTTGTAGCCTCATTGTGGTTATTATTATTGCCATTATTGATGTTGTTTGTTGTTGGATAGGACAGAGAGAAATGGAGAGAGGAGGGGAAGACAGAGAGGGGGAGAGAAAGATAGACACCTGCAGACCTGCGCCACCACCCGACCCCCACCATGTCTCTTAAGCATATGTAGGAGCCTTATTCAGTGGTTCATGTCTTCTGTGGTCTGTGGTTGGAGTGGAGTGGTTTGGCTGAGGAGCTAGGAGAGGCCTTCATGTCTCTTCCTCCATCTGCAATGGAAGGAAGGTATGTGTGTCCTCTTTGCACAGGTTTGTAGAGCAGAAACCCAAACGCCCAAACGCCTATTGTTGTATATATTGTTGTATATTAAGCCACGCCACTTCCTCCTCTTCCTCCTCTCCAGGTGTCCTGACAGTAGGAAAGGCAGCTCCAAACATATCTGAAATGCAGTGGAGTTTGTCTGTTTTGTTCCCAGGAAAAGCCTTCCTTCTCAGATGGGGTCGGAGGGGGGAGGTCCTCACACGCTCAAGTTTGGGAAGCTGCTGCCCAGACAGCTAAACTTTTTTTTTTTTTTTTAAGTTTATTTTTGACCAAAGTTATGTTCAACTCTGACTTATGGTGATGCTGAGGATTGAACTGGGCCAAGACCTCCAGTGCCTTAGACTGTTTTACTACTGATGGTGCCTCTTCCCTAGTTCAGGCCTGCTTTCCAAATACATTGGCATTTTTTTTTTTTTCCTTTTTTGGGATTTGAATGAGTATTCCCTTCCGTGAAATAATCCTCTCCAGGAAGTGGCGTGACAGAGCACTGAGAACATTCCTGTGCTAGCTCTTATCCATTACTCATCATTACTGCCTGGATCTTATTCTCTGCCTCTCTTTTCCTCCCCCACCATCTCCTTTACTCCTTGGGTTTCCAGACAACTGTGTTCTAATCACTCCCTGAGCAGGTAGAGATGTTCACCACACATAAAGTAGTGTCACACTGGAACTAGGTGTCATTTGGTTTTGTGAGAAAATTCATCTATGAAGTCAAGGGTTAGCTCTGTGACTGTTCTGTAGGATTTGCTACCACAGAAGGAAGTGCGGCCCTCTGGGGCCTGTTCCAGTAGACTAATCTACTTCTGGGGTGGCAGGCGGAATCACCCTTTTCCCAGAGGTGTCAGCTGAGCTTTGGCTGCTGGTCTCTGGGCGAGTCTTTCTCGCTGCCTATCGCCCCTAATGCCCTCCCCAGAGTGCTCCAGCTTTGCTTTGATTTCTGCCAAGCAGGCTCATCAGGAAGGTGTGGAACATGGGGCCTAGCATCCAGGAGCCTGGAGCTTAGTTACACAGCACTGCTCTGTGAGAACCAATCTTTCTGTGGATGTTTCCTGTCAGTAAACAAGTCCTCTCGCACTCCGTTAAGGTGTTCCCTCTGCCCTTCCAGTGCTGACCGTTGTGCTGACACACACAGCCCCTGCATTTGGTTTTAAAGCCTGCTAGGTCTAGAGCTCCACACCTGAGAGCGGGCAATCAGGGAGACCCGAGTCTTGCACACCTCATGTGTTCACACATCACTGGCCACAGCTGGGCAAGGGGCATAGAAGTTGCTGAGGCCCCAACTCTTCATCTGCACTACTCCAGCCTTTAGGTTCATGATTAGTCAACAACTTATTTGGCTTTATATGTTAACTCTTTTTTTTAGCCACCAGGTTCCAGATGCTGGCATGATGCCAACCAGACTTCCCTGGACAGACGACCCCACCAATGTGTCCTGGAGCTCTGGTTCCCTAGAACCCTGCCCCACTAGGGAAAGAGAGAGGCAGGCTGGGAATATGGATCGACCTGTCAACACGCATGTTCAGTGGGGAAGCAATTACAGAAGCCAGACCTTCCACCTTCTGCATTCCACAATGACCTTGGGTCCATACTCCCAGAGGGTTAAAGAATAGGAAAGCTGGGAGTAGGGTGGTAGTGCAGCAGGTTGGGTGCACATGGCGCAAAGCGCAAGGACTGATTCGAGCCCCCGGCTCCCCACCTGCAGGGGAGTTGCTTCACAAGTGGTGAAGCAGGTCTGCAGGTGTCTATCTTTCCCCCTCTCTGTCTTTCCCTCCTCTCTCCATTTCTCTCTGTCCTATCCAACAATAATGACAATAATAACTACAACAATAAAACAACAAGGACAACAAAAGGGAATAAATATATTTTTAAATGCTTTAAAAAAAAAGAATAGGAAAGCTATCAAGGGAGGGGATGGGATCCGGAGTTCTGGTGGTGGGAACTGTATGGAGTTGTACCCCTTTTATCCTATGGTTTTGTCAATATTTCCTTTTTATAAATAAAATTATATATATATATATATATATATATATATAGTGAGAGAGAGAGGAAAGAAGTTGCTGAGGAAGGAGGTCCATGCTAGAAGTGTCTCCTACCTCTGGGGGGGGGAGGGGTCAGAATCCCAGGAGCTGCAGTGCTCACTGGGTCCCAGTGCTGCTGCCTTCTTCCCTCCTCTCACACCAGTTGCCTAGGGAGGTTGTGAGGATCTGAGGTTTTGAAGACACCAGGAAGTCACCCAGTGGTGGCCATGTGCTGTGATAGGTCAGGTGACAGTGTGGTGTCCCCCATTTCATTGTGTGGGTTGACTAATAAGGAGTCAGCACTTGGGGACTGCTGGGGAGCCTCAGGAGTGTCCAGGAACACACCTCCAGGACAGCATGTCTTACCCCCTTTATTTCCCAAGTTCTTTGTGATTAATAACGTGATTAATACATGTGAATATATCTTAAAATTATGTGCGTGATATGTTTTAGATTTTTAACTTAAAAAAATTACCATGTTTTCAGGTTATCTGTTCATTTCAGATGGCACTGATATGAAGTCAAAACTCAAATAGAAATGATGAGTCACAGTAACCATGAAACCTGAGCTTTCTGACACTCCACCTGGTGGCTCTGCCTCCCTGCTGGCCGGGAGACCATGCTTACCTGACCTTGTTGTCCCCGAGGGCCACTCAGGATGGAATGCAGCACTTTGATCCCAAGTCTAGAAGGGAGTCTCACTGCGCCCTGCTTGTCTCCAGCTCGCAGATTCCCTGGTGCCCATGGAGATCAAGCCTGGTATTTCCTTAGCGACCGTCTCAGCAGTGCTGCACACCAAGGACAATAAGCACATTCTGCAGGTATGAGGGGTCCCCATGGCTGGGGAGACTAGAGAGCCTACTAGAGGTCCCAGCTTACAACTAGCACAGCTTAAAAGACCCACAACACTTAATTCAATGTGTAAAATAAAGACGGTAATGCCTGTAACTGTTCAAGATTTATCCTCTGAACATTTGGCTCAGAGAAGGGGAGTCTGCTACTCAAAGACAGGGGGCACACTTCCCAGCGGTGCTACGCAGGCAATGAACACTCACCCCCAGCACCCCAGAATGCTTAGATGCTTTGGGGAGACTGAAAATAGAAAGCAGGCCTATGGGGACCGGGTGGTGGTGCACTTGGTTGGGTGCACATGTTAGAATGTGCAAGGACCCGGGTTCAAGCCCCCAGTCCTCACCTACAGGGGGAAAGCTTTCCGAGTGATGAAGCAATGTTGCAGGTGTCTCTCTGTCTCTTCCTCTCTATCATCCCCTTCCCTCTAGATTTCTAGCTGTCTATCAAATAAATAAAGATAATAAAACATTAGAAAAGAAAGCAGGCCTATGTGAACAGGCAGAACTCCCTGCCTTTCCTCCTCGCAGTTTAGCAGGTCAGGCTCTTAGCCCCCTGCAAAGACTTGCTAGGAGTAAGACTGCTGCCCTCATACCTCTGCTCAGTACACAGAGAGATGCTGGACACCATGCTGGGTACTCAACATAACCTCAGGCAACCTTACTGCTATTACTATAGTTAACACGTAGTTAACACCTTTGGTTTCTTAGTATTGGTCCAGAGCCAGGAAGATTTAACAGAGTTCTTCCCAATTCCTTAAATTGCCACTGATGTATTATTAAGAATTTCCTTAGAGGGCAGGGGAAGATAACATAATGGGTATGCAAACAGACCCTCATGCCTGAGGCTCCTAGGTTCAGTCCCCCTGAACCACTATATGCCAGAGCTGAGCAGTGCTCTGGTAAAATAAATAAAAGGAAAAAAGAATTTACTCAGGAAGTCCTGAATCGAATCAATGGAAAGTTAAAAGTGGGTCTTGATAAAAGGAACATTGATCAGTCAAGTAAGAGGCTGATCCCATGTGGATAGTTTGCATCCATTTGTCTGTAGTGCAAGGACTACAGAGACAGCCCCAGCCCCAGCTAGTGGGGACTCTGGAGCAGAAAGAGGTCCCCCAAGGCAGGTCCATTCTTTGGTTCTTGGTGAGATCTGTGCTGTCCTCCCTCAGCCCCCACCCAGGCCAGTCCAGCCCACCAGTGGTAAGAAGAGGAAGCAGCGAGCGACCGATGACATCCCAGACTGCAAGGTCCTGAAGCCCTTGCTCAGCGGCTCCATCCCAGTGGAGCAGTTTGTGCAGACACTGGAGAAGGTGAGCCCCATAGCGGCCTGGCTGTTGCTTTTCACACTTGCCCTGCTGTCTGGGCTCCTCTCCCAGGCCAAGCCAGAGAAAAGCTACCTAGAACTGCACTGCCACTCTCCCCAGGCCTCCTGGTCCTTATGGCGTTCCCTTCTTAATACAGCTAGACTGAGAAAAACCAGCAAAACAGAACTAAGAGCCAGCAAAGGTTCACCTGGGAGGGTACCAGCAATAACAAGAAAAAGGGCGGCTGGGCACTGGTGCACTAGGTTAAGTGCACATATTACCAAGCTCAAGGAGCCAGGTTTGAGGCGCTGCTCCCCACCTGCAGGGAGGGGCTCTGCTTCATGAGTAGTGAAGCAGGTCTGCAGGTATCTTTCTCTCACTATCTCCATCCTATCTAATAATTAAAAAAGAAAAGAAAAAAAATAGCCACCAGGAGCAGTGGATTTGTAGTGCTGGCACTGAGCCTATGATAACTGGTGGCAATAGAAAGGAAGTAACAGATGTGTAGGTGACCAAGGTCCCTTCCCTGAAAGCCTTCTTTTTCTACAAGACACTACCACCTTGCTATCAGCTAGCATGTCTGTGTCACAGGAGATAACAGTTACAGGGGACATGTGGGCATGGGGGTGCGCCATGGCCAGGGCCCAGCACTTCCCAGGCAGTGGGAGGACAGCTAACTCAAAATGAGGAGGCTGCATTCAACCTGGATGGTTTTTGTCTTTTGGCTTCAGTCCCAGGCCTCCAGAGATAACTGCTTCAGTGCCAAGCTACAGAATACTTGATAGAAGGAATTACTGAGAGTATCATTCATGCTGCAGCTAACACTACTATTTCCAGGAGTTTCTTTCTTCTCTTAATACCATTGGTCACCACCTTTACCCATACTAGCTCAGTTACTGAGTTCTTCATATCTTCACAACTCTTTATTAGGATCTAGTTTCTCTATTGTTTAATTTTCCTGAAGGAAGGGCTTCAACCAGTTGTCCAGCTCTTCAGCCCCAAGGAACATGGAGACACCATGGGAATTTATGTGGGACCACCTGTGACAGAGGAACACGCTCACAACTGCCTACCCTGCCCCAGTTGATGGGACTTGACTTCCACAACCTTGAAACAACTTCCTCTCCTGAAAAGGCCTTGATTTACTTTGGCCTGCTCCCCCAGGGATTGCTCCTCTTTCGGAAGGGTTATGAGGGCCTGCCCCTAGAACTAAGCATAGAACCTCATCCTGTGTCAAGTCCCTTACCTGTCAGGCAGATCAGTTACCTTTCCATTTGTCTTCATTCTCGCCTCTGATGTTAGGTTCTGTGCTTCGCACTAGAGACAGGAAGAAAGGAAGTACATGCTATGCTTCTTACCTCTCCCACCCAAGAAGGTTTTGTCCGTAATGGCTTCAGGCTCATAAAGTGATAGGGATGTGACATAAATGGTGATGGGAATTACTCAGCATCCCAGGCTCCAAACACCAGTGCTCAGCTGTGCTTCTCCAGAGCTCACAAGGTGCTGGAAACTGTTATGTTCTACATGTGACTTTGTATATTTAGGGGTGTCTTTTAATGTACATGGAGCCATGGCTGAAATCTATCATATTAGGTCTTGTGGCTGGTCTGAAAATCAAAGTGAAGAAAGTCAAACATGCCATTTTCTAGAATATTCTAGTCACATCTTTAAATTTTGGGAACTCTCAGTTGCTGAATTACCCACTACCTCTCCGAGTACTTACTGTCCCCCCTCTCTCAAACAGCATGGTTTCAGTGACATCAAGGTGGAGGACACGGCCAAGGGCCACATTGTCCTGCTCCAGGAGGCCGAGACCCTCATCCAGATAGAGGAAGACTCAACCCACATCATTTGTGACAATGATGAGATGCTCCGGGTTCGACTCCGGGATCTGGTCCTCAAATTCCTTCAGAAGTTCTGAGGAGCTTGTCAGAGCCACTTCTCTAAACCCTGTCACCCCTGGCAGCACCTCTCCAGCTGAAGAGTCTGTGTGGGCTGCTAGCAGAAGGGGAAAGTCACTCCATGTGGAGGGACCTCACCTGGACTCCAGTGGACAGTCTGTCCCAGTGCTGTTCAGGCAAGAACTTTTCCCTTCACACTTTAGATTCATTTCTTCCCAACTCCACTTCTCGAGTAACTAAGTGGTAAGAGAGTGAGCTGAGGACTTAAGAGCGGCAGAAGCAGCTTTCACAGAGCTGCATGACAGTGTCAGATGATGACTAGCATACAGTCAAGTAATTTCTCATGGTTTCATGGGCCTCTGATTTACTTGTCTACAGTAATATACTTAATAAGAAAGGCATTTCCCACAAATTATTAAATGAACCTATCTATGTGTACTTTATATTATGAGCCCATTTTGTGAATAAAACTTATTTTTTATAGACATTATCTATGCTCTGTTGAATCTCTAATATGTACATTGATTTAGCATCTGAAAATGTACAAAGCAGCATAAACTTAGAAGCCGGCACGTTAGCTCGGGTGTGCATTAAATCTCATAATCCCAGCACTATTTATAAAACTCAGGTAAATTTTTCTTCTTCCTTTGAGCTATGTCTGTGTGAAGAGTACCAGTGCAGACTAATAGCAGCCCCTACTTCTGGGATAGGTCCCAGCCAAGTAGCCCAGGTCTTCAGGAGCCTCTGCACTAAGCGGAGCAACAGTAAGCCCTAGTATGCACAGGTAACAGGAAGCTGCTGCATTTGATTATTATCTAAAACAGATAGTTGCCAGATTTGATCTAAGATAGTATCTGGTGAAACACACATGCCAATTTTGCAAACATTAAAGAGGCCAGGCGGTGGAATACAGTCTTTCTTAGAGCTGGCCAGCTATGGTAGAGACACAGCTCAGCCTACTGGTCTTTCTAGACTTTTGCAATTTAGTCAGAAGTTAATTCTCTCTGGGCTGGGTGGTGGCACATGTGGTTGAGCGCACATGTTACAATACGCAAGAACCAAGGTTCAAGCCCCAGCTCACCATCTGCAGGGGGAAAGCTTTGTAAGTGGTGAAGTTGTGTCTCTTCCTCTACCCCATTTCTCCTCAATTTCTCTGTTGCAATCAAATAAAAAAAAAAAGTAAATAAAACATATTTTTAAAACATCAATTCTTTCTGCTACCAAGAAACCATCACAAAGGGCTTCAATGGCAAGAACTATCTAAAATACTTACACCTGGCTGTTACCATGTGCAAGAACCTGGGTTTGAGCCCCAGGTCCCCACCCATAGGAAGAAAGCTTTGTAAGTGGTGAAGCAGTGTTGTAGGTATGTCTCTGTCTCTCTTTCTCTCTCCCCCTATCACCCCCTTCCCTCTCAATTTCTGGCTGTCTCTACCCAATAAATAAAGATAATAAAAATTTAAAAAACAATTTTTTTTTTTGGTCTTTACTCCCAGAGAGGTAATGTTAAAGGAAGATGACAAGAAGGCTCTGAATTCCAATTTCCATCAGGACCCAAAGGAAAAGAAGGTAGGGCCATAGTGGGCAAATATATAGATAGTGATAGTTGCAGAAATAAGTCAACCCATATCTGAGACCTTGGGAGAACTACTGCAGTTTCCAGTGGAGGGGAGGGGGACACCCCTTTTATAATTTTATACCCCAATTTTATAATTTTCTAAGTCAATATATTAAATCATTAAAAAAATTAGTTTTGTTTTTAGAAACAGATTTATAAATTTACAAATTTATAAACAGGCCTCACATATAGGCTTAGTTTCTAATAGAACTTGAGAAAATCAGGTTAAATTTTCTTAAATGTTTCAAGATGTTAAACATCTTGAAAAATATAAAAGAAGTATAAAACCTTATTTTTATGTTTAGATAAAATTTATGTTAATATCCTAACATCCTAACAATAATCTGTCCAAGTTAAATGTCTGTTAAAGAGTTTGATCAAAGAGCCCAAGGCACTGATCTCTTGAGAGATGGTGACCAGAGAAACCAACAGTATTTAAATGCAAATTAGCCAATCAACTGCCTGCAAGGCAGGACTATTTTAGAAATTATCATCAAGTCACCATCTAATTAGGGCCAGAAGCAGATGAAGCAGATAACCTCTCTAGAGCATAAAAAAAAAAAAGCTAAAGCTAGGGAGTCGGGTGGTAGAGCAGTGGGTTAAGCACAGGTGGCGCAAGGACCAGAGTAAGGATCCGGGTTCAAACCCCTGGCCCCCCACCTGCAGTGGAGTCGCTTCACAGGCGGTGAAGCAGGTCTGCAGGTGTCTTTCTCTCCCCCTCTGTCTTCCCCTCCTCTCTCCATTTCTCTGTACTATCCAACGACATCAATAATAACTACAACAATATGGCAACAAAAGGGAATAAATAAATAAATATAAAAAGCTAAAGCTGCTCCTTCTAAGTATTAAGATAGAATTATTATGACAAACTCTTCCTGAGAATTCAGATATTTGGATATCTGAGCAGGTGAAAGATGCAGAAGAAATGACAGGACCTGTTAAAGCAGCTTTGTTTTTAGAAATTTAGCCCCATGACTATTGTTAACCAACCTGGAAGTCTGACACCAAAAGAGATTTCTATTCAGGTCTTCCCCCACACACACACCAAATCTGAATGACAAAGTACTTAATAGCGAGGAGGAACCAGGTTTTACCAGTTTGTGTGATCTTTCTACAGATTAATCTCTTTAAACAATTTACCTCAAAAAAAATTAGAGTGAAAACACTTATCTCACCACTTCTGTGGGGCTGGGTCTTCAGGTTCAAGATTCAGGGTTGTCCCTCCAGCAGACTGCAAGCATGGTGCCACTGAGGAGACCTAGGTACAGACGTCAAAGAACTATCCAAAAACATACGACCTCACTAAAATCCTATGTGAGGGTCAGGGCCAGAGGGGAGGCTTGCCTCTGAACCCATCTTTTTCTTTTCATACTTTTTAAATGTTTCTTTTATTTTTCTTTTATTTATTCCCTCTTGGTGCATTTTTATTTTATTTATTCCCTTTTTGTTCCTTTTTATTTGTTCCCTTTTATTGTTATAGTTATTGTTGTTGTTGGATAGGATAGAGAAATTGAGAGAGGAGGGGAAGGCAGGGGAAGAGAGAGACACCTGCAGACCTGCTTCACCGCTTGTGAAGCGACTCCCCTGCAGGTGGGGAGCCGGGGGGGGGGGGGGGGCTCAAACTGGGATCCTTATGCAGGTCCTTGCGCTTTGCACCACGTGTGCTTAACCCACTGCACTACTGCCCGACTCCCTTTTTGATACTTTTTAAAAATTTTGAGAGACCATAACACTGCACAACTCTGGCTTTTGTGGTGTCAGGAATCAAACCTGGCGTGCCAGTTGTGAGTTTTACCACTGAGCTGCCTCCTTTGCCCTCTTACCATATATATGATTTACTTATTTTAATGAAAAAGAGACAAGAGCACTGCTCAGCCCTGCCTTATGGTGGTGCTGGGGATTGAACCTAGGGCGTCAGGAATGAACATCTTTTTGCATAACCTATATGTCATTTCCCCAACTCCCTAATTTCTTTTCAAATAAAAATAACCACTTAGTATCAGGAAAATTGGATGACCACATGCAAAAGAATGAAACTGAACCCCTATCTTAACATCACACAAAACTGTACTTGGAACAGACTAAAAGACTTAAATAAATGTAAGACCTGAAACTATAATTCACAAAAATTTTTCCTTGATACTGATCACTGACATTTTGACTGATCGGTGACATTTTGGATATATCAAAAGCACAGAAGACCAAAGCAAAAGTGGATAAATGGGGTCACATCTAAATAAAAGGCTTCTGCACAGTAGAAGAAATTATCAATAAAATTAAAAGGCAACCTACAGAATGGAAGAATGTACCTGAAAACCATCTTTTAAGGCGTTAGTATTCAAAATATATTCAAGAACTCTAATGACTTAAACAGGCACTTTTTTTCCTAAGGAGATCTGCAGATGGCCAGCAGGTATATAAAAAGATGCTAACTATCAAAGTGTCAGTAAAATGCTAATGAAAATCACATTGAGATAATAAGCTGCCACCTCACACCTGTTACAATGATTCTTCAAAAGAAAATGAGACGTGGGCAAGGGTAGGCAGAAAAGGGCACTTATGGGGGGAATGTAAATTGGTATAGCCTCTATGGAAAACAGAACAGTGTTTCTTCAAAAATGAAAAAATTTTAAAAATACAATATCCCTAAGTCAGCAAGCCCACTTCTAGGGTACATAATCTGAAAGAAAACCACTGTCTCATTGAGATATATGTGCCCCTCTGCATTGCAGCATTATGTACCATCACCAAGACATTCTAGTATCACTAAGAAAAAAAATGGAAAAATAAATGAAATCACTGTCACCTTATCTTGGATGAGGCTTGAAGGAATCATGTTAAGTGAGATAATCCAGAAAGAGAAGGATGAATATGGGATGATCTCACTCATGGGCAGAACTTAAACAAGAACAGAAGGGGAAACACAAAACTTGGGTATATTCCATCAAGACAAAGAACTCTGGGGAAGGATGACTCAGGAGGGGAGGCTTTCAGGTCTTGCTACATGACCGAATTTGGGAGTGAGAGTGCTTTGCAGACACCTAACATGGTGAGACAGGAAATTGTATCCATAAGCCAACAACTGTAGTGTGAACCATTAACCTCGCAATGAAAAGTAAAAACGTATATAAATATGAAAAATAAAATACCTAAGTGGAGATTTTATGTTCATATTCAGTATTACTGAAATTTCAATGCTACCCACTAATCTACACATTTAATACAGTTCCATCAAAATCTTAGCAAAAAGCAACAAAGTCAAACAGCTCACTTTTTAAAATCCACAAAGGACTTGAATGGACCTTTCTGAGGGAGCTACAATACAAACTGCCAATAAGCACATGGAAAGGTGTTGAATACACTAGTAGCATTGAGGTTTCACTCATAGCTGCTAGGATGATTCTAACAAAAACATTTTCTATTGAAAAACAAAGCAAAATAAATGTTGACAAGTATGTAGAGAAATGAGAACCCTTGTGAATGGTTGGCAGGAAGGGGAAATAGTACATCTGCTGTAGTAGAGTCTGGCTATTCCTCAAAAAATGTAGTGGTGGCATATGATCCAGTACTATCACATACACACACATACAAGTACTTGAAAGCAGAGATATTTGTACACTCAAGTTCACAGCAGCATTGTTCATAATAGAAAAGGGGTGAGCAAACCAAGTGTCCATCCATAGATAAGCGGGTTGACAAGATGTTCGATCTAGGGGCTGGGTGCTCAGCTGGTAGAACATACTTTACCACGCGTCAGAGTCAGGGTTTAAGCCCCTGGCATCACACAGGAGCACCATGCATGGCACCCAGGGAATCTTCATGAACAGTGGAGCAGTGCTGTTGTTTCTCTCCCCCTGCTCTCTTCCTGTTGCCTCTATACAAAGTCGAAAAGGGAGGGGGATTCCTCTGGGAATGGTAGACTAGCACAGGTGTGCAGCCCTGGCACCCCAAATATTACTTAAGGTATACAATCATAAAGAATGAAACTTAAAGGACATTCTACAACCTGGATGAACTATGAAAGCATGTTAAGTGAAATAAGCCAGATAGAAAAGACCCATCTAGAGGGGTTTCACTTAATTTCTGAAATGACAGACACATGGAGAAATAAAAACAAGAGACTATTAGAGGTTGAAAGGAGGAGGGGAGTAGGTCACAGATTTCCCATTTGAGATGATGAAAAAGTTTTTGAATCCAGCCAGTAGGATATTGAAAAAGCTGTGGATATGATTAGTTGTGTCATGGCTACATACCATAAAGGTTCTTAGTTCCACTGAGTTGTACAGTTGCTCTACCTGGATATATAGCTAAAGTGGCCATTTTTTAAGTTGTACATATTTTACCAGAATAAAAAAGATTGAAAACTCCAACAAGCTTTAAAAAAAAAAAAAAAGACAAATTCATTCTAAAATGTATATAGAAATATAACTAATACACAAACCAATCTTAAGAAAGATGCACAAAGCAGGAGGACCTGTACTATTTTATTTCAATTAAATCTAAAGCTACATTAACTAGATAGTCTGGTTCTGGTACAAGGATTGACAAATCAGCATAAATGAACTCAGAAATATCCACACTTGCACACTCATTACATTTTCTACAAAGAACCCCATGTAATTTAATGCAGATGAAGTTTTTTGTCCATTTTTTTCTTAATGATACTAGAATGTCTAGACTTTTCATGTGGAAAAAAAAAAAAAACTAGAACTGCCACAACCTACACACACATATTGATTTGACCTGGAGCCTAAAACTAAGTGTAACATATATCACCCATAACAGCTTTTAGGGGAAAACACAAGAGATTCTTCATGACCTGGGGTATGCATAGAAAGTATTAACAAGAAAAACTTACAAATCAGATTGGAAAAGGAGGAACTTGACACCCAAATCCCAGGCCCTAGGAAGCATTCCCTTCCTCCAAGACACTTTCTTTCACCTGCACAAACCTGCCTGATCAGCTGTCAACCCCCCTTTAGTAGAAGTGACATGGACTCAGAGGTCCCAGTCATCATGGGATTGTCAGTGGGACCCAAACTCTACTGTAAGCCCAGAAGTACGCCTAGCCCAGCTTTCAGGGTCCCATTTTCTGTGCTATCCCACCCGTCTCCCTCCAAGCCCAGGATGAGAGAACAGCTCCACACACATCAGAGGACAGAGTACTGGCGGCTAAGAAGCAGTCACCAGATGCTCTTTTTTAAATTTATTTCCTTTTGTTGCCCTTGTTTTTTTATTGTTGTTGTTGTAATTATTGTTGCTGTTGTTGTTAGATAGGACAGAGAAATGGAGAGAGGAGGGAAAGACAAAGAGGGCAGAGAAAGACACCTGCAGACCTGCTTCATTACCTGTGAAGCAACTCCCCTGCAGGTGGGGAGCCGGGGGCTCAAACCATGTGGCTTCACACCATATGCGCTTAACCCGCTGCTCTACTGCCAGACTCCCTTTTATTTATTTATTTATTTATTTATTTAGTATATTTATTCAATCAGATGTTCTTAATGATTCTTTAGAAGACAGTGAAATCACCCTGACTAAATCAAGTCAACAAACCCTCTGAATTGGGAACACTAATACACTTACGATTCAGCTCCATACCGCACGCACGCACGCACACACACACACAAACATCCCCATGAAAAATCACAGTTGGCTGGTACTTGCCATATAACACAAATCAGTTAAGTGACAATTAAGTTCCTCTCTATAACTGAGTGACTAATCCCAGAAAAGGTTCAAGCACAGTCAGCACTGTTCAGGCCTGGTCACACCATCGACTGGGGCTCAAATCTGCAGGCTGGTCCAGCACTAGATCCCCTGTGGCCCCTAGACAGGCTGGTTCCCCAGCTGCCCACACATGGATGGCTCCCTGGTACCCTGTACTCTTGTCAGGTCTCTCTTCTGTTCCTGCAGAGAAAAATCACAAAGACCTCCAAGCTACTTGAGTTAAAGTTTCAGTTTATTTAATTTTATTTTTTTATTTTATTTTTGTTTTTTACAAAAATCCAACATTAAGACCATTGTGCTCATGACTGGGAAGGGGGTGGTGGGATAACCGAACATGGCATGGATGTCAAAGAGCTCCCCCTTCTGAATGTCCCACCAGGGGGCTCCCTGAGCACACGCAGCAGCTCCCGGAGGACCCGGCTAGAGCTGGCGACTGCGTAGCCCACACCAGATGGGGAACCCTTGGCTCCTGGCCAGGTGCAGACACTCAGAGCCTCAAAGCAGCCTCACGAGCAACTCCTGGGGTAGAGCAAACCAGTTAGTTAGAAACCAAGGATGCCCTCGCTCCCAGGAACACAGCCTTGTTACCTATGTGAAGCAGAGGAAACCACAGGAGTCTGCAGAGCCATTTTCCTGTGTCAGGTGAGCTGTGGTTGGTGATGTGGATGACATCTGATATCCGGTTTCCCAAGGTGGAATGAGCAGCATCAGAGCCTTTCTAGCCTTGGGGATGGGCCTCTCCCACAGACAGTTCACCCAAAGCAGTGACATTTTCCAGGCCTTGGGGCCAGGCCCCGAGTGTGTCTGCCCACCCTGCTACCTCTCCTCTCCACCTGAGTAGGGTCCTTGAAGAATGTGACCGGTGTCCAGAGCCAGAGCCTGCAGATCTAGGCTTGGGTGACTGTCCCACTCAGGTCTCAACTGTGCCACCTTACTTGAAGCCCAGACCTCATGACTCTTCCTCCACAGCACAGGGGACTATTTTCCACAACCCCAGTTGTCCAGAGCCACTGGCAAACACAGTGACGAGCCCGCTTCAGGGTTCCTCTCTCACCAGGAGGTCCTCACGTGAACACAGACAAGATAAGATAGCAGCCACACACAGAGCTCAAACACCACACTCTTTGGCTCCCCAGAGGGAAGAAGGCTACTGCTAAGAGAAGAAATCAAGTTGAAACCAAGGAAAGGATAGCTTAAAAAGTTGGGGTGTGGGGAATCTGGACTCCTCTATGAGGTCAAGAAAGTGACACTGATGAAGCCTCAGCAGGAGAGCCCAGGAAAGATGTCCTTGGGTTCCCAGGGCAGGGAGGAAGTTGCCTGAGCCAGGCTAGCCCAGCAGCATCCAAGTGTGACCCAAAGTAAATGAGTTTGGGACAGGCAGGGGCATAGGAAAATGTGCCCCCAAGGGAGAGAATCACAGGATGTCACAGTCTGGGGAAGACAGATCTGGCTTAAGGCGTGTGCATGACCAGGGGAGACCTGAGCTTTGTTCAGTTGTTGGAAACTATCAACACTCAACTTCACTGAAAGAATGTGGGGTCTGGAAAATGGTAGAAGTTATGGGCTAATAAGTCCCTGTCAAATGCCACTGATGTTCTCTTCTGGTCCTATACAACCACCACCATAAAAAATAAAAAAAATAAAAATAAAAACCTATTATCTTTCAGCCCAGAAAAGAGAAATGTAAACTAGAAGTGGACAGTGGTAATGAGGACCAAATGCCAGTTAAATTTCAGATCGGATTTGAATCTGATGGAACAAATGCTACCCATCCCTCAGGGGAGCCTGGACACCACCTGACACTAAGGATCCCAAAGTTATGGGTAACACAGGGTGTAGGTCCAGACAAAGGTGGAGAAGGTGAATTTCACCAAATATTTATCCAAGGCAGATACCTTGCAGTGAGACTGCCCAACCAACCAGGTGGGGACCCACCAAGGATGCTTGCCTGGACACCAGAGAGGTGGCACCCTGCAAACCACTCAGACCACACCAAGAAGTGTGGTCTGCCAGCTCTCTGTCTTCTAACACAAGAGGTACACACAGGGAAGTTTCAAGCTACAACACACCTACTTTGAAAGGCGGGTTGGACAGAATGAGCCATTTGGGAGTACTACTCTCTGATCCTGTTCCTCATTTATCTCTTGGCAAGCCAAGCAAAGAACAGGTGAGCAGAACCTAATGATGCTCCCTCAAAGCCCACTGAGCCCAGCACAAGCAGCTCAGCCATTTCCAGAGGCATAGCCCCACCCCCAGGACTCAAGAAGAGGGTAAGGGTGAATGACAGACAGCTAGTTGGCATCAGCAAGGGGGGGTGGACTGTAGTACAAAGACCTAGAAGGGAGTCAATTAGGCCTTTCTCTGCTTCTTCACAGAGGTCCTGGGGAGGATGGAGATCATCGTTTAGGATGATGCAGATCCTACTATGTCACGACCAGCTCCCACCAAGAGATAGGACATAAAGAGTCTCACTCGATGGAACAAGCAGAAATTCCAACTCCCCTTCAATACATATCCTTTCATGTATAGACAGATAGATGTGTATGTGTGTGAGTGTGTGTGTGAGCGTGTGGATATATACACGCATATATGCAGGCATACATATGTGTATATATACACATACAGATACATAAATAAGCCTTGAATGGCAAATCTGAAACTTTTCCTTTTTTAAATAATAATAATAATAATAATAGTTGTTACTAGATTTAAAAACCACAAACCAGTTGTCCCAGGCTTAGTAACTGCATGAGGTCTCCCTGGAGCCCCCATATCCCTCAGTGTAAGCTATCAGTCAGTGCCCAGCAGAGGGGCCCAGTGTCCTCACTTGGACTGGGGCCCCAGGCCCAGTGTGGCCGACTTCACAACAAAGGCAGCTGCTTCCTTCCCCCACTCTTGCTGCTGCCTGTCCCAGCAGAAGATCTGGGCGCCCTCATTCAGTGGATGTCCCGGAGGTCCTTCCACTCCTAGAACCCTAGGTGCCACTTCCCTTGCTGTGCTCCTCCTTTCCTCTAACCTGTCAGGCCCCCTAGATGAACTTGAAGCATTTGGTCTTGTCATGGGGCAGGCGGGTCTTGAAGAGCACCGAGTCCACCCTGAACTGGGTATACAGCAGGGGCATGTAGCCATACACCTTGACAAAGAAGTTGATGCATTTGTGCCTCTCGTGGAAGTGGGAGTCGTCATGTGAGAGGGCCTGTGGACAGCCGGGACAACGGAAGGTCCACCGCGAGGTCACCTGTGCATGGGAAGACAGAGAACAGAGTGAGAACTGTGGCACGATGCTGAGGCAAAGCCTGCTCCCTGCCAAGTCTCAGATTATTGATATACCTAGTTTTGTGTGTGTGTATGCACACACATATACACATGTATATGTCTGCATATCTGTGTATATATTCATACACACACACTCATAACAAATCTGTGGTGGAGACACCAGTGGTTGTGAGCAGTTCAGTACCTCTGTGCCCTCAGAAACCTTTTTTTTTTAAACGTATATTTTCTCTTTAGATTTGTCTCATCTCTACATACCACCATGGAGATTTTCCTTTTAATAACTGCAATTCTCATTTCTAATGGTTTTCTTTAGGCCATTTAAATCTGCCTTTTTTCTTAGTAGTTCTCGCCTCCATCCATTTTAAACCTGATTATTTTATTGTCCGTCAATGGTTTTTATTACCTAGAATTGTTTATCAAGCCTGGTAACTTTTGCTCAAAGTCAACTGTTTCCTCACATGACTAGTAATTTTGGATCATGTTCATCTTCACTGATACTTTATCTGTGGGTATCGGATGAGGAACACCTGATGAGGAATGTCTCCTTGTTACAGTTTTTGGTCTTTATCTACCACAAAGCTTGCTTAAAGATCTCAATGGCTATGACTAACTTTCCTGTAGCTTGAGTCACCAAACCTGTGGAGGCTCAGATGATTTAAAACTCTCAATCCATACAAATTTTCCCCTGCCTGTCAGACTTTAGATTAAAATAAATAGTTGCCTGTCATCTTCTTGGAATAATGGATACAAAATCTTAGTTCTAATATTCAGCCTCTAACAAGCCCAAGGGTTTATCTCTTCTTTTACATGAAAGCCCCAAGTCTCTACATGACTAAGATGACAGCAGTTTCATACAGGGAACCACCGTGACTCTTCAGTGCTTGCCACCCTGATTCTAGTTCCTTTTCCTCTTGGAAAACGTTTTTTTAAATCAGAGCACCACTCAGATGTTGGTTGGTGGTGCTGGCAATTGAACCTGGGAATTCTTTCTTCATGCAAGTCCTCTGCACTACTGCTATGCCATTTTCCTGTTCCTCTGGCAATTCTACTTTTTTATAAGCCTAATGGGATTTAGGACATGCAGGCCCAAATACAGCAAGTGAGATCTGAAACAGCTGAAGAATAAAGTTTATTTGTATTCTAGATCTGTCTCCTCCTTACAAGACAAAGCAATAATACAAAGTTAACTCTCAGGGGTCGGGCGGTAGCACAGCGGGTTAAGTGCACATGGTGCAAAGCACAAGAACCGGCGCAAGGATCCCAGTTCAAGCCCCCGGCTCCCCACTTGCAGGGTGTTGTTTCTTCACAAGCGGTGAAGCAGGTCTGCAGGTATCTGTCTTTCTCTCCCCCTCTGTCTTCCCCTCTCTCCATTTCTCTCTGTCGTATCCAACAACAATGACATCAATAACAACAATCACAATAACCACCACAACAATAAAACAACCAGGGCAACAAATGGGAAAATAAATAGCCTACAGGAGGAGCAGTGGATTCATGGTGCAGGCACCAAGCCCCAGCAATAACCCTGGAGGCAAAAACAAACAAACAAACAAACAAAAACCTCTCTATTCTTACTCAATATTATTGAGATGTGAACATTATGGAAAAGAACATGAGGCAGTGGCACACCCAGTTAAACGCATATATCACCATGCACAAAGACCCAGGTTTGAACCCCTGCTCCCCACCTACAAGAGGAACACTTCATGAGTGGTGAAGCAGGTCTGCAGGTGTCTGTCCTCCTCTACCCTTCTCTATCTTTCCTTCCCTCTCAATTTCCCTCTGTCCTATGAAATAAAAATAAAAAGGAAAAAAATGGGAAAATGGGCACTGGGAACAGTAGACTTACAGTGTAGGCACCAAGCCCCAGCAATAATCTTGGTGGAGAAGAACCAGAACAGGCGGTAGTGCAGCGGGTTAAGCACACGTGGCACAAAGCCCAAGGACTGGAGGAAGGATCATGGTTCAAGCCCTGGTTCCTCACGCGCAGGGGAGTCGCTTCACAAGCATTGAAGCAGGTCTGCAGCTGTCTATCTTTCTCTTCCCATCTCTGTCTTCCCCTCCTCTCTCCATTTCTCTCTGTCCTATCCAACAACAACGACATCAAGAACAATAACAATAACTACAACAATAAAACAAGGGCAAAAAAAAAAACCACTGCTAATCATATAAAGCAGTCACACCCTCTGAATTATAACAGTGGAAACAAAAGTTTAACAGTAAAAGTCTTAAGTATTTAAAGTAAAAAAGAACTGGTTTTTTCTCAACAACAATAGTAGTACATCTAACTAGCACTATTAAAGCTAGGTAAACAGTTAAAAGCCAACTGATCCTTCACTATAATTAAGGGGACAGAGAACTTGAAGGAATTAACTCAAGCATTCTTAACTTATTGAGCCTTTGATTTCAAAAAGTCACCTCCATCTTGAACTCTTTCCACACTTACATAAAATCAAAAAAAGTATAATTTTTTCAAGTTCTCAGTTGGCAAGAATCATGTATACCAAGTGCAAATTATTTCCATCTCACTCTTTATACTGAAGAGATGGTTTAGCTAATGAAACACTGTCCTAATAACATAGTAGACAAATATGCTTTAATGAAGATGAATAATTCGTGTCTGGAGTGCGTCAAGTGACTGATGATATTATTAGGCTCTAATCACTCAGATCCTTTAAATTTTCATGGGTAATATCTACTGATCTACTAAGGAGGTATAAATAGAAGTGTACATCTTTGCTACAGTCTAGTCCCAGGCTACATAAGAAAGGATAAGAAGAGAAAATTGCACCAATCATTTGTTTTTTGGTAAAACTTTCACCTTCCTACCTTAAAATACACCATGAAGGATGCTTTTCACTTTTTAATTATCATAGCTTACTCTGTGCCTAGAAAACATATGTTTTTGTTTCTTATTTTTAGCCAGAGCTCCATTCAGTTCTGGTTACTGGTGGTACCAGGGATCAAACCTAGGATCTGTTGGGGCCTCAGGCAAACAAGTCTAGTGTACTACCACTGACCACCTCCCTAGCTCCAAATATACTATTCTTAATTAAATCCATGAATACTTTACATACGTTATATAAATAAATCTGACTTTTATCATTCACAGATTGAAAAAAGCACACCACTGCATAGATATATTTTTGCTACTTATTACTCTTATGTGAAGCTTTATCAGAGGCTGCTCAGGAAGAGAAGAAACCATAGGGTGCTCACAGTTTCACCTGCGTCAGCCTTGGGGAAAGGCCTGATTAGGTCAAGAGTGGTGCAATCACTACATGGAACAGACACCTGGGTTTCCGTTCTGCTCACCACATTGGTGGACAGGGATCTCCTGTTATTACAATTACAATTATTACAACTGTAATTATTACAATTGCAATTATTACAATCAGTTATTACAATTTTTTTAGAGTCTATCTTTTGGAGATGCAGGCTGATGCACAGATGAAGCGATGTGATGTTGGAACTGAGTAGTAGTATACAAGGCAGAACACACACATAACTAAACGTGAGGACAGGGGTTCAAGACCTTGGTCCCCACCCATGAGGGGAGAGCTTTACATGTAGTGAAGCAATGCTGCAGGTGTTTCTCCTTTTCTCTCTCTCCCCACCCCCCATATCTCTATCACCCTCTAGCAAAAAAAAAAAAAAAATCAGGTCACTGTGGAGTGATGTAAACACTGACCCCCCCCCAGCAATAACCCTGTCAGCAAAAATGAAAACAGATTAAACAATAACTTTTTTGAATAATAATGATGAAAATAAGACCATATCAAGTTTGTCAACCTTTCTTTTTAAAAATACTTTATTTATTTATTGGATAGAGAGAAATTGAGAGGGTAGAGCGTGAGAACCGCAGCACTACTCCCACCACTCATGAAACTTTCGCCCTACAGGAAAGGATGGGGATGTGCGGCTGGGTTCATGCCTCTACTGGGTGCACCACCGTTCCCTTGTTAACTTTTCCAAGGATATCAGATGTGAATCTACAATGTAAATACTGATGGTCTCTCTATGCACTGAAATTTCATACTGCAAGCATGAATTTGGCATATTCTGGTCAAATCTTCTCAACAACCCAAAGTTAAAACTAGAACTCAAATGTCTAGTTGTTTTTTGGTTTTTTTGCTGACAGGATTAGCACTAGGGCTTGGTGCCTACACTACCACTCCCAGTAGCCATTTTATTCCCTTTTTTTTTCCTATTTAATTGATAGAGACAGAGATAAATTGAGAAAGGAGAGGAAAATTAAGAGAGAGAGATACCTGCAGACCTGCTTTACCATTCGTGAAGTATCCCCACCTATAGGTGGGGGTTGGGGCCTTGAACCTAGGTCTTTGCAAATGGTAATGTGTGCTCAACTAGGTGAACCACCATTTGGGCCTAGAATTCTAATGGTACTTTTAAGTACAATGTCATCAGCAGTGTTTAACTTATGTGCCAGGTGCATTCTTAGAGCTTTACAGGTTACAAAAAAATTCCGTGTTTTTGTTTTTTGCTTCCTGCGAGGGACACCCTCTTCCTTAGATTTAGCAACCTAAAAAAGCCTGTGGATGCTTTAAAATGCCTTTAAATGTAACAACATTAAGATATATGAAACTGCAAAGGAAACAAGTTGTATTGAAATGCCCCAACCTGTTATTTTATTAAAGCATTAAGTTATAACATCAACAGGAAAGTTCATGACTAGCATAATTTAAAGCAATAAAGAATATAAATAATACTTGTAACATGTTGTAAAAATGTAAAGTGCTATGATTATAGCCTGTTTGAAAACTAATGAAAATGCTATATTCCAGTTAAGACACTAGTTAAAATTAAAAGCACAATGTTTTTCCCATCCAAGTCCTATTTACACCTCAGTTCTGAAGACCTGTACTAACTCATTATGCCTCTCAATCTAATGTGGTATCACTGTCCCTTTTATAAAGATGAGGATGCTGAGGTACAAAGATGTACTGTGATAATGAAAAGAAAAAAGGAGGAGGAGGAGGAGGAGGAGGAAGAGGAGGAGAAGGAGAAGGAGAAGGAGAAGGAAGAAGAAGAACAACAACAACAAGAACAAGAACAAGAACAAGAAGAAAAGAATTAAAAAGCCAAGAAGAGATAGATTATCCGGTAAAGCATATGCTTTCCATGCATGAGGTTCTGGGTTTGAGACCTGACACCACAGACAACCTCTTGGGGGTGGGGATGGGGGGTTGTGCTGTCTCTCTCTTTCCCTCTTGCTTTGGAGAAAAAAATATTAAGAATAGAAGATTGGACTAGGGAGGCTGCTTGGTGGTATTACACATGCACAAGACTGAGTTCAGGGGAGTCAGGCGGTAGTACAGCGGGTTAAGTGCACGTGACACAAAGCGCAAGGACCAAAGGATCCCGGTTCGAGCCCCCGGCTCCACACCTGCAGAGGAGTCACTTCACAAGCGGTGAAGCAGGTCTGTAGGTGTCTGTCTTTCTCTCTCCTTCTCTGTCTTCCCCTCTTCTCCCATTTTTCTCTGTCCTATTCAACAATAACGACATTAATGACAACAATAACTATAACAACAATGAAAAACAGTAAGAGCAACAAAAGAGAAAATAAATAAATATAAAAAAAATTTTTTAAAGACTGAGTTTATTCTGTGATACTACATTTTAAAAATATGAATTAAGTATGCAGGGTCCCCCAGTCTTATAAGTAGTGGGCTCTCACCTTGATAGGGGGTTTCCGAGTGATGTGGGAGACAAGGAAGTTCATGGCAATGTCCTCACAGTTGATGTACTCATCCACCATGTCTCGGATGGCCTGGGGCATCACGTAAGAATACAGGTAGGCATAATACTGTCAAGGGGGAAGAAAGAGTCATACACTCTGTTAGAGGCCAAAGTTCTCTGACTTCCAGCAGAAATAGTCTCAGATTTAGGTGCTGCTGAGGGAAAGAGGTGAGTCTGAAGTATGTAAGCCCTTGAGAAGCATTGCTGGTATTGCAGGTGTCAGGGCCAGGTATGATAAATAAATAAATAAATAAATAAATAAATAAATAAAAATAAAAACCTGTAAAACTGATCTACAATTAAAAATTTTCCCATTCAAAGTCCTATTGTCATCCTCTTTGAGAATCACAATTTTACTTAATCTCTTTGGTCCCTCAGTGATTTTCCAAGAGCATGAAGATTTGTCAACTGGTCTGACTGATTTAGGGGAATAGCATTCTGTCTCTGACAGTAGCAGGAAAGGCCAAATGAGGCTGGGTTATCTCCTGAGACCTCAATAAGTCATAAAGGCATTAGACACCCACTAGTGCTTCACTTACGAATTCTAGAATCAACACTGGCTACTTTTTTTTTTCACCTTACCAGAGCACTGCTCAACTCTGGCCTATGGTGGTGCAGGGGATTGAACCTGGGACCTGGCAGCCTCAGACATGAGAGTCTGTTTACATTATGCTATCTCCTTCACACTCAGTGCTTCTTGCTAGGATTATTCCTGCAGTCACTGAACAGTCTCCCTTTTATCACATTTTCTTCCCTAGGGTCCATTTTCATCACAGCACAGGGAGCATGCATGTTAAACACACATCCAATTAAGGTCATTTTCATAAAGTAAAAGAGATCTTTCAGGCACTCATATACTACCAAAGGCTTGACACGTAGCAAGTTCATGCCATTCTTTTTCTTTTTTTAATTGGGCAGATTAATGGTTGACAGCCTGCACAAATTTTTTTGGGTTTTCTGAAAAGCATTCTAACCCCCACCTAGATCCTCTTTCACCATCATGCACCAAGACCTGAAACACATCCCTACTCCCACCCCAGAGTCCTTTACTTTGGTAAAGGACACCAAACCCAGTCCAAGTTCTGCTTTGCGTTTCCCTTTCTGTTCTTATATCTGTGAGTGAGATCGCCCCATATTCATCTTTCTCTTGAAAACGATTCCTTCAGGTTCCATCCAAAAAAGAGGTGAAGAAGGTAAATTCACCATTTTAATAGCTGATACATATATATATATATATCACAACTTTCTCAGCCACTCATCTATTGTTGAACAACTGGGCTGCTTCCAGATTTTGGCCATTACAAATTGTGCTGCTATGAATATAGATATACACAGACTTTTTGGATGGGTGTGTTTGATTCCTTAGGCTGTATCCCCAGAAGAGGAATTGCCGGGTCACAGGGTAAGGTCCAACCCCCAGCCTTCTAAGAGTTCTCCAGGCTGCTCTCTACAGGGGTTGGATCAATTTACCACCAGCAGTGCAGGAGGGTTCCTTTGCCCCCACAACCTTTCCAGCACTTGTTGTTGTTATCATTTCTGAAGTATGACAGAAGCCTCTTCTTACCTTGTGGAAGAAGGCAGCACCTGTCAGCACCATGGACAGCTCACAAGAATAGTTGGAGTTGTAGAGCCAGGACTGGTGAGGGATGTCCCAGGCATGGTAGCGGCCAGGAAAACCCACAATGCGATCCCGAGCTTCTCTCCACACCCTCAGAAACACAAGTACATGTATATAGCTGAGTACAAAGCTCTAAGAGAATCAGAAACATTTAAGATTCTTGCAATTACTTTGAAGGATCTGGCTCCTTGGACTTTATTCCATTTTTCTAAAATAGCAAAGCCAATCAAAGTCAAATTGAATAAAAAATATTCCATACATCTTCTAAACATTGTAGGAAGAATTTGGAATAATGTTAAGAAGGAGCTAAGTCAGGGGCCTCCAGAGTGGGGTATGTGCAGCAATACTCAGGAAGATGATATCACTTAATGGTTATTTCCAATCTTTGAAAGCTCTTGACTTTGTTGCCCCTCCAAGTCCCAGAGCCAAGTTCTTACACAAGATTTCACTGCTACTAAGCTACTCTTTATTCATATAGATAGAAATACACAGACAAAAAGATGACTGAAGGGAGGCGATGTCACAGCACCAGAGCATTCCCTTATAGAGCTGAGGCTCAAACCTGGGTCATTCATCGGTAAATACTTTATCTGGGAAGCTATCTTTCTGTCCCAAAGAGATAGATTTATTTATTTATTTGCCTCTAGAGCTATCACTGGGGCATGGTGCCTGCACTATGAATCCACTGCTCCTGGCAGCCATCTTTTTTCCATTGTTGTTGGTTAGGACAGAGGAAAATTGAGAGAGGAGGGGAAGGCCGAGGAGAAAAATAAGACACCTGTAGACCTGCTTCACTGATTGTGAAGTGACAACCCTCCCCCCACCCCCTCCCTCACCCCCCGCAGGTGGGGAACTAGGGGCTCAAATCAGGATCCTTGTACTGGTCCTTGCATTCATGCCATGTGTGCTTAACCTGGTGCACTACCACCTGAATGCCATAAAGGTCTTTTTTTTTTTTTAATGTGCATGATGTATTGGTACATAATGTATGTGTGTGCATACTTTCCTTGTACTGAGAGGGCACACCATAAAAAAATAATAGTAAGAAAATAAAAATTAAAAAATAAAAAAAACCCTTTGGGGAGATGGCTCACACAGTAGAGCACACACTTCGCCATGCATGAGGGATGGGTTCCCACCCATTCCTACCCACCATCACTACATGGGAACACCATGCAAAAGGGGAAACTTTACAAGCAGTGAAACAGAGCTATTATATCCACCCTCTTTCTTTCTTTCTCCCTATTTTTCACACACAATGTGTAGGGGGGAATAGAATTGTACAGACATGGAGCCTCAGTGATAATCCTAGCAGGAAAAGGGGGCAGGGGCCAGGGGGCACGGGAGAAAAGTTTAAAGACCAGTTTCTGCATTTAAAGACTATTTTAACTACTGCTAACTCTTAAGAATAAGGTGCAAGCATCTTAATTCCTGATTTGAGTCAAGAGAGAAACCTCAACACTAAAACAAAGTGGCCACAGGATCATTAGACAAGAGAAGGATTTCATAACTGCAAGAATAAATTGAGAATTCAACAAGTTTCCAGGATAAATTTTTGTTATCATATTAAATCTGCAGGTAAGGTAGGAGAAATAAAGTCAGTTTCCCAGAGTAACATCCTAAAGCTGAAAGCACCTGGGCTTCATAGGGCCCTCTAGCCATCCCAAGTCTCAGGATCTATTTAATCTGCCCCCAGCTACAAAGTCTGAGAAACTCCCTTATCATTTATACAGAACTTTACTCCCTCATGCAGATATGGTTTCATTTCAGAAAAGTACCACTATTAATTTCAAAGGCAACTAATCTAGTCCAATAGAGGAGAAACCACAACTCTTATCACAATATAACAGTCCTCAAGATGGACTTTCTGCCTCCTCCTCCTCCTCCTCCTAACCAACTTCCTACTTCTGTCCATACTAATATATCTCAGATTCCAAATTACCAACCTAAAAGAGCTATAAAACACTTTCAGAATACCT
This sequence comes from Erinaceus europaeus, assembly GCF_950295315.1. NCBI lineage: Eukaryota > Metazoa > Chordata > Mammalia > Eulipotyphla > Erinaceidae > Erinaceus > Erinaceus europaeus. The sequence goes on along the minus strand of NC_080163.1, from coordinate 109,622,638 downwards.
TCTAACATTTCCAGAATGTGAAGATTGCAATGCAAATAGTGCTGTTATACCTGAATGTTATATGAATAAAAACACAGATTTCTTTAAATATCTGTTACTTTTACTGATCCAGAAGTATTAGCAGGAAAAAAAAAGGAAAAGTATTTCAATCATCTGGTTTAATTTTTTCTTCACTCTTTTTACTTTAGAGAAAGAGAAAGCAAGATAGAGACAGAAAAAGACAAAGGAGTGGTCTGGGAGGTGGCACAGTGATAAAGCTTTGGACTCTGAAGCAGGAGGTCCTGAGTTCGATCCCCAGCAGCACATGTGCCAGAGTGATGTATGGTTCTTTCTCTCTCCTCCTATCTTTCTCATTAATAAATAAATTTTTTCTTAAAAAAAAGAAAAAGAAAAAAGAAAAAGAGGGAGAAACACCACAGCACTGTCCCGTCATCCACAGAAATTCCCTGTTTATTTGGCTGATTTAATCAATACAAAGTAGAAAGTTCTTAATAAGGTAGAGTCTCATTTGCTATATTAAATCAAAAGGTAACAACTAATTTTGTTAAGGCTTATCAAATCACAAGACTACCTATTTTAAAAAAGGAAATCAGTGTGGAAACACTGGTAAGAGATAAACTCAAGGCTTAGTAGGTTAGGTGACAGGATCCAGGTTTAATCCCCAGCACAGCACAGCCATTGTGAGCAATGTTCTGGTCTCAAAAAAATTAATTAATTTTATGCTTTATCATATCATCCAGGTTTGAGCCCAGTCCAGCCCACAACACACTGAGGGACTGTGGTATCTCTCCCTCTCTTCTTTAGTCTCCATCTGAAAAAAAAAATGTTTTAGAGAAGCCAAGTCCTAGTGACAAAAACAAAAACAAAACAAAAAACATAAATTATCTTAAAAGAAATAGTCATACTAATTCATTTTGGAAAAAAATAATAAATTAAAAAAAATTATTTTGCTTTCCTTTTATGTCCACATCTACTATAAATACAGAGTTTTAAAATAATAAAACATTCCCTGGAACCTCGCCCCACTAGGGAAAGAGAGAGGCAGGCTGAGAGTATGTCAAGGCCCATGTTCAGAGGGTGAAGCAATTACAGAAGCCAGACCGTCACCCTCTGCATCCCACAATGACCTTGGGTCCATACTCCCAGAGGGTTAAAGAATAGGAAAGCTATCAAGGGAGGGGATGGGATATGGAGTTCTGGTGGTGGGAACTGTGTGGAGTTGTACCCCTCTTAACCTATGGTTTTGTCAGTGTTTCCTTTTTATAAAATAATAATAATAATAAACACAAAAAATAATGAAATAGAAAATTTTAAAAAGTAAACAAAGATTCAAACAAATTCCTGGAAAGATATATCAAGACACTTAGCTACTATGGATTAAGTGGATATCTGGAAGTCAGGTGATAAAAAATCAACTATAAATAATGTCACCAATTTACATATAAAAGTGCTGCACAGGCCTGGGCAGTGGCACAGTGGATAAAGCATAAACCTCACAGGTCTGAGGTCCTGAGTTTGATTCCTGGCACCAGAGTGCTGTTCTGAATTAGTTTTTCTTTTTCTTTTTTTTTTTTTTTAATTCAAAGCACTGCTCAGCTCTGGCTTCTGGTGGTATGAGGGACTGAGCCAGGGATTTTGGAGCCTCAGGCATTAAGAGTCTGCGTAACCATTATGCTATCTACCCCCTCTTCTTAATTAGTTCTTAAGACTGTACTCAAGCATATGCTGCACTCAATATGTGCAGCCTCTGTACACATCTTTAGATCACAGATCATACTTTTCCACACTCCCTAAAGAAATTTTAACTATTTTAATTATCTACATACTATGTTGGGCAGGAAGTCTCAAACGTAAATTCTTAGCTCAAAGTTAAAGAAAATCTCCTAGATAAATATAAATTCAGGGGGTGGGCAGTGTTGCACCTGGTAGAGTGCAAATAATATGATGTGCAAGACCTGGGTTCAAGCCTCTAGTCCATCCCTGTATTGGGGAGGCTTCATGAGCAATGAAGAATTGTTGCAGGTCTCTCTTCCTATTTCCCTCTTCCTTTGCAATTCCTTTTTTTAAAAAAAAATGTTATTATTATTATTTTACTTAAGATTAATGAGAAACATAGGAGGAAAGAAAGAGCCAGACATCACTCTGGCACATGTACTGCCGGGGATTAAACTCAGGACCTCATGCTTGGGGGTTCAGTGCTTTATCCACCACACCACCTCCCAGACCACTTGATGTCTATCTCTATCAAAAAGATGGAAAAAAAAAAACATGACTACCAGGAGCAGTAAATTTGTCATACAGGCACTGAGCCCGAATAATAATTCTGGTGGCAATAAAAAATAAAATAAATTCAACATTGCTAAGTAAAGGGGGGGATTTTTTTTTTTTCTTACCAGGGTCTCACTGGGGCTCTGAGCCTGCAATTCCAGTGCTCCTAGAGGACTTTCTGTCTTTATCTTGCCCAGATGACGGGTGAGAGATAGGGACAGAAATGGAGAGATATGACGACACTACCCCACCACTTAAGAAATTGTCCCTTTGAATGGTACTCCAATGTGACAGTCAGGGGCTCTCTGTACATGGTAAAGTGCACATTCTATGAGGTGGCCTATATCTTGGCTCCCCAGGAGAATCTTTAAATAATGAACTCAAGCTGAAGAATTTGAATAATGAATAATCATCTCACAATTAAATACTACCATTTGATAGAAATGTATTGATTCAACCTTCTACTTGCATGCACATATCATTTCCCTAACAGTAAAGTCAATTAAGTTAAAAAAAAAAAGCTAACAGCACAAATGCTAAATATTATAAATAAGGGTGGCATTTTGTACAAGTCTGTGGAACCCAAAACAATTTTTTAAAGATTTCTTTTCATGAGAGTCATAGAGATCAGAGTACTTACTGGTCAACTCTTGAATCTGGAGGTTCGAGAGACTAGATCTGAGAAGCTTTTGGATCTCACAAATACATACAAGTGTGGTGTGCTACCACTGTGTCATTTCCCTGGCCCTCAAAACAATATTTAAAGAATTTACCCAAATGAAGCAAAAGGTAATGTTACCATCAATGTTGAAATCTGATTTTTCTTGGGCAAGTTTTGAATAAAGATCAATTAATAATTTAGACATTATAGTAATTAAAATAATGGGGACTTTCTTGTTCAAAGAGATCTTCTCCTCCTGCTTGGTTATACATCTTATTCCCTCGGGTTCATGAAGAACCAAACAACTTGAAAATATGAGAAAAAGTATAAAAACAAGTAATTATCAAAATAAATATATAAATGTATAGTGAGATTTGGGTTCTTGCTTGTCTAAAACAAGAACCCCTTTTCCAAATTTTGTTTTAAATATTGCAATACTATGTAATATTTATGGATGAAAGCCTTTTCCTCCTCTCCAAAATAAAAATAAAGCCACTTACACCAAACCCGGTAAAAAGAAAAAAGTTTTTTTTTATGTTAGCCCCATTGGGAAGAAAAATCATTGAGGAGAGGCATGATACATACAGAAAAAGATTGCCATCAGATCCAGCTATGGAATTCAGACACCCAGAAGAGAAACTTTCCTTACCTTAGTCCATAACCCTATACCTCCTATGCTTAACTGTCAACTTTCTTAAAATAAAATTTATTGAGTTATAAATGCATACAATAAAATTCACTCATCAAAGCAGGATCCCTTATATGAATCATGCTTGGCATCTAGAGGTGACTGGCACGTCTCCTGTCTATATCACATCTATAAACTCACAGCTCCCAGTCCTTTAGCATACACTAAACTGCAACGCTCAGTATCAGAAACCTGGGGTGTCTCCCCCTGCACATACACCCCTCTTCTACCTAGTCAGTACTGACAAGCATGGTAACAAAAGACCACTTCTGGAATCATTACATGGCCTTCTTCCTTTCATATAAACAAAGGCAGAGAACTAGCTATTGGCATGATACAAAGGCACACTCCAATTCAGCAGGATCCCCCCACCCAAGTGGCAACTAACAAAAGATCCTTGCTTTGATATGATAATAGGAGGAGGTCAAAGGAAATGCAAGCAACTGAGCTGGAGAGAGGACGAACAGATGTTCTAACTTCAGAAATATGTCGACTCATTATTTAGAGAGGGGTTTAAGACAAACAGAGCAATGAAGCTGCTGCTCCTTTCATCTGAGCATCTGCACTTCTCACCCTAGGCCAAAGGAAGCCTAGCTAGGCTTCTGTGAAAGGAACAAAGGGAATGGGAAGAGAACTCTCCATCCTGGATCCATTTGTAATTTGAACAAGTTCTCCAAGGAAATCTACTCCAGTACTTCTCTGTGGTGAAGAACTCATTTTCCCCCGCCACTTTTTGAGAATCATTCTTTTATAAAATGCAATAAAATCTGGGGTCCAGTGGTGGTGCACATAGTAGAGCATATGTTACTACACTCAAGGACTCAGGTTTGAGCCTAGTCTCGACCTATTGTGTGTGTGGGGGAGACCCACTTCAAAAAAGCAGTGGAGCAGTGCTGTAAGACTATCTCTACCAGGAAAAAGAGAAAAAATGTCCACTAGGAGCAGTGCAGGCACCAAGCACTAGCAAGAACTATGGTGGCGATAAACAAACATTAAGCTATTAAAAATATAATAATTGGGGAGCCAGCAATAGAGTAGCGGGTTAAGCACACGTGGCACAAAGCGCAGGGACTGGCATAAGGATCCCAGTTGGAGCTGGTCAATCTGTGATTGACTCGGGGTGATCTGCCTGCCAGTGTATCACATTTCAACCCCAAATTGCATGGGCTGAGAATAGAGGCAAGGGTAGTTCCTGAAAGTGTCCTGAGGGTTGTGTATTGAGAGGAAGTCTAACCCCAGGCAGGCAGAAGCAACATGTACCAGTACTTTATTATATATATATATATCTCCACACCAAAGGAATAAAGTGATACACTGGCAGGCAGATCACCCCGAGTCAATCACAGATTCTCATCATCCTGAGATGAAACAAAGGCACTCCAAAGGAAAGCAGAGCCCAGAGATGAGGAGACACCACTCTGACATCAGGCACTCTATACTGAGTCAGCTCCTACACCTCTAAGGAAGTCAGCTGGGAAATGCATTTTGCTGCCTAACCCAGGTGTGATGTGGCTCTGTCATTTGCATACTAAAAATGTGTCTAGGCTGGAAATCAGCTCCTTACCGAAACCCAAACATGATCTCATCGTGGCGGAGGTGAGCGTCATCATCGATAGACAGGATGGCCTCTGTCTCAATTTCATTCCAGGGCAAGAATCGGTTGTTTAAACTGTTCTTCTCAGTGCGAACCACCTGAAACAATGCAGAACATACACAAATAATCAATGCTATAGCACAGAAAACAAAACCCAAAGGGCTACCATTTTGCCTACCACTGATCTGTGACTCAGCAAACATAAGGATTTCTTCACATCTGTTTTATTTGCCAAAACTCTTATAAAACTCAGGATCATTTTATGTATGTGATAAAGGAAATTAAAAGTAAGTTTCCCAAGAGAACACAAGGTGGCAGAATAGAACTGGGTTGTGACTCTTAGCTGTGGAAATGGCCAGATTGCCCATAATCTTTAAAACCAAACTAGGGGTGGAGGAGTGGGGGCAGAGAGAGACGGTTGAATGCCCTCCAGTGAGAAGGATGGTATACTGGTGGTGAGTGAGGTGGATTTACACATATTTGGGGGAGATGTAAAATTGTATCTCTGAGATAGAGTCTTGTAGCACATTTCCTCAAAAAAAAAAAAATCCTCAAACCCCTTGAGTCTCATTTTAATTTTAAGGTGATACCAAAATAAGTGTGTATACACACACACACACACACACACACTCTCTCTCTCTCTCTCTCTCTCTCTCATCCAATTAAGGTTAATTACTTCACTGCTGCAATTCCTACCTGCAACACTGACTACAGGTATAAAAGTATTTTCTTTCTTTTTAATTTTATAAAATCAACAACTTTTGTGTTCACAGAAAATCCCAACTCAAATAACCTCCATCCTAAGGATCCATATATGCAAAACATTATTTTCTTTGTAAAACAGAGATTGCTACATCAAACAGAACTACATTATAATAAGAAAATGTATTTGAACCATTATCTCAGATAAGCATAGTTTACCACTTGTCATAGCTGTAAGTCATGGCTCTCTGTTGTTCACCCCCCCATATTCAAATAAACCAGAATGCTCACAATCAGTCGTTTGACAGCTTATTTATTTTCAAGGTTATCTATAGCTAAATAATTCAACTAATGAGGAGCTATAATTTTATTCTCAAGAGCAGAAACAAAAAGAACCTCTTGAGGGATCACCTGCTTAGAAAGCTAGAAGGGATTCTCTTACTTTCAACAGATGATTCACTTGTATTGAGGATACCCACCCCCTGACCTGGTGAGCATTAACTATGTGCTGAATCCAAATGTTTGCAAATGAGTTCAAAGGTTCTCCCTGGACCTCAGAGGCATTGTTTCTTTACTTTCAAATAGTCTATTTGAAAATAGCTTCTCTACCAATATGATTCTCCCTCTGCAGATCCAATTCAGATGCCTACAGTCACTCCCCTCCTTGTCAAAGTTAATGACTACTTCAATGTTCTTAAAGCAGAGTCCTCACACATCCATTAATTCATTCTAGCACACTTAGGATCTATTTAATCCAGAACTAGAAGGACCTAGGAGACCATACAGTTCAAATCTCTCTCTATACATAGACAACTGGCAAGTAACTAAGCCTCCAACTCAAACCTCCTGACTCAAAATTGGTCTCTTTCTTTCTTTCTCTTTGCTAAACTTAAATTAACTTTATAAATCTCATGAACTAAAGCCTTACGGAAAATAATTTATTAATTTGTGCACCATCAAGAAAAAAATAATGCCAAAAAGAAAATATAAAATCACTTAGGATGTTTACTTTTTTAAAGAGATTTTTAAGATTTCGTCTCAGCCCCAAAGGAGTTCCTGCCCAAGTTAGAGCAGAGAAAGATCTGTAATAGATTTGCTACTACAGAGAACAGATGTCAAAGCCCAGCAATAGACACAGAAATCCTCCCTGCCCTGCAGCACATCGATCTGAGCAGGATAAACCCCTCTCTGAGCTTGTAGCTAAGGTCTCCCAAGCTCAGATTCAGCAGTGACAGAATAAAGGCATTGAGTCAGGGTCAGAAAAAAATCAAGGGGGAGGAAGTGGGCCAAGGACTCACTATAGGAGCTGCCAGACTCAGTACCCAGGGAGCCAGATGGTGGCCAGAAGCAGTAAAAACCAAATGTCAACTTTGGCCATAAGTGGTAAAATCCCAACCATCTTAAAATAAACCCAATTCCCGATACTAACATACAAAACAATGGCCACGTTAGAATTGATAGAATATGACAGCAGTTCACTTGCCTCCTCCAACAAAACAAACAAATCCCTAAACCAAACCAAAACAAATGCTTAGTGAGGGTGGGAGTTGAAAGGGGGAGGGAGTAGATGACCAAGAGGATCCTCTACAGCAAAATCAGTAGTTTAGTAACATAGCACAGAGCTTCAGAACTCAAAGTGGCCCCTTATACCCTGGGAATCTTAGAAATGCCTAACTGCAGGAATAGAGCAGATCACTCAGCAGAGCAGGCACTTTACTACAAGCTAGGTCCCAGGTCTGAGCCTCCGCACTTCATGGGCACACAAGGAACAGTGCCAGGGTTCTCTGGAGTCTCTTAACTGTCTGTCTCTCTATCTCTCCTTTCTTCCCCTCCTCCACTATGAAAATAAAAAGGGAAATTTGACCTGGCAAGGATGTTCAGTAGTGGCATCTGTGAGTGGTGCCACATTAAAAAGAAATACTCGGTTGGGCAGTAGCGCAACGGGTTAAGCGCACATGGCGTGAAGTGCAAGGACCAGCATAAGGATCCCAGTTCAAGCCCCACCACCACTCCCAGCTCCCCACCTGCAGGGGGGTCACTTCACAAGTGGTCTACAGGTGTCTATCTTTCTCTCCTCCTCTCTGTCTCTCCTCCTCTCTCGACTTCTCTCTGTCCTATCCAACAACAACAATAGCTATAACAACAATAACAACTACAACAAGGGCAACAAAATGGGAAAAATGGCCTCCAGGAGCAGTGGATTCATACACAGTACAGGCACTGAGCCCCAGCAATAACCATGGAGGCAAAAAAGAGAAGAAAGAAAGAAAGAAAGAAAGAAAGAAAGAAAGAAAGAAGAGAGAAAAAAAGTAAGTTAATTCAACTGTAGCTCTATCTCAGAACTACCATGGCTGAGTCTACATTGTGTTTGATTTGTTTCTTCATTTTGTTGCCAGAACTTTGCTGTGTGATTCCATGATTTGAGCTGACTTTTTCTTTACTTTTTAAAATCTTTTCCTCTAGGGAGAAGGAGAGTCAGAGAGAGAGAGAAAGACAGAAAAAGAGACACAACAGTACTGCTCTGCCATCCATGCCCTTTGCACTGCTCCCAAGTGGTGACCAGGGTCCTCAAGCACAGAAAAATATGCATTCTACTGGGTAAACCATCTTCTGGCCCCTGAAATCTGATTTTTAAAATGTCCCCCAGGTGAGTCCTGTGCACATAACATCCGGAAAAGCACAGGAAGAGAGGAAAGATCAATCATGGAAGTTTGAGTTCAGATTCCAATTCCACCACTTCCAAGATGTGTCAACATTAGTAAGTAACCCCTCTACTAAATCAACACAGCACCATGCTCTGTGCAGAAATTCAAGCCAACCTAATAATCCTATCCTAACTTTTCATCTAAAAACAAGAACAAGGACCAGAAAACAGTCCACTCAGTAGGGCATACTCCTTACCAGGTATGAGGCCCCAGGTTTGAATCTCAGCATCTCACAGGAACATTATGATATCTAGGGGAAGCTCCACAGAGGGTACAGCAGTGTTGTGTTGTCTCTCCCTCTCTTTTTTCTGCCCCTCTTTCTCCCTATATACAGATACAGATACACACACACACAGACACACACACACACACACACACACACACACACGATGTATAAAAAAGGAGGTAAAAAACTCAGCCTGGGAGTGGTGGAATCATTCATATTTGAGATCTCAGTGTCATAAAAGAAAGAAAAGAAAAAAGAAAAGAAAAGAAAAGAAAAGAAAAGGGGGTCGGGCAGTGGCACAAAGCACAGGGACAGGCGTAAGGATCCCGGTTCGAGCCCCCGGCTCCTCACCTGCAGGGGAGTCGCTTCACAGGTGGGGTGAAGCAGGTCTGCAGGTGTCTATCTTTCTTTCCCCCTCTCTGTCTTCCACTCCTCTCTCCATTTCTCTCAGTCCTATCCAACAACAAACAACATCAATAATGGCAATAATAATAACCACAACGAGGCTGCAACAAAAAGGGGGAAAAATGGCCTCCAGGAGTGGTGGATTCATGGTGCAGGCACCAAGCCCAGCAATAACCCTGGAGAGAAAAAAAAAAGAAAAGAAATAACAACTGATACCTTAAGCACAAAGTGAATCAAATCAAGAGAGACTGCTTGACTTTTGGAAGATTTAAAGCTGCAGGTCTAACAGTAAATGTGTATTGGCCTAGATTTCACATCCAGTTTTTAAATCAATTTATTATAGCCCATTAAGAACAAGCTCTGTGGCTCCAGGAAGAAAGTGCACGTCCCACCTCTGCTCATCCTGGCACAGCTCTGGAGCTGGATGATAGTAAGATTTTCAGGAATTAAAGACAGAAGTAACAGCGGACACAAAGAGAAAAGCTTTTAAGGATTCACAGAAACACAGCCTCAAGTACTGTAACTTATTTGTGGTTCACTCAAAAGCAGCTGTGGTCAGTCAAGCCATGTTAAGAATTTAAAGCAGTGGTTCTCAAGTAGGAATGATTTTGCCCTTTCCCACCCCCACCCCCAGGAACATTTGAGAGAGTCTGTGAACATTTTTGGGTGGCATAACAGGGGTGGGGAAGTGAGTCACTTGCTTCTAGTAGACAAAGGGCAGAACTCTTACTGGACCCCACAATGCATAGGATTATCTCCCCAAACACAGAAGCATGGATGTTTCTTTTGAAACACCTTGATATATAGTTAGCCACCAGGAGACAACAGAGCAAATCAAACTCCAAGGACCAAATATGGTTCATTATTAAAGGAAACCAACTTTCCCCCAAACCAAAGAGATTTCTGCCCTTAAAAACTGCAAAATACAAACTAAAATTAGGGACAAGGAAGTGGTAGTGGGGGCAGGGAGCAAAAAGATTTCTTCTAATAGTTTCATTTCAAAACTCAAATGCAGGGGTAGATACCATAATGGTTATACAGAGAGACTCTCATGTCTGAGTCTTCTAAATCCCAGGTTCAATCCCCTGCACCATCATAAACCAGAGCTGAGCAGTACTCTAGAAAACAAAAAACAAAACAAAACAAAAAAACACTCAAATGCTTAATACCTAGACAAAAGTTCAGTAAACTACCCATTATCAGTACAGGTACCCAAATCAGAAGAATAAGAAGACAAATATTTCTGATGCTGTCATACATATCAGCACTGGCCTGAAGGAGTCTGAGAAACAGCCAATCATTCATGAAGTCAGTCAGCCAGAAGCATGTTTAGGAGACAGCTTCATTCTTGTTGCTGTTGCTTTATTTCAAATTAAAACAATGTTTTTCTCTACCCCAACACTGACTACTGACTATTTCTTTTTTCTTCTTCCCTTTTTTTCTCCTTCTCCTTTTTCCCCACAGTACTGCTCAGTTCTGGCAGGCAGATGAATCTGGGACCTTTGGTGCTTCAGGCATGAAAGGCCTTTTGCATAGCCATTATGCTATCTCCTCAACCCCTATTTCTTTATGCCCAGTTAACTTGTGAACAAGGTTTGCCTTCAAGGTATTAATTTAACCAGTGGTATGATTCTGACCAGGATGTATTGAGCACTGTACCTAAGCACTGAGTACGTGTACAAAATGTTTGATAAGTGAAGGAATGACTGAGTCAGAAAACAGAACCTAGTTTAGCCCTGTCCATCCAATTTTCAGAATATGGAAGACTTTAGAACTCTGTACATCAAAACTATTATCAACACTGGAAATACCAACACCTCCTATTATTTATGTAAGCTTTCTATTGCAAAAAAAAAAAAATCCATCAACCTACAATTAAAACAGAAGCTATGCTCACTAATGTTCATTTTTTCTTGTTTCATAAACAGTGCTCTCTGATGACGCTTCATAAGCTGTTCTGTTTACCATCAATCACAAAGCCTTGTCTTTCCCTCATTGCACCTTTCTTCTCACCACTATGCAACAGTAGTCGTCAAGGCCAGAATCCTGCCATATGCAAGTATATATACATGACCAAAAAGCAATCAGTAACCTCAATTAACACCCAACCTGGTTCATGAGGAATTCTGAAGCTTATGAATGACAAAAGAACAGTAATAATAGGTTCTTTCTCTTAGGTATTAGCAAGGCATTTGGTTTAAAAATTCAGGAAAAATTAGAAAGATCCACATTCATAGCAAACTATCAATTTACATCATAAATATTTAATTAAGTCTGATTCTCAATCAATAGTTAATAAATATCCATTAGCATCTAGTGGATGGCAATAAGTATTAGTATTAACAAGAAACAATGGAATATTTGGGATGCACTGGATCGACCTTCTCATGGTGCATCCCGTGAGTACCCATTCATTGGGGAAACTGACGATCCTTCCTAGCCGACTGAATCCACATGGATCCCAGTCACTTTCAAAGCCAGCAACAAGCAGCTCCTGACAGCTTTCAACCTGACACTGGTGACTGGCTGTTGACTGGCTACGGAAGAAGGGCAAACGCTAGAAGAAGAAGAATGGAATATTTCAAGGATTTAATGACAGTTGCTCAAGTGCTACAGACTAACGAACTGCATTCAGATAAGATAATTACCTAAATATGAAATCTTTTATGGGAAAAATCCATGACCAGCCACAGACAGGTCTCTGACACTGATGAAAAGAAAGACAGATGTGAAGAGATTAAGTGAGTGAAGCAAGTCATAGAGTAGATCAAAAACAGGAAGGAAAAAAAAAAATCAGACTGGAACTAGGAAGGTATCTCAGCAGGACTGCACTGGATTCACATGTCTCAAGCCCCAGATTTGATCCCCAGCTCTCTGTATGTCAGAGCAGAGGGGTGTCTTGAAGTCTGTGGCTCTCTCATAATTAATCTTAAAAGAAGGAGGAGGAGGAGAAAAAGAAAATGAAGACATAAATCATAGCATAGATAAGAAATAGTAAGTCAAAATGTATGTGAAAAATATAAAGTACTACATACAAACACATAATGCCATCTACAACATTCATTGCTTTTTAACATACTTAAAATGTTTTCCTTTAGGGAACAGGTGATGGTGCACCTGATTGAATGTATGTTACAATGTGTTACAATCTAGTTCAAGATCCAGTCCCCACCTGCAGGCAGGAAGCTTCATGAGTGATGAAGCAGTGATGCTGGTGTCTCTCTCTTTACCTCTCAATTTCTGTCTCTATCCTCAATAAAGACAAAAAAAATTAATGTTTACCTTTATCTCTTTTAAGTTCAAATTCTGATCAGTCAAGTCCAGTTGCCCCTCCCCTTTAAAAATATAGGCACAAGCATAAAACACTTCTGTAATATTTCATTATGAGCATGAGACTCATGTCACACAGGCAAGAAAAGTAAGCCGCAACTAATTTTTAGTTCTCCATTTTCCTCTTTTGTCTAACTTCAAAAAGACAACATTAATAAAGAGCTTAGGAATCAAGATGCTGTCTCAAAAGGAAGCACATAGTTGCATATACCCACAGTGATGCCCATGTGAAATAAGAACTTGTAGTGATCGCAGAAAGAAGGCAATTAAAAGAAGGAGCATTAAAACTTCTTGCTTATTCATGGACCTCATTCATATAATAAACACCAGGTGGTGAGAGCAAAAAAAAAAAAAAATGATGAAATGCAAAGGAAGGAAGGAAGGAAGGGAGGGAGGGAGGGAGGGAGGGAGGGAGGAAGGAAAACAGAGTAAGACTGCACATTTCTGATTTTTCAAGTGAGTCAAGTCTGGTTTAAAAGCTTTTTTAAAAAGTTGATCCCTGTGAAACTATAGATATAAAAGGTTAGAGCTTCAATAATAGAAAGATCATATAAAGAGAATGTCACAGTGCCCAGTACACAGAAAATGCTGATTGTTAGCAACTATCATGAAAACAGTACAATATTCTATGATAATCTGTATATCTATTTATATACTGTATGCTATGTATGTGCTATACATTACATATTATATAGACATCGTATACAGATACATAAGGAAAAATATATACTAAACAATGTCATGAGACCCAAGTTCTTTTTTTTAATATTTATTTATCTATTCCCTTTTGTTGCCCTTGTTTTATTGTTGTTATTCTTGTCATTGTTTGATAGGACAGAGAGAACTGGAGAAAGGAGGGGGAAACAGAAAGCAGGAGAGAAAGACACCTGCAGACCTGCTTCACCACTTGTGAAGCAACTCCCCTGCAGGTGGGGAGCCGGGGGCTCAAACCAGGATCCTTACATGGTCCTTGCGCTTTGCACCACACGCAATTAACCTGCTGTGCTACTGCCAGACTCCTTGAGACCCAAGTTCTAAGTATTAGTTGAGTAACTGTCAGTAAGAAAATTCTCTTAGTCTCAGATCTCTCATTTTGAAATAGTAAGAAGGGTGCATGGAACACGGTGAGAAATTCCTTAAAGAATCGTTTGCAGGGCCAAGTGGAAGCACATCTGGTTAAGTGCACATGCTACCAATAAAGCCTCAGACAATAAGTTCAGTAAGAGAAAAGATAGGCAGCAGAAATTTAAAAAAAAAAAAAAGAAAATTTAAAGACTGCAGAGTGACACATATGACCCAAAGGGAAATTAGTAGAGGATAAAAGAATCCTTCCTCAGCAGTGGTTTTCAGCTGTTCAGAATCCAGACAGAATAGCATACTTACTTCTGCTTCCTCTGACAAAAGGGTAAATAGGAATCAAATTGACTACTGAAAAGTTAGGAAATAGCTCAGCAGGTGAAGTGTTTGGCTTATCACCTGTGTGGCACTAGGTTCAAACCCCAGCACAAAATGGTAGTGCTATGTATAGTACCTTGGTGTCCTTCCCTCTTTCTCCTTCCTCTGACTCTTACTCTTTCTTCTCTTCATTTAAAAATTTTTTTTTATTACCTTTATTTTATTTATTGGATAGAGACAGCCAGAAATCGAGAGGGAAGGGGTGATAGAGAAGGAGAGATGGAGAGACATCGGCAACACTGCTTCACCACTTGCAAAACATTTCCCCTACAGGAGGGGAATGGGGACTTGAACCAGGGTCCTTGTGCACTGTAACATGGGCGCTCAACCAGGTATGTCACCACCCATCCCCTCTTCCCTCTCTTTCTAAGGAAAGAGAAGAAAAACTTTTAAAACTGAGCATGAGAGTTTGCTCAGTGACATGCATGTGCAAGGCCTTTGGTTCATTCCTCAACATTGCATTAAAAAGAGCCAGGCAGGAGATTCCACTTCCGGAGGCGGAGCTACGAGCAGCAGATCGCTTTCTCTCCTCTCCTCTCCTCTCCTCTCCTCTCCTCTCCTCTCCTCTCCTCTCCTCTCCTCTCCTCTCCTCTCCTCTCCTCTCCTCTCCTCTCCTCTCCTCTCCTCTCCTCTCCTCTCCTCTCCTCTCCTCTCCTGGATCAACTAGGAATACCAAAGGAGACCACCCGGACCGAAACAAGACAGGACTAGAATGACCACAGGAACCCAGTAAATCACCCGTGAGTACAAACACGCGTGGCTGGTGACAGAGAGGAGAGAGGGGCCTAAGGGGAGATTAAGTGACTGCTAACAGTTCGACAGTTTGTCAGTGGAGACACCACCTCCAGTCTGCTCCACCAACAAGGGGACAGCTGAAGGGAGGAAAGGACTCCCCAGAGACTCACCAAGTACAACTCTGAGTCTCCATTGCTACTACCCTCAGAATCTAGAGCAGCAACAGGGAGGGACACCAGGGCACAGAGATCTAACCGGGAAACTCAGGAGAAGACCTATACCTCGGTGGCATAGCTGAAGGGCTGTGAAAGTCTCTTTGCATAACCACTGGATTATCTCTGCCACACCCTGTTTTATCTCTTGGTCAGGAGTCATTGATTAAGCCAAGAAGCCTATTGATAGTTTAAAAGCCCTCAGGCTACCATAGCCTACAGGGGAAAAAAAAAAAAAAGGCTTTTACACCACTGAACTCCAACTCAGGGATTGAAAAACTGTTAACTTATATAAAATGGTTAAAACAACAAGAAAAAATAATGGAGACTCGAACCAGGACAAGAGTCCAGCTAAAAGTCCTCCAGAGGGCGAAGCACAAAACAACGAGTTCAACATCCAAACATTAGCTAAGGAAATAATAACAGGAGTGAGTAAAGAATTTGAAAAAAATTGTAATCAGAACTGCAGGAACAAGAAATGAGAACATGGAAGAAAATTCTAAGAATCTCATGGTTATTAGAGAGCTGAAAGCTGAAATTGCTGAGCTAAGAAGGCAACTAGCTGAACAAGCTAAAACAGTATCAGAGCAGGGCAACAAAATAGATGAACTCCAGAAAGCAGTAGAGGGCAGAGAGAATAGAATCTATGAGGCTGAAGACAGAATTAGCAAGATTGAGGATGAATTAGAGACAACTAAAAAAGAAGTAAGAGATCTCAAAAAGAGATTAAGAGATGCTGAAAACAACAACAGAGTCCTATGGGATGACTTCAAAAGAAACAATATACGCATTATTGGCTTACCAGAGGAAGAAAGAGAAGGGGAGGAAGAAAGCGTTCTCCAGGCCATAATAGCTGAAAATTTCTCTAGTCTAGACAACACCAAAGACATAAAGATTCAAGAAGCCCAGAGGGTCCCAAACAGAATTAGCCCAGATCTAAAGACACCAAGACATGTCATACTTAGATTGGAAAGGAATAAGGATAAAGAAAGGATCCTCAAGGCTGCAAGAGAAAAACAAAGAGTCACCTACAAAGGAAAACCCATAAGATTAGCAGCAGACTTCTCCATACAAACACTACAGGCCAGAAGAGAATGGCAAGATATCTATCGAGTGCTCAATGAGAAAGGCTTTCAGCCAAGAATACTATATCCTGCTAGATTGTCATTCAGACTAGATGGAAGCATCAAAACCTTCTCAGACAAGCAACAGTTGAAGGAAGCAACCATTACCAAGCCTGCCTTGAAAGAAGTTCTGAAAGGTTTCCTATAAACAACCAGACCACCACAAATAGAACATATATCAAAACACTCTAAAACTCTACAAGAATGGCGTTAAAATATCTTCAATCTTTGATATCAATAAATGTGAATGGCCTGAATTCACCTATTAAAAGACACAGAGTAGGAAGATGGATCAGAAAACACAACCCAACAATATGTTGTCTACAGGAAACTCACCTAACACAACAAGACAAACACAGACTTAAAGTGAAAGGATGGAAAACTATCATTCAAGCCAATGGCCCACAAAAAAGGGCAGGAACAGCTATTCTCATATCTGACATGATAGACTTTAAAATAGATAAGATTAAAAAAGATAGGAATGGACACTACTTAATGCTCAGAGGATCAGTCAATCAAGAGGACTTAACAATTATTAATATCTATGCACCCAATGAGAAGCCATCTAAATACATCAAACTTCTACTGAAAGAGCTACAGCAATATATTAACAGTAACACAATCATAGTAGGGGACTTCAACACCCCACTCTCTAAACTTGACAGATCATCCAGGAAGAAAATCAGTAAAGACATAAGGGAGCTAAATGAAGAGATAGATAAACTAGAACTATTGGACATTTTCAGAGTCATTCATCCCAAGAAACTGGAATACACATTTTACTCAAATCCACATGGATCATTCTCAAGGATAGACCATATGTTAGGCCACAAAGACAGCATCAGCCTATTCAAGAGCACTGAAATCATCCCAAGCATCTTCTCAGACCACAGTGGAATTAAACTAACACTTAACAATCAACAAAAGATTAGTAACAGTGCCAAAATGTGGAAGCTCAACAGTACACTTCTTAACAACTTCTGGGTCAAAGAGGAAATCAAGGAAGAAATCAAAATGTTTCGAGAGTTCAATGAAAATGAAGACACAAGCTATCAAAATATTTGGGACACGGCTAAAGCAGTCCTAAGAGGGAAGTTCATAGCTATACAAGCACACATTAGGAAACAAGAAAAGGCACAAATAAAGAGCCTGATTGCACATCTTAAAGACCTAGAAGAAGAACAACAAAGGAACCCTAAAGCAACCAGAAGGACAGAAATTACTAAAGTTAGGGCAGAAATAAATAACATTGAGAATAGGAAAACCATACAAAAGATCAATGAAAGTAAATGTTGGTTCTTCGAAAGAGTAAACAAAATCGACAAACCTTTAGCCAGACTCACAAAACAAAAAAGGGAGAAGACCCAAATAAATCGGATAGTAAATGAAAGAGGAGATATCACAACAGACACTGCAGAAATTCAACATATCATGCGAGGCTTCTATGAACAACTATATGCCACCAAGTTAGAGAACCTGGAAGAAATGGACCATTTCCTAGATACCTACCAACTTCCAAAACTAAGTAAAGAGGAAGTGGATAACATGAACAGGCCCATCACAGCTAATGAAATTGAAACAGTTATCAAAAATCTTCCCAAAAATAAAAGTCCTGGACCAGATGGTTTAACAAATGAATTCTACAAAACCTTCAAAGAAGAACTAATACCTCTACTTTTAAAAGTCTTCCAGAAGATTGAAGACACTGGAATACTCCCTGCCAGCTTCTATGAAGCCAACATCACCCTGATACCAAAAGCAGACAGGGACACAACCAAAAAAGAAAACTACAGACCAATATCTCTGATGAACATAGATGCGAAAATATTGAACAAAATTCTAGCCAACCGGATACAGCAGTATATCAAAAAGATTGTTCATCATGACCAAGTGGGGTTTATCCCAGGCATGCAAGGTTGGTTTAATATACGTAAATCAATCAATGTGATCCACCACATCAACAAAAGCAAGACCAAAAACCACATGGTCATATCAATAGATGCAGAGAAAGCCTTTAACAAAATACAACATCCCTTTATGATCAAAACACTACAAAAAATGGGAATAGATGGAAAATTCCTCAAGATAGTGGAGTCTATATATAGCAAACCTACAGCCAACATCATACTCAATGGTGAAAAACTGGAAGCATTTCCCCTCAGATCAGGTACTAGACAGGGCTGCCCACTATCACCATTACTATTCAACATAGTGTTGGAAGTTCTTGCCATAGCAATCAGGAAGGAGCAAGGAATTAAAGGAATACAGATTGGAAGAGAAGAAGTCAAACTCTCCTTATTTGCAGATGACATGATATTATACATGGAAAAACCTAAGGAATCTAGCAAGAAGCTTTTGGAAATCATCAGGCAATACAGTAATGTGTCAGGCTATAAAATTAACATTCAAAAGTCAGTGGCATTCCTCTATGCAAACACTAAGTTAGAAGAAATTGAAATCCAGAAATCAGTTCCTTTTTCTATAGCAACAAAAACAATAAAATATCTAGGAATAAACCTAACCAAACAAGTGAAAGACTTGTATACTGAAAATTATGAGTCACTACTCAAAGAAATTGAAAAAGACACAAAGAAGTGGAAAGATATTCCATGCTCATGGGTTGGAAGAATTAACATCATCAAAATGAATATATTACCCAGAGCCATCTACAAATTTAATGCTATCCCCATCAAGATCCCAAGCACATTTTTTAGGAGAATAGAACAAATGCTACAAATGTTTATCTGGAACCAGAAAAGACCTAGAATTGCCAAAACAATCTTGAGAAAAAAGAACAGAACCGGAGGCATCACACTGCCAGATCTCAAACTATATTACAGGGCCATTGTCATCAAAACTGCTTGGTACTGGAACATGAACAGACACACTGACCAGTGGAATAGAACTGAGAGCCCAGAAATGAGGCCCCACACCTATGGACATCTAATCTTTGACAAAGGGGCCCAGACTATTATATGGGGGAAGCAGAGTCTCTTCAACAAATGGTGTTGGAAACAATGGGTTGAAACATGCAGAAGAATGAAGCTGAATCACTGTATTTCACCAAATACAAAAGTAAATTCCAAGTGGATCAAGGACTTGGATGTTAGACCAGAAACTATCAGATACTTAGAGGAAAATATTGGCAGAACTTTTTTCCGCATAAATTTTAAAGACATTTTCAATGAAAGGAATCCAATTACAAGGAAGACTAAGGCAAGTATAAACCTATGGGACTACATCAAATTAAAAAGCTTCTTCACAGCAAAAGAAACCACTACCCAAATCAAGAGACCCCTCACAGAATGGGAGAAGATCTTTACATGCCATACATCAGATAAGAGTTTAATAACCAACATATATAAAGAGCTTACCAGACTCAACAACAAGACAACAAATAACCCCATCCAAAAATGGGGGGAGGAATTGGACAGAATATTCACCACAGAAGAGATCCAAAAGGCCGAGAAACACATGAAAAAATGCTCCAAGTCTCTGATTGTCAGAGAAATGCAAATCAAGACAACAATGAGATATCACTTCACTCCTGTGAGAATGTCACACATCAGAAAAGATAACAGCAGCAAATGCTGGAGAGGGTGTGGGGTCAAAGGAACCCTCCTGCACTGCTGGTGGGAATGTCAATTGGTCCAACCTCTGTGGAGAACAGTCTGGAGAACTCTCAGAAGGCTAGAAATGGACCTACCCTATGACCCTGCAATTCCCCTCCTGGGGATATATCCTAAGGAACCCAACACATCCATCCAAAAAGATCTGTGTACACATATGTTCTTGGCAGCACAATTTGTAATAGCCAAAACCTGGAAGCAACCCAGGTGTCCAACAACAGATGAGTGGCTGAGCAAGTTGTGGTATATATACACAATGGAATACTACTCAGCTGTAAAAAATGGTGACTTCACCGTTTTCAGTCGATCTTGGATGGACCTTGAAAAAATCATGTTGAGTGAAATAAGTCAGAAACAGAAGGATGAATATGGGATGATCTCACTCTCAGGCAGAAGTTGAAAAACAAGATTAGAAAAGAAAACACAAGTCGAACCTGAAATGGAATTGGAGTATTACACCAAAGTAAAAGACTCTGGGGTGGGTGGGTGGGTGGAGAGAATACAGGTCCATGAAAAATGATGAATGAAATAGTGGGGGTTGTATTGCTAAATGGGAATCTGGGGAATGTTATGCATGTAAAAAAAAAAAAAAAGAAGAAGTAGAAACGCAAAGCAGAAATTGACTGAGTTTGGAGTATGGCACCAAAGTAAGAAAGCAGAAGTATACTAGAGTTTACAGTGAGTACCTCCCTAATACTTCCTCTCCACTTTTCCAAGCTTTGGGTCCATGATTGCTCAACAATTTGTTTGGCTTTGTATGTTAACTCTCTTTTCAGTCACCAGGTTCCAGGTGTCATCAGGATGCCGGCCAGACTTCCCTGGATTGAAGACACCACCAATGTGTCCTGGAGCTCAGCTTCCCCAGAGACCCATCCTACTAGGGAAAGAGAGAGGCAGACTGGGAGTATGGACCGACCAGTCAACGCCCATGTTCAGCGAGGAAGCAATTACAGAAGCCAGACCTTCTACCTTCTGCAACCCTCAATGACCCTGGGTCCATGCTCCCAGAGGGGGAAAAAAAAAAAAAAAAAAAAAAAAAAAGAGCCAGGCAGTGGTGCACACTGTACACAAGAACCTGGGTTCAAGCTCCTGGTTCCCAACTGTAGAAGGGAAGCTTCATGAGTGTTAAAGCAGGGCTGCAGGTCTCTCCCCCCCCCCATCCCCTCTGTTCCCTCTCAAATTTTCTCTGTCCTATCAAAAGAAAAGGGGAGGGGAGGAAAAAATGACTGCCAGGAATGGTGGATTAGTTGTACGGGCATTAAGCTCCAGTGGCAATTAAAAAAACCAAAAGGGGTCAGGCAGTAGCACACCCAGTAGAGCATACATGATACCAAGTGCCAGGACCCAGGCTCAAGCCCCCACTCCCCACCTGCAGGGGGTATACTTCATGAGTGGTGAAGTAGGTCTACAGGTGTCTATCTTTCTCTCCTCCACCCTTCTCAATTTCTCTCTGTCCTGTCATATAAAATAGAAAGAAAAAAAGGCCATTGGAGGCAGTGGAGTGGACTAGTAGAACAGGCACTAAGCCCCAGCAATTACCCTGGTGGCAATAGATAGATAAATAGACAGACAGATAGATATAAATTAAGTACCTTTCTTGCATTTCTTCTCTTAGAGTTCTTTCATTAGGGGTCTAATAGTAAATATATGGTAGAATACTCTTTAGTAATAAAGTCAAAATGGGATGAGAATATAACATAATGATTATGCAAAGAGACTTTCATGCTTGAAGCACCAAAGGTTCTAGGCTCAATCCTTAATGCCACCATAAACCAGAGCACAGCAGTGCTCTAGTAAAAAGTGAACAAATGAAAGACTAAGAATTAAAGTCCTGGGGATGGGATGGTAACACACAAAATGGGCTAAGTGTACATGGTTCAAAGCACAAGGACCAACCTAAGGATCACGGTTCAAGCCCTCTGCTCCGCACCTGCAGGGTAGTCGCTTCACAAGTAGTGAAGCAGATCTGCAAGAGTCTATCTTTCTGTCCCCATCTCTGTCTCTGCCTTCTCTCTCCATTTCTCTCTGTCCTATACAGCAACAAGGACAGCAATAACAACAACAACAATAATAACATCAATAACAATAAACAACAAGGGCAACAAAAGGGAAAAAGTAGCCTCCAAGAGCAGTGGATTCATAGTGCAGGCACAGAGCCCCAGTGACTACCCTGGAGGCAAGAAAAAAAGAAAAAGAATTAAAGTACTATTGTGCATACTCAGCTGTGGTTTTTTTTTTTTTTTTTTTTTTCCCTTGCATCCTCACCCTGACATGGAGTTGAGAGTCTGAAAATGCAAATCAAAGTGTCAAACTCTGACTCTCCTCTTCCAAAGACTTCTACTACATCTTAGCAGATGATGCATTGGATCGACCTTCTCGTGGTGCATCCCGTGAGTACCCATTCATTGGGGAAACTGACGATCCTTCCTAGCTGACTGAATCCACATGGATCCCAGTCACTTTCAAAGCCAGCAACAAGCAGCTCCTGAAAGCTTTCAACCTGACCTGTTGACTGGCTACGGAAGAAGGGCAAACGCTAGAAGAAGAAGAAGAAGAAGCAGATGACACAAGTTCTCTCTTATGGGAAGAAAATAAAACTTCAGCTTCTAGAACAGACATAACAAAGCTCAGCTTATTCAATTATGAGAAATATAAATTCATCTTGCTAAGCCTCAGTTTCCAGAGATATACAATAAAAGAACCATAATAAATAAGTCCTACAAATACATTACAGTGTCTACATCTCTCCATTAAAATTCAATGTTTGCCCCTATTTGCAGACGACATGATAGTATACATAGAAAAACCTAAGGAATCCAGCAAGAAGCTTTTAGAATTCATCAGGCAATACAGTAAGGTGTCAGGCTACAAAATTAACATTCAAAAGTCAGTGGCATTCCTCTATGCAAACACTAAGTTAGAAGAAGTTGAAATCCAGAAATCAATTCCTTTTACTATAGCAACAAAAATAATAAAATATCTAGGAATAAATCTAACTAAAGAAGTGAAAGACTTGTATACTGAAAATTATGAGTCACTACCCAAGGTAACTGAAAAGAACACAGAGAAGTGGGAAGATATTCCATGTTCATAGGTTGGAAGAATTAACATCATCAAAATGAATATACTACCCAGAGCCATATACAAATTTAATGTTACCCCCATCAAGATCCCAACCATATTTTTAGGACAATAGAACAAATGCTACAAATGTTTATCTGGAACCAGAAAAGACCTAGAATTGCCAAAACAATCTTGAGAAGAAAGAACAGAACTGGAGGCACCACACTCCCAGATCTCAAATTGTATTCCAGGGCCATTGTCATCAAAACAGCTTGGTACTGGAACATGAATAGACACACTGACCAGTGGAATAGAAATTAAGAGCCCAGAAGTAAGCCCCCACACCAATGGACATCTAATCTTTGACAAAGGTGCACAGACTATTAAATGGGGAAAGATGACTCTTTTCAACAAATGGTGTTGGAAAAAATGGGTTGAAACATGCAGAAGAATTAAAATGAACCACTATATTTCACCAAATACAAAAGAAATTCCAAGTGGATCAAGGACTTGAATGTTAGACCAGAAACTATCAGATACTTAGAGGGAAATATTGGCAGAACTCTTTTCCACATAAATTTTGAAGACATCTTCAATGAAACAAATACAATCACAAAGACGACCAAGACAAGCATAAACCTATGGGACTCCATCAAATTAAAAAGCAGAAGCACAGCAAAGGAAACCACTACCCAAACCAAGAGACCCCTCACAGAATGGGAGAAGATCTTTACATGCCATACATCAGACAAGCAGTTAATAATCAAAATATATAAAGAGCTTGCCAAACTCAATAACAAGAAAACAAATAACCCCATCCAAAAATGGGAAGAGGACATGGACAGAATATTCACTACAGAAGAGATCCCAAAGGCCAAGAAACACATGAAAAAAATGTTCCAAGTCTTTGATTGTCAGAGAAATGCAAATAAAGACAACAATGAGATACCACTTCACTCCTGTGAGAATGTCCTACATCAGAAAAGATAGATAGCAGCAACAAATGCTGGAGAGGAAACCTCCAGCACTGCTGGTGGGAATGTCAATTGGTCCAACCTCTGTGGAGAATAGTCCGGAGAACTCTCTGAAGGCTAGAAATGGACCTACCCTATATCCTGCAATTCCTCTCCTGGGAATATATCCTAAGGAATCCAACACACCCATCCAGAAAGATCTATGTACACATATGTTCTTATCAGCACAATTTGTAATAGCCAAAATCTGGAAGCAACCCAGGTGTCCAACAACAGATGAGTGGCTGAGCAAGTTGTGGTACATATACACAATGGAATACTACTCAGCTATTAAAAATGGTGACTTCACCGTTTTCAGCCGATCTTGGATGGACCTTGAAAAATTCATGTTAAGTGAAATAAGTCAGAAACAGAAGGACGAATATGGGACGATCTCACTCTCAGGCAGAAGTTGAAAAACAAGATCAAAACAAGAGAAAACACAAGTAGAACCTGAACTGGAATTGGTGTCTTGCACCAAAGTAAAAGACTCTGGGGTTGGGGGGTGGGGGGGGAATACAGGTCCAAAAAGAATGACAGAGGACCTACTGCAGGTTGTATAGTTATATGGAAAACTGGAAAGTTATACGTGTATAAACTATTGCATTTACTGTCGAATGTAAAATATTAATTCCCCAATAAAGAAATTTAAAAAAAAAAGAGAGGCAAAGACATCATAACTCCAGAAACTTCTCATTGCCTTAGAACTTTTTTCATGGTACCAGAGCTCAAACATGGGCATCACACATGGTAATGCAGGTATCCTACCCAGTGAGCTGTCTCTTTGACCCACATGTATTTTTATGAAAGGTATTTATCTGTAGTATTCTTTCCTGTTATATCTATATCTGATATTATTATGAGGATAATGATAGTTTTTTAAAAAATTCAATGTTTGTTCATCAACCACACTGTCACTATGACACAGAAGAAATTAATATGGTAACTGAAGGGGGTTTTTGAACCTTCCTGGGACAACTGTTTAATTTCAGCTTGTGAGAGACTTATGTTATATGATGAGTAGTAGAGATAAAATTGCCAAGGCCTTGGGCTGGGGAGGTAGTGGTTATGCAAAAGCCAAGCCTGAGGCACCAAAGGTCTCAGATTCAATCCCCAGCACCACTATAAGCCAGAGCTGAACAGTGCTCTGGGGGGGGGGGGGGGGGAATTAATACACAAGAAAGAAAAGGAAAGAAGAGAAAAGAATGACCTGGCAAGGCCTGGAAAGACTGGAAAAGTCTGAAGAAGAAAGAAAATTTCACAGGGAAAGAAATTTTTTAAAGAAGGGGGGGAAGGGATATAGTTATGGAATGGGGATCAGGAATACAATACGGAGTGTCAAGAGACAGCTGACCTGATAGACCACATACTTTATTTACCATACACAAGGACCTGGTCACCACGTAAAGGGGAAGCATCTCAGGTGGTGGGGCCTACCATGGTGTCTTTCCTCTCTACCTGTGACTACCTATCTGTCACTACCTGAAGAGAAAGAAAAATGTGTGTCTGGGGGGGCAGGTGGTAGAGCACCAGGGTAAGTGCACATAGTGTGAAGCGCAAGGACTGGCCTAAGAACCCCAGTTCGAGGCCCCAGCTCCCTTCCAGCGGGATGGAGGGGTGTTTTGCTTCATGTTGGTATGTTCCCTTCCCCCAGACCTCTGAGAATTGGTTTGCCCCTTGCTAGTTTCACGCCCCGCTTTCTCCCCGCCCCTTATGCTAAGGACGTGCAGAGTCCCAGCAGCAGCGGCGTAGAGAGGATGATGGAGAAAAGCACATGGTGTGGTGATTTGCCCGTTCGTGAATAAAGATTAAACTGTGTTCTCAGCCCAGCCATGTGTCTCTGGTCGTCTCTATTACCCGCCCGTGAAGCCAGCCCGGATAAAATAACAGCTTCACAAGCAATGAAGCAGGTCTGCAAGTGTCTATCTTTCTCTCCCCCTCTGTCCTCCCCTCTTCTCTCCATTTCTCTGTCTTATCCAACAACAGCAACAACAACAATGGAATTAAAAGGCCTCCAGGAGTAGTAGATTCATAATGCAGGCACTGAGTCCCAACAAACCTTGGAGGCAAATAAAAAAAAAAGTCTATGGGGACCAGTGGCATCATGCTAACATGAAGCTCCTATAAAGCCCTGGCAGGATGGGAAAGAAAGAAAGTGTAGGGAGTTGGGAGGTAATGCAGTGGGTTAAGCACAAGTGGCGCAAAGCACAAGGACTGGTGTAAGGATCCCAGTTCGAGCTCCCAGTTCCCCACCTGCAGGGGGGTCACTTCATAGTGGGTGAAGCAGGTCTGCAGGTGTCTATCTTTCTTTCTCTCACCGTCTTCCCCTCCTCTCTCCATTTCTCTCTGTCCTATCCAATGACAATGACATCAATAACTACAACAATAAAACAAGGGCAACAAAAGGGAATAAATAAGTAAATATTAAAAAAAAACTTAAAAAAAGAAAGTGCAATATTATTTCAAGTAATAAAACAAAACTGTCCATTTTTCTGTTACCATGATGGGGACGCCAATATCGGGCCACAGTAGATCCTCTGATGGAAGCTTGGGAGAATTCCACACCACCACTACCTTGTTCAGGTAAGGGAGGCCATTCAGTCTCTCTAAGGAGTTCATCAGCACTTCTTCCCGCTCATAAGTCAGCATCACCACCGTAAACTGTTCTCGTGGAACATTTCCTCCAAGAGCTGCCTGAAACTCCTTGCCAGAACCTCCCGCTCCACCCCCAATGGGCCGGAATCCAGTCCCAGATCCTAGGAATTTAGCCTCAGAGGGCAACACAGGGTCAAACGGAGTGTGGGGGAAAAGGTGAAAAGGCCCTGGTGCAGAGTTCCAGCTGCGGTAGAAGTCAGTGACAGTCAAAGTGAAGTTTCGGAGGTACTTGGGTGAGGCATAGGGTGGCTCAGTCTCCACCGGCCCCAGGTCCAGATCCCCATTGTCAGCCATGTTAGGGTCCGTCCCAGCTGCCTTGCCTGACCTGTGGGGGATCTCGGCTGCAGCCTCTTCCCGGATGGGAGCTGCAGGGATCTGGATGCGAGTCCGGATCATGGCCAACACTGTGTTGAAGATGCTGTCAGTGGTGGAGAAGTAAGTCTCCCAGAAGAAGCGGCCCTGCCGCCTCATGGCCAGCAGGTCACTGTCTGAGAGACTGCGCAGCAGGAAGTGAACTTCTGTGACACGTGGCTTGGGCACCACCAGGGCAGCCTCGTTCCACTGAAGCATGTCCTGATAGGGAAGCTGGACCTGCTCCCCCAGTACAACAGGAACGGCACCCACTTCCAGGGCTTCAAAGAGCCGAGTGGCACAGCCAGAAGAGATCACCAAGTGGGGGTCCCCAGGAGTGATTATAAGAGCAAAGGTGGAGAGCTTCAGTAATTCCAAGCGGTCCTCCCGCTCTCCACATAGGGCCCACTCTGTGGGAAGACTGGGCTTGGGCTGGTTTTTGCAGGTAAATTCCACCAGCACCTGGTCAAGCTTGCTGTCCTGTACAGCCTTCAGGGTAGCAATGATCCGGTCATCATAGTCAGCTGGAGGGCCTCCCTCCATTTCTTCTTCAAATGAGCGGGCCTCCTGGAGGCTGGACCTCAGTGACTCTATCTTCTCACCCTGAAAGGTGAAGAGGTACTTCCGCTTCACGGGTACCTGAGGTGGGATTTCCATGAAGTTGGGCTCAGACATGGCGTGGACCAGCGGTGAGACAACCAGATCAAATCCAGGTCTGTGCTGGGCAGCATAAAAGGTAGACTGGGCCACCATGGCCCGGCCAGTGCTGATGTTATAGAGCAGGTTCTGCGTGTGTGATTTCCGAGACAGGTTGATGAGGACGTGGTTGTGTCCGTCTGTCCGCCAATGCGGTAATGCATTCAACTGTTTCTCCAGTTCAGCAGGCCGCAGCCCAACTGGGTCTTGCATTTCTCCCACCAGCAGCACATACAGGCAGGCGATATCTGCATTTTCTGTGACATACACATTGGCCCGAGCTGTGGCCTGAAAAGCCTGCTTGACCAAGGGGTCCAGGTGGCTGCCCAAGGCCAACTGGTCACTGTCATAAACATAGACGGGGAACCCCGAGGTGAGAGGGCAGCGAGAGTAATCGAAACAGTTGTGCAAACGGCAGCCCCGTGGGGCCTTTGGTGGGGGGAGGCCTGCATCATCCTTCTCTGGGAGCAGCCGGATGGGTAAAGAGAGCTTGGGCTGATTCTGAGCCATCAGTTCTTTGTACGAGTGCTCAGTCTGGCTGATGACGTTCTTGAGCTGCAGCAGATCCTGCTTTGCGTTCTCAATGCTTTTTTTGCAGGCCTCGATCTTCAGGTTCAGCTTGGCAATCTCACTGTTGAGCTCCTGCCGCTTGGCCTCCAGCTGAAGGAGCTCCTCGCTCACAGACTCTCGGATGCGGCAGAGGTCCAACACATGCTTGACCTCACAGAGCTCATTTCCGGACCGGGGCCCAAAAATTCGCTTACCAGCTTCGTCAGCCTCATCCAAGGTGGTGAGATAGTAGTGGGCAATGAGCGGGAAGCACACCAGGATGACAAAGAGTGTGAAGCTGAGCCAGGTGAGTCGGTTCCGGGTGGAGCACCAGAGCATCCAGGTCTGACCTCCATTTCCCACACCCCCATTTCGCAACATGGTATAGCCTGTCATGAGCCCTTAATGGCTCTCCGGTCACGTTGGGTCACCCGCCATCACGAGTTCCACTCAGAAAATACTCACGTCTCTTTTCATGCACACATTTCTAGAAGTATCAGTGAGCTCCCTGGACAAGGCACCCAATAGAACGGAAATTTCATTGTCCTTAGCTGTACCAGAAATGGTCTCTGACGCTATTCCAGCAGATTTTAATTTCTGGTTGTTGACCAAAGAAAATGTCCTCATAATTTGTCAAATGGTCAAAGGTACCGCATTGTTGAAATAAAAAGAAGGAGGTCCCTGATTGTGAAACCCAGGAGAAAGACCCTGGAATCAGACAGACTTTTTCATCTGCCGTAGCTCTCATTCCGTGGTCTTGCTGAGCAACAAATACACATAGTTACTATCCAGTTATGAAGTGGTTGGTAGGAATGAAAACAATTTCCATTTCTTGTCAATATCATTATCAACTAGAAGGCCTGCAAAAGAAGAGAAGACCGTGCGATTAACAACCACATACTC
The DNA here is from genome assembly GCF_950295315.1 of Erinaceus europaeus. Taxonomy (NCBI): domain Eukaryota; kingdom Metazoa; phylum Chordata; class Mammalia; order Eulipotyphla; family Erinaceidae; genus Erinaceus; species Erinaceus europaeus. The sequence goes on along the minus strand of NC_080163.1, from coordinate 109,593,674 downwards.
CCCAAGAACATTCTTTAAAAATGCTTACATCTGGGAGTTGGACGGTAGCACAGCGGGTTAAGCGCACATGGCGCAAAGCAAGGACGGGCGTAATGATCCCGATTCAAGCCCCCAGCTCCCCACCTGCAGGGGAGTCGCTTCACAAGCGGTGAAGCAGGTCTGCAGGTGTCTATCTTTCTCTCCCCCTCTCTGTCTTCCCCTCCTCTCTCCATTTCTCTCTGTCCTATCCAACAACAATAACATCAATAACAACTACAACTATAAAACAAGGGCAACAAAAGGGAATAAATAAATATTAAAAGAAAGATTTGCTAAAAATGAGGAGCAACTGCATGCAAAGAGGTCAAAGGTGTTTGTAACAGTGTTATTCTAGACTTAGGCATCTTTACATGAAGAAAAACACCTTCCTAAAAAAATACCACTCTTAGTACCTATGTTCATTCCTAATGTGAACTCTCTTTTGAACAACCTAAAAAAGAAAAAATCTTAAGAAGCTAAGTTTGTTAAATTTAGAGTTAAAAGAGAGTTGCTCTTTATCCAGAGGTGGATGCAGTAAGTCAGAGACAAAATGTATCCACCAGTTTGCTTTTCATTTATCTTCACTGACATCATGTGATCCTTCTTAAAATATAAATAGCAACTTGCTCTTTTAGAAAGAACACTATACTTAGATATGAGAGCCATTATTTCTTATCCTTTCTTTGGAGGCAGATTTGTGATCAGATCTTATACCTCAGTTTCTTAATCTCTCAAAATGGAGATATACTGTCGTTATGAAAAATAAAGAATAGAAGACGGAAGGGTACTTTAAGCTAATACTTCTTGAAACAACATTCCCAATCCTGTTCTTTTATCACCTCTAGTATAGCAAGCTAAAGGAGCTTCCCATTTACTTTCAGCCCAGACACATTTTATCTGGAACTGAATCCATAGTATTCTGTGCCCAAAAAATACTCCCAATTTCTTTCATTCCTCCTCCAAAATATTCAGCATCTTCTAAATATGCCTATGACATGCTAAGTATAACTATGAGAGGATCCAGAATCTAAAGTAATGTTTGAAATTATGGACTAAGAGGCAAGAGATAAACAAAGAGCAAAGGTACCACTACCAGGTGATTTAAGTAAATAGGGCTCCAGAGGAGCTCAATCTCCTGAGCACCTACCTTCATTAAAGATGCAGAACAACTAAGAGTTTGAGTTCTCTCCCTTTAATGAAAAGGTAAATGTTGATGGCAATGTTACTAAAAGCTTTGAGTAAGTAGAAAAAAGTGATAAGGGCAACAACATTCAAAAAGTAACAATCATGGAAAAACCTAAATGTGGATGATCTAAACTTAGATGATTAACAGTTGACCAAATACCCCAAAGGATGAAAGCCACAGTTTCTAAGGGGTTTTTCATTTACTTATATTTTTATCTTATTTATTTTTATTTTATTTATATATTTTTATTTTACTTATATTTTTATTTATTTTATTTTTATTTTTCATTTACTTATATTATTATTTAAGATTTTATTTATGAGAAAGACAGGAGAGAAAAGAACCAGACATCACTCTGGCACATATGCTGCTGGGGATCGAACTCAGGACCTCATGGTTGAGAGTCCAAAGCTTTATCACTGTGCCATCTCCCGAACCACAATATTCTCTAAATTTATGATAAAATTATGAAAATTTATGATCAAATTATGACAAAGAAAAAAATGGAAATGGGGGGGGGGGGAGATAGCATAAAGGTTATCAAACAGACCCTCATGCCTGAGGCCTTGAGGTCCCAAGTTCAATCCCCTGCAACACCATAAACTAAAGCTGAGCAGTGCTCTGGTAAAATAATAAACAAACAAACAAATCAGAGAGGAGGAGAAAGGAAAGCATAATCATGGCCATTCAGCTAATTCACTCCCTCTCTTACCATCTGTATTAGGATCCTTTCACTGACTCGTGAGCATTATACTTCACCATGTAATTTCTTGTAACAGTAAACTCCAGGCTCTGCTGTCCTGATAGAAAAATTAAAAAGTGACATAGCATTAGAAAAATATTCAATACTATAGATGACATCAAAGAATTTACTGTGTTCTATGGACATCTAACTAAATTATTTCAAACACATACCCCCATAACACACACACACACACACACACACACACACACACACACACACACACACACACACACACACATACACACACACACACACACACACTCTCTCTCTCTCTCTCTCTCTCTTTTGAATTTCTGTCATTTCTAGAAAATAACAACAAAGGTATTAGGACTTAAAAATGTCACTGAAACATTGATATGGAGCAATTTTGGGAGACTGTTACTCCAAATATAATATCCTTGTTCTCTGTCATCTGGAACACACTGCCCCTGTGGTTTACTCTAAACACTCTGCAAGAGCCATCTTTTCCTTTTTTCTTTTCTTTTTTTTTTTTTTAGTTTCTTTATTGGGGGATTAATGTTTTACAGTTGACAATAAATACAATAGTTTGTAAGAGCCACCTTTTTAAATTTCATTTTTTTATGCAACACCAGGGAAAGAAACTAGGGTTTGGCATATCTACAATACATCCAAGCAGCCTTCCTGTCCGATTTTTTCATCTGATATCCTTATTGAGAGAGAGAAGGAAACTGAAAGAGAAGGGCAGATACCACAGCACCATTCCATCTATGGAGCCCTCATTGGTGCTGTCCATGGTGTTCCCAGTTGGTGCTAGGGATCAGAGTTAAGGCCTTCATTCATTCACTTGCCATCACTATTCTACTTGCTCACTCAACTTTAGCTATACCAGTCTTCTTTCTATTACTCTGCTACTCTGAGCTCTTTACTACTCTGGAACCTTTACTCCTGCTGCACTTACATCTTACAGGTTCTTCCTCAGATTGACTCACATCCTCCTGACTTTCACTCTTTCATAGGCCTGTTAAAAGGAGCTTTTCTTGCTCCTTGACACTTCCTAACCTATAGATTTCCTGCATATTTTATTTATTGTCCCTTCCTTCCTTACCAAAACCTAACCCTCACCTAACGGAATATTGTGTGCTAGGACCACTGACTAATCACCAGTATTTGGAATGCTGGAAGTGTTCTGAAAAACATCTATTACATAAATGAGTGTTATCATTTGATACTTACCCATGATACACACTCCATTTTTCCCTAGTCTTCCCATGAAACCATATGTTTAGTGTTCGACCTATTACTCTGATCCATTCACCCTTTCTACTTCTGGAATCGAGTCTTCTAACCTCACATAGGAAGTGTTCCCCCATGCTCTCACCACATCCTGCTAACGAATCACCTACCATTAATAATTTAATGTGCTCAATCAGATCACCCCCAAAGCTGCCACTGTAATCCTAAAGGTTAATCTCTCCTAGGATATATCAGAATCACTTCAGGATTCCAAATACTTCCTCTTACCATCAATTTCTAGTTTTTCGCATGATACTACATACCTACAGTCATACAAAATAGAATGAATCAGATACTTGGGCAAGAGTACAGCCCTCAATGCCAGCTTTTTATTGGGTACAGAGTACAGACCAGATCCAACCCCAGATTTTGGTCAAGTAACAATTCTGAGTGGATTTTCATCAGTAATAAAGGAAGCAACACTTCCCAAAAACTCTTCAAAAAAAAAAAAAAACTACTGGAAATCATCAATAAACTCAGTAAAGTAGCAGGTTACAAAATCAATACTCATAACTCTGTGGCATTTCTCTATACAAAGGATAGACCAGAGGAAAGAGAACTCAAGGAAGCAATCCCATTGACAAATGAATTCAAAAAGATAAAATACCTAGGAATAAACCTAACAAAGGAAGTGAAGGACCTTTTCAACAAAAACTATATGACACTGTTAAAAGAAGTAGAGGATGACACAAAGAAATGGAAGAACATCCCTTGTTCATGGATTGGAAGAATAAATATTACTAAATGGCAATCCTGCAAAAGCTATCTATAGATTCAATGCAAACCCTATTAAAATCACAATCACAATAATTCAAGTAAATTGAACAACTTATCCAAAAATTCATGTGAAACTATAAGAAAGCACAAATAGCAGGAGCACTCCTGAGTAAAAAGAAGAAAAACTGAGTCATTGTAATTCCTGACTTCAGTTTATATTACAAAGCAATAGTAGTTGAACAGTATTGCATTCACCGATCGCAACCTGATCAACGCAACGAGTGCCACCCCAGCATGCTTCACTTCACACTGTGTCCAGAGACTTCAGGTGTGGAATGACAACCCTTCAGCTTCATCACTCAGGTGAGACCTTTCCTTTCACAGTATTCTCTAATTCCACCCCAGGTGGTTCACTTTCCAACAAAGTCCCAAAACCTAGATATAGACCAGGTTCCAGGAGATAGAGCATATGTTCACAGATATCCAAAAACTAGGGCAAATATATACCTGAAAACAGTAGTACACTAGAGTTTGCAGTGAGTAGCCCCCAACACTTCATCTCCACTATTCCAACCTTTGGGTCCATGATTCTTCAACAATTTGTTTGGCTTTGTATGCTAACTCTCTTTTCAGCCACCAGGTTCTGGATGCCAGCATGATGCCGACCAGACTTCCCTGGACTGACAACCCCACCAATGTGTCCTGGAGCTCCGCTTCCCCAGAGACCCACCCTACTAGGGAAAGAGAGAGGCAGACTGGGAGTATGGACCGACCAGTCAATGTCCATGTTCAGTGGGGAAGCAATTACAGAAGCCAGAACTTCCACCTTCTGCAACCCACAACGACCCTGGATCCATGCTCCCAGAGGGATAGAGAATGGGAAAGCTATTAGGGGAGGGGATGGGATATGGAGACTGGGTGGTGAGAACTGTGTGGAGTTGTACCCTTCCTATTCTATGGTTTAGTTAATGTCTCCTTTCTTAAATAAAAAAAGAAAGAAAGAAAAGAAAAAAGAAAAAAAAACAGTGAGGTATTAAAACAAAAATGGACACATGGATTAATGGAACATGACAGAGAGACCAGAACTAAATCTACGCATGTATACACACATTATATACAATAAAGGGCCCAAAACTGCCCAATCGGGAAAAGGAGGTCTCTGTAACAAATAATGTTGGGTGAGTTGGACAACCACATGCAGAAAAATGAAACTAAACTACCACCTAACACCATGAACCAAAATTAACTCAAAATGGACCAAAGATCTGGATATTAGACCTGAAACTATAAAGTACATAGAAGAACTAACTATGTGAAACTATAAAACACATAGAAGGCCTTAACATTAAAGATGTATTTGGGGACTCCACCCCATGAGCAATGGAAACTAAAATAAGAATGAACAAATGGAACTATATCAAATTGAAATACTTCTATACAGCGAAAGAAAATTCCCTAAGAATAAACAAGAGTGCATCTGGTTAAGTACACACATTACAGTGCGCAAGGACCCAAGTTAAAGCCCCTGGTCCCCACCTACAAGGGGAAAGATTCAGAGTGGTGAATCAGGGTGTCTCTCTGTCTCTTTCCCTTTCTATCTTGCCCTTCCCTCTCAATTTCTGTCTCTATCCAATCATAAACAAAATAAAAGAATAAACAGGAAACCCTGCAAATGGGAAAAGATATTTGCACACTACACTTCAGACAAGCAGTTGATAGCAGACATTTCTAAAGAACTCATACAGCTCAACAAAAAGAAAAAGAACAGCCCGATAAAAAAGTAGGCAGAATATACGAATAGACGCTTCTCTAGAGAGATACTCGACCCACAGAACTGCTCCAATTCACTCATCATTAGAGAAATGCAAACTAAAGCCACACTGAGATTCCACCTTATACCTATGAGAATGGGCTCCATCAGTAAAACAAAGAAAGATGGGAATTGGGCGGTAGCACAGCAGGTTAAGCGCAGGTGGCGCAAAGCACAAGGACCGGCCTAAGGATCCTGGTTCGAGTCCCCAGCTCCCCACCTGCAGGGGGGTCACTTCACAATTGGTGAAGCAGGTCTGCAGCTGTCTATCTTTCTCTTCCCCCTCTGTCTTCCCTTCCTCTCTCCATTTCTCGCTGTCCTATCCAACAACGATGACATCAATAATAACTACAACAATAAAACAACAAGGACAACAAAAGGGAATAAATGAAAAAAAAATATCACTTTAAACAAAAAACAAGGAAAGATAAGCGTTGGAGAGGATGTGGAGAGAGAGAAACTCTACTACACTGCTGGTGGGAGTGCAAATTGGTGCAGCAATTATGGAGAACGGTGTGAAGAATCGTTAAACAAATGCAAACAGAAATACCTTATAACTCAGTAATTTCACTGCTAGGCATATATTCAAAAGATATAAAAACACTGAATCAGATATATATAGATATATACCCCCATATTCACAGAGGCTTTATTCACAATAGCAAAACCTTGGAAACAACCAAATTGCCCTTCAACAGACAAAAAAATTACAGAACATATACTCAATGGAGTATTATTCAGCAATAAAAAAGATGATATTATATGCACTGGGATAAAGTGGATGGAATTAGAGAAGACTAAGCTTAGTGAAACCAATAAGGAGGTAAAGGACAGCTGCAGGATGGTTTCACACATATGTGGAATATACAGAGTTGAACATATGGGGCTGGGAAGATAGCATAATGATTATGCAAAAGACTTTCTTACCTGAGGCTTTGAACACTCAGGTTCAATCTCCAGCACCAACATAAGCTAGAGTGCAATGTTCTGGTCTTTTTCTATATGTATCTTTCTCTCTGCCTCTTACTAAAACAAGTAAAATATTTTAAAATAAATAAATTAATAAGAGAACTGAACATATGAATGTGAAAAAAATGTCAACCTATATACCTATATCTATGATTATGGGAGAACTATAGTGGTTATCTATGGGGGTGGGGATGGGGAGACAGACCTTTGGTGACAGGAGTGGTAAGGGGGGAAAAACTAACCCACCAATAAAAAATAAATAAAAAAGAAAGGCCAGGCAATAGCACCAGATTAAGTGCACCTAGTACAAAAGCCCAAGGACCCATACAAAGATGCCGGTTCAAGCCCCCCAGTTTCCCACCTGCAGGGTGATTCTCCACCTGTAAGGCACTTGCTTTGCAAGTGGTTAAGCAGGTCTGCAGGTATCTGTCTTTCTCTCTCCCTATCTGCCCCATCTCTTTTAATTTCTATCTGTCCTATCAAAATAAATAAATAAATAAATAAATGGGAAAAATTGGCCACCAAGAGCAGTTGATTCATAGTGCAGGCACTGAGCCCCAAGGATAACCCTGGAGGAAAGAAAGAAAGAAAGAAAAAAAAAAAAAAAAAGGAGGGGAGGGGAGAAGGAGGGGAGGGGAGAAGGAGGGGAGGGGAGGGGAGGAATTCTTGAATTCTATAATTGTTAATTCAAGAAAAAAAGGTAGTGTGGTCTGGAAGATGGCGCAGTGGATTAAAGGTAGCAATGCCACCTTCCAGACAGATACTAGCACGACTCCTTCCCAACTTCTTTGGGCAGATGACCTCACCAATGTGTCCTAGATTCTCGAATCTCTAGAGCTCTGACCCACTAGGGAGAGATATAAACAGGCTGGGGGTATGGATCAACCTGTCAATGCCCATGCTCAACAGAGAAACAATTACAGAAGCCAGACCTCATACTTTCTGCTCCCTAAAAACCACCTTGATCCATACTGCCAGTGGGGGAGAAATGATGAGATGAAGATAAGAGGGCTCTGAACTCCAGCTCCATCAGCACCCAGAGGGAGAAGAGGAAAAAGAGAAGGACATATGGAGGTAGTAATGTTGTCAAGGGAAGAGCAATGTTGGAGGGGAAGAGAGGATTGAATGAGGAATAAAAAGAGGGCAATTATGTATAAAGTAGACAGATAGTTGTAGAGATGACGGTTGACCCATATCTACAACCTTAGGGGAACTATGGTGGCTTGCAGTGGAGAGACTGAAGATTCAGAACTCTGGTGGTAGGGATGGTGTGGATTTAAAGATATGTAACAAAGGGGCTTTTCAAAGTTAATCCAATTACCAAATAATGTGATAACAATAACTATCCATTGTCTTCTTGAACCCTAAGACAGCAGGAACCTCACATTTCCACTACAGAGCCTAAATTTCCCCCAGTCCTGGGACTCTAGGGTAGGGCCCACTTTCCCGTATGTTTCTCCCAATTCTTATCAAATAATATTGCATCCACTGATCACAACCTAATCAACGCAACGAGTGCCACCCCAGCATGCTTCACTTCACACTGTGTCCAGAGACTTCAGGTGTGGAATGACAACCCTTCAGCTTCATCACTCAGGTGAGACCTTTCCTTTCACAGTATTCTCTAATTCCACCCCAGGTGGTTCACTTTCCAACAAAGTCCCAAAACCTAGATATAGACCAGGTTCCAGGAGATAGAGCATATGTTCACAGATATCCAAAAACTAGGGCAAATATATACCTGAAAACAGTAGTACACTAGAGTTTGCAGTGAGTAGCCCCCAACACTTCATCTCCACTATTCCAACCTTTGGGTCCATGATTCTTCAACAATTTGTTTGGCTTTGTATGCTAACTCTCTTTTCAGCCACCAGGTTCTGGATGCCAGCATGATGCCGACCAGACTTCCCTGGACTGACAACCCCACCAATGTGTCCTGGAGCTCCGCTTCCCCAGAGACCCACCCTACTAGGGAAAGAGAGAGGCAGACTGGGAGTATGGACCAACCAGTCAATGTCCATATTCAGTGGGGAAGCAATTACAGAAGCCAGACCTTCCACCTTCTGCAAGCCACAACGACCCTGGATCCATGCTCCCAGAGGGATAGAGAATGGGAAAGCTATCAGGGGAGGGGACAGAATATGGAGACTGGATGGTGGGAATTGTGTGGAGTTGTACCCTTCCTATCCTATGGCTTTGTTAATGTCTCCTTTTTTAAATAAATAAAAAAAAAGTAAAAAAAAAAAACATACAGGTGTCCAATAAACAGGTGAAATTTTTAAAAAAGGTAGCAATACTCATGTTAAGGGTTATAAGAAAAGTTAAACATAATGAGCAAAAAGAAAAAAGGAAAAGTTTCTGGCATATAGTAGGCTACATATTAACCACAAGACTTTTTTTCTTTTTTTTTTTTTTTGCTTCCAGGGTTATTGCTGGGGCTTGGTGCCTGCACTATGAATCCACTACTTCTAGAGGTCATTTTCCCCATCCTGTTGTACTTATTGTTATTGCTGCCATTGTTGTTACTGTTGCCAATGCTGTTGTTGGATAGAACAGAGAGAAATCGAGATAGGGTAAGACAGAGAGGGTGAGAGAAAGACACCTGAAGACCTGCTTCACTGCCTGTGAAGTGACCCCCTGTAGGTGGGGAGCCGGGGGTTTGAACTGGGATCCTTACACCAGTCCTTGCACTTTGCACCATGCGCGTTTAACCTGGTGCACTACCGCCCGGCCCCTATAATACTTATTTTTAATTCTTCCAACACTACATAATCTCAGTTCCTGCCAAACTGTACTAATTATTTTCATCATAAATATTATCATGGTAATTATATATTTATGGTAAAAAGATAAAAATACTATATTTATGGTAATAGCAATAATGATCCCGGCTCGAACCGGGATCCTTCGTGCCATGTGCGTTTAACCCACTGTGCTACTACCCAGTCCCCTTAACTGTTATTTTTGTTGCATCTAGTAGTGCTTCAACATCAGTAATTTCTAGAGTCAGTCCATGAGTTCACAAACTCAGTACACTGTTAATGCCATTCAAGAAATTCTTTTTCTTTCAAAGGTTTTTATCTTATTTATTATTTTTTATTGTGGAGGTTAATGGTTTAGAGTAAGTACAGATATGGACACATGGGTAAAATTTCTTATCTCACCATGACAGGTGTCTGCCAAACACTCTCACTCCCAGGCTAGGTCCCCCTCCAACAGCATACAGTAGGGTCTGAATGGCCCGCCACTTCCCTCAGAGTCCTTTGCTATGGTTACAATTCATTCCGGTTTATGATGGTGCTAGAAATTGAACCTAGAATCCTGGCATGCACATCCTGTGCTCTGACATATTAACTATCTGCTTGGCCACTTCATCCAATAAATTCTTTAGTACAATTATAAAGAAACTCCTTATCTGTTAACTCCAGCTAACTAGGATTTTCTTCTATTAACTATTTTCTTCTCTTGGTCATGGGTCATATTCATGTGTTTTGTGGAAAAAAAAAATTGAAATCTTCTATTTATTGTTGTGCTCAGCATCACATTTAAAAGAATCGTGGTCCAGGAGATGGCACAGTGGATAAAGTACTGGACTCTCAAGCATGCTTAAAAGAATCCTAAAAGATGAAGTAGAAGGAGCCAGGTGGTAGAAACCACACATTACCATGAGCAACAACCTGGGTTTAAGTCCCCGGTTCCTACCTGTAAAGGGGAGCTTCAGGAGCAGTGAGCACTGCTGCAGGGGTCTCTCTCACCTCTTCTCGCTTCAGAAACAGAAAAAGAAAAGTAGTAGGCCAGTCAGTGGCATACACGCCCCTTGCACATTGTAACATGTGTGCTCAACCAAGTGTACCACCACCCAGCCCCCCCCCCAAATATTCTTTGCTTTAAAAGTTACTCTGATTAGTGTTAATATAAACTTGGGGTTTTTTTTCCTCCTAAATTTTATTGTGGTAAGAAATATACTAATCTATATATATAATCAAATGGGCCATCTTAATAATTTTTAAGTGTACAACTGAGTACAGTCTTGTACTCATCACTATTTTTTACCAACCCACACAGAAACTCCGTAACCATTAAACAGTAACCAGTTCTTCCTCCTAGACCTTGCAGCCTCTAATTTACTTTGTCTCTATGAATTTGCCAGATCTACATACATAATGTAAATAAAATCATATACTTGTCCTTGCATGATTAACTTACTTCACCTAGATGTTTCCAAGTGCCTTTATATTATAGCATGTAGCATTAACTTATCACACACTGTGTGTGAATAGCATTCCACTTTACATACACACACAATACCATTTTGTTTATTCATTCAATATTTGATGGACACTTGTTTTCTTTTTCAGAAATTTAATCAATTTTTGCCTACCTGAATTTTCACTAATCTGTTTTTAGCAAACTTCCTTTTTTTTTTTTTTTTAGATTTTATTTATTTTACTAATGAGAAAGATAGGAGAGAAAGAGCCAGACATCACTCTAGTACATGTGCTGCTGGGGACTGAACACAGGACCTCATGCTTGACAGTCTAGTGCCTTAGCCACTGCACCACCTGCCGGATCACTTTAGCAAACTTTCTATGTCTTTATATTTAAGGTACCTCCATAAAATTTGAGAACACAATTTTGGTTTTTTTAATAAAACTCCAACCTAAGAATTTCTGTCTTTAATTTACAGCGTAGGATATACTTATACTTAGTGTATTATTCCCAGACCCCACAGGTATAGCCCATTTGAACAAAAACCCTTATATAAAAGGAAATACTTGTACATGAGTTGTCAGTGGGTATTATCTTCCACAATCAGTTCAGGATACAGTGTTCAGACACAGATTTTTTTTTTAATCTGTTTGTTTTTTCTCTCATTTTTCCTAATCTATCCATTGAATCCGTGATGAATGTTCAGCCTTTTATCTGGCATCTCAATTCTAACTTTCAGAGACCAGTGTGTTTACTGTAATCTTTGTGGAAGCTAAAAGGCAAGTTGCTAAGATCAGAATATACCCAGAAGGGGATCAAGCATTAGACTGCTTACCAGATGCTTTGATTTTCAATCTCCACCATATTCATTTTAATGAGGATTTACCTTTCTTTCTTATATAATACATGGATTTGTTTTTGTTTTGTTTTGTTGGGGAAGGGGGATTATATTATGTAGTCTGCAATTTTGCCCAAACCAGAGACCTCTTGTGGTCTTTTCTACACATTAATAAGCACACTTTAAAAAATGAAATTTATGTTATTTTAGGTAATTTGATTTTTTTCACTTATTATCCAGAAGTCTAATATCTACCATATGATCATAAATAGCAGCTATATCCCACAATATAGAATAGTCATGTTTTGAGTTTCTTTTTGTTAACCATTTGTTTCTAGCCTTTCATTATTACAACCAACATTACACACAACTGTTATTTGCAGTTCTCTTGCATGTATCCAAGGTTACTTCCTTAGAAAGTTTTTAAGTTTTTTTGATTAGTGATTTAATATTGACTTACAAAATTATAAGATAACAGGGATATAATTCCATTCCACCCCCATCAGAGTTCTGTGTCCCCATTCCCTCCACTCCAAACTCCTAAGTTCACAGATATAGTAGGTTGACTATCATTTCTATAAATATCTACCTATATTCATGTATATCTGCCAATTTTTAGAAAAAATGTTTTGACAGTAAATTGCTAGCACAGAGCCAGAACACCCTGTCCATTTAACAATTATTTGCTACTAGAAAGATGACCATATATCCTCCCACAAGCAGCACAGAGCACATCTTTTTCCCCACAGCTCACCAATGGTGGGTGTGACAGAAATGGCTACTGCTCACCAAGTATCTACTTGCTCCCACACATTTTCCATTCAGTCTCAGTCTGGTTGAAGTCATAAAGGCAGTTGAAGCCACAGGGGGAAAAGACAGGTGATGTGTCATTTCCAGTGCAAGGTAGTCATGAACATATTCAGACTCTCCCCTTACTTGCCCCCACCACCAGAGAGACTGAAAGCAAAAAACTCCAAAACTAAGAAGTGGCAAGACAGAATCAATCTCTGTTACCAGCAGAGAGCGGTCACTACAAACCATATGCCTTACTGTGCATGAAGTTAGACAGAAATCATCTGTGCTGCAGGAGGCACAAAGATTTCAGAAACTCTGGCTGCAACTATGCATTAATTAACCTGACTAATTCTACTGAAATGAATTTTTTAACTTGACCATTTAATAAATACCATTCAATTTTTTGTTTATAGTACTTTATGATTGCAGGCAGAAATATCTTTCTCTTTTGTATGCACCACCTGTTTCACATTTGGTCACTTTTTCTATTTTAAATATGTTTAAATATGTATAGATATACAACACTTATTATATGAAAAAGACACATGCAGGATGACATCACTTTTATCCCAGTGCTATTAATAGTTCTCCCATGTGGGACTGGACTAGAAAACAGAGTCTCATGTATGGCAAGGCAGGAATTCTGAAGGAGTCATTTTATTTTACTTATTTTTTAAAACTTTTTATTTCATAAGGCAGAGAAACCTTTCTAGGGAAAGGGGATGGATGGAGGAGGGAGAGGGAGAGGACTATAGCACTGCTTCACCACTTGTTAAGCTTTCCCCTGCAGGTGGGGACCCGGGGCTTGAACCCAGTCCTTGCCTGTGATAGATAACATATGTACTCCACCACATGGTCCAGAGGGGGCCATTTTAAAGTCTCATCTCTTTCACAGATTTGATATGTCACAATTTAGGTCTTTTGTCTCCTAAAGTTGTATGGTGTCCTATGCATGCGTGTGCACACACTAAGTAAAACATTCATTGGAAAAAAGGACGAGAGCAAGCATGAGGAAGGACAGAAAGTTGCATATGGGCTGCTATTACGCATTCAATCTGAAAGGTCTGAAGGAAAGAAAACAAGAAACATAAAAGGTAAATACTTACCAGACACTTCCAAATGAAACCTTTAACTGACAGAATTATTTTAAATAATCATGATAATAATAGCATTTGTTGAAAGTTGACTATGTGCTTGATAAATCTATAACTTTCCCTAATCTACTCAGTTAACGTTTACAACTCTGTGAAACTGGCAGGACTACAATTTCCTTTTTGAAATAGTATCCAAGGCTATGGTTCCTGGTGAAGGACCTGACTTAAATGACCACCAGTATGCTAGAGTGCACATGCTGGAGTGACACTCCGGTTTATTCTTGCTCTCTCCTTCTCTCTCTCTCCAGCATTAAATAAAGCTTTTTAGGAAGAAAGAAAGGAAGGAAGGAAGGAAAGGAAGGAAAGGAAGGAAAGGAAGGAAGGAAGGGAGGGAGGGAGGGAACCAAGACACATAGCTGAAGTAATGTGCCCAAAACCACCCTTACTGAACGGTAAATCAATGCAACTCTGACTCCAAGGCCCACACTCCTGCTGTCTTAACCAAGAAGATAAACGGCTAGTGCTATTAGCTCATGAAACACAGAAAGTGCACAAAGCAAGCACAAATTTTTGTTTTGTTTTTAGATAGAGACAGAGAAGCAAAGAGAGAGTGAAAGAGAAAATACCAAAGCACTCTTCAATGAGAAGGGGACCAGTCTTGAACTTGATTCACACATAGCAAGCAGCACACTATCCAAACATAAATTATTTTTAAATATTTATTTATGAGAGAGAGAGAGGGAGAGAGAGAGAGAGAAGAAAGCAAGAGAACCAGAATATCATTCTGGCATATGTGATACTGGAGACCAAACTTGGGACCTCATGCCTGAAAGTCCAACACTATACACAATTAACTTCCATACTGCAGCATGATTTTTAAATTATCACTATTATTACTACTGCTCTACTGTAATCATGGACCGTGATTATTTATAATTAAAACAAAATGAAATATAAATGCAGAACATAAAGCCAACACCTTATTCATACTTATAGTACTACTAGTTTGCTAAATAAAATCACAATACAATGAAATCAGAACCAAGTATCTTTGCTGGTATCTTTATGAACCTATATATCTTACAAATAAAAAAGAAAGAGAGAAAGAAAGAAACAAGGGAAGAAAGAAAGAAAAAAAGAAAATAGTTTAAGTCAAAATTGCCCCACCCAAGAGACAGAACTCCATGACAACCCCAGGGCAGGTTTCACAAAATGTTTTGCACACTTTTCCTATTACTGCCATTGCCACCAGCCCTGAGAACTAAGTAAATATAGCTCTCTACCAAGAGTCACTGCAGTAAGATTGCTGAAAGCAGTATTTCAAACCTTTTATTTGATTTATTAAATACCAACTCAAAAGAACTTCATTATTGAATTTCCTACCAAGCACAGGAACAACAAATAGCCTGTTGTGAAAACGTAATTCCAGGTTCAAAATCTAAGCAGTGTAGCATATATATATATCAACACTAAAATGTATTTCCCAATACTCTATTGTTAAAATTCTGACTTCTTTCTTCTATTGAAAATAACAAAAGACACAATGCAAGGAAGCTAAATGTAGATAAAGACCAACTTGTAAGAACTACATGTAGGCAATTTACAAGTTACAAGACATAAAGGCAATATGTTTTTCATAATGTACCAACCACAATAGTTTATTTACTAAACAGACTGAACCTGGATATAAAATAAGGGATTACAGAATTGTCTGCAATTAAGAAACAAAATTGAGTGTGAAAAATTGGTGGTGTGTTGACATACCAAGTAGAGTTAAGATTTTAATACAATCACTCAAGACCACAAAGCTGAGTCATCCTAATTATAGGGCTTTTAGAATGGGGAAAGTAAGTACTTTCTGGGCTCAAAAGCAAACTGCTAAGTCTGAAGACATTCCACAAATGCTACTACTAAACAAATCAGAAAGTACACAAGAAGAATTAAGAAGTAACATTCACTATTAAACCAAGTCATCTATTTTAGCCATCAATAAACCTCAACTCCTAGGATAAGTCTTCAATTTAAAAAGCATACCAGGGGCAGGGCGGTAGCACAGCAGTGCAGCGGGTTAAGCGCACATGATGCAAACCACAAGGAATGGCTCAAGGATCCCAGACCACAGCTGCCTGCCCACCTGCAGGGGGGTCACTACACAAGCAGTGAAACAGGTCTGCAGATGTCTATCTGTCTCTCCTCCTCTCTGTCTTCCCTTTCTCTCTCGATTTCTCTCTGTCCTGGATCAACAACAATAACAAGAGCAACAACAAGGACAACAAAATGGGAAAAATGGCCTCCAGGAGCAGTGGATTCTTAGCGTAGGCACCAGGCCCCAACAATATCCCTGGAGGAAAAACAGACAAAAATAATAATAAAAAGCATACCATTTCTTCTTTGATATTAACTCCATAAATCAAAATCATTATTACCTTATTAGTCAGTTTTTAACTAAGAGTACATACCAGATTCACAATTAGCTGAAGAAATATTTTAAATAATAACCCGCTCCCCACTCCCACCACTCTCCACTACCACATACCTCTAGTAACTGAAAGAATTCCCAGGCTCCCTTAGTTTGACATCAAACCCCAGGAATTTCAATGCAAAGAATACATATCTAATTCCAAACCAGTTGGATCTTAAAGAGAGTTGACAATTCCCCAGATTTACTGAACCAATGTCTCTATAGATAGGTGAGGAGGACAAACAGCAGCCTACCTCATTCATATAAGAAATCCATGGACTACACTTTCTATCCCTTTGGAAGTCATGGGTGGATGGAGGGTGGAGGGATTTTTCAACTTGTTCCAACTACTGATTTACATTTACAATGGGGTGTGCATACTTCTCGAGATGACACATTTTATACACATTTCATCCTCACATCAGTCATCTACTTTACAGATAAAGAAGTAGAGAATTGAGGGGGTAGACAGCATAATGGTTATGCAGAGACTCTCATGCCTGAGGCTCCAACGTCCTAAATTCAATCCCCTGCACTACTACCATAAGCCAGAGTTGATCAGTGCTCTGGTTTAGGAAAAAAAAAAAAAGACAGAGAATCACTGAGGCTGGGTCACTTAGTCAATGCCATAGAGCAATGTGGGGAATGCCCTACCTGTGGGCTGTGTCATTTGTTCTGGTCCTGTCAAGTCAACTATAGGCAGAACTTAAAATTCTTTAAATCTAGAAGCTTTTTTCATAGCAAGATTAAGTGCTAATTATATTGATTAATTTTTTGTATAGCCCCTAACTGATGAATGATGTTATAAATATCTAAATGGCCCTTGGCAGAATAAAAAACAAAATAAAATTAAATTAAAGTTTTTTAAAAAAGGAAAAAAAGAAAGAAAAGGTTCCCACAACGCAGAGTACTAACCACTATACGATCACGGCATGCCATAACCCCAACTGGCCTCCAGAAAGAAAAGGTTCCCTACCCACCCCTGCCATTGAGCAAGAAAGTTGAGTCCACAAACTAATCCGGGTCTGTTTGACCTTTACCCTGCTACTCAACATGTTTTACTATTTACTGAAAACACTTGTTTATCTTTGAATCATTTTTACACTAACCATGTATTACTTTTGTGATTTAAAAAATATATATCATCCTGCTATGAAAAAAAGAAACAGTAGTAGAGATTATTCAACCTGGAAAAGATATATAAAACAGGACAATTTAGAATTTTGGTTGAGACACTCAAAATATTAGCAAACTGGGAATCGCGCTGTAGCACAGCAGGTTAAGCACAGGTGGCTCAAAGCACAAGGACCAGCATAAGGATCCCAGTTCAAGCCCCTGGCTCCCCACCTACAGAGGGGTCGCTTCACAGGAAGTGAAGCAGGTCTGCAGGAATCTATCTTTCTCTCCCCCTCTTTCTCCCCCTCCTCTCTCCATTTCTCTCTGTCCTATCCAGCAACGACAATAATAATAACTACAACAATAAAACAACAAGGGCAACAAAAAGGAATAAATAAATATACATACAAAATATTAGCAAATTAAATTTTTCTAAATAAAAGGTCTATGATTCCCTCCCTTTCATTCATTTTACTTGTATTTTACCCTGTCTCATTCTAAAAATTGGTTCAGGGAGCCTCACAGCCGCTTACATAAGAGGCTAGAATTACTAGACAGATGTAGCATAAATCATCTAAATGTGCTAAATCATATGATTATTGATTTTTCTCCCACCTAGATTCTGCTTGGTCCACTCAGTGTCTTAGTTCTTCTAACCCACCCTGGTCCCAGAGAAAGCACTTAATGTTTTATACTTCCAGAGCTATGAAACACCAAATGTACCTGTAGTGATGAAGTCACCCTCACTTGCATTTTCCAAGGGGGGGGGGAGCTCTGTATCTTCATGATTTAAAAATCTAGGGGTACCTACAAAATACCTTTGACATTACAAAGTAAAAAATGAAAGATAATTTTATAGAATTGTTCCAAATGAAGTTAAGTCCCAAATCAAATGTGATTTTTGTCTCCTATTCTTTGGCAAGCAAGCCAGATGTTCTTTCCTGTCTGCCTAGTGAATATTCTCTATGAATGCACGATTCTTGGGGTGTTTAAATAGAATATGTAATTCATTTCATGATTAGGAGAAAGGCTGGTAATATCCAGAAATATTAATACAGATTTAGTGTAAAAAATGAGGGTTACATTACCAATGAAGGTAACAATATACAGATGAACTAGAGTTGCTGCAACATGGTGAGCTCTTCGACCTTCTACGACTCCATTACTATTGGAACTATTCAGCTCGTCAACGTATATAAGCCTCCCAGTGCCTCATGGGATAATGAGGTCCTGCCTAGCCCGAATCACCCCGCCGTTTACGTTGGAGACTTTAATAGTCATCACCAAGACTGGGGATATTCCTCCACTCGTGCTGACGGCTCTATCTTAGCCGACTGGGCTTCAGCGAATGAACCTCTCCCTATTATACGATCCCAAACAGCCAGGCTCTTTTCACAGTGCTAGATGGAATAAAGACTCGTTGCCCGACCTGTGCTGGATTAGCACAGTCAACGGCCAAGCCCTTCCCGCTACAAGACAAGTTCTCAAGATCTTCCCGCACAGTCATCACCGCCCAGCTATCATCCACATTGGTCTCCAGCTCACACTGATTCTGTGCTCGGAGAAACTAAGATGGAACTTTCGGAAAGCAAACTGGGTCTGTTCAGTGATCTTACGAACAAATCTATTCCTGCAATTCCAATTAACTCTATCCCCCCTGAAGATTCCTACAGGCGCTTCCGCCAAGCCATCTTCAAAGCAGCTTCCCAAGCCATTCCTCGTGGGAGACGTGCTAACTATATGCCTTGTCTTGATGCTGAATGCGAGCAACTACTAAAGCAGTATGATGAGTCGGGCGACCCAGATGTGGCTGACCATCTTACTGCCTCCCTGGATGCAGCACGCCAAGCCCGCTGGCAACAACTCACGGAAAGTCTGAACTTCACCCACTCAAGTAGGAAGGCCTAGAAGCTTCTTCACAGACTGGGTGCTGGTAGCCAACCCCCTCCCGTCTCCCATCCTCCCGAATCTCCAAACTCAGTGGCCAGTCACCTAACTCAAGTTGGACGTGCTAAGATCGACCCAGTCTGGAAAACAGAAATTTCCCATGAGTGGTCATCCCACTTCCGTTTATCTTGTCCATCTCCAAAACTCTCCCTTTACACTGTCTGAACTGGAAGACGCTTTGAAGAGGGTTAAACCGGGAACAGCTGCTGGCTATGATAACATCACCCCAGAACTCATTCTTAACCTGGGTCCCGCAGCAAAGAAGTGGCTCGCTTCATTCCTGTCCCACATCTTGGAATCTGAGTCTATGCCCAAAGTTTGGCGTCGTGCGAAGATTATAGCGGTTTTGAAACCAAAGAAAGACCCAACACTGGCCACCAGCTATAGACCAATTTCTCTCCTCTCCGTGTGTTACAAACTCCTTGAGAGACTGCTTCTGTCACGTATTTCTCCTCTTACAGAGAAATTCCTATCACCTGCCCAAGCTGGTTTCCGCCCAGGAAGATCTACCTGCGAACAAGCCCTGGCCCTCTCAACTTACATTGAAAATGGATTCCAGAAGAATTTAAAGACGGGTGTTGTCTTTATTGATCTCACAGCAGCCTATGACACGGTCTGGCACCGTGGTCTCCTAGTCAAGATCTCAAGATGCCTGCCTCCATGGGTGGCCAACACTATATCGTTTCTTCTCCAAAACAGAAGATTCCGGGTGCATCTGGGTGACAAGTCTAGCAGATGGAGGCTTGTCTCAAGTGGCCTCACCTAGGGCTCTGTTCTGGCTCCTACGCTATTTAATATTTACATCAATGACCTCCCAGAAACTTCTTCAAGGAAGTTCATCTACACCGATGACATCTGCTGTGCAACTCAGGCATCCAAGTTCGACATCCTTGAGGAAACACTCACGAAAGACATGTCTCTGATATCTGATTACTGTAAAAAATGGCGACTAATCCCTAGCACTGCAAAAACGGTATCATCTGTTTTCCATCTACACCATGCCTCGGCCTCGCGTGAGCTTAATGTACAGCTTGGCGATACGAGAATCCGGCATGAAGCCCAGCCAGTCTATCTTGGCGTTACTCTCAATTGCACCCTGTCATTTCACGAACATAAAAACTGCAGCAAAGGTGGGTGCGAGGAATAACATCATTGCAAGACTGGCCAGCTCTTCATGGGGCGCGAGCGCTTCCACACTATAATCATCATCTCTGGCATTATGCTATTCCACTGCAGAATACTGTGCCCCAGTATGGTTCCGTAGCCCCCATGTCCAATTGGTCGATTCCAAATTATATTCCTCCATGAGGATAATTTCTGGAATCATCCGTTCCACCCCGGTTCCATGGCTACCAGTTCTTAGCAACATCACCCCACCAGATATTCATCAGGATGCGGCATCATCTAAGTTCATTTCCCACATCTACGCTCGACCGGACCTGCCAATATACGCGGATATCTTCGCCCACCCTGTCCAACGCTTGACGTCTCGTCACCCAATCTGGTCCCCTACGCCTACACTGAACTTCTCTGTTCCAGTCTCTTGGAAACAGAGTTGGCAGTCAGCTAAGGTAAAGAACAAACACCTCATCACAGACCCCTGCAAGTGTCAACCCGGCTTTGACCTAGCACGTTATGATTGGGCCCTCCTCAATCGCTATCGACATGCCATGGCCAGTGCGCCGCTATGTTCCACTGCTGGGGAGCCAGAGACGACCCGAACTGCCCCTGCGGCTACAGACAGACTATGACCCACATAGTCAACGACTGCCACCTCTCCAGATTCAAAGGAGGACTCGAAACTTTACATCAGGCTCAACCTGACACTGTTGACTGGCTACGGAAGAAGGGCAAACGCTAGAAGAAGAAGGTGGTGAGCTGCTGACAGGGTGGACTGCCATTTGCAACTGACAGAAAAAGTGTGACCCTGGAGCTTAAAAGAACATGATATGACGATATCATATCATCTTCCATAGCCAAGAGGCATAAAGCCTTAGATGTTCACTGGGCCTTATTCTATGTCATAAGGACTATCCTCAATAAGGCAGATACTGTCTTATGTTTGAACATGACTTTAGCTGCATTCTCCAAAGCTCTGATCTGAGGGCCATACAATGAAATCATTTTAGTTATCACTGATTATTTATCATACATAAATTAATCATGGCAACCAAAGAAATGGTAACAAAGATTCTAGGGCTAGGGAAATAGCTCACTTGGGTAGTGTGCTGCTCTGCCATGTGCACAAACCAGATTACAGCCTGGCCCCCACTGCATTGAAGAAAACTTCAGTGCTGTGGTCTCTTTCACTTTCTACATCTCTACCTTCTATCTATAAACTTGAATAAAAATTTAAAAAATGGGAGTCGGGCGGTAGTGCAGTGGGTTAAGCGCAGGTGGCACAAAGAGCAAGGACCGGGGTAAGGATCCCAGTTCAAGCCCCCGGCTTTCCACCTGCAGGGGAGTCACTTCAAAAGTGGTGAAGCAGGTCTGCAGGTGTCTATCTTTCTCTCCCCCCCTCTGTCTTCCCCTCCTCTCTCCATTTCTCTCCGTCTTATCCAACAAAATTTAAAAAATATTTATTCCCCTTTGTTGCCTTTGTTGTTTTATTGTTGTAGTTATTATTGTTGTTACTGATGTCATCATTGTTGGATTTTGTGCCAGCAATACAACAGTTTGATTGTTATGCCAAAGGCCATTTGAAGACTTTGTCACAGTGCCACTCTCATCTGTTGTGCAAGAGTACTGTGGTGAGCTGGTAGGCTGTTTTGTTTCCTGCAGGGTGGTAGGTTGGATTTCTGATGTTGGCATTAGAAAAGATGGACTAACTACTGGCTTGAAGTTCTGCAAGGGTATTAACTTTAGAATAAAGATAGAGGCCCTATGTGAAATTGAATGACTGGTGACCTCTACTGGTTTTATCTCCAATTAGGTGAGGTTTATATCATTAAATCATTCCCTATGTTCCACATGGCAAAAATACAAGTCAGTAATGGTCTGGGCTACATTATCTTTTATTTATTTATTTATTTATTTATTTTTATTGGATAGAGACAGAGAGAAATTGAGAGGGGAGAGGGAGATAGGCATAGAGACACCTGCAGCCCTGCTTCACCACTTGTGAAGCTTTCCCCCTGTAGGTGAGGACCTGGGGCTTGAACCTTAGTCCTTGTGAACTGTAATGTGTATACCAGGTGCGCCACCACCTGGCCCCTTGGGCTACATTCTCTATACTCAGAGACACATCCTCTTCCAAGAGGCTTCCCTTTAGCTCATAACGTATGTCCTTCTAAAAGGTGGCATATCATCTACATGTTTCAATGAGAATTGTGATCCTTAGCTCCAATATGTAGTGGTGACAAATCCACTGACTGCTGAGTAGATGTGTGGAAGTGTTATAAGCTGACCCACCACACCTCTCTCTTGTTCACTGTATCTGTCACAAGAAGTGTGAGCCTGGCAATGACTGTCTCAAGTGCATAATGGCGTGGAAAGTTAGATGATGATTTTTCTCATGATTTGTTGCTGCAGTTTCTTTAAAGAATACCACACTCAATTTTCCCAATAATCAGTGCAAAAAATTTTTTTAAATTATTTGTTTATTTATTTCCCCTTTTGTTGCCCTTGTTGTTTTTTATTGTTGTTGTAGTTATTATTGTTATTGATGCCGTCATTGTTAGATAAGACAGAGAGAAATGGAGAGAGAAGGGGAAGACAGAGAGGAGGAGAGAAAGACACCTGCAGACCTGCTTCACCAATTGTGAAGGGACGCCCCGGCAGGTGGGGAGCCAGGGGCTCGAACCGGGATCCTTACTCCGGTTTTTGTGCTTCGTGCCACGACAACTTTTTAAGGAAAAAAATTGTGAGGTTCTTATCAAGTACCAAAATAATCCCCAGATGAATTCAAGAGGTAATTATAATAAAAGAAACCCTAAGAGAACAAAAAGGAAGTGTGCACTTATCTCAAAAAAAGTCGTTTTCCTAAGAATCCAAGCAAAAGTAGAATTCTTTAAAGAAAAATTCAGTGGATCTGATTATCTTTGAAATTCTAAGTGTTTATAAGAAAAAAAATATATATATGTATATGGAAAAGACAGAGGGAGGTTCTCAACATGACATTACTTTGACCCAAGTGACAGCAACACAATAGTGGCCAAAGACAGTAAGCAGGAAGGTATACAAAAAGAAGGAGCCCAACAGTCAACAGCTTTACATGTTTAATCATCCTAGCAATAAAAGAAAGTACATTTAAAGAGAAACACAGTTGACAGTGCCCACCTATATAAAAGTATACTATGTGGTGCAAGCCAGGATCAAAGATAACATTTTCACAGTCTGCTGCTGGGAACTGAAAGTTGGCCCAACTTTCAGGGGCACAACTTGGCAGTAACTTAAGCTCCCAAACTGTGCCAATCCTCTGACCCTGCAGTTCCACTCCCAAAGTTATTAAGAAAGAATCATAAACAATGACAAGTGTTGGCGAGGATGTGAAGAAAAGGGAACTCAGTCACACTTAGTATTAATTCAAACTGGCGCAAACCCTCTGGAAATTAACATGGTGAGTCCTTAAAGGAATAAAAAAGGAAATACCTTATGATCCAGCAACACCACTCCAAAGGACATGAAAACACTAATTCAAATATGCACCATATGTTCACATATGGTGACATATGCACCACTATGTTCACATATGGGGACATATGCACCACTATGTTCACATTATTCTCAATAAATAAGAAGTAGAAACAAGTTAAATATCCATCAACAGATGACTGGACAAAGGAGTTACAGGATATATATTTTATGGGATGCTACTTTGCAATTTAAAAAGATGATATTGTGTCCTTCAGGATAAAATGGAAGGTGAAGGTAGGTAACATAATGGTTATGCAAAGGGACTCTCATGCCTAAGGCTTCAAAGTCCCAGATTCAATCCCCAGCTCCACCATATGCCAGAGCTGAGCAGTGCTCTCATAAAAGTAAATCTTTTTTTAAAAAAAAATTTTTAATGGATGAAATTGGATGATTATGCTTAACAAAATAAGAAAATGAAAGACAACTACTAGATGGTTTTGTTCCTATGTGGAATATGGAGAACTGAAACACAAGAATTTGGGGGGGGGGGACTGGCTCAACAATCTCTAGGCTTGAGGTATGGTGATTATTGTTGCGGGAAGGGAAGGGGTAGGCATATAACTTTGATGCAGTGTGGAATTATACCCCAATAATCTTATAATTCTGTAAAAGATTATTAAATCACTAATAAAAGTTTTTAAAGAAAGAGTTATAAAAGAGAAGAAGGATTTAACTTCATGAATGCTCACAAAGAAACATGACAAAGTACACCACTTACTGAAGTCCAGCCCCTCTCTGTACTGTGCTGGCAGCTACACTGTGATAGGCATTCTTCAAACCATTAGCAGGAAGGAAAGTTAAAAACTAATTTGCTATTTGTTACATAAGTCCTAAAAATGTCCACACCTTAGAATCAACAATTTCACTTTCTAGGAGTGTATTCCATGTGAACAAAGATTTGTATTATGTATTTCTTTATATAAGTACAAAATCATTATAAATTAAGTGTCCTAGGGGCCAGGCAGTGGTGCACCTGATTAAGCACACACAATACAGTACACAAGAACCCAGATTCAAGCCCCTGGTCCCCACCTGCAGGGGGAAAGCTTCACAAGTGGTGAAGCAGGGCTGCAGGTGTCTCTCTGTCTCTTTCCCACTCTATCTCCTCTTCCCCTCTCAATTTCTTTCCATCTCTATCCAATAATAAATAAAAATTTTAAAATAAATAAATTAATTGTGTCCAAAATGTGGAGCAAGGTTAAATATCAAGTATGATAAGTCCATGGCACTGTAGTCATTGGGCTGTAGGAAGCTTTCCAATAATCTTAAATAAAAGGGGAAAAGGTTCGTTGTATCAGGTTGAGTGGAAAAACACATATTCTACTGTAATGAAGGAAGAGGTAAAAACTGTTGTTTGAAAAGGAGGGATTCAGGGAGTTGAGCGGTAGCACAGCGGGTTAAGTGCAGGTGGTGCAAAGCACAAGGACCGTGTAAGGATCCCGATTTGAGCCCCCGTCTCCCCACCTGCAGGGCATCGCTTCACAAGTGGTGAAGCAGGTCTGTAGGTGTCTGTCTATTTTTCTCTCCCTCTCGGTCTTCCCCTCCTCTCTCCATTTCTCTCTGTCCTATCCAACAATAATGACATCAATAACAATAACTACAACAATAAAACAAGGGCAACAAAAGGGAATAAATAAATACTTAAAAATAAAAGAAAGAAAAGAAGGAATTCAAATGAATTTTGCTCAAAACTCTTCCCAAAACAGTTAACTTAACGTAGAAGTGCCTACAGCATAAAACGATTAGGGGGATGGGGGGCAGTGGTGGTATACACATTACCATGTTTGAGGACCTGAGTTCCAGCCCTCACTCCCCACCTGTGATGGTAGGGGGGAGTTTCACAAGCAGTGAAGCAGGTTTGCAGGTATCCATCTTTCTCTCCAAATCTCTCTATCTCCCTTTCCCCTTTCTATTTCTGTCTTAACCAAAGAAGAGGAGGAGGAGGAGAAATGGGAGGAGGAGGAAGATGGAGATAAAGAAAAGAAAGAAAAATGACTGCCAGGAGTGGTGGATTCATAGTGCAGACACCAAGGGATAATCCTGGTGGCAATATAAAAATAATAATAATAACAATAAAATTTAAGGGTTCTGTGTCTCAAGAAAACATGACTTTTATTTCATGCTATGGAAGTCTACAATTCATGTCACAGTGCCCCTGGCCTCCATAATTGAGGTAGACAGCTGCAGTAAGAGCCTGCTAAACTGTACATAAATTAGCCTTCTGACTCAGGCATCCTACCTCTCCTTCATGGGTGAATTCCACTGGTGACTCCAGCTCCACTGTCACTCTATCATCACTGACTTCCTGAGTCATCAGGTCCCCTAACCTCACAATCCTTATGCTTCTGGAGTCATATGTTCCTTTATCTTTTTTTTTTTAACTCATAAATTAAGGTGTTGGAGTAGCAGAGCTCAACAATTCTTTTTGATTCAAGGAACTCACCTCTCAAGTTACAATTGCCTTGCACACAAAAGGCACAACCCTATCTGCTTTACTGGAAGGAAAAAAATATCACCAGGATACTGACTCTAGCCAGCATGGCTACTCCACCAAGACCTTTTGCTTTGTCTCAAGATCTCTAGCACAATGGTTTCCTTGAAGGCCCCCCAATTTCTCACTGAACTCACTAATTCTAGCTTGGGTTGTCACAAACTATTTTCTCAATTCTAAGTCATGGCGTTTTGTTTTGTTACTGCTGTGCTTCTGAAATGAAGGAAAGTCAAGCTGCAAGGAGTAAGTCAAGGTTGTTAAAAGAAAACCCAGGGTACAGAGATTTTATCAGTCTGCAACAGCTAAACAGAGGGAATTGAAGAGAGAGAAAGGCAAAGTTCAGCACTTACATCTGCAAATTACATGGAAATGACTTGGTTTAACAGCAATTTGCACAAACACACAGTTGTGATTTCCACTGCCTATAATTTCTGTGAATCAGGAATATCTGACTACTTAGGAGAAAGAATCCCATTACCTTGTGTATCCTTTATTTACTGACTTATTTATTTAAGAAAACAGTGTTGCAAATGAAAGAAAAGAGATTATGCTACTCTGTTCTCTGTCAGGAGACACTGCTGTGTTTAAGTGCCACTAGTTCAGGAGAGCAGGAACAAAGAAAATGGAGGGCTATGGACTAAGGAATTGGTGAGGAGGTTTTAAACTGTCAAAGAAGAAATGTCTGAAAGAAATGGGAGGAACAGAAAACTCAGGAAAGGAGAATAATCTCAACAACCAGAGAAGCCCTGAAAGTGATCATTGAGTGAAATCAGTAGGTAAAGACTTCAGCCAAGTAAAGTCTACTTAGTAGCTGAACAAAGGCTTCTTGCACATTCAACAATACAAAGCAGGCCCCTTGGCACAATTTTTTTTTTTAATTATTTCTCTAAAAGTTCTCTTAAGTTTCAAACCACAGAAGTTCAAACCTTCAGAAGTAGCTAAAGTTCATCTCCTTATAACTCTATCCCTAGGACTTAGTTGGATCATATGGTGCAGATCTGAATCATATCCTGCACTGAAATTATGGCCTAAGTCTCTACATGGAGGACCCTGTATGCCTTCCTGCTGTGTACTCAAGATTACAGACTTTCACCCTGCTTCTCTCCTATCTAGTAACATCAACAAAAAGATGTGAAACTTTCTTTTTTTTTCTTTTTTGCATAATTGATTGTCAATATAGTTACGGCAAAGAATGAGTTTTTTACTTTCCTGAAAAATTTTTTTGATTTTTTTTTTTATTTCTTTATTGGAAGATGAATGGCTTGCCATCGACAGTAAAAATACTATAGTTTGTACATGTGTAACATGTCTCAGTTTTCCACATAAGATGTGAAAAAGGGCAAAGAGAGTATAGGACTGGTTCAGGCAGGAAAATACCTGGGAAAGGGTGAAAGCTCAGCCTGTTGGAGCACCAACCTACATGCCTGCAGGCTGAACCCTGGCACCACCTTATGCCAAAGCTGAGCAGTGTTTAGGCCCTTTCTTTTCTTCCCCCCCTCCCGCCCTTTTTTCATTCTCCTCATAAATAAATTAGTAAATATATAAGCCTTAAAAAAAAAAAAAAAGCAGTGGCCGGGTGGTGGCGCACCTGGTTGAGTCAGCAAATGTTACAGTGCACAAGGACCCAGCTTCAAGTCCCTGGTCCCCACCTGCAGGGGGAAAGCTTCATGAGTGGTGAAGCAGGGCTGCAGGTGTCTCTCTGTCTCTCTCCTTCTCTATCACCCCCTTCCCTCTCAATTTCTGCTGTGTCCATCCAATAAACAAATAAATAAAGATTAAAAAAAAAAACAAGGAAAGAGATCAAGCAGCAGAAAAAGATATATCCATTTCTATCTTAGAGTTTCCAACTCTGCCTTCCTGAGCTCTGTTATTTTCATGGATCTTATATACATGAGAGAGTCCTCCTTTCTCCTTCTCCTTCTCCTTCTTCTTCTTCTTTTAAAAATTTTATTTACGGGAGCCAGGCGGTGGCACACCTGGTTAAGTGCACACATTACAGTGCGCAAGGTTGCAGGTTCAAGCCCCTGGTCCCCACCTGCAAGGGGAAAGCTTCACAAGTGGTGAAGCAGGGCTGTAGGTGTCTCTCTGTCTTTCACCCTCATTATCTCTCCCTCCTCTCTCAATTTCTCTCTGTCCCTACCCGTAAATAAATAAAAATGAAGTTTAAAAAAAATTTTATTTACGTATTAATGAGAAAGATAGGAGGAGAAAAAAAAGAAAGAACCAGATATCACTCTGGTACATGTGGTGCCAGGGACTGAACTCAAACTCAGGACCTCATACTTGAGAATCCAGTGCTTTACCCATTATACCACCTCCTTTCTTTTTAATTAATCCATCATTACAGGATTCCAAAGAACTAGTTACAAAAATCAAAAAGAAACAAATAAAACTTAAGGGAAAGTGTTAACAAAGTTTCCTGAGCTAAATTCATTATCTAACAGAGATTAGTGCACAGCCTTAGACTTTATGAAAGAATTCTGGTTTATATACCTTTCTACTAGTATAAGCAAAGAAATCTAAATCTCTACCACTCTGCTCAGAAAGGATCCTTTTCTCCATTTCTCCTTCAAGCAATATTCCCAGTCCTCCTCTAGGGGTCTAAATACCAAGTATCACTCTCCAATGAGATAAAGACACACCCCCCCCCACACACACACACAGTACTCAACAACAACCTCTTGGCTCAGCAGTCAATTTGGGGGCCTGATGAAAGAGTGTGTCTTATCAATTTCCCCGACAAGCTTCAGACTGGCTTCAAACCATCTCGAGTTTCCCTCATCTCTGAGAAGTCCATATCTCAGCCTGAACCTTTATTAATGAAACTGAATTTCTGATTCATCGCTCTATGAATCACTCAGTCTTTTCCACCCAAGGGCTAAAACTCAGGTCTGATTACTAAGAGAATCTGACCACATACTGAACATTTAAGACCAGTTTTGTTTTGTTTTCTCCTTCCCTAGAAAAGTGTGAGGTAGGGGAATGGTGACACTGGCAGGTTAGCTATTTAGTTTGTAGATAACCCCCCTGAGGTCACTGACTAAGTCAGCAGGTCTTAAATATCACTGGAAGTGTTCTGAAGATCCATGATTCCAATTCCCTTTCAGAAAGTGTGTTAAGTTAGTCTCATACTTAGGAATACTTCTGATTCCACTGGCTACCCAAGACGGAGCAGGAAATCCCCAAAGGATAAGATATTTTTAACACCAAAGAGGAGTTTAAGATGACTTTCCTTTCATCAGGAAATAGTTACAAGCTCCTCCTGTTAACCAAGCTGTAACAGCACCTGGCTTCACTCAATATTAGCAAGGCTAGGGCAAGTTTCTATTCCAGGCACTCAGGATGCAGTTAAAATCAGAGTGCAGGACAAAGCCTGAAGCACAACTGGAAAATAAACAAACAAAAATGCAGAACTTCCGCACACAAGAAAGAAAAAAATGAAAAGGAAAGGGAAAAAAGGAAGAGAGGAAGAAACGATAAGGAATAAAGGAAAAGAAAAGGAAGGGGGAGGAAGGAAAGGTAAGAAATGAAAAGAGAAGAAATGAAAGAAGGAAAGGGGGTGAGGAAGGAAGGAACGAAAGAAGGAAGGAAATAAAAAGAAAGGAAGAAAGAAAGAAGGAAGGAAGGAAGGAAAGTACAGAAGGATGGATAGGAAGGAGGAAAAAATCCTCTTAAGTAAATCACATATGGGAGAAGAAAAAAAAAGTGTGCTGCGTTTCCTCCTACTCTTCCTCCCCCTCCTCCAAAGGAGTTGGACCAAGAAAACTTGATCAAACTCTGAGCATTTTGTAAAAAGGGAATGGGGTGTGTAGGGGGTAGGATCTTCATGACCACCCACCACCCCAAGTCTTCCAAGTCAACAATCAGGAAAGCAAGCAGGGCTTAGGTGGAGGAAATAAACACCCATCTGCAGCCCCGCAGCCCGGTCAGATCGGCTCCAGGCTTTGACTTCCTGGTCGAGGTAGATTTTTGTGGCATCGACTCGCCCCCCCCAATCCTGAGGGACACCCCTAGCTCAAAGCCTGGGCCGGAGCACCGAGCCCCCAGAGGCCATGCACAGCGGTCCCAGCCCCCTTGGACAGGAAGTGGCTGTCCAGCCTGCGGGCTGCTCGGGGAAGGGGTGAACCAGGAGAAGGTGCAGAACCCGGGGTTAGAGGGGCAGCAGGGTTTGCACCCGGCAAAAAGCAGACACTGGGTGTATGCACTGTGTGTGTGTGTGGGGGGGGGCACAGGGAAAGGGCTGCACCTTGGTGCACAAAAGATGCTGTCCCCCAAACAGCTGGACAAACACCCGGACCAGGGGAGGAGGCAGGGCTTCAGGGGAAGCAGGAGCGGCTGTACAGCTGAAGCCAAGCCTCCAGGAAAAGTGGTGGCTGCGGGTGCCAGGCAACCTCAACCCGGGGGGCTGGGAGGGGTGCTTGGGGGCGGGGAGGTAGTGCTCGGCCCCTCGGCGACCTGTTCGCTCCCCTGGCCGGTGACTAAAGCATTGTGGGGGGTGGCTGTTCCCCAGCCCCCGGGATGCCGTGGAGGCCTACTCCAAGGCTGCACGCCCCTGCCTCGCCGGCAGCCGCCTCCCCCGGCTCCCGCGGCCCCGGCACGGCAGCCCCGGTCCCTCCCTCCCGCCCGGCGCCAGGCGCCGAGCCCGCCCCGGGCACCTGCCGCCAGCTGCCCCCGGGGACGCCGCCTCAGGCTCCAGCCCCGCCGGCTTCCCGCTCAGCCACCAGGCACCGCCGCTGCTGCCGCCGCCTGCGCCCAACTCCGGCTCCCGGGAGCCGCTCGCGCCGCCCGCCGCGCGCCTCCCAGGCCGCGCCTGAACCTCCACTCCCCCTGCCGGCCAGCAGCCATGGCCGACGGGCTTCGCCGGAAACGGCCGGAAAAGGCCGGAAAGTACCGAAGGCTGAGGAGACGGAAACAGCCGAACTGGGTGCTCGGAACTTTCCGGACGGAGCCAGAAGGCTGCCGAGCTGGGGGGGAGGAGGGAGTCGGGAAATGCCGCGCCGCTAGGGATTGTGGGAAACGCTAGGGGAGGACGCGGGAGCGAGAGAAGGACGCGCAGGGACTTGAGTCCCCCGCGAGCGCTTGCCCTCCTCTAAAGCCCGTCTGCAAGCTCCATCAGGTCCCATTCAAACGCCTCAGCGCCCTCGCACCTGCGTCTTTAGTAACTTATCAACTCACGCTCCTTTGCCCCATCAGGAAAAAGCCCTCTAGGGAGAACAGGAAACTTCCTGCCAGTTCTGGAGTGGCTATGTCCCGCAGACCTTGTGAAATTCAAGTTCTCAAATAAACCTCTTCTCCTACAACAACAACAACAACAACAATCACTACAAACAAAAGCCCACGGTCTGCAGTTATGAAACACTCTACACCTTTAACTACAAAGGCCTGGTGGCCATGGATTCTTATAGAGGAAAAAAAAAAAAATCTCAGGTGCTTTTAGGTGCATCCGTTCTTGCGGGTAGATCAACCAACAAACAGCAAGGAGAAACACGGCTTCACAACCCATGTGAACGGAAAAGTGCTCTCCTTAGAGAAAAGCCTGCAAGCCACGGGGGCACTGACAATCGCCACACTTGGAAAATCAGGACAGGACTTATTGGGTAAAGAAATCCCGAGTCAAAGGCTCGCTGGTAGCACACTTGGTTGAGCATGCACCTTACAATGTGCAAGGACCCTGGTTCAAGTTCCAGATTCCCACCTGCAGGGGGAAAGCTTTTCTAGTGGTGAAGCAGTGTTGCAGGTGTTTCTCTGCCTCTCCCATTCTATAACCCCCTCCCCTCTCGATTTCTGGCTGTCTATGCAATAAATAAATAAATAAAGATAGTAATTTTTTTTTAAAAAATCGTGAGTCAGAACTCTGGTGGGAACTGTGTGGGATTATAGCCCTATTATCTTACAATTTTGTAAATCACCATTAAATCTCTAATTAGAAAAACATACTGTGTGTGGTATGTGTCTGATACTAATGGGGAGGGGGGAGGTGCTGACTCTACAAATTTTAAAAGACATCAGTTCAGGAATGAGCTAAAATCACAGTCTCAAATCTAACTGCAGAATAATCTCTCCTCTAGGATTTCTTAACCTGCTGGTCCTAAGCACACACCAGGACCGTAAGAGTCAGGTGAGGGAGGTTGGGCAGTTTCCCGCCTCTGTGTTTGGGTGGTCCAGTTTTCCCAGCAACTGCTCCCC
Organism: Erinaceus europaeus; assembly: GCF_950295315.1. NCBI lineage: Eukaryota > Metazoa > Chordata > Mammalia > Eulipotyphla > Erinaceidae > Erinaceus > Erinaceus europaeus. Next base: position 109,561,203 of record NC_080163.1, on the reverse strand, counting down.
CTTGAGATCTGCTGCCCTTCTGAGCTCCACCTCCACTACAGCCCAGACTCTGGCTCTAGCTAAGGGATGGCTGCGGCTACCAAGCACTGAAGATGGATGAGTTTCCCACAGGGAACAGTTTGCAAAATAAAACTACAAAACTTAGCCAACTGTTTTCCAGAGCACACTCTCTTCTCCAAGCTTGCCAGCCCTCCCTCTAGACCAGCTCCTCTTCTCCTCGCCTACCTTCTCTTGCCTTAACATCCCTCTATCCTCACCCCTTTATTATCATTTTTTTAAAAAAGGACATGTTCATAGTACTACCACCATCACCAATGTACAAAATAACTGCTTTCTGACTTGTAACAATTCAGCTGGGGAAAATCAGAGAGAAAAAAAAGTAAATTTTTATTTTATGTCCTTAGAGGGAGAGACAGGCAAAAAGAGGAGAGAGGAGGAGAGGACAGCACAGCAGTGCTCCATCATTCAAAGAGCTCCCCTGATCCTGTCCATAGTGCTCCCATATGGTTCTGGGGCTCAAATACAGAACCCATATGAACCATAAGCTGTGTGTTTTATCTACTGAGCTGTCTCATAGTCCCAGGAAAACATTTTTAATCAGGTGGAAATGAACAAGAAGGAAATTGTCACCCAAATATCAACAGCTTAAAGTTGTCCTCCTGTTTTTCTAAATACTAAATACTCTCTTTTTCAGAAGTCTGTTGGGGCAGGCAAAAGTCAGATGTGGAGACACAAAGAAGTCTCACAAGCTGTGATTATTACCCATTGTTGGATTTCCAAGAAAGAGAACATGCAGACAGCCACTACCTGGAGGACTCCCCTCATGTCTTGTCCATCTGTGTAACTTCACATGCTGCTCCTAACAAAAAGCTTTAGAAAGAAGATAGATACAGGGGACCAGGTGGTGGTGCACCTGGTTGAGTGCACGTTACAGTGCTCGAGGACCCAGGTTCAAGCCCCTGGTTCCTATCTGCAGGGGGAAAGCTTCACAAGTGGTGATGCTGTGCTACCGGTACCTCTCTGTCTCTCTCCCTATCACTCCCCTTCCTCTTAATTTCTAGCTATCTTTATCAAATAAAGATAATTTGAAAAAAAAAGAAAATAGAGAACCAAAGTTTGCTGACCCATGACTTCCCTAAAACCCCTGAAATCTCTGACTTCTCATTTTATTTATATGCCACTAGTGTATCACTGGGGCTTGGTGCCTGCACAATGCAACCACCACACTTGGTGGCCTTTTCTCCACCGCCCCTCCCCTTTCATTTTCTCTGTTGATAGAGACAGAAAGAAATTGAGAGGCAAGGGGAAGATCAAGAAAGAGAGTGGGGCCAGGCAGTGGTGCATCCAGTTAAGTGCACATAGCATGAAGTGTAAGAGCCCGTGCAAGGATCTGGGTTGGAGCCCCAGGATCCCCACCTGCAGGGGGGACACTTCACATGTGGTGAAGCAGGTCTGCAGACGTCTTTCTCTTTCCCTCTCTATCTACCTTTCCGCTCTCAATTTCTCTCTGTCCTATCCAACAAAATGGAAAAAATGGTCGCCAGGAGCAGTGGACTCATAGTGCCGGCACCAAGCCCCAGCAATAACCCTGGGGACAAGAGAGAGAGACAGAGAGAGAGAGGGATATCTGCAGCACCGCTTCATTGCTTGTGAAGCCCTGATCCCCACAAACAGGTAGGGATCAGGGACTTGAACCTGGGTCCTTGAGCATAGTGATGTGTTCGCTTTACTGAGTTCACCACCACCTAGTCCCTTGGCTTCTCCCTTTTCCTCCTCTCAAATGATCCAACCCTATCTCCTTCTCTGGTCCGTGTGCCCTGTCCTGAGTCCTAGGAGGTGTTCCCCACAGAGACAAGGCTTGGGCTACTTTCTTTTTCTCTCTCCACACTCTTTCTTGACAATTCCAATCAACTTCCTTGCATCAGCTCTACTGCTAAGTAAATCCCTTCCTCCAGACGTCCTGACATGATCATCATCCTATTAATACACAGTTTATGAATTCTTAATTGCCAGGCAATGAGCTCAGCCCTTTATAGGCATGTCTCATTTTAATCCTTATAGGGATCAGTTTATAGACAGGGAACTCAGGCTTTCAGAAGCCAAATGAATAAATGACCCCAAACCAGTAAATGTGGTGCAAAGTAGAGATGAAACTCCATTTTCCTACCTCCATAGTCAACATACTTTTCATTAAAATTTTATTAATTTGCCTGCATGAGCTCAAGTTCTGTCCGAACCACCTTACATGCTGGAGTGATGCTCAGATTCATTATTGTGCCCTCTCACCCACTCTCCCTTTCTCATCCTCTCATTAATAAATACTTTTAAAAAGAAGAGTTCAGGGAGACAGCTTAGCAGCAGAGTACAAGAATTGAATGACTGAAGGCCCAGTTTTGATCTCTAGCACAAGTCAGAGCTAAGTTCTGCTCTGGTCTCCCTCCCAACCTCTTTCTCATAAACATAAATAAATAAATAGATAAATAAATATTAAAGATTCTATTGGTTTGTAATGTTATATGAATCCGGGAAATGTATAATTGCCACACCACATGCACCACCAGAGTTCTAGTGCCTTTGCTGTTATCAAGCTCATCCCCTCCACCCTTTTCTCTGGTTCCTTTCCCCTCTTCTTCTGATAATCATAATATTTTTTGATGAGTCTAAGAGGTTTTTGTTAATTTCACAGCAGGGTTAGTTACACAGGTATATTCAGTTGGTCCAAATCCACTAAGCTGCATGTTTATCATATTGTCATTATTCTGCAATTTTTTTTTTTCCTCCAGGGTTATCACTGGGGCTCGGTGTCTGCACTACAAATCCATTGCTCATGGAGGCTATTTTTTCCTTTTGTTGCCCTTGTTGTTGTTGTTGTTGTTAGATAGGACAGAGAGAAATCGAGAGAGGAAGGGAACACAGAGAAGGGGAGAGAAAGATAGACACCTACAGACCTGCTTCACTGCTTGTGAAGTAACCCCTTGCAGGTGAGGAGCTGGGGACTCAAATCGAGATCCTTGCACTGGTCCTTGTGCTTCGTGCCATGTGCACTTAACCCAGTGCACTCCCACCCGGACCCCATAGAATTTTTCTTGGGGGGGAGAACGGAGTAGGAGATAGCTCACCTGGTAGAACTCATATTTTATCATGTGCAAAGATCCAGGTTCAAGCCCTGGATGCCACATGTGAGCACCATGGCACAGGGTAAGTTTCACCAATGGTGCTACATTGTCCCTCCCCCTTTTTTTTCAGATTTATTATTATTATTTTTAATTTTAATTTATTTTCCCTTTTGTTGCTCTTATTGTCTTTTTATTGTTGTTGTAGTTATTGTTGTTATTGATGTCATCGTTGGATAGGACAGAGAGAAATGGAGAGAGGAGGGGAAGACAGAGGGGGAGAGAAAGACAGACACCTGCAGACCTGCTTCACCACCTGTGAAGTGACTCCCCTGCAGGTGGGGAGCCTGGGGCTCGAACCAGGATCCTTCGGCCTTAAGCTGGTCCTTGCGCTTTGCGCCACGTGCGCTTAACCCACTGCGCTACTGCCCGACTCTCTTCAGATTTATTTATTAAATATATATACATGAAGAGAGAGAAACAGTATTATTCTAGCACAAGCAGTGTCAGGGATCAAACTCAAGATTAAAAACCCAACACCTTATCTACTGTGCCACTTCCTGAGCTAGTCTATGTCTCTCTCCCTCTTTTTCCTCACCCTGTCCCAATATTGAAAAAGAAATCCACCAGAAGTAGTGGAATTGCTTAGGCACAAAAAGCTCCTGTGACAAAATAAATAAGCAAGTAAATAAGTTATGGTGAAAACAAGGCATCTTTATTATTATTATTTTGTTGAGGAAATGTTCCACAAGACTTTTGTCACAGGGGTATAGTTTCACTTGTCCCCACAATAGATGTCAGCACACCTCAAGCCACCACCAACTTGCCATCTCACTCCACCATAGGATACGGGGCCCCCAATGCCCTTTCCCTCTCCTCCTACTTTCCCCTTTTGAATTCTTAGATCTGCTGAAATAGACCACAGAGTTTCACCCTGTACATAATCCAGAAGGACAAATACCAGATGATCTCACTCATCAGTGAGATTTAAGAAACAAGTCACTACAACTATCCAAGAGTTTTCAATGACTGACCATTTCACCCGAATTATGCCATCTTCCTTTTTAAATATTTTTATTTATTTTAAGTTATGATGGAGACAGAGAAAAACAGGGGTAAGAGAAAATGAAAGACACCTGAAACTTGCTTCACCACTCATGGAGCTTTCCTCTTGCAGAAGATCAGAAGCTTGAACTGGGTCCTCATGCATAGGGCAACCTGTGAACTTTACAAGTCATGCTGCTGTCCAACCCCTACACCATGTTCTTAAAAGATTCTGAGAGGTCGGGCGGTAGCACACTGAGTTAAGCGCACATGGCGCAAAGCGCAAGGACTAGCATAAGGATCCCAGTTCGAGCCCCAGGCTTCCCAACTGTAAAGGAGTCTCTTCACTAGAGGTGAAGCAGGTCTGCAGGTGTCTATATGTCTCTCTCCCTCCCTGTCTCCCCCCCTTCTTGATTTCTCTCTGTCCTATCCAACAACAACAATAGCAATGACAACAATTATAATAACAATAATAACAAGGACAACAAAATGGGGAAAATGGCCTCCAGGAGCAGTGGATTCATAGTGCAGGCACTGAGCCCCCCAAAAAACCCTGGAGGCTAAAAAAAAAGTTTCTGAGTCACAGGGGTTGGGTGGTGACACACCAGGTTAAGTGCACATAGAACAAAACTCAAAGACATGTGCAAGGATCCCTGCAGGGAGGGATCACTTCACAAGCAGTAAAGCGGATCTTCAGGTAACTATCTTTCTCTCCCCCCTCCATCTCCCCTCCTCTCTCAGTCTTTCTCTGTCCTATCCAATAAAATGGGGTGGGGAGGCCTCCAGGGGCAGTGGATTAGAGGAAAAAAAAAAAAACAACAAGATCCTGACTCACCATCATCCTTGGTAGGAGTCATGATTACTGTCAAATGGCCTCCTGAGTCCCTAGCAAAAAGAACAGGGCTCCCTCTCACCTGGAAATTTGGGAGTGGGGCCTAGGGAAGTTGAGTCAGGTGGTGAAGAATGTTTTTGCCTATTAGGTCATATACATTGAGGAGAGAGCAATTTGGTACATCTGCACAGTGGGAAGTCAAGAAAGCTGGTCTATAGAATACAGAGCCAGCACACAGAAGGGAAAAAAAAAAAAAAAAAAAACACCTATAGGTGGAGACATTTCAGTTGTTGCTGACTTCCTAATCCTGGTGGGTGCCAGCTCTCACTGGGTATCTATGGAGTTCCTTATGTTGCCTTTTCTCAAAACTGAAAAATCTGTGACCATAATAGCCAAAGAGTAGAAGCAGCCTAAATGCACACCAACAGACGACTACATAAAAAAAGCTATGGGATTATACATTCCATGGAATACCACTCTGCAATCAAAAAAGATGACACTGTGTCCTTTGGGACAAAGTAGATGGAACTGCAGTGATTATGCTTAGCAAAATAAGTAAAGAGATCAAAGACCACTACCAGGTGGTTGCACTCCTATGTGGAATCTAGAAAACTGATACATATGAACTTGAAAATAAAAGAGAGAAAGAAAGAAAGGTTTCTAAGACCTGTGATAACTATAGTGGTTCTCTTTGGGAGGTGAGGGTAAGGATACAAAACTCTGGTGACGGGTGTGGTGTGGAACTATATACTGTCATCTTAGAATCTTGTAACTGACTAGAAATCATAAATAAAAAGAAAAAAAAAATCTGTGACCCAAGTCTAGATATGGATCTTCCATATGACCCAGTAATTCCTCTCCTGGGGCTATACCCCAAGGACTCCGTAACACCCAACCAAAAAGATATGTTTATACCTATATTCATAGCAACACAATTCGTAATATCTAAAACCTGGAAGCAATCCAGGTGCCCAACAACAGATGAGTGGCTGAGAAAGCTGTGGTATATATACACAATGGAATACTATGCAGCTATGAAGAACAACAAACCCAACTTCTCTGACCCATCTTGGATGCAGCTAGAAGGAATTGTTAAGTGAGCTAAGTCAGAAAGATAAAGACGAGTATGGGATGATCCCACTGATTAACAGAAGTTGAGAAAGAAGAACAGAGAGGGAAACTAAAAGCAGGATTTGACTGCATTTGGAGTAGTGCACCAAAGTAAAAACCCTGGGTTGAAGGTGAGGGTGTAGGCTCCGGATCATGGGGTGGTAGAGGTGGGGGGATGGGATGGGACACACAGTCTTTTGGGGCTGGGAACGGTGTTTATGTACATTTCTATTAATATGTAGTCATTTAAATCACTATTTAATTAATATGAGTGGGGAAAAATTGATTGAATGTCTCAAACTTTTTAATGCACAGACCATAGGCTGAGTCTTTGATATGTTGACTCTCTTAAAAACTTAGACCAGGGAGAACAGAAGCACCAAGTGGCACAGCTATATACAAATAATGTCAAAGGACATAAATGATGATGATGATGATGATGATGATGATGTGTATGATACAGCGAATCCTAGCAAAGGGATTTTTCAAAGTTAACCCAATTGCCAAATAATGTGATTATAGCAATAACTATCTATTGCCTTCTTAATCCCTAAGACAGCAGGAACATCCCACTTCCTCTATAGAGCCTATATTTCCCCCATTCCTAGAACTTCTAGGTTGAGGCTCACTTTCCTGCATGCTTCTCTCAATTCATACCAAATGATATTGCATCTGCTGACCCAAAACTAATCAACGCAGCCAAGTACCACCTCAGCATGCTTCACTTCAGACTGTGTCCAGAGACGTCAGGCATGGAATGTCAATTCTTCAGCTTCATTACTCGGGTGAGACCTTTCCTTTCATAGGATTCTCTAATTCCATTCCAGAAGGTTCACTTCCTAACAAAATCCCAAAACCTAGTTATAGACCAGGTCCCGTGAGATAGAGCATATGTTCACATGTATCCATAAATTAGGGCAAAATATATACCTGAAAGCAAAAGTACACAATAGTCTGTAGTGAGTGAGTATCAAGTTCCTAATGAAATAGTGTCTACTTAGACTTAGATACCCTCCTCACCTACTTCCTATTATAGTTCTTTCACTCACTCCAAAGCTAACCTTATCAAAGCAAGGACTACAAATGCTGAATAAAGGCAAGAGACTGGCATACTTTAATGATGACTCTTTAGTCACTATCAGGCCACCCCATCAGCTGGGGCCCTAGTAGAGGAGTCCTGAGATTCCCAAACAGACATGATGGGCCTAGACCTTGAATAAATCCCTCTCCATTGTTACCGGTCATTCCTGTAAGAAACAACAAAATAGACCCCTTTGTGGGCCCCCATAGGACCTTGCCCTCAACTTGGATCAACAATGGTAGAGAAAGTTCCATCCTCCAAAGGGAGGATGGACAATATACTCTATGTTACACTTGAGGAAGATGGGTCCTGATATTGGGGCATTTGGAATGTTCCAACTTATGACCACAGAATGTGAGTTCAGATCAAGAGGGATACAAAGGTCACATAGGCTCCTAAGCTGAATATGGGCCCCAGACCAAATCAAATCGATGGGGTTTACAGTCAACAATATTTACACCCCTTTCCCATATTAGGGAGCTACTCTCTTCCCTGATCCAGCTTTCTGGTCCTTTTCCATCCATGACATCACCTCCCCAGACAATAATTAGGATCCACCTGCATATCAGTTTTCAGGCTCAGGCAAAAAAACCCCAAAAACACCACTAGTATAGCCACAGGCCTTTTGGAATATAACTAAAATATGCCTACCAGCTATCTACAAAATGGAGTACCCCCCCAACTCTTCATCTGCACTAATCCAGCCTTTAGGCTCATGATTAGTTAACAGTTTGTTTGGCTTTTATGTTAACTCTCTTTTCAGCCACCAGGTTCCAGATGCTAAGATGTTGCCAACCAGACTTCCCTGGACAGACAACCCCACCAATGTGTCCTGGAGCTCCGATTCCCCAGAACCCTGCCCCACTAGGGAAAGAAAGAGGTGAGGCAGACTGGGAGTATGGATTGACCTGTCAATGCCCATGTTCAGCTGGGAAGCAATTACAGAAGCCAGACCTTACACCTTCTGTATCCCACAATGATCCTATGTCCATGCTCCCAAAGGGTTAAAGAATAGGAAAGCTATCAAGGGAGGGGATGGGATACAGAGTTCTGGTGGTGGGAATTGTGTGGAGTTGTACCCCTCTTATCCTATGGTTTTGTCAATGTTTCCTTTTTATAAATAAGTAAAAAATTTTAAAAAAGGAGAGCCGGGTGGTAGTGCAGCAGGTTAAGTGCACATGGCGCAAAGTGCAAGGACCAGCATAAGGATCCCGGTTCGCACCCCTGTCTCCCCACCTGCAGGGGAGTTGCTTCACAGTCGGTAAAGCAGGTCTGCAGGTGTCTATCTTTCTATCTTTCTTTCCCTTTCTCTGTTTTCCCCTCCTCTCTCCATTTCTCTCTGTCCTATCCAACAACAATGACATCAATAATGATAATAGTAACCACAACAATGGTTAAACAACCAGGGTAACAAAAGGGAAAAAATCAGTAACGACAACAATAACTTCAGCAATAAAACAACAAGGGCAACAAAAGGGAAAATAAATAAGTAAAATATTTTTAAAATCTTTTAAAAACATTTTATTTTATTTTATTTTTTTATTTTTAAATTTTATTTATTTATTTATTTTAATTTTTTATTTAAGAAAGGATTAGTGAACAAAAACATAAGGTAGGAGGGGTACAACTCCACACAATTCCCACCACCCAATCCCCATAACCCACCCCCTCCCATGATAGCTTTCCCATTCTCTAGCCCTCTGGGAGCATGGACCCAGGGTCGTTGAGGGTTGCAGAAGGTAGAAGGTCTGGCTTCTGTAATTGCTTCCCCGCTGAACATGGGCATTGAGTGGTCGGTCCATACCCCCAGTCTGCCTCTCTCTTTCCCTAGTAAGGTGTGTCTGGCAATGTGAACTATTTTCACAGAATGTCATTTTATTGAAATATGCTTGTAAAAAAAAAAAGAGTAGAAAAGCTATTGGGGGAGGGGATGGGATACAGAGTTCTGGTAGTGGGAATTGTGTGGAGTTATACTTCTCTTATCCTATGGTTTTTCCAGTGTTTCCTTTTTATAAATAAATAAAAATAAAAAAGAGAAAACACACACACACACACACACACACAAGTCTGTAACCAGAAAATGACTTAGCAGGTAGAGTTCATGCCTTACAGTTTGCAAGGCCCTGAGTTCAGTCCCCAGCACCATGTGGGGCGCCATGGATGGTACCAAGAGCACTCCATGGATGATGGAGCAGCGTCCATTGTCTTTCCTTTCTCAGTCTCTCCCTCTTCTCCACCCATTCTTTCTCTATGTGAAAGAACAGAACTAAAAAAAAAAAATGAGTTAGGTGGTGTATTGATACCCCTACTACATTATAATTTTGTTAATCAATATTAAATCACTAATAAAAATAAATTTAAAAAATTGGATTGCAATTTGAGAGGTGGCATAGTGGATAGAGTCAGATGCTTCAAGCATGAGGTTCTAAATTTAATCCCCAACATCACATATGCCAGAGTGATACTCTGGCTCTCTCTCCCTCTCTCTCTCTCCCTTTTGCTAATAGATAAATCTTTTTTAAAAATGTGCCAAAGGAGCTGCGTTGTAGTGTTGAATGTGCAGGAGACCTTTGTTTTATCCCCAGTACTAAATTAAAACAGAAAATAACCAAAAATAGCTTAAAACATTACTTTTTGAAGCCCATGTGTGTAGGTTTTTGATCCTGGAAATCACCCGTGCCCTGCCCCAAGTTGATAATCTACCCTGCAAATAGCTATTCCTGGTACTGTTCTCGGCCTACTTCATATGTTATCTCGTGTCTTTTGTATAACAGCCCTGGCCAGTAAGTACCATTATTATCCACATTTCACTGACAGGAAAACTGAAACCAACATATGTTGAGCAAGTTGCCTGAACATACTCCTGGTAAGTAGGAGGAGAGTGCCAAGATTTGGACCAAAGCATTGTCTAACTAGAAAGTGAAATCTTTTTTTTTTTTTTTTTGCCTCCAGGGTTATTACTGGGGCTCAGTGCCTGCACCACGAATCCACTGCTCCTGGAGATCTTTTTTTTCTTTTTTTCCCTTTTGTTGCCCTTGTTGTTGTAGCCTTGTTGTGGTTATTACTGTTGTTGTTGATGTTGTTCGTTGTTGAATAGGACAGAGAGAAATTGAGAGAGGAGGGGAAGACAGAGAGGGGAGAGAAAGATAGACACCTGCAGACCTGCTTCACCGCCTGTGAAGCGACCACCCTGCAGTCCCCACATGCTGGGGGAAAGCTTCATGAGTGGTGACGCAGGGATGCAGGTGGCTCTCAGTCTCTTTCCCTCTCTATCACTCTCAGTTGAGTCTCCCCCCTCAATTTCTCTCTGTCTGTATCCAGTAATAAATAAAACAATTTTTTAAAAGTGAACAAAGTTAATGAAAACAGACCCTTAGACTCTAACCTCAGAGTTGAGGTCACCAAAGTGGGAAGAGTGGGTTGAAAAGGTGCATGGGGCCCAATGAATGTGGTGGGGGGTGGCATTAGTACTTTGGTGAATATGTCATGAAGAGGGGTGAAAGTGTACACCTAAAGCATAGTCTCTAAAACCAACATTGTCTCAACAATAACAAAAAATAATAGTAGTAACTTCAAGGATAGAAGTACAAAAATAAAAAGATTGGTTACCTACAGAAGTTAGGGGAGCTGGAGAGATAATTCATCAGATAGTGTATGGGCCTTTCCATTTGCATAGTTTCAAACTCCAGCACCATATGAGAGGTTCCATGGCACTATGGTCTCTCTGTCTCTGTCCCTGAAAATGTCAGCCAGGAAGCAGTAAAATGTACAAAATCCTGAATCTACAAAAAGAAAGAGAAAAAGGAAGGGAAAAACAAAAAAAGAAGGAAAACCAGAGAGAGAAAAGAGAAAGCAAGCTAGCTAAGAGAGAGTTCACTCAGAGTACATGCTTTACTGTGCATGAAATGTTAGGTTCAAGTCCCAGCTTCTCCACATGGGAGCATCATGGACAAGCACAAGTGGTGCCCCATGGCTGATGGAGGGGTGCTGTGGTGTCTCTCCTTTCTCGGTTTCCCTCCCTTTCTCTTTTTCCTCCCTTTCTTCTACACTCTCAATGTCTCAAAAGAAAGAAAGAATGAATGAAAAATTAGGCCAAGGAAATCACTCAGTGGTATTGCATGTGTAAGGTCCTGGGTTCACTATCAGATGCCACATTAAACATAACAAGATAGCAAAGATTTCTTTTTTTCACAAGGAAAATACAGCTTGAGTTGTGGGTGTTAGAGAAATATATAATGCATATAGCTTGACAAAAAAAGTTACACTAAATAAGACTGTGGTCTTACACTAGGAAATTGTTTACAGATTTCAGCAAAATACTTGTTTAAGGGGGCCCCGCTGACCACCTATTTTCCCAAAGTGGTAGTAGTCAGGAGAAGGAGATTTAGTCCTAAAGAAGAAGGAACTGACAATAAACCTTTTTCATATCCAAGGGAGGGAAGCACTGGTGGTTGCTTGCCCACAATCCACTCAGCAAGGCTTCTAACTCAACCCCTACCAATTCATTGGTGACTCCCAGAAACCTTCAAAATATATGATTCAGGAATTATCAGTGAGTTTAAGTCAGATGAGAACGTGTTCTATCTGTAATGCTTGATTTTTTTCAAAGAAAGTGCTGACATCGATGGTTCCAGACCTTTTCTACATATAAATGATTGAGCGACTTTGTGGCTTATAATTAGAACAATGCAAGGTAATTTCTAGGTTAGAGTTCCAAGGTTACTCTTCTCTTTGGACCATCAATGCCAAACAGACAAAAGGTCATCTCCTCAGGCTCCAAGGATAGCACTCTGAAAGCTCTGGCGTTGATATTTCCTTTTAGAGGAGGCTGGTTTTTTTGTTTGTTTTTTTTTTAATCTGGCGAAAGGCGGGACAGTTTGCAAGTAATTTTGTGGCAAGAACACTGAGTTAACATCAGCTTTCAACAAAGCATTTATTATCATCAAAAAAGGGTTTTGTTAGCTCATTGCCTCATGTAATTGCATTCATAAACTTGCCATGTAGCTATGAAAAGTAATTTTGTGTTAGAGTCATATCAAGAAGCTTCGCCTGATTCAATTCTGTCATCTACAAAAGAGATCTAGTCTGTAAAAATCAGTTAAGATTTGAATTAGCTACTGACCCTAAAATACAATATAAATATCTATCTCTTAAGATCTCTTCTTTGGGGGTTGGGCGGTAGTGCAGTGGGTTAAGTGCACATGATGCGAAGTGCAAGGATCGGCCTAATGATCCTGGTTCAAGCCTCCGGCTCCCCACCTGCAGGGTGGTCGCTTCACAAGCGGTGAAACAGGTCTACAGGTGTCTATCTTTCTCTCCCCTTCTCTATCTTCCCCTCCTCTCTCCGTTTCTCTCTGTCCTAGCCAACAACAACAACATCAATAGCAACAACAATAATAATAGCCACAACAACAACAAGGGCAACAAAAAGGGGAAAAATAGTCTCCAGGAGCAGTGGATCTGTGGTGCAGGCACAGAGCCCCAGTAGTAACCCTGGATACAAAAAAATAAAAGGTCTCTTCTTCTTTTATGAGACCTCTCTTCATATCAGCACAGCTTTGCAGAATCAGTCATTTCTGGTCATCGGTGAACATCAAAAATCTCATTAAAATTTCTTGAGCTTGCTCCCAGAAGTTCCAAATAATGATGCAAATAATCCCCAGAGGGAGTCAGGTGGTAGCACAGCAGGTCAAGTGCAGGTGGCGCAAAGCACAAGCACAACATAGGAGCCCCACCTCCCCACCTGCAGGGGAGTCGCTTCACAGGCAGTGAAGCAGGTCTGCAGGTGTCTATTTTTCTCTCCCCCTCTCTGTCCTCCCCTCCTCTCTCGATTTCTCTCTGTCCTATCCAACAACAACAACAATAGCTACAACAATAAAAACAAAAAAAATAATAATAATCCCCAGAGGCAAACATAAAGGCATCTAACATTTATCACAAATCATTCCAGTAAGTAGCAAAAATGTGCTCAGTAAGACACAAGCGTGCCACAACATGGCATATCTGACTGACTGAAGAACACAGCATAATAAGAGCTATGCCCCAGATATAAGAAGAAAATTAGGAAGGATGATAAATGACATAGTGGGGGTTGTATTGTTAAATGGGAAACTGGGGAATGTGATGCATGAACAAACTATTGTATTTACTGTTGAATGTAAAACATTAATTCCCCATTTCCCAATAAAGAAATAAATTTTAAAAAAAGAAGAAGAAAATTAGGCAAAGTGTTGATGGTTGAGCCCCAATGTCACATTTTCCTGCATGTCTATGACACCATGACCATCCTTACACCAAAAACGTTATCCATAGATTCAAAATATCAGCAGCTCCCTACTTTCATTTCAGAATGCCTCATGGAACCAAAGCATTTCAGTTTTGAAAACTGGCAGAATGTCATAGCCACATTTAAAGAACATACATTAACTTCTAAGTTAACCAATATGACTATAAAACCAAAATTGTTCATGCTAAAAAAAAAAAAAACCTTAATTTTAAAATGTAGGTAACTTGTTAGTAACAAGGGAATTTAAAAAAGAAAAAAGGTAACTTCTGGGGGCCAGGTGATGGCACATCCAGTTAAGTACACACATTACCATGCACAAAGACTCAGGTTCATGGCCCCTGCCCACCTGCAGGAGGGACATATCACAAGCAGTTAAACAGGTCTGCAGGTGTCTATATTTCTCTCTCTTTCTCTGCTGTCCCTACCTTCTCAGCTTCTCTCTGTCCTATAAAATAAGAAAAAAGAGAGAGAGGAAAAAAAAGACAGAGAAAGAGAGAGAGAAAATGGCTACAGGGGGCTCTCTGTGCTCCTGCTCCTCGGAAGCCGCTTCTCTCTTCGCAGCGCCAGCCTCTGGAGACACCATGGTGAAGGTCGGCGTGAATGGATTTGGCCGCATCGGACGCCTGGTCACCCGGGCCGCATTTGACTCTGGCAAAGTGGAAATCGTTGCCATCAACGACCCCTTCATCGACCTCAACTACATGGTCTACATGTTCCAGTATGACTCCACTCATGGCAAATTCAAGGGCAGTGTCAAGGCGGAGAACGGGAAGCTTGTCATCAATGGAAAGCCCATCTCCATCTTCCAGGAGAGAGACCCCGCCAACATCAAGTGGGGTGATGCTGGTGCCGAGTACGTCGTGGAGTCTACTGGGGTCTTCACAACCATGGAGAAGGCTGGGGCTCACCTGAAGGGTGGTGCCAAGCGGGTGATCATCTCTGCTCCATCCGCCGATGCCCCCATGTTTGTGATGGGTGTGAACCATGAGAAGTACGACAACTCCCTCAAGATTGTCAGCAACGCTTCCTGCACCACCAACTGCCTGGCTCCACTGGCCAAGGTCATCCATGACAACTTTGGCATCGTTGAGGGACTCATGACCACAGTCCATGCCATCACCGCCACCCAGAAGACCGTGGACGGCCCCTCTGGGAAGATGTGGCGTGACGGCCGAGGAGCTGCCCAGAACATCATCCCTGCCTCCACCGGCGCCGTCAAGGCTGTGGGCAAGGTCATCCCTGAGCTTAATGGGAAGCTTACTGGCATGGCCTTCCGTGTGCCCACCCCCAACGTGTCTGTGGTGGATCTGACCTGCCGCCTGGAGAAAGCGGCCAAGTATGACGAAATCAAGAAGGTGGTGAAGCAGGCTTCTGATGGTCCCCTCAAGGGCATCCTAGGCTACACCGAGGACCAGGTCGTCTCCTGTGACTTCAATAGTGACACCCACTCCTCCACCTTTGACGCCGGTGCGGGCATTGCCCTCAACGACCACTTTGTCAAGCTCATCTCCTGGTATGACAATGAGTTTGGCTACAGCAACCGTGTGGTGGACCTGATGGCCTACATGGCCTCAAAGGAGTGAGCCCTCTGGATGGATCTGCCACCCCAGGGGAGGGAAAGCAGCCCTTGCTTGGGGGGGGGTCCTTCCCCAATCATCTAACACCAAGGATCTCCTGGCTTCCAGATTCCATCCCAGACCCTCTGAAGGAGGGGAGGGGCTCAGAGAGTCCTGTATTGTCACCTAACATCAATAAAGTGCACCATACCCTGCCAAAAAAAAAAAAAAAGAAAATGGCTACAGGGAGCAGTGGACTCATCATACAGGCACCAAGCCCCAGCAATAACCCTACTGGCAATAAAAAATAAATAATAACAATAAATAAAAAGGTAATTTACTTATTTATTTATTTTCCCTTTTGTTGCCCTTGTTTTTTATTGTTGTTATAGTTATTTTTGTTGTTGTTATTGATGTTGTTGTTGTTAGATAGGACAGAGAGAAATGGAGAGAGGAGGGTAAGACAGAGAGGGGGAGAGAAAGACACCTGCAGACCTGCTTTCACCACTTGTGAAGCAACTCCCTGGCAGGTGGGGAGCCAGGGGCTCAAACCGGGATCCTTACGGCGGTCTTTGAGCTTCACACCAGGTGTGTTTAGCCTGCTGCGCTACCACCCGACTCCCATAAAAAGGTAATTTCTTAGAGGAACGTATTGGCAGAACTCTTTTCCACATAAATTTTAAAGACATCTTCAATGAAACAAATCCAGTTACAAAGAAGACTAAGGCAAGTATAAACCTATGGGACTACATCAAATTAAAAAGCTTCTGCACAGCAAAAGAAACCACTACCCAAACCAAGAGACCCCTCACAGAATGGGAGAAGACCTTTACATGCCATACATCAGACAAGCAGCTAATAATCAAAGTATATAAAGAGCTTGCCAAACTCAATAACAAGAAGACAAATAACCCCATCCAAAAATGGGGAGAGGACATGGACAGAATATTCACTACAGAAGAGATCCAAAAGGCCGAGAAACACATGAAAAAATGCTCCAAGTCTTTGATTGTTAGAGAAATGCAAATAAAGACAACAATGAGATACCACTTCACTCCTGTGAGAATGTCCTACATCAGAAAAGGGAACAGCAGCAAGTGCTGGAGAGGTTGTGGGGTCAAAGAAACCCTCCAGCACTGCTGGTGGGAATGTCAATTGGTCCAATCTCTGTGGAGAATAGTCTGGAGAACTCTCAGAAGGCTAGAAATGGACCTACCCTATCATCCTGCAATTCCTCTCCTGGGGATATATCCTAAGGAATCCAACACACCCATCCAAAAAGATCTGTGTACACATATGTTCTTATCAGCACAATTTGTAATAGCCAAAACTTGGAAGCAACCCAGGTGTCCAACAACAGATGAGTGGCTGTGAAAGTTGTGGTATATATATATACACAATGGAATACTATTCAGCTATTAAAAACGGTGACTTCACTGTTTTCAGCCGATCTTGGATGGACCTTGAAAAATTCATGTTAAGTGAAATAAGTCAGAAACAGAAGGATGAATATGGGATGATCTCAATCTCAGGCAGAAGTTGAAACACAAGATCAGAAGAGAAAACACAAGTGGAACTTGAACTGGAATTGGCATATTGCACCAAAGTAAAAGACTGCAGTGGGTGGGGAGAATACAGATCCAAGAAGGATGACAGAGGACCTAGTGGGGTTGTGCTGTTATATGGAAAAATGGGAAATGTTATGTATGTACAAACTATTGTATTTACTGTCAAATGTAAAACATTAATTCACCAATAAAGAAATTTAAATAAATAAATAAAGGTAATTTCTACTGAACAGACATTCAAAAGAAAAATGATGGAAGTTTTAAACCAATTAGTGAAGATTTGCAAAAAGATTTTACCGAAAAGAAACATAGCCTCTGTTTTCCTAAACAGTGCTCAAAAGTAATTATCAACTTAACTGGGCAAAGTATGACTTCTAGTGAGACCCAGTTAGTTGTTTTTTTAAATATTTTATTTTATTTATTTATTCCCTTTTGTTGCCCTTGTTGTTTTAAGACCCAGTTAGTTTTAAAGGGAAGTTATTATTCATCCTTTCTCTAACCTAAGCCTTTAAACTTTGCAAATATTCGTCACAGGTCCAAAATAAAACAAGTAAAACTGTGACTACATTTATATAAACATCTATTCCTTGGGCCAAAATTAGTAATCCAAAGCTTATCGTGAATGGCTAGAAGATAGCTCAGTGGATAAAATGCCCTCTTTACCATATGTGAGGCCCTGGGTTCACTTCCCAGCACCACATGGGACCACAATGGACAGTGTCAAAAGGGGCTCTATGGATGGTAGAGTAGTGCTTTGGTGTCTTTCCCCTGCCCTTCCTATGTGATATTAAAAAAAAAAAATGTTGGGAGTCGGGCTGCAGCGCAGCGGGTTAAGCGCAATGTGGCGCAAAGCGCAAGGAACAGCATAAGGATCCCGGTTCAAGTCACCAGCTCCCCACCTGCAGGGGAGTCTCTTCACAAGCGGTGAAGCAGGTCTGCAGGTGTCTATCTCTCTCTCCCCCTCTGTGTCTTCCCCTCCTCTCACCATTTCTCTCTGTCCTATCCAACAGCAACATCAATAACAATAATAATAACCACAACAAGGATAAAACAACAAGGGCAACAAAAGGGGAAAAAATGGTCTCCAGGAGCTGTGGATTCGTGGTGCAGGCACCGAGCCCCGGCAATAACCTGGAGGCAAAAAAAAAAAAAAAGCTATATATGAAAATGTACCCCTATGACAAGTAAGTCAACATTTCCTCAATAAATCAGTAAAAATGAATAAATAATTTTAATTGGTCTATTTAGTGTTATCATATGAGACTCTCAGTTCATTTTTGGAACTACAGTAAAAAAACTTGTCTGGGGAGTCAGGTGGTAGCACAGTGGGTTAAGCGCACATGGAGCAAGGTTCAAGAACCAGTATAAGGATCCTTGTTCGAGCTCCTGTTCCCACCTGCAGGGGAGTCACTTCACAGGCGGTGAAGCAGGTCTGCAGGTGTCTGTCTTTTTCTCCCCCTCTCTATCTTCCCCTCCTCTCACCATTTCTCTCTGTTCTATCCAACAACGATGACATCAATAACAACAATAACTACAGCAATAAAACAACAAAAGGGAATAAATAAATAAATAAAACTTGTCTGTAGGGGGTCGGGCAGTAGCGGCAGCAGGTTAAGCGAACATGGCGCAAAGTGCAAGGACTGGCTCAAGGATCCTGGTTTGAACCCCTGGCTCCCCACCTGCAAGGGGGTCTCTTCAGGAGAGGTGAAGCAGGTCTGCAGGAGTATTTTTCTCCCCCTCTCTATCTTCCCCTCCTCTCTCCATTTCTCTCTGTCCTATCCAACAACAGTGGCATCAATAACAACAACAGTAAGACAACAAGGGCAACAAAATGGGAAAAAAAATAGCCTCCAAGAGCAGTGGATTTGTGGTGCAGGCACTGAGCCCCAGCAATAACCCTGGAAGCAAAAGAAAAAAAAAATCTCATCTGTAATATATAGGGAGAAATATTTCATCCTCATGGACAAAATCACATGCATACTTAGATTAAAAAGGTTAAAAAAGAAAAGCCTATCGAGGACTAGAGAAAGAACACACTGGGTCAGGTGCCTGCCTTACCATGCCTGTGGTTTGTGTTTGAGCCCCCAGCACCACACTGAGGTGCCATGCCACCAGGGGAAGCTCTAGGGCACTGGTGTCTCTCCCTTTCTCCCTTTCTGTCTCTGAATGAAAAGTTGGCTGAGAGCAGTGAAATCACATATATGGAAGGCCCTAAACTATTTTAAAAAAAAAAAGGGAAGAAGGGAGGAAAGAAGGAAAGAAGAAAGGAAGGAGTGCGCTTATCCTGCCCTGAGGAGTGATGCAGTGGAAAGAAAAGCATATCTGTTAAAAAAAAAAAAAAAGACTATTTTGTGGGTTAAATGCACATGGCCAAGTGCAAGGACCCATGTAAGGATCCAGTTTAGGCCCTCGGCTCCTCACCTGCAGTAGGGGTTGCGTCACAGGCAATAAAGCAGGTCTACAAGTATCTCTCATTCTCTCCCCCTCTTTCTTCCCCTCCTCTCTCCATTTCTCTCTGTCCTATCCAGCAACAACGACAGCAGTGGCAACAATAACAACAACAATAAGGGCAACAAAATAGGAAAAATGGCCTCCAAGAGCAGTGGATTTGTAGCGCAGGCACCAAGCCCCACTGATAACCCTGGAGGCAAAAAAAAAAAAAACTTTTTAGGAAAAGATCAGTTGATGTAAGTGATATAAATAATCAAAAAATATGTAAACTATATGTAAAATATACTAGCAGAGTATGAAAAATACTTTATAAGTTCAAATGACACTCTGCATTTATAATGTCTTTATTTAACTGCAGTACAGTGATGCTCTCTATATTTTTTTAAGATATTTTAAAAATATTTATTATTTACTCCCTTTTGTTGCCCTTGTTATTTGTTGTAGTTATTATTTTTGTTGTTGGATAGGACAGAGAGAAATGGAGGCGGGGAAGACAGAGAGGGGGAGAAAAAGATAGACACCTGCAGACCTGATTCACTGCTTGTGAAGTGACCACCCTGCAGGTGGGGAGCCGGGTCTTGAACCAGGATCCTTAAGCTGATCTTTGCACTTTACACCACATGCGCTTAACCCAATGCGCTACTGCCCAACTACCGATGCTCTATATTTTCTATATTTCATATTTAAGATTAGGTAATAGTGGGAAAATAAATTATCAGCAAAAAAGTCACAAAAGCTAGTAAATATTTGTGATACTGTGTCTTCCTTCATGCTCATGAATATAATTTTGCAATGCTGCCATCTTTTTATATCACCATTTTAATTTCTTCTTTTCATTTATTCTAAATAAACATGAGTGTGAATCTATAGTCATATAGATCTCTACATGTCATTATATAAGTCATCTTCATCGTCATCTTTTAGGGAGGTAGTGCTTCCCATATGTTCTCAGTGGTTTTCTCTCCTCCTCCTTCCTCCTCTTCTCTCTCTCTGTTTCTCCTCTCTCTCTCTCTCTTTCTCTCTCTCCATATATATTTACACATATATATATTTAAAATTTTTATTTATAAAATGGAAATATTGACAAAACCATAGGATAAGAGGGGAAAAACTCCACAAAATTCCCACCACCAGAACTCCATATCCCATCTCCTCCCCTGATAATTTCCTATTCTTTATCCCTCTGGGAGTATGGACCCAGGGCCATTAAGGGATGCAGAAGGTGGGAGGTCTGGCTTCTGTCATTGCTTCCCCCCTGAACATGGGCATTGGCAGGTCGATCCATACTCCCAGCCTGTAGGGAAACTGTGAGGATATGTGAGGATAAACTGTGAGGATACTGTGAGGATAAACTGGGTGGAACCTCCCATTAAAAGATGGTGCCTGAGGAACACAGTTTTCCTGTCAGCCTCTCTCTACCAGAGATGGAGCATGGAAGAGAACAGCCTTCAGGTTCATCTTCACCCGTCTGACTCTCTGCTTCACAGGGACTCTCCATTCCCAATGCAACAGCTTACTTCCTTGTCTTTAAACCAAATGGTCTGCTTATTCAAAAGCTACCAGAAGTTATCATACTTGGCCCATCTTCTCTCCACCCTTAGGACACCTCTTTGTCTGCTAGCCATTGATAACCCTACTTCCTCATTCCCAAAACGGCTCTCCTGCTTACACAGATGCTATCAGAGGCCCCTTTTCTCACTTCTTTGTTTTTGCCCTTCTGAATAAGACTATAACCAAACCTCACCCTCCTGACACGCAAGGACCCCTACACCCATGCACATGAAAGCCTACCTTCCTCCTTCCTTAGATCACTCACCTGATAGTTTTCCCAACCCCTTATCTCTCTCTGCCCCTTTTCTGCTTTAACCATATATAGTATAAACAAGCTACCTCCTTCTACGACCCCTTATAATCCCTGCTTTGCTATTCAATAAACAAATTGTCCATCAGACAAGTTTCTGGGTCATCTCTTGCCACGCCACTAGCTGCTGGCACTGAGAGAGTCCTGTACGGCTCTACCCGTGCTGTCTTAGAACATTCTCCTAGGCCCCTGCAACTGGTGTACAACAGGGCAGGTAGACCGGGAGTCTGTGCCCAAGAAGAGGCCTCCCCACAAGAAGTACAAAGTACGGCACCAGCCTGTCTCTTTCCCTAGTGGGGGAGGGATCTTCCTCCTTTTTGGTATTACTATATTTGACATACCAAGTTATTTTAGTTTTAAATGTACAACAAAATGACTTGACACTCAGCATACAATGCAAAAGAATCACCTCAGATAGTCTATTTACCATCTTTTCTTAGCAACTTTCACATTTGCAATACCACATTCCTGATTCTGTCTGCATGTCAGTGGTGCCTGAATAACAATTTGTGGACCAAATAGGGTGACATTCTCATTAGTTCATAGCTACATGAAAAGCAAAAGCAAGTTAAGAAGCCCTTAATAAAAACAAAATTGATTTAATTGAAAATACTGTAAGATGGTGAGGGTAAATAGTAGATTTTTATTTATCTTCTCTAGGTGATAAGATGCCAAAATATACCTATTTTGTTCACCCATTATTATAAAATAATATAATAAAATTTTAATACTTGAAACTTTCCATATATTAATATTTGTTTTTTATTTTCCTGGCCCATTAAAATCCAAAAGTCAGTCAACTGCCAGTCTAACTATACCTCTTTGTTGCATTTCAAAATATGAGCCCACACAGACACACAAACTCTCAAAAATGTTTTTGAAAGGCTCTTGTAACAAACCTCCAAAAATACCCCCAGAGAACTCAGTCCCCTTCTCAAAATTCATACCTTTGTGTGGTTCTCTCCCAAACTGTCCTAGAGTTGGTCTGTGTGACCAGTAGGCCTCAGCAAAAGTGATGGTAGTCACTCCTGAGATTAAGCTATGCCAGACATTTCCACTTTGTCCTATTGATCATTTTCTTCCCTAACCCTTTGGGAGAAGCTAACTGCCATGTCATGAATTACACTGTAAGAGGCCTACATGATGAGGAGGTGACTTCCTACCAATAAACACAGGAGAGAAACTAAGAACAGGTACTCTAGCCCCTGTCAAGTCTTCAGATTACACAGCCTCCCCAAAGATCCTGAGCCAGCACTTCCAACCCCCAGTAAAGACTCCCTCTGTCTCTCTTTCTCTGTTAGGCAATAAATTATTATGCTTATTTGTTTGTTTATTCTTATTTTTTGTTTATTCTTACCAATAAATTACTATGCTTATTTGTTTGTTTATTCTGATTTATGGTTGTGTGAGGTGGGGTTTGAACCTGGGACATTACAGCCTCAGGCTTAAGAGTCTCTTTGCATAGCCATTATGCTAGCTCCCTTAACCCTATCTGCACCCTCACCTCCCACAGCATCCTAAATGGTCATTTTTTTTTAAAATTATATTTATTTATTCCCTTTTGCTGTCCTTATTGTTTTACTGTTGTAGTTACTATTGATGTCGTCATTGTTGGATAGGACAGAGAGAAATGGAGAGAGGAGGGGAAAACAGAGAGGAGAGAGAAAGATAGACACCTGCAGACCTACTTCACCACCTGTGAATCAACTCCCCTGCAGGTGGGGAGCCAGGGGCTCGAACCCGGATCCTTATGCTGGTCCTTGCGCTTTGTGCCACGTGCGCTTAACCCACTGCGCTACCGCCTGACTCCCCTAAATGATCATTTTTAAATGCCTCAGCCAGAATTATTTTGTTGTGGAGCAACAAGTAACTTACGCAATGAATATAACTCATCCAATCCTTTTATCCTTTACAGCTGTGAGTGAAAAGGTACTCCAGCTTCAGTGCAAAGCTGAAACTACTTATTAGCAGGTGCTCATACCTGCATGAGCAGGGGGAAAGGGACTGTGCACTCCATTACCCTGGCTTTCATTTACTCACAGTGACTTTTTTCATTCTCCATTGCCTTTCCTATTTTCTCATATTGACCAGGACACTCAGTAAACGGAATAATCCATCTCTAGCAAGGGAATCAATTCTATAGGTTTGTAGACTGAAGTCAAGGAATTATTCTATGTAAATATGGCATTTTATGATATTTTAGAAATCTGGTACATTTATATTGATATAAGCCCCCATTTCTGCTGTTCAAATTTCTACTTGACCCATCTCCACACCTCCACAAAGGAACAGATCTCAAATTCACTGAGAAAACAGAAGTAAGGGATATACTTGCTTATAAACTCCTTCTTCTCACCTTTAAGCCTCACTACAAGTATGGGGGGATGATGGTTTTAGTACCTGAACCATCCTCAGAGACAAAGAAAAATGCTTAGGAAACTATCTTGATATTGAACTGAAAAAAAGAGCTCAGTTAGAATAAAGTTCTGAAACAAAAGCTACCAGCTCTGTGTATTTAAAAAAATAATATGAAAACTGAAAGAGAGCAGAGGAAAGGAAATGGAGGGATAAGAAGAGATGGTGGCTCAAATAACAGCGTGGGAAGTGAGAGTTTGGAGAAAGTTCCAGTGATGGGGAAGCTGAAAGCTTGCTTAAAATAGAAGTATCTATTGTTGGACTTTGTGTTGTTTATGTTGCTAAGGATATAAAATCCACTAAACCTTTAGTAATATCTGACATAAGCATAATGTGACTGATATGGGGGAAAATCAAGGGGAAAAAAAAATCAAAGAGAAGAAGGCTGAATTCTGCAACAGAATCAGCATGGAACTAAGGAACCAAAACATGGGAGTGAGATACAAGTGATATGAAGAACTTGGTGGAAGCAGAAAGTCAAAATCCAGAGAAACCAAAGCAAACTAATAATTAATAAGGAATTAATAGAAATCTTTGAGTAAACACTGAACACCATTCTAAAACTATGAGATGGGAACTTAAACCAATTCTACTTAAGTTCTAAGATATTTTGAACATAGATGACAGACATCTGGGTACAGATTCATGGATTCTTCTTTCATCTGCTCTGGTCTTGGGCAAAGAGATGTCCAAAATGAGGCACTCCATTTTTTAATGTGATCTAATGCATAGAGTCAATATTCTCTCCATTACAGTGTCTCTCTACAGACACATACACAGCTTGTTTACAACTCAGGATCAAATTGCCAGCTGTCACCATCTTTCAGTATAAACTTGCATGCAAAGACTTATATTCTGAAACCAGGAAGATAACTCTAGAGCACAGAACTTACATTCATGAGTCCCAGATTCAGTCTCTGGTATTTACATGCCAGCTCTAATCTGATCTCTCTCTCTCTCTCTCTCTCTCTCTCTCTCTTTCTCCCTCCCTCCCTCCCTCCCTGCCTTCCTTCTTCTTTAAAAAAAAAGTTGGGGCTGGGGAGATAGTATAATGGTTATGTACCACTGTGGCCCAGAACTGAGCATTGCTCTGGTAAAAAACAAAATAAAACAAACCATATTAAAAATAACAATTAAAAATAAGAGATTATTAATCCTTATTCTTCTATTAGTGGTATAAACTGACTGAGTCTTTTGATTCTCAGATGTTGGCTCTAAATGATCTCAGCAATAATTTATTTTTATATTTATTTATTTATTTTTCCTTTTTGTTGCCCTTGTTGTTTTTTATTGTTGTAGTTATTATTGTTATTGTTATTGATGTTGTCGTTGTTAGGACAGAGAGAAATGGAGAGCTGAGGGGAAGACAGAGAGGGGGAGAGAAAGACAGACACCTGCAGACCTGCTTCACCACCTGTGAAGCGACTCCCCTGCAGGTAGGGAGCCAGAGGCTTGAACCAGGATCCTTACACAGGTCCTTGCACTTTGTGCCACGTGTGCTTAACCTGCTGTGCTACCGCCCAACTCACAGCAATAGTTTCTTTACTGGAAAAATGGGATGAGGGAGCCCAGGAAGACCAGGTCTTCCTGGGAAGAGCACATGCCTAAGTGAACAGGAGGCCCTAGGTTTGAGCCCCACTACTACATGAGAATATTATGGACAGCATCAGAGGAGCTCCAAGGATTGTCAAATGGTACTCTTATGTCTCTATTCTCTATCTCTCTGTTTTTCTCTCCCTCTCTCTTTCAATACTACTACTACTAATAATAATAATGGGCCAGGGATCCTTTTCAGTGGTATGGAACATGTGTAAGGTGCTAGGCTCATATCCTAGGAGGTAGAGGTGCAGTAGAAGAGTACAGGACTTGCAACCATGACTCCTGAGTTCTGTGCTTGGCACTGTAAGTACTAGAGTGATGCTCTCTCTCTTTCTCTCTCTCATTAATAAAGAATTAAGTCTTGCAGCTAGAGAAATATTGCAACTGTTAGAACATCAGACTTTCATGCTGGAGGTTCTTGGTTTGATCCCCTGCCTGAAATCCATATACCAAAGTGATGCTCTGGCTTGTCAATCTCTGTTTCATGTGAAACACACACTGTAATGTGTAACAAATGAAACTTTTAAAAAAGAAATCTATAAATTTTCCCTTGCTGACAGGGTTTTGCTGGTACTTACAGTTTGTGTGACTCTACTGCCTTTCCTGGATTCTTCCTACTTTTCCAGATAGAGAGAGAGAGAGAGAGAGAGAGAGAGAGAGAGAGAGAGAGAGAGAGAGAGATTGTTGAGGCAGGGAGAGGAGAAACATCACAGTAGTGCTCAGGAAACTTGCTCTTAGTGTGGTGCTTCCAAATAATGTTGAGGGACTTGAACCTGGGTCTTTGAAATGTGTGCTCCACAAAGTAAGCTATTTGTTGGTCCTGAAATAAATCTTTATTTAAAAAAAATATCTGTTTATCTACTTATGAAGGAGAAGCGGCAGGGAGGGAGAGAAAAAGAGAGAACTGGGACATTATTCTGGCGTGTGCAGTGCTGGGAACTGAACTCAAGACTTCATATTTGCAAATCCAGTACTTTATTCACTGTGCCACTTCCTGACACAGTGGAAACTTGTATGTGTGTATGTAATGCTTTGATACATATAGGTTTTTTAGATACTTACATAGGAGTGAAAACATGTTTATACCTTCCAAGTTTGTCCCTATTGTTTCAGGTGGCAGAATCTCCCTTTTAAAAGCTGGATTATTTCTGCATATTGCCACCTGCAACAATAGGGACAAACTTAGAAGGTGCAAACTAGTCACAGAAAGGAAAAACTACAATTTTTCACTCCTATGTAAGTATCTAAAAAAACCTGTATACATAAAAGCAGATAGATAGATAGCAGTACAGTGGGTGTCAGAGATATGGAGGTAGAAGACAAGGAGAGGGGCAGGTCAGAGGGTACAAACTTGCAGTGATGTGTGACAGATAAATTTAAGGCTCTAATGTACAGAACAGTGATTCTAATTAATCATACTGTACTGAACACTTGAAATTTGCCAAGAAGGGATAGGGCGGTAGTGCAGCGGGTTAAGCGCACCTGCTTTACTGCTCTTGAAGCCCCCCTACCCCCACTCCCTAGGTGGGGACCGAGGACTTGAACCCCAGGTCCTTGTGCATGATAATACATGTATTTAACTAGGTGCACCACCACCCAGCCCGTTTCAGTTCTTTGTATTACACATAAGAGCTAAGCTATCTGGTAGTTGTCTTTCAGAGAAATGCAGGTCATTTGGTAACAGATATAAACTATAACAATAAGAATCCTTGAACACAAAAAAACTGAAGATGAAACTCTTTTACTTTACCTCTGTCCCACTCTTCCATGCTTTTATTTGTTTATTTATTTAATTTTTTAATCAGATTTTTATTTTTATTTTAATGAGAGCACTACTCAGCTCTGGTTTAAGTGGTGTTAGAGACTGACCTTGCAGCCTTTGGTACCTCAGGCATGAAAGCCTTTTTACATAACCATTATGCTGTCTTTCCCCAGCCCCCCACCGCCCTTTTTTTAAAAAATAAAGAGCAGGGAGCTGGGTGGTAGCACAGTGGGTTAAGCACACATGGTGCAAAGTGCAAGGACCAGAGTAAGGATCCCATTTGAGCCCCCATCTCCCCACCTGCAGAGGGGTCACTTCACAAGTGATGAAGCAGGTCTGCAGGTGTCTATCTTTCTCTCCCCCTCTCTGTCTTCCCCTCGGCTCTCCATTTCTCTCTATCCTATCCAACTACAACAGCAATAACAACAACCATAACAACAACAACAACAACAACAATAAACAACAAGGGCAACAAAAGGGAAAAATAGCCTCCAGGAACAGTGGTTTCCTAGTGCAGGCACTGGGCCCTAGCAATAACCATGGAAGCAAAAATAAATAAATAAATAAATAAATAAATAGCCAGGATATTGGAGATTATAAAATTATTATAAGAAATACTTTTACACCTAAAGTTCCAGGGTCTCAGATTCCATCTTAGGTACCATTATAAGTCAGAACTGAATGGTGCTCTGATGAAAAGCAAAAGAAACTAGGAAGAAAGGAAGGAAGGAAGGAAGGAAGGAAGGAAGGAAGGAAGGGAGGAGGAAAGAAAAGAAAATATTGGTTGAACACTTCATGATCTATGCTGCAGAAATATCTTTGAAGACTGGAGTCGAACAGCATGGAAAATAAAAACAAAGATAAATCAATTAGACTACATCAAGCTAAAAACTTCTGCACAACAAAGGGAACCATCACCAAAAAAAAAAGACAGGCACACTACAGAATGGGAGAATATCTTTATATACCAAAATATGTAAAGAGCTCACTAAGCTCAGTAGCAACAACAGCAAAAACAGCCCCACTAGAAAATGAGGAGAAGACATGGACACAATCTTCACCAAAGAAGGTTCCAGAGGGCCAACTGACATATAAAATAGTGCTGAGTCACCAATTATCAGATCTGTATAAATAGAGACAAGAATGCAATACAACTTTATTTTTGTGTGAATGACACACTTTAGAAAAGACAGAAACAAGTGTTGGCAAACATGCTAGAGAAAAGGAACTCTTTTTGCACATTTGCTGAAAATGTAAAATGTCCAACCCTTGTACAGTCTAGAGAGTTCTCAGAACACTAGAAATGAACCAACCATATGACCCAGAAATTTCTCTCATGGGGATTTAGCCAAAAGAAAAAAAAACCACCAATCCTAAGAGATCTCAGTACACCTATGTTCACAGCAGCACAATTTGTAATAGCCCAAACTTGGAAGCAACCCAAATGTCATACAACAGAAGAGTGGTTAAGAAAATGGTGGTGTATGGCATGTGAAGATCTTCTCCCATTCTGTGAGGGGTCTCCTTGTTTGTGTGATAGCTTCTTTGGCTGTGCAGAAGCTTTTCAATTTGATGTAGTCCCATTGATTTGTTTCTGATTTAGTCTTCCTTGCAACTGGGTTTGTATTATCAAAGATGTCCTTGAGGTTTAGGTGGGAAAGTGTTCCATCAATGTTTTCCTCTAAGTATTTGATAGTTTCTGGTCTAACATCCAAGTCCTTGGTCCACTTGGAGGTGATTTTTGTTTCTGGTGAGATAAAGTGGTTCAGTTTCACTCTTCTGCTTCCACTATACAGCCTATATTTCCCCCAGTCCTAGAACCTGTAGGGTGGGTTTCACTTTCCTGCATGCTTCTCTCAATTCATACCAAATAATATTGCATCCGCTGACCCGAAACTAATCAACACAGCAAGTACCACCTCAACATGCTTCACTTCAGACTGTGTCCAGAAACTTCAGGCTTGGAATGCCAACCCTTCAGCTTCATTACTCGGGTGAGACCTTTCCTTTCATAGTATTCTCTAATTCCATTCCAGAAGGTTCACTTCCTAACAAAATCCCAAAACCTAGTTATAGACCAGGTCCCGTGAGATAGAGCATATGTTCACATGTATCCATAAAATAGGGCAAAATATATACCTGAAAGCAAAAGTACACAATAGTCTGTAGTGAGTGAGTATCAAGTTCCTAATGAAATAGTGTCTACTTAGACTTAGATACCCTCCTCACCTACTTCCTATTACAGTTCCCTCACACACTCCAAAGCTAACCTTATCAAATCAAGGACTACAAAAGTTGAATAAATACAGCAAACCATAACAAAAGGACTTTTCAAAGTTAACCCAATTACCAAATAATGTGATGATAACATTAACTATCGATTGTCTTTTTGAGCCCTAAGACAGCAGGAACCTCACATCTCCACTATAGAGCCCCTACTTCCCCCAGTCCTGGAACCCTTGTATAGGGCCCACTTTCCCGTATGCCTCTCCCAATCCATATCAAATAATATTGCATCTGCCGATCACAACCTAACCAACACAATGATTGCCACCTCAATATGCTTCACTTCAGACTGTGTCCAGAGACTTCACGTGTGGAATGACAACCCTTCAGCTTCATTACTCGGGTGAGACCTTTCCTTTCATAGTATACTCTAATTCCATCTCAGGTGGTTCACTTTCTAACAAAGTCCCATAACCTAGATATACACCAGTTTCTGTGAGAGAGAGCATATGTTCACACGTATCCATAAACTACTGCATAATATATACCTGAAAGCAGAAGTACACTAGAGTTTGCAGTGAGTACTCCCTTAACACTTCTCCACTATTCCAAGCTTTGGGTCCATGATTGCTCAACAATTTGTTTGGCTTTGTATGTTAACTGTCTTTTCAGTCACCAGGTTCCAGATGTCATCAGGATGCCGGCCAGGCTTCCCTGGACTGAATACCCCACCTATGTGTCCTGGAGCTCCACTTCCCCAGAGACCCACCCTACTAGGGAAAAAGAGAGGCAGACTGGGAGCATGGACCGGTCAACACCCGTGTTCAGCGGGGAAGCAATTACAGAAGCCAGACCTTCTACCTTCTGCAACCCACAATGACCCTGGGTCCATGCTCCCAGAGGGATAGAGAATGGGAAAGTTATCAGGGGAGGGGATGGGAGATGGAGATTGGGTGGTGGGAATTATGTGGAGTTGTACCCCTCCTACCCTATGGTTTTGTTAATTAATCCTTTCTTAAATAAAAAAGAAAAAAAAAGTTTAATAAAGGCAAGAGACTGGCATACTTTTAATGATGACTCTTTAGTCACTGTCAGGCCACCCCATCAGTTGGGGCCCTATTCAGGGAGTCCTGAGATTCCCAGACAGACATGATGGGCCTAGACCTCAAATAAATGCTCTCTCTCCATTGCTACCGGTCATTCCTGTAAGAAACAACAAAACAGACCCTTTTGTGGGCCCCCATAGGACCTTGCCCTCAACGTGGATCAACAATGGTAGAGAATGTTCCATCCTCCGAAGGGAGGATGGACAATATACTCTATGTTACACTTGAGGAAGATGGGTCCTGATATTGGGGCATTTGGAATGTTCCAACTTATGACTACAGAATGTGAGCTCAGATCTACAGGGATGCAGAGGTCACAACATAGGCTCCTAAGCTGAATATGGGCCCCAGACCAAATCAAATCGATGGGGTTTACAGTCAACAATATTTACACCCCTTTCCCATATTAGGGAGCTACTCTCTCTCTCTCTCTTTTTTAAATTTTTTTTATTATCTTTATTTATTGGATAGAGACAGTCAGAAATTGAGAGGGAAGGGAGGGATAGAGAGGGTGAGAGACAGAGAGACACCTGCAGTCCTGCTTCACCACTTGTGAAGCTTTCCCCCTGCAAGTGAGGACCGGGGGCTCAAACCTGGGTCCTTGCGCATTGTAATGTGTGCGCTCAATCAGGTGCGCTACCACCCGGCCCCCTAGGGAGCTACTCTCTTCCCTGATCCAGCCTTGTGGTCCTTTTCCAGCCATGATATCAGATAATAACTAGGATCCACCTGCATATCCAATTTCAGGCTCAGGTAAAAAAAAAAAAAAACTAGTATAGTCACAGACCCTTTGGAATATAACTAAAATATGCCTACTAGCTATCTACAAAATGGAGGTCCCCCCAACTCTTCATCTGCACTATTCCAGCCTTTGGGTCCATGATTGGTCAACAATTTGTTTGGCTTTGTATGTTAAATCTCTTTTCAGCCACCAGGTTCCAGATGCTAGCATGATGTCGACCAGACTTCCCTGGACAGACAACCTCACCAATGTGTCCTGGAGCTCCGCTTCCCCAAAGCCCCACCCTACTAGGGAAAGAGAGAGACAGGCTGGGAGTATGGCTCGACCAGTCAATGCCCATGTTCAGTGGGGAAGCAATTACAGAAGCCAGACCTTCCACCTTCTGCATCCCACAATGACCTTGGGTCCATACTCCCAGAGGGATAAAGAATAGGAAAGCTATCAGGTGAGGGGATGGGATACAGAGTTCTGGTTGCGGGAACTGTGTGGAGATGTACCCCTCTTATCCTATGGTTTTGTCAATGTTTCCTTTTTATAAATAAAAAAAAGAAGAAGAAAGTGGTGGTATATCACCTGGGGCTCTAGTCAGGGAGTCCTGAGATTCCCACACAAACATGATGAGCCTAGATCTCTAATAGATCTATCTCACCACTGTCACTGGTCATGTCCATCAGGAACAACATAATGGACCCCTCTGTGGGCCCCTATAGGACCTGGCACTCAATGTGGATCAACAATAGCAGGGAATGTTCCATTCTCTGAAAGGAAGCAGGGCAACATACTCTACCACTCGAGGAAGATGGGTCCTGAAATTAGTGCAGCCTGGAATGTTCCTAGCCATGATCAGAGAATGCAAACTCAGACCTACAGGGATACAGAGTTTACGTAGACTCCTGTGCTGAATATGGGCCTCAGATCAAATCAATGGGGTTTATAGTTAACAATATTTATATACTTTCCCCACATTTGGGAGCTACTCTCTACCCTGACCCAGCTTTCTAGTCCTTCTTCCAACTATGACATCATATCCCCAGACAATATCTTGGGTCCATCTGCATGTTAGCTGTCAGACTCAGGCAAAAACAAGTAAAGTCATGTGCCCCTTGGAATATACCTAAAATAGACTTCCTAGCTTTTTCCAAAATGAGACCCCAAATCTCATCTGCTCTATTGTTGTTGTTTTTTTTTTTTAAGATTTTATGTATTAATGAAGAAGCTAGAAGGAGAGAGAAAGAACAAGACATCACTCTGGCATATGTGCTGCTGGGGATCGAACTCAGGACCTCATGCTTGAGAGGCGAAAGCTTTATCACTGCACCACCTGCTGGGCCACACAAATCTGCTCTATTTTTGTCTTTAGTTTCCTGGTTACTAAACAATTTGTTCTGTTTTATATCTTAATGCTTTTCAGCCATCAAGTTACAGATGCTACCATGATGCCAATCTGACTTCCCTGGGCAGATAACCCCACTAATGTGTCCTGGAGCCCCACTTACCCAGACCTTACTTCACTAGGGAAAGAGAGAGACAGGCTGGGAGTATGGATCAACCTATCAATGCCCATGTTCAGTGGAGAAGCAGTTACAGAAGCCAGACTTCCCACTTTCTATACCCCATAGAGATCTTTGGTTCATACTCTCAGAGGGGTAAAAAATAGGAAAGCTTCAAATGGAGGAAATGGGATACCGGACTCTGGTAGTGGGAATTGTGTGGAATTGTACCCCTCTTATCCTATGGTCTTGTCAATCATTACTAAATCAATAAAAAGAAAGAAAGAGAGATAAAGAGAGAAAGTAAGTAAGTAAGTGGTAGTATATATACATGACGGAATACTACTCAGCTGTTAAAAATGATTATGTCATCACCTTTGCTTCATCTTGGCTGAAACTTAAAGGAATTATGTTAAGTGAGATAAACTAAAAAGAGAAGGACAAATACCAGATGATTTATACGTGGAACTGGAAAAAGAACAGAAAAGGAAAACACAAAGTGAAACTTGGCCTGTGTGTAGTGTGTTGTGCTAAAGCAAAGGACTCTGGAGAAGGCGGGAAGAGAAGGAGTGGGGAAGGTTTTTGTCGAGGTCCTGGTGCATGACGAAAAGAGAGTGAGAGTATTTTGCAGACACCTATCAAGGAGAGATGAGAAATTTTACCCATGTGGCAAAACTGTATTATAAATCAGCTGCCCCCAAAAATGATAAAAAGTAAACTAAACGTTTCAATAAGATTAAAAAAACAATGTGTTATCAGAAGAGAAAGAAAAAATAGCAAGCTTAATAATTAGTAAATCTGAATTAATGTTTATCATTCTTGTAACTGCCCTGTACACTGGAATTTTTTAATTTAAAAATTTTAAAATATTTATTTACTTATTCCCTTTTGTTGCCCTTGTTGTTTTATTATTGTAGTTATTATTTATGTCATTGTGGTTGGATAGGACAGAGAGAAATGGAGAGAGGAGGGGAAGACAGAGAGGGGGAGAGAAACGTAGACACCTGCAGACCTGCTTCACCGCCTGTGAAGCGACTCCCTTGCAGGTGGAGGTCCGGGGGCACAAACCGGGATCCTTATGCTGGTCCTTGTGCTTTGTACCATGTGCACTTAACCTGCTGTGCTTCTGCCTGACTCCCTTAATTTAAATTTTTTTTAATGAAAAATTTTAAGCTATCACATTTGTGAAAAACTTTCCCACTCAGAATTAGTGCTGCCCTTTCTGGGTTGCTATCAATGTTTTCATTTTTGCCGTAAAATGCTTGCATTGTGTTGTAATGACTTGTTTAAGCAGTTATTTTATTCCATTAGATTGAGAGCTTCTTGAGGCTGGAATTAAAATTCCCATTTGGAATTTAATAATGGGAGGGATAGTCTAATTCAGGGTAATTGTTGCTAGTAGGTTATTATAGAAGCACATCTGTGCTGTAATTTGGACTTTTCAAAAGCATGGCTGGGCGTTTGTGAGAGGAGAACTAGAACAGAAAAGGAAGCTCTGGTTGGAGCACGGTACCATGCTGGAGTTAATTCCACCAGTGCTAATTTCTAATAATTATGTTCTGGCCCCTTATGGAAACTCCTGCAGGTAAATGTAGAAGGTCTACTGCTGGGGCCCTAAGGAGATACCCAAAGGTCCTGATGCATGAGAGTGCTCTCATGAAAGTTGGGGCAGAGGAGTCAGATGGTAGCGCAGCGGGTTAAGTGCAGGTGGTGCACAGCACAAGGACTGGCATAAGGATCCTGGTTCGAGCCCCCGGCTCCCCACCTGCAGGGGCGATGCTTCACAGGTGGTGAAGTAGGTCTGCAGGTGTCTATCTTTCTCTCCCCCTTCTGTCTTCTCCTCCTCTTTCCATTTCTCTCTGTCCTATCTAACAATGATGACATTAATAACTACAACAATAAAACACAGGGCAACAAAAGAGAATAAATTAATATTTTTTTAAAAAAAGAATATTAAAAAAAAAAAGAAAAGAAAGTTTGGGGCAGAATGGAAGTTGATGCCTAAAATGCAACTTCTTCATGTTTCTGTTTTACCATTCCCTGCAGGTCTCACAGGAGCACAGCGCCTTCGCCAATAGATTAGAGATCTGATTATGAAATCCAGGAGGTGGGGTCAGGAGATGGTCTTATGCATAAGACCCTGGGTTTAAGCCCCAGAACCTCATGGGAACAAGTCATGGATGGTAGAACATAATGGATGTTGGAGCAGTGCTGTGGTATCTCCCCTCTAAAAAGATTGGACTGGAGAGGCTGTTCATTACAAATGAGAAATTGTATCCATGGTACCTGGTTCATATCCAACCACTATTTTTTTTAAAGAATTAATAAGTGGGGAGCTGGATGGTAGTGCACCTGGTTGAGCACACATTACAGTGAACAAGGACCCAGGTTTGAGCTGGTTCCCACCTACCAGGGAAAACTTTGCAAATGGTGAAGCAGGTGTCTTGTCTCTCTGTCTCTCTCCCTCTCTATCATCCCCTTCCCTCTCAGTTTCTGTCTCTTTCAAATAAATAAAGATAATTAAAAAAATAATAAATAAGTGGGGGCTGGGTGGTGGCATACCTGGTTGAGTACATGTTAAAATGCTCGAGGACCCCAATTCAACCTCCTATTCTCCACTTGCAGGGGGAAAGTTTCACAAGTGGGAAGCAGTGCTTCAGGTGTCTCTTTGTTTCTCTCCCTCTCTACCTCCCCCTTCCTCTCAATTTCTGGCTATTTCTATCCAAAAAATAAAGATAATAAAATTAAGAAAAATAATAAGTGAAAATAAAACATAAGCATAAAAAGACCAGATGGGTGGAGAAGCTAGGAAAGAGCATCTTCCTTTCATCAATCCATGCTTGCTTCAGTGGAGACTATAGCAAGCCCATCTCTCTCTCTCTCTCTTTCCTTCAGGTTTATCACTGGGGCTGGGTGCCTGCAGTACGCAGAATCCACTGCTCCTGGCTGTCGGGCTAGTGTTGCAAGAGAGAGAGATGACCCAGAAACCAAGCTCATGGTGGCAGGACAATTCAAATCTTTATTCATTCTAACACCCCAGAGTCAGGCGGTAGCACACCTGGTTAAGCCACATGGCGCAAACTGCAGTGGCCAGCGTCAGCCTCTTGGTCTGCATGCCCACCCTCCTCCAGCTCGGGACATGGAAGAGACAAAACAGAAATGGAAGTGGCTTGACAATACCATACATGGTTAGGAAAGGGGTGGAGAAAGGCAAAGGGGGCGGGAATGGTATGGACCTCCCCAGCAACTATTGCTAGGGGTTCAACTGGTAGGATTAGCAATACCTTGTGGGGATTAGGAAGAAGACTTTTAGTCATTTGTAAGACAAAGCAGAAGATTGATATAGAGGTAATATAAGGATGGGCCATAGTATCAGGGAATGCAGGGTGGTGCAGGGGGAACTGGCTTAATGTTTTAAGGAATGCCAGGCTCCTGGAGGCAGAAAAATGCAGGGTGCTTTGTGAGGCTCCTCACAATTTCCCGACATCTTCCCATTTCTTTTTATCTAATGGCCATAGTATCAGGAATGCGAGGTGCTTTGTGAGGCAGGGAGTCTGATAAGACAGGGAAAACCTTTGGTATAGAGAGACACTGACAGGATAGACGAAATCCTCAGGTCAAGCCCTGCCAGGCTCTACCACATTCTCATAATTTCCCAACACCTGGCAGCCATCTTTTTTCCATTGTTGTTGCTGCTACTGTTGTTGTTGTTGTTGTTGTTTTTGGGTAAGACAGAGAGAAATTAAGAGAGGAAGGAAAACAGAGTGGGGGGAGAGAAAGATAGACACATGCAGACCTGCTTTATCGCTTGTGAAGTGACCCCCCTGCAGGTGGGGAGCCGGCTTGTGTTGGTCCTTGTGCTTCACACTATGTGTACTTAACCTGGTGTGCTACCACTCAGCCCCTACAAGCCTTCTCTCTTAAAACTCAGGAGGCAGCTCCCTTTATCCTCTCCACTCATTCCCTTCCTCCCAATCAAGGATGAAAAAAGCCCTTATATGGTTGATGAGACTGGGTGCCCAGTCAATATCTGCACATTGGCCTAGTACTCTCATGTTTTTTCCTTGGGACATGTCTGCCTGTGAGCCATCATGCAGTAGTAGGTGAGGCACTTTTCAGAGGTTCTGCCTACTGTTTGTGGGAGGGGGGATATATCCAGGAAGTGGAGGAAGAAACGAAAAGCCAGTCCTGGCCTTCTGTCCAAGCTACATTCAGCAGACCAGATATGACAGTCAGAGAGTTCATATTTTCATTCCAGTCTACTGGAATGAATTCCTCTAGCATATGGTACAGGAGTCAGAAAAGAAAGGGACACACTGGGCCTCCTCCGTGTCCCAGCAGCATTTTATCATCTTTGGATTTGTGTCACCCATGGAGCTTGTTTTATGGTCAACCCTCAATAAACGTTTTTGTCTTGAATTCAGATTGTATCACACACAGACACAGAGCAGCTCACAGCTCTCATTGGGGTGGTGGTTGTTTTTTAACAGTACAAAGTGATTTTTGAAGCTTTACTTTGAGGGCTCAGATGCTTCAAGGAAGCAGACTTTCGTTAGCAGAGGAGAGAGAGCTGTGTCTTTGTGTTTGGCTGTGATTGCAATACCAGGGAGTCATATCCCACAGGAGCTGTCAAACAGCTTGACAGCAATTCAAGCAAAAAATTGGTAGAGAAACACAATTTTAGCAATAAAGATCAAACACTTTTGAAATTTTCCTTTCTCCTTGAAATGCCTTGTGACTGAAAGCCTATTCGTTACTGATCATTCATCCGTGTAAGTCATCTCTTTATCTGTGCACAGAAGTGACAGTGTTGGAGGGGATGGCACAGAGACAAAGGCTCCTAGGCACAATGGGAGAGTCAAAAGGTAAACAACAACTCAAAGGAGATAGTAGATAAAATTTTTAAAAAAGTAAAAGAGGACATTACAAGATCACAAAGATTACCATCTTACTCAAAGAGACTTTGATTTTTTTTTTTTTTTGTAAAGCAATCAAAACCTGTTAGTATCTTTATAATGACTATCTTAGGTGTGTCTATTTCCTTTTGTTCCATCCTCTTATCCTATGTGTGAGCCCCCATTAGTAATTCTTCCTTCTTTCTAAAATGTTCCAAACATTCCTGTGTCTCTTCTACCTTCTTCAAGTCAACTATGGTCAAGTCCAAGCTTCTTACATTTCCAGAACCCTACTCAACAACTGAGGCTGTTGCAGTGGCAAATAAAATGTGGCCTGCCAGGTGGTAGTGCACTGGGTTAAGCGTACATAGAGCAAAGCACAAGGACTAGCGTAAGGATACCGGTTCCAGCCCCTGGCTCCCCACATGCAGGGGGGTTGCTTCACAAGTGGTGAAGCAGATCTGCAGGTGTCTTTTTCTCCACTCCCCACCCCCCATCTTCCCCTCCTTTCTCCATTTCTCTCTGTCCTATCCAACAACAACAATGGGGAAAAATGGCTACAAGGAGCAGTGGATTCATAGTGTAGGCACCCTGCTTCACCACTCATAAAATGTTCCCCCTGCAGGGAACCAGGGGCTTGAACCTGGGTCCTTGTGTACTGTAATGTGAATGCTTAACCAGGTACACTATCAGCTGACCCCCAGATAGTCTCTCTCTGTCTCTGCAATGTTGGCTCACTCACATCTCTGGTTTGGACCCTTTACTAGAGCTATATTCTTCCTTCCTTTCTTTCTCTCTTCCTTCCTTCCTTTCTTTCTTTCTTTCTTTCTTGCCTCTAGAGTTATCACTGGGCATGGTGCTTGCATTACAAAGTCACTGCCCATGGAGGCCATTTTTTCCCTTTTGTTGCCCTTGTTGTTTATCGTTGTTGTTATTGCTGGATAGGACAGAGAGAAATGGAGAGAGGAGGGGAAGAGAAAGACAGAGAGAGGAGGAGAGAAAGACAGATACCTGCAGTCCCACTTCACCACCCATGAAGCGACCTGCTCCTGCAGGTGGAGAGCTGGAGGCTTGAATTGGGATCCTTACACTGGTCTATGCTCTTCACGCCATATGCACTTAACCTGGTGTGCTACCACCCCGGCTATATTATTTCTCTAAGGGATCTCAAACACCCCATGGTTCTTCAGTCAGATGTGTTTAAATACAGGTGTATGGGGTACAGGAAATGGCTAAGAAGTTACAGTGTATATCGTACCAACAGTAGGACCTGAGTTCCATCCCCAGCACCATATGGAAGCACTATACATGGTAGAGAGGGAGTTTTGTGGATGGTGAGTGCTGCTGTGGTATCCATCTCTCTGTTTCTCATTGTCTTTTTCCCTCTCAAAATTACAGAATAAAAATTGGCTCATGGATGTAGCACAGTGGTATCACACATGTGTGAGGTTTAGGTTTCATTCCTCAGCGATACATAAAAAAACAATAAACACAAGCATCTGTTCACCTGAATGATTCCTAATGTATACCTCAAAACCAAGCTTCTCTTCTGAACACCCAGAATGCCCAGTTGCTTTCTGGACCATCTTCCAAAATATTGCACAGTTTAAAAACTTTTTTTTTTAGGGAGTCAGACAGTAGTGCAACAGGTTTAGTGCATGTGGTGCAAAGCTCAAGGACCAATGTAAGGATCCCGGTTCAGTTTGAGCCCCCGGCTTCCCACCTGCAGGGGAGTTTCTTCACAAGCGGTGAAGCAGGTCTGCAGGTGTCTATCTTTCTCTCCCCTCCTCTGTCTTCCTCTCCTCTCTCCATTTCTCTCTGTTCTATATAACAACAACGACATCAATAACAACAACTACAACAACAATAAAAAACAACAAGGGCAACAAAAGGGAAAATAAATATTAAAAAAGAATTTAAAAAAAAAGTCCACACATCTGAAACTAACACAGTGAAGGTCGGGTAATGGCACACCTGGTAGAGTGCACGTTATGTGAGAGGACCCAGGTTCAAGCCACCAGTCCCCATCTAAAGAGAAGAAGCTTTATGTTGCAAGTGTGTCTTCTTTTCTCCATCTCTCTCCATTATTATCTATCTCTTATACTCTATCAAAAAAGAAATAAAGAAGGAAAGAGAGAAAGAGAAAGAGGAGACAATAAAGAGAGAAAGGAAAGCATGGTCTCTGGGAGGAGTGGAGGCACCAAGCCCCAGCGGTAACCTTGGTGGCATGCGAGCTCACACACACACACACACACACACACACACACATGCTTACACACTGTCTCAAACTTCTGCAAGCTCTTTTGAAGTAAATTTGAAAGTAGAGAGGATGTGGAGGACATATCAATTAATCTAATATGAGTAACAGCACGTTTTGGGAGATGGTAAGCTCTTATCTGTATATGGTATTAATGCATATCTTAATGTGTGTGTTATGTATCTACAACAACTTTTAAAAACCAGTATTCAGGAGTCAGGCAGTAGTGCAGCAGGTTAAGCACACATGGCACAAAGCACAAGGACCGTTGTAAGGATCCCAGTTTGAGCCCCTGGCTCCCCACCTGCAGGGGAGTCGCTTCACAAGCAGTGAAGCAAGTCTGCAGGTGTCTTTCTCTCCCCCCCTCTGTCTTCCCCTCCTCTCTCCACTTCCCTCTGTTCTATCCAATAACAACAACAATGATAAATAACAAGGGCAACAAAAGGGAATAAATAAATAATTTTTAAATAAAAAAATAAAAACTAGTATTGGCCATTATTACTAGACCCTTTACAACTATATTTAAACTTAGAGTAAAATTTTAGACAAGAACTGTGAATGCAGTGATGGGGGGATATGCAAACCAAAAATTTGAAGAACACTGGAAACCAGCACAGGACAATCTACATGGGTGGGCACAACAGAATGGAAATCCAGACAACAATGAAACAGAGTATATTTTTTGCTGCTATGATATAGGCTAAGGTAATTACCATGACTCTGTGTTTACACACACAGTAGACATAGTAAAAGCAGCTCTTTGTTTTCTTGTTCACTGTAGGCTAGACACTGGTACAAGTTAGGGAAAAGAAGTGAGAGGACAGGCATGTAATTAGCCGAGGTGTCACCAGATCAAATCTGGTAAGACTTCTCAGATCCAGAACAGCAACCCACACACCAGAAAGTGGCCCTGGGGGTTTAGTGGTGGTGCACCTGGTTGAGTGCACACGTTACAAGAACCCAGGTTCAAGCCCCCGGGGCCCCATCTGCAGGGAGAAAACTTTGTGAGTGGTAAAGCAGTGTCGCAGGTGTCTCTCTCTGTCTCTCCCTCTCTATCACTCCTTCCTTCTTGATTTCTGTCTGTCTCTATCAAATAAATAAAGATGATAAAAATAAATGAAAATAAACAGAAAGTGACTCAGCAGAAACTTGGGTCACAAAGCTTCTTCACAAGATTGCTTCTACAATTTGCAACAATAACTCATATAATGACTTTAACTTGGGGATGAGGGGGTGGCAGGAGAGAGACTGCAGAAACCAGTTTTGGAAATAAATTTACTGTGCTCCTTAGGGGCCATGTTCTATTATTAATAAAGGCAGCTAATTCAAAAGCAGTAAACTGCTTGACCCTTGCTCTCAATAAACTTGCCATCTAATTGGAAGGACAACATCCAAATTAAAACAATCGAAGAACTCAAGGCAACATGCAAGAAGCACTTAATAACTCCCCAAGAGAAACAGTGCTCTCATACTTTTTGCCTTGGAAATTTAAACTGGTACAAGTCCCTGAAGAAAGAATTTAGGCACAGAGTCCACAATTACAATGGAATGTCTTCACTGACACAGTAATTTAACATTTGGGAATTTATCCTTTGGTCATATTTAAGAAATAACATTACAACATTATTTAAAATAATAAAAGGTTGGAAAGAACTCAAATACTCTTGAAAGAGCACTCAGTAAATAAATTGTACAACATAAATATAATGGAATACTTTGAGAGTGCAAAAATACATAAGGAAGCTTTTCATATACAGATAATTTTGAGGGTTTATTTATGAGAGAGAGAGACCAGGATACCACTCAAGTCCAAGGATTGAACCTGGCACCTCACACCTGCAAGTCTTGGCCTCTATTTGCTGAACCATCTTCCTAGTGTCAAGTATTTTTTATAAATTTTCAAAACATACTTAATAGTAGGTCAGGTGGTGGCACACCCAGTCAAGTGCACATAGTATGACATGGAAGGACCTGCACAAGGACCAGGGTTCAAGTCCCTGCTCCCCATCTGCGGGGGGGGGGGAAGCTTCACAAGCAGTGAAGCAGGTTTGCAGGTATTTCTCTCTCTCA
Organism: Erinaceus europaeus; assembly: GCF_950295315.1. Taxonomy (NCBI): domain Eukaryota; kingdom Metazoa; phylum Chordata; class Mammalia; order Eulipotyphla; family Erinaceidae; genus Erinaceus; species Erinaceus europaeus. The sequence goes on along the minus strand of NC_080163.1, from coordinate 109,519,739 downwards.
ATCTCTCTGTGTTCTGTCAAATAAACGGGGGGGGGGATGGCTACCAGAGGTGGTGGATTTGTAGTATAGCACTGGGCCCCAACAACTGGAGGCAAAAACAAACAAACAAACAAAACCCCATATTAAATAGAAAAATTAAATACAGCAAGGGGCATAAGACATATACAAGATGCATCATTTTGTTTCCAAGAAGGGTACTTTATATGGTGGTACTGACTTTATAATATTATCCCCCCAACACCACTGGGGCTTCACGCCCACACAGTGCTACCACTCATGGTGGACTCTTTGTTTTCCAGGTAGAAGGTGGGGAGGAGAGAGAGAAGGAGAGATACCATAGTATTGTTCCTCCACTTATGAGACTCTCCTGGTGCCGTGCATGGTGCTCCCTCATGGTGCCTGGGGCTTGGGTCTGGGTCTTCCTGGATGGTAAAGTACATAGTCCACCAGGTAGGCTATGACCCAGCCCCTATAATAATCTTATGTAAATTCTAGATGAATACATACACACATAGAAAATAGATTCCCTGCCGTGAGTTGTCAGAGGGTATAAAAAGATGGGCAAAAGAGAGACTTGCTCTACAGAATGCACAGGAAGGTTTGGAACCATGTGAATAGCTCTCTATTAAAAAAATTAGCAACAAAACTGTGAGAAAACATTTATTTAATAAAAATAGGGCCAGACAAGTTATTCAGCAGTAGAATATCTGAGGCCCCAGCTTTGATTCCAGGCATAGTATATGCCAGAGCGGAGTGGTGCTCTGTTCTGGTCTCTCTCATAAAGTAGAAATAAATCCAAGAGATAAACAGAGAAGAATGAAAAACATACCCCTCGATTGAAAGTAAATAAATATCTACTTATTCATCACCCACAGGACATTTAACAGAATGAAGAGAACTCTGGTATGTGAGGCACCTCCACCCCTGCCAGCCCACCCTCTGCTTTGGCCAGTTCTGGGAACAGGAAGGAAAAAGAGAGGAGAGCACATAATTCGCACAGCAGCACCAGGATGTTTCCACAAAAGACATCATGTCTAAGGGTGTCTGAACCACGACCCAGATAAAACCTCCTCCTTGCCAGGTGTCTGGCCCTCCCCAGAGCCTACTCCCTGGCCCCAGCTGCCAGGATGCTCCTGAGCCACTTCCCTTACCAGTTACCAGAATCCTTAAGCAGCCGGCTTGAATTTTCACTAGGGGAGGGCAGGACAGATGAAGTCAATTGCTATTAAGGAAGGAGTGAAGGAGGTCAGAGAGACCCACAGATGCCTGGCCAGCTGCCAAGTCCTGTTTGGAAACACACCCCAAAGACACCAAGGAGCAATCTGCCCCATGTGTGCTGTGGGCTTCGTGTTCTGTAATCGTGGGTGGTTTACTCTGGCCTTTATACTTTGATGTGCTTTTCAGTTTTTTGTTTTGTTTTGTTTTGTTTTAAATGAGTGTGATTACTCTTTTTTTTATTTAAGAAAGTATTAATTAACAAAACCATTACTCTTAACTCCAACTATCCAGTATGCTGTGGAAGAGGTTTCTGCTAAAATCAAAACAGAGGTCCAGTTGGTGGAGCACCCGGTAGATAGCGCACATATATTACTACGTGCTATGACCCCACTTTAAGTCCCCAGTCCCCACCTCAAGGGGGAATCTTGACAAACAGTAAAGCAGAGCTGCAAATGTTTTTTCTCTTTCCCTCTAATCCCACTCCCCAGCTCTCTCTATCAAAAAAGAAGGGGGAGGGGAAATGTCTACCATCCATCATGTAGGCACCAAGCCCCAGAAATAACCCTGGTGGCAACTTTTTTTTTTAATTAAAATAAAATAAAAATGCAAAGTTAAGAGCTCCACCACTCTCCTCCCCTCCCTCTCTGAATTAAATAATGAAATAACTGACTGAGAAAGGTCACTTAGCAGTGGTATCAAGCATGCTTAAGACTCCAGGTTTATTCTTCGAAAATCCACTGTACTAATGTATCCTAGAAACTCTGAAATATAAAGGATGCTCAGATAGACTGCAGACATCTACAGTCACAGGAAACAGAAATGATAATATTGTAATTTAGAGCCGGTGAAATAGCTTACTTGTCTAGTGTGCTGTTTTGCCATGTGTTTGGCCCAAGTTCAAACCCAGTCTCTACCACACTGAAGGAAGTTCTGATGTTGTGTTCTCTTGCTTTCTCTCTCTCCCCTCTGTTTCTATTTTAAAAAAATACTATAATTTTGACAATTTTTTTCACCAGGATTATTGCTGGGGCTTAGTGCCCACAGGACAATTCTATGTTCCCAGTGCCCTCCCCCTTTTTTTCTTATTTCTTTTGATAAAGAGTGAGAGATACAGAAATACAGGGACCCAAGGAAGAGAAATACCTACAGTACTTTTCCATCTCTTGTGAAGTTTCCCCTCTGTAGGGGATGGGTGGTTGAATCTGCATCTTTGCACATGGTAACATGTACACTCTATTGGGTGCACCACTACCCTGCCCTGACAATTCATTATAAATAAGCTGCAAATGTCACTTGGCTCCTGGTCCGTGCAACCTACCTAGTGGAGTCAGGTAGAGTGGATTTGTCTATGGTTCCAGAGCAGGAAAAGGTCTCGTCTGGAGGCATCTGCAATAACCAGAATGCACTCTGGGCTGAAAGCCAGCCATCCCCAACATATTCAAAACTTTGTCAATATCCAGCACTTCAAACCACTTTCCTGCCTCCAATGTCTAAGACCAAATGATGTTACTGGTCCTAGTCATCTCATAACTTAGCAAATGCATTTTGAAACTTGGCCAATTTCTATCTCAGTTCCTTCATAATGGTGACAAAAGTAAACTAGTATAGGTTTCCCCCATCATATTACAGTAGAACGTTTCTATTTAGTGGGAGTATTTTAGGGTCTAAGAAATCCTAAAAAACAAAACAAAACAAAAAAACCCTTTAGTTTATATGAAAAAAACATGGAGAATTCCTAGACCCTCCAAGAAATCCACCAAATCATACCAAACAACAAACTTCTATTTTTTTGTTGTTGTAGTTATTATTGATGTCATTGTTGTTGGATAGGACAGAGAGAAATGGAGAGAGGAATGGAAGACAGAGAGGAGGAGAGAAAGACAGACACCTGCAGACCTGCTTCTCCATCTGTGAAGCAACTCTCCTGCAGGTGGGGAGCCGGGGGCTTGAACTAGGATCCTTAAGCCGGTCCTTGCACTTTGTGCCATGTACGCTTAACCCGCTGCGCTATCACCGAACTCCCAGCTTCTATTTTGTATACTAAGAATAACATGTATTCAGGTTGGTTGAATAAATTTAGGCATAATTAAGGCTAATGAAGTTTTTTCACCACTTAATAAACAATGCTATATAAAAGTTAGAATGCAAAATCAACTTCCTTAATGCTTGGGAGAAATAGAGCAGACCTAGATATTTCCAAGGTCTCCTCTATTTCTGGGAGTGTTGTGGGGGCTAGGAAATTGGAACAGGGAGCCCATTCAGCAGGATCATACATGTGTGAGCCCTTGAATTCATTTCCTAGTGCCCTGTTTTAAAAAAAACAATAAAGAAAAGGCAGCCAGGGGATGGCACACTGGGTTAAGTGCACATAGTACTAAGTGCAAGGACCTGCTCAAGGACCCTGGTTTGAGCCCCTGGCTCCCCATCTTCAGGGGAGTCGCTTCACAAGCAGTGAAGCAGATCTGAAGGTGTCTATCTTT